>NC_081312.1:73795885-75279218 GCF_026419965.1 Kogia breviceps | reverse complement strand
GTAAAAGAAGTCTGTACAAAATTTCTTGCTTTTATTCTACCAGCAAGGAAACAAACAAGTAAACATTTCCAATGCTTCTCAGCTTCTGTCCCAAATCTAAAATTCAAGCCATTATTCTCAAAAGAGAAGACCAGGAGCCCTGAAGGCCAGCCATGAACAGAATACAGCCAGCACGTACCTGAACTGGGATTGTGGTAGCAGAGCAGAGTGAAACATTTCTTCTTGAGTTGCTCCTCCACTTCAAGCAGGAGCCGGGCTCTCATCCACACAAAATCCTACAGCCACAGAAGTGAAGAGAGAGATGTAGACAGACTGTTGGAACTAGAAAGATCCAGTCACTGAATATGTGATGATTAACAATCTCAATGATAACCAAAGAAAATGCATCAGGAGACATCAGGGAGATTAATTTTTAACCTATCAAATTAGCAAAGAATACAATGACCGTCAAGATCCCATGTTGATGAAAATGTGGGGACCGAGGTGCACTGGGAGCTCCTCTCTGGACAGCAGTTTGGCAAATATGTACCAGTGTGTTCTATGTGTGTAGCCTGTGACCTGGTGATCCTACTTCAAGCACTAACACTTGGAAAATAATCATACAAAGACACGTATGAACTAGCATGCTCCTATCAGTGTGGTTCCTACCAGCAAAAATGTGGAAATAACCTTAAATTAATATCCATCAATAAGGTTAAGCAAATTATGCTACATCCATACAGTGGAATCCTATCTGTAATTTAAACTGATGATATAATAAGGACTCTGAGCACTAACTATGTGCCTGGACACTGCTGAGAGTACCTTAGGAAGGAGGGAGGGATAAATTGGGAGGTTGGGATTAACAATATACACACTACTATATATAAAATAGATAACCAATAAGGACCTACTGTATAGCACAGGGAGCTCTACTCAATATTTTATAATAACCTATAAGGGAAAAGAATCTGAAAAAGAATAGATACAAATACACATATAACTGGCTTTTTCAGCCATCTTGGAGCCTGTGGAGGCCTTCTGGGAACAGGGCTTCTAAAACAACAAATATGTCTGGAAGGCTGTGGTCCAAGGCCATTTTTGCTGGCTATAAGTGGGGTCTATGGAACCCGAGGGAGCACATAGCTCTCCTGAAAATTGAAGGTGTACATGCTCGAGATGAAACTGAATTCTATCTAGGCAAGAGATGTGCTTACGTATACAAAGCAAGGAACAACACAGTAACTCCTGGTGGAAAACTTAACAAAACCAGAGTAATCTGGGGAAAGATAACTCGTGCTCATGGAAACAGTGGCATGGTTCGTGCCAAATACCAAAGCAACCTTTCTGCTAAGGCCATTGGACACAGAATCCGTGTGATGCTGTACCCTTCAACGCTTTAAACTTACTGAAAAGTAAATAAATAAAAGTGTGGATTTGTTAAAAAAATATATATATATAGATATATATACATATAACTGAATCACTTTGCTGTACACCTGAAACTAACACAATATTGTAAATCAACTACACTTCAATAAAAAAAAAAAAAGAGTGCTTTAGGAGGTATCATCTTATTTACAGTTATTTGATTTGTTTGCTTTTTTTTTTTTTTTTTTTTTTTTTTTTTGCACGCTATGCGTGCCTCTCACTGTTGTGGCCTCTCCCGTTGCGGAGCACAGGCTCCAGACGCGCAGGCTCAGTGGCCATGGCTCACGGGCCCCGCCACTCCGCGGTATGTGGGATCTTCCCAGACCGGGGCACGAACCCGTGTGCCCTGCATCGGCAGGCGGACTCTCAACCACTGCGCCACCAGGGAAGCCCTACAGTTATTTGAAAAGTAATATATATACCTGAAAATAATCATATACTTGAAAAAAATCCAAAATATACTGTGAAAACACATTATACTCTCTATACAGGTATGGAAGGTATAATACTATTTATGTCAAGCTGTATATAATAATACTACATTTATTTCTAGATTTAGTATTTCAGCTTTTACTTTCTTCCTTGTAATGTCTTCCTTATTTACTTGAGTTTGACCACCACGAACATGTTTCATTTTTATAGAAACAATAAAGCTTAACCAAAAATTGTTTAAATATATGGGAGAAATTAAGCCATTTCCCTTCTTTGGTCCCAATATCTGCCCCCCACCAACCTCTGAGGGTGGCATGAGCTCCAGAAGGTCCACCTTCTCCAGCCCAAGCAGTGGGGGCACCTCCCTCTCCTGGCTGGGATCTAAGAGCTGTGTCAGCTCAGTCACGAGCAGCCGCTGTTCAAGGGTCTCATGAAACTGAGAGAGAGAATAAAAAACAAAAAGAAGTTACTATAAAACTTCTCCCACTCCACCTCCTCCTCCATCCTCACAAACCAGTTTTTCACACATCTTCAAAGTCCTCAAATGTGTCATCCCCTTTGGATAACTTCCCAGCTGCCAGTACTTTCTCCTGTCAATCTTTCTTTTCAAAACCCTGACAACACACCCACCTCTTCCCCATAACTACAGTCCCTTTATTTCTTGATAACCATCACTCAAAGCTCCTATTTCCCCCAGATCATAGAATCAGTTGAAGTCATAGCTGGCCTTGTCATTCCTATAGCTGGTACTAACGCCTACTTCATCTCTCCTGCCTCACCTTTTTGTCCTCAGAAGTTAAATTTCTGTCTTGTGTCTTCACATAGTAGTCCACAAGCAGCTCTTGAATGACTCTCTGTAAAATTTCAGACCTTAACCACGTTGTCTTATGCAATCGAACTTCCTTCCACACCTAGAAAACCAAAAAAATCCCAGGTAGGAACCCCTCTTTCTCAGAAGATATTTCCTTCCTCCCTATTAGTCCTTCTCCCAGGGCCCTTACCTGAGCCTGCTCCTTTGCCAGTGTGAGGCTTAAGCCACTCTCGTCCATGTGTTGCGAGAGACTCAGCAGCAGTTTGCTGAAGTGTGGGTTCTGTAATAGGTCCTCTTCACTCAGGTTACAAGGAGGAAGCTGTTTGCTGCACACTTAAAGGGATGTCCCCCATAGGGACCAAAAAGCAAAGACAGTATGGACTCAATTTATATAACTGAGCATAACTCTTAGCTTAATACTCACTTCCAAAAAACCCCTAGGTTTTTGGTAGGGAAGTTTTCTAAATCGAATGAAAATTTTAAGAAAATCAAAAAATAGGGAATTCCCTGGTGGTCCAGTGGTAAGGACCCTGTGCTTTCACTGCCGAGGGCCCGGGGTTCAATCCTTAGTCAAGGAACTAAGATCCCACAAGCTCTGTGGCGTGGCCAAAAAAGAAAGAAAGAAAGAAAAAATATATATATTAAAAAAAAAAAAAAAAGAAAAGAAAAAAATAAAATCCACAAATAAACTAGAGGCAATACTCAAAGTAACAAGCATTTATATTATATACAAGGACATTAATCAAGAATTAGGGAATAAGTCTTAAAAAAACTTAAGATCTTAGAAAATGGAAATGCAGTTGGAAAATATTAGACAAAGAGAATCAAGAATAAGGGACTATTTGGTATACCACAGTACCTAAAATGCCTCAGTCACACAGAATAGCTAGAGCTCTTGAGGAAGGAAAAAAAAAACACATGTAAAGTTCCCTCTTTGTATGTGATCTCTAGTCGCATAAGCAAGACTGAGAGAAGGTATATTCTTAACAGTAAATTAAAAATTTAACTAACCAGATTCTCCTTATTGTAAATAGACTGAGCAACCCATGTGGATGCAGAACAGCACATGCATGAGAAAAAGTGCAAGAAGTCAGGATCCACTGCTTATTCCATATGCTCAAAGGGCTTTTTTTCCATCTCTTTTCCCACATGCTTTCTGCTGAGGTCTTCTGTTTTACTCCCACTTACCAAACACTAACATTTTCATTCTTTGGACCATCATACCAGAGTCCTTTTAGAGAATAAGAAATCTCTCTTTTTTTTTCCCCCAAGGCACTGAAAGATCACTATGGAAATGGTCAAAATACAGAAGATTCAAGTTTTTGAAGGATTCAAGAAAGGATTTGAGATATGCAAAGAATTCAAGATATGGAAGGATCTGAGAGTTTGGAGGACAAGATAGGAGAAAATTCAAGACACAGGTAGGAAGGTAGCTTTCAAAAGTTCACTGGCCACCCTCATCTTCAGGATATGCTTGCTAACTCAGCATGGGAGCATCTTGAAATTTTAGTCTACTGCACTAGCAGGTACTGAACAGGAGTCAGTATAACCTGTCTGCCAATAAGAGAGTGTTTAAGAATCTTCAAGTATTCTAGTTTCCCTAGAAAGTTAGGCTTCTGTGCGAGATACCATAATGGTGAACATTATAAATTCTTTTTTTATTTTTTTGGCAACGTCGCATGGCATCTCAGTTGCCCAACCAGGGGATGAACCCAGGCCATGGCAGTGAAAGCACCAAATCCTAACCACTGGACCACCAGGGAACTCCCACTTTTTATTATAGAAGACAAGACCCTAGATGAGACCTCTCTGCATAAGTCCTCAAACCTCTTGCAAATGGCTACCCTTACCTTGTTGGAGTATTTCCATCCCTTCTCCAGATGAGCAGAAATCCCCGGATGCCATCTGCTTTTCTTGTGATTCTTATCTGTCCAACTGAGTAAAAGAAACAAAAAGATAAATACACTGGCTTGGCTGCTTGAGAGAGACAACTACCTTGGATTCAAATTTCTGTCATCTACAAGCTGGGGAGGAGAAACACCTCTTACAGGGCGGGGACTATGTCATACATCCTGGGTTCTGTCTGAAAAGGAGCCTCCTTGGGAAAGAAAACTTTCCAATTCACTAAACAGGAGGATGGCCCCCTCCCCCCACTATTATGTCTAAGGTTAAAACTGAGCTGCTTCTTTCTAGTTATGAGTGAACTGGGAAAAGGGGGGAAAAAAAATCCAGGTCTGCTTTTTTCTCCAGTCAAATAACTCAGCTATCAAATTCCACAATAGTTTCTTGTGCTTCTTTAACTTGTCCTTTCATCTGAGATTTGTTGGTGGTTTTTGATCATTAACTGTAGAAACATCCTTCTGGAGTGACGAATCATTCCACACTTGAACAAAAACAACTGGTTTTCACATGACAGCATTAGTAAAGAGCACCTGGAGGAAAGAGCATGACAAGAAGACTGACAGGGAGGTCAGGGCCAGAAGAGGAACTCAAAGGTGTATTAATGCGGCTGTGGCCGCGAGGACGACGTGAGCCGTCGGTGTTTTGCCAGAACACGGAGTACACTGAAAAGAATGACATCAACACAAAAGGGCAGTAAAGATGGGCACAGTTTGGACTCTGTGGAGACAAAATTTTTCCCTTGACATGACTTCCCATTTTTTTCTTTCTTTGCCCCACCCCCTCCTCTCTGCAAAGTATCAAACTCCAAAGGGAAGCTGAGCCTCCCAAAGCAGAACAGACATAGGTTACTATGATTTAACACTTCATGTTCACAGAACATTTGGTTTACTCCTTGGTTTTATGAGTAACATCAAAGTAACTACTCATTTGTGTTGTAACATGGTTTAGAGGGGGACGTAGCTGAGGTATCAGAATGCTAAGACTTAATTTGCGGCTCAGCCGTCGCTTCCGTGCGAATTTAAGGGAATTGATTTTTTGTGCCAAACTTTTTCCCACCTGCAAAACTGAGGTAACGATTCTTGCCTTGGATGAGACATTAAGAATTAATAACACAATCGACTTGTCAACAAAAGCCACTACTTAGTTAAGCTCAGTGTTTTAGCTTCTGTTTATCACGGATCTAAGCCTGCAAATAAATTTTGCAGGGAAACTTCGCCCACGGAAATGAGGACCAACCCAAATTTCAAAAAAGTCAGCTGTTCTTCCCTCCCTAGGGGAAGTGCCCACTTGGGGTTTTTTAGGGTGCTTTCCTTTACCCTTTTGAAGTGCTAAGGGCGTGAACGGCGGCGGCAATCAGGCTCGATTCTCCACCCTTCGCACTCAGACGTGTTAAAACGGTGATACAAGGACCGAAGCATTTAAATGTTCTGACTCAGGCGTCTTTTAAATTCTTAGAGCTGTCTTTACACGCTGCACTGAACGTTAAATTGATTTTACAGGTACTTTCACAAGATGTGACCCTTACAGGGCCCGAGATGAATCAAAATGCGGAGCGGGCTCTCCAGCGCCTACTTTCCTTCCGTCTGGGCAGTCAAGGATTCCCAAGGCCGAGGGCGGTCTCGGCGACCGGATACCGGGGACTGGCCAGCTTGACCCACCCAGCGCTCTTCCTCCCCGCAGCGCCGCCCGCCGACCCTCCGGAGCAAACCTTTACAGCGTGGGCAGCTGAAGCTCCCGAGGCAGCGCCGAGGGGGCTGGGGCGGGCAGGCCGGCGGCGGCAACACCCGGCCGCCGGCCGCGCCCGAGCTCCGGAACCTCTCCCTCGGGCCGGGCGCAAGGGCTGCGGGGAGCTAGGCCCGGGAGAACCGCGCGAGGAGGTCGGGGGAGGGGAAAAGGCCGAAAGCTCACCAGAGGCAGCGGTAGGGGGCGGGGCCCCGCTCGAGGCGGGAACGCAGGCTCCGCCCCCCGCCTCGCTCGCGCCTTTAGACCCCAACGGCCGGAAGACTGGGTGTTCGGAATCCGGGCTGGGAAAGGGAGACGTCGTAGGCAGACTTCTTTGCCATTTCTCCTGGGTACCTTCCCCCATGTTGAGGGCAGACGTTGAGAAGATGGTAATAATTGCCGGCTTCTACTGAGGGCCCACGATGAGTCAGACTACGCCAAGAGTTTTACTTGCCTTGCCCGGCCCCGTTTAGTTCTTAGAGTGTCCTACGAGGAAGTCACTATCATACCCATTTTACAGAGGGGAAGACTAAAGCTCAAAGAGGTTATGTGGCTTGCTCAAGGTCGCGGCTTGCAGAGTGTAAACCTGACCCAAGGGCCCTCTGAACCTTCCCAGACCTGCCGCCCACCCCGTCCCTGTCTGCAAGTCTCCTTGGTCAGACGATGACAGCCCTGCCCCTTGGGTGGGTTTCCCATCCAATTTCCTCCCCCAGGCTCCTCCTCTGCCCTCTCCTTTACCTCTCATCCTTCACTAAAACCCCTGTCTTCTTTTTTTAGACTATGTGGACATCTATTGTTTGCTTAACCAGAAGTCTGGAGCTGGGGGTCCTAAGGCTTCTTAGTAGCTCCCTGGTATCAAGGTTGTTTGCATTTCTCCTTGCAATCCCCTCATGGTCAAAAGGGTGGCTTCAGAAGTTCAAGTAGTACATCCTCTCAACAGCATCCCAAGCAAGAAGGAAGGGGAAGAGCCTTCTTCCTGTAACAGGGAAGAAAATCTTGCCCAGAAGCACCCAGCAGACCTTCCCATATGTCTTATTGCCAGGTTGGGTCACTTGCCCACCCCTAGACCAGTGAGCTGGATGTCTTACATTTGCCCCCCCAGATCAACCTTCTGTTCTTCAACCTATGTAGAAGGTAAGGACTACCTCAGGACTTCAGGGTTCCCGTATTCCCTGACTGGTATCAGCCAATGGGGGATCCCAGCAGGAGGTGGGAGGGAGAGAAGACAGTGATGGGAGGACAATTCCCTTGACTTCCTCTCTGGCCTTGACCTCAGGCTGGCTATGGACTTTGACCAAAGGTCATTGCTCCTCTCAGGGGGGCCCTCCCCACCTCTCTCTGTCGTAACCCCCACCCACCCTTTTTTCAAAGTCGACTGGAATTAGGTGAATTATTTTTAAAATATTTGATGCTAAGTAAATTGCACCAAGGTTATGAAATCTCTTGCATCAGAGAAGCAGATAGTCTGGGGTAGAGGGAAGAGAATCTCAGGGCTAGATGTGCTGGGTGGCAGAGAGTTTAACCTTTTCTTTTGGTACCAACTAGAGAATTCTGTTAGCAATACATAGGGAAATAGGGTGATCCAGTGCAGAAATATTTTACCCCTTGTCATCTTGTCAACTGCCACCTTTCATGCTTAATGTTAAAGTGCTGTCATTTTCTAAGGCTTTTAAAGATCATTTATGCTTCCTCAGTTCTGTAGTGCAGCGTCATTAAATATCAGGCATAATGTCCCTAACAAACAGCACTTGGAACAAAATAGCAAGCGTGCTTTGGTGACTCAGAGCTGATCAGAAATCTACTGAAATATCATGTCTCGTAGTTGCCAAATTTTCTAAAATGGTACTACAAAGCTTTGGCTAAGCAGGTCTAAAGTATTGGGGGAATGAGGAGGTGAAGGGTACAGAGGCCTCTCTTCAGGTAGGAGGGCAGAGAGGAGAGCCTTGGGAAGCCTTGAATTGGATCAAACCTTCACATGCAATTATCTGTTCCATCTCTGTCTCTAACAAACTGTGTGACCTTGGATTTCCGGTTCCTTATCTGTCAAAAGGAAGAACTAACATACTTCTAGCTCCTCCAATCTCACAGTGTTGATGTAATGATCAAATGAGATAATGGCTGAGATAATGCTTTGGAAAGACTATCAAAGTGAGGTGTTTTACAACTGACACTTATTAAGTGCCTTGGGAGAGACACAAAGATAAATAGGAGTCAGTCCCTGCCCTAAAGAAGTTCATAATCTAGTTCAGAAGATAAAACATACATATGAAAAGCAAACAGTACATGGCAGCAAAAAGGTGTCAAAAGAGCAGTTTAGATTACAAATACCAGAGAAACTTGAAGAAGGTACAGAACTCTTTCTGCAGGAATGGATAGGGAAGACTCTGAAATAAATCTTCTCTTAGCTGGGCCTGAAAGGAGAGGAAATTTGGATCATTTCGAATGGAGGAAACATCCCAGCAAGTGGAGGCAGAGACAAGGAGTCCAAGCTGCATCCTGGGTCCAAGAGGAGACCAGACCAGGTGAAGTGAAAGACTTCACAGGCCAGTTCTACTTAAGACAAGAAAGTTGAGCCTATAGACCATCCTGGCAGCTAAGACTGCAGCGGAATACCGAAAAAGGATCTTACAATCGTCACCATCTGGTGTCCTTGAGCAAGAAAGAATTGCAAGAGAGGCCCTAGAATTCATTCTCTTTCTCTCTCCCCATCCCTCCCTCCCTCTATATCTCTTTGCTCTGGATTTTTTTAAAAACAGCTTTATTGAGGTATTTTGGCATACAATATTTAAAGTGGACTGCTCATTAAGTTTTGACATAACTACACATCGGTGAAACCATCACCACAATCAACATAGTGAACATAGGCGTCATTCCCTGATTACTTGTGCCCCTTTGTAGTTCCTCTCTCGGGCCCCTCGCAACCACTCATCTGCTTTCTGTCACTGTAGATTAGTTTGCACTTTCTAGAATTTTATATAAATGGAATCAAATAAAGATGTACTCTTTTTTTGTCTGGCTTCTTTTACTCAGCATAGTTAATTTTGAGTTTTATCCATGTTGTTGCTACTCTCAATAATTCATTTTTTTTCAGTTCATGTTTTTATTGTTGAGAAGTGCTACAGAATCCTCTTTAAAACCTTAATTTGTTTGGGTTTGTATTTAAGGAGGTGTTTCCTCCATGACCCCAAGGTACATATCTCGGTGCTTGGCTTACAGAGGCACTTATTTGTTGAAAGGATGAATTTTTGACCACCCCACAGTGCTAATACCTTATATAGTTTTGTTTGTTCCGTGGGATGCTTGGCCTTTATAAGCCTGTCTCTTCATCATTGTTGTTCATCTCACCTTCTGCTATACCATATGCAAAATACAATCGCTCACTTCTTAAATGTTCTTTAATGATAAAGCCATGAACATGCTCACGTATTCCTGAGCTAGACTCTGGTGGAGGAGGGGGTGTTATGGGGGAGGTGGAGAAAGATAAATTAGGCATAACTCCTGTTCACAATCTAGCTCAACCTTCGTGAAGACATTGCTCTTGATTGAGTATTCAAAAAAATATTCAAAAACATTCACATATATATTGATAATAAATGTAAATGGGAGTCTGAGAAAAAGTCTACTTAACCTTTCAGACTTGGGCCATTCCTTTGCTGCATTGTTTAGAACTGCAGAGAAGAATGGAGATTTGCTGAGAATATTGCAGGGACTCTGCCTCCCACACTCTAGCCAGGAAACAAAACGCTGCTCCAAAGATAGAGATTTCAGGTGAGCATTTAGGATTCTACTTATCAAACTAATGGAAAGTTTTGAGTAGAATATTTTCTCCCACTGAAAATTTGCGCTTAAATAACCCGTTTCAAAGCTGGGACATTAAAATAGCCATTGAATTATGGAACCATGGTTAACTAAGCAATTGTTTAGAAAAAAAATTTTTTAAGGCCATACCACTTCAGGGAATTCCCTGGTGGCCTACTGGTTAGGATTCAGTGGTTTCACTGTGGACGCCCAGGTTCAATCCCTGGTTGGGGAACCGTCCCACATGCCATGCAGCATGGCCAAAATACAAAAATAAATAAATAAAAATTAACAAACAAACAAACAAAGCCATAACACTTTGAAAGTATCTGAAGACAAGTAGCAGGAATATATTATGGTATTATGGACTCAGAAGCTAGTTTCAGGAATAAAAATTTTACAGGCAGTCAAGAGATTTCAGAATTATTTTCAAGGGTGTTCACTGGAAAATGAAGTTATTCAGAGCCACAACTATTGATGATTAAGCTAGAAAATTTCATGCCCATTGTAAGTACATGATTTAAGGAGAAAACAGGTGGATAAAGAAAATATGTAATCAACCTATGACATCAAATGAAAATTTTAGAACAAATGTTCATAATGTGCCACTTTTGCAAACGCTTAACCCTTCCAAGGGGCTTTCAAACCCAGCACTGTGGCTTCAAGGGTGGCCTGACTGTTCATGGAAACTTGTTATACAAACTGGAATGAGCCAGGTTTTACTGAGATGCTGTTGTGAGCTAGGATATAAACAAGGCCTGATAGGAAATTTTGGATCTCAAAGAAAAGCTGAGAAGTTTGGCTCAAAAAATGGGATAGATTGAAACCATTTTCACCAAAGGAATATGAAACAGTTAAAGGAAATTGACTCAGAAGAAGACTCATATCATTTTAAAAAGCTAGACATGAAGCACAATGTGTTCAGTTCTTGTTATAACCGACTGAGTGTGGTGCTGTAATGCACAAACACGTACCAGGCTGATAAAGCATTTCCCTGGGCTTTAAACTGATGATGACACTGTCTCATACTGAGCTGCATATGGAAGAGGTTTTCTCCTTTAAAAATTGTGTCAGAGCCAGTGGGAGAAATAGACCTACCAAAGGGCATTTGGAGTTTCATGTTTGGGAAGAACATACACTGTAAATATTGAAACGCCTCCTATGATTAAGGTGTTATGCAAAAAAAAAAAAAAAAAAAAAAAAAGCAAAACCTTGAGGAAGTTAGCAATTTAGTATACTTTCTATTTTCCATTTACCAAAGAGAAATTTTGCCAAACTAATTTATAGTATTCAACCATGGTAGCTAAGTAGATTAAGTGTTACATCTGGGTTTCCCATGACTGGGTTTCTGTATAAAAACCCAGGCACAGATATTTCTGGAATGCATGCTTTTCTTGGAAAGCATTTCAAAACTAATTTATTGGCATTTTCAAATGATTAATAATGGGAGACTCTATGGATGGGGAGCCCTTGATCATCCAAATCAAGGGTTACTGACTCACAAGTCTATGGGAGGGCTTCCCTGGTGGCGCAGTGGTTGAGAATCCGCCTACCGATGCAGGGGACACGAGTTCAAGCCCTGGTCCGGGAAGATCCCACATGCTGCAGAGCAACTAAGGCCGTGCACCACAACTACTGAGCCTGTGCTCTAGAGCCCGCGAGCCACAACTACTGAGCCCACATGCTACAACTACTGAAGCCCGTGCACCTAGAGCCCGTGCTCCGCAACAAGAGAAGCCACAACAATGAGAAGCCCTCACACTGCAACAAAGAGTAGCCCCGGCTCACCACAACTAGAGAAAGCCCGCGCACAGCAACGAAGGCCCAACGCAGCCAAAAATAAATAAATAAATAAATTAATTAATTTTAAAAAAAGTCTATGGGAGCCAGGCAGGTAATTAATGTATGAAAGACACAGACCAAAGAGTGATGCGGACTGTGACACACTAAGGAGAGAATACATCAAGCAAAGGAGCAGCCATCACTCAGTTCCGACCAATTGCTGCCATGTGGCAATGGAAGCCCGGGGTGACAGATCTTCTGATTATTCAAAAAACCTTAGAAACCCAGCTCTTTGTATATAATATCCAGATTTTTATATGAAATCTCCTGAAATGTAAATGTTGGCAACCAGTTATTTTATTCATAATAGCTTATTATTATTACAGAGGAAGTACACATGCATCATGTAAAAATGGAAAATGTAGGCCAACAACAGAACATATTTCCACCACTCAGAGAGCACCACTGTTAACACCTTAGTGCATATCCCTTCAGATCTTTTTTATTCATAAATATATAGACATTTTAAAAGCAAAATGATTATGGTTTTGGAACGGGTATTTTATTAATGATTTTGACCTTTCCATTTCAGTAAATTTTCACCCCATCTAATCCCCTGTCCATATTAAAACATTTCCAGTTGACCATAAACATCTTTTGTAGCAATTTGTTTAAACTAACAGGGAATCCAGGACCATGCATTGTATTATTATTGTATACCTTAACTCTCTTTCATAGCAGTTTTGGCTTAAAAACAAAAACCATACTGACTTGCTGAAGAGAGCTGGCCAGTTGCCCTGCAGAATGCTTCATGTCCTAGATTTGTCCAGTTGCTTCCTCCTAGTGTCCATTAGTTCGTTTCTCTATCCCCAATATCTCCTGTAAACTGTAAGTTATATCTAATACTTCTTTTGGGATAGGGAGAAGCTAGAATATATGCTAGGTTGGGTTATGTGTTTGCCTCATACCAGAACTGGCCTACTGGTAAGTGATACCAAGACTGTTTCCAGGAAATGAATGATGACAGTCTGATCCCTCCAATATACTGACAGTGTTACTTGGCGCTGTATGAATGTGCAGTTGTCTACCAATCATTTCACCTATGGTTTGTTTTTTTTTTTCTTTTGTGGTACGCGGGCCTCTCACCTTTGTGGCCTCTCCCGATGCAGAGCACAGGCTCCAGGCGTGCAGCCTCAGAGGCCACGGCTCACAGGCCCAGCCGCTCCGCGGCATGTGGGATCTTCCCGGACCGGGGCACAAACCCGTGTCCCCTGCATCAGCAGGCGGACTCTCAACCACTGTGCCACCAGGGAAGCCCTCACCTATGGTTTTTAACACCAATTAATAATCTTTGCCAGGATAAATAGTTTCATTAAAGTTCACAAAATGCCATTTTTCCAATTCTGTCATTCTTTCTACATTTATTAGCTGGCATTTTTTCCTTCTTCAACTAGGGCTCAAGTTCATATTATAAAAAATAACTCAAAAAAAAAAAAAACCCTCCCAGTGGGCCAAACTCAATGCAGTTGGGGACAGGATTTAGCCAGTGGGCTGCCACCTTCTGATCTACACTCTAAACCAGACCGTTTCATCACTGTCACCTGTTCCCTGCGCATTAGGTCTCGTTTGTAACACTCAATTTCTTTGCATTTGTTGACATGTTGCTTGTAATCTTCTCACCGCGTTTTATGTGTGTATTTATCTCCCTGGCTGGGCTGTGACCTCCTCAAGGACAGGGACTCCCCTGGAGTATATTTCCTTTGTTTCTCCTAATGTGCTCTTAAAGGTACTTTGGTGATTGCTAATACTAATTAACAAAAAAGCACTAATAAGAACCAAAAGTTTTCATTATTATCTCTCGTGTTCCCTGGCTTTCCCACTAAAACCTGCCCTAATTATCTGTCATAGTGAAGCACTTGTCTCATTTACAGTTTACTTATGCCCTGGGAGTCCCTGGGTGGAGGTAGTGGGGAGGGAAGAGGGGAAATAAGCTCTTTATTAGTCTTCAGAAGTTGGAAAGTCATTTTCCAGCTGTGTGACCTTGGGTAAGTCCCATCATCACTCAGAGTTTCTATTTCTTTATTCAGTAAAATGAGGTGACAGGGATATCTCTAAACGTACACCTCGCTTGGCTCTAACTCTCTAGGATACAAACCTAACCAGTACCTTTTAGCATATGTTCCTCCTAACCAATCTCTCCCTGCTCCCTTCACATGGGTCAACACTATCCTTTCTAAGAGGATAGTAGCTGAAATAATACCCACAGTGGACAGAATTTGCCTCTGATGACTTCCTGACCATCACAGTTAGACCAGTCTAATCTATATGTCCCAGGAACAGTCTGCTCAGATTTCCAAGGTCAAACCTTAGGACCTCCTTCCCAACAAGGGCCAAGCGTGGACAACAGGGCCCTCCACAAGCAACTGACACAGCAGAGGCCCAGCCTCAGGTCTTCCTTGCTGCAAGGGAGGAGAGGATGGAGAGGATTGAGATTGGTTAGACCCTTGTCCTTCTTGTAGAGTCTTGCCTTTAAGGTTCTGAATGCCCGTAGGCCAGCTCTGGGGTATGGGTCCTTCTAAAAAATAAAAAAAAAGAAATAAAAATGCTTCAACTCACTGCTTCTTCCCAATCCTTTTCTCGCAGTCCTGTTAGTCTCTTTTTATTCCCCCCTTTTTATTCCCTTCCATCTAGGTACAGTCTCAGGGACCTCATCCAAATGGCTTTCTGTGCCCTGAAACAGCTTTCTCTTATGTCTTCCTTGACTGAGAACGGTCTCCAGCCTGAGTATAAACGGAGTCTTACCATTTCCGTGGCCTTGAGAGCTCCAGGCGGAAGGGGAAGCAGTCAAGTCTCTAAGAAGTAAGGCAGAGAACACACAGCAGCCGGATTATTCACAAACCCCATTCTGTCCTGTAGCAAACAGGGCTGGCCAGAGCAAATAGCTCAAGTCTGCTGTGAAAGCCTGACCCCTGTCCGTGACTCTCATCTAAAGAGACACAAAACGGATCCATAATTCTTCCATTTCCCCTTTTGCCGTCTCCGGCCTATTGGCTGTTGATGAAAATCAGGTGGCAAATTGGCCAAACAAGGTCCACCTGTTGCTGTATCCTTGGCAGCATCCCATGAATCTTTCAATACTAACAGGAAATAGTAAATAGAACTGTTAAGGATGAGCAATCTCCCCGTGAACAGGAAGAAGGGAAACTCTTGAGATGTGGGGTACACTTGGAACTTGCCAGTGATGCCGTGCGACAGCTGGGGCTGCTCCTATGCCATGGCCTGCCTTCCCTGGGCCCGTCTTCATCAGATATTAGCACTTGCTTTTCCTCAGGAAGGAGGGAGAAAGTAGCCCCAGTGGCAAGGACAGAGTTGGGGACCCCTCAGAGTTAGGACAGATGAGCACAGACCTAGAAAGGAATCAGCCAGTCAGTGGCAAAGGGAGGCCTAAACCACAGTAAGAAACAAAGGGTCAGAGTGGACAAGACCCCCAAGAGTAAAAGAACTGAAGGGATGGATGTAAGGCTACACGTGCTTGTCTGCATTTCCCAGACCTGGAGCAGCCTGGTGAGAAACTTTCCCAGTCACAGAGCCTTTGTATTCACTTATTTAATAACAATAGTTCAGAAGAAGCAATCCCAGCTGTAGAACACTTAATTTTGTTTCAGAACATTACCCTGCCAAAAAAAAAAAAAGTGCATTTCCCCCACTCTGGCACGCCGTGGTGTGTGGTGTGAATCTGACCTCTTACTTTCACTCAGAGGCCTCTTTTATGCAATTCCCAGGTTGGCTGGCAAAGTCATCTTAGAATCATCCCTAAATGTGGAATTTCTGTTCTCAAGAGTCATTTCCAATATGAAACTCTAAGTGGTGGAGAATAAAGACTAAGGACCAAAGGTAATCAGATTAATTTGCCTAAAACCAATTCACCTAGAGACAGTTTCAAATAAGTATTTATCAAATGTGCAGCATTTCAAAAAGATTTAGATTCACCCTTTCACTTTTCATTGCTGTTGTGTGTACACCTTTGTTAGTCAACTGAGTATGCCACATGCCTGTTTATTTGTTGAGACTATATTGGCCTTTTAACAGCAGGAATGTAGTAGACAGACCAAGACATCAAAATCACATTGAGCTTTGTTAGTTTTCAAAGCATCTAATTTGGAAAAGAATATTGGGTTAAGAAACACAAAAAATGATATACAAAATGTCTGTACCAATTCTATTTATTGCTGGAAACTTAAAAAAAAAGTTTGAAAAGTAGGAAACAGAAAAAGATATCCATAAAGGTAGGAAGCAATCTCATCATTTACAAAGTGCTGCAAATTTGATAAATTTATGCTGCTGATAACTCAGGGGCACTCTTAGATGAAAAGATATAAATCCTTGAGATACCCAAGCATGACAAAAAAGAACAGAACAACTAAATGGCTATAAAAATACCCAAAAGGGAACTCAGCTTTTGGCAAACTGGTCATCAAGTGAACATTAAGTAAACAAGTTTTTTAGTGGATTGGTTTTAAGAGATCTAGCCAAACTGATCAGAACCAAGTGAAAGTGTTTTGCCTCTCTGGCTCCTGGAACCTCAGAGTTTGGGAGCTGTGGTGGATATAACTCTGGTTTCCTCTGAGGCAGCAGGTCTGGAGAGCTGAACTTCTACTGATGAACCAAGTGTAAGAGTCCCCTGACGAGAGAGAGAGAGAGAAAGAAAGAGAGAGAGTGATTGTGTGTGTGTGTACCCACAAATGTATACTAGATACAGACTAGAATCAGACCTTTAGAAAATACTGAAACCCGCCTGTGTGTGCCTATTATGTGCTACAGCACAGGCTGCACACCTGGAAAAGCCAGTCACCCACATAATGGCAACTGGAGGGCTCCTCCTCCACAATCCATTTGGAATGTCTTGATCTGTGGGTCTCTGGCCCTTGGGGCCCTCCCTAGAGGACTCTTCTGCCAGGGCTACAGAGTGCCTTCCTTTCCTTGGCTAGCCTCAGAGGGGTCCACTGGCCAGAGGAATTTGTCAATGGTGGTGATGGCAGCGGTAGTGATTGCATCTCAGATATACTGGGTTGGCCAAAAAGTTCATTTGATGTTTTCCGTGAGTTGGCTCTAGTAGCGCTTAGTTGTCTTTAACTTCATTTGAAACAATTTTGTTAGATTGTATTGTGACAGCTATCATATCAGTGTGCATTTAAAAAAAAAAACTTATAAAAATTGGTGTATTTTTTGTGTAGCCACTTTAATAGTGAAGATGGAAGAAAAAAGGAACATTTTCGGCATATTATGCTTTATTATTTCAAGGAAGGTAAAATCACAACTGAAACGCAAAAAAAGATTTGTGCAGTGTATGGAGAAGGTGCTGTGACTGATCGAACGTGTCAAAAGTGGTTTGTGAAGTTTCATGCTGGAGATTTCTCGCTGGACGATGCTCCACGGTTGGGTAGACCAGTTGAAGTTGGTAGCAATCAAATCAAGACATTAACTGAGAACAATCAACGAGGGAGACGGCTGACATACTCAAAATATCCAGATCAAGTGCTGAAAATCATTTGCACCAGCTTGGTTATGTAAATCGCTTTGATGTTTCGGTTCCACCTAAGTTAAGCGAAAAGAAAATGTTCTTGAACATATTTCTGCAGGCGATTCTCCACTGAAATGTAACAAAAATGTTCCGTTTTTAAAACAAATTGTGACGGGTGATGAAAAATAGATACTGTACAATACCGTGGAATGGAAGAGATCGTGGTGCAAGCGAAATGAACATCACCAACCACACCAAAGGCCGATCTTCATCCAAAGAAGGTGATGTTGCGTATATAGTGGGATTGGAAGGGAGTCCTTTACTACGAGCTCCTTCCAGAAAACCAAATGATAAATTCCAACAAGTACTGCTCCCAATTAGACCAACTGAAAGCAGCGCTCGATGAAAAGCATCCAGAATCAGTCAACAGAAAATGCATAATCGTCCATCAGGAGAACGCAAGACCGCGTGTTTCTTTGATGACCTGGCAAAAACTGTTGTTAACAGCTTGGCTGGGAAGTTCTGATTCATCCGCTGTATTCACCAGACAATGCACCTTTAAATTTCCATTTATTTCGGTCTTTACAAAATTCTCTTAATGGAAACAATTTCAATTCCCTGGAAGACTGTAAAAGGCACCTGGAACAGTTCTTTGCTCAAAAAGATAAAAAGTTTTGGGACGATGGAATTATGAAGTTGCCTGAAAAATGGTAGAAGGTAGTGGAACAAAACAGTGATTACACTGTCCAATAAAGTTCTTGGTGAAAATGAAAAATGTGTCTTTTACTTTTACTTAAAAACCGAAGGAACTTTTTGGCCGACCCAATAATTGGCAGGGGGCTGTCGGGCATTGAGCCGCTGCATGTGACAGCCGTGGCAGAGCAAGTGCCCATCCAGAGGGAAGCAGCAGCAGCCTTCCTCGTCACTCAGCTGCATCCGGCAGTCCTAGGGAAGAAGGACACCTAGTTTACCTCAGTCCAGGAACCGGGGACATCGTGGAAGTCGGCCGTGCTGGGCACTAGACTCCCAGTGACTGGGAAAAAGGGGGTGGGGTTGGAGGGGGATGAACTCCCAAAAGAGAAACCTGAGAAAATACCTCAGCTGGACGCCAGGTGTCGCTGCTACAGCAGAAATAATGAGACAGGCTCCCATTTCCAGCTGTTACCAGGAGTCCCTAGTTTTGGGAGTCTTGACTCTGGGGAAGCCAGATTTAGAAAGGACTAAACGACCACACCCAGAGAGAGTGGCTGAAGGACGCGAAAGAGACTGGAGATGGGTCAGAGCACCTTCCTGGTTTCCTGTATCCTAGACCTCTCCTATAGACTCTGGCAGTTCTAGGACTTCACTCCCCCAGCCCCCTTCTAGCTCTCCTCTGGGAGCCCGGGTGCCCAACACTCACCTCACAGTGGTAGCACTCAAAGTGATAATCTCGGTCCATGGATATCACCCTCACAATGTCCTCACAGCCCTGAAATAATGCACACCCACATGGGCATGAGATAACCCAACTCTCCGCTCCCCCACCAGCCCCCCTTCCAATGGGAAGATCATACAGAGGCCTCCAGAGCCTCTCTGCCACAGTCTGCAGCTTTGAGGTGGCCTCTGCAAACCCTGTGGGAACTTTCCCCCTCTCCTTCCTTGGCACTGCCTCCAGGAAGGCATGTCCCCTCATGGAGCCTCCCCTCTGTCCAGGGGCTCAGGCCTTACGGAGGGAAAGGAAAGAGGCGGCTGCATCAATAAAGTAAGCTAAGCCGGGGACGAGGAGACCCAATAGGGCCTGGTTCCTCATGGGCTTTTGGCTTCTCTCTCTTGGCACACACAGCGTAAATCATTTCTGACCCCTTCCTACCGGCCCTGAGGATTCTTCCCACCTTTTTCCAGCCCCTACATCTGGGGGCTGGTGACCTTGACTTCAGAGAAAGTCTCCTTCTCTGGACTGGGAGAAAAGAGATGAAGCCTGGGTCCAGCAAGGCTGTCAGACAAGTCCAGGCCCGGATGTTGGGGTCAGGGTGATGACCCAGAGAGCAGAGTCACACGGGAATCTTCGCGGAGTACATTCCTCAGCACCACTGCCTCCCAGGGGAGGCCAGGCGGCATGTCCCCAGTCCCTCCCCAGAGGCAGCAGCACTGGCTGCCCTGCAGGAGAACACAGACATACTGACCTCTGAGGGGAGGATGGGTTGGCCACAGGCCGCACACTTAGGAGCGTAATTCCTGAAAGAGAGAGGACAGAGGGGAGCTGAGGCGGGGGACTCCCTGAGCCCAGGTCCACACCACACCCCAGGCAGGGGACTCACTTGTGGTAGTCGGTGACACAGTACACCTGGTTGGAGAAGTCCACAGTGAAGGGGATGCCGTCCAGGCACTTGTTGCAAACGATGCATCGGAAGCAGCCTGGGTGATAGGACTTTCCCATTGCCTGGAGGATCTGGCTCGTGGGGCAGGAGGAGAATCAGTCTCTGCTCTCCAGCTACCGAAGACATTCCCTGCTGCTCCCACTAACCTCATCTGAGCCCCTGCTCTCGTCCTAGAACAATGCTGTGTAATCTGGGAGGACCAAGGAGTCTTAATATGGAGGCAGAAACCCTGAAAAAGGTCTTAGGGAGCATCCAGGCCAGTGTTTCTCAGACTTGGCTGCATATCAGGGTCACCCAGGGAGGTTTTTAAGCCCATCAATGCCTGGGTCCCACCCAGCAGTATTCACCACAGTCTTTGGTGATGACCCAGCATTGGTATCTTCTTTACTTCTTCCCAGGTGATCTGCTAGGCTGCCAGGGCTGTGAACCACTGATCCAACCCAACTCCTCGTTACAGAAAAGAAAACTGAGCTTCAACTGATCCCAGCCAGTAGCAGAAAGGGGATTAAGCCTCAGGACCCCACACTCCTGGCTCAGGTGGAGAGCCGGGCTGTGCCTGCAGAGTTAGGGAGTTAGAGATCACAGGAGCCTGGGGTGGCAGGCAGAGGAGTCGACTTGATCCCATAGGCAAAGAGAAGCCACTGTAAACAGCGGTTCTGGGGAAGAATGGGATGCAAGTAGTTGCTGATAGGTTTCCTCCCCCCACCTTTTCTCAGTATCCATTTAGTTCATGATTACACCCCTCGGCCCCTCAGCCTCACAGTCTCAGCTGAAGACACTGTGCTTACCTTCTCCAAAATCAAGTGACCACAGACACAGCATTTCTCAGCTGCCTCCTGAAACCCTGAAAACTAGGAGGAGAAGACCAAGGGAGGATGTTATGGGCCGAGAATGACCTGATGGGTGGAACCCCAGTGGGCCACAGAGAAAGGGGTGGGAGCCAATTCCAGGCCCAGGGGACCCCTCACTCACCAGATAATCTTCCTCACAGTACACAGAGCCGTTGACGCTGTAGAAAGCCTTGCAGCGCAAAGTTCGCCCTAGAAGCAGTAGACAAGGGGCTGGAGCCTCTCCCAGAGTCCAGGCACAGGGTGTCCCCGCCACGGAATAACTGCTCTCCGGTGTTTCATGATGCGTTTAAATCTGTATTTCAGTGCTTGTCCTCCTAACTGCTGTCTGTCCCGTCTCCCCACACAAATACCCCATCTGATGCAATTCCAATTTGTTTAGTCTCACTCCTGCCAATTCCCCACTCCTTTGCTGGCTGCTCCTCCAGCTCCTGCCCCCTCAACAGTTTTCTGTGACCCTGCTTTAAAGGGGTGCCGCCTTCTCCAGTGCCTGTGCTTGCTCGGGGAGCCACCTGGGAAAGCAAAGCCAACCACAGGCTGGGGGACAAGGTCAAGGGGCTCTGAACACGGGGCCCTACAATGCGCTCAGAGATAATCACACTGTCATGGACTTTGCCCTCTGGGACTTTTCAACCCAGGAGCTTCTGCACAGCTCTCCTGTTCTCCTAGCCCTGTCTGTCTCCCAGGGATAGGCTCCATGGAGGTCAGGACATACTGGAACTACTGCTGGGGACAAAGTGCTTTGTTTGGGAGCAAAGTCGGTCCCCTTTCCTGCTGCACTAGGCTGCTTCCCCAAGCTTAGAGGGATCCAGAGTCTCCGGGGTCAGAAGCAGCCCAGGATCTTCTGCAAGCAGACAAGGCGGGACCGCTCCCCATGAAACCAACACCCAGGAACTGCTCCAGGGTGTCTAAATTATCAGGGATGAGGAGGAAGGAGACAAGGGCGGAGAATGGGCAAGTTTCCCACCTCTGCCCTCTTTCTCATCAAAATCTCCACTTCCAGCTCTGCCCAGTGGTTTAGAAAACTTGACTTAGAAACTTATGAGACACAAGGGAGTAGAGAGAGGGAAAGAGACATTCCCAGAAGAGGCTCTATAAACAGAAGGACAAACAGATAGATGAACCTAAAGGGAGTCAGGCAGGGGCTGGGAGTGGCTGGAGTCAGACAGGCAGAGATAGGAAGTTAAAGGTCCAGCAAAGGAATCAGAGTGGGTAAGCAGGGGGGCTGGGTAATGAGGGAGGTGAGGGAAAGGCTGGGGAGTTGAGGCCGCTGGGAGCACCCCCTGCTCCAGGGCGGCCTCCTGAGCTAACAGCAGCGGGCATTCCTGGAGCGTGATGTCATCAGCTTGGCATGGCCCGGTGGCCTGCACTCCAGCGAGGTGGCTGAACTCTGACCAGCCGAGAGAAAACCCCCCTCTCCACTCCCCCACAGCTCCCCGCTCCCACCCCACCCTCCCCACATTCCAGTCTTTCACTGTCGCCCCAGGCAACTCTGCTGCCCAAGACCAAGCCCCTCCAAGGAGAGGCCGGAGGGCTGGGAGGGAGTCCAGGCTGGGCAAGCAGGAAGGCAGAAGAAAGAGGGAGGAACAGAGAGGAGGAAAGAGGCTCAGCAGAGGGAGGGCTGACCTCAGCAAGGGGCGCCAACATGGGGGCGGGCGGGAGAGAGCCAGGTAGAGCACAGAGAAGAGAAGCAAGAGAGAAGGTGGGGGCCAGACTAGCAAATGGAGAGGCACAAGCCCTGCTTTCCCTAGGCACTTGTGAGTGTGTATGTGCAAGGAGTGCTTGAGGCTTCAGGCCCTGGTCCAGAAGGTCTGGGGGCTGCACTCACCACAGGAGCAGCAGACAAAGCACTGGGTATGGTAGAGGCTGTCCAGGGCCTGGCAGGCGTTGCTCTGCCCATAGATGCCTTTGTTGCACTTGATACAGGTGCCTGAGAGGAGAGAAGAGGTTGTCAACATCATAGCACACTCCCCCAGCTCAAAACCAGGGATTCCTCATCTTTCCTGATGGCAAAGGACCACCAGTCACAGCCTCCTTTTGACGGGCTCCCTTTTGGGAAGAGAGAGTTCATGGGATGCAGCAAGGTTTTGGCTGGGCAGATTTATTCTTGTTTACTGACAAATCAACAGACATTTTCTGAACATCTATTTAGTGACTCGCAACAATATTGTGCCCAATACTGTGGAAAATTGGAGAAACTCAAAGATATGGTCCCTGGACTTCAGATGCTTTGTTTCTGTTGGGGAGAAAAGACTAATCAGGCAAGATATGATCCCCATTGCACTGTGTGGGACAGTCAGAGATGTGAGTCCATAAGGGCCCAGCAGCAGACTGGAAAAAACTTCCTAGTGAAAGCATGCCAGGCCCAGAAAGCCTCTCCAGGACCTCGGCTTCCCCATCTGTCAAATGAACTGCCATCCAGCTACAGAATGACTTCTGCTCTGTACCCCTAGGCTTCCAAGGCTGGAAAAAAGGATCTGGCTCAGCAGAGGGCCCTGTGCAGAGGGGACCATGTGAGTGTGACTCCTCTGGGGAGGTGGCTGCTAAGAATGCAGGGTGTGTTCCAAGGATTGAGGGTTGCAGAGAAAGGGGGGGGAAGGGTGGCAGAACCCCTAATGTCTCCCTGTCATCTTCTATCATAGGAGGAACAGAACCAAACTGCTCTTCCCTGACATCTTCCCTAAAATACATAACACCTGGCTCTGGCACCCACCTTTCCTGGGTGTGTTCTTCCCTCCTTCCACTCCCCAATTCCAGGCCCATGAGTGAGGGCTAGGGCCTGTCTTTGGGGAACAGATCCCAACGGGCCCGTCTCACCCCGCCCCACCTCTCCCCCTCGGCACACTGCCACACTCCTTGCCTGTTGGGGCCCATCCAGTCTTTGCCCAGGGGCTTGGGAGCCCGTGCAGCAACTGCAGTGACTGATGGGCCCAGGCCTGTCCTGCTCCCACCCTCTGGCAGCTGGGCAAGGCTGTAGCCAAGGAAGAGGGCCCCTACTAGGAGCAGGAGTAGGAGGGTACAGTCAGGCTGGGCGTTCTGTCAGAGGAGGCAACCTGACCCCTAGGGAGAGAAGCACCCCTCCCCCCGCACCGGGGTCAAAATGTGGCTTCCCCAGGGGAGGGGAGTTCTGCCCCAACATTGCCATGCCAGGGGGCCCTGTCAGAGCCATTTCTTTGGTAGGCCTTGGACATTACGGGAAGACAAGACCCAACTGCTCAGGCATGTCCGCCTCACCTCCTCTAACCCAGCATATCCACTCCTCGGTTTTTCCTGCCATTTTACTGCACTCTCCCAGCTCCTTTCTTCCTTCTGGTTCTGATGGCTTAGCCGAGAAGACTTCTCTCCACCCATCAGCCACTTCTCCCCAGCCTCAAAAGGAAACTGCTAAAAGGATCCTGTCACTTAGTTTCCCTTGACCAAAGCATCATCTGCTCTGGCTTTTCCTCTCTCAGGTGGGGGCGGGGCGGGGGGGAAACGGGGGGAGGTTGGAGTTGAACTAGCCTGCAGCCCTGCTACCTCTGAACCTCCTCCCCTGGCTGGGTTCCTCTCTCTATTTACATTTCTAGCCACAGTGCTCTAGAGCATGGGGTCCGGGGCAGGAACATGGATGGTGAGAAAGGTGAAAAGATGCTGGGAACACTGAAAAGGCCCACAGACCTAGGGGCGGGCCCTCCACTTCTTTCTGTACTTCCTATCACAATCAGATTAGCATTTTTTAATATAGTGAAGTGGTGCCTGTGGATCTTGGCTAAAAGATCGTTCAAGACACCAATATCCCCTCCCATAGCCGAGACATATATAATCAATTAACACTTCCTGAAGATAATTGCGTCTGGGAGAGAGGCGACGAACACGTTTCTATAGCAGCAGGAAATAAGGGGCTACTTCGTGCCTGAATTGTGAGCGGGTTATGGCCAGAACTGAAGCCCGAGTTATTTCTGGCAGCTACACACGGTCGCCATCCATCCAGGGGTGATGTTGTCCCGGTGGTCAAGGCTTCTGCCCTGACTTCCAGAGGATGGGGAAAACAGAAGCTGACACCACCGGGTCTCGGCTTAAATGCCCACCCACGCACGGAGCCAGCAGGACTGGGGCCAGACAGCAGTAGGGTCCCTCTTTCCGTCCCAGGGCTTTCTTCCTCCCCCCGGGCTCCATTTCCCCAACCGCGGCCACAGCTCCGCGCGTGTTAGGAAGCAGCTCCCCCACCCCCTGCACCCCACCTCCGCCCAGTGCCGCGCGGACGGCCCCGCCCGCGGGCACCTGGAGCGCCCGGGCAGGAGCCGGCACGCACGCGGCCCGCCCGCCCCGCCCCCCCACCCGCGCATTCCCCGAATTCCTGCGGGCGGAGCCTGGGCCCGGCTGGGGGCGCGGCGCGCAGGAGCCTGCAGGGGCAAAGCCGCCGAGGGGGGAGCAAGATGGGGGGGATGCTCTCCCAGCCCCACTTGGTTCCCCTCAACAAGGCCTCCTACCGCGAAAAACCCAGGCTCTAAAGCTGAGGAACTGGGATTCACGAGATCATCAGGGGGGTTGAATTTAGCAGGAATAAGGTGCCCATGGTCCATCTGAAACCCAGTGGGAAGGGGAAATTCCTCTTGCCTCTTTCCTAGCCCCGCGTCTCTGCCACCGACTAACCAGCGCCCGCCGTCGGGGCAGTGGGGAACCGAATGCGGTGACGGGTCTCTTCCCGTCCCTAACCACTCCTCTCACTCACCAAAGTAGTCCTCTCTGGACTCCGGCTCCCGCATCCGGGCCCGGGCGGCCTCTGGAACGAACGCACCTGGCGGCTCCTCGAGACCTGACGGCTCAATCCCCGAGGGTTCCCCGCGGGCGCCGGCTTCTCGCCCACCTGTGCCCACCGTCAGGCGCAGCAGCGCTGTTAGTTCATCTTGGTATCGGGCGCCCGCGGCGCAGTCCCCATAGCCAGTCACCGAGTGTCGTCCGGGTTGCGCCCCTCGTCTCTCCAAGGGCCCTGCCGCTCCCACTCCGGCCCCGGCTAGAGCTCCCGGGCTGCCCAGAGCTGGGGGATACGAGTGGCGGCTTTCCTGGCAGCCGAACCCCGCGGGCCGATGAGCGCACAGTCGGTCCAGGGCAGCGTGGAGCTCGGGGTAGGCGGACGGCACCCCTCCAGAGGAATAGCCCGCCGGAACCCCGGCCAGAGGTGGGCCAAACAGGCATGGCCCGGCGGGCAGGGGGCTGCCGTGGCGCTGGTCGTAGCCCATGCTGATGCCGCTGGTACGGTTGCTGCAGGGTCGGCTACCTCCTGCTCCACCAGCCCCCGCCCCATCCAGCAGCAGACTGCCCCGGGGGCTGGACGGCTTGCTCGCGTCGCTGGCTGAGCTACTGGCGAAACTGGAGCGGGGGCTTAGGGCTGGGGCCGTCTCCAGCCGAAAGTCGGGGGTCAAAGACTGAGGTAGAGGCAAGGCCCGGGTGGGAGGCGGCCCCCCGGGAAAGGAGCCTTCGTAGCGCGGCGCCTCAAAGGAGCCGCGAGGGTTCCGCTCAGCGTCCAGGGGGCCTTGCTCCCGGGCTGGCTCCAACGGCTCATCCCCAGGTCCCCCAGTAGCTCCACGGGGCCCTGATTTCCTAGGTCCCCCCAACCCACTCAGGCGCCCCTTGCCCGGCCCGGGGGTCCCATCAGACCCAGACCTGCTAGATTCACCCTTTCTGCGGCCGAACTTGGCGCTGCCGGAGTCCGAGAGTCTTAACTTCTCCAGCAGGCGACTGGCTTTCTCCCCTAACCGCTCCATGCCCTCGGGCCTGGGGCCTCCAGCCCCCTCCCCGCCCGGCACCCTGCAGCGTCTCGGCGGCCGCTTCTCTTTCCCTGCGGCCGGACTTCGCTTCCCCAGGGGCACAGGATAGGCACAGGGGTTTAGCGGGCGCCCCGGATGCCCGGCGCCAAGAATCCCGCAGCATCCCCCAGCGAGAGGGGTTGCGTCCCCCCGCGCATCAGGGGTTAAGCGGGGCTAGAAGTGCCTGCGGCCGCGGCTTTCCGGTCCGCAGGTCTATCTGTTCACGCGTCGACTCGCCCGGCAGACCCACTCTCCCAGGCCCCCGCCCCCCTCGCTCACACACTCAGCACCGACCCAACTTCTCTCCCAAACTTTTGTCTGCCTGGCCGGATCTACTTTCCCGGAGGGGCGGAGCGCCGTGTGCGAGACGAACGGGGGTGTTGGCGCAGGAATCTGGTGCGCCGGAAAGGGGGGGTGGCGGGTGTTGGTGCTAAGTGTCTTGGAGCTGGAGATCCGCCGACTGTAGGCGAAAGGAGGGCGCGGGGCAGTTTGGACAGTTGCTACTACATCACTCAAGAATTGGGACATGAAAAAGTGGGGGAGGGGGAGGGGAACTCTTTGTTTGCAGTTGGAATGCGCGGAGGGGCACGGTGGAATGTCGCGATTCAGAACGGGGCGACGCGAGGCATGTTCTGCGCAAACACCGTGACTTTGTTCCTAGTGTGGGGACTGTGGGAGAGATGAGAAGGGACTGATACAGAAGTAGTGAGACAGGGAGAGAGAAGAAAGGTAGATACATAAAGAGGTTCCGAGACGCATAAGAGCCCAGAAAGACGAGGAAGCCCTTATAGAGAGGTGGTGGAAGACAGGTATGGAAGGAAGGGAGAGCCAAAGGGAATCGTGGGTGGTGCGGAGACGGAAGGCTGAACAGACCAAGAGAAAGACAAATTTGTTCAGGTCCAGAGAGAATGAGAGACAAACAGATAAGCTGCAATAAAAAGACAACTTTCTGAACCCAAAACTCTGTAACAGGAGGGAGGGAGCTTTAGTGTGTATGTAAAAGGCGGCTTGGGACTAATCTCTACCTTCAGGGTAGGACAGATAGAGGGATAGATAGACACCCCCTGGTGTTGGGAAATGAGATTTTTAGCAAATATTTCAGGTGACTGGGGATAGAAGGCCCGGTTTTAGAGCTAGCGAGCGCCTCACCCTTGGTTGGCCCACAGTAGTTGGTGATAAAGAATAAGTACTAACTCAAAAGGGAGAAAAAGAAAATGTCATTAAGAGGAGATAGCAAGTGAAAATGATCAAGGTGGAAAAGGAAAAGAGGCTGACCTTGGCCATACTAGGAGGATCAAGAATAAGGAAAACAGAAAGCCATGGCTGAAGCTGAACATGCCTAATTAAATATCAGTCAACTGATTTTGTCCAGACTAGCACATGGGGGGGGGGGGAGGGGAATGGAGAAAGAAATGACTCCTTCATATTTAGATAGTAAATTCGTATGAAAATTATATGCAAACAAATCATGCATATTATTTTCATCTCAATATTTTGAACACCTTTTATAATTTTAGTGTAGCCTTAGGGAATGGGGGAGGAAAGAAGGTTAATATCTTTGGGGAAATTAATTTGCCACAAACTATTTGGCTTCTCTGTCCTAGCTGCATTGTCTCCCTGACCTCATCTCTCCTGAGAATCAGCCTCTCTGTTTCCCAGGTCAGGCCTACAGCTTTTCTCTGATCCAGAGGAGAGTTTACTCTCAGATTGGAAGCAGGGAGGACTGAAAGCATTAGTATCCAAGGGGAGCTATCAGGTTGCATCCAGAACCTGCTGTGAGCTGTCTTCAGAATCAACCATAACAGTTCTCCCTCCTTTCCTGTTTCCACATGGGGAAGGAGAACCTGGATTCTTCCTTCCAATTACTTACATCCTCTAACATTTGGGAACTTTGCTCCTTTGGGGTTACAATGGGAGAGTAAATCTTATGAAAAGTTGAGATGCCGTTAAAGGAGGCCCATCCAGGAGTTGGTAGTGGCAGCAATGGGCACAGTTGGGACCAACAACCTGTGTTTTCAGGGGATAACAGGAAGGAGACGCAAGTGAAGGGGGTGTGATGTGCTGACAGCGCATGCTCCGGTAGTGCTCACAACCTCTGGGTAGCCATTCCATAGTCTGAACTGGAGCTGGGAGCTCCACAGGCCCTATTCTCCATTCCCAGGACCTTAATTAGCCTCTATATACACAGGTGACTCCCAAATCCATATTTCTAGCCCAGACATTCTTGGACTTAAAAACTCAGCTGACGAATAGCATCTCCACTTGGTTGTCTCAAAGGCACACAACACCCTGACCTCACCTTCCCTGCCTCCCAAAACTGGCTCCTCCAGCATTTCCTGAGTAAACAGCATCATTAACCACTTAGCTACTTAAGCCAGAAACCTGAACATTAACCCTATGTCCTCCTCCCTTAACCTCAAATCCAAGAAAGTCCTATCAGCAAGTCCTATCAATTCTGCCTCCAAAATACCTTTCAAATCTGTCCTTCCCTCATCATCACCACTATATATATATATATATATATATATATATATATATATATATATATATATGTATGTATGTATGTATCAGGCCATCATCTTTTCTTACCTGGACCACTGCAAAAGTCTCCCTGCCAAGGCTTTCTCCCTCCCATCCATCTTGAACCCCCTGAGGTCAAGTGATTCTTCAAAAACACAAAACTGATCATCTTATTTCCCTGTTTAAAACCTGTCAGCAATTTCTCACTGTCCTTTAACTAAGTCTATACTCTTTAAGGTATTTTACAGAGTCTATCTCTCCAGCCTCTTCTCTCAGCAACATCCCCTCCCCAAATGGTTCTGTAGTAGAACTGCACCTTGTCTGTGCTCTCTCTTGCCTCTGGACTGTTGTACTTGCTATTCCCTAGGTTTGGAACACTCTCTTGGCTTCCCCTTCCCTCCTGGTTAACTTCTCCCCGTCTTTCAAGCATCAGTTTAAACACTCTCCGAGAAGCCTTTCCAGACCACCAGAGCAAGTTAGTTACCCCTGTGGTACATAGCCATGGTAGCTACATTCCCCCATTATCACACTTATCACAATTCATTTCATTGCCTACTTAAATGCCTGGCTTCCTAACTAGACAATAAAACTTCTGATCAGTATCTAACCTGTTCAACAGTTTATCCATAGCACCTAGCACAGCACCTGACACCTAGTAAGCAATCAATATTTGTTGTATGATAGAGTGAAGAGAAAGCCACGTTTACTGCTCAATCCATCCAAAAAGGCACAAATTTTGTGTGTGTATATATAGTCTGCATGTGTGCTTGTGTGCACACACACACATACACACACACACTTACCTTCCTCAAAATACAGCTTGGCTGACAGGACTAAGAAATAGCTACCAAGCCACGTATACTGCTTGGTCACACGGTGGGAAAGCAGCTGCTGGGGAGACAGAGGAACTCTTTAAGCCTTAATTTCCTCATGTGTACAATGGGAATAATAAAATCTTCCTTATATAATTCAATAAACAATAGCTATTACATCTAGATCCCAATTCCCAAATACGGATGGAGCCTGCCTGTGTTCTGCTCAGAAGAATGAAGCCCATGACTGAAACTGTCCACCAGGTGGCAGTATTACCCTGGCCAGGTCCCGTGCTGCTTCCACTGCAGAGCAAGACCAGCAGTCAGGGGAAGAAGTAGAAGGTACAACCAAGGGCCGCTTCCCTACAGCTTTGAGTGAAGCCAGAAGAAAAAACAACTCAGAGACCAGGGCATACGTCAAGAAGGCCTCCTGTTTCTTGGACCCATCCTCCTCCTTTTCTCATCCCAGGCTCCTCCGAGGCACTGTTATGCTTTGGAATAAGCATTTTCTGGCTTGTCATTCACAGCGGAGGGAGTTTTTCCCCCTTGGAGATAAGTCCTTTTATCCCACCAGAGCTGCCAGCTTCCACTTCTAGTGGAGACTGTGTTGAGAAGAGAGGCAGATTTGCTTTCTCAGACTGCAGAAGACATCTCATTCTGGGAAGCCCTGTGGCCACCCATTTTGAGGACATGGGAAGAGGCGGATGCCTGAGTTATTCTTGGTTATAGATTTCACTCATCCTTTTCCACCTTGATTTCAATGAACGAGTTCAAGTCAGGACAACAGGTTTTGTGGGGTTGGTCAAAAGATGGGGAGACAGGTCCATTCTCATCACCTCCCTCATCCTCCTCCTCTTGGAAATTAGGATTGTAAAGTTCTGGTGGAAGGAGCTGGGCCTCAGCAGAAGGTAAGCGGTCTGAGGGAGGTCCATACACACGGTTGGCTTTGGTGCCATGCTTAGAGTTGGCATCCAGGTGGTAGCAGAGCCGCGTGAGGTGCTGGGCCCGGAAACGGGGAGGCCGGGCTACCCAGACACCTGGCTCATTAAGGCTGTCCTCTTCATCTGACATCAGCTCCTCTGTCACATCCTTCCACAGGCGTTGGTCCTCAGGGCCAAAATGCCTCATGATGCTGGATCGGTTGGCAAAAAGCTAAGGTAGGAGCCCAGGACAGAGATTAGGAAGAGCAACAAACCATGCATTAGGTTTGGGGAAAGGGTTTGCGTGGAAGGGAGGCTGTGTAAAATCTGTGTCTGAGAGAACCAAGTTCTCAAGAGAACCCAAGTCAGATCTTAGAACTGGCTCCCTTCCTCCTCCTCCTCTGCTCCATTCCTGGGTCTCAACTCTTTTCTCAGATGCCACGTACCCTGGCCCTTCCCACTGTGAGTTATTTATTAAGGTTTAGAGTTTAGCATCTTTAAAGGAAAGACTAGAAACCTACCCGATATCTGCGACTTCGAAGTTTCTTCTCCTCTTTTTCTTTCAGGCCTTTAAAGGGGTTCAGGGAGTTGCGGTACTCACGCCTCTTAGTAAGGAAGTAGGCTACACAGGCTCCTGGTGGGGAGAGAGAAGGCAGGCAGCAAAAATCAGGGTCCTCAGCCCTTTTTTTTGCCCTAATACTACTGGATGGGAGAGAGGTGAACCACTGTTTAGATGATGGGCTTTCTGGGTATATACATCAGCATCTATTCATTCCCCTCTGGTTTAGCTCCATCTCCAACAGGAACTCCTCCCACTATAAAAAGCCAACTCCAGGGAGGAAGGGAGGGAGACACAAGACGGAAGAGATATGGGAACATATGTATATGTATAGCTGATTCACTTTGTTATACAGCAGAAACTTAACACACCATTGTAAAGCAATTACACTCCAATAAAGATGTTTAAAAAAAAAAGACAACTCCAATGCTTCTGTAACTCCCTTCCCCCACTCCCAGTTAAACCTACCCCCATTCTACTCAGCTGACAGCAGATTACAAGTACATTTTCAGCAGTAGCTTTCTTAGTGCTACAGACAAATAACAGAAGAGCAAGGAAAGTAGAAAGCCCAGGACATAATATTTAGGGACAAAAGGGCAGGGCTGGATTCTGACCTCCTTTTCATAATACCCTAGATTCAGGCTCTGCGTGTAAGTGTCATGCATGATGGTGTTCTGGCCCTTTACTTCTCCCATTTTCATTTCAGACTGAGTAGGGGAATAAAAAGGCAATTAGAGACAATCCTGTGTATACTGTAGGTGAAAAGAATAACCAAAACCACTTTTTTTAAGTCCTCTATTTTCAAAACCACCTAAATCATCTCCATATGCCTCTTCTCCTCTGGCCAGGAACAGGGGATGAAGAAAGGATGGGATGGGAGTTAACTTAGTTTTTCTCACCTTTCAGCTCCTTGTCAGTGTAATTGTGGGGACTGGTTACCAGCTCCTGCTTGAGCTTTTCCAGAAGGAACTTCACTACTGAAATATTCCAAGAGGACTTGATGCTGCCATAAGAGAAGAGAGTGAATAAGGCAGTCAGTATTTTATTTTATTTACTTTTTGGCTGCGCCACGTGGCTTGTGGGATCTTAGTTCCCCGACTGGGGATGGAACCCGTGCCCCCTGTAGTGGGAGGGTGGAGTTTTAACCACTGGATCACCAGGGAAGTCCCTTGTCAGCATTTTTTTTTTTTTTTTTTTTTTTGAGGTACGCGGACCTCTCACTGTTGTGGCCTCTCCCGTTGCGTAGCACAGGCTCAGCGGCCATGGCTCACGTGCCCAGCGGCTCCGCAGCATGTGGGATCTTCCCAGACTGGGGCATGAACCCGTGTCCCCTGCATCGGCAGGCGGACTCTCAACCACTGCGCCACCAGGGAAGCCCCTCATCAGCATTTTAAAAGCTAGACAGAGATTCCCAGCACTAATCAACTTCGTGGTAGAGTCCTCCATGGCCTAAGACAGTATACAAGGGGCAATGGTGAGATGGAAGCCTTAGCCTCAGTGTTATACTGGAGCAGCCCCCTCTATTTCCCTCTCCTTGGCAAAGTTCCTTATGATCTTTTCCCTCAAGAGGATCGTACCTTTCAGACCCATTGAATCTCTTGTCATTGGTGATGTGGTTATGCACGTTGTGGACCAATTTCTAGGGGAAACAAACAAACAAACACAGAATCAAGCCAGGAGCAAATATGATGAAACCCTCCTCTGGTCCCTAGGCACTGTCCCTATGGGGTTCTCTGTCTGAATCCTGCCCATAGTCTAGGTACCATTTCTGTTGATGCCCTTTCTTAGCCAGAGAGCCGATTCAAGTTCGTATTTATAATGAACCCTCCCTTTCTTTCCTTTTCATTTAATTTGTGTGGAGTCTCCAGGATTACCCCTGGTCTTACTTCTGCTCCCAGGGAATATGATCACTACAGTAGACGGTTTCAAACACTTCCACAAACATACTCCTAATAGCAAGGAGACAGCAAATATACACCAGGGCTACAGCAAGTGGACATTTCTTTTTTTTTAATTTTAATTTTATTTATTTATTTTTGGCTGTGTTGGGTCTTCGTTGCTGCATGTGGGCTTTCTCTAGTTGCGGCGAGTGGGGGCTACTCTTTGTTGTGGTGCACAGGCTTCTCATTGCTGTGGCTTCTTTTGTTGTGGAGCACAGGCTCTAGGCGTGTGGGCTTCAGTAGTTGTGGCACGTGGGCTGCAGAGCGCAGGCTCAGTAGTTGTGGCTCACGGGCTTAGGTGCTCTGCAGTACGTGGGATCTTCCCGGACCAGGGATCGAACCCATGTCCCCTGCATTGGCAGGAGGATTCTTAACCACTGCGCCACCAGGGAAGTCGCTACCTTTGCTTATACATCTTTAATGATGGGTTCTCGCTAGTTTTTGACTCAGCTACTATTGAATATCTCTAACTGTTAAAAAATTTTGCTTCAGGGGCTTCCCTGGTGGTGCAGTGGTTAAGAATCCGCCTGCCAATGCAGGGGACACGGGTTGGAGCCCTGATACAGGAAGATCCCACATGCCACGGAGCAACTAAGCCCAAGCGCCACAACTACTGAGCCTGCGCTCTAGAGCCTGTGAGCCACAACTACTGAGCCCACGTGCCACAACTACTGAAGCCCACGTGCCTAGAGCCCATGCTCTGCAACAAGAGAAGCCACCACAATGAGTAGACTATGCACCGCAATGAAGAGTAGCCCAAGCTCTTCGCAACTAGAGAAAGCCTGCGCACAGCAACTAAGACCCAGTGCAGCCAAAAATAAATAAATAAAAATTTTTAAAAAATTTGCCTTAGATGCTCCAAAATCTGACCCCAGTTTTGCCCTAACAGCACCTGAAGTATTTGAAGACAGCTTCCATTTACTCACCAAGTCTTTTCTTATCCTATCTAAACACCAAGTCCTTCAACCATTCCTCACGACACAGTTGACAGACAGACTCCTCATGAAACTATGAGCCTCTCCAGTTTGCCAGTGTCCCTCTTACAACATGGCATCTGGAACTGAATCTAACTCATCTGTTGAGGTCTGGCCAAAGGGAGCATTACTTCCCCGAGTAGAACTCTATACTTCTAGGAATGAAACCCAAGATGCTGTACCTCTCTTAGCAAGCCCATCCCTACTCTCAGTGTAACAGGGTTCATTCATAGTGAGCTTGTAGTCAACTCAAGTCCATTTTTCACATGGATTATTATCTCCACCATTCTGCAACTGTTTTGTTTTGTTTTTAACTTTAATGTAGGATTTTACTTTTCTTCCTATTAAATTTAGTTTTGTTGTTTCTGATTATATTTTCAGCCCAAGGTCCTTCAGTCAGTGGAAATTACCCAGTCCCAAAATGATGGGATGCTGATCTCAGGATTTCAGCTTCATATTAAAAAATGCCCAATTTATGCTCCTATACCCCTATGGCTGACTGACCATATCAACTTAGGAAATTACTGTTAACTCTTTATGGCTAGGGTCTTCAATCTATACAAAAGACTGTTGTACTAGCTTCATATTTGATATAGTTATTTTACCTCTTAGAAGTCCAAACTTGAAAAATCACAAAAGATGGGTAAATGCTTCAGAAAGAATTTGAAAGAGTTGCAGAAAAAAAGAAAAGAAAAAAACAGTAGGGTGGGGGAGTTGCATAGCTTCCAATTCAAGTGGCTTGGAAGAGATCAGCTGATAAAAATCCAACCAAGCTTGAAATGGAAAGGGAAAATACTCTAGACAATAATAAGCATTAAGACTGTAAAGGCTGCTGGCTCACCTACCTCCTTAGTGAGCTAAAAATGAATAATTTCCCCAATGGGTGGCTGGGATCTTCAGCAGTCCAAGGAATTAAGATTCCGATTTGGTCCTTTTGGATCCCTAGCAGCAACCCACAGCAGCTTCATCAGATTGGAGAGATGCCTCTCTCATTCCTTCCCGGAGCTAAAGGTTGGAACAGTGAAGATCTGCAACTATCCCTCTCCCTCTAAACCCACAGACTAATACAAGAACATTTTATATCTTTCTCTGTGACAGGCAGCAAGACTCCCTGACTGGTCCTCTCTCGCCTCTTCAAGCACTATAACACAGAGCAGGATGACTGAGAATGCTGTCCTCCCAGAAGGTCCCATGCTGAGCTCTCCAAAGGGCAGGAAGAAGCCAGGCCTCATCACTAGACCTCTTGCTGGAGGCAGTAGGCACTAGAGGAATGGAACTGATCAAAAATCCTGATTTTATGCAAATTTTAATTATCATTATCACACATTTATTCACAACTTAAGCACTATGAATTTTTGGGAAATCCCTTGAAATGTACTTCTAGGTATAAGCCTCCATTTCTATCACTGGCAACAACAGTGCCCTCTTGGGCCAGAAATCCATGACAGAGAAATTAAAACTAGTCCCTGTTTTTTTTTTTTTTTTTTTCTTTTAATATCATTTATTTGGCTGCACCTGGTCTTATCTGCGGCACACGGGATCTTCGTGTGGCATGCGGGATCTTTAGTTATGGCATGCAGGATTTTTTTTTTAGTTGCGGCATGCAAACTCTTAGTTGCAGCATGTGGGATCTAGTTCCCTGCCCAGGGATCGAACCCAGGCCCCTTGCTTTGGGAGCATGGAGTCTTAGCCACTGGACCATCAGGGAAGTTCCCCTATTCCCTGTTCTTGATAAGTGACATGTCACTGAACATAACCAAAATTTGAAATGAAGGTTAGAAACCAGTTGATACTGATTATGAATGGTGTCTTCTGGAAGGGAAATAAAAAAAGAATCTGTCAATGTAAAAACAAATCAAATGAAAGGCAGAGTAAGAGTAGGATCTCTTAGAAAAAGAAATAAGTAATATGAATAAAGGAGGTATAAATGGTAGTCAGCTGTTTTCAATCTTTACTAAGACTGTAACAAGGAGAAATGAGTTCTATACTATGATAAGATTTTGCTGGATGTCAGTGGTGACCTCCACTCCTAACCAGAACCCTCAAGTTACCTCATCAGCCATTATCCAGAGAATGGAGACCCATTACTGTCAATGGGAACATGATATGGCTAAAGAACATCCCCATAGTTATCAGAAAGATGTTTTGGGCGACAGAGCTGATCCAAAGGTCTGTGGTCACCCTAAAACAGGGTTTCTCAACCTTGGCACTATTGACATTTTAGGCTGGATAATGGGGGTGTTGGGGGAGACATCCTGTACACTGTAGGATGTTTAGTGACATTCCTAGGGCTCCGAGCCACTGCAAGGTTTCAGGCGGAACTAGATCATATCAGTACCTTCCCTGCCAAGTGCTCTGAGAATCACTAGAATCTCCAAACCTTTTATACCTGAGCTGAGTGTCTAGTGGCCCTCTGCATCTTTGGGGTATGGGACCACCTCAGGACACCTGGGCCTTTCTGCCCAAGGGGACCCTTGCTACTTGCCCTGAACACTGGTAATTTGCAGGCAGTTTCCAGTGCTACTCTGCAGCAGTCAATCTGCTTAACCCCTTAAGGATCTTCCCATCAGGATTAGGAGATCACCAGGAGATATAATTATATAATTATATATATGATATAATTCCCTTATCTTTAAATGGAAGATATCAATCTATCTGGAAAAACCTAAAGAAGTTCCACTGATAGCAGAGGGGCTGCCTGTCCCTGGGCTAGGGAAGAGTCTGTCTTCTTCTTGCCCCTCCCACTCCAGCAGGCTTCAGGATACCATTCATTCGATATGGGAGGTTTAAAATCAACCCACATTTCCCGCTTCACTTATCTCTCCAGACTGAAGAAAAATGTGTAGAAATTGAGCTCACTCACAGAGAGGACCAGATCCCGCTTGCGCCTGGAGTTCTTCTGCCCACTCCCTCTGGTCCTGCATGGGGAAGCAGTAAATACTAGAGAGTGTCTCAGCTCCCCAGTTCCCCCAGGGACTGATTCTTCCAAGGCACCTTCCAGGGCAGCAGCAGCACTGAGCATGTCCTCGGGGTGGGGCGGGGGCAGCTTGGTTCCGCTTTCTGGCCCTGTCTCTGAGGTTGTCCGCTGGATCGCCAGTTGTGTGGCTGGTGAAAGCTGCTTGGCATAAGCAGGGGCCAGCACCCGCTGCACTGCACCCTCAGAGGCCACATAATCATCCGCCAGCTAAGAACATAAAAAAGAATAGCCTATTAGCCAGCCAGGCTTACGGGAACCTGATCAACCATCATTCACTATCCAAGTATAATGAACAGGGAGTGTGGGCAAATATTTCTGTGGGTACAGGGCCTCTCATGTTGGGTCATTACCATAGGATTGACTATACGGAGAAGACATGTTTCTGATGCTTTGTAAGTAGTCATTTATGCTTTGTGCTTGAGTATAGGAAATGTAGCTAGGTAAGTGTTTTGCCTGAAAGGAGTTGAGGGAGGAAGTGATGACAAGAAAGGAAAACTAAGCAAGAGAAGGAGCAAGAAAATAAGATAACAATAAAAAGGAGAAATATGGGAGCAAAGGAGGGAGATATAAGGTCGGAAATCTCTAGAGAGGCTAGCACTGCTTCCCCGACCCCGCCCTTTTCCCTTTGCGGGACAAGTGTGTGCCCTCACCTTGATCCTGCCCCGGCCACATCCGACTGCCACTGCCCTGACACCTGCTTGCCTGCCTGTGCCCTCAGTCAAGGACAAACAGGGTAGGGGAAGGAAGGAGGGAGGAAGAGGGGGAGAGGGGGGAGAGAGAGAGAGAGAGAAAGAGAGGAAAGAAGAAAGGAGGGGGATTTTTGCAGCCAAGAAAACAAAACAGTGAAAGTGGGGGAAAAAAAACACAAAAAGAAGTGGGGGAGGAGGCTGAGATTTATAGACCTGTGAGCTGCTTTCTGTGCTGTGAAATCTAATTCCATCCTGTCAGCTTGGAAGCCTTCCCTGCCAGAAAGAACCACAGCTCAGGGCACTGCCTGGCCTGGTACCTCCGTGCCTCCTCCCTTCCCAGCTCCTCCTCCAACAGTCCCAAAACCAAGGAGAGTCCCTGGCGGGGCACAGCCTGGGGCGAGCCACGGGGCCATCACCCACGCACGTGGCTAGGCCTCGGGGGAGCAGTGACCAGTTGCAGTGTGACACAACTGGTCACATTCCTCGGATCCAGCAGCTGGGCTGGGAGTCTCATCCCTCCCATCAACCCTGTGTGTTCTGCGGCTCTACACTTTGCTGGGTGTCTGGGTCTCGTGGTGGCAGGGAGGAGGAGGAGGAGACAGGGCAGAGGGAGGATACTCTGGAGGAGAGGGTGCAGGAGAGCTGACAGACCTCCCACTGTCTCTCAAGTGGCAACACATCTGTTAGTTTCCCATCTCTGAGATCTCTAGAGTTGCTCCATCTCCTTTCCATACTTCCATGTGTGAAACTACTGCTGCAGTTTTTACTCTCCTCAGCCAGGATTTTCCTGCTCATATGGCCCTGAGCAGTAAAGAAGCTGAAATAGCACAGTGTACTTCTTTGTCTTTTCCTGCTCACAAAATAGGCCCGCTCGCTTCCCTCTTTCTCCCTACATGTTATTACCCTCTTACTGTTAACTCTCAACTCTCATTTCTGTTCCTCATTTTTATTTCCTCTCCTCTACCTCCCTCCCACCTTACCTCATTTTCTCTCTCTTGCATCAGTTCTCCTCCCATTTAGGCTCACCTTTCTCCTCTGCTCTTGTTTTCCACTTTTTCTCCTTCCCTTCATTTCTGCCTGCCTCTTTCCTTCCCTACACCTGTCGGCTATTATCTTTGTCCTCTCCCTCCCACTTTCCCTTCTCTCTCTCCCCGCCTCTGCCTCTCTCTCCTCACATCCCCATCTCTCTCTTAGTCCTGAATTCCTCTTGGCAAGCAGAGGGCCCGTGATCAAATATGAATGAGCCGTCTGTGCTCGGCAGGCATCCTCGCCAGGAGAGGCAGAACCCACCGAGCAGCCAAGGCAGCTGTGGAGAAGGTGCCATGCAGAGCAACAGAGAGGGAGGGCAGTACCACTGCCCCAACACCACTCACGCCAGAAAATGACCTTCTGCCGGAGAGGCCACTGTACCAAAAAAAACCCCAAAAAACCAAAAAACAAAAAAAAACAGGAAGGGGCTTCCCTGGTGGTGCAGTGGTTGAGAGTCCGCCTGCCGATGCAGGGGACACGGGTTCGTGCCCCGGTCCGGGAAGATCCCACATGCCGCGGAGCGGCTGGGCCCGTGAGCCATGGCCGCTGAGCCTTTGCGTCCCGGGCCTGTGCTCCGCAACGGGAGAGGCCACAACAGTGAGAGGTCCGCGTACCGAAAACAAACAAACAAACAAACAAACAGGAGGGCTGACACTCTCTGCCGGCAAAGGAAACTGGGTACCATGCTGTTCTGTCACAGATACAACCGAAAGAAGGGCTGAAGGATGGAGAGAAGAAAAGAGAAAGAGGCCGGGAAGAGCACAGAAGCACAGCCCCGCTAGTGTCCTGCATGGCGTACTCACGGGGTTGAGCATTGGAGGCCCCTCGCCTGCAGCCAAGGCGCATCCCGGGAGCCGTACGTCTCTCTGAGCGGCCGGGAAACCCAAGGGCCCAGGCCCTCCTGCTGAGGCCGCTCCCAGCTGCCGCAGCTCCTCGATCACCACCTGCACGCCGCTGCCCACGCTGTCACACTCCTCTTCCACTGCCGGCACGGCCCTGTCTGCCTCTCCGGGGCTCTCCTTGAGGGGCCCGGGCTCCTCGGGCGGGGAGCCGTGCGCCCGGCTCTCGCTGTCTTCATCGGGGATGGGCACCTTCCCTTGCCTCAGCTCACCCACTTCCTCCTGGAGACGTTTTAACAATTCGTTGTTGGCCCTGGCGAGACCCAGCGCAGCCTCAGCCAGACCCACAGCCTTGTCCACCCGCTGGTAGATAATATGCAAGAGCTGCTCTGAACTCTGGACGGCCAGGCCGTGTCCGGTGACCGTGATCGGGGTGCTGGGCGGAGGGTTCCCGCCCTGACAGCCTGTGCTGCCCCCGCTAGTCTCGCTCTTACAGGCACAGCAGCAGCATCTGGCCTCGCCGCCACTGGGAGGGGAGAAGAGAATGGTGGCGCTGAAGGACATGGTGGCAGAGGCAGGAAGGCCCGTGCTCACGCTGCTGGACTGCTCCAAAAGTGTCCCCAGTCGACCGGACTGCACAAAGCTCTGGCCTCTTTGGATTCACTCTCCTTTTTCATGGAGGGTGGTCGGAGTAGCCTGGGCCCCCGGGGCTGGGTTCTGTGAAGGAGGAGTGGGCTAGCCCTGAAGGCGCACACAGTCCATGGCTGCCTCTCCTTGGGCTGTGGAGCAGAGGGCCTTCTTCTCTGTGCAGATGCTGTGCTGCCCTAGCTCAACACACTGGGGGTCACATGCACCCCTTCCCAAAAGGGTGGGCCTACAAAAGCCTTCAGGAGGAGCACAGTTTCAGAGGGTGGAAGGCATGGAATTCCCCACCACTCCAAGCTAAGGAACAGAGATGGGACTCAAAAGGACCCACTGGCATCTGGAAAGATCAGAAAATTAAGGAAGAAAATGTAGATCTGTCTTCTCCATCTCTCTATCTTGGCTGTTAAAACAGTATTGCATTTTATTGCTTTGACATCATTCCTTAAGGAGTTCAGAACACTTCATGTAGGTTAATCTCATCCACACAACAGCTCTAGGAAACACATGTTAACCCAGGGCCAGAGAAGAGACAGGCAGAGAACTTATATATCTTTTTCAAGGTCAGGGGAAGACAGCAGAATCCAGTTATGGATACTTTCAGTTTAGTGTGTGTGTGTGTTTGAACTGATACCACTTTTTGTTGACATAAAAAATCATGATTCTACCATCTATATAATTTGCATACAAATGCATTCAGAGTAAGACTCCTAAACAAGGAAAAGGCCAATCAATGCAGCCCCCACCCAACATGTTGCCAACTTCACACTATTATATCATTAATGTTTTGGGGGTGGGCAGGGAAATGAAAGGAAAAACTGGATAGGAGAGTTGAGCTGCAGTAACCAGGGCTGCACAGCCCCCTACTCTCACACTTTGTACACCTGGGCCTACAGCCTCTGCAATAGAAACTAGCTGTTCTGAATCCTCCAGCTGGAAGCCCAGAGAAATCAACTGGGGACCCTCAACTCCACTTCTCATGCTGCTTAAGGGAGAGGCAGAGCTCAACGGGACTGTCTAAGTAGCTACATGCTGCCACTCTACCCACACAACCAGCCCCCAAAAGGACAGACCAGAATATCAATGATAAGCCAAACTGCCTCTCTTTTGAATCACTGTAGTTAAGCAACTAAACTACTTCAGGAGGAAAAAAAAAGTATGGGAGGGTTGGTTTGTACCACTGAGAACACTCCAAGGAACTTCATATTGTCATTTTCTAAATGACACTTGATTACAGAAAAAAGAATCTTTCTGCCTGAAGCTCTGTAAGTGACAAAATCTTAAGTATATTTACAATTTCCTCAAGAGATACATTTCTATCTTACCCTGTAAATTATATCATAACATCACAACTAAAAGGAGAGGAGGTTAGGAGAATTTTCCACATTCCGAGATTTGGTTTGTTTGTTTGTTTGTTTTGAGTCAGCAATCTCATTTCAGAAACAGGCAATATCAATGCCTCTGAGGTACTAAAATGTAAATCTGACAATGCATTTTAATTACATTTGGTTATTAAAGAATAGTCTTTAATTTGCTTTTTCTACCCTTTATATCGAAGAAATGCTTTTCTGTGCTAGATATTCACATCTTGTAAGAATTTAAATCCATTTACTGCTTCCCTATCATTAGAGTCACCAGAAGGCATAGTTAAACCTAAAAAACTAATGGTTAGGACTTCCCTGGTGGCGCAGTGGTTAAGAATCCACCTGCCAATGCAGGGGACATGGGTTCGAGCCCTGGTCCAGGAAGATTCCACATGGCGCGGAGCAACTAAGCCTGTGCACCACAACTACTGAGCCTACATGCCACAACTACTGAAGCCCGCGTGCCTAGAGCCCGTGCTCTGCAACAAGAGAAGCTACCACAATGAGAAGCCCATGCACTGCAACAAAGAGTAGCCCCTGCTCTCCACAACTAGAGAAAAGACTACTCACAGAAACGAAGACCCAACGCTGCCAAAAATAAATAAAACAAACAAAAACAACAACAAAAAACAAAGTGTAAAGCCAAATTAAAATGAAAGGTTAAAGGAAAGCACTAAGCAATTCCCAGGTCAATTTGTGGATGAATCATTAATATATCCTTTTCTTTCCTAAATAAGGTCCTACATGCTCCAGTGGGGGTTTTAACTTTTTAAAAACCAAATCATGCAGAGTTTAATCTGAAACATGGATGTTTTGAGAAAAAGAAAATTATGTAAACAGTAATATACCACTTGGGTTCAGGATTTGTAAAACAAGAAATTAAGACCTGTCACTTATATAATATTGTACATCAACTATACTTCAGTTAAAAATACTGTTTTTAATAAATAAATAATGTATAAAATAAACTACAAGGATGTACTGTACAACACAGGGAATGTAGCCAATATTTTATAATAACTATAAATGGAGTACAATCTCTAAAAATTGTGTATCACTATATTGTACATTTGTAACATATAATTTACATTAATTATACTTCAATTCTTAAAAATTAAAAAAAAAATAGAAATGAAGATGCATCATGTTGGGACTCCGGGTGGGTATACTTCCTGGGATCAAGTTGACAACTGCAATGCTCTTGCCCCTAAAACTCACTCTTTATTGCAGGAGGCCTTTACCCCTGCCAGCATTGTACCTGCCTTGAGCCCCTCCCTCCTCTTAAATGGTCTTTCTTAGGTAATCTTCCCAAAACAGCACTAAAATGGGCTGTGTGAACTTGGGCATGTAATTCCCTTTTCTGAGCCCCAGTGTTCTCATCTCTGCCTACTTTGAGTGTTTTTGTGAAGACTGTATATAATATATATAAGGCACCTACAGAATACTGGCACACAGTTAGTGCTCCACACATAACAGCTAGATTCCTGAAACCTTTTGTGTTCCCATCCTGGACATCCACCCTGATGTCCTAATCTTGAAAAAAAAAAATGGCTTGAAATAGGATTTGGGGAGTTTCCCCTCTAAATTATATATCACATTTCTAAGAAAAAATGAATTCAAATCTACAAAGACGCATTTATCAGTACAAAACCTTCTGTGATGCAAATTAGAAAGGTATTGAGAAAACAGAGTATTTGTAATTTACTTACTATCATGACCTGGTTTAGACTAAGGATAATTTCAACTCTGCTAGTTTTTAATGCTAAATATATTTTCATATTTGTGTTCACATAAAATATCATGATACTATCTGCCCTATAGTTTTGCCCCTCAATTTCTTTCTGCTTTTCGACTTTGTGTATTACCTAACTATGTCCATTTTAGAATGTCACGTTCAGGGCAACAAATAGGTGTTTTCTTGAATCAATATGTCTATAAAAACCTGATAGGGCTTCCCTGGTGGCGCAGTGGTTGAGAGTCCGCCTGCTGATGCAGGGGACACGGGTTCGTGCCTCGGTCCGGGGGGATCCCACATGCCGCGGAGCGGTTGGGCCCGTGAGCCGTGGCCGCTGGGTCTGCGCGTCTGGAGCCTGTGCTCCGCAACGGGAGAGGCCACAACAGAGAGAGGCCCACGTACCACAAAAAAAACAAAAACAAAAAAACAACAAAAAACCTGATACAGTGCAGTGTAGCATAATGGGCATTCAAATAACTCTTTTGGGGTTCCTATGGATATCACTGCTGACTTAGTTTCCATGGCTCCTGCTAGAGTCTCCCACATAAGCTCTAAGACACTGAAATAAAAGCATGAGGAGACTGGAGTTGGCAGGTATTAAAGGAACATTTCACATTATGATATTTACTAACCAGACACCAATTCAAATGCTGGATAAATTACTAAAAACAAAACACTAATATCATTAGCTACATATATCCCCACTAGAGAAGATGAGCAAGTTAAAAACAACAAAAAAAATGTGTTTCTAAAAATTCTCTATATGCAAGGCCATGCTAAAGGATGAGTCACCAAAATGGATTGCCACCACCAAGTACTCAAGTGAAGGGAAGACAAAGTCCCTACACACAAGGAGCTTACAGTGCATGTGAGAATAGAATGTCTAAAGAACAAGTCAAAATATACACATGTGCCTAAAAATATGGTACAGACTAAAAAAATCTTGAGGAGTTAGTTCAAAATAATAGAAAGATCAACAGAATGAAATCATGTGAAAGGGGGCTTATCGAAGAAAAACCTACAATTGAGCCTTGAGCAAGATATAGGATGAACTGGGAGGGTGATAAGAAGACGTGATAAATGAGAGGAAAAAAACAAAAGAATTAACAGGGTACACGTGAGAGATCAGAGCAAAAGAGCTTATATAAAAGGTATAGAAAGCTGACAGAGGACTTTGAAAATCAAGTTAAGGAAACTCTTAGAGCAGGGGTCCGCAAACCTTTCTCTGTAAAGGACTAGATAGTAAATAACTTAGGCTTTGCAGGCCATGTGGTTTCTGTCACAACTATTCAACTCTGCCATTGTAGCACAAAGCAGCCATGGACAATACATAAACATGAGCATGGCTGTGTTCCAATAAAACTTTATTTATGGACACAGAAATGTCACAAATTACATTAAAAAAATATAAAAGCCATTCTTAGCTCATGGGCCATACAAAAACAGGTGGCAGGCCAGACCTAAGACTACGGGCTATAGTTTGCCAACCCCTGTCTTAGATACCTAAAGTGGAACAGTTAGAGGTTAGGAGACTGTTTAATCCTGGAGAGAAGTGGTGAGAATCAGTGTGGTGGATATTAAGGTTCAACATCCTGGAGGAAGGACTGATCATATTTCTTAACTTAATAAATGTGGGGGATAGAGATTGGTTAAAGACAGCTTCAAGATTATAAACCTGAGGGTCAGAAGATGGTACCACTGACAGAATGATAGAAATGAGGAAGCTGAAAGGAGGCACCAGCATGTTTGAGAAGATGTGTATTTATACATGTTAAATTTCAAACTGATGGCAGCATCTTTAAATGGAATGTTCTGAAAGCAACTGGCTAGGACTGAAAAACAAAAACAAGAGGAAGGTCAAAGCTGGAATGCAGATTTGGAAACTTTAGCAGGAGGTTATATTTGAACCTCAGAGAGTGAATGAGCTCTCCAAGGAGTAAATACAAAGTCCTTGGCAAAGGCCAAGGACAGCACTTCGAGCCAATCCTTGCAAGAGGCTTCACTGAAAGAGAAGAATGGTCAGTAAGGTGGGAGGAAAAGAGTGTTATGAAAGCTAAAGTAGAAAGAATATCAAGGGACTTCCCTGGCGGCGCAGTGGTTAAGAATTCGCCTGCCAATGTAGGGAAAAAGCGTTCGAGCCCTGGTCTGGGAAGATCCCACATTGCCACAGAGAAACTAAGCCTGTGCACCACAACTACCGAGGCTGCACTCTTAGAGCCCGTGAGCCACAACTACTGAGCCCGCATGCAGCAACTACTGAAGCCCGCGCACCTGGAGCCTGTGCTCTGCAACAAAAGAAGCCACTGCAATGAGAAATGAGAAGCCCACACACCACAACAAAGAGTAGCCCCCACTCGCTGCAGCTAGAGAAAGCCCACTCACAGCAATGAAGACCCAACGCAGCCAAAAATAAATAAGTAAATTTATTAAAAAGAAAAAGAATATCAAGAAAGTGGATCCAATCAACTGTGACAAGTGCAGCAGAATAGTTAAAAAGATGCAAATTAAGGAAATACATTTTATTTGTCTGTGATGGTTACTGGCAATGACCAGAGAGGTATTTTTTTGTAGTGAAAGTAATACTATGCAGTAGACGAAAGAGAATGTGGAGAGAAAATGGAAGCAAGACATGAAGTCAAGTTTTCTAGAGTTTAGTTATGAAAGGAAGGAAATAGGAAGTCAGAAAGGGCACTAGAGCCTCAGTATGTTTAAAAAGCAGAAAGAAAAAGGCCAGTGAAAAAGGAAAGGATGAACATATTAGGAAAGGATTTAAGTTTTCTTCTAGCAAGGATTCGCCCAATGTGAGAAGGAAGGAAGGCAAGCTCTTCCCTGAGACTGCAGAGAAGAAAAAGATGAACTCAGGGGCCAAGATTCATTGACGTGGAGAGAGCAAGACAAAGATATATGCTATTGAGACACTCTTTTTACTTTACAGACTTTTCTCAGTCTGAATAATTCAAACTGATAAATGAACTTTATTATAGATAGTGCTGCATTATCTGTTGCTACAACCTGCTAAATTCTTCTTTTCTAACACTCCAGACCTACCATAATTAATCATTCTTGCTTTTTTCCATCACTAGTTTAAGGTTCTAAAGCCCATTTAACCCTGCCAACGTTATTAACATAGCTAAACTTTATTATGGTATCTTTATTTTACCTCTCAAAATGTATAACTGTTTAATATAATAACCCATGAAGCAATCCATGGAATGTCTGGCAAAGCAACAGTTAACTGGAGTAAATTATCCAGGCAGTGTCTATACCATTATTATTAAACATTAATACTGTCAACTTTTGCAACTTCAGATTGATTTATTCTAAAACCAAGAGTTTGCATTCTTGTTCAAGAAAGAAAAAACAGGAATAAGCTAAGATTGACCACCACTGAATAACACACATGCCTTTTGCAAAATGCTATCAACTTTTAGAAATGAATGTTAAGAAAAAGATCTTCAGTCCTATGATGAGTTGCCAACACAAAATGGCAGCAGCTGTCAAACTTAAGTTTACATAAAAGCTGTGTGTTTGGGGTTCATTCTGTATTGGTCTAATTTTAATACATGTCAAAGGAGCCTAGAAAATGTACTTTTCAAAAATTTTGGGTTTTTTAAAATAAATATTTAGATAAGGAAGAAAGAAAACTCATCTTCTTTAGACAGACAGCTCAGGGTGAGACTGTCCATAATCTTAACTATCCCTTTCCTCCCAAGACACACGTACGTGTGTGTGTGTGTGTGTGTGTGTGTGTGTGTGGTATGCGGGCCTGGCCGGGGCACAAACCTGCGTCCCCTGCATCGGCAGGCGGACTCTCAACCACTGCGCCACCAGGGAAGCCCCCAAGACATGTATTTTTGTTAGAACTAAATATATCATACCCTTGGCAGCTCCCCGCTTACTTCAACCCATTCTGAGTTTGAATTTTCTGCATGACTGAGTTCACCTCCAAACTATGAAGAATAAAAGTTTTCCCACTGTTTAATACGTGTGTAGGATGTGGTATCACTCAGATGATATATGTTTTTATAATGGTCCCTTGACTCATTCAGGGTCATGCTAGCAATGGACTTCCTTAAATGTGATTACTGAAAGCATAGCAATTGATACCATAATCTTCATTTTAAGAAATAAAAAAGGAAAATGGCCACTTAAAGTTCTGCTATGCCGGTCAGCCCTTCTCCCCCACTTGAAGGTGCAAAATTGCTCTCCGGATAGAAGGTCCTCTCAAAACCTATTTCTATCAGACATGAGCTCCTTATCACACAAGAGCAGGTAAGTAAATACCATAAAACAGTATTTTTCTACATTTTTAAAGACTGACCCATCTAAGGATCTACAAAAAAACAAAATCTAAGACCTCGTTTCTAGGGGTATAAAAAAGATGTAGACCCAGAGGGCAGAATGTGTTCCTAAGAAAAGGATCCCAAGTAATCCGAAAATTCCAAGTATGCTTGTATAGTAGTACGAGAGTTTTTAACCCGGTATAGCACTGTCTTTTTTCTTTACATGTACTAAAATGCAACTTGGTGAGATTAAAATTACCGGTTTAAGGTTTTCATATCCATGTGTCTGACGTAAATGACTCTTCCTGCATTTCTGGAGAAAGTGAAAAATGAAAAACTAGCTCCTAAAGCTGTATCGTGTGCCCAGCGAGGCCTCGGTAAATGTTAGCTGATTAAATATTAGTCAAAGATGACAAAGTGGGCACGAGGCACAGCAGAACAATTTCCGAAGAGAGCGTGTGTTTCAGCCACAGGCAGGGTGAACACAGCGGCGCAAGGGAGAACAGAGCTGAGCTCCGCCCTCGAGGCCGCAAGGAACAGGGCGACCCGCCACTGAGGCCCCCGATAGACTGTGCCCTGGGTGTCCTGGGAAAGGGGTGTTCCTCAGAAGGCCCGCAGACAGCAAACTGGCCGAGGCGCGGCCGGGGATCTCGCTGGGTCACCGTGGGTAGACTACGTGGCCAAAAAAGCTCGGAGGGCTTGGGGGGAGTATGGCGGGAGAGTTCCCGCGGCGACCCCGCTTTGGCGGCCCTAAGAGTGTCCCATCGCGTGTGCCCCGCGCGCCGCGCCAGCTGACTGAGCGGCGCCGAGAAAGGCGCGCGAGCTGCCGGGAACGACCGAGGCGCGGCTTGTATACACGGCCAGCGCGCGCACGCGGGAAGGCCCCGCCTCGCCAGTCTCCGGGCTCCCGGTGATTGGCGATTGGACGATGAGGCGGAGCAGGGCTGGGGACGTTATTGGCCGCAATCCACAATCACTCAACAAGCCAGGGAGGGGAGCGGCCTCTTCAGAGAGGGACACGACTGCGAGGCTTTTTCAAAGCCGTCAGACGCCATCTTTAGCTTGCTTTTTTGTTTTGTTTACTCGCTTTTGTTCTCTGCTGCTCACAAAGCTACGTGTACACGATTATAGGTACAGTGGCCACAAGTCGGCCTCATACATTTGGTGGCGGAAGGCTTTTCGTGCCTGCCGACCTCAGGTGTAGATTTTTCAGCAAGGTGGCAGCTGCCCTTACTTCAAAGAAGTTTTCATCTCGAGGGGCCCCGCGGATTCCCAAGCAAAACCAACCGAGTTTAGCTTTGCTTTGGTAGGAGGGCCAAGCCAACGATATATTCGTGGGAGGAATTTTGTTTCTTACAAAGAAATTAAAAGCAAGGACATTGGCTCTGAGCCTAAAATCCTACTAAAAATCAAATAGCCTAGGAAGACAGGGGCTTGGGCTGTGTATACTGCTCTAGAAGAACTCTCTCTTTTCCGAGAAGGTAAAAAGTATACGTGAAGACCTGCAGTGAGGCGAAAAAGATTAAGAGCAAAACTCCATTAAAAATTCCCAACACTGCTGCCGTCACAAAGGTCACGAGACTGACTAGATTTCAAAGATACGCAGGCCTAAACTTGTGGAATGATCCACATTTGAGATTTATATGACTTGTATTGTTAGGGAATAAAAATGCACTCAATACATATAAACCCAGAGAGCCCACACAGGCTACTTTCATTATAGTGAATGTCAAGACCTGGACAAACAGTTTAGTCGCCGTTGTTAGGTGTCCTAAATACTACTTGCAACTGAGTGGGTCGCGAGGTGGGGAATGGAAATGTATTATCACACAGAGGTTTTGTTTTCCTGAAATTTGAACTCTACAGTAGATCTTTTTTTATCTCCTGGTCGCTACTTCACTTGTGACATTCCAGTTTCTCCCTCATCACCCCATATACCTTCTATGCTTTCACTCCAATCTGCCAATAGAGATTTGAATATAAATATTTTCCGTATGACTCCTAATAGGAGACAGTGGTTCTGTAACAGAATAAAGTGAGAATACATCTCCTGTAACCAGAGGTACTGTTCTGAGCCTGTTGTTCTCTAATTCATATGCTTCTCTCCGTGGCTCTTGGCATGGGAGAAGGCTTTTCATTTTAAAAATGCAACATGATAACCAAAATGCATTTCTTATCCCTCCCATATATTATTTGCTGCCTTTGCCTCCTCTTGGCACCTCCCCCATCACCACCACCATGAACAGTTTTTGAGAATTGGACTTGACTAGATTATTTTCCTGATATTTTGCCAGCTGTGAAGCTTTTCAAACAAATCCCAACCTATCAACGACCATTTTGTCAAAAAGCCAAGAGAGAACTTCCCTTCTGAACACACCAACCAAACCACACATACAGGCCAAAATATACACAGCTGTACATTTAAGAACGTGAGACAATAAAAAGCAAAACCACTTAGGCAAAACAGTCACTAAAGGCTTTAAACCACAGACTCAATAAATTGCCTACCCTCATTTGCCACATGGACTGCATATTCCTTGGCAGTTATTTAATTATTCACTAATCTGATACTTTAGAAGAGCAGAAAATACAGTAAATGCACATGGAATGAAAATGCCTAAGTAATTCTATGTATAGGATTTCTTCTAAGCTTTAATTTGCACATGAAATCCTGTCTGGATCACATTTGGGAACACAACAGAAAAAAATACACATCCTAGGGGCTACTTTGCACACAAAAAACCAAAGGCAATCGCTTTTGAAAACAAAATCTGATATGGCACATATACACATACTGTACATATACACAAAGCACAAAACCCCAAGATAAATCTTTACTAAATTACTTGCTTAAAGAAACACACACACACACAATGTTCTCATGAAAAATGTGTGTTAAGACACACTGTAAGAAGGGCTTTGACCGCCCCCCCCCCCCGCCGGGGAAATGAGTGTCACAATTATAAAATCCAAACATTTTTAACCTATTGGCCTTGGACAATTGCCACATTCAAGCCACTTGGTTTTGGTTCTGGGGGAGGGTGTGTAAAACGCACGCAAACAGCTTTGTGAGGGAGTCTCAAATCTCCGCTTCCTTCCACGTTGCCTGTGGCAGAAATTTACATTATCCCTTCATCCCGCTTAAAAAAAGAAACCTACACTTCCCAAGAGGCTAAAATTTTTAAATTCCCCTGACCATAAAAATTTACCAGTTCTTAAAATGTGATAGCAAAAAGAAAAAAATCTATATAAATTTGGCTGGAAACAGTTGTACACGGCCATCCTGCTTCTCAACTTCTTGGTATATTTAAAACCTTGACCAGGAAAAAGAAAGAGGAAGAGAGACAGAAAAAGAAATGGGGAAAAGCGCACATTCCCCTTAGCAACAGTTTCCTCACCCCAGCATTGCCACAGATCTCTATTTTTATAAAAAAATTTGAAAACACACACAAGATTAAGGAGAAAAAAAAATGGAAAAAGGATACCCGAAGGTCGTATGGCTCTTTGTATTCGTGTGTGTGCAAAAAGGAGGACTCGCGGAGCCGGAGCCGGCAAGCCCCGCCCCTCCCCGGACGCCCGCCCGGATTGGCCGCTGGCGGCCGCTGGGAGCCCCGCCCGCGAGCACACGCGCAGCGCCCGAGGCGCGGGCCCAGGGGGCCCCCAAGGGCCGCCCGACCCCCGACCCTGGTCCCCTTCCGCTCGGACCCTGGCGGCCCCGTTGGCACCTATACCCTTCCCCACCTCTCTCCCCTTCCTTTCAGTTTCTCACCCTCCTCTCACCCTTTCCCATGTTTGTTCCTCAGTGAAACCAGGCCTTGGTTACCAACATAAAAAACCAGTGAGCGAGCATCTTCTGACAATTTGCCAAAGTTGGTTTTAACTAGTCAGTAAAATTGTAGTTTGGGATTAAGCATCAAGCACTCGGTGCGTGGGCCGAGCTCATGATTTCCAGGTGGAACGTCTCTGGGTCACGTGTATTGCTTAACCCTCCCAGCTTTATTTATTTATTTATTTTTTGTGGTATGCAGGCCTCTCACTGTTGTGGCCTCTCCGGTTGCGGAGCACAGGCTCCGGACGCCCAGGCTCAGCGGCCATGGCTCACGGGCCCAGCCGCTCCGCGACATGTGGGATCCTCCCGGACCGGGGCACGAACCTGTGTTCCCTGCATCAGCAGGGGGACTCTCAACCACTGCGCCACTAGGGAAGCCCAACCCTCCGAGCTTTAAATGAACATTCATGCAAGCGCGTGACATCCTTCAGGTGAAAGGCAAAGTAGTCTTACACTTTGGGCAAGGATTTTTGCTCAGCCTTCATCCCCAATTTTTTCTCTATTTGGCTAACACTACATTCTCAAGAACCTAAAATGGTCCCCCTTTACCTTCTGCATGAAGACCTGGTTGCTTGTACCTGGATTTTAAACCACTCATAATCTGGCCCCAGGCCCCTGTTTGTACTTATTTCCCACTGCCCTCACTCCCGTATTATTCCTTTGCTCAAGCAGTTTCATCTGCCTGGAGTAATGCCTGTCTCCTCTTCTCTGACTAGTCAGTTTTTAAACACTCTTCAGCTATTTCAGTCAACACAGACCACTTCCTTCTCTCAACTATCAGCATGAACTTCATGTTTACTCAGGTTAGCAGGGCTTAACTCTACCTTGATTGTTTCCCATATTTTAGTAATTTCACGCTAGTAAATTGTTTGAGATCAGAGTTCATATCTTAAACTTCTTTTTTTCCCTTCAGGAACTATTTTTTAAATTTTTACTGCAGCAGCTGGCATAATTATAGACATTTAGTAAACACTGAAAAAAATCATTTATAATTGAGTGAATTTTTTTTCTAGCTAAACACACACAGATTTTGAAACTCAGATCCCACAACAAGAATTTGCCTTCTTCAGTAACAGTTCATGAGCACTTACTGTGCAGGGACTGCTGTGAACACTTTACATGTATTTACTTATTTAATTGCCACTGTAGTGGGGAGGTACTCGTTATCCTCACTTTATAGATGAGACTGAGACAGAGAGAGGTATAATAATTTGACTAAGGTTATACAGCTAGTAAGAGGTAGACCTGGAACTTGAACCCAGAAAATTTAGCTCCATAGCGCAAGTTCTTAACCGTTATGCCTCACTGGCTCAAAGCACAGCTTTAAAAAATATTGTTATCTGATTTCATCCTCACAACATTCCAGAAGACAGCTGGCCTGAACGCTTCTAAAATATCAATGTAATGAAGTCACACACAAAGATGAGGGGACTGTTCTAAATTAAAGGACAACAGGGGACCTCCCTGGTGGTCCAATGGGTAAGACTCCATGCTCCCATAGCAGGGGGCCTGGGTTCAATCCCTGGTCGGGGAACTTGATCCCACATGCATGCTGCAACTAAGGAGCCCGCCTGCCACAACTAAACATGCCACAGCGAAGATCCTGTGTGCTGCAACTAAGACCCAGCACAGCCAAAATAAATAAATAAGTATTTCAAAAATAATAATAATAAAAATAAAGGACAATAAAGAGACATAACAACTAAATGCAAAATATGATCCTTGACTGAATCGGGGTTAGGAAAAAAAACTATAATGGACATTATCAGGATAATTGGGGAAAATCGAATGTGATAAATGAAATATATGAAACTAGGTAATGTGATTGTATCAGTATTAAACAGGCAGGTTATTGGCATCCCAATTTTACAGGAAACAGGATCAGAGAGCCATTACTACAAGGTATCATTGCCCCAAGCCAGCTGTCTTATTCAGCCCCCTGGTGCTGAAATGTCTTCTCCATTCACTTGTTGGTTCTCAAAGTCTAGGATGTTCTTGGTAGGATCTGCTTCTCAGCAGAAAGGCCTGTTGCCTCCAAGTGTTTTTTTCACCCTAGCAGCACCCTGGCTTATATGGCAGCCCAGGCAACAGCTTTTCCTGTTAACATGAAAATGAGGTGGCAGTGCTTATATTCTTAAGGGTTATAGACTTTCTGTGTTTCTTTTCCCGTGTTTTCCATTATTTAAAAAAAAATAATAATATGGGACTTCCCTGGTGGCGCAGTGGTTAAGAATCTGCTTGCTGGGCTTCCCTGGTGGCGCAGTGGTTGAGAGTCCGCCTGCCGATGCAGGGGACACGAGTTCGTGCCTCAGTCCGGGAAGATCACACATGCGGCGGAGCGGCTGGGCCCGTGAGCCATGGCTGCTGAGCCTGCGCGTCTGGAGCCTGTGCTCCGCAACCGGAGAGGCCACAACAGTGAGAGGCCCGCATACCGCAAAAAAATTAAAAAAAGAATCTGCTTGACAACGCAGGGGACATGGATTTGATCCCTGGTCTGGGAAGATCCCACATGCCGCAGAGCAACTAAGCCCGTGTACCACAACTACTGGGGCTGCGCTCTAGAGCCTGGGAGCCACAACAACTGAGCCTGCATGCCGCAACTACTGAAGCCTGCACCCCTAGAGCCTGTGTTACGCAACAAGAGAAGCCACTGCAATGAGAAGCCCGCACACTGCAAGGAAGAGTAGCCCCTGCTCACCCCAACTAGAGAAAGCCCACACGCAGCAACGAAGACCCAACGCAGCCAAAATAAATAAATAAATAAAATAATAATAATAATATAATCCAGGAAAATCACTAAAAAGTAAACTTTTTACTTTATTTTTTAGTTTTTAGTTTTTAGCTGCACTGTGTGGCATGCGGAATCTTAGTTCCCTGAGCAGGGATCAAACCCATGCCCCCTGCAGTGGAAGCATGGAGTCTTAACCACTGGACCACCAGAGAAATCCCAGGAAAACATTCACTTTTGATAGGAATATATTAGGACATCTCATATCCTCAGGTGTACAGGTGATCATTTTCAAAAACGTTAGGATGAAGGGAAAACAAAACTGTTAATGACAGCTATTACAATCAACATTTATTGAGGGTTTACTTGGTGCCAGCCCCTCTATTTCATGTACTCAAGCCTAGAAGTACTATTATATTGCCTTTTTTACTAATGAGAAAACTAAGACTCAGAGAGGGAGGGTGACTTACCTTAAGGTCATTAAGCTCATTAAATGGTGGAGTCAGAACTTGAATCCAGGTCTTCTGACTCCAGGACCTGTGCTCTTTACCATTCATTAGTCTCTGCCTAAATTGCAATCCACTCTGCCTTGCTATGTTATACTCTTTTTTTTTTGGCGGGTTACGCAGGCCTATCACCGCTGTGGCCTCTCCCGCTGCGGAGCACGGGCTCGGGACACGCAGGCCCAGCGGCCATGGCTCACGGGCCCAGCCGCTCCACGGCACGTGGGATCCTCCCGGGCTGGGGCACGAACCCATGTCTCCTGCATCGGCAGGCAGACTCTCAACCACTGCGCCACCAGGGAAGCCGCCTGTGTTATACTCTTTTGCTCTCTTGTTCTGAGTCCACGAAAGAGAAGTCTGTCTTCCCTCTGATTATCAGTAGAATGTTCACAACCCCCATACAACATCTCTTGGGATATATCTTTAATTATGAGTCCATTTCTACAAAGGTCAGAGTTAAGATGGAAAAGCCATTTCTTTTCTTTCTCTCTATTTTTTTTTGGCCGCCATGCGGCATCCATACCTCTGCAGTGGAAGCTCAGAGTCTTAACCACTGGACCACCAGGGAAGTCCTTGTCATTTCTTTTTCTTTTTTTTTTTTTTTTCCTTATTGGGGAATCTTTGGTAGAAAGTTTGAGTAAACCATTTTTGTGCTCTTAGGTAATGAGAATAGGGAGAAAATGCACCTTTTTCACCTAATTACAATTTAAAATTCTAAAGCATTTGAGATTTCAAATGTTAAACTTCACAGAGGACTTGTCAATTGAGGAAAAGCTACTTATTTAGCTTTGAATCAAACAGATCTCTTTAGTATTTTAAGCTGTTTCTGTTCAGTGAGATCCCAAAGGGGCCTCTCCACACAGTGAAATCTAACTTCCCCTGGCATGAGGCCAGGAAGCTGTTTCTGACAGTCATTCATTACCACACCCAAGAGCATTTTAGAACAGTAGTGGAAGGAAATCCCAGAGCCAGTTGGGACTGTGTCCTCAGAGACACTGGAGAGGGAAGTGTCTGAGAGAGTTGAGATTTGGAGCAATGAGAGAGGTTACAGAAAGGTGGAAGATAATGCAAAGGAAAAGAGAAGGAAGAGAGGCAGGCAGCAGGGAATAGTACTCAAGGAAGAGTGAAGAAAGGAGTTTATGTTGTAGCAGGAGTGAGGGCTGATTAGATTTTAAAAGAAAAAAGTTATGGATTTGACAATTTATTAAATGCAAAATAAATTGTATAAACAGCTGGGGAGTTTGTCTTTAAAGACCTGCAAATAAAGAATAAATTAAAATGCAATAAAATAAAAAATTAAAGATAGGTAAATGCAAAGTAAAAGGAGGAAGAGGAAAAGAAAGATAGGTGCCAGCTTATATAGGTAGAAGGAATGACAGAATTTGAAAAACCAACATTTGCAACCACCGATGCAAAAATTGGTTCAGGGAGGATCATCAGTGGATGCTAAAACCAATAGGTGCAAGACTATGGGAGTACGGGATATTCCCATGATTTCAAATAATCACTCTACTTATTAGTTTACTAATTAATTACAAAGGGCAAATAATGTACCTTTATTTCTTTTTAAAATAAATTTATTTATTTAGTTTTTATTTTTGGCTGTGTTGGTTCTTCGTTGCTGCGCTGGGACTTTCTCTAGTTGCGGTGAGCGGGGGCTACCCTTCGTTGTGGCGCATGGGCTTCTCATTGCGGTGGCTTCTCTTGTCGCGGAGCACGGGCTCTAGGCGCGTGCGCTCAGTAATTGTGGCCCACGGGCTTAGTTGCTCCGCGGCATGTGGGATCTTCCTAGATCAGGGCTCGCATCCGTGTCCCCTGCATTGGCAGGCGGATTCTTAACCACTGTGCCACCAGGGAAGTCCCCAAATGGAGAAACCTAGCAGGCAAACTTCTGCGTCATCTATAATGTAACAAACTGACATTATGTGTCTCCAGCAGCAGTGCAATGGGAAGTATACAATATCACCTAGGCAATATTCTTGCTAAAAATGTTTAACCTGAATCTAATCATGAGGAAAGAATCAGACAAATCCAGATTTCATGGGACATATTATGGTCTGTGCTCTTCAAAGTATAAATGTCATAAGAGACACACACAAATTTGAGGACCTATTCTAAATTAAAGGCAGCTGAAAGGACACGACAGTTAAATGTGATGTGTAAACCTTGATTGAATCCTGGATCAGGAAAAAATATATATAATGTACATTACTGGGACAGTTGGTGAATTTGAATACAGACAGGGTATTAGATAATACGATCATAGTAATGTTAAATTTCTTGATGTGATAACAGTATTGTGGTTTTGTAAGGGAATATCTTAGATCTTAGGAGACATATTTACGGGTCAAATGTCATGATCTCTGTAACTTACTTTCAAATGATTCAGTAAAATAAATATTAATAAATAAATGGATGTATACATGTAAAGTAAATGTGGGTAAAGTAAATGTGGCAAAATGATAACAATTAGTGAACATATGTGAAGGGTAAGTGGGTATTCATTGTACTATTCTTTCAACTTCTCTGAAGTTTTCAAGCATTTCAAAATTTTAAAAGTATAGATAAAATTGTTTGCTTTAGATATTCAGATTCAGCCCTTTCTCAAGACAAGGTTAGGGTCTTAAGGTCTCTGGAATTCTCTGATTTATTTTAGGACTCCGTTATAATTCTTCAGAAAATTCTAAAGCACATGTTAATGAACATCACCTAGGATGTCAAAACATTTTGTTTAAACCGGTAGAAGAAAGACAAGTGGCAACAATTCTAGATTTTGAAGGAAACCAAAACCCAAAGAAAGGTGGCTTGTCTCCATTTTTGGGTGTGGGGCTTGGTGGCACAACTTCCTCTCTTTCACCATTAGTCCTTCCCTCATAAAGAGCAAGTCACTCATGCGCCTGACATCCAGGAACCAGGCTTGGGTATTGGCTAAGCCTCTGTCCATGGATTGAAGGGAAAGCAAAATAAAACAAAATATGGTAAGGGAGATCACCTACAGAGCTACACCTGGAGCTCAGTTCTTCAGCGGCTGTTCGTATTTTGTGTGAGACTAATCCTGCCATTTGAAGAGAAAGAGAGCAGGACTGCAGAATCCAGGCAAGGTGGGGATGGGCAGGAATGCTTTCAAAACTGCCTTTTATGACACCTAGTTGTAGTCATTTATAAGCAGGGGGTTGGCAAAACATTTTTTAAAGATTCATAAAACTAGTAATTTTAATTTGTCTTAATTTAAAAATTAATATAACGTTTCATAGTATGTTTCAGAGGAGCAAACAGCATCTTGAAATGCAACAATAATAGAGAGTCACAGGGCTTCCCTGGTGGTGCAGTGGTTAAGAATCCGCCTGCCAATGCGGGGGACAGGGGTTCGAGCCCTAGTCTGGAAAGATCCAACATGCCATGGAGCAGCTGGGCCTGTGCGCCACAGCTACTGAGCCCACGTGCCACAACTGCTGAGCCCGCGCTCCACAACAAGAGGCCACCGCAATGAGAAGCCTGCGTACCGCAACCAGAGAAAGCCCACACACTGCAACGAAGACCCAACACACCCAAAAATAAATAAATAATTTTTCTTTTAAAAAAGGGAGTCACAATGCTGAGAAGGGTAAGAATCACTGGCATTAAGACACCATAGTGAAATCCTTCATTCATTCATTTATTCATTAAAAATACATTTATTATCTCTATTGAGTAGCCTGCAGCACGCTAGACATTGGGGAATAAACAAAAAGTGTAGTAGAGTTAAGTGATTAACTGAAAAGGAAGACAGGTATAAAACAATCAGAGACCTTACACAGATGCCCATGGATGTAGCCCATGCAGCTGAGGACCACACCTGGGCTCTACTGCCTCAAGGCTGATCCACCTTTATGTGCATTTTCCCTCTTTAGGACGAGATGTGGGACCATGCTTAATCTGTTGTTCTGGTTTAAACTGCTCCACTGCTTTCTTTCCTAAAGATTAAGCTTTGAGTGCAGCCTCAAGACTCAAGGGAAACAGAGTGATTATGAGCCTCCCCACAGAACCCTGGTGCTCAATGGATTCCCTCTAATCAGACAACAATGCACATCACCACTCCAGATGAACTACCATGAAAAAAGGGTCGATGTATTCTGTGAAACCCTATGCATGGGGCAGCTAAGAATGTCTGATGTCCTTGGGATAGTGATGATATTGAGGCAAGGCTAGGAAAAGAGCTGCAGTAGGTACAAAAATATCCTTTTGATTTTGGTCCCTTGTGGGCTACACACATTCCTACATGGACCTACTTATTTCCTTCTTACCAGAAGCACCTGCTATTCCTGTCTCCCTGGGAACTTGTGGCCCCCCTCTCGCCATTTGAACAGCCTTGGTCCTGACCTGTGGGTATGTATGTGTGAGGTGTGTGGCCAGGGGGTATGAAAGTGAGGGGAGAGAGGACCTCTTTGCGAGTCAAAAAATAAAATGTTAAAAGGTACTGAATCTGTAATCCTGCCTCACTTACCCTCCTGCTCTTATGAGAGAGGTTGCTGCTTTTCTGTCTTCCTGGTTGGGTTGAGAAAAGGTGGTTCTGAGAGAGCTCAAACCTTCTTTCCAACCTTGCACAAGCAGAGTAGACACAGAGAGATTCTTGCAGAATGTAAGTGACTGTGACAGTACAGGGGCAGCACACAGAGGCACGTGTTCATTATGTATGGCTGGAGAAATTATCTGTCTCCAGGGGGACATGTTTCACTGTGCATTAGCTTCTCACTGCTTCCTTTTTCCCTATTTCTCTGCCCACTCTATCACTTTTCCTTCTGAGTCTCCCTTCCCACTCCCTGACCCACACCCCCATTCACAGTCCAGCTCTGCCCATCAATGTCTCCATCCATCTTCTCTGCCATGACCCGTCTCCCTCTCCTCTTTGCTCAGTCTCACTCTTGCTGTCCAGGAGTCGCTTTTCTGTCTCATTTGTCTCTTGTTTTCTCTAGCTCAGTTTCTCGCATTCCATCTGTGTTTCCCTCTGTAATACCAGTTTCTTGGGTACCCTGAAGCTAGCAATAACCTTTTCTTGTTACATTAATATCCATAAGCAGCACTTGGTTTGTTGATTGATTAGTTTTTATTTAAATTCTGTGGAGGAAAGAGAAGGGAATTTTTATAAAGTGAGAGCAGAGAGAAAACATGAAATCAAGCAGAGCGACAACAGAAAGAAGGGGCATCCTGAGAAGATGGGGGTGGGGCTGATATAGGGGGAGGCATCAGAAGGGGTTGAACGCACGGTGTCTAATTTCCTTTCACATAAACTGGTTCAGATCTTCACGGCTGATGACAGCTAAGTCTGGATTATAAAGTGTGAAGTGCCAAGTTAGGCTTTGCACCTGACTCAGAGGCAGAGCTTCAGGGAGAAATGAGTTGGGTTAAATAAACCCAAGAAGCTGACGTGGGTAGAATTTCTTCTGCCTGACCCATTAACAACTGCGAATGGGACATTTTAGAAATGGTTTTTATTGAAATGCTTCAGTGGGGCATAACCCCGAGAAGCAAGAACTTGGCTCTGAGGCCAGGCCTGGGGTGCACTGCAGGGATGTGGAGAGTCGGCTGATGCAGGGGTGGGGGGCCGCCTGGGTCAGGCAGGAGGTGGCAACAGCTGCTCATCAGGGCAGTTGTGACTGCTGTGTTTGCTCTCTCGTCTTGCCCGCTATAATTAACGCTTTCCCAATACGATTCTGGCTTCCTAAATGGAAACTAGAATTTAAAAAACAAACAAGAAAAAATACCCCAAAATAGCAGAGATGCTTAGTTGCAATATACATGTTTTATTTTATTTTTTAAATAAATTTATTATTAAAAAAAATTTTTTTTGGCTGCGTTGGGTCTTCGTTGCTGCGCGCAGGCTTTCTCTAGTTGCGGCGAGCGGGAGCTACTCTTCGTTGCGGTGCGCGGGCTTCTCATTGTGGTGGCTTCTCTTGTTGTGGAGCACGGGCTCTAGGCACACAGGCTTCAGTAGTTGTGGCACACGGGTTTAGTTGCTCCGCGGCATGTGGGATCTTCCCGGACTAGGCCTCTAAACCGTGTTTCCTGCATTGGCAGGCGGATTTAACCACTGCGCTACCAGGGAAGTCCCTGTACGTGTTTTAAATCATAAAGCTGTTAATCCTGTCTTGAGGTCACTGCTGCTGGTCAGTTTCAAAGCATCTAATCTACTGCTAAAGCCCTGGCAGGAGGGGCTCTTAACAAAACAATCAAAACTAACAGAAAATGAAATACCTAATTGTATTCACCAAATTAGATACACTCATGTGAATTCATCACTGACCCAACCATCCTCCTTCTTCTGAGACTAGGGAAATGCTCCCGCAGTTTCCCTCCACCTTTTTTCATCTTACTCCCTTTCCATCCCCCCTCTTGCGTCGCTCCCCTGAGAGTCCACATAGAACCTGTGGACCATAACAAATCAGTTGTTTTATTTCCCCTCAAAGGATGTAACTTTCCATTCCCCAAATGGCTTTGACAGTTTTCTCATTTGCTAGCTGAGGAGGATATCAAGAGACATTGACCTTCTGGTGTTGCCTAAAGAGGGAACACTCAGTAACTATTATGCTTCAGTCCCTGATTTAACTGTGACCTTCCTCCCTCCTCCTCATGTCCTCGTCTACCTTTTCACCTTTCCTCATGAACATTCTACTCACCCCACAGGGCACTGCTGCTCCCTGTAGCCCTCCCTTGCCTGGTTTGGAGATGCTATAAGGCACATCTGTCTTCAACCCCACAGCATTCCCTGCCAGCAAGAGGAAGCATGGGGCCTCTAGGAGCGTTTTGCTTCCTGTTTAATCAGATTAGTCCCATCACCTACCCTGAGGAGTCAGATTTTGGTGTTACTGAGCTATCTGTGGAAGGAGAAATTGTCAGACATCACTTAAAAAGCCCCGGCCCTTGGATGCCTAGGAACTGCAGAGAGAAATTAATCTTCTGGCTATTTAAGGCAATTTCTTTTTCATCATCCTTTGTCAAGAGGACTGCACTGGGAAATTAATCTGATGGGAGTCCCTGAACTGGTACACTCCACTCAACAGCATCTCTCCAGTGCTATGCTGCATCCATCATCCCCGCACAAGCAGAGACACACATCACTGCAAAGCCAACTCCCCACCAGTCCCAGCAGCAAGAAACTGCAATTGCAGAGTGAGTGTCACTGGGCCTGGAGACTTGCAGTTTTCCTCTATCTCTGCTCTACTTTCTTTCCAGAAAACCTACCACAGATTGATCTCTTCCATTAAGCCAGTTCTTTCATCCAAAATGCAGGAAGGCAGAGAAGCAGGGATATGCCAGAACACAGGACTCTAGGATATGCGTTTTTTTGCCTGAACATAAGGACTCAGCCAGTGCAGAATAGGTGTTTACACTGAACAGCTAGACCACTGCAAAGTCAGGTGTGAGATAGCAACAAGGCAAGGGCAGCATTGCTTCATGACTATCTCTTCTCTCCAGACTGAATTTTCTTTCATGGTAAAAGAGCCCAGGGAGTCTCATGCTCTCTGGGGGTCAATGTAAAAGAATTCCAATCTTCATCTCTCTTTTCTTCCTCAAGGTTATTTCCCAGGGCAGTTATTTTCAAATTGTGTTCCTTGGGGTTCCAAGAAGTTCCAGGGAGTATGCGTGGAGCGGCAGGGACGATGTGGGAAGTGGCTGGAGGGGGAAGTTCAATGGTTGAGGCGCTGGACCCTTCAACTCTACTTCAGTCTGATTTGATTTCTTTCAGGGGCTTGGATTTCTCCTAAGAGTTCTTTTTTTTTTTTTGCTGTATGCGAGCCTCTCACTGTTGTGGCCTCTCCCGTTGCGGAGCACAGGCTCCGGACGCGCAGGCTCAGCGGCCATGGCTCATGGGCCCAGCCACTCCGCGGCATGCGGGATCTTCCCAGACCGGGGCACGAACCCGTGTCCCCTGCATCGGCAGGCGGACTCTCAACCACTGCGCCACCAGGGAAGCCCTAAGAGTTCATTTTTTTAAAAGAGTCCCGGGCTTCCCTGGTGGCGTAGTGGTTGAGAATCTGCCTGCCAGTGCAGGGGAAAGGGGTTTGAGCCCTCGTCTGGGAAATCCTATATGCTGTGGAGCCACTAGGCCCGTGCGCCACAACTACTGAGCCTGTGCTCTAGAGCCTACGAGCCACAACTACTGAGCCTGCGCGTCTGGAGCCTGTGCCCCGCAACGAGAGGCCGCGACAGTGAAAGGCCCGCGCACCACAGTGAAGAGTGGCCCTCGCTGCCGCAACTAGAGAAAGCCCTTGCACAGAAACGAAGACCCAACACAGGCAAAAAAAAAAAGTTCTAATTTTGTAAAAGGTCTGCAAACCACTGTCCTGAGAGGAAGATGACTGTGTCTCTGTCTCTCGCAGCTAAGCATCTGCCAACGTTTGCGCAGAACGGAGCTGTAGCGTGGCTCCTGCCTGCTTTGACTGTAGAGCAGGTCTAGGTCCACGCTGGCAGCTCCTCGGCTCCAGGGGCTCAGGAGGCACCTTTCAGCAAAATGAATCTCCTTAGGCGCGAGAGTCATTTGTTTTCCAAACTCCCTTCTCTGGTCTAATTCCCAATTTCCCTGCATTTTACAAATGCAATTAACAAGCCTCCATCAGTTCCTGGCCGACAGCCCTCATCAGTCAATACGGAGACTGCAGGAGGCTGAAGGGGGAGGGAAGGTTCAAGAAGGGAAGGTTGTTGCAGTATGGGGGAGAAGAGGCTTTACCCCTCTATTTCTGTGGATAACCCTTCCCAGCCCCTTGGCCTCAAAGGATGACACTGCACTGTCACCCTCACCAACCACTTTCTTCCTTCTTGCCAACTAAGACAAAGCAGTGTTTATGCCCTCCTCTCCCATTTCTTAATTTCTCCCATCAACCTCCTCTATCTCCCCTATGTCCTATGTCTTCTCTTTAACAGAAGGCCTTGCCATCTGCTGCCACCATAGCTTGGGAAGCCCCTCAGCGCTGGGTGTGATAAATCAGCCATCTCTGCCCTCAGCAGGGCCTCTTCCCCACCCACAAGTTCCAGTGAAAATTTTGTGCCGCTTCCTGCCCAGGAGACTATAAGTCCACCATCATTTCCCTCTGTCTCCCACACTGGCACACACTGCAGGGACAGGACAGGGTTCACCAGGCTGGTGGTCACTACTGCTTTCACACACACCTCTTTGTCCCCTTTTCCCAGGGTCAAAGCCTTCCCTTCCCAACTGGCTTACCCTCTTCACCTTTCTGCTCTGCATGTAGCATTAGCCTCCCCTCCCCCACCACAGGAGGAGAGCTTTTTTCCTCTGCAGCTCAGCCTGGTACAGCCCTGTGCATCTTTCCACCTCATCAACTTTTCATCTCTTTGCAAACAGAATCAGGAAGTCTCTCCCTCCTCCCTCCCTCTCCTTCTCCTTTGTTATTGGCTTCATGAGTGGGGACATTAATGTATTCACTAGACAATGTCTTCACACCACTGTTTCCTGTAATTACAGTCACTTCCCTCCCACTGTCCCGGCTTATTTGACTGTAAAGTGCTTGGAGGAGGGACAGTGTGGAGAAAAGACACAACACAGGCTGAGATCGAGTAGTGTAATGTTAACATCCAAGAAAGTAAAACAAATAATACCTCTGCAGTAGCTCAGTAACAACGGGTAACACATGGAGGTCAACGCACCAGAGATTTTAAAAAACTGATCGATACAATCAGGGACCCCCTCCACTAGAAGATGGGGAGCTGTACCCATATTACCAACAACAGTGACCCCAAGCAAGGCAAGCAGCCACATCTGCCCTCCTTCAGGGGGTAGATCCACTATACTTGTCATGTAGATCAGCTACATTGTCACTGGAGACTCGGATCCAGCCATCCTCCCGGACATGGTAGAGGTTGACGGAACCTCCTGAGTAGGCATCTCTGTAGGTGGCTTGGTAGATGGCTCGACGGGCCAAATCATAGGCCTCTTCCACCTCCAGGTCATAGGAGTAACCCCTATCCATGACCCCATAAGCATACACAGAGCCAGAACCTACAGAGAAGGTGGCCCCTGAGATCCGGTTTCCTTCACTGTCCACGTAGTAGAGGCCTGGAAAGAGAGATGAGGTTAGTAAGAAAAAAATGATCACCCCTTCTGACATCTGATTCATCCTCCAAGGCAACAGTTCTCCATTCCTGTTGAAACCCAGGGAAGACCAAAAGAAATACAAGAAAATAGCACTTCTATAAAATTACTTTAAAAAAAGGTGAAGAAATCAAATTAAACTTTAAGACTTCAGGATTCTACACATACCATCCCATCCTACCTCACATTACAGTAACTGCCTTGTCTGTCTCCTCTGTACAACCAAAAAGCAAGTATAATTCAAATGACTTAGGTTTCAAGCACAGAACTTCAGGCACTGTGAGAGGTAATATTTAAGACAATCCTGGGATTCCCCTGGCGGTCCAGTGGTTAAGACTCTGCACTTCCAATGCAGGGGGTGCAGGTTCGATCCCTGGTTGGCGAACTAGGATCCCACAGGCTGTGCAGCCAAAAAATGAAGGAAAAAAAAACCAAAAAGACAATCCTAACCCTCAGAGTTTAGACTATCTGGAGTGCAAAGCACACCTCACACAGTAAGAGAATAAAGCCTATAATTTAAAATCATATTGTAAAGACCTGCACTGTCCAGTATGGTAGCCACTAGCCACATGTGACTACTGAGCATTTGAAATGAAGCTAGTACCACATCATAATAATATTTTGGATCTACTGGGTTAAATAAATTATTAAAATTAATTTTCCTTTTTAATTTTAAAAATGTGGCTATTATAACATTTAAAATTACATGTATGGCTCACCCTATATTTCTATTGGACAGTGCTGATACAGTGGTAGGCCAGGTCAACCACCTATTTTTTATTTTAATTTTTAAAATTAATTTCTTTTTTTTGGCTGCACTGAGCAGCCTGTGGGATCTTAGTTCCCCAAACCTGGGCCCTACGCAGTGAAAGCGGACAGTCCTAACCACCTGACTGCCAGGGAATTCCCCCAACCACTGATTTTTTTTTTATAAAGTTTTATTGGAACATAGCCACAGCCATTTGTGTATATATTGTCTATGACTGCTTTTTTGCTAAAACAATGGAGCTATGTAGTTGAGACAAAGATCATATAGCCTGCAAGCCTAGAATATTTACTTATATTTGGCCCTTTATGAAAAAGTTAGCCAACCTCTGCTATAGACAAAAGTTTAGACAAAGATGTAGTAAAATTTTTATCATTTCCATCTGCCCACTGGGCCTCTCCAGCTGGATGCCTTTGTCACCAAATTCATATTTAAATTTCCTGTCCTCAAATACTTTCAGTGGTTCTCCATTACCTACCAAACTCACCTGTCTTCTGCCTCATCAATCCACTTCCTTCTGTATTTTCAAATTCTGTCAATGCATCACTAATCTTTTTCCTATTTCAGTGGTTCTCAACACTCACTATGCATCAGAATCATCTAAGGAAGTTTTGTGTTTTGTTTTTTTTTTTCCACAACAAGCGGCTTGCAGGATCTTAGTTTCTGGATCAGGGATCAAACCCAGGCCCGGGCTGTGAAAGTGCTGAGTCCTAGCCACTGGACCACCAGGGAATTCCCAGGAAGTTTTTACAAAAGATGCCTAGGACTTACTCCAGGTATTCTTTTTCAACTGGTCTGGGTGGGGGACAAGCACGGGTCTAGATTCGTAAGTTCTTCAGGTGATTATGATACAAGCCAGGTTGAAAAGCACTGCCCTTATCAGTTTTCAGGTTCCGATGGTTCTAACATGGAGCCCCTCAAGTCTCATTGCCACTACCTTGCGTAGTAAGCCCACCATCTGGTTCCAATTGCTTCACAATTAAACTAGACTTTAGTTCCAATTAAATTAGATGTCCAGTTACTTCCCCCAAAATCTCATGCTTCTTCCCTGTCTTTTGTTCATTGTTTCCTTTCTCTCATTTTCACATCCAGGAAAATGAGTCCTCCTCAATTCCTCCCATCAGAAGCAATCCCCTCCACCTCACAAATTCCTTCAGCATTTTATTGGTTCTCTTTAAAGTGGCATTCATCTCATTCAGCCTTGCATTAAGTAATCTGTGACCCTTTCTCAGTCAGCTTGAGGCCAGGGGCTGACTCATCCTGAATGGGACAGCTTGTCAGGAGGGCTTCTTGAGATGGTACAATTTAGGTTATGCTATGACTTCCTGGGTTTTCCTTACTAGCCAGTTTCTGTACTTTCTTACACTGTTTTCCACCACCTGGGACCAATCCAATAGCTAAGGGTTCAAAACAACATTTCTGAAATGCTACCCTACACCACACAAGATGTATGGAACTGTTCTTTCACACTTTTCAAAGAGAAAAGTGTTTCCATTTCCAAAGTAACAAACTGAGCTCCTCTATCACATGCACTTTTAAATCTCTCCTCATTCATCCTCAATATTGAGTAATGAACTAATATTCTCCAAAGCAAATGAAAAAGTGGCAGGTATCCTACAGTTGTTCAAAAGAGGAAAACTAGGCATTTAGAAAGCAGGTAAATGAGGGAATTCCCTGGTGGTCCAGTGGTTGGGACTCAGTGCTTTCACTGGTCAGGAATCCCTGACAGTTCAATTCCTAGTCAGGGATCCCACAAGTCGTGCAGTCAAAAAAAAAAAGGGGGGGGGGGTAAATGAATGAAGCAAAACCAATAGGAGGAAAGAGTAACTATTTTCAAGCACCAAAGGGGAAAATTAAACAGAAAGTGACTAGCTGTATCCCAGCTTGACTAAAGGGACATTCAAAATTGGCTGAAAAAGAACTGATATCAGATACAAGACTGAATTTCCTGGAAAGGTTTTTATATACCAGAAAGAAAAATAGGCTAAGGAATTTCTTTTCAGAGATGACAACAGGACCTAGGTGATTATATCAAGCAAAGAAAGGAGATGAGCCCAAAGGGCCCCCCTTCTAGGCCAAAGACTCTCTTCAGGAAAAAAGGGAAGAGAAATAACTTCTGAGTAGGAACTTAGTTTCGCTGTCCAATATGGTAGACACCAGCGACATGTGGCTGTTGAGCACCTTAAATGGGGCTAATGACACATGCCAAAATGATAATATTTTAGTTATTTTGGATTAAGAGAACTGTTAAAATTAATTTCACCCATTTCTTTTCACTTTTAAAATACAACCATTAAAAAATGTAAAATTACATGTGCGGCTCACATTGTATTTCTATCAGACGGCACTGACTAGAGTTTTTATGCCTATTAGCCGATTTAATTATAAATACAACTCTTTGCAGGTCTTATCATTTTACAGGAGATGCCAGAAGGAAATACATTATGTGTCAGACACTACATGCTTGACATGTATTACCTCATGGAACCTATGTAACAGATGATGAAACAGTCTGAGAAAATAAGCAAACTGCCCAAGGTCACATGGGTGGTCAATGACACAGCTGATCTACTTTCCTGCCCCTTCCTACACTACAGCCCTTCCTTGAACAAACAGACAAAAGGACTGAGAACTAACCAACACATCCCCAGCATTGACATAAGCTCCTTCATTCACCTGTTCATCCAACCCCTCCTCTCTGTAGTGCCAGCCCAAGAATCACATGGTTGCAGCTTAACTCACCAGGGCCTCTCTTATCCCAGCCACAGATCATGGTGCCCATGGACAGCCCCATGCCTTTATACTGATACACCATGTTGGCAAGCAGCTTGGAGGCAGCTGCTACCGAGATGCGCTCCTTGTTTCGAAGCTCATAGATTCGACACTGCCGAGCCAACAGCCGCTCCCAAAAGCTGCAATCCGCTGCACCCCCAGCCATGGTACCCAGCAGGTAGGGGTTGATCTCTATCACCTTCTTTACTGTCTGGGAGGCAATGTAGGCACCTGCTGTGGCCCGGGAGTCTGCTGCAACAATGACTCCATGGTGAAACTGTTAAGATCAGAGGAAACACAAAACAGGCCACATGAGACGACAAAAACATCATCTTTGACATTTCTTTATGCATCAGTGCAAACCCAGAACATCTCTGTCTCTGCCGTTTTATACTTCACAACATCCTTTCCCTCATATTAATATCACTGGAGCTTCACATCAATCCCTTGACATGGAAGTACCTTCAGTATTACCTTCACTTGATGGCTGAGGAATGAGATCGAATGACTTACCCTAGATCATACAGCCAGTTATTGCAAAGCTGGGCCAAGAATCCCAATTGTCTGGCTCCTAGTATAGTGCTTCCTCCCACCAACCTTCCTCCTCAAGCCATAACGTTTCGGTAACCCTGGCCTATCGGGGCTACTCAGTTTCTAAAACCTTTGGTGGTTACAACAGCCTTCCCTCTGCCAGTGTTCAGTGCTGCTGCGGCCTTTCCTGGACAGGAGCACCCTGGGGTCGCCTAGGTATCAGCCCAAGCAGTCTCGGGCTCCTTCTCCCACTTACCACACGCCCCGCCCTTCCAGCCCCATCGCCCCCCACTCCCGCCAGAGCTAGAACCGAGGCCTCTCGGGGCAGTGAGACAGCGAAACCGCCGGGACGGGGGTGAGAGGCCCGAGCCTCCGCCTGGGTTTCGTGGCCGCGGCCACCGCGGGTTCCGGACCCGCTGGGAGATCGGGAAGGGCGAGGGCGCGCGCAACTCAGCCCGGCGCGACGGCTGGGTCCGCACCTTGAAGGCCAGGGTGGTGGTTCCATGAAGCATTTCGATTCTCGGCTCCTCTGGGACACCCCAGCTGGGCGCGACCAGGCTCAGCCCATCGCTGGGACTCCCTGGACCCAGGTCCAGCAGATCCGCACGACCTCCGAGCCCGAAAAACCCACGCCGGTTCACGGGTAGCGGCCTCTCCAACACGCTGGCCAGCGCCATGTCTAGTAAGGGCAAAGGGAAACTGTCTGCCAGAACGCCTAGCAAAGAGCGGCCGGGCAACGCCTCGTCGTCACAGCTTCACTCCCTATTAAATCTATTACAGGGAGCAACCATTTTAACTCCTGGCAACCACGCCTCCAAACACAAGAGCCAGACGCGAGTGATTATTTTCACCGAGGAGGAAAAAATAAATGGCTTCACTCCCCTTAAATTACAAAGGGATGTGGCTGCCATCTTGATTTTGGTCACGTAAACAACACGGGATTAGATTAACCTCAGATTCATAGGAAGCAATCGCAAACGTCCAGGTTGAGGGAAGGAAGTGGGGCCGGCCATCTTTCAGCAGGGCGTGACTGGATGAAAACCTGTTCTAAACCAGTAGCGGTAAACCAGCCCCGCCCCGCCCGGTGTCCAAGCAACGCTTACATCACTACTGCTTCAGCAGTCTGTTAACGCGACTGAAGTTGCCATTTTGTGTAAGGGCACTCTCTAATACTGGGTAATATAATGATCTACGCTGAGGCCATTTTCCTATGAAGTTAGTAAAACCACAGTAGTTTGTGCTAAAAAGCGCAACAAAATAAGAGCGCTATACCGCTTGTTGTTTGATAACATCAATCGCCACGCTAGCCATGTTCTCTAACATTAACCAATTTTTAAGATTCAGTATTGTCTTTACTCCCACCCTCTGGTGGAAATTCTACTAAGTAATGAATTGACCAAACGGCAGATAGAAGAGTAAAGAAGGAAAAGCAAAGGGCCCAGTTAATCCACAGACTGGGTTCGCAATTCAGCTCCTGAATAACTGAGTCAATAGTAATTTACCATTTCAGAGCCCGGAGGAAAGTTGAGGCTCCATAAAGACGTACATAGAGGTTTTCTGACTTAAGTTAGCTAAGATAAGCTCTTATTCAGGAATGTGCTGTATTTCATTGTCTCTCCCTCTCATCACCCACCTTCATTTTTCAACCCTTTTGGGAACCATAACAAGCAAGGAAGTGGGCAAGTGTATGAAATGTTGCCTCCTGCTTTATGGTTCTATGAAGTCAGCATCTGCCCTTTCTTGTTGGATTCCAGCAGCATCATCCATCAATATCTAAATTCCTGGGCTTCGCTGGTGGCGCAGTGGTTGAGAATCCGCCTGCCAATGTAGGGGACACGAGTTCGATCCCTGGTCCGGGAAGATCCCACATGCTGTGGAGCAACTGAGCACATACGCCACAACTACTGAGGCTGTGCTCTAGAGCCCGTGAGCCACAACTACTGAGCCCGTGTGCCACAACTACTGAAGCACGCACCTGGAGCCTGTGCTCTGCAACAAGTGAAGCCACCGCAATGAGAAGCCCGTGCACCACAACGAAGAGTAGCCCCTGCTCACCGCAACTAGAGAAAGCCCGTGTGCAGCAATGAACACCCAACACAGCCAAAAATAAATAAACTTATTAAAAAAAATATATATATATATATATATATATATATATATATATCTCAATTCCTCTTTCCTCTGATGCCCAACTCAGCCCCTCCTCCTCCCAACAGACTCTGAGAGTGTTGTGTTTTTTTGGGGTTTTTTTTTGCGGTACGCGCGCCTCTCACCGCTGTGGCCCCTCCCGTTGTGGAGCACAGGCTCCGGACGCGCAGGCTCAGCGGCCATGGCTTACGGGCCCAGCCACTCCGCGGCATGTGGGATCCTCCCGGACGGGGGGCATGAACCCGTATCCCCTGCACTGGCAGGCGGACCCTCAACCACTACGCCACCAGGGAAGCCCCATGAGAGTGTTGTATTTTTAATGCTGAAATTTGGCAACTCTTTCCAAACCCAAACATCAGAATGTAATGAAGCAGAAGATCTTTCTGTGGGTCTCACACTTGGATGGTGTGGAAAATGCAGAGTGCCTCTGTTTACTGAGCATGTATTATTTTGCAGTCACTCCTGCAATGCAACTAATCCTCCTGACTTCTCTCAGTGGTTCTTTCACTCTGCCACTAATGCTGTCTGCCTCTCTTAAGGCACTTTCACATTTTACCTGGTTATAAATACACATTTATCTCCCACTGTATTGTGAGCTTTTAAAGACTGGCATTTCTCGGGAATTCCCTGGCGGTCCAGTGGTTAGGACTCCACACTTTCAGCGCCAGGGGCCCAGGTTCAATCTTTGGTCAGGGAACTAAGATCCCACAAGCTGCATGGCATGGCCAAAAAAACCCAACAACTGTAAAGACAGGCATTTCTCTACTATTTACCTCTGTGCCCACTGTGTGCTTAATACACGTTTGCAAAATGAACACATGAAAGCATGACAATAATGTTGTTCCAGTCACAGAGGCTTGAAGCCCTGGCTCATCTTGACAATTCCCCTTCCTTTACTCCATGTCCACTAGGTTGCCAAGTCCTGTTCATTTTCCCTCTACAGTGCTTCTCACATTCTTTTTCATTGCAACTGATACCACCTTTGGATTCTTATCTCCTCACTCCCGAATAACTGAAACATTCTCCTGATTTTTCTGGGTACAAACTATGTCTCTAATTTATTCTGCACAGCACCAGATTGATTTTCCTGAAACATCATCTTGATCTTATCATTTGCCTGCTTAAAAATGGTCTGTAAGGTTCAGTTCCTCAGCATGCATTCAAGGCCTTCCATAATCTGTTCCCAATTTACCTTACATTAGTTCTCTGCTCCAAGGTCCCACTCAGGGAGACCTCAAAGAGGAGAGGTACAAATGATCAGTGCTGCTGTTGGTGGGAATATAAATTGGTGCAGTCACTATGGAGAATAGTATGGAGGTTCCTCAAAAAAAATTAAAAATAGAACTACCATATGACCTAGTAATCCCATGTCTGGGTGTTTATCCAAAGGAAATGAAATCACTATCTCGTAGAGATAGCTGCACCCCAATGTTCATTGCAGCATTATTCACAATTGCCAAGACATGGAAACAATATCCATCATCAATGCATGAATGCATAAAGTGTTATATATGTAGTAGAACATTATTCAGCCATAAAAAGGAAGGAAGTCCTGCCATCTGTGACAACTTGGATGAAACTTGAAGGCATTTTGCTAAGTGCAAGAAGGCAGATGGAGAAGAACAAATACTGTATGATCTTACTTATATGTAGAATCTAACAAAGCCGAACTTTTAGAAACAGATAGTAGATTGGTGGTTGCCAGAGGCTCAGGGTTGGAGAAAATGAGATGTTGGTCAAAAGTGTACAAACTTCCAGTCATATGAGGAATAAGTTCTGGGAATCTAACATACAGCACGGCAACTATAGTTAACAATACTCTTGTATACTTGAAAGTTGCCAAGAGAGTAGATCTTAAATGTTCTTATCATAACAACAACAAAAATGGTAATCAAGTAAGATGAAGTATTTAACTTACCTTATGGTGTAAACATTTGCAATACACAGACACACACACAGAGGTATCAAATCATCATATTGTACACCTTAAACTTACGCAATGTTATATGTCCATTGTATCTCAATAAAGCAGGGGTTGGGGGAAGAAAACAATGATAAGTGCTGTAGTTCAGAGGTGAGAGAGTTTGGTATAGATTGGGGTGAGGTTGGGGTTCCAGGAAGGCTTTGCCAAGGAGGTCTGGATCATTTCCTTAAATATCACTTAGATCCCCTTTCTTCTCAAACTCACAGCCCCTCCTCTCTCAGCGCAGATCTGGGAAAGATTTTCAGAATAGGTGGTACTTAAGCCAGACTTGGAAAGATAGGATTCAAAAAGATGAAGGGGAGGTGGGAGATGTGTTAGGAATCGTGTGAAAAGAGGTTGTGGTGGATGGATTAGGATTGGACCACAGTGGGCCTTAAATGGCAGCCTGGGGTGGACTTGATCTTGTAACCCTTCAACGTTTCTTACTAGAGGAGACATGGGATTTGAGTGATACCTTAGGAAATCATGTCAGTGTGGAGGATAAGGTTAGAGGGGGAGACTGGTGGGTGGCCAGTTACTGGGCCACTCACCTGGGCAGATCTGACTTAATAATGGCCTGACTTAAGAGACGTGGCAATCCAGCCATATATAGTCTAAGACTTAGTTGTTAGAAAGAGGAGACGTTCTTATCTCTTTGGTAAGATTCCCATGTGGTCCTACACCAAGGAAGAAAGAAGGACTAGTTGGACCTTTGTGTGACTTCCTGGTTTCTCCAGTCTTCCCCTGACACGTTACACTTGCCCTTAGTACTGAGACTCCGGGAAACTATGATGCCACAGCCTCAGCATCATGATGTCTGGAGGGTCCGGGCTCTTTCCTTTGCATGTATGTCTGTTTCTTTGAATAAACCCCTTCCCATAGCACCTCTCTGAGCTGTAATGTTTAGTAAAACATACTCCATATGGAGGAAGCTGTAGCTTGTCACTCTGCCCCAAGTACTTTATGTTTCTGAAGGGCCAGCTGTCAGGGTCCACCCTTGGTTGGTCTAAGACTTAGACTCAGCATTACGGCATCAAAGTCCATTGTTTCTCCTGCCTTGGAACCACAAACCAGTCTCTTGCCATTGAGAACTATTGGGCAGCAGGGGGACCAATAGATCCTTTCAGTTACATCCTCAGAACTTTAACACCAGTCAGAGAAGCTATACTGCCAGAGAACTGTCAGAAGTGCCATGTTTGTATGCAGCTGGAAGTTCATGTTCACCCCCAAAGCGGAGGAGAAAAAGATCTCCAGGTTCTAGCTCCCCTTCACCTGGCCCCTCAGTACTCTGCCTTTCTGAAGTTAGCTGAGCGCCCCATACCAGGCTCTCTTGCTCTTGTCTCTTTTGTCCTTACCCCAGGCCATTTCTCTTTCCTCACCTTGACCATGAGGTGAACCTGTGAACTCAGTGTCATAGCTCCCCGACCCCACACCCCGGAAGAGAGAACCCAGCATTAGAGACTCCCGCCACGGTGGATCCATGGCAATCTATTCCGTTTTTTTTTTTTTTTTTTTTTTTTGCGGTACGCGAGCCTCTGCCTGCTGTGGCCTCTCCCATCGCGGAGCACAGGCTCCGGATGCGCAGGCTCAGCGGCCACGGCTCACGGGCCCAGCCGCTCCGCGTCATGTGGGATCTTCCCGGACCGGGGCACGAACCCGTGTGCCCTGCATCGGCAGGCGGACTCTCAACCACTGCGCCACCAGGGAAGCCCTATTCCGTTTTGTTGGCCAAACCGCACAGCTTGTGGGATCCCAGCTCCGCAACCAGGGATCGAACCCGGGCCACAGCAGTGAAAGCCCGGCATCCCAACCACTAGGCCAACCGGGGAACGCCCATGGCAATCTCTTCTGGCTGTGCCATTGCACTGACTTGTCTCCACCTTTCCCTAGGCCGGGAGCCCTTTCAGGGCAAGGGCAGGGCCTTATTTATCTTTGCGCACCCAGTGCCCCCCACAGGAAAACCCAGAGGAACCCAGCTCTGCTCCTTCCATGGTGCCCCTTTTTCTTTTCACTTACCCAGCCACCACCCAACTCCAGGTGCTTGGAGGATGACAGACAGGAGACTCCTTGGATGACGCTTGGGTGTGTCATGGGCAGCGTCTCCCCAGCGCTGGAGACTCTGCTGGCCTCGTTCTGTCTCCCCTCAGCAGTCCTCTGAGGGAGAGGGCGTTGCTCTGTCAGCCACTCCCAAAGCCTGGCTTGGGGTTGGGGAGAAGGGAAGCCACAGATCACACGCCTTCCCAGCTGGTTCTGGCTGCAGCCCAGCTCCTCCTTGCCCTCTCTCTTCCTCCGCCTGACCCAGCTCACAAAACCCTGCCTTTCTCCTTCCAACCTTCGCTGGCCCCCAGGGATGGCTCTGCAGGATGTGTGCAAGTGGCAGGCCCCCGACACCCAAGAAGCCTCACCTCACCTGCCTCAGGCTGGTGGCTGGGCTGCGCCCCAGGGCTGGGACCCTCAAACCTTCCTGCAGATCCATGGCCCCAGGCTGGCCCATGGTACCACCACCCTGGCTTTCCGCTTCCGCCATGGAGTCATCGCTGCGGCTGACACGCGGTCCTCCTGTGGCGGCTACGTGGCCTGTCCAGCCTCACGCAAGGTCATCCCTGTGCATCAGCACCTCCTGGGCACCACCTCTGGCACCTCGGCTGACTGCGTCACATGGTACCGGGTGCTACGGCGGGAGCTGCGGCTGCGGGCACTGCGGGAGGGTCAGCTACCCAGTGTGGCCGGCGCCGCCAGACTCTTATCCGTCATGATGTCGCGCTATCGGGGGCTGGATCTGTGCGTGGCCACTGCCCTGTGCGGCTGGGACCGTTCCGGCCCTGCCCTCTTCTACGTCTACAGCGACGGCACCTGCCTGCAGGGGGACATCTTCTCTGTGGGCTCTGGATCTCCCTATGCCTATGGTGTGCTAGATGGCGGCTACCACTATGACATGAGCACCCAGGAAGCCTATGCCCTGGCCCGCCGTGCTGTGGCCCATGCCACCCACCGTGATGCATACTCAGGGGGCTCCGTGGACCTCTTCCACGTGCGGAAGAGTGGCTGGGAATATGTGTCCCGCAGCGATGCCTGGGTGCTGTACTCGGAACTGCGGCAGCTCCCAGGGCCAGGGTCAGAGCAGGAACGGGAGGAGGAGGCCACCCCGGACAGAGCCGGTGAAGGCGGAGAACCGTCTGTGGCGCCAGCCCCGGGGGACTCGAGGATGCCCGCAGAGACGCTGTGAGCAGCAGTACCTGGGGGGTCCAGCCCAGGAGTGGGTGGAAGATGGGGCCGCACGGGGGGCTGACTCACGGCGTCTGGCTCCTGCTCTTGTGGGTTGCCGGCTTCATTTGTTCCAAGTCTCCATCCCTTTCTCCTCCTGGAGCCATTGACGGCTCTCTCCGACATGTTCCTGTTGGCACCCAATAGATTGATCCAGCCTCCTTCTCAGCACCGAGTCCTCTTTCAGCAAGTACTTATTGCGCACCGGCTGCACGCCAGATGCTGTGCTAGGTGCTAGACCCTCTTTTCTTGCCATCCTCCTTTCTGCTTTTTCCCCTCCTATCCCCAGTCTCTCTTCCTCTCGTGTTTTAGTCTTTAGCTCAGCTTCAGAGTCTTTGCCACTTTCTCACCTTGGGGAGTGGAGATGGCAGGAGGAGAAAGAGGTGGGGATAGTAGCCCAGAGGGCCCAGGCTGGAAGGGACAGGGACAGTGCAGCATGCACAATCTGGGGGTGGTGATGGGCTTCCCACATCTGCTTTTCTTCTCTGCCCCCCTCCCCGACTTGACCCTAATAACTATGATGCAAACTCCTTTACTGAACGCAGTTTTCATGATAACTCTTTGAGGTAAAAGTGATCCTCACTTGACAGAAGAGGAAACAGGTTCACAGGGTTCTGTGAGTTGCCCGAGGTCACACAGTCAGTGCAGAGATGATGCTGGGATCCAGGCCTTCCGCTCCAGGGCTGTGCTTCTTCAGCTCAGTTTCTCTCCCAGGGGCTCTTCCTGCCAGGTGTCTGGGGAGTGATGGGAAGAGAGCAGCTGGGCCGTGCCCCTGCCTGGTGGCCAGGGAAGGAGGAACCCAGAGGAGCCTGAGGGCCTGGAGGGCTGAGCCCAGGAAGCAGCCCCCCCTGAGCCCTCTCTACCCCCCCCCGCCCCCCCCCCCCCCCCCCCCCGCTTGTCAGGGCCCAAGCCATTACCCCAGGCACCTCCCCCCTCTCTTGCACTCTGGCTTCCAGGCATGTCATGGCCGTTGCCCGACTTCTCCTCCTCCCCCTATCCCTTTGCCTTCTCTCCAGCCTCGCTTTCCAGTAGCTCCCTCTGGGCATGAAGAAAAGAGAGAAGTGGCTGTGCTAGTGGGAACTGCTGGGTTAGCACATCCTCCCCCCCGCCCCCCCACCCCGTCCCCTTGCTGGTCCCTTGTAAGCTCTGACTTGGCGATGCAGGCTGACAGCTCCAGGAGAGATGCTCCCCTGCCCTTCCCTCCCCAGGCCAAGTGAGGGAGGAAAGCACGGTCAGCCTAGGAGGTGGCACCTGAAGGTTCCTGAACCTTCTTTCTCTATCCCACTCCTACAGCTTCCAGTCCCAAGATGAACAGTACCTTTCCTCCCTCCTGGACACCCCTCCTCCCAGCCTCCAACCCAGTCGTGAGCCCCAAGCCTGCACCTCAGGCTAAGAATTCCTCCAGGCAGGAGCTGGCCAGACAGAGGAGCCCCAGCAGGCTCTGGCTTTCAGGGGATAATGGGAGAGGAGGGAAGAAAGCTGAGGGAGTCCCAGGAGGGAAAGAAGTAGGGGAGAGGCGGGGAAATGGTCAGGGGGAGGGGGGCTGCAGAAAGGCGCCCAGTACAGGAGGACTAGGCTTCGAGCCAGGATCTGGGCATCTGGCTGGTGGCCTCCATAGAAATTCTTCATTCCTCACCCACTCCTCAGCCTCAGCGGAGGAGGTGCAGGACACTGGGAATGATCACTAGAGGTCAGGGACCCCTAGGCCAGCTTGGTCCTGGAGGAACACAGGAGGAAGGGCAGCTTTTGTCCAGGGTTCAAGTGTTTGATTGACTCAGACATAAAAGGGGGCACCTCCACATGCAGAGGTGAGGGTGGGTCTGTGACCTGTTGTATGTGAGTGATCCAGGATAGGCGATGCACGTGCAGTTCCTATGTGCAGAGACAGAAAACAGGCTGGAAGTTATCAGGGAGAAAGACGGGCCTTATCACTTCTTTTGGGGAAAAGAATTCCAGAGTGGGGTGGGGCAGGGCTCACCCCACTTGTTCAATACTTCTGCATCTTCCCACCCCTGTCCTGAAGCCCCAGGGGTGAGAAAAGGCAGGGAGGGAGGGGTGGGCTAGCTTGGGGTTGCCACTTGAGCCCAGCCCAAGGCTCCCTGGGAACCACATGCGGCTCACCCCCTGGAACACTCTGTGCCCCTCCTCTTCCCATTAATCAGGGAAGGAGGATTAAACCCAGATAGGGAGGGCATAACAGGGGGGGAGCCCCACTCTTCTTGCATCTCCTCCCATCACCTCTCCACTTCTCTCTCTCCTCTTTTCCTTCCATGGTTCTGCCCTACTTCACTCCCTTTGACAGATTCTGTGTTTCCAATGGTGAGGTATTTAAGACCAGAGATAAGCCTGAGGGGCTAGCTGAAAAGCCTGTTTCCCTACATTGTTGTTTTCCTTGAAGCTTAATGAGTTGGGGAGGACCCCAGGAGGGTGTTAAGGAGGGCCGGGAGAGCAGGCAAAGGCCTGCATCCCACTTCCATGCAGGGGCGGCCCAGGAGTCAATTCCTCCTTCTCTCCACTTACTCCTGAAGGCTTGATGCGGACATCAGGGGAGACCAAAGGGGTGGATCTAGCTCTGAACAGGAAGACTTGTTCTTCTGGCACCCTGCTTGGAGTGCTGCCTCCTAATTGTCTCCCTCAGGGGCAGACAGTCTGCTCTCACACAGGCCTTCAGGCAGGCAGGGGCCCGGTTCCAGCCTTCAGCAGAGTCAATGACAATGCCAGCATCAGAGCAGGGTCCTTGTCCTCCCACTGCCTGGTTGCCCTAACCAAACGGTGTAGAAGGTACAAGAAGGCATCTTCCCATTAGAGCAGCTGTCCCTGATTATCAGCACTCCGCACTTGGAGGGGAAGGTCACAAGGACCTATCCTGACCCATCTACTTGAGTCCCCAGGAGCCCTGCCTGGAGTTACGAGGCGTGGGTGCTAACAGTTGACTTTTTTTTTTTTTTTTTTTTTTTGCGGTTCGCGGGCCTCTCACCTTTGTGGCCTGTCCCGTTGCGGAGCACAGGCTCCGGACGCGCAGGCTCAGCGGCCATGGTTCACGGGCCCAGCCGCAGCGGCATGTGGGATCTTCCCGGACCGGGGCACGAACCCGTGTCCCCTGCATCGGCAGGTGGACTCTCAACCACTGTGCCACCAGGGAAGCCCCCCCGAGATGACTTTGATTCAGCCCTTCTAACAGCCCGCCTCTCTGGTCCCTCTCCCTCCTCTTTGTGCCCACAAAGAGTAAGACCAGAGACTGGGAAGAATAAAAGGTGGGGCAGCAGGCCCCAGATCCACTGTGACTGTGCCACCTTGCCCTGGCTCACCCTTTCTCCAACTGGGACCACAGGCCCCAGGAGGCACTGGCTTGCCCCCCCTCTGCTGTTCCCCACCCATACTTACTCCTAGTCTAGAACTCCTCTTCCTCTCTTCTTAGTCTTTTATAGCTCCCCCTTTCTCCACTTTCTCCTTCCCACTTTCCCCTCTGGCCAATCTCCACATCTTAATTTCCTTGGACAGTTTGAGACCAACAGAGAGCCCAGAGGTCATGGGGGTAGAGGTACATGTCATTATCTCCTTCTTCCCTGAATGGTGTCAACCCAAAGCCTCCTCTATTAAAGGGACTTGAAGCAACTATCCCCCAAAGGAGAAAGGAGAAGGAGCCGAGGGGGTGGGCTTAGGCCTCTCCTCCAGCCCTTTGGCAGAGTGAAACTCTTACAGACACCTGAGTGCAGAAAGGAAAGCAGGACTGCACCTTTACAAAATAAAGTGTTTGTTTATTATGAAATTAGAGATGGAGGCCCCTCCCCTTCCTCCTTCTTCTCCTTCCCCAGCTGCCTCCCTCTTTCCTTCCCATCCCTCCCCCTGGGGCCTGGGAAGCACACAAGACAATGCCCAGAGCTAGGATGCCCAGGGCCGGCTGACTGCTGGGCAGAGCTCCAGGGAGGCGGCCACGCTGGGGGCTGGAGCTCTTGCCCCCGGAGGTGGGCTGGCTCCCTCTCTCTGCTGGAGGCCAGTGGAGCCAGGATGAGGCCATGAGTGATGGATGGAACCATGCGGGCAGGTCTGCAACGACAGGAGAGCCCGAGTGAGAGGTGGGGCGTGAGGGAGGGCTTTGGGCTACCCCTGTTTTCCACATAGTCTAGGGACACTGACCTGGGGCAGAACATCCTCTGCAGGAGGGTGGGCAGCAGTGGCTGGAAGTTTCTCTTGTTTCTGGGATGGACAACGGAAGAAACCAAAAAGCCAGTCACAGGGACCCACAGAGAATGCGGGCAGATGTGGGCAGGAGACAGACAGAGAGCATGTGTGCGGGCACGGGAGACAGACAGAGCCGTGAGTGACAGACAGATTTAGAACGGGGGAGACCAAAACAGAGCCACAAGAAAGTGGAATCACAGTGAGAGAACGGAGAGATTCAGAGTCTGAGCCGCACAACGCAGACCCAGACAGGTCAAGTGTCAGAGACAGAGACAGAGATCCCTGGAGAGAGACGAACAGACGACTCAGGACGAGGGAGGTAAGGAGGAGGTTGCCCTAGGGAAGTGGGGAGGAGGGACACGGGGATCGGGGAGGCCTGGGGACCCCTGGGCTGCTGCCGCCTGCCTGGACCCCGGAGGCTCACTCAGAGGGCCTGTGCGGCCGCCGTGCTGCGGCGGGCAGGGCCAGGCCGGCTCTCAGGGGGCCGGGGGCTCCTTGGCCCCATAGAGCTCGGCTAGGGTGCGGAAAAGCGGCCCCCAGTCGTCCAGCGGCTCAGCGGGGCCCGGGGCACCGCCGATCTCGCTGCCGGAGCCCAGGGAGCTGAGGGAGCCGCAGGAGGAGCCCCGGCCCTCGTAGCCATACACCTGCACTGAGTCGTAGGGTGGGACGCTGGGGTCGTCGTCCGCCCCGCGCAGCCGCAGCGCCAGCAGCTGCGCCACGTCGGCGGGGCCGGGGGGCCGGGGCTGGCGCGGCGCCCTGGCCCAGGGCAGCACATCTCGGCGCACGGGCGGGCCAGGCGCGGCCCCGTCGGGGTTTTGCAGGGCGCTGATGTCGAAGGCCTCCGTGTCCTCCTCGCCGCCGCCCTCGTCGTCGTAGGTGATGATGTTCTCACGCACGTCCTCCTCCTCCAGCACCATCAGGGCTTCCTGCTTCTGGCGTCGCAGGGCCACGAAGAGCACCACCAGGGCTGGGGGAGAGGCGCACACAGGCCGCTGAGCCAGCAGGGCCAGGCATGGGGCAGCCTGGTTCCAGTCAGAACGGCCTAGGGGTGGCAAGCCCTGGGTTTGACATCTGGCAAAGCTCGTTTGAATACTGACTTCAACCCTTTACTCGCTGTGTGACCATGGAAAGTTGCTTAACTTCTCTGAACCTCTTTCGCCCTTAGATTGCTTGTGTGGAAAAGAGGGAAAACATATTTACACCTCAGTGTTGTTGAAAGGATGAAATACCAAGTGCTGTGCCCAACGCCACACGGGGCCCAGAGTCAGGGCTCAATGAACAATTTTTATGGCTCATGACTGTCATTAGATTGACAGGCCAGGGATATGAGGCCAGAGCTTTTGTCTCGGATGCATGAGGCAGTGGGAAAATCCAGGCATGAGGGTTCCTTCAGGACCTAGGATGGATTTCCCTATGTCCAGTGTCCTCGTTCCTCTCCACACACCCTGCAGGCCTGGACCCCACATTTTTTTTTTTTTTTTTTTTTTTTTTTGCGGTACGCGGGCCTCTCACTGTTGTGGCCTCTCCCGTTGTGGAGCACAGGCTCCGAACGCGCAGGCTCAGCGGCCATGGTTCATGGGCCCATCCACTCCACGGCATGTGGGATCTTCCCGGAGCGGGGCACGAACCCGTGTCCCCTGCATCCGCAGGCGGATTCTCAACCACTGCGCCACCAGGGAAGCCCGGACCCCACATTTATGTCCCACTGTGGCCTGACTCACCAAGCAAGGTGCCCACACAGGTGATGATGGCAAGCAGGGCCCCGGTGCTGAGCCCAGCAGGTGAGAGCTGAGCCTCGGGCCGGCAGGAGGCCACGGAGCCATCAGGCCGGCAGCGGCACACGCTGACAGTTACTGTGGCAGTGCTGCTCAGTGCCGGCTGCCCCCAGTCCCACAGTTCTATGGGGACCAGGTAGGGCGCCTGGCGGGGCGGAGCGGGGCGAGAGGGCAGCAGCAGGCTGGCAGAGCCATCTGTGGGAGAGGAAGGTGTTGGGTCACCTCCTGGGACACCTTCCTAGTAAGGTCGGTGCAGCCCACGGAGACAGCTTTCTGTGGGGAAGGTTTGCAAAGAGCAAAACCACATCCACCCCGTCTTTTTTTTTTTTTTTTTCCCCACTGCGCGCACAGCTTGCAGGACCTCAGTTCCCCAACCAGGGATTGAACCCAGGCCACGGCAGTGAAAGCCCAGAATCCTAACCACTAGGCCACCAGGGAACTCCCCAAACCACATCCACCTTCTTTTGGGTGGAGGGCCCAGGTAGGTGGGCAGGGCCGAGGGTGGTAGAGGAGAGGAGGGAAGCAGGCATGGGCACGGTTGTAGGAGGCTACCCACCTCGGTTGTCCCGTACAGTGAAGTTGGCATCAGGGTCCAGAGGACCTTGAAGGGAAATACGGCTATTGTTGCCGACTTCATCTCTGTCCAGGGCCCTGATGACCTGAATCAGCTGGGAGGAAGAAAAGAAGCCTTGTATGGAGTGGGAAGCTGGAGAGGTCTTGAGTTCCCAACCCCTCTGCCTCAGCGGCTCACCTGCCCGGGGGCTGCAGATTCACACACAAAGGTGTCGTAGGGCTCAGTCAGCTGGGGAGCATTGTCATTCTCATCCAGGGTCTGGATGGCCACTTGCACCCGGGAGGCCTGTGCGGAGCTGTCTGAAGCCAGAACACAAACACATACACCCCATGCAAGCACACACATCACAGTTACACACAACACATGGGGTGTGTGGGCATGGATGCCACACGTAGCACATAGCATGCATGTGGGACACATGATGATAATGCATGCAATATGCAAGTAGCAAACAATGTTGTGAAATGAATGGAACAAGTGCATACAACAGCCATGTGGTACCCAAGATATGTGCAATACATATACCATATACACTCAACAGGAGTGTAGCACCCATAACATGCATATACAATAACCCACAAGCAGGGTACACGTGCCATAAAGGAAAGGTAGACAGAGGATGCATACCCGATGCACACAGACAGTAGCCATGAAAGATACAAACACATTCATACCATCCATTTGATGTACACTCAGTGTTTTAAAACAAATGCAACATACATGAAGTGAATGTTCGACATGTACAGTGAATGTAGTATCACGACCCCCAGGATGCAGAGAATTCATTTTCATGCACAAAACCGGTGGATGGACACACACACACACACACACACACACACACACACACACACACACACACACCATCAGAGGTCCGGGAGGCTGTGGTGTAGCAATGAGTATCACTTAGAGTTGACCTTGGGGAGGGAGGAGCTACGTGATACTCAGGGGCAGAGCCAGGCCAGCCTGGGTACCATAGCCAGACACAGGCCCCCTCGTCATTGAGTGGCTCCCACCATTACCCTGACTTGCTCCTCACTGCCAGTGGCATCCAAGAGAAAATAGAAATTGTACATCCCTGCCTGCTCCAGTGTTCACCTCCTCTAGGCTAAACCTCTCAGTTCCTTTAGTCTTTTCCCCGAGTTGAGGGAGAGCTGGCTGGCTCTTGGGAAGGTGCTGAGCTGACAGCCTGGGCACAGGAGCAGACTGCCTGGCTAAAGGGTCTGGGATACCCTGAGATGGGACGGGGCTGGGGTCCATTCCTTCATTGCAGTTAAGGCCCAGGGCCTGCTGGTCAATACTGGGACTTCTAGGGGTGGGGAGCAGGATTTGGCAGGAGATGAGAGACACTGAGGGGGATACACATACACACACACGCAGGGCTACGTATACAGGCAGCCACAAACACACTACATATACCACAAATACACACAGGGATGTTCACACGGACAGACACGCGTGCACTGCCACACAGCTGCATGGTCATACACATAAACCTATCTATATACAATTCGACACATATGAGAGGCAGTAGGGCAGAGGAGATAACAGCTGAGATTCTGCAGCCTGACTGGGACTGAGGGCCCACAACTTAATGTCTGTGTGACCTTGGGAAGTTACTTAACTTCTCTTTGCCTGAGTTTCCTCCCTTCAAAATGGGGGACAAAAATCATACCTTCTTCATAAAGTTGTGGTGATGATTAAATGAATTAATCCATATTTGATACTTAGAACAGTGTCCGATACACAATAAATAGTAAATCATTACTATCTGTCCACAAACACTCACACGCACAAAACAACATATACGAACAGCTACTTGTATCTATCACTATACACATCCAATTACACATATGCACAAATAATATAAATAAATTGTATACACTCAACTACGTACACATATATGCAGCTACAGACGTATACTCACAAACATATGTGTATGTATGTATATGTATTTTCCACACATATGGAATCATACACATGTAAGTACAAACCAACGTGTACACCACACGTAGCTCTTCACTGACATGTACAAGTACGTATGCACACAGTGACAGCTCCCCTAAACAGGACACAGACGGCAAACGTAGGAGACCCTGAGGCATGAGCAGGCGTGGTGAGGAGAGGTTCACAGAAGGGAGGGAGGTCTAAGGCTGAACCACACTACTGGTGACAGGTGACTGACATGGGCAGTGCATAGAGCTGGTCCCTCTCCCTACCCTTGAGGGCTCCCGGCAGGGCTTCCCAGAGAGGGGCTCCTGGCACCACCTCCCCACCCTGGCCCCGGTCAGCTCCCAGAGGAGGGGTCCAGCCCCTCCCTGATGCCCCTTCAGCCTGAAGCAGAGAGTGGGTCAGGCAGGGTCTCCCAGGGTGCAGGAAGCTATTCAAGGTTAGGTTTATTTCCGGGTTGGGGAAAGTCAGGTATGGGAGCCAACTGAAGGTGAGGAGAAATGCTCAGGCAGACCCACTGTGCCCAGCCCAGCCAGGAGACCAGAAGGCCTGCCTGGTGGTGATGATGCAGGCTGGGGACCCAGCGGCTGTACGCTGGGTGAGAGTGTGATGGCATTAGCTGCCCTCCCCCACCCCCATACGTCCCCAGGGATGGCCCCTCTGCTGGGAGGCTGCTGCCTCCTCCCGGGTCTCCCAGGGTCCCAGGACTCCTCACCGACTTCTGTGGCCAGCACAGTGAGGTTATGCCAGACACGAGCCTCGCGGTCCAGGGGCACCGCCGTGCGGATGGTACCGTCTTCAGGCTCGATGGAGAAGCAGTGCTCCGGGTCCGAATGGGGGAGGATGGAGTATCTGGGGAGATGGAGCGGGGCTGGGGGCTGATCTGCGGCAGGGCCAGAGCTCGCAGCTACCCCTCCCTCCTTCTGTTCACCTTGCTGGGCCTCGTGGCTCAGCTGGGCAGAGGGCCTGAGCTGGCCAGAGACGCGCACCCAGAGCCATAGTTCACGTTCGGGTCCCCTCAAAAGACAGATATCCCCGGGGAGTCATCAACATTAAACACCTGTCCTAACATGCCGGGGACTGGGTTTCATGGGCATGCAGGGAGAGAGAGGTGACGTCGGGTAAACACTGCCTGTCTTTCTGACTTCTGGGGCTCTGTTCTGGGGACCAGGGACCCAAGTTCTAGCCCTGCTCTGTCTCAGGCCAGCTGTGTGACCTTGGGCAAATCTTTTAACCTGTTTCCTCAACTACAAAAAACCTCAGTGCTATGACAGGGGTGCTGGCTGGGGCGGCGGAAAGAGTGGGTCTTCTTGGGGCCGACAAGTCCGGATTTGAATCCCAGCACTGCTACTTACTGACTGTGTGACCTTGGGCAAATTACTCAACCTCTCAGGGCCAGGCCTCTAAAGCAGGGGTCCCTAAACCCCGGGCTGCAGACCAGTACTGGTCCGTGGCCTGTTAGGAACTGAGCCGCACAGCAGGAGAGCAGAAGGCAAGCGAGCGAAGCTTCATCTGCCGCCCCCGGTCGCTCGCATTACCGCCTGAACCGTTCCCAACGCCCCCCCAGCCCCCTCCGTCCGTGGAAAAATTATCTTGCACAAAACCAGTCCCTGCTGCCAAGAAGGTCGGGGACCGCAGCTCTAAAGCAACTGGAGCTGATACGGTTACTACCCTTATCTACTATCCGACTCTCACAGGTTGTTGGGAGAAGGAAATGTTGTCAAGTGGGTAAAATGTGAAGCGCTGAGCGAGTGATCCATAGCCATGGCCATCAATTGATCCATCGCACTCATCAGATGAGATTCCGTCCGCTCGAACTGCCACTGGGAGGCGCTACTATCATCCACCCAGAGGGATGGGTGGAGAGTGTGGGAGGGGTTAGCAAGGTCCTCCAGCCCTGCCCTGGCCCCAGGCCTGCAGCGAGGGAGACTTCTGTCAGGAGGTGAGCGTGATTTGCAGTAAAGAGGGCACATCCTCGGGCGGGAATAGCCTGCTGCTGAGCCCTGGCCCTGAGCCCGCCTGCACCCCAGCTCACCTGATTGGGCTGGCCCCGGAGTCCAGGTCAGCAGCTGACACCCGGCCCACCAGGGTCCCGGGAGACTTGTTCTCGGGGACTGCCAGGCGGTAGGCAGCCTGGGTGAAGGCAGGTGGTTCTGGGGCGTCCTGCACAGCCACGCGCACTGAGGCCACGTCCTTGAAGGGCCCTCGTCGCAGGTAGGCTGGGTCGATGAGCGTGTTGGTTGCCTCCACACGGAAGGAGTAGGAGCGACGGGTCTCGAAGTCTAGGGGCTGTGGTGAGGGAGACGGAGTGACTGAGGCCGGGGGGCAACCCGGGAGGTGGGCACCAGAGGGGCAGTGGCCTCGGTGGTCGGGGTGGGGTGGGGTGCCGGTTACTCGGTCAGAACTCTAGGTCTGCCCCCAGTTCCATCACAGACTTGCTCTGTGCAAAGTCCTGAGCCAGTCACTCCCCCGTTCTGGGCCTTAGGCCCTCATCTGAAAGATGAGGAGATGACCGTAATCTCTAAGCTCCAACACAGGGATCCCGACCGAGCCTGTTCTAGCCCTGTTAGAAGCGTGTCCCGTGGGGCAGGAGGCAGGTGTGAGTGGGTCTGCAGCGCTAGCAGATGGGAGGCTAACCTTGCGGACAGTGAGGAGGCCATCTCGACCCCGGGAGTCTGTGCTGATGCTGAAGGCCTCGGACCCCTCCCCATCCAGGATGCTGTATGCCATGAGGGCGTTGTCCCCCAGGTCTGGGTCCTGGGCCCGCAGCCGGCCCACCAGGGTGCCCGGCCCAGCGGTCTCCACCACGGAGAACTGGTACAGGCCTTGGGGTGGATGGAGGGAGACGTTCTGAGAGAGGTCCCCGGCCCTCCTTCCTCCCCCAGCACGTCCTTCTCCAAGGCCTGGCTGGGGGAGGCTTCTCCCGAGGCTGTAGGGCTGGGGGTGGTCAAAGGGCGGCTCAGGCGGGGCACTTGTCCCTTACTCTGAGGGAACTTGGGGGGGTTGTCGTTGACATCGCTGAGGGTGACCGTCACCGTAGTGCTGCCCGACAGCCCCCCCATGTGGCCGCCCATGTCCTTGGCCTGAATCACCACCAAAAACTCCTCCTGTGTCTCGCGGTCCATGTTGGGGATGGCGGTCCGCACCACTCCTAGGGGGAGAGATGATGAGTCAGGGGGTGCCTGTCCCCACGGCCGCCCTACCCGCCCCCCCAAGCTCTATCCTCACCAGTCTGGGGGTCCACAGAGAAGAAAGGCAGTCCATCCAGCACAGTGTACACCAGCTTGGCGCTGTTCCCGTAGCTGGGGTCATCGGCATCGTGAGCAGTCACCTGGATCACTGATGTCCCTGTGGGGGACCCCGGCACCCCGCTCAGCTGGGGCAGAGCCAAGTGGGGAAGAAGGGTAGATGGGTGGGACACAGACCTGAGCAGGGCTGGCTTGCAGGAGGTGGGTTCTGGGGCAAAAAGCAGTGGGGGAAGGAGAAGTGACGGCACTCTAGGAGATGGGATCCGGGATGTCCAGACCTGGGGTACTCACCGACATTGGACATCTCGGGCACTGTGGCGTGGTAGGGCCCAAGGGGAAAGATGGGAGGATTGTCGTTGATGTCTTGCACCTTGATAATGAACTCCGATGGGGGCTCCAGGGGTCGGTTGGAGGCTCGGTCCACAGCTTGGGCCAGTAGAACGTACTGTGCCTTCTCCTCCCGGTCCAGGCTCTTGGTGACATGGATATTGCCTGTGGCCTCGTCAATCACAAATACAGTGCCTGCCCCCTCTCCGGTCAGCAGGTACTTGGTGCGGCCCTCACCCCTGTCCACATCTGAGTGCAGCTGTAGGGATCGGGGAAACATGGCAGCTGGTTCCAAGCATAGGGACAGAAAGTTAGAGTCTAAATCTAGGATTGGGTGGAGTGTTGGGTGTCCTGAGGGACCAAGGTCATTGCAGAAGTGATGAAGTTGCAGGGCAGGGCCTTGAGGGTCAGGGTAGACATGGGAGGGGTTGATCCTTACCTTGCCAATAAGGACAGGCTCTGGTCCGGCATATTCCTCAATGACAAAGAACTGGTTCCACACCCAGCTCCTTCGGGTCCGAAGCAGTGCTGGTCCTGGGGCCCCCCGGGATCCTGCCCAAGCCCGGGCTGGGGCTGCCAGGCGCCCCATGCAGCTCCAGCCACCCAGCCAGGCCAGCAGAAGCCTCACCAGGCCCCACATGTTTGGGCTCAGCCAGGACTCTGTTCACTGCTCCCGGGTGCTGAGGCATGAGCTGGCTGGGGCAGAGGGGCAGAAGCTTTGGGGCTGCCCCATGGATCCACACCTGCAGGATGGGTAGCTGTTTACGGTTAAGGAAACCCTTAAACCTCCCCTCCCCAAAGTTAGATGTGGAAGATCACACCTCCAAGGAACCAGACGCCCCACTGCCCAGAACCCAGACTAAGACAGAGAGCAGACAGTCTGATCTTTCCCTCCACCCAGGCTCTGCCTGTATTCACCTCCAGCCCTCCAAGCTGATAACTCTCCGGCCACGCAACTCTGAGTAGAGAAGCTTGGTAAGAAAATAGGAGAGGGGATGCTGGGAGGGCTTGGAACCCCAAACTGGCCCCTGTGCTCCCAGGGTGGGCATGCAGCTTGGAGCTGGAGGAGATGGGGGCTACCAGGGAAAAGGCTTAAAATCCAGGGATTGGGATTCATGGAAGTGTGGTCTCAGGGCGCCTAGGGCAGGCTGAAATGACAAGGAGGGCAGCCTCAGACAGGGTTGAGAGCCTGTGAAAGTCCATCCTCCACAGGAACTCCGCCTCGCCTCTTCAGAACCTGCCCCCGGCACACAGCTAGCTGAAGTCCTTGAAGGGGAACTGGGTTCCCGAGGCAGGGTGGGGGGCCAGAGCTGAAAGAAGAGGGATGGTAGAGGCCGAAGACTGGGGAGGGGGAGCAGAGGCAGACCCAGAGGCTAGAGACACAGCGTGATTAAGGGTGAGACCAAGACTCAGGGACTGTCAGAGACAGAGACAGAATGGCAGCAAGAGACAGGAGGAAAGAGATCAAAGGATGTAGCCTGGGTGCCTGAAAGGCAGAGAGGAGTCACGGGTACCAGGCTTGAGAATGAGCAGAAGAGGGGACAGAGGGGCTTTCAGTACGTGTGATGAGCAGGAAGGGGCAGATTTAGCTGCCGGGGTCAGACCAGGCCGCCCCGGTGCGGAACTTCATTCTGGGAGAAGGGGCAGCCAGGAGGGGCTGTGGGAAGGAAGCTAGAGGACCCTTCCCACCACTGTCTCCTCCCTCTCCTCCAAGGGGGACCCCTCAGGTGGCTGTGGCTGCGCCCCTCCTCCCCTACAGCAGACATACACCTGACAGTCCTTTCCTTCCCGAGGGAAGAGGGAAGCCGGGGCCAGAGAGGGAGGCGGGACGAAGAGAAGGAAGGCGATAGAGGACTGGGAAACAGGATAGCGGGAAGGGAAGGGAAGGGAAGAGGAGAGAAGAGGGAAGGAACGGGGAAGGAAAGGAAAGCGGGAAAAAGAAAAGACAGGAGAGGAGAGAAAGGTGGAGGAAGAAAAAGGCAAAGAAGAAGAGGAGATGGAGCAAGACAGGGCAAGAGGGAGAGAGAAGGGCTGGGGAGCCAGGGAAGGGGCAGAAAAGACAAACAGGCAGAGAGAAGGCAGGATGAAGAGAAATCGAGGGAGAGGAAGATGGGGAAAAAGAGGGAGAGAGGTGCGAGGGAAGAAGGGAAAGCGGTAGAGCGCGGGAGAAGGGAGCCGGCAGTGGGCTCCCAGCCGCGGAGCGCACCGCTCACCGCTCTGAAGACACCCGCAGGCTGCGGGCCCCCTGCTGCCCCTCCGAGGATTCCCAACCGCGGGCTCCAGGGCAGGCGCCCTTACCTGGCAGTGCCAAGGGGCCCAGCCCGGTGGGGAGCGCCCCCGCCCGCCCCCGTCGCCGGGTCCCGGGGGCGCAGCCCCGAGCCGATCAGAGCGGGCGCCGCGGCTCCGCTGCAGGTCTGAGCAGCCCCGGCTAGAACAAGGGAGCGAGACGGAGGGGGCGGGGGAAGGAGGCTCCGCCTGCGGAGGAGCGAGGCGCCTCCGCGCCGCGCGGGAGAGCCCAGCCTCCGACCCTCCCCGGCCAGCCCGGGCCGCGCAGCGGGGGACGGGGGCGGTGCCTGCTGCCCGCCCCCTCGGCGCTGCCGGGCGCATACAGATGCGGTGCCCCTCCCAGGCCGGGCCCGCAGCGCCTGGAGGGGCACTTGGGAGGGAGGGCTTCCAGGTCAAGGCGCCAGGCCGTTTTCCGAAGAGCTAGCGGAGAAGGCGCACCCGGCAGCGTGAAGCGGCCCGCACGCCCCCCGCAGCCGGGCGAAGGGCGAGCGCACGGTGAGCAGGGGAATCTGGAGCCCACTGCAGAGGCCCGGCTCGCCGCCCCCGGACTAGCCTTGGAGGCTGGTGTGGACCCCGGCCGTGAGGCGGCGGCATTTTGGGAACCTGTGCAGGGAAGGGTAGCGGGCCGGCTAGGGGCCTTAAGCACAGCAGAAAGGTCCAAGGAGTCCGCGGGCTGGGCCCTGGGAACAAACAGGTCAGGGACGGAGGCGACGTCGGCGGGAGGGCACGGAGCCTTTTTGGGAAGCTCATTTACAGGAGCCTACGGAGCGAGCAGCTGCCGCCCCCTGGTGACGGTTATTGGCGGCACCTTGAAGGTGGTGAGCAGGTGACCAAATGCCTCTAGCACAGCACCGGGACACCCCTCTTCCCAGGGCATCTTTCCCTCGGCCCTCCAGTGAGGAAGATCCACAGCTGTGTGTGGCCAGAGCCGAGGCAGGGATGGAAGGAGGGTGGGAAGTCCCTACTCCGGGAAGCAGCAGCCTAAGTTAAGTATACGGAATGCAAGCAATGCTGGCTGCGCTGCATGCTGCAGGCTCCTCTTCAACATGGCTCTCACCCTGGCCCTGCCCAAGGAAAGCCACTCAATCACACTAGTTAAAACTAAGTCAGATTTTTATTATTTTCCATAGACCACATCATTTAATAATAAAAAAAATAAAAATAAAAATTGAACAAAAGGAAAAGGTGGATATAAAGTGGAACCGGTGGGCAGGAGGCATGGGCTGCAGGACCAAAGAGACTGGGAACTGCAGGGGCCCTGGGACTCAGGAGGAGATGCTGATTCAGCTCATAGGTGACCCAGTCCTGGCCCCGGCTGTTCCCAAAAGGTGGGTGCAGGTACCAAAGGAGGTGGTGAGCAGGATGGAGGAAAAACGAGAGAGGTTTGGGGCTCCTGGCTGTTTCCCAGCTCTGGGCCAACCACCTCCCTCCCTAACATAGCTCCTCCCTCTCACAGACTTAATGGGAAATGAGAGGGAGGAGAGGGCTAAGTCCCAAGAGATAGATTACGGGGGTAGGGTGGGAAGATGCCCACTGCTCCATTTGGTATGTGGGGACAGGTGGCAGCCAGACTTCAGCACTGGGCAAATGGTGTGAAAGACCCCTGGTTCCAGGGTGGTGGAGATTGTACCTACCCCTCTGTGGCCTTGAACCCCCCTGGGGCAGGGTGGCCGATGTCTGCAGCTCTCCCTAGTGTTCTCCCAGCTAGCGGCGCCCACCCCGGTCCCGCACAGGCGTGCTCCGACTCCGGCTCCTGCTGTGGCGCTTGGTGTCTCTGCGGTCCCTCTCCCTGCCTCGTTCACGGTCCCTGTCCCTCTCCCGATCTCTATCTCCCCTGTCCCGCTCCCTGTCCCTCTCTCTCTCCCTGTCCCTCTCCCGGCTGTGCTCTCGCCGCTTCTCCCGCTCCAGCTGTCGGGTCCGTTCCCGCTCCGCCTCCTTCTCCCGCTCCTTCTGCTCTTCTTCTTCTTGCTCCTTTCGCCGCTTCTCCCGCTCCTTGGCCCGTTCAGCGCGCTCTGCCTCCTTCTGAACAATCTGTAGCAGGCAGGGAAGGCAGAGAACAGGTATCTCAGCCCTGCTCACATGAGTCTCACCTGGTCTCCCTGCACCTGGACCCTGCACTCTTAGCTCGGGACCACTGTCAGCCTTGCTGTTGCTATGCAGGAAGGGGAGGGCCTCAGCAGTCACATCTGTCCTTGTCTCAGAGCCCCAAGCCCTCCTCCCAGTCTTCTCCTCTTATGCCCATGACAGGTAGTGGCACCATCCACACCTGGCCTCTGGTATTTCCTAAGCTAACTAGATGTGAGCAAATCTCTATTCTCTCTAGTGGAGTAGGATAAGCCTTCAATTCCCAAAAGGCCCATCACAAAGAAACGTAGATTAAAAAAGCTAAAACCCCTAGAAATTAGAAAGAGAAACGGCTGAGTTTATTAAACACAGATTTCTCAGCTAACTAAAATCAACTTCCAAGAAGCATGGCTGGCACTGCCAGCTTCCTGGGACACACACAGAGTTCCGATCTCATGTCCACCTCTATCCTTTTGGGACTGGCTTCTCTATGGCCCACTCAGTCAATTGGGCCTTAAAACTGCCTTTCTGTGATGCTTAGCTTCTGCCTTATTATTCTAAGCCAATACCTGGGCCTATTCACTCTCGTAGTCACATGACTCTCCCCTTGCTCACTCCCAAGCCTTGATGCAGCTTGGCAGGTGGTTCCTTCTGAGCTTGAGAGTGCCTCTCAAGGCAGGAAGGTGGGCACTCACCTGGCTGTCAGTCAGTGGGAGCCAATAGATGCAGGGAGCTGCCTTGGTCTTACGGAAAAGGTCGTCCAGCAGCTTGGCAGGTGGTTCCTCCTGAGCTTTCTCTGAGGTGGAAGAAAGTGAGTCAGACTTGATGCATATGACTCTGTGCCCCGTCCCATCTGGGTCCCTTTCCCACCTACTATTGAGTATGTGTGCCCCCCATAGCTAACTAAGTACCTTTCTTCTCACTCTTCTTTTCTTTAGACTTTGCGCGTTCCTTGCGGCGGCGGTCACGGGACCGTGATCGGGAACGGGGCCCTTCTCGAACTTTGTCCCGATCCCATTCACGCTCTGATCGAGTTCGCTCCCGCCGCTCCATCTCCCGTTCCCGCTCTGCCCACTGTTCCCGCACCGCCCGCTCCTGCTCCCGCTGCTCTGCCCTGGGGTGCTGTGGTGGCTGGGCTGGGGGCGGGGGCGGGGGGTGCAGCGGCCGTGGTACCCCTTGCTCCTCTGTCTTAGTTTCAGAGGGACGGTCCACCAAGAGGCCTCGGTGATAATCCAGCTGCAGGTAGAGGAGGGACAAGGATAGTCAGGATGAAGATGACATCACTCCCACCAAAGGAGCCCAGGTACCGGTGAACAGACTTTGGAACCCCATGGTTCAACTAAAGGAACCAAAGAGGAGGGAAAAGGAATCTCAGTGGCTGCAGGTTTGGCTGGGATCTCAGCTGGAATCTAGTAGATAACAGCCTCCCCTGCCCCTACCCTCCTCCTTCCTTTCCCTTGATTTCTTACCTCATCTTGCTCAGCATAGTCAGCACAGAGGAATTTGGGGTTGGACTGGGGCCATTTGACCCCATGTAGGGCTGTGCGGGTGGCAACTGCTTCCTCTACTGTCGAGTACTGACAGAGGGAAGGAGAAGGCAGAGGGTCATAACAGGCCTTCAACCCCTCCCACTTGCCACAATGCCCTCAAATCTGCCCACGATGGTCACAAAAGGAAATACAGGCCACAACCTAGAGAATCAGCTTCTTCCCCTCACCGTTACAAAGCAGTGAGATTTGATCTTGTCAATCCAGAAAGCCTCTTCTACCAGAGTTCCCGTACGTCCCAACAATTCCTTCAGTTGGCCTAAAGTGAAGGGACGAACCTGCCAATGAAAACGAAATTTCAGGGTCTTAAAGAAGGCAAGAACTATACTCATGTAACTAGTCTGAAGATTTCCCACACCACTGTCACAGGAGTATAGCTTCCAAGTCTGGGTGAGGCCAGAGAGGTTAGGAACCCTCCATCAGGAATGTGAGAAGAGTGGTAACACTGTCTGAGACGTCACGGGCCAGGCTCTCTACAAATTCTCAAGACAACCCTGCAGGGTAATACTTTTTTCTCCCCATTTTTCATATGAGACAGGTTGTGAGGTTAAATAACTCACTCAATAAGTGAGTAACCAGCAGATCCAGGAGTTGAACCTAAGAAACACGAGTCCAAAGCTCAGACTCTTAACCAAGCTGCACTGTGGGAAAAAAATGACTTACCAAATTGGAGATGTGGACGATGTTACTGATCTTGCCCCGGGGTGGGGAGGGCACTTGAGCAGTCCGGACTGGGTCATCAATTGTAATGGAAACTCCCGACTTCTGCTGGCTAATGGAACGTCGAGTTAAGGTATCTCCTAAAGTCACTATCAAATAGAGCACAAGAATGACTTTCAGCAGGGAGCAATGCTGGCTCTTTCACCTCCAGCAGGACTTACAGATTCAAACCTAGCCCTCAAGCAGCTTGATAACTAGGAGAAGACATGTGTAAAATATTAGAACACAAGGCAGAAAACATTATATGCTTTAAAAGAGGTCCAAATAAAGTGCTCTGTGAATTCAGGGGGCCGCATGTTTCACTCATAATGCTGCACTTACCTTTCTTTACTTCATGCTCCACAGGTGGGGGCAAGGCCACCTCTACTGAGACCTGGGGAGGTACAGGGGCTTCTGCTTCAGGCTCCTTTTCTTCTTCCTCCTCTTCCCTCTGCCCATTCTCCTGGCCCTCAGAAGGCACCACCTGTAAGGCATCAGATAACAGACAGATTCTTTAAAAAAAAAAAAAAAAAAATTTATTATTTATTTATTTGGCTGTCCCAGGTCTTAGTTGCGGCATGTGGGATCTAGTTCCCTGACCAGGGATCAAACCCAGGCCCCCTGCATTGGGAGTGTGGAGTCTTAGCCGCTGGACCACCAGGGAGGTCCCTACAGAGTGATTCTTAAACACCAAACAGGTACATTCTTTTCAGTTTCTAGTTTCTCGGGGAGATATGGTGGTAAGTCAACCTAACATGCTTCTTCCACTAGGGAGGAGATTTCATTATTAGGTTCACCTCCACCAGATCCTGGGATTTGTAGTGCCTCAATTCTGCCATGAGGAAAACTAAGGCAGGAATTGGCAAATTTTTTCTGTAGAGGGCAAGATATTAAACATTTTAGACTCTGTGAGCCATATGGTTGCAATTACTCAATTCTGATATCATAGCACTTAAGCAGCTGGAGACAAGAGTAAATGAACTGGGCTTCCCTGGTGGCACGGTGGTTAAGAATCTGCCTGCCAATGCCGGGGACACGGGTTCGAGCCCTAGTCCGGGAGATCCCACATGCCGCGGAGCGACTAAGCCCGTGTGCCGCAACTACTGAGCCTGCGCTCTAGAGCCTGTGAGCCACAACTACTGAAGCCCGTGCACCTAGAGCCCGTGCTCTGCAGCAAGAGGAGCCGCCGCAATGAGAAGCCCGCGTACCGCAACAAAGACCCAACACAGCCAAAAATAAACAAAAAAAAGAGTAAATGAACTGGGGCGGCTGTGTTCTTACAGAACTTTATCACAGGCTACAGGTTAGATCTGGTAGCCTGCTGACCCCTACCCTACAAGGGCCAACTAACCCAACCCTCTGCACAAATGGCAGACTTCCCTTCTAGAACTCCGCCTTAGCTCCTCACTCAGTTGCCCACTCTGCATCCATGGCCCCCTCCCCCAAAGTGGGGTGTAGGAGCCTTACCTGAGTGACAGTCCGGCATATTTTCAGCCCCTTGTCATGGGTCCCATCGTCACCATTACGCTCTGTCTCATCCTCAGAGATTCGGGAGTCATCAGCATGAAGATCCACAACAGCCTCCTGCCCCGCCAGGGGTTTGATGTCGGGGATGAGGCTCTGGGACACAGATACCCCCCACCCCGTTACACTGGGCCCATGTCTACTCCCACGTCATGTCTCATCCTCCCTTCCCCGGCCCCTCCCACCTCACCTTGAGTGATTCGGTGGTGATACTGATGGAGGGTTTCTTCTGTGTGGTGGCCGTGCTGGCTCCCCAACGCCGCTTCCGACTAGGCTGGCCCCCCTCTGTGTCGCTGTTTCCAGCTGGCACCCCCTTGGTAGCTGCTGTCCCCAAGAAACAGGACCCCACAGTTAGATGCTCTCGGGCCCTCTGCTGGTTCACACCACAACACCCACAGAGAGCCTTCGACTGGAATTTGGTGACTGGGGTAACCATGCTTCAGAGTAAACAATAAAAGGCCTGAAGCCACTTCTTGAAAGATAAAAACTACTGATCTCTGAAGGCAACAAGGAAGAGCTAACTAGGCTGGTAAGCAATTTAAACTTTTAGTGGTAGAAAAATCTAAAGTACTGGGGAAAACATATTGAGGACGACATGGGAACGAGAAAAACAAGACTATGTGATACTAAAATCCAAGTTAATTTAATTTTAGATCATGATGTGACCTGGTCATGCTTTAGGTTATTTTCACACTACAGATTGATATATTTAAGTCATAAAGACCTATTACACTTCTGTCAACTTGGAGTTCCTCACTGGGAAAATGTTAAAGATGTTACTGTTTGAGGTGTGGGCACTCTCACTTTCTCAGATGTTCTCTTAGAATAAAGCATAAACTGGTAAGCATTTTATAGGAATCCCTCAAACCCACTCCTCATTCTGAGGGTTTAGACATCTGAAATAATAAAAGCAGGAGAACTAGATAAGAAATGGTAAGACATCTCATGGTGTATCTCATTAGGGTTAAGAAAGAAGTGTGACGGGAAAAATAACAAGGATTGTTTGTGAAGTTCTGAATTTTAAAATGGAACACTACCTACGCCAGAAAGATGTAGATTTGCTGGGTTGAGGTGGTGGCATGGCAGGGGGTGACGCAAGAATGCCACTGACAGAGAATGGGTATCTACTTCTCTATCAACTCTGATTTTTATGGTATTCCGGACCTGTATCAGGGATTTGGGGCTAGACTTACAGACAACGGAGATCTTCCTCTTGAATGATTTGGGCAGCGAGCTCTGTATAGAGAAGAAAAGGGGAAAAAAGAGAAAGAGACACACCCCACAGAGAGGGGGGAAAGAGGTTAGATGGGGCAGTCTTAGCATAGGCTCCAAAGACACAGAGAGAGAGAGACACAGAGACAGACAGAGACCAAAACAGAAGCGGCAAACGGCAAAAACGAAGCAGAATCAATGCAAGTTAGAGAAAAAAATAAAACCAAACATCACAGCAGGGAAAAGTCATCTAGTCCATACCACATCTATGTATTAGCTTAACCAGAAATAAGCCGGAAGAAGAATTTCAGTAGCCTCCCAGCCCTTTAAAAGCATTGGTCATGCCCTCTTCCACTGTCTCTACTGGTCGAGAGGATGCCAAGCCCAACAAGCTATAAACAGAGCTGGGTCATCTAGTCCTTCTAAGGTCTTCCTTGCTAACTCGAGGAAAACACGAGGAAACAAGGAAAACCAACTTTGGGATGGCACTTTGACAACATAACCCTCCTCCTCTTCTCAATGCCCAGCCTGACATCCACTGACATTGGCTCTGAGTGGCTTGGACAGCAGACTGTTAAGACTGCCCAGACGCCCATCACACTGTGGAAAACAGCAGCACCAGACTCACTGGAGATGAGCCTCCTGAGCCAAGTGCCAGCAGAAAGAATTTAAAGGTGTCTTTGGTAAAGACAAGTTTTTATGCAGGGCAGACTGTCCCTAGGGAGTTTCAGACTTTCTGACCACTGTACGGAGCTCTAGCAGAGCCTTACTGTTTCTTCTCCAAACAGGGCTTATGCCTTAGGGGCTCTGCCAAGGACCAGAAACTTCCAAACTTGCTTTTGAGCAAGTTTCTGCCCCAAACACTCAGTGGGAGAAAGACTGTGGACAGAGCAAAAAGAGGAAGAGAGAGAGCAAAAAAGGGAATAGAGCATTTTTAGATTTAAGTGCTTATTTCTGGAAAAACTAAGACCTACCACCCTTCTAAAGGGTAGGGCAGGAACCCTCCTGATGAAATCCCTTTTCCCCATCCACCCCCCAGCCCCGTTTGTGTCGTCTAACCAAGTCTCCTTGGTCTCCGTTAAGGGCCAGCCTGACCCCTAGCCAGGCCGCTCTTGATGGGTAAGTTAGTGAGAAAAAAAAAAGTCTTAATTAAAACAGGAAAAACATGAACCAAATAAATAAACAAATCCAATAAAGAAATCAGAAATAAAGATAAAGAAAAAAAATAAAATAAAAGATTAAAAAAAGAGAAGGAAGAAGAAAATAAAGAGGAAAATAAACTAGGAATATGACAAATGTTCCAGGTACCATCTCACACCTGGGATCTTCAGTTCAGCCAATCGCACCTCACTGTGTACTGTATCTAGTCAACCGCCGGTCCAATCAGAATGAGCCCTCCCTGCTAGGCGCTGTGCAATTGGTGGGGGGTTGGGTTGGCAAAAAAGGTGGGCGCACGGCGTGGTGGTCAGCACGGCACTGCCAGAGTCCTCCCAGGGGCGCAGGGGGGGCGGGAGGGAAACGTGTGGGGGGACGCTGCCCAGTTTCCATGATGTCAAGACAGTTCACTGGTGGTGGCCAGGCTCAGCGAGGGGTACAGGGGGAAAGGGGGCAGAGACATCAGTCCCAGCCCTGTAGGGGCATCATCTTGCAGTCCCTGATGAGATGGCCTGTAAGTAGCAGAAATGGTCCTGGCCTTTTATCGTGAGAGGCAGGACCCTATGTCCATCAGTGGCAAGCTGCAGCAACACCACCACCCAATACTTGGAATCCAGGTGATGACTCCAGAGTCCCTTTCTCCTCTGCCTGTAACTGGGGAGGGGGTCCTCTCACCGAGTGGGATCATGGAGCCTCTGTTGAAGGCAGCCTGGGGGTAGTAGATGGGTAGCCCCAGGACCTGGCACACATTCAGCAGCAAGGTCAGAATACTTTTCTTCTGCGAGTGGTGTGTGGCATCTCCTCAGGGACTCCAGCTGAGACAGCGGTTCCAGTCAGGTGGGTGGATGAGCCCCTGCCTCCAGGGATGGAGGAGAAGTTGGAGCAACCAACATATGCTGCCCTTCACCATGGACAACAGGGACCAAAGGAAAGTCCATCTGATGAGCAAGTGGTGATACATGGCTGGGCTGTCATCAGCCTTAAATCTCTGGGCTCAGACTCTAGACTTCTCTGCAGGGTTCCTAGTCGTCACAGCTTAAGCCGAGAGCCCCACTCAGTATTTTACAGCATGGCACTGTGATCACAAACATTGACTCTTTAGGAGGTCTTGGTGCCCTAGATGGGGATCCCAACAGTCTGTAGCAAATAAGGCAACCCAGAGTCCTCAAAAGGGCAAGGGCGTGTGGGCAGGCGCCCCAGCACTGACACAAGCTCTTCTTGGGGTGTCCCAAAGAGGGAGATGATGCAAGTCCACCCCTTTCCAAATGCTTTTTGCTTTCTCAATACAAGTCTCTCCAGAACAGTGCTCTTCTTGGCCCCCTGATGTAAGCAAGGCAGGGAGGCAAAAGGGGGCCCATCACAGGATCCCATACACATGCCCCCCTCTGGCCAAGACACCTGGATAGCAGACTCGGCTGACTGGGCAGCTCAGGAGCAGCGGGTGGGTCCAGAGGAAGAGGCGGCATCAGCGATTGGCCAGTTGGGCAGGGTTATATTTTACGGGCGGATTACCGTACATGAGGTACTTGGACAAAGTTTTACGGGGAAGAAGGACCTTGTAATAAATAATATTCTGCACATCAAATCACGTTCACCGGCCCCCACCCCCGCAACACACACCAAAGAAAGGCTACACACACAACAGTCCCTCCCACCCTATTACCCTACTCCCAAACCCAGCTAAGTCTTGCTCTAATCACTTTAAGAGCCAAGAAGACTTCGCTGGCTCTAATGGGGGGAGCCCCCTGAATTGGGTTCAGGACACAAGATAAGATATATGCCAAAAAAGTAAGTAGAGAGGTCACAAAAATGGGGAAGGGGCCTTTGGGATGACCCCAGGGGCTGGCTTCTAAGTAGCTACATCTCTGCAATGGGACCACTAGGGGGCAGATGAGGAACAAAAATTCCTCAGCATGGTGGTCAGCTGAGAACCACCATGGCCCACTAGATGGCGCTGATCTCCAACACACTTTTAAAAAGGAGGGAAAGCTAGAGGGGTTACCACAGAGAGAAGCTAGAGAAGGTAGCCGGTAAAGCTGAGCCTGGGTCTTAAAGGGCCATTAACTGACTTTCCCGCTGGTTACAAACTTCCCCACCTGCACTACTTCCCCAACAAGGAAAGGGGAATAAAGGAGCCCTGTTCCCATCACAAGGGGTCTCCCTTGCTAAACCAGCGAACTCTCCCTTGGCCCTATCCTGATCCAAGTCTTTGCCTAGTCCCTTCTTTAAGCTATCCCACTGTGTACAAGGGATCACCAGAGTGCTCTATTCTTTCCCCCAGGTCCACTCCTGCCCACCCACCCCAGCAGGTAGCTTGGATATTTACCTCTTTCTTCTCCTCATCCTCGGCACTGCCCTCTGGGCGGTCATCATTGCTGACTTGGTCTGCAATAGGCATGGGGGGCTCTGGAACCTCATTTTCAGGTCTGTTTTCACTTGTGTCCATGGTCACTTCCTCCTTCTCCTCACTGTCAGTATGGGGAGAGGTTGGGAGGAAAGGGCAGGAAAGAACCAAGGGGAAGAGAGAGCAAGACGTTAGGTTTTGGGTCAAGGAAACCCCCATGCCTCGTCACTTGGGTGGGATTGGGAGGGCTGCTTTTTACATCAGACTAGAGACCTTGTCCCCCCAGGAAAACCAGGAAACGGTTTTCCTAGGGGAAAGAGCACAGATCACAGCAACCACATTCACTCACTGCCCAGATGGGATAAAGCTGTGATGTGTGGGGTCAGGGCTCCAATGTTCTTAGGTAATCCACCGGAGTACCCCTATATGAAGAGGAGAAACATCCCTCTCTGCAAAGTCCCTCAAAAGTAACTGTGATTTGCCCACAACCCCGTGGCCTCCCTAGACCTGGGCGCAGACACCTTTATTTAACCAAACTACATGAGAAACTAAGGGAAGCCTGATTCCTTAAAAAGAGGAGAAAGAACAGCCAGGGCTGTGGCAGATGATCCCAACCTTGGGTTTAATCAACTGCTTAGTAAGTAAAAGCCTACTGACCCTCAGGGTCTGCAGACACCAGGATTGGAGAAATGGTGGGGGTGAGGGCTGCAGGGAGAGGAAGGCTGGTGAGGGTTCAAGCTTCAACAGGGACCCCCTCTAATCCAAAAGGAAAAACAAAAACTGCCAGAGTATGAAAGCTCAAAGAAGCACCAGGCCACTTTTACCTGCTCAGAGGTGTAGCAATTGTTCTTACATTCGGCCTTCGCCCAGTTTCTCCCACTCCCTTATTCCAACTTCCAAGAGATAAAGAGAGCAGGCCTCCCAGTCAGGACACACCCTCCCCTACACCACGCATCCCCCCCACAAACGCATCCCCCCCACAAACGCTGAATCCACTCCCCCAACCCTCTGAATCACACAAGTCAGCTCCCATTGCAGGCAACGAATCCCAGAGGTTCACTTCAGATAAACTATCTTCCCATCTTCTTTTTTCTGTCTTCATCCTGAACTTCTATGTCTAATCTCATCCCCACTACCACCCAAACACTGAGGGGTAAAAAAATCAAATCAAGATGATCAGGGGCCTAAGTCTCAAGAGAGGGGAAAACAAGCCTCCCCAGGGTGATCATCACCAGAAAATTCGGCATTCTCGACAGGCTGCCTGACACCCAGAGGTCAGAACAGCCTCCCCAGAGCAGGCAGGGAGGGATGCATGGGAAGGGGGGGAGGAGAAAATCGGAAATGTGCCCCCAGCTAATAGGCTCCCACAGAAACACGAGATTCAACTATCTAAATCTAAAGAAAAGTCTTACCCAAAAAATATCTATTTCCCACACAGAGAGGGCAAGTGGGGCCAATTAGAAACCGGGCAGGAAGGACAAAGGGGGAAAGCAGAATGACTGAAGACAAATCAAAACGAAAAGACGGAATGAAAGCCATGGGGAAGAGAAGGGAGATGAAGGGGGCTAGAGCGGTGGGGAAAAGGGATACATGGAAATGTGAAGCTCTCACCCTTCTTTGCTTTCTGATAACATGATTTTTTTTCTCCCCCTGGAAGTGCTGTTTATCCCTTTCTGGAATGGAAGAAATAACAAAAACCAAACAAAAAAAATCCTAAAAAATTAAAAAAAAAACCAAAACACCTTCCTTGTCCCAAGATCCCACCACCTCCTCCCCAACCACCCGATCCAGAGAGAGAAAATCGAGATGCAGCAACTGGGGATCCAAAAAATGGTAAATGGAAGGGGAGGTGGTGGTGGTGGTGGTGAGGGGAGGCTAAAATAGATCTGGCTTTTAAGAGATAAGCGTTAAGTCCTCACGGCAAACCCCGAATTCAGCTGGATTGGTCTCTCTGGAGAAGGAGGAGGAAGAGGGCCAGGCTGCTGGTAGTGGCTGGCTCTATTGTATTGGCGGAGCGGCGGCGATCAGCCGGAGACATGCAGGGGAGCCATCTTGCCACTTACCCAGCAGCCCGTGTGTGCGGATGGGGGAGGGCCCTGCTGCAGCAGGGGAGGGGAAAGAAGAGAGGGAGGGCGCTGAGTGAGCAAGGCTCTTATCCTCTGGCAGGCCACAAGGAGCTCACTGCTGGCTCAAAAGGCCTGGCCTTTTTCCTCCTTTTCTCAGGTTACAACAGCTACCGAGGCCTAACCCCACAGGGAGAGGGTGCTCTCTCCTCCTCTTCCATGGGGGCGGGGGAGGGGGCTGGGTGGAGAGGACATACAAAGTTACAGCTGCTTGCTTGGAAGATTCCAGAGAATAGAAGGAAAGGAAACAGCAGAGCTGGGAGTGAAAAATGATAAGAAGGAAGATAACAAAGCCAAAGTTGCAAAGAGACAGAGGGGAGGGTCACGAGCACTTTTTAAATGCCCACCTTCCTCTATCTGAGAAGCCAGGCATAGAACACTGAAACCAGATCAGCTGGTTCAAGGCGGGGAGGTGGGATGAGATTTGGCACTATCCAATCACTGTATGGTAACTGGCTGCTCACCACGAGCAATGACCACGTATTACTACTCCAACCCATCCTTTCTTCAGGGAGATGGAAGGAGTGGATAAGGAGAAAGTTCCTTTTTGAATTACCAGTAGAGGGGAGAGGTGTCTCTGAAGAGAAGACAGACAACTTTGTTTCACAGAGTCTTTAATAAGGTCACCCTGCCCCAGGGTCTGCAGGAGCCAAAAAGGAAAAGGATAAACAGGGCAAGGGGACCTTGGGTAGCTGAAGCATGAAGGCCACTTACTTCTTGGAGCAAGGGCTCCAAAATGAGGGCTCTGAAGTAGATAAGAAACTGAAATGAGAGGACTGTTATTGGGGACAGGGGTGGTGGTGGTGACGTGTGTGCAGATCTGCTGGGCAGAAAGCGGGAACTAAATGGAAATTACTCATCAGGGGCATCTTCAGACTAACGTAAAATGGGAAGCTGCCTCTACGCATTCAAAAAAGCACTCAGATGCTCAAAATGCCCATTTGTTGACTGCAAAGGTGCTCCTTTTGTATCCCAGTGGCAGTAAAGGTTTAACACTAAGACAAGCTTCTGTGGACTTAATCAAAAACTTAGTATTATCTCATTTGTAATACCAGAGCGTTAAGTCAAAACTGAAATTTCCTCCCTGCTGCTTAAAATCTTAAACTTACAGGTCAACTGCATGCGAAAGCAGTCACGTTTATACATCACACTACGGTTCCTTTTCACTGAGTGGTCCCTGGCTGCTCAGTAAGGTTGAGAGCTCTGGAGTCAAACTGGCTAGGTCCCAATCCAGGCCTTGGCCCCACGCTGCACACAAGTAGCATAATACTGGGCAAGTTCCTGATCCCCTCTGTGTATCAGTTTCTTAACCTGTAAAGTAGGGGTAATAACAATACCTATCTCATCGAACAGTGTGATAAGGATTTGCTCTCAGGAGTCTGGCTTGGAAGATACCCCAAGTCAAGGTAAGGATATGCATAAAACATAGGTATGTTTAATAGCCCATTATCTCATTTGATGACACCTATGGAGCTTTTTTTTTGAGCATCCTCAAAGAGTAGACTGCTCTTTCTCTGATGTAAAGGCACTAATTGGTTTGACAGGTTCTCAGCAATGCCCTCATCACTGTCTAGTACCTGCTGGTTTACTTGCCCCTCACCTCTACCCTGCAGAGTTCCTCAAGGTCAGAGACTGCATCCCTTGACCCCTAGCCTGGGGCCTAACACAAAGAAACGCTCAGTAAATATTTCCCAATTAGGGTGTCATTGGGGGTACCAAGTGGATATTTTAGTAAATCCTTGCTGAATTAAAGGTTTTCTTCTTAAGAAGTATTTTTGGATAGAATTCCCACAGACACCGTTATCCTACAGAGAAATGTTACCTTCAAACATCCTCAAATACATGTTCCCTGTCCATCAATTGTCCTAAAATACTTTCAGCTGCCAATATGCCTCTCCAAAAGTGGCATCCCTGGAGGAAGAATCTTCTTTCAATTGGAAATTCTATTTTGTTTTTTTCAAGAATAAGAATTTTATGACGTTATCTTGGCCTTCTTAAGACACAATGAGTTTGTGCTGTCTATTTCCCCATGATCAAACCTGTGGGACCTAAGAATTCCCAAAACTTTATTTTCATAAGAAAAAGAGGAAGCCTCAAAATTATCCCAAAAGGGAACTCAATCTACTTGCAGGACTAGTCCCAAAGCCTTCTTAGCTATGCGTCAAAGCCCCACCCAGCTTTTCTTTGTAGTCTTTTATGCAAAAGGCATCTCCTTTCCCACTCTTTAAATTCTTACACAAATATTTCTGATACCTTTGAAAAAATAAGTGAAACTGCATGGGGATGGGGGTGGGTGATATCTACCCAAAATTAAACAGTGCACAAACCATTTGTAGCCCAGAAGAAAAGGACAGAACTACTTAGGGGCTAATAACATCACATTAGAGTTCACATCTGAATAGGAATGAGATTCAGAAAAACTAATGGAAAGGGAAATTTCTATAGACATATATGTTTGAACTTTAGTTACTATAGAAAATTCACAAGGAGCTGAGGACCTGATGTGAAATTTAGTAAGAAACAGTAGGATCTGACTAGCCTTAGGCAGTGAGATTTAAACATAGAATACCCTCAGGTGCACACTAGTCCCAAGATAACTGAGGTCGGTATGGTTTTAGAGGGTGTGTCCTTAGATACCAACTTCTCAGTGAGCAAACTCTATTGATAACAATAAATTTTACTTTTTAAAAATTATGCATAAAAATTATGCATCATTTGTCATACTGGCACTGTAGGTCCCCCGAGGAGTATCAATTACACTGTCATACTGGCTTAAAGGACCATTTCCTTCCTCCTACTCAGGAGAAAGGACAAATAAGCATAGTGCCAAGAGCCTAACGCTGCTATTGCCTGCAAGGTTTGTGTACACAGGAAGGTTGTATTTAGAAAAATTGGGGTTTGAATTAACTATTACTGGATGATACGGTTGCCCACACAAAGTTTTTCCTTTCCCTTTTTTTTTCTCTATTTTTTTAATGTAAAAAGAGAGTACCATTATTTTCTGCTGTATGAGGAAATTTTTGTTGTATCTATAAGCAGGCAGAGGACTAGATTCTGGAACAGGGCTCAAGTGAAACAGAACTGAGGGCTCACAAATTCCTGCCCCAAGAAATGAAAAAGATACCTTACCTCATAAACCTAGAATTCCTCAGGGCACAATCAGAATCACAATGGATTTAACCAAGCACAGCAAAAAAAAATTTAGGCAATCTCTTCCAAGTGGTGAGAGGTCCTTGAAGTAAAGTCTAATTTTTTTTTTTTAACACTTCACTGAATCAACAGGCCCCAGCTCTGTTTTTTAAAAGTTATGTGACTTCTTGTTGAGACAGAGAGGAAAACCAAGATTAAGCCACAAATGGTCTTTTCCACTTAGCACTCACTGTTGATCCCACTTTTAAAATTGGCCAGGGCTCCAGAGATCACCAGGCTCAACGCTAGCACTCTAGAGGGGTGAAAGACCAGGAGGAATGTTGTGAATCAGTTTAGTACGGCCTCCAGAAATGTAGGCAAACTTCTCAAAGATTCATTTACCAAATCCAGTGCCAGAAGAGCCTATGGGTTTTGGGCATCTCATTTTGTTATGCTGAATAGACCATGTGGAAGGTAGGCAGAAGGAAAGCAAGTAAGAGGGATGTGTGAGAGCCACTTCTGAGCTCAGACTGCATTTCTAACCTATGGGCTGCTCCACTGAAGCTTGCCTAGGCAACAATGGACAATCTCAATATTTGCCCACCCAAGGTGCCACTTGCTATCACCTTGCCAGAATCAATGTGACTAGATGACCTCAGTCATAAATGAAGATCAAAGCCACGTTTACCTGAGGAGAAAAACTCTGTATATGACTCCAAGGTTCATTTGCCCTGGACTTGCATGCGAAAATCCATTAAATAAGGTGCTTCAAAACAGCACAAAGTGCCACTCTGTTGCCAGGATCTCAGAGACCCACAGGATTTTAAGACAAGCAAGGAGCTTTTCAGAAAATTACTTGCTTCTCAAGGTGCAGAGGAGGCACTTCCTCAGGCCCAATTAGTAGCAGGTTGTCAACATCTACTTTGAAACTGCCATTACAGAAAAGACATGCTATACTCCCATGGGATGGGGGAGGGAAAGGCAGGCATTATCTCTGATTGATGGATAGGGAAGGGAAGGTGTCACCCCATTTCCTCATCGATGGTGTAGCTGGGGAATCCTGAACACCTTCCAGAATCCGCTGGTTTTTCACTTTAAGGTCCTAGAAGAAAAACCCTTTTCCAAAGGATAATGTACCCATTCCAAAATGGAAAAACAAAAACTTTTTTCAAAGGCAATAGTGAACTTTCAGCTTTCAAACCAAAAATGTAATGGCCACAAGATGGCAGCAGAGGCAAGAATATTAGAATAGACAGTAGCAAGGCAAAAGCTATTATGAGTACATAATTATTGTTAAAGTCTCAAGAAAATGAGATAATAAACCATGTCACTGCCCACCACCCTCCAAAATCAGAGGCAAAAGATAGTCTGAAGCTCTTAGAAGAATATAAATTATTAGATGTACATAAAGGGAAAAATCATATTGATAGTGTTAAAATGCCATTACAACAAGTAGTACAGGATTCCTGATGTCTAAAAGCTAAGCACTCTTATTTCCACAATGCTTTTCTTTTTCACTTCCCATGAGACTCTGAAGCCAGGAATTTTGGTTCAATGGCTTCTTAATTTGTAATACCTAGCTCAGAAGAATGAATGACATACATGTTCAATTACAAATTTAATTTGACATGACAGTATTTTTCTAGGACTACACGTAAGGAATAAAAAAATTCACGTTAACTGTATAAATGGTAAAATCAATCCAAGGGTCTTAGAAGGAATAAACTTCTGACTTGATATGGACTTCATATTTTGCTGTATTGTATGCTGTAGGAGATAACTAGGATAGACTGTGCTTAATAAAATGATAGCTTATAACCAGAGAAAATAAAAAAACTAAAAAAAAGCACTCTCTTGCAAGTTGCTCTGTAGATCCTCAACATCCTTTATTAAACTGTATTCCCAGGCTCACATGTAGCTGGTAAATGTGAGTTAAAGACTGAGTTAAAAATGCCTGGGTCAATTCCCTTACACTGTCTTGAGTTAACAAAAAGAAGCCTCTGCTGCCTCCTTCTTAAAGGAATTGACTGTTTTGGTCAGATGATTCCAGATATGGGGTTCCTTTTGCTCTCACCACCACTTTTCAGACTACCTTAAGAGTTCTGGTGGCAACTCTCAACATAGTAACTGAAGTCTAGCCTTAGTCCAGATAAAGCTTTGCCTTCACATTTTATAATGAAACTAGGACTTAGCCAAAGAACCCTAGGGAGCCAAGAACTAGCCCACAAACTGGGAGTGTTATACCCCAGTTGAGAGAGATCACTTACACAGTGTGATGAATCCTTTCTGATTCTGGTAGGTGGGAGGTTGGAGTCTCTGAGGTCTGGGGCTGTGTGGCAGCTGGCGGCTCTGCCTCTTCAGCTTCACACTTCTTTGGGCTCCCCTGTCAGGACAAACACAGCAAAACAAACATAGCAACGTACTTAAATCTACTTGGTTCCTTTTCTTTAACGTGGAGCTGGTAAAAGGCAGAGCACAACATACACAGTACCAGCTCCACACATAACCCTATTTATCTTCATTATTTCATTTTAGAAAGTGGAATGGAATACTGCTTACAGAATTTCTATGCCCAAAATCATTTTATTAGAATTCTTCTTTGAGAGAAATGAGAAACACCTTCCTTTTGGGCAGAAAAAAGGGAGATGTTCTGAGGAAGAACTGACCTTGAGAGCCCTGAAGATGAGAACCCTGTTGCTCAGCCTCATGGAGAACTTTCATGAACCAGGGATTTGGAAATAAAAGTAGACTCTAACAGGTTTCCCCAACCTTCTCCATTTCTACTGAACCTTATCCAGACTGCACTTTCAGTTTTATAGCTAAGACAAAAGGGAGAATCATGCCTAATCCTCCGTCTCCCTCTAGGGAAGGGGCATAATACCCTACCCGCTCAGGCTGTAACCTCTGGGTCACATGCTTTTCAGCTGGCTCAGGTTGGCTCATACGCCTCACTCGGATAGAGGCTGAGGTGGAAGTCCTCTCCTTTGGCTCAAGGGCCTGCAGCTGTGGCAATGGTGGAGTTGCAACCTCCTGACCAGAAGAGGGATCTTTGGTTTCAGTGTAGCTGGTGCTGCTGTCCCTGGAGACTCCAGGGCTCAGAGACTGAAGAAATGAAACACATTAGGCAAATTATTTTATATGCCATATGTTCAGTAGATCACTGAGTTTTCCAACTTAATATTTTAATACTTTGGATCTTTTTATTCAAAGATTTTATTTAAATCTTTCCCTAGGTTTATTCCTGTTTGACTTAGTGACCTCCTTGACTTCCTAGATTACTCAACAAATTGTTTATTAACTCCCAACTAGGTGCTGGGTACTGGGATACACATGTAAAAAGGCATGTCCATACCCTCAAGAAGTTTATAGTCTAGCAGAGGAAATGGGTATGGATTCAGCTTTCTTTGCAATCAAATTGAAAAAGGACCCAACTTAGGAATCAATGAGTTAAAAGTGAGACTCCGAAATGAGAAGAAAGTAATCACTGAACTGGAGACTTAAAGGAAGGTTTTCTGCTGGAAATCATGATAGGTTCTCCAGGGGTTGAAAAACACTGCAGTACAGACAGAACATCAACGCACCCAGGATTCTCCCACACTTACTTTTCTGCTGTTGCTTGACGCTGAACGGGAACGGGAACGGGAACGGGAACGGGACCTGGACTCTGATGTTGACCTGGAGCCCATCTTGGGTCTACCACGAGGGTTGGAATGAGTACCTGCCTGAGATACATCTCTCTGCTTGGATCTTGGAGGTGAATGAGACTGAGAGCCTGAGCTGTCAGGAGAGCGAGATCTTGATCTAGAACTGGAGGATGAAGATGAGGAAGATCGGCTAGAGGATGAGTCAGCTGAACGTTTCAATCTGTGGCTTGGGACAAGGGTATGAGAAGCCCTCCTGCCTTCCTTCTGTTCCAAAGATTCCTCCGTGATCCCTTTGGCCAGTGTGAATTCCTCGATTTTTAGAGGGAGTGGTTGAGCTGATTTTTCTGATTCAGTTTCAAGACCCTTCTGGGTTGAGGATTCAGCTTGTGTGCTTTTCTGAACTAGAGGCAGGACACTCTCCTCTGGCACTTTCTCTACTGGAGATTCTACTTTGGTGTCTGCAGGGCTTGACAAAGGAGACAGACCTCCCACCAACTGCACAGTATGCTGAGACAGTAAGAGCTCCCTGGCCTCAGCATCTGTATTAGGAGGAGACAACTGAATGAGGACAGGAGGGGCTGGGCCTTCCATGGGTTCTATTTCTTCTTCACTCTGGAGTTGTGTATTAGGTGGTGGAGAAGATGCTTCCTTGGTAAGTAAAGGTGGGGGAGTCTCCTCCTCACTGGCAGTTTGCTCTGGTTGTAGCACAACCGGGGCCTTCTCCAGATCTTCAGTCAATCGAGGAGGGGAAGGGGACTTGGATTTTTCCTCCAAGCTTTTTGGAGGTTTTATTTCTCTTTCTTCTTCCTCAAGGGGAGAAGCTGTTTTCATCTCTTTCTCCTGCTGATGTCTGGCCAGATGACTTCTTCTGGCCTCTTCCTGGGACCTTGTAACTCTCCCTCCTCTCTCTAACCCCTCCTGTTCCTGGGATCTTATAGTTTGGGTTCTCTCATCCGTTACCTCCTCCACTTTTACATGGGGCATCTCTTCCCCCTCTTCTTCCTTAAACTGTTTCAGGACTGGTGCATCCCTAGATTTTTGTCCCTCATCATCGTCTTCCTCCTCTTCCTCCTCTTCTTCCTCTTCCTCGTCCTCTTCTTCTTCCTCCTCAGTTTTCAAATTTCGATCTGCTCTGAGCCTCAGATTTCTGGAAGGTGTTTCTTGATCCTCTTCCTCCTCAGCAGCCTGGCTGCACTCAGAGAGTTTAGCTGCTCTTGCCTGAAAGAAAAAATATTCAATGGTTCCAAGTATATTTGCTCACTATCAACAGAGGAGAAAAAGTATCTCACAAGACACACACAGGACGAAGAAACTCAATGATATATGCTTTCAGCAACACAGAAAACAAATGTGACAAGAGACACGCATGACTAGTATGGGCTCTTACAGGAATCAAAACAGATTGACCAAAAGGAATATAATAATGAAACTGCTTGTACTTCATTTGTTAGCTTCAAGCTTTAAAAATAAATATAAACTGAACATCTAGAAAGGGTGTGGGGGGGTGGGACTGACCTATTATCAATAAATGTGATTATTTTGATCATCTTTGGGGTATATTTAATTTTTTCCCATTGTTTCTTTTCCATAGTTGTAATTACACTATACATATACTTTTGTATACTGTTCACTTAACACTGTATCATACAGCTTTAAGGTTTTAATTGAATAATGAATTATATCTTTTCTAATAATGTGCTGCCTTAGGAATACAGACCAGCCTGCTAACTTTCACAGTTATTTTTTTATATATTCATTTAGATATTTGAAGGCTAGGGACTTCCCTGGCAGTCCAGGGGTAAAGACACCACGCTTCCAAATGCAGGGGGCGTGGGTTTGATCCCTGGTCAGGGAACTAAGATCCCACATGCTCACAGCATGGCCAAAAAAAGAAATCCAAAGGCCAGAGCAGATATAAATTAGAAAACAAAAAACAAGAAAAATGATTACGAAGAGAAAGAAAATGACTGTACAGAAAGCTAGAGAGATACCAACTCTGAAATAGTTTGAGAAAAAGAGGAGGAGGAGGAGATATCCAAGGCATTACCCAAAGAGGTGAAGGATGCTTTCAGAGGTAACTGAGTTACCTGTCTGACTCTGGATGATCGTCTTTCTCCTTTCCTTGGTTTCTCATCATCAGATTCACCTTTCTCTTCGGAAATAGAGGCGCTTTTTCCTATCAAATGAAAGAAATCCAAGTCAGACTCATAACATGAACATTCATTCAAGACTACTTTCTAAATTCAATCGATCAAAGCATATGAGCTGCTCAATACATACCTGTATTAATCTCTCTGACTTCTATGTGGAAGCAAAGACTATATAAAGCCCTAAGGGTCAGGGTCATGTTGATAATTCCTGCTATGCACATCTGGAATGTTTTTAATATCGAAAAGCCAATTCACATATTATAAATAATTCAAGTAAATGTAAAATAACTACCAGGGGCTTCAAATTGTCTAGCACAAAGTACATTTATTTCTGTAAAATGTTTTGTCACTGAATCAAAGCCCAATACTTCACTGTGTTCAGTGTCCATTTTTTTGGACTGCCTATTGCCACCACTAGTTTTGGCCAAAACATCATGATTAATATACCAGTTTGTAAAACAATAATTTCATGATATAAGTACTTAAGAGAAATGATTTTCAGGGCTCAGGGCTTCAGAAATGGGCCCTCTCAATTATGTTTTATATATGGAGCTCAAGGTGAGATTATTTTAAAGAAAAATAAGCTCTACTATTAAAAGAAAGCTCGTGGACTTCCCTGGCAGTTCAATGGTTAAGACTCCATGCTTACACTGCAGGGGGCACAGGCTGGTCATTCCAAATAACAACTCCATGTAAAACTGGAAAATTTTTCACTTACATTCCATGAAGGAAGGTAACTGTGGGTAAATCACTTAAATAATTTGGGTCTCAGTGTCCTGACTGAGAAAATGGAAGGGATGGACTGGAAGACCTCTACGTTTCCTACCAGCATTAAAATATTACACAGAGTAGCAATGCAAATACTGATGTGAACCAGTTTAGAAAACAGCCTAAAGATAATTATACTTCAGATACATACAATACAGTACAAAAGGTTTAAATGATCCACAGAAACCTGTGCTACCCTAACAGTATTTAAACTAGTGCAAATAAAGCAGATGGTTTGAGCTCTAATCCAAGGTGTTCTCTCTTATTTCTTTATTCCAGCAATCTAAATTGAACTAGTCTCTGCTTCTGTAACTAAAAGAAGGCAAGAAACTTACAAAATGAACTAGAAGACTGCACATATTTCATAAAACTTTACTCCATGATCACTTGATTAACAGGATCTTTGAATATATACCATTTTATATCTGGGTTAGAGAATAAAGACTTGCATTACAGGTGTGTGTACAGGAACTAGGGTTAGGATATTCAGTGACAGGTCAGATTCTTTAGCAAAGATTTAAAGAGTAATCTATAAGATATTAATAAATAATGTGGTGCCTATAATAATCAATAATTTCATAATTAAATGACCTGGAATAGGTTAAATTACAAAATGAGGAAAACCAAAAGAAAACCTTTTCCATGAATTTCAGGAAAAGTTCCTTGGCATGTATCAAAATAAGGGAAAGAAGCTGACTTATTGTAGTTTAACAAAAAAGAAAAAAAAAGGCAGAGGGTGGAGGGAGGGATGCACAGGCAGAGCAAAGAGGAGTTTTAGGGCAGTGAAAATAGTCTGGTATGATACTCTAATGATGGATACATGTCATTATACATTTGTCCAAACCCACACAACATACAACATCAAGAATGAACCCTAAGGTAAACTATAGACTTTGGTTGATTATGATGTGTCACTGTATGTTCACCCATTGTAAAAAATGTACCACTCTGGTGCGGGATGTTGATATTAAGAGAGGCTATGCATATGTGGGGGCAGAGGGCATATGAAAAATCTCTGTACCTTTACGATTTTGCTGTGAACCTAAAACTGCTCTAAAAAAATAATGTCTTAAAAAAAAATCACTATCCAGATGCTCAAGAATTTTTAAAAAAAGAAGAGGCTTCCCTGGTGGTGCAGTGGTTAAGAATCCACCTGCCAATGCAGGGGACACGGGTTCACGCCCTGGTTGGGGAAGATCCCACATGCCACGGAGCAACTAAGCCCGTGCGCCACAACTACTGAGCCCGTTTCCCTGGAGCCCATGCTCCGCAACAAGAGAAGCCACCGCGATGAGAAGCACGCGCACCACAACAAGTAGCCCCCGCTTGCCCCAACTAGAGAAAGCCCGCATGCAGCAACAAAGACCCAACGCAGCCAAAAATAAATTAATTAAAAAAAAAAAAAAAAAAAAAGAAGAAAAAGTTAACCAGGTTGGAAGGAAGGTAAAGATTTGAAAATTGCAGGTATCTTAAGCTTATAAATAGGCAAAGAAAAGACTGGGAAATTATACAGCAAAATATCAACTGTGGTTATTTTTGTTTGTGGGACTTCTGATGATTTAAAAACCTGTTTAAAGGGCCTATATGGGAAAAGAATCTAAAAAAGAGTGGATATATATGTATAAGTGATTCACTTTACTGTACACCTGAAACTAACGCAACATTGTAAATCAACTATACGCCAATAAAAATTTTTAAAAATTAGGGAATTCCCTGGTGGTCTATTGGTAAGGACTTGGTGCTTTCACTGCTGGGGCCTGGGTTCGATTGCTGGTAGGGGAACTAAGATCCCACGAGCTGCAGAGCGCAGCCAAATAAAACAAACAAACCAAAACCTGTTTTTTCCAGTTTTTCCAAAAAGTTTCTAATAAATACACACTACTTTTTGTAATAAGAAAACAAACATTTTTAAAACAATAAAATCCTATACCCTGGAGGGAAAACCTACAGGAGAGATTCTCTGATACGCCTCAAATACTATGAACAGCTAAAATTCACAGGCCTAGCCAACCCAAGTACTTGCTTTTACCACTGCAAGTTCTATATAAGAAACATTCTCTTTGTTGTTTTGTTTTCAACTTAAAAGCAAGTGTTACAAGCACATATACCAAAGATGTTTTGCAGTGAATAACAAAGCACCTATATGCTCTGAATAAATAAATGTGATTTTTAAGGGGGGGAACAAAGGCACGTACAAAGTTTACCAGAGATAAATGTGCTAAACAGATCAAATAAGAGTTCTGGAGCTGTGATTTTAAAATTATGTATGCACAAGCAAATAGCCTTTATCTCCATCAATTATACACTGTATGCTATTCTATTAGATCATAATGTTATTTTGATACTGTAAAACTGCAGTGATAGGATTCTAGATGATCCCTCCTCTAGAAGCACTTGCCTAATAAGTCATCAAGGAGATGTGGGAAAAATGGGAAGGGCTGGTCAGAAAGTTCTGGACATCATTTTTTTGCAAAGAAAATGACAACTGGAGGGGAAACTCAGACATGAAAACAAGAGCCTAGTAAGCAATACAAAATATAAGAAAGAGATGAGGAATTTCTTCCAGCTCCTTGTAAGGAGCTGATGTGATGCAGACAAGGTTCTGGGAAAGGTGCCATCTTCTATTATGTGCACATGGCCACATGAGTGTCTTCAGCCAGATGTTAATAATATGTGCAGAAACTGAGCATCTTAGCAAAGAGTGGTATGAATACTGGTAACAGGTTAATAAATGTATTTCAGGAGTTAAAAAGCAAGTCAGGGTGAATGTAAGATTTCTAAGATTCCAAAGCCAGAAGCCTTCAGGAGAGCAAAGGCAGTGTAGAATGTATTAGAGTGAAGAATGGGGCCTTCCCTGGTGGTCCAGTGGTTAAGACTCTGTGCTCCCCCAACGTAGGGGGACAGACAAACTGAAGAATGTTTAAGGGTCATATAGGAAGGTAGTTTCTTCATCCTGGAAAACAAATCCCTTGGCAGGATTTGCAGGATCCAGGTTAGGTAGCTACAGAGATCAGAGCAAAGCCTGTGGCCAGAGGATTCCTTGGGTATGAATACGAAGCAGAAATTAAGAGAATGGAGACCTGGCAATGATGTCAACCCTTAATCTGACTCATGTTAGCTGTATAAGTAACTTACCAAACATTTCTTTATAATCTCAGCATCCAGATTTAACACAAGAACAGGAATGAGGGCTAAATGCTCTGTAAGCCAAAGGCTGGCTAAGATCCCCTGAGGCTATACCTTTGTTAATCAATCTATATTCTGAATATTCATTTTTTAATGTTTTTGTATTTTTCCTCCTAATTTTCCTAGAGTGGTCTCTTTTTGAAAAAATTAACTGAAGATAATAAGGACTTCTGTACACCCAGTCATGATCTAGGAGGCAACTTCTGACTATGGAGGGCGAATACTGACTCCCAACATCTTAGAAAAATCTGAATAAAGTGATGGATGGAAAGATAAGAAGTCAAGAAGGAGAGCCAGGCAGGGTTTTATAAACCAATCTTTCCTTCCTATTTGGGACTGTGACTACAGCACATTAATGCAAGGTTGCTGGCATATAAGCCAAGGATCTTGATTAACTATAATGCTGAAAAACTATTCTTTCACTTAGTCATTCATAAACTGAGCTGATCAACAGAACTACCAAAGGACTTTTTAAAAATGTAAGGTCTCAGGACTTACATTCTTTGAGATTCTTGGGGCAGGGCCCAGGAATTCATATTCTTAAAATAAATAATACCCAGGGGCTTCCCTGGTGGCGCAGCGGTTAAGAATCCACCTGCCAATGAAGGGGACACGGGTTTGAGCCCTGGTCCGGGAAGATCCCACATGCCGCAGAGCAACTAAGCCCATGCGCCACAACTACTGAGCCTGTGCTCTAGAGCCCACGAGCCACAACTACTGAAGCCCACGCGCCTAGAGCCCATGCTCTGCAAGAGACGCCACCGCAATGCAACGAAGAGTAGCCCCCACTCGCTGCAACTAGAGAAAGCCTGTGTGCAGCAACGAGGACCCAACGCAGCCAAAATAAATAAATTTATTTTTTAAAAAATTCCTCAGGTGCCACTATTGATTATCAAAATATGTTACTAGGAACCTTACTTTAATCAAAATCTTACTAAATAAGGAACTCAAACATCCAAAGCTAACAAATAAGCTGGAAGCCTAATAGTTTATGAGCCTATGGCAGACTGATGCTGTACACCTGAAAAAAATCTAATTTCTAGGTAAACTCCAGGCATTACTACCGATCCAACCAAGCACTGCTAGAACTCCAAACTACCACTCCATTTAGGACCTTGACCAAATTTTATGCCACATCTGTTATGAAATTCACATTCTAGCCAAGATCAGAGGTAGGAAAGGTTATGGATAGAGTACACCGAAGAGAACACACAGCAATTGTTTGTTGTATTCTACAATTTACTACATTCATTTCTTATTTATTTTTCACCTCTTTCCTTTCACCTGTTTTTTTTCCCCTCCTCCATCAATTACAGCCATAGGCATAGTCCTGCTGAAGACACAAAGCACTGAAGAGACTACTGGCCACCTTCACTCTAAATCTTTTCTTGCTTTTGAAACCTTATATCTATTTCAGGACATTCCTCATTTTCACTTCAAGTTACGTTTAGAACAGAGAGAGGCTCTCTCTTTTTCAAGAGTTCCTTATCAAATTATATTGCTATCAAGAATTTTCAATGGTTCCCCCATTACCTTTAAAATTAAATATCACCTTCCTTCCTACCTCTGTGCCTTTGTTCCTTCCTAAAAATACCCTCGTCTTCTCTGTGCCAACTCAAATCATACTTATTTCTAAGGCTCACTCAAGTCCTACACCTCCTTCATGAGGCTCTCTCTAATCTCTCTAGTCCTCAGAGAATTTTTACTCTTTGGAATTCCAGTGGTACATGTGTCCGTACTACTTGTATGTCACTTAAAACATGCCATCTTCCATTGTCAGTTTTATGTGCAGTTGTCTTCTCTCTCCCTAATAGATTTTACAATGTGCTGACTCCCCACATACTCTAGCACAGAGACATGTATACAGCAGGAATTCTATACATAATTTTTTGACTTATTTTTATTTGAGAAGAAACACTGACAATTTATTTATAAAAGAGTTTTCCCCTTCCACCTGGCTTTACAATCAGGGGAAAAAAAGTGCTAAGAGCAAAATGGATCAATTGGTGGTTTGCTGTTTTTATTTTGAAGAGAAAAGAGATCTGTATAAGAAATTATTTCTCTCCCATCATTAAATCTCTCCTAAAAATCTGCTTTCTGGAAAGAGTTCTATATTAACCAGAAGAGCTAGCAACTTCTATACATTCTAGAAGTATTAAATATGGAGTGATCCCCTTCCCCATGACCACTAACTTTAATAATCATTCAAAATACTTGTTAATTTACACACTGGCTTACTTTATCTACCTACTATTCACATGTCTTATATGCATGTTCTCCTAAAGGCATACTGTTTTGACAGGTAGTTCCTAGAAGACAAAGGCTGCATTTACAGACTTTTGCTTGAGATACTATGCAAAAGTGGGTGCTTAATATTTTTTTAAATGTGAAAAAATTAATCTTACCTGAACCAATTCCACACACTGGGTTTGAGCTCCCCGTAATATGCTCAAATAATACTCTGCACTGCCTCTCACAGTACATAGCATAACTCCAGTTAATTATGTAATAATTTGTTTAATGTCCATCTCCTCACTAGACTGTATGTTTCATTATGACAGAGACTTGCCTTTTTCTCTACTATATTCCTGGTGCCTAGCACATGCCTGGCATACAACAGGCAAGTTTTTACTTGTTAAAAACTTGTTGAATGAATTAATAAACTGCAGATGCCCACTTGGGGGGGATGACTGGATGTGTAACACACAATATATACAATTGGTGAAGAGATGAAAAAGAGCTGTGACTGTTGCTAAATTCGGAGGCAGAGGAAGTTAGAGAAGTATACAGATGAGAAGAAAAATCAGACTGCCTCATAAAATACTCTGAGAGGTCAACACAACATAGAGGTGGATGCAGACTTCAAAAAGGACATAATTTCCATGAAAAACAGATGTCAAATAACACTGTCACAGAATTGCCCTGGGACTTCAATGGAGGCTTAGCATGAAAGGAGGTGTAACTACCTCCCCCCACCAACTACGCAGGATTGACAAAACAGCGCAGTGGGGAGGGAGATACGTACTGGGTGAATGTCTGCTGAGCTCCAGCTCTGGTCTCTCCAGGCTGCTCTGAAAGTCAGGAGGCAGCAGGGAAGCCACTCCCTCGGGATGGATCATCTCGTCCTCCGACTCAGCTGAAGCTTCTGCAAAGTACAGATTGGGTTGGGGCAGGGAGGGAGTGAAGGGCTCAGCATGTGGGAATATGTAGAGGAGTGAAGGAGGTCAGGCAAAGTCACGGATACAGAGCATATACTAAAGAGAGCACTGTACATAGAGAAAAACTCCCTAAGATAAGGCTCTAGTTTATCTAAAGGGTAGCTTAATTTACTTATAACTCTTCCTGTTGGCAGGAATCCTCTTCTAGTCAAGACAGTCAAATTAAGTGTCTTCTTCCCTGACAAAAGGTAAATAGTAACTCACTTGGCACCACAAACTACCAAAGCAAATAACTGGCAGTCTCAGCCTGACTTATATTCCTGAAACTGCCTAGTGAAACAGCCCCATCTACTCAGTGAAAGGAATAAGCAGGAAGAACTCCTTGTAAGAAGTGACAGTCTGGGCTTACCTTCAAGTTCTGCAGCTTCTCGAGCTTCACGTTCCAGACGCTGCCTAAGCAGCTCCTGCTGCTTTTCCAGATACTGCTTTATGAAACTGTTCTGGCTCATTTCCTCGCCAATCTGTGTAGAAGACATGGAAAAAGATAGTCTAGGAAAACAAACCAGGAAAAGGCAAGGTACAAAATTCCATGAAGCAAAGGAATGCCCCTTATATTTGGACCCAAGGAAGATAAGGAAAATGTTGGAGGGCCCTTTTCTCTTATTTATTTATTTATTTTTTGAGGGCCTTTCCTAAGCTACTCCTAAGTTGAGGACCAAAATATATAGCCCTACGATTCACAAAAGATGGCAAAGAGGAACTGCACACATAATTTTTTATTTTAAATATTCAGTTCTCAGCCAAAGAGGGATACACAAATAATTTTACAAAATAAAAATTCCTATAAAATTATGCATTTAATCTAAATTTTTAGATAACCTAAATTATATAGATATCTAAATTTTCCTTTTAATAATATCAATAACTGAGGGAAAAAAATACTAGTTCATACTAATTCATCTTTTGTTCACACAAAAGATCAATCTCCACCTATCCAGGAAACATTCTGTTAAACATCGCCAAAATTCAACTACCAGATGTAAAAGCCTGAAAGCAAGAGACTAAGAAAAGGGATTCAGCATTTAGACAGAGTTCTAACTCCATTTTCTTTGGATGAGAAGAAATCTTTGGTAACAATTTTTAAAATCCAGGAGCTTAATCCCTTTTCCCATTTTTTTCTGCAACACAGACTCCCATGTCACTCTTCTGCCCTTCAGCTTTCTCTTCACAAGTCCTCTTCCCGAGAAGCTTCTTGCTTAGCAAGTCCTATTAGAACTCCAGAAAAAGGAAAGAAATCTGAATAAATACTTTCTATGTCATTAGTCATCTTTCCTAAGCATGGTAAATGTTGTTGTTTTTTTTCCCTAAAATAGAGATGAGTCTCTTGGTAGTCAGTGGACACTGATGAAGTGTGAGGTGCAATTATTAGAGAGTGTATGTATTTGTTGCAAAAAACCTATATTAATAAAAGCAAAACTTCAAAGTTGAAAATGTAATGGGCAAAAGGAATAGAATGGTAAAGTGATTAACTTATGCAGTTTCTTATTGCTTGTTAAAATACTTAACTAAACCTCTGTAAGCTAGTTAGATTATACTTTCAGCTTCATGAGCTAATAACAAGGGAGTAGGAAAGCTCTCTTGTTTTTCCACTGTATCTTGGGACTTCATCTAGTACTGGAGCTGCACACCACTGCACTAACAAAGACCTGGATTTTTCCTTTAAGTGCATGACACAATATAATGAGGGGATGTTAAAAGCTAAAAAGAATCTTAGGAGACCACACAGCCTAAGACTTTTTTTTGAAACTGGGAATGATTTTTTCCAAAGAAATCTTATGCAGAAACTCAATATTCAAAGCAGACAGAAGTAGATCTAATCTAGTTTAAGAGGGGAATGTGAACCCCTGGTCATTTAGGAAGAAATTTTCTCTAGGAAGCCTCCAAAAGCAGCTCCACAAGATCCCAACAGAGTAGTTATAAAACTATGGATCTAATCCAACCCTTTCTCATCTTACACACAGGGAAATTGAGGAAGCCAAGGCCGCCAAAGGTTAAGTTTCTTGCTCAAAGTAACAGCAATTAATGACATTTACGAGTAACTGCATAGTTAATATTAAAACTAGTAATGGTGGATGATTTCCAAAGGACTGAATTCTTGGAAAATCTATGTCAACACAAGAGTTCTTCTTGATAAGCAAGTATTTTCCTATACTGCACTGCTGACTGTCTACTCATATCTACATTCAAAGACATCAACTACTTTTTCCAAATTGATGTCAACAAATGTCTTCAGATCCTTGTACTCCACATAATCAACTACAGCCACATCTTTCTGCACACACCATTTCAAGAATCAGAAATTAACAGCTCTTCTGATTCTTGAATTCTTTATTAGAATTCAACTGTCCTAGTATGAAAACATTTTCAACCCAGGGAACTGAGGAAAATATTGGTGAGAAATCAAGCATCAAATATACAACATCATGTCCTTCCATGTCTCCGTGCATCCAAAGAGCCCCCCACTTCTAGTGAACCTTCTTTCTTACCTGGGAATTTGGCTGGAATGCAGCATGGGGTGTTGAGTGTTTCTGTAAATTTTCTAGCATTAGAGCCTGGTATAGAGAAGGGCAAAAGTCAGAAACCAGGAGGAAAAAAAAAAACAAACAACAAAAAACCCCTCCCCCAATCTCTTCATCAAAGGCAAGGACTAACCGTACACACTTAAACTGTACTCCTTTTCCAGGAACCTAAAAGCCCTTTACTAATTCCGTCTTCATTCGTCTTTAGAAGACCCTTAAAGGTAGCCATGGTCACTGCTCCCAAATGTACAGATGTAAAATGCAGGCATATTGGGAAAATCTGGCTATGCAATAAAATCAGTGACAGTGACAGAACCAGTACTACAATCCCTATTATCTTCTGCACTTCTGACTAGTGTCCCTTCTATATCTGGCCCTTCACTTCAAATATTCAAACCAGGTTCAAATACATGAAACCAACATGGTTTTGGCCTGACTGAATTCCTTGGTCAGTTACCCAGGACTAGATCTACTTGAGTGAACTTGTATCGTTTCCAAAAGAGTGGCACCTAGATCTACTAAATTTATAAAAATTTCAGAGGAGGCTACAGAACAAAATGACCACAGACTCTGTAAACTGTGTTCTGATCCAATCCCTCCACACACGGAACTGTCAGCTTCAGTGTAAGCAATGGTTTGCCAACTTAACCCTTGAGCCAACCCAGCCCGAATCTGTACTACTCTTCACGTATCCTAACTAACCCTCATTAAAACCAAGGAATCCTCACCTTCCCTCCGCTTACACCAAACCTATACACACCAATCCATCCATCTACCTCTTGACAATCCCACCCTAATCTACTCAAACCGATTCAAAACCCCAACATATACCAGCCCGCCTCACCTCTCATCAATATTCACCAAACTCTTATCCACCCGAATTGCTTCTGGACGTCCTATAAATTATACACCCCTCCCTCACCAAGTCCCTTCAGATCAAGGTTTCTCTTCATCTCACCTCCTAATCTAATCAACCAGACATTTATGCCCTACCCCAATTCTATTCTTTGCGATACCGATACCAACCCCTCATCCCCTCTGCCCAACTATACACCTAACTCCGACCTAGCCCATCTCGCCCCCCTCAGGCCAGCAACGCCGGTGGTTGTAGTGGGATTTAACTCCTTCTGCAGCGCATGCGCCGAAACCACAGACACAAACAAGGAGGGGGTGGGGGAGGAGGAAGGAGCTTAAGACACTCCGGGAGAGTAGCGCGCACCCTCCCATTTTGGGCTCGCGCCGCTATCGTTAAGGCGGGAACCAGCGCTATTTCCACTCCAGCGCGAGCCTCCCCAACCACCGTGCGCGCGGATCCGGAGGCTGGCGCTGGCGGCCTGAGCGAGCTCGCGCCGAGCTCGGACACTGCGCCTGCGCCGCGGCAGAGACTCGGCTCTACCGGGTCAGCTCCCCTCCGACACCCCGGCAACGCCATCTCCTCACCCCTTTGAGCCGCTTGACCAGGGCACTCTTCTGCCCGCTCTTGGCTAGGCCTCGCTGCTCCAGTGCGGCCTTCAGGTCGGTCACCCGCAGCGCCTGAAGAGGCTTCCCGTCCAGAGTCACCTCCTCCAGCTCCGCCATCTTGCGTGAGGTACTCGGGTCCGTCCCGACGGCTTCGGGCATCTTCGGTAATTTCCGCCAACGCCCTTCGAACGTACCGAGTTGGCCCCGCCCACTTCCATAGTCAACCCCTCGATTACCACTCAGAACTCCCCGGGTTCCTCCGGAAATGCTCGGGTGTTTCCGTCTCCACATCGGCACCAATTGGTTCTTTCCATCCTCCTAGTCGCTCACCCTCCCTCATCCTGCTTTCAGAGCTCGGTTCTCTTCGTCTTACCGAGGCTTTGAATCGAATCTGTTCGGAAGCTCTCGACTCTGGCATAACCATAATCGGAATTATTCGGCTATCTCCGGACCTAAGGCTGAGACGCTGTGGCGCTTGGGTGTTTGGGGCTGGTCCGGGACCGGAAGTGCGTGGGCTTCCCGGCTGGCTCTCCTTAGGGTTTTTAGGAAACCTGGAAGCGGCGGCAATAGTTGGAGTCCGAACACCCTTGTGACCGTCTCCGGGTGCCCTGTGAGAGGAAAGGGGAGGTAAGCGGGGTAGAAGTACCTCCCTGGGCCGGGTCAGACTCGGTGTCTACGGGCTACCCTTAGTAGGGCAAGCCTCCCGCTCCCCTACGGAAACAGCTGCCGCCTCCCATCCTCCGAATCCCCGCCACTCCCATCTAAGACTACGTTGCTCTTTGGGACCACGGAATGCCAGGCTCCGTGGCCTCCAAAGTGGCAAGTGGTAGCACCGTGTCTTTCGACCCAGCCTGTGAACTAATTCGTGATAATTGAACTTGAGCTTGCTGTGGAAGCCATGTCGCAAGACTCGGGAAAAGTTAGCCCTTTCCCCGAGTAAGGGGAATAAAATTCCTTTAGGAGGAACTGCTTCTTGTAGGGCCACTGTGAAAAGACAACCTCGGCTGGACCGTTTTGGTACTGAACTGTTGTTAATTGCTTCGGGGTTCCTTTCTTTGTCACTACAAATATTCCAACTTAGAGCAGAAGAAACACAAACAGTAAAATAGATCGTAAACAAGTAGTTTGTTTTCCTTGTTAGAGATTCAAACTGTGGGATTTGAAAACTATTCAAGTTGGCTGACCTTCCAGTTGCATTAGTGATGTGAATCAATGGCAAGTCATCAATAGGTATTATATTAAACATGAAGGAAAATTGTTCAGACATGAATTGTCACGCAGCTACAACAGTGTAACAGTTGTTAGATCCCTAAGCCAACAAACCAACTAGACTGTTTTTTCAGTACTGAATAAACACTTGGCTTCTTCTGTTTTTCTTACTTTGTTATCTTATTTTGGACAAGGCGCGTTTACTAACTCTGCTCTTTAATTTTTCCTGGTGCTTTACAGGAAATATAAGAAAATAATGGAGTTTTGAAGTTCTTGGCATATTTCAGAGGCTACATGCACATTGTGGAGAAGGCTCTTTCGTCATATATGATGTTTTCCCTTTCTTTTTTTTCCTTCTGTTGATAGCTCTGGAATGATTAGCATCTAGGCCCTGACCAGCTGCTTGGTAAATTTAAAAACGTGTACCTTTTATTCGTTTTAGGTTAGATGTGTTGGACCAATATTGATCGTTGGTTTTTTTTCTTTACTGAATCTGGAACATAGAATTAGGTGGCAAAGAATGAACAAGGAATGCTTTGGTTATTTTTGGATTGTTTATAAGAATGATGGAGGGAGGCAGTGGTTGGGAAGGGTAATGGGTTTGAAAACGAGAGAGGAAGGTTGGCAAATAATGAAATGAGGTTATTCTTGAGTACCTTGTCTAAGTTGGATAATAACCTAAATAAAGGACCCTGTTGTTTTTCTGTAAACCAAATTGGTGAAAAGTAATGATGATTGAGTGTGATAAGATTCTGTGTTGTTGGGAAGCTGTCTTTTGGTTGCTCTATCCAGAGAGTATATAACAGTGCTCTTATGTTTCAGGATGCCACTGGGATCATCTTCCTCTTCGATGCCGCTATCCTTCCCTTCTCCCTTACCCTCGGTACCAGACAATATTTCTAACTCTTCCCCTCCCCCAATGTCTTACATCACTTCCCAGGAGATGAAGTGTATTCTTCACTGGTTTGCCAGCTGGTCAGGTCCTCAGCGTGAACGTTTCCTACAGGACCTGGTAGCTAAGGCAGTACCGGGAAAATTGCAGCCACTGCTGGAAAGTCTGGAGCAGCTTAGCGTGTCTGGAGCAAACCGACCACCTTGTATCTTTGAGTGCCAGCTACGTCTTTGGGATCAGTGGTTTCGAGGCTGGGCTGAGCAGGAGCGCAATGAATTTGTCCGGCAGCTGGAGGTCAGTGAGCCAGACTTCGTTGCAAAGTTTTACCGAGCAGTGGCTGCTACCGCTGGTAAAGACTGATAGGCATTAAAATCAAAGAAGATAACCAGAGCTAATGGAGCCGAGGCCACAACTTTACCATGAGAACTTCAAATGTATCACTTAAAGGCTTGGGGATGGTGTCCCGATCAGCTGACTGAACTCGCTGACCAGTACAGGCCTGGTGGTTTCAACAGCCGATCAACTGGACTCCTAGGGTAAATGTTTTCCATCTAAGCAAATCCAGATCAGCAGTCTGTCTCCTAGCTTACTTCTTTCCAAGAGATGTCAAACCCTCAAGAATTTAAAGACTTCTTTTACAACTATAACCGAAAGGAATCTACACCATTATAACTCAAAAGCCTACTGCCATGGGCTTCCCTGGTGGCGCAGTGGTTGAGAGTCCGCCTGCTGATGCAGGGAACACGGGTTCGTGCCCCGGTCTGGGAGGATCCCACATGCCGCGGAGCGGCTGGGCCCGTGAACCATGGCCACTGACCCTGCGTGTCCGGAGCCTGTGCTCTGCAATGGGAGAGACCACAGCAGTGAGAGGCCCGTATACCACAAAAAAAAAAAAAAAAAAAAAAAGCCTACTGCCAGCCCATAGGGGTATAAAGTAGAGCCCTTGTACTCCAGAAACAAGAGAGAAGGACAGTAGAAGGTCATGTTTTTATAATTTAGCTAGATTCAGATGGCTGCTTTCACCACTGTTACCAAATTCTGACATAATTATGTGATATCCCAACTACTAGCTTTCCTAGTGATGATTTAGTAAAATTATGGAAAAATCAGGAGATGGAGATAATTAGCTACTCCTTCCTGCACACTGATGTTTGTTTGAATCCAAGTAGCAATGACTTTTTTCTAAAGTATATGTGACATCCTTGGAGCTGGTAGCAGATGTTCCTATTCTATAAGTTTGCTTTACAACAATATGAAAACAAGTTCTTTACAGGTTGAAGGGTTTATTTTTTGTATCAAAATAAAGAACAAATTTTCAGAACCATAAGTCTCTACCTTTTTTTTCATTGCAAGGCTAGTGTAATGTTGATATACAGAGAAGGAGGCATTCTGAGAAAAGTAGAACTTAAGTATAGACAATAGATCGACTTTCCATCCAGTTTCTCCTAAGAAATCATCTCTGCTCTAACCTGTGTCATGCTCTGAGTAACATCACACCTCCCTCATTCCTCCAACTGGGCCCCCTGTTGCACCTTGGGGCTCTAGTGAATGGTAAGGGGCAGGAGGTCCCACCTGAAGAGTAGCTCGTTTCTGATAGGCCATGGTTTCCAATGCAACCACCAGGATAAGCGACATTAGGCAGAGTCCCCATGGACAGACTGAGGTGTGTCATGGAAGGATTATGGTCCGAGGTAAGTAGAAGCCTAGGGATGTAGGGGTAATATTTGGCCTGGAGTAATGCCTAGGCATAGGAGGTGAAGTGCCCTACCTTTATTTTAATACCTAGAGCTCATTCTTCATCCAAACAGTAAGCTGAACAGGAAATCAATAAGGGATATAGAACCTGAAAGGAAAAAGACCAAGATCCAAGACTGCCAGCAACTTAAATTGTTGGAAGGAGGCCTAACTTGGCAGTGAGGGAAATGGCTTAGGGGAAGAGTTAAGACTATAGTGTTTAGGCAAGTTGCCTGGGTAGTGCTTAAGAAAAGAGAGGGGGTGGGCTTCCCTGGTGGCGCAGTGGTTGAGAGTCCACCTGCCGATGCAGGGGACATGGGTTCGTGCCCCGGTCCGAGAAGATCCCACATGCCGCGGAGCGGCTGGGCCCGTGAGCCATGGCCGCTGAGACTGCGCGTCCGGAGCCTGTGCTCCGCAACGGGAGAGGCCACAGCAGTGAGAGGCCTGCGTACCACAAAAAAAAAAAAAAAAAAAGAAAGAAAGAAAAGGGGAATTCCCTGGCTGTCCAATGGTTAGGATTCTGCGCTTCCACTACAGGGGGCCCAGGTTAGATCCACGGTCAGGGAACTAAGATCTCACAGGCTGCACAGTGTGGCCAAAAAGAAAAAATCATTAAAAAGAAAAGAAGGGTATTAGGAGCCCCTATGTGCTAGAGATAGGTGAACTCTATTATTGCTGGGGAGAGAGGTGTCCCATGGTGATAGGCACCATGTTAGGGATACTTGTTTTCTGAAATATTAACTCTATAGGACAGTGTATGTATGAATGAGTGCTTAATATAATTTCAAATATCTGGATTCCAGGAATTTGAATGAAAACTCTTGGAATGTTACCTTACTTGCTGTATTCTATGGTAAAGGTGGCTCCTCCATAATATACTTCTAGAGGTTTCTTCTGGAGAGTCAGGGTCAGGGCCCTGTGCAGCATACCAACTGAAGGCCCTTGGCAGCCAGGGAATTTCCACATATGCATAGTGAAGACCAGACTGGTGGTAATCAAGAGACTGTGGAAATAGCACCAAATGGACGTTTGGATCTCTGAATGGAAGTATAGTCCCTGGAAGAGCATATCTCATGAAACAGGTGCAGGCTTGGGACTGGGATGAATGGAAGGAATTTAGAGGAGGGTTATAAAGTAAAGGACTTGAACATTCTCCTTGGCCCACTGTATAAATCCTTAGCCTGAACCATTGATTTACCTGCCAGTGCTCACCAGAGCCTTGTAGAACTGCTTCAGTTAGCTCTTTGCCCTCTTCCTTCCCCAGGGAGTGGCCTGGGGGACCCCAGCTAATCCTAAAGACAGCTGAAATAATAGGTCAGGTTGAAAGACTTACGGGTGGGTAAGTAATATTGATAGCATCGGTACCTTCATTTGTCTAACAGAGCCAACCCAGGGAACAGAAGAGATGGCCATTGTTCCCAGGTATCTGCAAGGAAATATGTAGCAGGGTATAGTTATAGCCTCAGTCACCTGCTCAAGCCCTCCTTCTAAGGAAAATGTACATTCTAAATCAGATTCATGGACTCAGTAGCATACTTAGTAAAAAATAAATGAAAAAATAAAATAAATGAACATCAATAAAGAAGCTACAGGGATATATTGTACAGCACAAGGTATAGAGCCAATATTTTATAATAATTTTAAATGGAGTCTAATCTATAAAAATATTGAATCACTATGTTATACACCTGAAACTAATATAATATTGTAAATCAACCATACTCCAATAATAATAAATTTAATGAACATCAAAACACATCAGATGGTACTACCGTAAGAGCACTTCCAAAATTTGCCAGTGTGCTACAGCTGTTCCACTTCTGATACCCACCTGAATAGCCTTTCCTGGAAGGCATGGGACCCAGGGTGATCACCCCACCTGCACCTTGTACACTCCCCTCTCTGTGCACTGATGTAAGTAGCAGTGGCCAGGGGGTTTGCTTCCTTGAGGTGTGGGATCTGAGAGGGATGCCTGATCTTGTCCACAGGAAGCAGCTGTGAAGTGAGGTTGGCAAGGAAGCAACAACTATGGGGATGGTAGATCTCCCCATGGGGATTCTCTGCCCCAGGTGGGAATCCATTTTCCTTCCTCCGGCATTCACTCTGAAGGTCACGGCAGAAGGTAGAATAGTGTTTGTCCAGATGCCTTAGAAGGAGACTCCTCTCCAGCCCCACTCGGTTTCATTCCCCATTCTCTAGGCTACCCGCTCCACTGGCCAAGAGCTTATACCTGCATCAGCCTTCCAGCATAAGGTGTGAGGAGCAGCTTCCCTTGTCCAGGTGCAGGTAGTAGCAGCCCCGTCCGCTGTGTGTAGAGGATGGTAGAGTGACACTAGGGTCACTGACAGCTGTGCAGGCCCTCAGCACACGTACCTGCCAGTACAGAAGAAGTCTGAGGTGCCATTCCCACAGGTGGTCACCAGGCCAAATTCCAGGCCAGACCCTGCTTGAGAGATAGAAGAGCCCTCAGAAGAAATGAAGCCCCCAGACCCTTCAGGGCCAGCCATGCTCACAGCTTCAATTACACTTTAGCAGGACATAATCCCTTCCAACCTCTCTCACTCCCCCCAAGCTGACTTGGGTCATGAGTGCCCTCTGCAATTCTCCCTTATTTCTCACCCCAGCCCCACAACAGCTCCTCTGCAGTGCTGTGGTTGACCTGGCACCAGCCTGAGTCTTTGAAGGCAGCGAGAGTGATTGGGTCAAGCCGAGTGCGCTGGGTGCCATCGTAGGTAGCAGTCATTATACAGTTCTGGAGTAGCCAGGCCTCCCAGTGTGAAGACAAAGGGCCCCTTGGGAGGAGATAGCTGGTGCCACCTGACCGTTTCTTCTTCCTTCCATCACCCCAAGGTGTTCTCATCCTCACCTCTTCTGACAAGGGAGTGCCCAGGGAAACCCCTAGCAGTCCCAAGTGTTTGGCCAGGCTGTGGTGAGAAGCAGCTGTCCCCACTCATCTCGCCTTGTCACTTGTTGACTTGTAGAACAGTTCTCGCTGAGTGTAGAAAGGGAAGAAGGCATCTGAGGAGAGGGAGACCTCAGAAGGGTGAGGAAGAGTTGAAAGGAAGGACTTGGTGAGAGAGCAGTGGTTCCCTCTGGTTGATGTGAGGAGACCTTGCCCTCATTCCTCTCATTTACCGCTGGGTCCTGAAGGGTAATCCCTCCACTTCTCGAAGAGCTGTCCAGAGAAACCCAGGGCATGGAGCAGTTCATGGAGTGTGGCCTGAGGACAAATGACTGCGGAGTGAAGGGGACCGCAGCAGGACGGACTGCACTCTCTCGCCCCTCTGCCCAATCAGCTCTTCTTAGAGCTGGAGGCACCTTCTATTCCACCCTGAGGAGGTCCTTCCACTTCATGGGAAGCTGTGTGACCTGTGCTCCCTCCCCAAACTGTTTGCTTCTTCCTATTCATCATGCAGCAGTCACCATGACCATGTCACTGTGGCTGAGGCTGGGGCTGGTGAGATGGGCACAGAAGACAATTGTACCAGCAAGGGTACAATTGCCTTCAGATCCCCAAATGTGCTAAGTCATTCTCACCTTGGCCCCCAAGCAACTATGTCCTTGGTATCCTGGTTTCAAGAGGCTGCACCTGGCAAGAATGAATACCTGTAGGTGAGCTGGAGACATTTCTGGGTATCCCTGAAGAGGTACTGTATACACTCTCAATGACATGAACTCACCTGTGGTAGTTTGGGGTGTCTGGGTCTCCCCAGACAGCATGGCAGTACTGTGCAGGGTCTCGATGCAGAAGCAGGAGTCCTTGCCTTGGAGGGGCTTAACAAGATGAGAGATCAATTTCACCTTAACACTCTAGACGTCAGTTTCTTTTCTGTGTGGTCTTGCTGCACTAGCCCTCTCTGCCCCTCCATCCTCCTGAGCCCTCTGCTCTCCCACTCACCTGCTAGGACACCCTGGAGCTGCTGAGCAGCCTCTCTCCCTGGTGCCAGGGCTTGGGATTCCCCTCTCACCCTGCCTCCCTCAGGACCCCAAGCTCCCTCTGATACAGGATTTCCGATATGACAGGTTTGGATTTGGAGGGGTTGAGGATCCTGGGAGCCAGGGAGGGTGAGGGAGGAAGAGCGGAGATTTGGGGGAAGCTGGGAGAAAGGGGGCCTGAGAAAGCTCAAACGTCTGTGTCTTGTCATGTAGACACGTGCTTGTGGCAGTCCTCCAGGGGGAGCGGTGGTGGCAGCAACGTCTTGCAAACATCTTTCCATAGGCTGCCCTGGATCCAGCCTTCGGCCTCCTTTCTCCCTGCCTTACTTATTTCTGGCTTTCCTCTCTTGACTATCTCTCTCCAAATCTCCTCCACCATGCTTGCGTTATTTTGTCAATATTTGAGTGTTGTTGAGTAAATCTATAGTTCCTGCCAAGAGGTCTGATGTGAGCTACTACAAGGGCCAAAGCTGCAGCCCCCCACCTCTCCTCCCTGGGGTGCCAGAAGTAGAGAGCTGGAGGGGGGCAGTATTCATTCCTGAGGCCTCAACTGAACTTTCCAAAGAGAAGCCTGCCTCATCCATGAAGGAACTCTCCTATCCCTCTTCCATCTCAGCCCAATTCGTCTGCCATGCTGGGTGGACAACATTGGAACCTTCTCAGAACTAAAACACTGGTGTTAACATAATGGTGTGTGTGTGGGGGGGCATTCTTTGCTTCACAGATGCCTGCCTATCTCATTGGAGGTGGACAAACAAGGCTTTTGCACTCCACTAGCCCCCATGTCAGAACTGGGTGATCTCTAAACTGCAAGGCTTTTAGGCATCTTTTCCACCTGTGTAGGGCACTTAGGCGCTCACCATTTAAACATGTGTGGGTTGGCTAACACCTCCTGTGAGAGTCTCTTGTGTTAGCTCATTCTGTGAGGCTTCACAGAAGCCGCTTATAGGCACGTCAGGAGGAGAAGTAAACTCTGAAAATTGACATTAATAGAAGATGTTCAAAGATGTTCTGACCGAGCTCTTGGAACACCCTTTGTTTCCTCTGCTCATGCTGTGCTTTCACATCCTCTTTCCCCTGGATACCCTCCTTCCCTGCCTGTCTGGCTAATTCCTACCTTCCCTGTAATTACTCCGGGAAGCCTTTCTTAACACCTCCTGCCCAAATTCCACACCGGCCAGAGGCAGGAGGGGCCTCTCCTCCGCCTCCAGACAGAAAGCTTGTCATCCTCTGCTGCAACTGTAGCACCGAGGTGCCCTCTCCACATCCCACAGTCCCTCAAGCCTGTTTCCCACCCATCTTTGTATCCACGGCACTCAGCACAGCCCAGAGGGCCTACTCACCAGTTTGTGGGTGAAGGAACAGAGCTTTAACCCCATTATTTAGCTTTTGAAGTTGCCGGTCAGGCGTGAAGTGACATAAGGGAACAGAGCTCGTTAGTGATGGACAAGGACTAGAGTTTAGAGGACTGCTGACTTCCAGGGGGCAGGGGGCGTTGGGAGGGCTGGGTTTTATGCTTTTACACACTAGGGCTGTGGCTGGAACTACCCCTTGCAAGGGAGGCCTCCAAACTCTGGAGCCAAACCAACTCTGCCACTTTGTATCAGTGTAACTTGGGCCCAATGCCTCAGTGTTCCCACTTGCAAAAGCGGGGTGACTGTACTTAACCTGATAGGGTTGTTATGAGAAAGTGAAGGTTTGTAAAGTGCCAAGAATAGTGTCTAGACCATGGTAAATATTAAGTCAAGAGGATGTATTCCACAGACACTTTCAACTCAGTGAGGAATTATTCTGCTCTTACCAACATGTGTTAGAGGACATACTAAGAGGACTTTTATTCTTTTTCTAAGACAAACCCAGTCTTTTTCTCCAAGTGTCAGAGTCCTTTTATTTTTTTTCCTGGCTGGGCCGGCCCAGTCTGGGGAAAACCCTCGAGGTCAGGGCTTGCCCAAGGGATTGAAGGTCTGTGAGGCTCTCTTGAGGTTTTCTGGGCCCCATCCTCCACCTCTCTTAATGCTTCGCTGCCCCCTTGTGGCCTTACCGGGATAGGGTGTGCCCCTGCTGGGGTAGGGGTTCATCCTAACTTCACACCAGCTTGCAGAACTTCAGACCTTCTAGCAGAAGCAGCACAAAAAACACTTCGTTTCCTTTGGCTGGAATACCTCTTTCCTGCCTTTGCCAGGCAAATCCTTCCTCATCTTTCGAGATCCAGCTAAGAGGTTTATCTGCCTGTTGAGAATTTTCTTTACTCCCACCAGGCAGAGTTTGCATATCCTCTGTTCTCCGAGAGCATTTCTTTCACATCATTGAAGTAGCACTTATTACATTCTCCTGACATTTAAAAAAAACTAAATTTATTTATTTATTTAATTTTTGGTTGTGTTGGGTCTTCGTTGCTGCGAGCGGGCTTTCTCTAGTTGCGGCGAGCAGGGGCTACTCTTCATTGCGGTGCGTGGGCTTCTCATTGCTGTGGCTTCTCTTGTTGCGGAGCACAGGCTCTAGGCACGCGGGCTTCAGTAGTTGCAGCACGTGGGCTCAGTAGTTGTGGCTCACAGGCTCTAGAGCGCAGGCTCAGTAGTTGTGGCGCACGGGCTTAGTCGCTCTGTGGCATGTGGGATCTTCCTGGACCAGGGCTCGAACCCGTGTCCCCTGCATTGGGAGGTGGATTCTTAACAACTGCGCCACGAGGGAAGTCCCTGACATTTATTTTTGTGCTTGTTTCCCTACCAGACCATGGGCAGGGGTTGAGTCTGATTCATCTCTGCCTCTCAGAAGAAATATGAAGTAGGTACAGAGGAATAACGGAGGTGAGAAGATGGAGAAGAGTGCAATGAGGCAAGGAGAGGGGGAGGGTAACAATAATGGTATCGAGCCCAGACATTGTTCCAAGCACTTTAGACTCAGGTAATTCTTCTGACAACCTTATGAGGTAGCTGTTATTATTACCCCATTTTTACAAGCAAGGCAATGTGGACAGGTAGTATACGTGGGATTTGAGCCCACATCGATAGGCTCCTGGGCACAGGCTTTAACCCACCATGCAATAGTGCTTTTCAAGTGCCCAGTGTGGAGGAGAGATAAAATGCTGAGAGGAACAGGATGAGAAAGATGAGGATGAGGAGTGAAAATGGGGTAAGGAGAGGATGAAGGTGTTAAGAGACGCTGGGGTTTGAGACGATGAGGATGGAGATGAGAAAGAGGATGTGGAGGTAGGAAACTAGGGATTAGGGAAGAGGATGTTAATGGGGGGTGGAGTGAATGAGAGGATGTGGGATGTGGGACGGGGGTTGTGGAGAGAGGATGGGGCTGAGCAAGGCAGTCATCCAAGTGGTACCATCATCCATATGGATGCTCCATCCAGCGTGGCCACTTCTCAATTCCTTCACCCTCTCATCTCTTACATGCTTCTCATCCACCTTAGCAAGCTACCCCCAGGGTCAGACCCAGGCCTTATCATCACCAGAAACTGCAGTAACTATGAAATAACTGAATCAAACATCCCACTCTCTGATATGATCTCCTTTCCTTATGGTTTGTTTGCTCAAGCCGGCTCACTGCCGCTGTTCTACAAGCTCATTGAAGAACCACCGGCCCTTCCTGCCTCTTCACCTCTTCCTATCTGCCCTAAGTTCCAGGTTCACCACGAAACCCTCCCCTTCCCTGTCTGTCCCGTCTATCCTGCCTCCCTGGGTGAGCCCCACACCCAGATGAACCCAACATCTGTCTTGTCCATACTTGCTCCCGAGCAGCTAAGGACCACTGAAGGAAGTCCCTCCAGAGGACAGGCTGTTGTTGCCTAAAATTGTCATCTTAGACTTCGACTGGCCGCTTCCAAGCCAGAAATCTCAAATTCTGCTTCCACTCTCAGAAGCTGGGATTTTACACCTTTAAGCCTTTCTCAGAGCTTCCTGCTCAGTCACTTGCAGTCACCTCTTCTTTTATGGTAAAAATAGAAGCCATGAGACGGGAACAACCTCAGCGGGCTACAGATCTGTTTGTATCTGCGTCTGCTGCATCTCTTCTCTTTCACCTTAGGAGAGAGGAAATGTCTTCTTCCTTTGGAACATGTTTCCCCTCTCTGATGCTCTGCATCCCCTCGAGCGAGATCTGGCCTCAGCCCCTCTCCGACTTCACCTCTCCCCCTCAGTCTAGTCTGCCCTCAACCCCAGCCTCTGTCAATGGCCGGCAAAGACCTGCTTGGGGCCGAGGCAGAGCTGCTGTCTCTGCTGGGAAGCCCCACTTTCTGCCAGACTGACTCCTACTCACCTTTGAGATATCTGCTTACATATTACTTCCTCAAAGAGACTTTCCTGACCCTCACATTTAAATCAGGTTCCCTTATTAGTATCGGTCACAGTCACTCTTTACTTCTGCCCCATAGCACTGCCTGCAATTTAGAATGATCTATTTATTTGTGGTGGTATGTTTGTCTGTGCCCCTCATGAATTTGTAAGCCCTGCAAGGGCAGGGACTGTCCTCCTTGCTTGTCCTGTAGCTCCTATAACAAGCAAGGTGCCTGGAGTAGGGTTTATTAAGTATTTTTATAGCAAATGAATGAATGAATGAGTGTGATGAGAAGGCAGGAGAGAGGTGAGGGAGGAGGGAGGGTGAGGACGGAAGATGGAATCGGGGAGGGTAGATGGAGAGTGAGGGGAAAGGATGGTGCTGAGGGCAGTGTGCAAAGGTGAGGCTGGGGACGAAGGGGGAGGAGGTGAGAGAGGACCAGGAAGAAGTGGTCCTCACCCTGAGTCTGGTTAAGTCTTCCAGACCCTGAGTGGGCTGCCCTGGAGCTCTGTCTCTTGGCCATGCTGCTTGCAAGGTTTGAAGGCAGGGCCAGTGGGCGGGGCTAGACTTTATCTTGGGGCGCAGCCCTAACCTCAGATGGTGACAGAGCTGGCGCCAGCAGGGGTTTTGCAAACCGTCCCGATTGCAGCAGGGCCAGCAGTCTCACTCAGGACGGCGGATGGGGCCTGGGCTTATCTCCCGAGTGCAGCCCTAACCTCAGATGGTGACAAGGCGGGAGCTACAGGCGTTTTGCAAACCGTCCCGATTGCAGCAGGGTTGGATGGTCTGGCCAGGGGTGACAGTGCAAGGTGTGGGGAGCAATAGGGTTTTGGACAGTTTGGGGCTTTGGGGTGAAGCTTGGCTTGTGGGGTGGGGGGATCCATGCTATGTATGGCTTGCCTCTACCTAGCTCAGATCCATGTTTCTAAAAGAGAAGGGGAGGTTACAGCGCTGTAGTGGGGGTGTCTCCCTAGTCGGAAGCCTTCCTTTTCCCACGTCCTAGGACACTTCTGCTGTTCCCTGAAGTCAGAACTGATGGCCAGGTGCAACCATTTTCCTCTGAAAATACCCATCATTTCACCATGGGGTAGTCTCAGGGAACTTCTGATGGGCCTTCTCAATGAGCTGCTCATTGATGTTTTTCTGGGGCCAAGCCAGGTCTGCTTATAGCAGCAGCTGACAGAGGCAGCCTGGAGTCCTGTCTGGGTCCGACCCTTCCCACTGGGGTGCAGCCCCGCTGAGTCCTGAGAGGAAAGGTCTGCCTGCTGTGGGTGATAGGAAGTGACTGGCCTGGAAGCGGTACACAGGCCCTCGGCCAGCCTTGGCTATTGTTGCCTCAGCATCTCCTGTACAGCCCCCTCCATCCCATAGTCCCCTCATGGCTTGGGGCAGGGTAGGGAGTGGAGGTGAAGAGGCCCCTTTCCACCCTCACAGCCCCAACCGGGATCTTGCAACACTGGGATGGGGGCCCTGGGGGCCCAGGCATGTGGCAACCCGTGGGGGTGGGGTGGGGAGGTGTGCACCGAGCAGGGGCAGCGGCTTTCACAAGTTCGAGCTGCCACCGCGGACTGACCTTGGCGGGCTCACCTTGGGCAGCTTCCTCCCTCTTGGCAGTGTCTCCAACATCCTACCTTCTCCTCCTCTGCTTCCCTGGGGCCTGAGATCCTGTCTGTCAGCTCAGGACTCTCATGCTCGTCCCCAGGTTTGCCCAGGAAGGAAAAGTGGGCCCGAGCTGTGGATCGTAAAGCCAAGGGGACACACGTGTGTGCTGTTTGGATCTTGATTTGCTGGTTTTCCAAAGTTCTCGTGACCCCGCCCTGGGCCTCGAACCTTCCTCAGGCAGGGGTGAGGCTACCTGCCCTTCCTGGGGGTGCCTTCTCTCTGCAGCCTCCGGACCCCGTGGACCCTGTGGACCCCACAGCATCTCCACCCGGCGGGGCATGGGGAGCCTGCTCCTTAGGGATGATCCTCCTCCCGGCAGAGGGAATGAAGACGGTCCTGGAGGGAGGGAGGCAGTGTTCTTGAATACCCTTCCTCCTGCTTTCTATTTCTCCAGCCTCACCCGGTTTCCTTTCTTTTTTTGGACCGGGACATCTCGGGGCCTTGGTATTTCCTCTCCCCTCTGCTCTCCTTTTCCCCAGTTTGGCACATCTGCCTCCTCCTGGACATTTTTAAGGTTTCAACTTCAATGTCACCTCCTCCAAGAAGCCTTCCTTGACCACCCCAGCTAAAACAACCTCCCTGGGCTTCCCTGGTGGCACAGTGGTTAAGAATCTGCCTGCCAATGCAGGGGACATGGGTTTGAGCCCTGGTCCAGGAAGATCCCACATGCCGCGGAGCAACTAAGCCCGTGTGCCACAGCTACTGAATCCCGCATACCACAACTATTGAAGCCCCTGTGCCTAGAGCTCTGCAACAAGAAAGCCACTGCAATGAGAAGCCCGTGCACTGCAAGGAAGAATAGCCCCCCGCTTGCCACAACCAGACAAAGCCCTCGTGCAGCAATGAAGACCCAATGCAGCCAAAAATAAACAAATAAAACAAAACAAAGCAAACAAACAAAAAACCACCTCCCTTTCTGCTGGTTTAGTAGATATCCCCAAGGGGCATATTCAGAGGGGGTAATTCATGAATGTATAGAGGTGTGAATGGTCAGGCTTAAGGGACAGCTGCAGGAGTGGTAAGCTCCAGCAGTAGCAGAGAGCCATCACCACCCCCAGGTTGTGAGAGAAGCTGCAGAGACTACCTGTCCTATCCCTAGGAGTTGGGGGCTAAGCACCTGACTTCCCTCCCCTGCCACCCACAATCTCCTGCCCTGCCTGAACACAACAGGTGGAGGTCCTTCAGCCAAGGATTGGGTTTGGTCACCACAGTGTTCTCAGCACCTTGCAAGGGCTTGACACAGGAAAGATGTTCGACAGATACTTGTTGAATAAGTTACCTTGGCCCAAACCAGTTGAGGTCAGGTTAAAACCTCAGGGTTAAAAGTGTGACTTCCGGCTACCTGTCATTTCCCCAGGATATGATCTGCCACAGAGGATCGAGGTGTGCCTGCCACTTGGCGTCAGGCAGGGACCAGGTGTTCTCTTCTCTCAGCTGGGGCTGTGGCTCTTCTCCAGACCTGGTGCCAGACACCCGCCCTGAGGAGCCCCTGGGTGCTGTGGGCTGGGAGGAGACACGATTCAGAACTGTGGGAAAGAAGTTTGGGGCTGCTGCTGAAGCAACCCAGGTCCCATCACCCAGAACCTTGAAAATAAGTCCAGGGGCAGTGGTCTTGAGCTGTGAGGAGGAAATCCAGAGGTTGAGTCACTTATCGTGCTCTGTACAAACCCCCTTTATGCAACCCATTCCCCTGGGCTGAAAGGAAGGTGTGGGATTCTCCCAGGCATCCAGAGACAGGTGCCTCTTTCTTCCCAACTCAGGTAGAATAAACAATCTAGCGAGGTTCAGATCTGTCTGCCCAAACCAGACGTGGGGCAGGGGTATCTAGAGCACAGATGTAGGGGAGATGGTGCCTGAGAGACACAGAGGCAAAGGCAGGAAAGAGACTGAGTTCTGGGTGAGGCAGACGTGATGCACCTGGATGTCCTCAATGTGGGAAGGCTCTGACACTGGGGAGGTGGAGGTGCGGGGAGAGAGAGACGAGAGAGAGCGGACCGGGACCGGGAGGATCCAGACCCAGTCTCTCTCCCTCTCAGAAGGTTATTCCTTGGTGTCTAACACTGCTTTCTAAGCAGTGGCCTATAAGTCATTGGTGGCCTAGGAGAGACTCTAACCAGCCCATCTTGTGTCTCGTGTCCCTGACTCTGGCCCCACACTGTTCCATATGCCTCCGAGGGGAGGGTGTGAGGGCAAAGTAGAGACAGGTGTGTGTGTGGAGACAGCAAAGCTCACCTGGGTGAGCTTCCGGAGAATGTCTCTTATTCCCTCGGCTCTCAACTGCTTTATCTATCAAATGTGGCCCACACTATCTTGTTGTCTGAGGGCAAAGCCTACCAGATGATCTCTTGAGGTCTCTTCCAGCCCCTCTTGAGATCTGTGATTTTACAGAGCTAATTTCGGTTCTGCCTCTAACCCATTGCAAGACTCCGGGTAAGTCCCTTCCCTGTCTGAGACCTCAGTTTCCTCACCTGCAAAATGAGAAGTTTAGATGAGATCTCTGAGGTCCTTTCAGTTCTAGCAAAAGGGAATGATAACAAGTATTTGTGCTCACCGTGTGCCAGGCCTTGTTTATCTATGAACGTACAGCATTACTACTCCTCCCATTTTGCAGATGAGGAAACTGAGGCACAGAGAGAAGTAACTGGCACGAGGTCACACAGCTAGAAAGTAGCAGAGGGAAATTCAAACTGAGGCTGTCAAGCACTGCCTTCTTATCGCTCTCAGGCTAGGGTTCTATGAAAAAAACTGTTTTCCACATGGGGTTTCACTGCATAGGTGTGCTGTCATCCTCCTCATTACCAATTTTCTCATATACGAACAGGGCTCAAGGCCTTTCCCAACTAATTCGTCCCCCAAGCACTCAGATTCTTTAGGGAACCGAAGGCCCAGGGAACGAGGGACAAAGGTGGGAGCGGGTGGGTTGGAGGCATGGGGGGGTCTGTCAGTCTGGTAGACTGAAGTCTGGGAACTGTGGAGAAGCGATTGAGTCCCGGATCAAGAGCTAAGGCACCATAAATACATCAGAGCCATCTGGAATTTTCCCTTGATCTCCTGGGGCAGGAACTCCCAGACCTATACCTCAGGGTGAGATAGAGCAGGGCTGGGGGCAGCAGGCCCAGGCAGGAGGGACTGGAGGTTCTGGGATCTCCCTGTGAGCCACAGAGCTCTGCTAGGGGAGTGTCCAGAGGCTGCTCCAGGTCCTTTGGGGTGGGGATAGAGTGGGCCGGGTGGGGGGAGAGATGCAGGGCCTGGCCGTGCGGTGCACTGTGGGAGAGCTGTGGGCAGCTTGTCTGCTGAATTTCCTGAATGTTTATTTGGGCCTGGAATCAAGAGGTATGCAGGCCTAGCCTCGTGCATTCCCTACCTTTGGAGTCCCCCATCTCTCTCTCTCTCTCACTCACACACACACACACACACACACACACACACACACACACACGCCCAGTGTACAGCCCCAGCACCGTGCCATAGTGCAGTTTTATTCAGCCACAGAATCATTATGCTGGGGCCTACCCTCCTCCTTGTCTTGCCCCCCGCTGCCATTTGTCCATGGTCTTTGTCTCTGACTCAGCCTGTGGGGCCTCTAGGGTGAGGGTCTCCAGGGCCAGGCTGAGCCCCGGGGGCTGGTGCCCATAGTCTGCCAGGTGGGCTCAGCTGCAGCCCCCTACACCCTTGATGAGGTTGGCGGCCTCAGGGATCTGGCGGAAGAGGTTGCGAAGGGTGTCCAGCTCCTGGGTCAGCTGTTCCACGCGGCTGCGCAGACGCTCATTCTCAGCCATGTACTCTAGCACCTTCTGCTGAGTCTCCAGAATGCGCCTCTTGGCCTTGTCCCGGCTCTTGCGCACCGCGATGTTGTTCCGTTCCCGCCGCAGCCGGTACTCTAGGCTGTCTTTGTTCACCGCCTTCTTGCCCTTGTGCGAGGCGCCAGCCGGTGAGGGCGCCTTGAGGAGGGGGCTGCAGGGGGTTGCGGCAGTGGCCAAAGGGGCCTGGAGGGGAAGGTACAGAGGGACAAGAGTGAGGGCTGTGCAGAAGTAGAGCAAAGGTGGGGCAGGAATCCCAGTGGTCAGAGCACACTTGGGTGTGGGGTTCAGAGCCAGCTCCTGGCCCCCAGAAGAATAGCCACTGCCCTGCCAGACGTACAGTGTCCTCTGCTCTGACCCAAACTCCCTTTCACGTCCCCACACTCTCTGAGGACACTTTCCTTCCATCTATCTTGAGTCTCCAGTTCTATCATCAGCAGGTGTTTCCTCTTCTAGAAGCAGGAGGTGACACAGAAATGAGAGGAGGGGGCTGGTGGGCAGCGGAGAAGCTGGGGGGTGGGGCGTGCTGAGGTCGGGGCAGGTCAACTGGTCACAGGGACTGCAGGACACATTGGTTCCGGTCACACAGTGGGGATCGGCGAGGGAGTGAATTCACAGAGAAGCCAAGAGGGGTTATGACTGGGTGGCGAACACAGAGGGCTTGTGGTGGGTCGATTTCACAGAGCAACACCACACAGACCCCATCCACACGGGCCTCCCTCCAGCCCCTGGGTGGCGGGGAGGAGAACTGAGCCACTCTTACCTTGAGGACGCGCAAGGGCTGGCTGGGTGCTGCCAGGGCCGGGGGCAGGTGCATGGCCGTCTGCCCACAGTGCGCCACTTGGTACTGCAGAGGGTTGTAGCCGCTGCGGCTGGCCCCCCGGCTGCCCTCGGGCCCCCGAGGCTCTTCCTTCACAGCCACAGCCCTGGGGTCGTAGCTCCCTGGGGTGCTGTAGATGCCAGGCCCCAAGGCCTTCCTGTCGGGGCCGAAGGTATGTGGCGGGTAGGCGAAGGGCCGCGGGTCAGGCGGCAGGTAGTGGGGGAAGGCAGGGGTTCCAGGGCCCTTAAGGCCTCGGGCATCAGGTGCCGGCTTCACAGCAAAGAGGTCAGAGAGGAGCTGTTCCTCCCCAGACTCGATGTAGGCAGACAGATCGATGGAGGCCTCATGCTCACACATGTCCCCCAGCTCCCCAGGCCCCACTCGGGCCCCTGAGAATTCAAGTGGCTGCTGGCCAGCCCGGGGCTCGCACTCGTAGTAGGTCCCGTGGGACATGGCCGGCCCGCCCCCTCGGCTCCCCGCCCCTGGCCGCCTTGCTCTAGGGGCACCCTTTGGGATGCTCGGCTTGCTGTCTCCCCCTGCCCTAGATCTGCCCTAGATCTGCCCTCTCCGATCTCCGCTGTCACCCACTCCTGTGTGGCTTCTCTCCTCCCTCCTCCGCTGTTTCCTTTTCCTTCCTCTGTAGTCAATGCCTCTTTTCTCTTCCCTTTTTTCCCCCCGCTCTCCCTGGGGTGACTCAGGGAGGGGCAGGGCGCACCGCAGAGGGAGGGATGCAGGCTTTAAAGAAATGGGGCCCCTGGCCTATTTAAGAAATTGGGGGTACTCTGGTCAGGCTCCAAACCAGGGTTCTGAGATGCCCAGGAGCTGATTCTTCTGGGAATGCCTCCCCCTCCCTGTCGAATCCTCCTTGAGGGCAACACCTCACTCTGAGTATCCTCCTCCCTCCAATTTCCAAAAAGTCCTGTGCAGAATGAGTGCCCAGTCAGAAGGAACAGAGAAAACCCTCTTCCAGTGCTGACCCCCAGCCTGATCTGAGCTCCTCCCTGGACACACCTCCCTCCCTCGCAGTCCCCCCCACCCACCCACCCCCGCTACAGTGCTGGTCTCCACCTACTCCCAGGGCCACTCAGTTCTTTTTGTAGCCCCACCTCTCCAAGCCACTCTCCTGGGTGCAAGCCAGGGGGTGTTGTTTGAGGGGTTTAGGAAGTAGTGATGTCTGGGACCAAGGGCTTGTCCATATATTAGGGCTTGTCTCATGGTGCAGAGCAGGCTCTTTTTGCTAGGTTTTTGCACGGGGTCTGTGTAACAGCCCAAGCCCTCACGAGTTTCCAGCCCGGGCTAGCTCTAGCAGCCTGGCACCATCCCTGATTGCCCAGGCTCAGCTGAGGCACCTGGTCAGGGCTTGGGCCCTGTGCCCCAGACCCTGGCAGCCCCAGGAACTGACAGCTGTACTCCTCCGGTGACTCCAGTGCCTGGCCTGCACTGCCAGGGCTGGCGCTCTGCCCCACTCGGGTCCTGAGGGCTCTGCCCGTTTCCTGTGCCACAGGGCTCAGGCGCTCGCAGCAGCTCAGTTTGCTCTTTTTCCTTCTGCATGGCCGTTCTCTGACCTCTCTTGGGTCCACTTCCTCTTGTGAGGCTTGAGAGGCCTTCTCTTTTGTCATCACCTCTTCCTGGGGCTCTGTTTCAGGGTCTCCAGGAGAAGCCCATGGCTCACCCTCTGCGCTTTTAGTTTCAGATGGGGGCCCCCTCTCCCTTCCCTTTTCTCTTTCCTCTGGGAACTACCCACTCCCTCCTGTCAGAGGTACCGCTGTGGCCCTGCTTTTACCTGTTGCATTTCATCTGCAAAAGGGACTAAAGATACAGTGAGAAGGAAAGGACACATAGAAATGTGTCACTGGCTCTTTTGTCACCAGCAAATGCTGTGAGTGCCCTGTGGAGGCCAGAAGGTTTTGTAAGTCGGGCACAACAAGGGCCAGGCCTCAGTGGTGCAAATGCAGAGGGGCTGTATACAGCATTGGACGCTAAAATAAAGTATGCAGACAGAGACAGGGCTGCCTGCAAATCGGGCAATTACACCTCTATTTAGCATTCTTCCCTCCCCCCTCCCCACCCCCCCACTCTCTTTGCATAGCTTGAGGCATTTTCTCTGAAAGCCCTGACCTGGCCTGAGGAGATCTGCTTGCACCCAGGAGACAGATCTCAGGTCCCAGATCGGGAGATTTCTGCCTTCTCTCCATTTCAGAGGATGCTGTGGCAAACAGGTACCAAAGCTGAGCTACTCCAGTTTGGCAGCAGTGCCTCAGTTAAACACCAGGTGGTAATATTGGCCCAAAATTCAGGACTCGAGGGGCCACTGTGGTCAGGAATCAGGTGAGCCGGCAGAGGGCAGCCTCCCACAGCCCTGGCAAGGGCAAGACGCCCGGAAGGAGGAAGAGGAAACATGGCCGAGATGGGGGTCTTGCAGTGCAGTTACAGGGAGAGTGGGCGGGCGGACAGGACCAGGGTCAGGCCCTTGTCTCAGTGATGAGGAATTCTATTCACTCCCTGACGATGAACTAGTGATGATAGTTAAGGCCTTGCATTTTCTGGTGTTATGCTTTTTCAGTCTTTGAAACATACCTTTTTCCTTGCAGACCATTTCCCTGTGAATCAGATATGAAAGTAAGCAAGATAGACGGTGTACTTATCCTTGCCTTATAAAGGAGGAAAACGAGGCTGAGAGGAGGCCACCGAAGGTCAGGCAAGGCCGAGGCGCTGACGTGGGGGGGGAAGGGCAGGAGTCTAGTTCTTAAAACCCCCCGGGGAAGAAGGGCTAGGGAAAGGGGGAGCTGTGTGACTCAGAGAGCTTTCTTTGCCCTCATTCCAGCACCCTGGGGGAGGGGGAGACTGCATCAGGAGCGGGCGAGCCGGGGCTAGAGGAAGCCGGGAGGTGTGCAGATAGGCCAGCAGGAAATGAGAACGCTCGGAGCTCCGCAGTGGAGAAGATAAGTGATCTCGGCCCCTCACCTCCCTGGCTGACGTTGCCATGTTTCCCAGTAACCGGGGTGCTCTGGATGTCGGGGCAGGGAAGGAGAGGGCACTGGAGGGGGAGGGGGTAGGGAGGGTAGCGCTAGTCAAGGGCAGTGGGGTTCTTGGGTTCTGCGGAGTTGCTCGGGAGCGGATGGAAGCCCCCCCACGGTCCCCTGGTCAGCAGGATCATTTTCTCCCTGCAGCTGCTGCTGCTACCTGTGTGCATTAACTGAAACAAAGCCCCTGTAGTATCTTAATGACTTTGTAACAGGCCTCAGTTCAAACACCACCTCCTCCACCAAGTCCTTCCAGCAGGGAGGCAGCGAGCATGTCAGATAGAACCTGGCTCAGACCTCCCTGTCGCCTACCACTTGGTGACCTTGGGCCAGTTACTTAATCTCACTTGTAAAATGGCAGTAGTAATGCCTACTTTGTTTGTTGTTTTAATTAAACTTTGAATAAGATAATGTATGGAAAACAAATGGTCTCAGCCAGTCAGGCTCCTTCCAGCCCTCTGACTGCCCCCCCTGCGGGGTTTATCTGTGTCTCCTGAGTGACATGCTACCTGCAGCTTTGTCTGAAGCCTCAACTGGACAGGCATTTTTGCACGTAGGTCCCAGGCACTGTGCAGGGTGGGTCCAACCCTGCCTGCAGACACACGCAGCTCAGCAGAGTGGGCAGTGATCTGTGATGTGCACACATACGTGCCATGTGCATTCTTATCTTCTTTCCCCCTCGAAGACTATTTGCTCCTTAAAGGTAGGTCAGATACTTTTTCAGCTAGGGTGACAACATTGCCTGAACTAAAATTAAGGACACGTGGGTTGACATATATGAATGTTCTTACGGAGACAGTGAAACGAAATATTTGAAGTCTGTGCTGACTTGGAAAATTCAAGAGTAAGTTTGCTATTCCCACAGTGTATAGCAAAATCCTGGATACAATGGTTAGAGAAATATTTATTGTTTGACTACATTAATAAATGAATGCATAAGCAGCTGTGATTTCAGTGACCTCCAAAGGCTCCCAAATTCCCTAAGATCAGAGCGTCTGAAATTCCTCGCATTAAAGTGACTGACAGGGTTAAGACAGCATAAAGGCCCAGGTTAAAAATAAATGCGTGTTGCCTAGGAGGAGACCCACATTTGCCCTTTTGAGCAGGTTGAAAAGATCAGCAAGTGTCACCTTACAAAAGAGAGGGGGCCCCCAGGGACAGGTGTCTCCAGGGACTGAGAGAGGTTGGGGAGGGCTGGACTTGCTGGAATGGGGTGACATGAGGAAGCCTCGGGCAGCCTGGGGAAAGGAAGTGTGTTGGGGAACTGGGGGAATCCCCAAGGGGGATGTGACGCTTGGAGAAGGGCCTCTTGCACAAGACTGGCTTCTGCCCAGTTTGCTCTCACTCTTTTGGGATAGCCATGGGCTGGGAGATTCAGGAACCCTTTGAGATTAGATTCAGTCTCCTTTTTTCATCCCTCTAAAAGTGCTAAATAGGTTAACTGACTTGCCCAAGGACGCACAGCTGTTTGGTGGCTGGGCTGGGTCTCAGAGCCAAGTGTCTGTGCCCCTGTGAATGGCAAGCCTCCAGCCTCAGTCTAGAATGCCAGCCACAGAACAGGCGTGTTGGGGCCAGGCTGGGACTCGGAGTGGAGGCATCTTGCCTGCCAGTGTCCTCACAGTGTTCCAGATGGTGAAGGGTGATGTCTTAACACACCCTTCACCCCCCCTGCCCCCGGCCCTGCCTCCTCCACATGTCTGTCAGCAGTGCTGGCTCTGGAATGATGCCGTCTCAGGACAGGCAGCCGGGAGGGCTGCCCACAAAGGAGGGACTCCAAGCAAGGACTAATCCTGTCAACTTCCTCCAGCGATTAACCCAGAGCGCCAGGAGGTACTTGTCCTTGCCTTGACTGCTTCCTCCTCTTTCTGGATCCCTCAGTGCCCTCCTAGTCTTCCACTCGGACAGCTGAGTGGACCCCCACCTCACCTCCCAGTCCTTCCCATCAAGCCCCTGGCATCCAGCTGGGTGCTCTCCTAACTGCCTACCCGCCCCCCCACCCTCATTGGGGTCTCTCCACAGGCTCAGCCTGTCCCTTTCTGATGCCTTTGCTTCTCTCCACTCAGCTTGGTGCTCTCTCTGTCGCCCATGTTCCCACCCTGGGTAGGGATGAGGTTCTTCTTCCCAGATAGTTTGCAGGCTCTCAGAACAATACCTAGGCAGGATCTTAAAGCTCGTGACTTCACAGAAGCAACGAGAAAGTTTTCGGTTCAAAACGAGAGGGAGCTGTTAAAACGCGCTGGCACTGGGCCCTGGGACAGCTCGAAGCTATGGAGCGCGAGGGCTTTCAGGAATGCCATTCTGGAAGGAACTTGGCAACCAAAGACCTCCCTCCTGACAGAGACAGGAAGTGCCTGGCGACTCTGTCTTGGAAGGTCATTGAATTATCAACACCACCAACTTGATTTCCATTTAAAATTTTATTACATCAACAGAAGAAAAAAAAAAACCACAAACCCTCACAAAACAAAACACACAACTAAAACTTAAACCAACTCAAAGACAGAAGATTATTATCCAGGTATAACTAAAACCCTCCCTGAAAAAAAAAGAAAACAACCTTAAAAATCCAAAAGAAATAGAAATGCCAGCTTCAAAAATATTTATCCAAAAAGTAAGGCATCCACTTTACAAAAAACAATAATGGAAGGAGGTTGGAGGAATGAGAAGAGGGAACAAGAGGATGTTCCCCTGAGCCTCCAGGGCCAGCCCCAGTCTTCCTGGAGTCCACTCTGAAGGGACCACATCTCGGACCAAACCCGCACCTTACCAATGCAGGCTCAAGCAGGCCGGGTGGGAGGCTGGGAGACCCAAGTAGGCCAGGAGCACTCCCCAGGTTTTCCAGTTTCAGCAGACAGGATGGGGAGTTGGGGGAAGCGGGGGACTCCTGCTTGGGATAAAAGGATCCCAGTCCTTAGCACAACAGGTGTGGCTAGGAGGCTGTAAGGGCCCAGGGCAAACACCAGCACCTTCTTTGGAGCACAGGGAATGGCAGCTTCTGCCTGCAGGACAGGATGGCCACAAGTCTGCAAACCATAGAGAACGGGCTTTTCCGAGAGCCTCCAAAGTGGGTACCTTCTGCCACTGTCCTCTCATCCTGTCCTGGAGGCTGTCCAGACAGGACAGTGGTGTGAGCAGAAAGGAGGGAGGGGTTATCTGAGTTGGGGGAGGAACTGGCCTTCAGAATACACTTTCTCCCCAAACAGTCTCCGAGGCGATGGGAGGGGTACCTCTGGGGAGATGGGAAATAGCCCTCCCTCCCTGGAAGGCTTTTCATGCCAGGTCTGACCGGAGGGCTGGAAATAAGGGGGTATTTTTAGGTCCAGTTCTTGGATGGGAGGTGACTTAAGGCTGATTTGGCTCGACTTTCAGGCATGAAGGGCTTGGGGAGCCTTCACACCCCAGGAGCCAAAGTCCAGAGAAGAGGAAAAGGGCAAGATGGGGGTGCTGGCAGTGCTGGCTGCCTGGGGCTGTGCTGGAGCATCACTGCGGGGGTAACAGGGTGGCGGGCTCCTTCCCATGGGGGTGGGAGGGAGGAAGAGAGGAGCTCCTTTGTCATTAGGAGAGAAATGTCCACTACATTGGAAATAAGCAGCTTTCTGGCTTCAGGAAGCTTTGGCACTGAGTTGGGGGGAGGAGGCAGGGGCAAGGCTGGGTTTCTACAATCTGAGCCTTTCCCAGTCTGTTCCATAGGCCCGGCCGGGGTTAGGGGAGGGGGAAGTCCTCCTGCCCATTGGTCCTTAGGTCAGTGGGGAGATGCTGTCCTGACAGGAACCTCACTCTGCACAGAAGGCCCAGGCTGGGGGTTGGAGGGGGGAGGAGGGAGGAGGGGGAGGGGTGGGCCAGAGGAGGGAAGCATCACCTCTGATGTCTTCGGTCACTGGTGAAGGGAGGGGGATTTGGGTCTCTTCAGCTGACCTTTAATGGTAACAGATTTGCTCGAGTCTGTCCCCAAGTGACTCACTGTTGCTGCCACTTCTCTTGGAGCTGAGGCTTCCCTTGGGCTCAGGAATGGGGAGGGAAGGCAGCCCTGAACTCAGGTTCCTGAGGAAGCGACTAAGGGTGTGGGCCCAGGAGGGAGGGCCGTGTAGGGCACCCCTGGAAGCTCCACGGCTTTAGACACAGGCCTTGGGGGTGAGAGGAGGCTGGATCTTTGGGTACAAATGTCAGAATCTCTGTTTATAGTTTCTCACCACCCACACCCAGGTCCTGCCCCTGCTTGACAAGAGGCAGAGGGGTGTCTGTGTGTTTGGGGGACCCAGGCAGGGCAGGAGGGCAGAGAGGGGATGAAGGAGGGGGGAAGCAGCTGAGAGGGGAGGGTGGTCCTCAGGGCTCCTCTGCATCCTTGTCCTTGGGGGCAGTGGGCTGCCACTGCTGCTGCATGTCCTCGCTTAGCTCCTCTGTCCCTGAGTCCTCCTCCACCTTGGGGTACACAACCATACACATCTTCTGGCTCACCAGGGTCAGCAACTCTGTGGGAGGAGGCCACATAGGAACCAGATCAGCGCTGAACGTCCCACCAACCTGGCCAGCCAGACCAGGGCCCTTCCCAGATCTCCTGCCGCAGCGTTTTGCCTCAGCTGAGCCGCCAGCGCCGTGAGGGGACTCCCTCTCCAGGAGACGATCACCTCACCTACCTCCTCCGTCTCTGGGCGGCCTGTTTGCTGGCCGCTCCTTCTCCTCAAGGCTCCATGCCCACAGACCGCCAATTCTCGGGTGTCCCCTGGTCTCCATGCAGCCCAGGGCAGCTGCTATAGGATGGCCACTCTGGTAGGCCTAAGGTCTGTGCGGAAATATCCGCTGTTCTCCTCTCCTTAGAGGTCTCTGGGGAGGCACCTGCCCTGTCCCGTCCCGACCCTTTCTCCAGTTCTTTATGGCCCAGCCTCCTGATCCTGGTGGGGTTCCCCAGCCAGACTGCTGACCACTCTATTCCAGACCAGGGGGCCCTCTAGCCACTCAGAATCTTCAACAACTTACCAATGAACTTATTGAAACACCTGGGCTTGTGTTGCCAGTAAACACCCAGGAAATAGACAGGCACCCCTGTCAGCATGATGGCCAGGCCGGTGCCACACACCACAGGCTCCGACCACAGGCTGAAGACCAGCAGGAAGGCCCAGAACAGCAGGTAGATGATGGGGAACAGCAGGTTGACCTGTGGATCAGAGACACCGTTACCTGCATGGATCCTATGGCCCCCAGCCTCAGGGCACCCTCCCCCTTCTTCACCCACAGGGAAGCGCTTGGAGGGCAAAGCTGGGTTTTACTCAGCTCTGTGGCTCCCACACCCCGAGCCCTGGTGGGGCAAGTGCTCTGTCAACAGACGTTGGTGAACGTGCGCAGTGGGACAGTTAGAGGAGTGGGGGGCCTAGGGAGGGGACAGTCCTCATTGTCCTCTGAGGTGGGAGCAAACAAGGCCTCATCATCCAGCTGTGTGCCTGTAGCAGCAAGAGAAGCCCATGTAGGTTGATGAGCTTGCTGGTATATTGATATATGTTTGCTGAGGTCCTCCGGAGAAGGAGAGCAGAAGAAATGAATGAGGGGCAAGAAGGAGATGACCTGTCAGTCGGGCTCCCCTCCCCCAGCTGGCAGGATGTGGCAAATGTCTCTCCCTCTCACCGGGGACAGTCCCAATTTGTTTCAAGCAGTTTCTGCCAAGACGACAGAAATCAGGAAACCTAGTGTGGCATAAGGCAGCCCAGGGCCTTATTTACTTCAGGAAGAAGCAAACTCTGTGGGCTCCACCCACTACTGTGACCACAGGTGGAAGTGCACTGTAGAGTCTTCAAGACTCTGGACTCATCTGCCTTTCTCCTCTTGTCCTCTCTCCTCTTAGAGGGTATGCGTATGGTAGGGAGATGGGGTTATTCTACTTCCTCTTCTCTCTAGCAGGCTTTCTAAGAATGGTAGGAAAGTGGCAGAGAGATTTCGAGAGCCCTCGATTCCTCAGCTGGCAGAATCTTCTAGAAGCGTCTAGTCTGTGTTTCCAGAATAGGATTGTTCAAATAGCTCAGGGATATACCCTAGTCTTCTAATTTGCAGGAGAACCCACAGCACTCTGGCATATGTTGTTCTGAGCACTCCCATCTGCTCCTATCACAAATTTATTCCTTGTACAATCGAGAGGTTCACCAGGCACCCTACTACATGCAGGGCCATAGTAGTTTAAAAAGGGAGGATCATGGAAGGCTGGAGTGGACTGGGAAGCTTCAAGGAAGAGAGGTCCTTGAGTGTGGAAGATGGTTAAAATTTGGAGAGGCACATGGGAGAAGGAAACTCATTCCGGGATGAGACGGAGAGATTGCATGAGTGAACCCAGCTACCTGGAGGGACAAGTAGGAGACTGGTCAGGTTAGAAGGTCGAGGAAAAATCAGCTGACTTTTTAAAGAGTGAGAGCCATAGGAAACAAAGGAATGACAGGATGGAAGTATCACTTCATCTAACCTATTCCTCCAGCTGCAGTTTGCTGTGGTCCTGTCCCCAGTGGAGAATGGAAATGGCTGCCCCATTCACACATGGCCTTTGCTTCCCAGAGGGTCTCCCACACTCATGGAGATGATGAGCTGCGGTCAGCAGCGAGAACAAGGTGATGTAAAAATCTGAGCTTAGCTAGAACCAGTGGAGGAGGGGGAGGGGCCCCAAAGGGAGGTTCTCGCACCTTGATGGGGCGGGGGATGTCTGGCTTCTTCCACCGAAGAACTATCTGTCCAGCAATTGTGACGCCGTAGAAGAAGTAGTTGATGAAGCCCACATAGTTGATGAGTGTGTACATGTCGCTGGTGACAAGCATCAGCAGGGTGGAGATGCACTGGGGGGAGTGGAAGAAGCTCATCGGTGATCAGAAAGACATTAGGAGACTGGAGGAGCTGTTTACTGGTCGGGGCTGTTCCCCTGCCTCTAGGCAGGCGATGCCATTTTATAGAGGATCTCTCAAAATGGAGACTTTACAACCTCTCCTAGAAACTCAGGTCATTGCTAACACTTTCATCACCAGGAAGTTCTTTCTCACCACATGGGTGATAATCAAAACATTTAACCACAGATACAGCAGGTACAGCATGGGCACTAACCAATCAGAACAGATACTGGCTGTAAACAACTGGATTGGCCACACTGGTGGCAGCCAGCCCTATGCCACCCTGGTCTCATTTATATTTCTTCCTTGGTTGAAGCTCAAGCTAATTTTGTTTTTTTTATCCCTTAGGGAAGGTTGTTAACTGCAGATTAAGGCTTTATTCTTGCCCTCATCCTCTTTTCCTGGTTGAGTCATCTAATTTATTTTTCTTCCTTCCTTTTCTTTTATTTTTTTTTAAATCATAAACAGTTATATAGCACTTCCTAAGCATCAGGTTCTTTCTTTAGCATTCTACAAATATTAACTCATGTAACCCTCATAACATCCCTGTGTTATGAACAAATCTTTGCTCCTTCTCTTTGCTCTCTCTAAATGCTTCTACTCCGGGGTAATTCCACCTCCATTTACCACCATTTACCATTCACCCCTCCCATCCCGAGTTTCCTTTTCTCCATTTTCGGTTTACCAGTGTACCAGTCTTCCTTTATGATTTTTCTTATTTGGTGCACCCTGAGACCAAATTTGTTTCAGTGATGTTTCCCAAGAGACTGGCAGAGCCTCCTGGAGCAGGCAGGTTGATGGGGAGGGGTGGGAGTGTGCAGTGATCAGCCAGGAGCAGAGGCCCAAAGCTGCTACCCTGTGGGTAACAGGTACAGGGGGAGCCAAGAAAGAACTTTCTTTGCGAGGTTGTAAAATCTTGAAGCAGCCACTTCAGTCTGACCCAAGAGTATGGGAGAATGGAATGAGCCAGCCTGGGAACCTTAAGGTATTTCAGGACTCAGGGTCTTTGCTTGCTATATCTCTTGATGTTAATCAGGCCCATGTATACCATTTGCCAGATTATTTAAGGCCCAGAGAAACCTAGGCGCACAAGGGTGACAGGGGCGTGTGTGGGAACTGTGAACTCCCAGCTCAAAGCAGCACAAAGAGGGAGGGTGTGTGCAGGGCTGGCAGAGGGAGGGAACCTTACTGTGAAAAGCAAGGCTGGGATTGGGGTGCAGCGCTTCACGTGGATCATGGCCAACACACTGGGAAGGTGGCCCTCCCTGGCTCCAGCAAAGAACAGCCTGGCAGAGAGAAAAGCAGGTCAGCCTGTGATGGCCCATGGACCATCCAAGGATGCTTCCTCCCTAGTCCGGCTCCCTCATCCATGCCCACCTCTGCCCACACAGGAGCATCTCCCCTCCAGTCAGGTACCTGACTTCTCTTGCACACCTTCCAGCCCACTAGTCAAATGACCCACGTTCACAAGGCAGGTGCAGGCAAACCAGAGGCAGTCAGTGGATAAGTGGATGGATTCTGGAGTGTGAAGACCCTGAGTGTGGTCTGGGTGGCTTGGGGTTACTGATGACTGTGCTGTCACTCTGTGGGTCTCTCACAAAACCTGGGGTGCTGTAGGAGTAGCCTCTCTCCTTTGCCTAAAGCCTTAATCCCTTTAAAAATGTGCCTCCTTCCTCCTCAAGGGATATACGTTCTTTGAGACATGGGGACTAAACTGTACATGGAAAGCCTTAAAAACATGCCTATTCTATTCAGGAAGTAGCTGCCTTTGTGGGGTGGGAAATGGGTGGTAGTCCAGGAAGGGACACGTGAGAACTTGGGGGATATGTGGAAATGTTCTATACATTGTTTTGCGTGGTAGTTACATGGTCGTCTACAATCATCAAAACTCATCAACCTGAACACTAACGATCTGTGTATTTTATTGTATGTAAATTATACCTGAACATTTATATCCTTAAGCTACTTATTCTATTCTCCCCCCAAATCCTGAAGAAATGAATAGAGTTGGTGTAAGATGTACATACAAAGATATTGTGAGGATAAAAAAGATTGGAAATACCCTAAATGCCATAAAGTAGATGATTACATAAATTATGGTATATCTATAAAATAGAATATTATGTAGACATGTTTTTGAAAAAAAACTGATTGCGTGAGAATACGCTCACAATATAACATTAAATGAAAAAAGCAAGATTGAAAACTGTACGATTCCATGCAGTATGATTCCTATTAACTAAGATATTATTTACAGGCATGTAAAAACATTAAAATATCAACCAATTACCTCTGGGTGGTAGAATTATGAGTAACTTAAATTTTCTTTCTTAGATTTTATAAATTAAAAAAATCTTAAAATAGACAGGAAACTTATAATTAGAATAATTTTTTTTTTTTTTGACTGCACTGCGTGGCGGCTTGTAGGATCTTAGTTCCCCAACCAGGGATCGAACCCGGGCCCTCAGCAGTGAAAGCGTGGAGTCCTAACCACTGGACTGCCAGGGAATTCCCCAAAAATTATTTTTTAAGTTAAAAAAATTAAAATTTTATTTTGAGATAACCATAGATACACTTGCAGTTGTAAGAAATAATGCAGAGCCACCCTATGTATCCTTCACCCAGTTCTCCCATTGGTAACATATTGCAAAACTATACTACTATATCACGACCAGGATATTGATGTTTACAAATAATTTTTAAAAAGAGAAATTTTAACATAAAGAGCAGCCTTCTTCTTCTTTCCTCTCCTAAGAAAAAGAGAGAATACTGTAAGCTGTTAGGAAATTAGGCCACTTTTCATTGGAAATTAGGCCACTTTTCCTTTTTTCTAGGATTTTGTAGGGAAAGGAGCACCTAAGCGTTGAGAGGAAGGGGATGGTGTGATGGGGACAGAAAGGAACAGAATCAGCACAGTGGGTGGCCTGAAGAGAACTGTCACTTTGTGATTTGTGTATGGGGGAGAGTGGAGCTAACAGCAGTGGCTCCTCAGAAGCATGGGAGTGGATTATGGTCCCAAGTACCCATATGTACACCACCAGTTGCCATCATCAACTACCTCGTCCTGTGTCACTGATTTCATGCAGCCACATGACATCGCCCCTCTGCAGTGCAGCCTCATGCACCCAATGGAGCCCCAGGTGCTCTGTGGGCCTCACCATGCACATAACCAGGGTCTCAAGTTCACACCCCTCCTCCACATGCAGCCAGGACCAAGTGGAGTTGGCAGGTCCAACAGCATTGGCAAGTCAAGTTCACAAGAGACAATCCTTGCCCAGCTAGCCGACCACAGAGGAGACATGACATTAAGCATGACACACACGCACACACACTCCTACTCCTCAGGAAGGATCATTCTCTCCATACCCCCAAACACAAAAGAGTAAGAGAGAGAAGGAGGGAAGGAGGCAGGAAGGGAGGAAGGGAGGAAGAGAAGAAGGAAAGAGGGAGGGATGGAGCAAGGAAGAAAAGGAGGGAGGGAGGAAGGAAGGGCCAGAGGGAGGGAGAGAGGGAGGAAGGGAGGGGGGAAGGGAGGGAGGAAGAAAGGAAGGATGGAAGGAACTGGGAAGATGAGTTGAGGAGGCCTGCCGGGTGAGCTGTGCCTCTGAATCCGAGGCCGAGCGCACTGGGCCGCCGCCTCCCGCATGCGCACATAGCAGGACCACATGCACGCAGACCGCTGCTCAGCCTACCCGAGGGACAAACCCCACTCTAAAGCGACTGGAGCCAGTCACTCTCCTTCAATAGATCCCAGAGAGCCTCATGGGTCACTGCTCTTCCACCGCTTGCCCTCGGCTGGGGCCTCCAGGTGGTCACTGCTCCTGTGTAACATGCACACGAGGTTGCCGTGGGTGAGTGTTGGAGGGTCCTGGGGTACGGGGGATGCCCACACTCCCTCTTTCTTGCCCTGGGTCCTGAAAACATGACACTCCTTTGTCATTTCACAGGAACTCCTCCCTGATGTGATGTTGGCTTTGGAAGCAGCTGAGTTCAGGGGTTCACTGCTTTTGCTGTATCTTTTTTTTTTTTTTTTTTTTTTTGGCGGTACAAGGGCCTCTCACTGTTGTGGTCTCTCCCGTTGAGGAGCACAGGCTCTGGACATACAGGCTCAGCGGCCATGGCTCACAGGCCCAGCCGCTCCGCGGCATATGGGATCTTCCCAGACCGGGGCACGAACCCGTGTCCCCTGCATCGGCAGGTGGGCTCTCAACCACTGCGCTACCAGGGAAGCCCTGCTGTATCTTTTGAGTAGGACTGTGCCCTTGGAGGAGGGGGGCTTTCTAAGAACCCTGGGAGGATCACATCAGTGGAAATCATCCAGCATCTGCCAGCCTCAACCGCCCATTCTGGAGACAGCAAAAAGGGACATTAAGAAGAGGGCAGACGTTTGGATGTGTGCAGGCAGGGGCTGGGTACTCCTGGGCCCATTCATGCTTCAGGCTTTCCTGAGTGTTTGGGGTAGGGGACGTGGCTTTGGACAAATGCTTTCCTTCCATTCTTCCCCACCCATCTCACTTCACACCCCTACCCGTGCCTCATGGGTGGCCACACAAGGGCCTCCTTCAGCCACCTGTCAGTTTAACAGGGAGGAGCCTGCACACTCAGGGCACTCAGAGATGAGCCCATTCCATCTGCAATCTGGGCCCAGAAGTTTCATGACAGGCCAGCCAGAGGCCCCAGGCATGGGTCCCTCCCTGGCCCGTTTCAGAGTGGGGTTCCTTTCCAGCCAGCACAGCCTGCTTCCAGGCAAGTGGGAAAGGGGCTCTGAGGCTGCAGGCAAGGCACTGTTCTGTTGCCAAGCACACAGCCTGGGGATTCCTCCGCCCTCTGCTCCTCTGGACATGCGGTGGGATGGCGCTTCTTGCCACCGCAGCTAAAGCCACACATGTCGTGCGTCACCACACGAGCAGCACAGGCTCCTCCGTGTCCACACAGACACACGCACACACCCTCGTGTGAGCAATCGCCCCCTGCAAGGTCACCACCTAGATGCCCATACATAACCCCGCTGACGGAGACAAGCCCCCCACCCCCAGATACACAGAGCAATATGCATAGCAGAATGGCCTCTGGCCCAGGAAGGGCCTGGACGGCACTCACCGGGAGGAGGTGAAGAGGGACCCATTGACTCCTCCAAATGTGGACAGGGCGACGGAAATGGGCATGATCCAGGCCATGACCCCTAGGAGCTTCTCTCCAAAAGTCTGGGAGAGAAAACAAGGGGGTGAGCATAAAAGGAGAGGTCACAGCCTCCCACCTGCGTGTCACTGCTGGGAATGTTCCCTCCCAAACCCACCCCTGCTGAGTCTCTCTGGCTAAAGTCCTTGAGAGGAGGGACCACAGCTTCCCTGCCCCAGCCCCTCCTGCACCCCTACTTCCCTTGGTGAGGACTACACAGTGGGGATTCAGTAATGTTTGGGACCGACTAACTAATGAATGAGACTGTGCATGGTGGTGATAATAACAATAAACAACTAACATTTGCTATCCTTGTTTTATGGATAAGAAATTGAGGCACAAAGCAATTAAATAGTTTGCCTAAGATCACACACCCAGGAAGTGGAGGGCCAGGACCATAAACCAGCTGTGTGAGTCCAGGCCTCGCGTACACTATACTAGAGCGACTCAGGCAGGCTGGGTTTCAAATCTTAGCCCAACATTTAGGAGCTGTGAGACCCTGAGCAAAGTTCTTAATCTTTGAGCCTCAGTTTTCCCATCTGTAAAATAGAGATAAATCCTAATTCATAGAAACAGAAGATATTGTGTGTGGGGGAAGTGATTAGAACAAACGACTTCGTAGGCCAAGAAATAAACGGTGGTGAAGCTATAGACTAGTCTTCACGTATTGAAAGGATATAGGGACTTCCCTGGTGGCTCAGTGATTAGGAATCCGCTTGCCAATGCAGGGGACACGGGTTCGATCCCTGGTCCAGGAAGATCCCACATGCCGTGGAACAACTAAGCCCGTGCGCCACAACTACTGAGCTTGCGCTCTAGAACCCACGAGCCACAACTACTGAAGCCTGCACTCCTAGAGGCCATGTTCCGCAACAAGAGAAGCCACTGCAATGAGAAGCCCATGCACCACAATGAGGAGTAGCCCCTGCTCCCCGCAACTAGAGAAAAGCCTGGCGCAGCAACGAAGACCCAATGCAGCCAAAAATAAATAAATAAATTTATTTTTTAAAAAAGAAAGGATATAAAATGTTGGGGAATCAGCTTTTTCTACATTCTCTGAGCCAAGTACATACTTGATTTATAGCACATTTATATTTATATATAATTTATAGCACATTATGAGGAAGGGGTTGTTTAGAAGAGCTGTCCTGCTGGGGAGGGTTAGTGATCATGTGAACAGGCTGCCACGGGACAGTGGAGGGCCTCTTTTTTTAATGGTCTTCAGAGATGAGACACATAATGACAGTGGCAGGGTGGGGCCGTGGCCCAGGTGAAGCCACATGAGGGAACTGCATGGCTCCCAGGTCCTTCCTGGATATCAAGGACCCCAATGCCTTGGACCTGTAAGATCTCTTTCCCCAAAGAGCACAAACTGCATATGCTTTTCCCTAATGAGGGAAGGAGTCAAGTTGTCCAGGTGAGCATACGGAGGCAGAGAGAAACTGCGAGTCTTGTGCAAGATTATGTCTTTCTGAGGAGGAGCACATCTCCTTTATACAATCATCATATTTAAAGTTTAAAGTGCCCTAAGGACTTCCCTGGTGGCGCAGTGGTTAAGAAACCGCCTGCCAATGCAGGGGACATGGGTTCGAGCTCTGGTCCGGGAAGATCCCACATGCCGTGGAGCAACTAAGCCCGTGAGCCACAACTACTGAGCCCATGCGCCACAACTACTGAAGCCCACACGCCTAGAGCCTGTGCTCCACAACAGGAAAAGTCACCACAATGAGAAGCCCGCGCACCACAACTAGGAGTAGCCCCTGCTCCCCGCAACTAGAGGAAGCCCATGCGCAGCAGCGAAGACCCAACGCAGCCTAAATAAATAAATAAATAAAAGTTTAAAGTGCCCTAGATCAGGAGTTAGCAAACGTTTTTTTGTACAGTCAGATAGTAAATATTTCCGTTTTGTAGGCCATACAGTCTGTGACAATGACTCAGTTCTGCCGTTGTAGCTGCCCATCACAACCTGGCCATCCAATTGCTCCTGGGCATCTGAAGACCTGGCTTCTGCCCTGAGGACCTGAGAAGACTTTCAGTCCCACATAGCCATGGATCAGGGGAAAGTGAGGGGGATTAAGCCCACAAGTCTATATCATCATTCCCGGTTTGAGGGCATGTGAGTTTGATTTCTTTCTTTCCTTTTTCAAAATTGAAGTATAGTTGATTTATAGCATTTCAGGTGTACAGCAAAGTGATTCAGCTATATATATATTTATATATAATCTATATATATAAAGATATAAATATCTTCCTTTTCAGGTTCTTTTCCATTATAGGTTTTTTTTTTTTTTTTTTGTGGTACGTGGGCCTCTTACTGTTGTGGCCTCTCCTGTTGTGGAGCACAGGCTCTGGACGCGCAGGCTCAGTGGCCATGGCTCACGGGCCCAGCCGCTCTGCGGCACGTGGGATCTTCCCGGACAGGGGCACGAACCCGTGTCCCCTGCATCGGCAGGTGGACTCCCAACCACTGTGCCACCAGGGAAGCCCCATTATAGGTTATTACAAGATATTGAGTATAGTTACCTGTGCTATACAGTAGGTCCTTATTGTTTATCTATTTTATATATAGTAGTGCATATCTGTTAATCCCATACTCCTAATTATCCCTCCCCGAGTTTGATTTCTTACCACAGCGACTGCGTTTGATGCCAGCAGCTCCTGGGGGGACATTGCAGTGACATAAGCGACATTGGCAAAGACATACACAAATGTGACCAGTGGGATGGAGATGAAGATGGCTCTGGGAAGGTTCCTGTAGAGGGAGAGGAGGTGAGAGGGGGAAGGCCTGGCACCTGGGACCACCTGCCTCGTCATGGGGTCCAGGCAGTGCCTTCTGTCTTTCTGCACGAAGTTGTCCTTGCAGCCTTCTGCGATGCTCCCTCTCCCTGGGGGGTGGATTTTGTCTCCATATGGGCAGGATAATTGAAAGGAAATGAAACTGCTTAGGTTGGGAATATGCTCCATACCTGTTGATCTTTTCCTGACCAGAATCTCCACCATGCACTCCCCCCACTCCCTGAACACACACCTCAAGATACAAAGACCTGCCTGTCATGAGACAGATGAGTACGATGCCTGGAATCCTCTCAGGGCACATTTCATTCTCTAAGGCAGTGGTGTTATCTCAGCACCATTTTTTTTAGCTTTTCACCTGCTCTGGCATAGTCACTGGATCATTTTTCTCCTGGTAGGGTGGGTGACAAATGGTCTAAGTTCCTGGGAAATGAACTGGTTCTTCAGGATAGACCAGGTCATGGTCAGAAGGGGACTGAGGGGAGAAGTAGGCACTGGACCTGTGGCTCCCTCTTTCCAGTGGCAGGTGCCATGGATTTTGAAGGGGGAGAGGGAGAGCTGGGCTATTGCAACTCACTTGTAGGGATCGACAAGCTCCTCCGTCACGTAATTTAGAAAGTTCCAGCCTCCATAGGCAAAGGAGCCCTGAAGGAAAGCCAACGCGATGAGGCCGATGTCAGGTTCTTGGAAATTCTCAAATGCGTTCTTTGGCTCCAGCCAGAAGTACTGTCCTGTGGACACAGGGACAGGAGGCTGCTCAGAGAGACACGTCAGAACTCGGCAGCCTCTGGTCTCCAGTGAAGGCCACATATTGGAGAAGTGGGGCCGAAAGGAGCAGAGAAGTAGAGGTCTAGGACCCCCCAGGACATGGTAATGATGAGTCCAAATGGCGGCTCAGGTTCAACGCACAGTTCTGAATGTTCCTTTTTTAAAAGGCAGAGTTCCTTGGAAAGAAAGGCCAGGGGAGGTTACTGGGCAGGGCAGGGTAAATTGGAACTGGCTTGCTGGGATTCAGAGATGCAGGATTGGAGTCACTGGCAATCTCTTGATCACCTTCCCTCATATCTAAGTTGGTACATTTTCATGGAAAAAGCACCACGAACACCAAACACTCAAACATAAGCTTCCATGATGCTATTATTAGCTCAAGCTGGGCTTTCTTTGTCAATATCCTCCTGTCTCTTCCTAAGGCATGTGTTTGGTCTCCCCTTTCATGGAATAGATCTCCTGAAGACAGGGATTCTTCAGCGAGGAGCTTTTCGATGGCCTTCCCAGCCCTCAGCACAATATCTTGCACACAGTGGGTCCTCAAGAAAAGCTGCTGATTAAGGTCGTAGTAAGATACTGAGTAGCTGACCACACTTTACATCTTCATCCATAATCAAGGATTTGGACAGGAAATAACGAGATGAGAGTGATCAGGAGAAAGCATTGGGACCAGATTAGGAGGTCCCAATAAAGACTGGGCTGTCTTTATCTTCAAAAAGACAGCCCAGTGATTTCTTTAACTCTAAGTTCCCGAAAACAATACAATCTGCTAATGAATTTAATCCAACGGATGAAAATAATTAGGCATGTTATACAGCAGAAGCTTAATTATGTTTCCTGGAGTCAAAATCCAGGCACCCCACACTACCTCCAGAGCTTGTGGGTGGGTGGGAGGTCTCCCTGTTTGTCATCTGACTTTCTCCAGGAGCCAGTGACACTGGGGAGAGTCTAGTTCTGCCACAGGTCCCATGGAAACCAAATACAGGTTCAGGCTTGGAAAGGGCCAAATCCAATGGGGAATGTTGGCAGGGACCCCAGGAATGTAGAGCTCTCTCCTGTAGAGATTATGAGTAATTTTGAAACGTATAAAAAGCTCCTCTGTCTCCCATTTTAAGATATGGACAAGATAAAATATAAGATACAAAGAGCTTCCCTGGAGCTGGGACAAAAGGGCAATAGTATTCTAGAAATCTGGAATCTTCATCTACCTGTGCTGGAGCCATGAGATCAGCACAGGAGGACAGAACTCTGCACACCAGGGGGGCATGCCCAGCTCCCGGCCACTGTGGAGAAAATGGTTTCTCGTCCCCTTTGTCAAGCAAGTGAAGAAGAAAAGTCATTCAAGGAGAGAACTGGGACATCTCAGGGTGTGTACACATCCAAAGAAAGTGTGAGGTGTGTGTACACACAAGGGGTGGCAAGTTCTGATGACACCCACCTTTGCAGATCTGTACAACTCCCATGACGATGATCAGGCCCAGGGCCAGGAGCTTCCCAGCTGTGAAAACGTCTTGAACCCGGGTGGCCCACCGCACACTGGAACAGTTGACCCATGTGAGGAGCACTGAAATGACAGAACCCCAAACATACCCTCAGGGCCACAAGGAGGCTACAGGACCCCTCTGCACAGAAGTAGAAACGCTCCTTGCTCCTGATGATGAGACGTAACGGGTGAGCCAAAAATGTCGCAAGCTCAGCCCCAGTGTCCAGAAACTTTGGCCAGGATAGTAGGTTGGGTTACAAATGGGGATTATGTGCCACAAATTAGAGCTTGGTCAGAACATGCCCTGCCCAGGGCTGGAAGCCAGAAGTCAGCATGGAAGTGCAGGCACTGGCTTTGGGGAAAAATCAAGCCTCTCATCAGGGCATGAGTGTGGGCTCTGTTTTCAAGATACTGTATGTTCAAGAGGAGCCCTGAGCAGCTGGTAGTATCCTGGATATCATCTTCCTGAACCTGATTTTAGGGCAACAAGGTTTAGGGGAATCCTTTGTTACTTAGGTTTATCACGTTATAATTTACATTTAGTAAAATTCATTTTTCTAAGTGTATAGTTTGATGAGATTTGACAAATGTATTATTTAATCACTACCACACCCTCTATATAGAACATTTCCAACACCCCAGAAAGTTCTCTTGTCAAGTAGTACTCCATTATATGAACGTATTAGTTTTTTGTTTTTTTTTTTTTGCGGTATGCGGGCCTCTCACTGTTGTGGCCTCTCCCGTTGCGGAGCACAGGCTCCGGACGCGCAGGCCTAGCGGCCATGGCTCACGGGCTTAGTTGCTCCGCGGCATGTGGGATCTTCCCGGACCAGGGCACGAACCCGTGTCCCCTGCATCGGCAGGCGGATTCTCAACCACTGCACCACCAGGGAAGACCTGAACGTATTAGTTTTCTATTCACCGGCTGATAGACATTTGGGTGGCTCCCAGTTTGGGGCTATTATAAATAAATCTGCTATAAACACTTGCATAGGAGTCTTTGAGTGGATCATAGAGGTCTTTCAGGGGAGTTTTCATTTCTTTTGAGTAAATACCCAGGAATGGGATCCTGGGTCACATGGTGAACGTGTTTGACTTTATAGGAAATTGCCAAACTGTTTTCCAAAGTGGTTATATCATTTTGCATTCCCACCAGCAATGCACATCCTGTTGCTCTGCATCCTTGTCAGCATTTGGTATTGTCAGCTTCAAAAGTCTGACCATTCTAGGGAATTGCTTGGTGGTCCAGTGGATAAGACTCCACGCTCCCAACGCAGGGGGCCCAGGTTCAACCCCTGGTCGGGGAACTAGATCCCTCATGCATGCTGAAACTAAGAAGCCCACATACTGCAATTAAGACCCAGTACAGATAAAACAAAATAAATAAATAATTAAAAGATGTGGTACATATATAAAATGGAATATTAAACAAAAAAAAGTTTGACCATTCTAAAGGATGTGTAGTGGTATGTCACTGAGGCTTTGGTTTGCATTTCCCTAGAGACTAATGCTGTTGAGCACGTTTTCATGTGTTTATTTGCCACCATCCCTATATCTTCTTTGGTGGCATGGAGGGCTTGGAGTCACAAGGCTCCCACAGAGACGCCAGCAACATGGAACCTCCAAGGGCTGGTGGAGAGCTCAGCTCAAGGCTGAGCTGTAGGACAGTTTTACTGCCACACTCCTTAAGCAACTTATGGGAGACCAGGGGCTGTGGGAACCCAAATTCCTGGTGGTTATGAAGTACTTGAGAATGTGGGGAAAAAATTAAAATCCTCTTGCTTCCCTTTCCCCTGAAAGTGACCAGGATGCCCCCTAGTCCTCCAAGGGTACAAGCCATACATGTAAAAGCATGAGACTCTCTCTCTTCTCAAGCCTCTAATCGAGCCTCTGACTTCACTTGAACAGCTGATCAAGTTATATCATTACCTTATCCTGAAACCGTGTTTTTATTTTTCAAGTACTTTCCAACCTTACTTGATTCTGAGAACAAATGTTCTGCAGGGTAAGGACCTGACATTATTATTCATCTGTAACCTTCCTCCCTGAGCTGTTTCTACCTGGCAAGCGCCTCAGCTTTCAAGACCCAGCTCAAATGTCACCTGATCCATGAGTCTTTATTATTTTATTTATTCCTGACAAGGTGCCTGCCAGGTAAGATGTATCAGCCGCGTTTTGTAGGCAAGGAACAAAGTTCGTCCCTCCTTTCTACTCCCAGACCACTTTGTTAATAAGGTTGGCATTTATTTCTTTGTATTACAATTATCTGTTTCTTTTTCTCGGTCTCCTTGTAGACTAGGAGGGCGGGACTGTGACTTTTTCATATTTTTAACCCCAGGGCATATCACAGTAGTGCCTGCAAATAGTAGGTGCTCAACAGATACTTAATACTTGAAAAAGAAAATGCCACAATTCATCAGTCCTCCAATCTCATCTCAGTCTACACATTCTACTATGCACACCAATCTCCCCAGCTCCCCAGGAACCTCCTCAGTTGGTTTCACAGAGTCAAAAGAGCAGCAGGGGGCTTCCCTGGTGGCGAAGTGGTCGAGAATCCGCGTGCCCAGGGGACACGGGTTTGGGTTCGTGCCCCAGTCTGGGAAGATCCCACATGCTGCGGAGCGGCTGGGCCCGTGAGCCATGGCCGCTGAGCCTGCTCTCTGCAACGGGAGAGGCCACAACAGCAAGAGCCCCGCGTACCACAAAAAAAAAAAAAAAAAAAAAAAAAAAAAAAGAGCAGCAAGAAGCATAACTTCAAGGGTAGGAACTCTTGACTCCTAGTGGAGGAGCTTTTATCCAGGATGGTGTCATAGAAAGAGAACCAAAACATGTTGTCAGAGGAAGGATTTCATGTGCCCGAATGGGGAGAACATTTTGTAAATAAATGTTCTGTCTGGACAGACCAAGATGTCCTGATAAATACACATTGGGTTTATCTTGCTCAATTCAATAAGGACTTCAGGATCACATGTCTGGTAACAATTCAACCTAAATCACTCCAAGCAACTGGGCCTGTAATCTCAACTTCTCCCCAGGGCCTCTGGGTACAAGGCCAGGCCCCTGGGACCCAGAAGTTCAAACAGATACAAACAATAACGACTAAAGGATACAGGAGACTGATCTATGAAAGGAAGATTAGGAAACAACACCCTTCTGGCTCCAGGATAGGTAAGGATTACAGAATAAGGACCCAGATCTCATCATGCAGAGAAGAAAATCATCCTCACCAAGGGGAGGAGAGGGCAAGGGCGGGGAGGAGGAATGTGGTCACCTTCCCATGTGCTGGCATAGAAAACACAAAGGGACCTTATCCAGGCAGCCAGAAAGATTTCTCCACAGTGTTCCTGGGGGGATCGAGATGTTTGAGGAAGGGACAATTTGTCAAATTAACTTACTGTGGGTGTCTTCGGTCCTGCCTGAGCCTATACACACAAGAACCCAGCCCTTGACTAATCTTTGACCTTTAGCCTTTTCAGGGATCTTTCAGACATAAAAGAGATATCTTGAGACTAGGGTGGAGGAGACAGGCTGCCAGTGACACTAATCTCCTTGGACAATGGCTGCAGGCCCTGTCTGACCCTTTGCCCTGCAGTTGGGTGATCACAGCATGTGACCGAGGGGAAAGAGGGTACTTTCAGTCTCCTGGTACCACAGGATAGCGTCCCTCGCAGCAGGCTGAAACCTGAGCCTCCATCCGGAGAGGAAAGGTCAGTGAATGAAGGCAACACTTGCCAAGCCCCTGCCCTGCTCAGGCGTCCTGCCTCTGACTGTCTGTACCCAGTGCCCCTTCTGTTGCTGAGGGCTATGTCCCCACCCTCTTCCCAGCCAGATCTTGAGTTCTGCATGCTTGAGATACAGTGACCTCAGGGAAGCCACATGTAGATGGGGATCAGTGGCCACTGCAGCTTGAGATGTGAGGGTTTTCATCCAACCATCCAACCATCCAACCACCATCTATGAAGAGCATACAAGTGCTAGATACTCTGGTGCGGGGAGTTATAAATAAGACATAAGTCCCTTCCTGTTCTCAGGAAGTTGACACTGTAAGAGGTGAGATGGATGAGCTAAAAGATGATCACAAAGCAATATGGTGACAGTACAGCTCTTCATAGAAGCTGGCAGGCATCTGTGAGGAGCCCCTAGCCCAGCCCAGGGAAATCAGAGATGCTTCTTGTAGGTGGGGAAGACCCTAGCAATACAGAGGATTTTATAATTTGGGACTAGCTGGACAAAATAAACAAGAAGGCATAAGACTCTGGTTCTTGTCCACTGTAATCTGGCCATGGGGGTGGTACAGCCCCATGGAATACCAGCCTTCTGTGTATTTCTTGGGCATTTTCTCCTCTCTTTTTCTTTCTGTTTCCTGGCTTTAAAAAAAAGGCAGGGTGGTGGTGGTGAAAAGTCTCATCTTCTCATCAAGAAGATGAGACTGGGCTTCCCTGGTGGCGCAGTGGTTGAGAATCCGCCTGCCGATGCAGGGGACACAGGTTCCTGCCCCAGTCTGGGAGGATCCCACATGCCGCGGAGCGGCTGGGCCCGTAAGCCATGGCCACTGAGCCTGCGTGTCCGGAGCCTGTGCTCCGCAACGGGAGAGGCCACAACAGTGAGAGGCCCATGTACCGCAAAAAAAAAAAGATGAGACTTCAAGAGGATGCTGAAGTCAGGGGTTGGTTACTTAATCTGCCCAGTTTGAAAAGTTTACCGTCAACGTAATGGGAGGGAGACAAAAAAATGAGGCAGGCAGGAGGAGGGGACTCAGAACTCAGAAATCTCGTACACTGCCCAGAGCCCAGGGCCTAGCAACTGCCAAGTAGGAGAGGTGGGCTCAACGCTTTCTGCCCTGGAAAAGCTGCAGAACTGGCAGAGATGCAGAGTCCTTGTCAGAGCCATGACAGTGCAGATCCTATGGCTGACTGCAAACGTGTCCACTGTGGAGAGGGTGGGTAAGCTCCTGCTCCCTAAGAGAGGGTACCCCTCACCCCAGGTCAGCTCTGATCCTCAGACTCTGATCCCTGGGGAGTCATGAAGCCTCTCCTTCACTTCTCCCCCTGACAATGACACCAGAACTCATGGGACCTGTGGTAGGCAGAATAATCGCCATCCCAAAGATGTCAACATCCGAATCCTGTAAATGTTACCTTATAAAAGGAATTTCACAAATGTGATTAAGGATCTTCAGGTGGGGAGATTATCCTGGATTATCTGAGTGGGCCCAATGTCATCACAAGAATCCTTGTAACAGGGAGACAGGAAGGTCAGAGTTACAAAGGAAATGTGATGATGGAAAACAGAAGTCAGAAAGAGAGAAAGATTTGAGTGCTTGCTTCAGCAGCGCATATACTAAAATTGGAATGATACAGAGAAGATTAACATGGCCCCTGCGCAAGGATGACACGCAAATTTGTGAAGCGTTACATATGTTTACAGAAAACAAATTTATGGTTACCACAGGGGAAGGGGAGGAAGAGGGATAAATTAGGAGTTTGGGATTAACATATACACACTACTATATATAAAATAAACAATAAGGTCCTACTGTATAGCACAGGGAACTGTATTCAATATCTTTTTTTCAATATCTTGTAATAAACTATAAAGGAAAAGAATCAGAAAAAGTATCCATATAACTGAATCACTTTGCTATACACCAGAAACTAATACAACATTGTAAATTAACTATACTTCAATTAAAAAAGAGAGAGAGAGAGATTTGAAGATGCTATGCTGCTGGCTTTGAAGATGGAAACAGGGGCCATGAGCCTAAGAATATAGAGGGCCTCTAGAAGCTGGGAAAGCCAAGGAAACAAGCAAAGGAGAGCCTCCAGAAGGGACACAGCCTTGTTGACACCCTGAGTTTAGGACTTCTGACCTCCAGAACTGTAAGGTGATAAATCTGTGTAGTTTTTGTTTTTTTAAAATAAATTTATCCATTTATTTATTTTTTTTTCGCTGCATTGGGTCTTCGTTGTTGAGCGTGGGCTTTCTCTAGTTGTGGCGAGCTGGGGCTACTCTTCGATGTGGCGGTACATGGGCTTCTCATTGTGGTGGCTTCTCTTGTTGCAGAGCACGGGCTCTAGGCGCGCGGGCTTCAGTAGTTATGGCACGCAGTCTCAGTAGTTGTGGCTTGTGGGCTCTAGAGTGCAGGCTCAGTAGTTGTGGCTCACAGGTTTAGTTGTTCCGTGGCATGTGGGATCTTCCCGGACCGGGGATCGAACCCGTGTCCCCTGCATTGGCAGGCAGATTCTTAACCACTGCGCCACCAGGGAAGTCCCAATTTGTGTAGTTTTAAGCCATTAAGTTTATGGTAATTTGTTACAGCAGCAATAGGAAACGAATACAGGGCCAGACACCACACAGAAAGACCAGAAATCAGGAGGCATACCCTTCAAGAGGAAAGCTTTTTAAAAGCAACCAGGCAGGGACTTCCCTGGTGGTGCAGTGGTTGAGAATCCGCCTGCCAATGCAGGGCACACGGGTGCGAGCCCTGGTCTGGGATGATCCCACATGCCGCGAAGCAACTAAGCCCGTGCGACACAACTACTGAGTCCACGTGCTGCAACTACTGAAGCTTGTGTGCCTAGAGCCTCTGCTCTGCAACAAGAGAAGCTACTGTTATGAGAAGTCTGTGCACCACAACGAAGAGTAGCCTCCACTCTCTGCAACTAGAGAAAGCCCGCACACAGCAACGAAGACCCAATGCAGCCAAAAATAAGTAAATAAATAAAATAAATTTATTTTAAAAAAACCTAGGCTTCCCTGGTGGAGCAGTGGTTGAGAGTACGCCTGCCGATGCAGGGGACACGGGTTCGTGCCCCAGTCCGGGAAGATCCCACATGCCGCGGAGCGGCTGGGCCCGTGAGTCATGGCCGCTGAGCCTGCGCGTCCGGAGCCCGTGCTCCACAACAGGAGAGGCCACAACAGTGAGAGGCCCGCGTACGGCAAACAAACAAACAAAAAACAAACCAAAAAGGCAACCAGGCAGCACACACCGGGACCCCAAAGGAGTGTGTGTCACAGGACTTGCAGGACACCAAGTGGAGGGGAAGGAGGGAGGAGCTCTAAGAGCCAGCAGCGAAAGTGAGGTCACCAATGTGCTGACCTGGTTGGCAAATTTCCACATCACATGCACCACGTGACAGCATCCCAGCTCTTCCACACACCCAGATCCTATGGCTAGAGAGTCACTGCCTCCTCTTCCTCCCCTCAGTAACTCAATACAGTAGTAAACAGGCACGCCCCAGGGTAACTCTAGCTGTGCTTTTCCTCTCAGAAAGATTCAGGGCAAAAGACTCCCCATACCCCTCCTTCATCTAATCCCAGCTTCTCCTCCTGTCTCCTCCATAGTCCATACAACTTCAGGCCCATGTCTGCAACCCAGATGCACAGACATCCACAGGCCCAAGAGTTACAAACCTCTTGCGAGGCAGGTGGAGCTCCGCAATGTTCACAGACACGAGTCCTTTGTTCTCAGCCCCCAGGGTTTTGTTGGTCTCCTAACTTTATAGACCAGAGGCTACAATCAAAGGTCATAAAAAGATACCATGATGGAAAGCCAAGAGATGAACGAACTCAGGAGTCCAGAGTCTGAGTTCATTCCTCCCGGCAGAGGGTGAAGAGTGGCCCCACTGTGTGCAATCTCGTCATGGATGATGCCCAGTGCTCTGCGGCTTCCCCAGGTGGAGTTCACCCCACGGAGTGGGAGAGGTGAGGCACACGAGCTCCAGGGATTACGAATATTGGAAGGGAAGAATAGGAAAAACATTTGGGGGGAAACTTTACCTTAAATTAATACATTAAAGACTACCGGTAAAAGAGGCAATTGAAAATCAATCTCTCTAGTCCATTTTGAAACAGAACATCAGTGAGTCATTAGCATAAATAAATAAATAAATCTTCCTTCAGAAAATTTTAAGGATGGATTAGGGGATTGTGGGGTTGGTCTTAAGTCCCTACCACCTTCACAGAGCCAGGGCTGTGACTTTATCACTCTTTCCCTCACCTCTACCCAGCAACACCTGGCGGGTGGAGGACCACGTGGGTTTCTGGTGTCTTTTTCAAGTGCACAGCAAGCAAGTAGAGCTCAGAGTGCCTTGTATATGGAGTGAAGTGGTAACGGTGCAGGTGGGGCTGAGCAAATTGGAGGGATGGTGGCAGAGATGGCTCCCTCGGAGGGACCTGGCAGCCTGGGCGGACTAAGAATCAGACAACGTAGAACTTGAAGAACCCAGTGGCCATGATGCCCTTCCCGGCATGGTCACTTACTCTCTGGACAAGCCAGTCAAACTCTTTGAACCTCCCTTCCCTCTCTGTAAAATGGAAGTGTGGTCCCTTTTAATCCCACGAGGAGGCTCTGTAACCTGTGTATTGCTGTATAAAATGTTAAGTGGTTATTTTTATTGTTCATACGCTAAGAAACTAGAACTCAAAAAGAAGCCACGACTTGCTCAGGTTAATGCTGACAACTGGAAGCAAAGCCGAGTGGATGGGAAAGGGGACGGTTTGGAGGGTCTCGGAGACGCTGTATCGCACATCAGGACCTATCTTGCACTGTTGCATTGCTTCTCTCTTCTTGTCTCCTCCTCTGTCCCTGACACTTTGTTTCAATTTCTCATCTGTTTCAGCCTTTTTCTCAGGAGGATACTCATCCACAAATTACCTGCTCTGGGGTCCTTCAACGCAAGCTGTCTGAAAGTGTGGGCACAAACGTGGATTAGGGGACTATGGGGCTGGTAAGCATAAGGCTGAGGCACTGAACCAGGAGCCCAGATGTTCAAGCTTGTCCCTGTGCCTTGGTCTCCACAAGAAAGTTGCAGCACCCATTTTGCAGGACGGAATGCCCTATAGAAAGCAAGGAATGCTGTTGTTGCTGCGCCTTCTCTACCCATCGGGCCCAGAGAAGAATGAAACTTCCCAATTCTTCTGCAGCCAATAGTGCACACAGCCATTAACAACACTCTGCTTGGGCTTCCCTGGTGGCGCAGTGGTTGAGAGTCCGCCTGCCGATGCAGGGGACACGGGTTCGTGCCCCGGTCCGGGAAGATCCCACATGCCGCGGAGCGGCTGGGCCCGTGAGCCATGGCCGCTGGGCCTGCGCGTCCGGAGCCTGTGCTCCGCAACGGGAGAGGCCACAACAGTGAGAGGCCCGCGTACTGCAAACAAAAACAAAAACAAAACCAAAAACAAAACAAAAAAACAAAACACAACACTCCGCTGGCCAGGGTGATCTTGAGGTCCTGTATCTGCCTGGCACACAGTAGGTGCTAACGCTTACTGAATAGGATGGATAGATGAACAAATCTAGTCAGAAAATACCAAGTGTGCACAGGAGCCATTGTTCTTCCCTAGGGAGTAAATATCAGGGTATTTACATTGTGGGACAGCCCCATGAAGCAGGGAGCGCAAGTACCGGTGATGCTAGACAGAGTTGGGGGCAGGGTACATATCATGGCTTCTTCTCCTTCCCCCGAGGAAGCTCACAAAGCACAGGCTATCCCTCAGTGACCACTGGATGACCGTCTTCAGGTCCTCCCTTGCTTCTGGACACAAGACTTTGGCTTCTTGCCGAGTTGGGCTGGCAAAGGGTCATTTTGTGTCTTCATCAGAGGGCCAGTGAACACTTTCCCACATGGGCCCCCAAACCAAACTCATTCTTTTTGCCAAGCCAGCTTCTGCTCCATGAACCACATTGGTATGGTCTAATGGGTGAAAGTCAGGAAGGGGTCATTTGGATAGGGGGCTGGATTTTTATTTATCTATTTTTGGTTGTGTTGGGTCTTTGATGCTGTGCACGGGCTTTCTCTAGTTGCAGCGAGAGGGGGCTACTCTTCGTTGCAGTGTGCGGGCTTCTCATTGTGATGGCTTCTCGTTGCGGAGCACGGGCTCTAGGAGCACGGGCTTCAGTAGTTGTGGCATGCAGGCTCAGATGTTGTCGCTTGTGGGCTCTAGAGCACAGGCTCAGTAGTTGTGGCACATGGGCTTAGTTGCTCCACGGCACATGGGACCTTCCCGGACCAGGGCTCAAACCCGTGTCCCCTGCATTGGCAGGTGGATTTTTAACCACTGCGCCACCAGGGAAGCCCAGGGGCGTGGACTGATTGTTATAAGAACAGTGCTGATTAGAATTACCTGGTTGGGGCTCATTTGCAGACAGCTCTTGGTACTGGAGGGAGAGGTCTGCATCCTACTACCCAGAGGCACATTTCCAGCCTCATGGGCAGTCAGAGAGACCCAGAACCTCATCTTATATGTGAGTGAAGTAAGACCCCCGCTATTAGTGCCAAAGACAGGACTGCCCCCCTTGGGCCCCCTGCCCCCTCCCACCAATTCCCAGTTGTTTATTCTGCCACCACACCAGCCTTTCTTGTATCATATGCACATCACCCTTCTTTCCCTTCTCCCATCGCACATCCTCTCTCTCCCTTGCTGCTGTCAGTGGTACCTATGGTCACTGCTGACAGTGCCACTAGGGGCTCTGAGTCTGTCATCTGAAGATGCTGGCCAGATTGCTTTCTGGGCAGCAGGAAGTAAGATGCCAGTGTGAAAAAGGGGAAGACTAGGATGGCTGCCCCTCAGGATCCAGAAGCGTTGTGTTCATCGTCCCTAGGGTTTCGGGAAATTATTTCCCACAAGCAGACTTGCTTTTCTGCCTTGTGTCCCCTGCTCTGGTCCCTTATCAATGTCACCATCAGATTCCCCTCCAACTCCAGGAACTCCATTTGGATTTCTTGGTATTGCTGGCTCATTCCTAGGAGTAAACTGGAGGCAGCTTGGAAAGGCTTGTTTCCCTTCAGCATTTCCAGAACCAGGGCTTTCTTTGTCTTTTCAGATAAGAGAAAACAGGCAGTAAAAATGCCCAGACTTGCCAAAGTTCATAAAGACAGATGGTGAAGAAGAGAGGAAAAGAGTGTGCACGAGAGACAACACAGGGGAGGGAGGAAAAGGAGGAACAATACACACCATTACGAGTGAGAGAGAGCGAGCTTGAGAGGAGCATAATAGAGAGAGACGGCCAGGACAGAAAAAAGAAAGATGGAATGTATTAAAGCAGATAGCTGCTGACACGGAAGCTAGTGACGCCACTTGGTAGAAATCAGAACACCCTGTTCCCCTCCAGAGCTTCAAAATAAGCACCTTTCTGGGATGGAGTTCCCCAGCCCTCTGAAGCAGCCATAAATTTCACCTGGGGCACGGGCCAGCCAGAAGCGCTGGTTTATTAGTCTGTCCTTTTGCTGGGGCATGCACTTCTCCACCTTCTGCCATGCCCTGGCCAGCTCCCCCTGACTCCCTCCCTCTGGACCTGGAGCAAAAGGGGCGAGGTGATGCCCCTCCAACCAGTCCTCGGGGTGGTGCCTGCACCCAGCAGCGGGTGAGCTCGCCGCCTGCCTCGGCGGGTGTGGCAGCACTTGGCTCTGTGATAGGCTGGAGCCGGCTCCTTAGAAGGAACTGGGCACGTGTTTCTAATTGTGGAAAAGCTGCTTCGCTTAGCCTGCCTAACCTCAGCCGGTTTCAGATCTAGGAGGAAACCATTGCCGGCTGCCAGAAGGCACTGATAGGCAAAGAAAACACCGGAGCCCTATCTGAGTTCTAAGGTGCACAATCCTGAGACTTGGATAAGGTTCCAGTTCTGCCCACACAGGCCAGCCTGAGCTATCTTTCCTCCTCATAGACCTCAGAGAGTCTGGGAGGAAATTGAGGTAGGAGTAGAGACACAGAACCAGCTCTCTAGAATCCTTCCGGGCTCACCCAGGGCCAAGACATTTTTCACATGGGACCAGGAGCTGAGTTATAAAGTCTCAAGTCTCTCTGCCTCCCCACAAAGAAGGCTGGTATTATTGCATGAGTAAATAACTTGACTGGTGAAAGATAAAAACATCAAAACAAAGCAACAACAACAAAGTCAAAGCAGCTCTTCCCTATAAACTAAGCCTTGATTCCAGCTCCTGTAAGGTGCACAGTGGGGCTTTGAAACAGATCTTACCTACCACACTACAGCAAGTTTTGCCTTCTCCAGCCCTTGTCATCTTGAAGCACTGGCAATGTTTTAGAAATCTAAGAAGCTCCTCTAAGGAGAGATGTGCTGAACCTTTGGAAGGGCCCCTCTCCTCCAAGGACAAACAAGCAGCGGAGGAGGGGTGCACAGATGCTCTGGAGCTTCTGGACATCCTGATTCATACAGCTCGACCTGGACACTTCCAGCTAAGCGCCTGCCCATGCTGCCCCACCCCCTTCCCTTCCCTTCCTGGCTCCCTCTTACCCTTCCTTCTTATCCTGATCCCTCCCTGCCAGTTGTTGGACCTGAAGTTTCTGCTGAATCACCATCCAGTACTTAGTTCAGCCAAGAAGCCCGAACACCCAGCTCAGCAATTTCCAAGAGCTGAGTAATTCTTCAGCATTAGCTAAACATGGCTCCTGAGCTGGGGTGGGGGAGAAGAGAAAAACGGAAGACACAGGGAAAGCAGGGGAGACAGGACACAACATGCTGTGCTATGTGGGGGAGCCCCCTTTAGTTCCTACTCATTACTTTTTCAGCCCAGGCCTGAAAAATTCAAGCTATCTCATGCCCCAATTCTCAGGTCAAGAACAGTATCGAGCACACCATGGCCCTTGATAAATGTTTGCTGAATGAACAAAGTGCTGTGATTCTCATTTATATAAGGCTTCTCCAGGGTCCCAATCCCCTTCTGTTCCAGACCAGGCTTTTGAGCAGCATTCTGGGGTAACCACCCTGAGGAAGACTTCCAACCAAAGACCTGCTCAGCATCTCAGGGATTTGGAGAGGACGTGGAAGGCAGAAACAGAGAGAAAACATTGTTAACTGCTCATCACAAATGCTGGAGACAGTTATGTAGAAACATATTTCATTTGAAACTTTTTGTTTTTGTTTTTTTGCGGTACGCGGGCCTCTCACTGTTGTGGCCTCTCGTGTTGCGGAGCACAGGCTCTGGAAGTGCAGGCTCAGCGGCCATGGCTCACGGGCCCAGCCGCTCCGCGGCATGTGGGATCTTCCCGGACCGGGGCACGAACCCGCGTCCCCTGCATTGGCAGGCGGACTCTCAACCACTGCACCACCAGGGAAGCCCATGAACTTATTTAATTTTGATTTGTAGATCAACTAGATTTCTCTCTCTTAATAGTCAATCAGTCAACACGGCCGGCTGATTCTACTTCTAATCCTTTCTTGTTTTTGTCACCTTGAAACTTCGTTTTTATTTTGGGCCACCACCTCTTTGGCCTGGAAAAATGTTTAGCCTGCTGACTCGTCTGCCTGCTTCGAGTGTCACGGTCTTCTTCACTCAAATGTGAACCTAATCATGTTACTCCTCTGCACAAACTCCTTCGGTGGTTCCTTGGATGAAGTCTGCTCTTCTTTGCATGATATGTAGAATCCTTTAGGATCTGGTTCGTACTCATCTCTTCTGCCTTATCTCCCGTCTCTCTCCTAGGCCTCATCCACACAAAAGTACTTGCTTTTCTCCAACGAGTCATTTCTTTCTTGACTCCAACTCTTGCCTATGCTCTTCCCTCTACCTGGCTGTTCTAGTGTATGCCCACCTGGAGACTGCCTACTTACCTTTCCAGACTCAGCTCAATCTGGGAACCTTCCCTAGCACTCCTGTCCCAATTCTGAAGCACCTTTCTCTGTGTGGTACATTCTTTTGTCATCACATTATACTGTAATTATTTGTTTGTACACCCATCTTTTCACTAGCCTTTAATCTCTTCCAAGACTCTGTATAAATAATGCCTCACCTCCACTCAATATAGGAGCTCAGTATGGTAATTAACTGATGGATTTGCAGTTTCTTTTTTCCTTGGAAATCCATTTAAACAGGTGACCCTGATTTGTTCCATCTGCCAGAAACCCAATTGAGTGGATTTTGCATAACTGTCCCCAATTCATGACTGAAATTTTTTTTTTTTTTTTAATTAATTTATTTTTTTGTGGTACGCGAGCCTCTCACTGTTGTGGCCTCTCCCGTTGCGGAGCACAGGCTCCGGACGCGCAGGCTCAGCGGCCATGGCTCACGGGCCTAGTTGCTCCGCGGCATGTGGGATCTTCCCAGACCGGGGCATGAACCCGTGTCCCCTGCAATGGCAGGAGGACTCTCAACCACTGCGCCACCAGGGAAGCCCCATGACTGAAATTTTGAAACAGGTGAACTCTTTAATAATTATTATGTTTTATGGTATGTCCACTTAAACGTGGTTTCTCCAATTCTTTTAGTAATTTAAAACTTTGGAGTTTTGCTAAGTTAAATGATGGGGATTCACTGAATGTCTAGATCACTTCCAAATAAGATAAAATACTGAAACATTAACTGCTAAAGAAGTCTAAGTTTACCTACTTGTGTCTTATTTCAGAAAAACTAAAGAAGTTTACATTTATTAAAAACATGTCTTATATCACATTGAAAAAAAAGCATTATGTTATGAGGAAATGTATGGTTTAGAAATTATGATATGCATTCATAAGTTTGCCAATCAAAAAATTACTGGTATGACAGTTTACAACTGCTTAACAAAGACAAAACAATTATCTTTTTTCTTCCTACCTGTGTCTCTAAAATTTGGAAACTCAGTGAGTATTCTTATTTTCATGGCAATATAGTTATTTGTATAAGTTCAGTAAGAATCTTTTCTCCTTATAACATGATACAATTAGAAATATTGGTTATGGGACTTCCCTGGTGGTCCAGTGCGTAAGACTCCGAGCTCCCAACACAGGGGGCCTGCGTTCAATTCCTGGTTGGGGAACTAGACTCCACAAGCATGCTGCAACTAAGAGTCCACAGGCTGCAACTAAGGAGTCCACATGCTGTAACTAAGAAGTCCGCATGCCGCAACAAAGATCCCACGTGCTGTAGCTAAGACACAGCACAGCCAAAATAAATAAATAAATATTTTTTAAAAAAATAGATATTGGTTATATTACCAGGGCTTTGACTGGATTGTCATATTTGAGAGAGACATACATAGAATTAGATGTACCAGACAGCTTTAAAGAACTAAGGTTGACTTCATGGAGCCATAAAGCTCCTTGGAAAAACAACCTGGTACCTTGCCTTCAGGGTTCCCAGCAGCTTTACCAGGTGAGTAAGGAAAGTTCCTTCCTTGCAGGCACAAGAATCTCAAGATAACTTTGGGAACCTCAAGGAGAGAAAAATTCACCCAAATTCATAGGTATTACAGGTGAATCTAATGTCATGTCCTTGGTGTGGCTTCCTGGCCTCGAGAAGCAATTAAAAGTTCAATCTGGCAATTCTTTATGAACAGTTCCGGCAAAGCATATTTTAAAAGGCCTGGACTTATGTAAATAATCAGGCCAAGTTTAATAAAATTAAATTTATTTTACAAACAAATGAGTCTTAATTTGGCCATCTTTGGTAAAGATGAAGGTGATTTTAGAGAGAGAGAAAAAATTATGTTTCAATAGAAACTATAATACACGCTTATGGATATTAGATTCTAATTCTGTTAATCATCTTTGAGGTTTTGTTCTTCTACCTGTAAACTGGACTGGATCCTGAATTCTTCTAGTTTCCTCAGATATTTGGTTACAACTCTCCAAGCTTACATTTTCAATTTTTCTCTCACTTTTGACTTGAAATTATTGAGAACTAAAGCTGTCCTTTTCTTGAAGCCCTACAAACTGTAACTAAACAACCTGATATAAACTTAAGCAACATCACCACAATAACCCATGTTTAGACAATCTTTGTGCCTATTGCTTTGTAAGCCATTCAGGAAGTTCACCTGAACACCAGATGACATCACGAGAGATTTCAAACTACAAAAGATGCTTTGAGCCTAACATCTAGAAATCTCAGCTGGCAACTCTCAGGACTCAGACACTGGGTTTCTAATTTGCTTCAACCATTAACCTCTATTTTTCTTTGTCTCCACAGAAATGCCTCTTATTAAATACCTGGTTTTTTTACCCTGTAGACCTAAGTGCCCACCTGCATCACCACCTCCTGAAATGAGTAACTGAAGTGACCTATTGTCAGGACTAAGAGACTTGTTCGACCAGATATAAAGCAATCTATCAACTCAACTTTTGGACTGTGACAATTCTAGAAGAAGTTTCGAAGGCAAGACTGTAGGGGACCAAAATGTGCCACCCCAAAATGTCTCTGGCATGCAGATTAGTTCAAGCTGAAAACAATCAAGGCCCAAAAGACTCAGGAAGAAATTTTGCCCTTCCCCCCAACTGCCTAAAAAGAATTTAGATAGAGGACCTGTTCCGGGAGTAGTGCTATCACCAAAGATATCAGCAAAATGTGGGCTGGGTGGTGGGGAGATTAAAGATTAGAGTCCACTCTTTGTCCCATTGTCTCCACATGGCTCAGCAAACATTTTTTACCAAACATTTGCTTTTCATTTTCATGTCAATTACCTTCCTCCCTTTGAAGTCCCAAACCTCTACGGCCAACATTCTCTTTTGTCTTTAGCTGAAGGTGGTATTTAAGGTGAGGGTTTTGACTATTTTGGCGAGTTACTCAGTTTTTCTGGGTCTCTTCTAAGTATAGTTGTTATTAAACTTTTGTTTGATTTTTTCTTGTTAATCTGTCTCATGTCAATTTAATTCTTAGACCAGCCAGAAGAACCTAGAGGGTAGAGAAAAATTTCTTCCTTCTCAACAATATATACAAAGCTAATGAGACATGCATAGCACTCTTTGGGGACCAGGGGAGGGCAAGAAGACAACACTGTCCAGGTACCTGAAGTGATATGTTTAGTGCATGGGAATGAGACGTTTGGGGCTTGGGAATATGAAACCTCAAAGGAAAATGAACTGAGAGTAAGGGATTTAGAAGTTAGGAAGGACTGTTGAACACTCTGATGTCAAGGGATTAATTTGTAAGAGATTTGCAAAACAACACACACAGGTATCTACCAAATCATCATGCATCATGCATCTGGAAACTTCCTGAAGAGGAATTGCAAAGCAACTCAGGGTTAAAAGTAATACCTACAGTGAAATCCTTAACCTTCCAAATCACGCAAGGAAGGAGGAGAAATCTGAAGCCCTGGAAAACTAGCCTCTTCAGAATCATAGTAGAAAGACAGAAAACAAGATAAGCTTTTTTTTTTGCTTGTGAAATGCATGCGGGGTACTCCTTTCTCCTCAGGGCAAGAAAGAAGAAGGAGCTTCTTTTGTACAAGGCATTCTAGAAGAGGGGGCCTTGAATGAGAAAAAAAGATTCTAATTCAGATGCTGGATGTGACCCCAGCCCCAAAAGAGAGGAAGGAGGGAGGGAGCTGCCCGAGTCAAAGGTGGCCCAGTCCCCAAGAGAGGGGGGACAAACAGAAGGAAAACCCATAGTTAGGGAGCAGGATATACAAATGGGGGACCCCAGAACACCTGGCGCTCCTTCTGTGTCACTGGGACCACTTTGTTTATAACTAGAAACTCAGGTAGTAGCCACAAGATGTGGCTAAAGGATAAAAGTACAAGCTGCAGAAATAACTTGTCAAAATGTATGTCTATATACCCAGATGTGTGTGCTGAGAGATGCATTTTACTTAGAATTATTAGGTTACCTATCCACTGTTACCAGGACTCCTGGGCAGGGGAGAGGGGTAAAGATAAGAGGAAGCTTTCCTGGTCAACTCTCTTTATATATTACTTGACTCTTACTTAGAGAATATAGTCACTTACTTATGAAATAAGAAAGGAAGGAAGGAAGGGAGGGAGGGAGGGAGGGGGAGGGGTAGAGAGAGAGAGAGAGAGAGAAAGAAAGAAAAGAGAAATACCCAAGCAAATCACAAAAGGAAGGTACCCAAACCAAGGTCTAATCCCTCCCATTCCCCTGCTTCCTGACTCCCTCCTCCCACTAACATACTTGCTCTGGAGAAGGGAGAAAGGATTTTCATTTAATTAAAATATAAAAGACTTTCTTTTTTTACTGCCTGGTGGCTAGGGATATTTTGCTGACTCAGCAGTGAATAATCAGCTTTGACCTAAATAATAGAATAACTCAAAGTGGCAGCTGCAGTTGCATAAGCTGGAGCCAAATCTGCAGTTCCTTCTCTCTCGCTCTCCTCCCCACTTCACTCCCTTCAGGCTCTGAGAAGGCAAGCCAACTACAGCAGGTTCTTTTTGCCTCTCCACTCACATCCGGCCATTCCCACCATCATTTCTCATCCGATCTTTTCCAAAACTCTAGAGGGTCTTTGTGCAAGGAGTCACCTACCTAGGCTTGGCCGGTTTGGGGAATGCAAAGGAAGCCGTGGGGTCTAGTTGCCCTGGGGAACTCTACCCTGTGGCCTGGTTTCTCTCCTAGGGGAGGACTGAACAGCCTCAGGGTTCTTGATTTATAGTTGGAGGGTAAGGGTGGCCTGTCGTCTGAGATACTTTAGCAGCATCAGCAGGAAAAAGGAAACCGTGTCTGTGGGCACAAGATGCTGAAACAGCAGTGGCCTGCACTCTGCGGTGCCCCTTCCCACCCCCATTAATCTATCTGATGGCAGAAACAGCCACTCCTGCATTCCCATGCCCCCTTCCCCCTCCCTCTCACCTCCTGCAGCTCCAGATCCAGCCAGCAAGCAAGGACCAAGTGACTATCCTCGTGACCACCCTCGGTAACTACACAACAGGATCACAAGGTGCCCGATGCCGTGCTAAGAACGCTCTTGTCTTGGGCAATCCTTGACACGGCAACGTACAGCACACGCGAGATCTCAGCCTCATCTCACGGGAGGTGGGCCGGTGACCTGGCCAAGCACTGGCTGCACTTAGAAAGTGGTGCGGAGATGCAGGCTCGGGAAGCCTGGTTCTGGAGTCCACATTCCTCTGCCTCCAGATCCACGAGCAGGCCCAGCCAGCACAAGGAGTATGCTCCAAACAAGCATGTTGGCTCCAAGTGCCACTTGCCGAGATGATGGGGTCTATCCCGGGGCTGCACACCACTGCCAATGAGGGCACACACCCCTCAGGTCCCACCCCAGCTCCTGGGTGGGCGAGTGACCCCTCCCTCCCCTTCCCACCAGCAGGACAGAAGGAAGTGTCAAGACCTGGGACACAGCGTGACCAGGATCACTGCCCTCAGCTAAGTGGATGTGTGTTGGAAGGTGTGGGAAGGCAGGGACTGAGCTGACTCTAGAAGTGGAGCCTCTGAAAAAGTCCAAATATTTACTTAAAAATCAGTTTTTGGCTAAAAGGTATAACATACCCCAATCCATTGAAATCCCTGATTATCAGAGATCAAGTGTTGAGACTTCCTAGAAATACAGGTTGCCAAACTTCTCCATAAAGCCTCTCTAACCTATTCCAGCTCAGAGAGATCTCTTCCCCTTTTTGGAATTTTTACTGCAATTGAATCCTAACCATGGAATCTGTCTATTCGGCTTTTCTGCCTAGTTAGACAGAAAACTCATCAAGGGCGGGGACCACGGACATGCTGTTTGTTTTCTCCCAACTCACACCTTTACACTCTCCTCCCAGAGAGTTTTAAGATGTGAGCTGGCAGGTTGAGAGGCCAGAAACGTCTTCCCACGAGAGGCAGGGAGTCTCCAGCGTGGTGTGTGCACTGAAAAGAGAAGGAATCACCTTGGCTAATTCACTTTCCTGGCTCTGTTTCCTTTTCTGCTCTAGGAAAATTGTAATACTGGCCCAGCTTACCTTATGGATTTGTTGTGAGGCTCGGGTCAGATGATACAAGTGAAAGTACTTTACTTGATGTAAAGAACCCTGCCAGTGAAAATTACTGTACCTGTGAACAGCTATCAATAAAGTTTCTTCTTTTTTTTTTAAACACCAGATAATTATATGTGGAATCCATTTGTCCACAGCATGCAAATCGGAAACTGAAAAGTAACAAGGAAGAAAAAAAAGGAGGGGAGGCAAAAAAGAGGGAGAGGAAGGAGAACCAGAGATGTGTAGACCACAAGGAAGGCTAGAAGATGCCAACCTGTGAACAAGGCCCAGATGGCACTTACATAAGCAGATGGCAGCCAGGAGGCGAAGGCCAGACTCTGGAGGGAAGCAGGTGGGGAAGAGCGGCTGCAGCACATAGTTGGAGAAGGTGAGGGCGATGACAGCCTGGTTGGTGGGGTAGATCACCAGCACAGCAATCCATAGCCTCAGGAACCTGGAGGGGGAAAGGAACAGGACTTGAGCCAAGACACCAATAAAGACCCCCGCTCCCATCGCCTGGCAGGGCAGGGATTCAGAAGCCATCAGGGAAGCCTGGGCAAGTCACTGGGCAGTGTTAGGAGAGGCAGGTGGGCTAAAGGGGTGCGGTTCCTTTTTGTTTTCAGGGATGCTGAGGAACCCAGCCACTGCTCAAACGAGACACTTAGCCCTCTGCAATGATGGTAAATTGGTTTAACGATGAAGAGCTGCTTCAACTAGTACTGACACACACACGTCTTGGTGTTCTTTCTCTCTCCCTGCTCCTTTCACCACTTCATCATCTCTTCTCTACCACTCTGGCCCGCAGCATCCACTGGTGGAAAAGAAAATTTGCAACCCCAGAATCTTCACAGCCAGGGCAAGCTAAAGTTGTGGCCACTTAAGCAAGTGCCAAGGGGAGGCATCGGCTGGGGGTTTGAGGGGGAAGTGCCCTCCACGCCCTTGGGCCCCTTGGTGAGGGTTGAGCTCTTCAGTAACAGGGCTGCAGGGGCTGAGGAAATTCAAGATCAGGGTCTGGAATCAGGGATACCGTTATCCTCGGTAACGTGAAAAGTATCCCGTACCTTAGTGGTCACTCTCATTTGTCAGGATAAATGGGCTTTGTTTTTGTGATGTGCTTTCCCCGCACATCTCCAATCAGAGTTGTCATTTAGTTCTACTTGTTCTCACTCACAGAATCTGGCCCACTAAGGTCAACAGAGATTAAGGGAATTCCCTGGCGGTCCAGTGGTTAGGACTCCATGTTTTCACTGCCAAGGGCCCAGGTTCGATACCTGGTCTGGGAACTAAGATCCCACAAGCTTCATGGTGCAGCAAAAAAAAGAAAAACAGAAAACAAAAAACCCTAAACAGAGATTAAAACTACAGCCTGGTTCCTCTGCCACTCTCAGGGGCATCAAGGGGACACAGGCTGAACTGGCAAGCATGACTTTGAGGCAAAAGAAGAATCCCAAGCTCTAGCGCTCTTTGGCATGCTGGAAAGCCCTGGCCTCGGCTTCTGGGACCACTCGGTCCCCTGCACATCCTCTTACCCAGCCAGTCCTCCGAAGATGTCCTTGACATAGGAGTAGTCACCTCCAGATTTGGGGATGGTGACCCCAAGCTCAGCATAGCACAGGGCTCCCACAGCTGTGATGAGGCCTGTCATGATCCACACGATGAGAGCGAGGCCCACAGAGCTGGCATTCTCCAGCACACCTTTGGGTGAGACGAAGATTCCGGAGCCAATGATGTTCCCTGCAAGAGGCACCAAGGGTACCAGGGGAGACGGTACAGTCAGTACAGTTGGCAGGACCAGCACCTGCAGGGGCGCTCTCACCTTTGATCTGATGCAATGCCTTTGGGATGCGCTAATCCCCTCCAGGCAGGTATGTCTAGCAGTAATTCTCCTTAGAAGTAGGGGAAAGAGGAGCAGACAATGGACACGTAGAGACCAGGAACTTGGTCGGGTACTTTACATGCATCATTTAATCCTCAGGACAAGCCTGTAGAGTCAGATACCATTTCTCCCATCTTACAGAGGAGGAAACTGAGTCTCCGAGATACCAAGTGCGTCACCCAAGTCCACACAGTAGTAAGTGGTGGTGCAGATTGAACTGACTGGGCTGAACGCAGTCCAGCCAAGGTGGTGACAAAGGCCTTACTTAAGGCTGGCTGGAAATGCAAGGGCTGGAAAAAATGGGCTGTTCTAAGACCGGCTGCCGGTAAGAAAGCTTTAAAAATGAGCTGAAGGGTAATGCCTTTGGACAGATTGTGGTCACACCCTGTGTCTGGGGCTCTTCAAGACCCACGAGTATGGACAGCACTCCTGGAGGCTGGCCTCTACCCCAGACACACGGCCCCACCCTTGGTGCGGAGCTTGAAATAGCCCTATAAGAACAGCCCTGGTAGTTTGGAAGTGGTTTGTCGGGGTGCAATATGTGCAAAGCCTCAGCACCATGTTCTTCCAAAGGTCGCTCCCCTCCATTGTCTCATGTGCCCCTCACAACCACCTCATGGAATGAGGAGGAGGAGGAAGTACAGGCATTTCTCTCTGTTTTACACACACAGGGACTAAGACACAGAGGGGTTAAGTGGCCTTTTCCAAATTCCACAGCTACTGGTAGGTAAAACTAGATCTAGAAGTCAGTCTCCTGATGCTTAATCCAAGGGCTCTTTCCACTAATCCACTTCTGTTCTGTGTGCAAGGGGATGGTCTGCTTCTGAGAGGTGAGGCTGGCCCCAGGGACTGAATGTTGGCTACTAGGATGTGTGTGTCGGGAGGGGGAGGAGCAGGAGTGTGGAGGCAGCACCTGACATGTTCCTTCCTAAGCTTTCCTTTGCCCACTTCTTATGAGTCCAGGGATCAGGGTCTGCAGGACAGGTGCTTTGAAAGCTCCCTCTTTGTGCCCCACCCCGCCAAACTAATGAGGGCCTGAGGGAAGAAGCAGAGACTAAATAGATCCAGGTTGGAAATACAGAGCTAGAGGCCAGCTGAGGCCAGTTGGATTTGACAGTGTTCTGAGGACACCTCAAATTCCCACCATCTCTCTTTAGTGGTTTGGGGACCTCCCTGGCAGTCCAGTGGTTAGGACTGAGCTTCCCCTGCTGGGGGCTCGGGTTTGATCCCTGGTCAGGGAACTAAGATCCTGCATGCTGCATGGCACGGCCGAAAAAAAAGAATGCCCTCTCTCCAGTGGTTTGGAACAAGTTCTGGGCTGAGTAAGATGCAGAGTATACGATTTTATGCTCGAATTTCGAAAACTGACCCTCGGATCTCAACTACAACTCAACCTCAATCCAGTCCTGAAACTTTCACTTCTAAACCAAAATTCAGTCAAAGGGGAAGAGAAGAGAATATTCACATCCTAAAAGCAGTAATATTTCATTCTTTTGGGACGTAGAATATGCTGTCCCTTTTCAAACTAAAAAATTGCTGTGTGAGGTGAGTAATGAGAGGGAAGGGCCCAGGAGGAGCATAAGAACAGCCAAGTGGTGAGATTGAAATACAAAATCGGAGGGCCTGGGGCTACAGCTAGATTCCAATGGGAAGGAGGCACATTTATGTCTCAAACAGGCCTTCTTTCCCCTAGTGCTAACTCTATCCCAACAGAACAGGGCTGCATATAGAAGTGAAGCTAAAAGAAACAATCCCTCATGTTCAAGTCTGTGATCTAAACATCAGGCAAAGAGAAATAGAAAAATGAGATCCCAGGTGCCACCAGTTCTTAAAGGCTTTTTCTTTTTTGGTATTTTTATTTAAAGTCCTAGGCTTGGAATGAGAGGACACCTTTCAGCCCTCCTCTGTTCTCAACCCGTTCCCATGTGTGCTGTACATGGATGTTGGGTCAGTGGAGACTAAAAGGGCCTCCTGGTAGCATCCCAGGACTCAGGACACAGTCACCCTGTCAACTGACCCTTCACCTGCCACACTAAACGTGAGATGGGATTGCTGATAGTGCTGAAAGGTAATAGTAAACTCCTTGCCTGGCAGGAATTTATCAGAAGAGTCATCTGTAGGGCATTTTAAAGCCAGCCAAGAAGAGAGCAATAGAAGGTTATAAAACTAGCTTGAGGGGTTAGAAAAACAATCAACATGGGAGAAAAACAAGGTTTGACTTTGGTCTTTAAGGTGCCAAAAGGGTGGTGGGGAGATAGCTAGGCAGTTCTCAGAACCAAGAATGGCTGCTGCCACAGGGAAAAGGTGGTGGGTGTACTGAAAAGATTCCATCTTCTCAGGAATGAGGAGTGTCAAAGTTCCACTAAGGTTCTTAGAAAACACCGTAGTGGAGAAGAGTGAGCACTTCGGTTCTCCTGCTTTCGTTCTGACATTTCCACAGTATGTGCCCCTCCCCATCATCCCAGGTTGAGGGTGGGAGGTGCAAGAGCAACAGCCCTTTTCGAGGGTCTGACTACTTCCTGTCTCCACTGATTCTTGGATAACGTGTCCTTCCAAGGAGCTGCCGTAGTAGATGGTGAGGGTTGGCATTGGGACAAGAGTTCTCGTTTTATAAAACTTGAGCTCTCCCCATCAACAATCTTAATTTTGACCAATTAAAATGACAAAGATAAAAGTGGAAAAAAAACTGAATTATGCTAACCAAAACTGAGCACTACGGGAAGGGAAGAAGAGGAATGTCTTGCCCTGATTCTAGGAAGCTGCTACCTAGAAAACCAGAATCAGATGTCTCCTCCCCCTTGGCGGTCTCTAGAACTTCTACAGGGGGAGGAATGTCACTCAGAGCACAGCTATGTACTAGAGCCCAAAGAACATTCACATTACTTTTACTTAAAAGTGATGCTGGGAATTCCCTGGTGGTGCAGTGGTTAAGAACCCTCCTGCCAATGCAGGGGACATGGGATCGAGCCCTGGTCCAGGAAGATCCCACATGCCGTGGAGCAACTAAGCTCGTGTGCCACAACTACTGAGCCCTCATGCCACAACTACTGAAGCCCGTGCACCTAGAGCCCATGCTCCACAATAAGAGAAGCTACCGCAGTGAGAAGCCCGCACACCGCAAAAAGAGTAGCCCCCACTCGCCTCAATTAGAGAAAGCCCATGTGTAGCAATGAAGAGCCAACACAGCCACAAACAAACAAACAAACAAACAAATAAATAGACTACAATTCTGCAGCCTGTGGAAGGAAAACCATATTCACAGAAAAACAGACAATATGAAAAGGCAAAGGACTTTGTACCAGGTGAAGGAACAAGATAAAACCCCAGAAAAACAACTAAATGAAGTGGAGATAGGCAACTTTCCCAAAAAAGAATTCAGAATAATGATAGTGAAGATGATCCAGGACCTCGGAAAAAGAACAGAGGCAAAGATCGAGAAGACGCAAGATGTGTTTAACAAAGACCTAGAAGAATTAAAGAACAAACATCTAGAAGAATTAAAGAACAAACAAACAGAGATGAACAATACAATAACTGAAATGAAAAATACACTAGAAGGAATCAATAGCAGAATAATTGAGGCAGAAGAACGGATAAGTGACCTGGAAGACAGAATGGTGGAATTCACTGCCACAGAACAGAATAAAGAAAAAAGAATGAAAAGAAATGAAGACAGACTAAGAGACCTCTGGGACAACATTAAACTCAACAACATTTGCATTATAGGGGTCCCAGAAGGAGAACAGAGAGAGAAAGTACCCAAGAAAATATTTGAAGAGATTATAGTCGAAAACTTCCCTAACATGGGAAGGGAAATAGCCACCCAAGTCCAGGAAGTGCAGAGAATCGCCGGCAGGATAAACCCAAGGAGAAACATGCTGAGACACACAGTAGTCAAATTGACAAAAATTAAAGACAAAGAAAAATTACTGAAAGCAACAAGGAAAACATGACAGATAACATACAGGGGAACTCCCATAAGGTTAACAGCTGATTTCTCAGCAGAAACTCTATAAGCAAGAAGGGAGTGGCATGATATATTTAAAGTGATGAAAGGGAAGAACCTACAACCAAGATTACTCTACCCAGCAAGGATCTCTTTCAGATTTGATGGAGAAATCAAAAGCTTTACAGACAAGCAAAAGCTAAGAGAATTCAGCACTGCCAAACCAGCTTTACAACAAATGCTAAAGGAACTTCTCTAAGTGGGAAACACAAGACAAGAAAACGACCTACAAAAACATACCCATAACAATTAAGAAAATGGTAATAGGAACATACATATCAATAATTACCTAAAACGTGAATGGATTAAATGCTCCAACCAAAAGACACAGGCTTGCTGAATGGATACAAAAACAAGACCCATATATATGCTGTCTACAAGAGACCCACTTCAGACCTAGGGACACATACAGACTGAAAGTGAGGGGATGGAAAAAGATATTCCATGCAAGTGGAAGTCAAAAGAAAGCTGGAGTAGCAATACTCATATCAGATAAAATAGACTTTAAAATAAATAATGTTACAAGAGACAAGGAAGGACACTACATAATGATCAAGGGATCAATCCAAGAAGAAGATATAACAATTATAAATCTATATGCACCCAACATAGGAGCACCTCAATACATAAGGCAAATGCTAACAGCTATAAAAGAGGAAATCGAGAGTAACACAATAACAGTGGGGGACTTTAACACCTCACTTACACCAATGGACAGATCATCCAGACAGAAAATTAATATGGAAACATAAGCTTTAAATGACACAATAGACCAGATAGATTTAATTGACATTTATAGGACATTCCATCCAAAAACAGCAGATTACACTTTCTTCTCCAGTGCACATGGAACATTCTCCAGGATAGATCACATCTTGGGTCACAAATCAAGCCTTGGTAAATTTAAGAAAACTTAAGTCATATCAAGCATCTTTCCTGACCACAACACTATGAGATTAGAAATCAATTACAGGGAAAAAAATGTAAAAAACACAAACACATGGAGGCTATATAATACGTTACTAAATAACCAAGAGATCACTGAAGAAATCAAAGAGGAAATCAAAAAATACCTAGAGACAAATGACAATGAAAACACGACGATCCAAAACCTATGGAATGGGGCTTCCCTGGTGGCGCAGTGGTTTAGAATCTGCCTGCCAATGCAGGGGATATGGGTTCGAGCCCTGGTCTGGGAAGATCCCACATGCCGCGGAGCAACTGGGCCCGTGAGCCACAACTACTGAGCCTGCGTGTCTGGAGCCTGTGCTCCACAACAAGAGAGGCCGTGACAGTGAGAGGCCCGTGCACCGCGATGAAGAGTGGCCCCCACTTGCCACAACTGGAGAAAGACCTCGCACAGAAACGAAGACCCAACACAGCCAAAAATAAATAAATAAATAAACAAACAAAACCTATGGGATGAAGCAAAAGCAGTTCTAAGAGGGACGTTTATATCAGTACAAGCCTACCTCAAGAAACAAGAAAAATCTCAGATAAACAATCTAACCTTACACCTAAAGGAAGTAGAGAAAGAAGAACAAACAAAGCCCAAAGTTAGTAGAAGGAAAGAAATCATACAGATCAGAGCAGAAATAAATGAAACAAAGAAAACAATAGCAAAGATCAATAAAACTAAAAGCTGGTTCTTTGAGAAGATAAATAAAATTGATAAACCTTTAGCCAGACTCATCAAGAAAAAGAGGGACAGGACACAAATCAATAAAATTAGAAATGAAAAAGGAGAAGTTACAACAGACACTGCAGAAATACAAAGCATCCTAAGAGACTACTACAAGCAACCCTATGCCAAAAAAATGGACAACCTGGAAGAAATGGACAAATTCTTAGAAAGGTATAACCTTCCAAGACTGAACCAGGAAGAAATAGAAAATATGAACAGACCAATCACAAGTAATAAAATTGAAACTGTGATTAAAAATCTTCCAGCAAACAAAAGTCCAGGAACAGATGGCTTCACAGGGGAATTCTCTCAAACATTTAAAGAAGAGCTAACACCCATCCTTCTCAAACTCTTCCAAAAAATTTCAGAGGGGACTTCCCTGGTGGCACAGTGGTTAAAAATCTGCCTGCCAGTGCAGGGGACACGGGTTTGAGTCTTGGTCCGGGAAGATCCCACATGCCACAGAGCAACTAAGCCCGTGTGCCACAACTACCGAGCCTGCGTTCGAGAGCCCGCAAGCCACAAGTACTGAAGCTGTCGTGCCTAGAGCCCGTGCACTGCAACAAGAGAAGCCACCACAACGAAAAGCCCATGCACCACAACGAAGAATAGTCCCTGCTCACCGCAACTGGAGAAAGTGTGCATGCAGCAATGAAGACCCAATGCAGCCAAATTTAAAAAAAAAAAAATTGCAGAGGAAGGAACACTCCCAAACTCATTCTATGAGGCCACCATCACCCTCATACCAAAATCAGACAAAGATACTACAAAAAGAGAAAATTACAGACCCATATCACTGATGAATATAGATGCAAAAATCCTCAACAAAATACTAGCAAACAGAATCCAACAACACATTAAAGGATCATACACCATGATCAAGTGGGATTTAGCCCAGGGATGCAATTCTTCAATATACGCAAATCAATCAATGTGATACACCACATTAATAAATTGAAGAATAAAAACCATATGATCATCTCAATAGATGCAGAAAAAGCATTTGACAAAATTCAACACCCATTTATGACAAAAACTCTCCAGAAATTGGGCACAGAGGGAACCTACCTCAACATAATAAAGGCCATATATGACAAACCCACAGCACACATTGTTCTCAATGGTGAAAAACTGAAAGCATTTCCTCTAACATCAGGAAGAAGACAAGGATGTCCACTCTCACCAGTATTATTCAACACAGTTTCGGAAGTCCTAGCCATGGCAATCAGAGAAGAAAAAGAAATAAAAGGAATACAAATTGGAAATGAAGAAGTAAAACTGTCACTGTTTGCAGATGACATGATATTACACATAGAGAATCCTAAAGATGCCAAGAGAAAACTACCAGAGCTAATCAATGAATTCGGTAAAGTGGCAGGATACAAAATTAATGCACAGAAATCTCTTGCATTCCTATATACTAACAACAAAAGATCAGAAAGAGAATTAAGGAAACAATCCCATTCACCATTGCAACAAAAGGAATAAAATACCTAGGAATAAACCTACCTAAGGAGGTAAAAGACCTGTACTCAGAAAACTATAAGACATGATGAAAGAAATCAAAGATGACACAATCAGATGGAGAGATATACCATGTTCTTGGATTGGAAGAATCAATACTGTGAAAATGACTATACTACCCAAAGCAATCTACAGATTCAATGCAATCCCTATCAAATTACCAGTGGAATTTTTTTTTTTTTTTTTTTTTTTCCAGTATGTGAGCCTCTAACTGTTGTGGCCTCTCCTGTTGAGGAGCACAGGCTCCAGACGCGCAGGCTCAGCAGCCATGGCTCACAGGCCTTGCCGCTCCACAGCATGTGGGATCTTCCTGGACCGGGGCACGAACCCGTGTCCCCTGCATCGGCAGGCGGACTCCCAACCACTGCGCCACCAGGGAAGCCCTACCAGTGGCATTTTTTACAGAACTAGAACAAAAAATCTTAAAATTTGTATGGAGACACAAAAGACCCCAAATAGCCAAAGCAGTCTTGAGAGAAAAAAATGGAGTTGGAGGAACCAGACTCCCTGACTTCAGACTATATTACAAAGCTACAGTAATCAAGACAATATGGTACTGGCACAAAAACAGAAATATAGATCAATGGAACAGGATAGAAAGCCCAGAGATAAACCCACGCACCTACTGTCAACTAATCTATGAGAAAGGAGGCAGGGATATACAATGGAGAAAAGACAGTCTCTTCAATAAGTGTTGCTGGAAAAACTGGACAGCTACATGTAAAAGAATGAAATTAGAACACTCCCGAACACCATACACAAAAATAAACTCACAATGAATTAGAGACCTAAATGTAAGACCAGACACTATAAAACTCTTAGAAGAAAACATAGGAAGAACACTCTTTGACATAAATCACAGCAAGATTTTTTTTGATCCACCTCCTAGAGTAATGGAAATAAAAACAAAAATAAACAAATGGGACCTAATGAAACTTAAAAGCTTTTGCAAAGCAAAGGAAACTACAAACAAGACAAAAAGACAACCCTCAGAATGGGAGAAAATATTTGCAAACGAATCAACGGACAAAGGATTAATCTCCAAAATATATAAAGAGCTCATGTAGCTCAATATCAACAAAACAAACAACCCAATCCAAAAATGGGCAGAAGACGTAAATAGACATTTCTCCAAAGAAGACATACAGATGGCCAAGAAGCACATGAAAAGCTGCTCAACATCACTAATGATTAGAATGCAAATCAAAACTACAATGAGGTATCACCTCACACCAGTTAGAATGGGCATCAGCAGAAAATCTACAAACAACAAATGCTGAAGAGGGTGTGGAGAAAAGGGTACCCTCTTGCACTGTTGGTGGGAATGTAAATTGATACAGCCACTATGGAGAACAGTATGGAGGTTCCTTAAAAAACTAAAAATAGAATTACCATATGACCCAGCAATCCCACTACTGGGCATATACCCAGAGAAAACCATAATTCAAAAAGACACATGCACCTCAATGTTCATTGCAGCACTATTTACCATAGCCAGGTCATGGAAGCAACCTAAATGCCCATAGACAGATGAATGGATAAAGAAGATGTGGTATATATATACAATGGAATATTAGCCATAAAAAGGAACAAAACTGGGTCATTTGTAGAGACATGGATGGATCTAGAGACTGTCATACAGAGTGAAGTAAGTCAGAAAGAGAAAAGCAAATATCGTATATTAACGCATATATGTGGAACCTAGAAAAATGGTACAGATGAACTGGTTTGCAGGGCAGAAATAGAGACACAGATGTTGAGAACAAATGTATGGACACCAAGCGGGGAAAGTGGCGGGGTGGGGATGGGGGGGGAGTAGTGGTGGGATGAATTGGGAGATTGGCGTTGACATATATACACAAATAGGTATAAAATAGATAACTAATAAGAACCTGCTGTATAAAAAAAATAAATAAAATTAAATTAATAAAAAATAAAAATAAATTTTTAAAAAGTGATGCCTATTATATACAATCTTTAGTGTAATTATTTGATTAATATATATCTCCCCCACTAAGACTTCAAAGTCTGTGAAAGCAGAAACTGTATTGCTTATCTATAAAATGTCACATAGTAAACACTGTATAAATATTTACCGAATAAATGATGTCTGATGTCAATCTAGAACTGATCTCCACAGAGCAATTTAATATACCTGTTTATCTGGAGCCTCCAAAAGCTTTGAAATATGTCAAGTGTGTACTGTAGGCAAATGAGTAAAGCAACCCACTCATTTCACTGCTGAGTAGACTGGCTACTATTACCGTCTCCAATTTATGGGGAAAGAAAGTGGGGTAACTATTATTCTCATTTTTCCAAAAGGAGAAAATGATGGAGGTATTATTATCCCTATTTTACAGATGAAGAAACTGAGACCCAGAGAGGTAGTTATTTGCTTAAATCACAGGGTAAGTTAGTAGTAACCGGATTAGAACCTAAATCTTCTGTCACAGCCTTAAGCTTTTCCCTGAAAATTGTCAGTTTTACATGCTCCACCCTATAGGCAATGAGAATAGTTTATAGAAGATGCTTATTAAAGAACTGGAACACAGATCTGATTCTTTCCTTCTACTGCAATACCATGTTCAATGATGATTTACAAAATGTTCATGTCCATTACCGTACTTGATTCTCACAGCTACTTTCTTGGGTGCACAGGGCAGGCACTATCATCCCTATTTACCTTTGCAAAGACTGAGGTTCAGAGAGGCGAAGAGCCTTGATCAAAGTCACATACTGCATAGGTAGCAAGGCCTGGATGAGAGGCAAGACCTTGGACTCCTGGCCCAAGGGTTCCTCCTACTCCAAGCTGCCTCTCCTCTAGAAATTACACAACACACACCTTAACTGCAGGGCTTTTAAACTTTACACTGTCCAAATGAGGGTTATCTGGAGTGGCTTTGAAAGAGGAAAACTGGGGGATTCCCTGGTGGCGCAGTGGTTAAGAATCCACCTGCCAATGCAGAGGACACGGTTCAAGCCCTGGTCTGGGAAGCTCCCACGTGCTGTGGAGCAACTAAGCCCGCTCACCCCAACTACTGAAGCCCGCGCCCTAGAGCCCACGCTCTGAAACAAGAGAAGCCGCCGCAATGAGAAGCACACGCACAGCAAAGAAGAGTAGCTCCCGCTCGCCACAACTAGAGAAAGCCCACGTGCAGCAACGAAGACCCAACACAGCCAGAAATAAATAAATAAAATAAATAAATTTATTTTTTTAAAAAAAAGACAAAGGAGAACTGGGAAAGGGCTTTTCTATCTTGGCTATGAACCTTTCTTGATGAGAGGTTGGACGAAAGTTGATTATGGCAGGGATTTTTTTTTTCTCCATTGTTTTCCTCTTAGACTCGTCATCGACAGAGCCATTCAAGAATGAGATGCCCGGGCTTCCCTGGTGGCGCAGTGGTTGAGAATCCGCCTGCCGATGCAGGAGACACGGGTTCGTGCCCCGGTCCGGGAAGATCCCACATGCCGCGGAGCGGCTGGGCCCGTGAGCCATGGCCGCTGAGCCTGCGCGTCCGGAGCCTGTGCTCCGCAACGGGAGAGGCCACAACAGTGAGAGGCCCGCGTATCGCAAAAAAAAAAAAAAAGAATGAGATGCCCAACTGTCTGGTAGAGCCAAGGTACTGGAGGTCAGGGTTTCAGTCTTCTCTTTCATCCACCCCAATTGGAAAGATAACCATCTCATCACATAGACCTTCTTTAGTGAAAAATCAGTCCTAGAATGCCTGGACAATGAGGTCCAGCTTGGCTTGTTCTGGCAAAGAAAAGCCAAGTGAACCACTCCATTAAAAAGGGGCCAAGTTGTATCAGTGGGCAAGTTGTCACTAGAAAAACTGCTGGAATTCAGAAAATCCACATTTGCCATGAATAACTGCTGACCTCACCTGTGGGCAAATACTAATGTGATTCCTATTAAGGCCTTACTCACTTCCAGGTCTGTCCATGCTAGAAGGCTGTAGCCATCAAAGAATTTCCTAGGGCATGGAATTACAGACTTCTAATGCCTAACAGACCCTCAAATCCAAAAGGCTTTGGCCTTCCCTACTGACTCATGCTCGTCTTGGAATCTAGCCAGAGCTTCTCCTGGCCCTTGGAGGTTCTGTCCTTTTCTATGATGTCCAGAGAAAGACAAGGTGAACCTTCTTTGTGTTTCTCCCACAAAGTGGCTGGGAGGGTTTCAGGATTTTCAGGACTAGGGGAACAGCATGGAAGTAGGGTCAGCATATCAAGGCCAGGCTTTGATCCTCATGGCAGGCCTGGAATCTCACCATGCCTCTCACCCTGTGTCCACTTCCCATCAGGATTGTACAAACAGCTACCTCAGGGTGACGGCTGGTCAAGACTCCGACACACACCCTGTGGTGTTGCCATCTCCTGCCCAACAGAGATGTGGAAGGTGCTCTAGGACTCTGCTGGTTCGGATTCCATGCTAAAGAGTGAAATGGGAGCTAGACTTAGAGTTGGAGGAGCCATCGAGTTCTTGCTTTGCCACTCATACGCCGTGTGACCTGAATTTTTCTGAGAGCCCGTACTTCATCTGTTAAATGGGAATACTTGCTCCTGCCTTGCCTACCTCACAGGGTTGTTGTGGGGATGAATGGCGATCACACATGCGTGGAAACACTTTATAATCTGTTTAATGCCAGCAGATATAAGGAGCTACTAGGATTTATAGCAGTAGGGATAGAGATAATCTCTAGAAGACACCAATAATGGTCTTGCTTTGGAAGTTTGGCTCTGAAATAGCACTGCCAAGTCAGGACCATGAAGCATTGTCTGGGTACAATTTTTAGATGCCACAGGTGGGTGGCCAACAGGTAATTACATCTCAAGAAGTATTTATTGAGCACCCACTCTGTACATGCTTGCTTCAAAAGGTAATTGGGAAGCACTTGTTCACACATGGACTTTTAACATAATAGATGGAGCCAACCACTACCCACCAGTCATTGAAAGACAGGCATCCTGGCCTGAGGGGCTAGGAGTGCTCAGCCGACAAAAATGACCATTAAGGATTCACATCGGGCTTCCAGCATCTCCCTGTCTGGTTGGGAAACCAGGCACCAGCAGTGAGAGGCTTTGTCTACCTCAGTGGTTCTCATCCAGCGGCAATTCTGTACCATCTCCCCACCCTCAGGGGACAATTGGTAGTGTCTGGAGACATTTTTGGCTGTCACAACTGGGGAGGCGGTGCTACTGGCATCTAATGGGTAGAGGCCAGGGATGCTGCATGGGACAGCCCCCCAAAACAACAAAGTATCTGGCCCAAAAGGTAATAGTGGCAAGGTTGAGATAAGCCTGTCATCATCTGGTTAATTCCTAAAGTCCTTTTAAAATCTGAATTTAGATGAGATTTGGGTGCTTGGTGTTTTGTTTGCTAAGTGCAAAAATTTATTGCTTATGGGAATAACTCATTTTTAAGCTAAAAAATTTTTTTTTCAACACACAACATTAAATTTACCACCTTAACCATTTTTAAGTGTATGGTATTGTTAAGCATATTCAGGGACTTCCCTGGTGGTCCAGTGTTTAAGAGCCCACATTTCCACTGCAGAAGGTGCAGGTTCGATCCCTGGTCAGGGAACTAAGATCCTGAATGCGGCCAAAAAAATAAAGCATTGCTGGCAGACAGATCTCTAATGGATGATCTGGCTTAGACTGACTGCTATTTTTCAACGAATACTTTCTAAGCACTTACCCTGTGCCAGGCTGAATACATGGGGATGTGAAAATGAGAAAGACTCAGTCCCTGCCCTCAGGGAATCGTGCGGAGAAGTGAACATGATGCATGTGGACACAGAACTGACACCATCAGGGAGAGCAGAAGTTGCATGAGTGCAGTTGTGACTCATGACAAGATGTTAGGGATGGAAAAGGTCACCGGGCGGAGGCTGTTCAAAAAAAGCTTCCTGGAACAGGGGAAGCACAAGAAGCTGATGAGTAAAGTAGACTCAAGTCAACAGAGAGAAAAGGAAAAGCATTGGCTGCTTGATAAACAGGTCAGACTTGGGCTGAATTGGCCAGTTCGTCCCATCACCCAATCAACCTAATCTAATCTACGTTTCTAAACCAGAATTAGTGAGTGTGGAGGTGGCGTAGGAGTGGGGATTGGGGGAAGAGGGGGTGGTGGACGATGAGCTTAAGGAGAGAACGAAACTAATATTTATTGAACATATAACATAGGATACCAACCTTATTGTAATAGTCCACAAGAAACTTCTATTTTACTGATAATTAACTTGTTCCAGGTTACCAAGCTTGTAAATAGGGAAGTAGTTTAAAAATCCAGGACTATCTCCAAAGCTCTTCCTGTTCTGTGATATCATCAATGGTTCCTCCCTTTCCACAACATGCTGATACAAATCATGGAAAAATTCATTCTATGCTTCCTACTTCCAGCATCAGGGCCCACTTAACAAATGCCTCCTTATCCTTAAGGCAAACTGACCTGGCTGTATCAGCTGCTGAGTAAACACCCTATGCAGAATTATACTCTAAAGAGGCAGCTAAAGCATTTATGCATCTCACAGATGTAAAACAGACACTTTGAAAATCTATATATAGTGAGAAAAGTACACTAACAATTCTGCAGCAATGGAACACCCTCTGGGTAATCGGCCTTCACAATATGCTGCTCAGTGTGAGGTTGCCCAGAACATCTTAAGGCATAATGTGAAACCCTCTCCCCAGGAGTGACGTCACTGGTAATGCTGAAGATATTTACAGCAGGGAGCAAACCAATTGGAAGACTCATCATGACTGTGTTGAAGGATGAGGGATGAGATGCAATCGATAAAGCTTTTCAGCTCAGACTTCATTCATTCTATAAATAAAACAGCTTAAAATAGACTTGAGAGATAATTTGACTTCTTAGAAGTAAAATTTACCAGTGCTTAGCACAGGGCCTAGCACATAATGCTGAATGAGTGTTTGCGAAATGTTAAAATATGGGCCGATCCAAATCCTATGACCAGCAGCCCCTGCGCCTGAGTCAGGGAGCTGTCTGCACTTTGCCATTCCAGATGTCCAGGGAGAAGAGCTGGTGGGGGGGTGGGGTGAGGGTGGGGAGGGCTCTTTTGAAGGCAAGTTCTGGGAGGGGAACAAGGCATGATCTTTCTTGATCTGTACGCTCAGCTGGGAGTTAAAAATTAGAAGGGATGGACTCCTAACTTTCTGTTGTTTGGTGGTTCAGAATATATTTTGGGGAATATTTGCTTATGCCTGCTTTTTTGATAACCCCTCACCACCACCCCCAAAATAACAACCAAACAACAAGAGCAACAACAGACATTCCTGAAACATTTCTTTGCAGGCAGCTGTGCTGCTGGATTAACCCTCAGAGGAAAGTAGAAAACCTTGGTAGCTGGGCAACTTGAAAGCCTCACCCAGTATGCCCCATACCTCCATGCCACTTCAGTAAGCCGATTTAATTTAGAAAAAGTGATATATATATGGTGCTGGCCTCTCTGAGAAGGTCATCTGATCTGGGTACAGGGTGTTTTTGTTGTTGCTGCTTTTCTAAACAGAATGGGCTGTTTGGTTCTGTTTCTTGGAACATATTTTTTTACCTGCTGGGTTTCTATTTTCTTTCCCTAGCCCTAGGTGTCTCCTGCTAATCACTTATTCTGCATAACTCTGCTCTTTGAGAGAACATATTGCAGCCCTGCCAGTAGCAGGCTCAACCAGCTTGCTCCTTGAGCTCCCTGGTTCCTGGGAGGAAGCAACAAGATCTCTGGTTCCAGCCACCCTGAGCTCCATGCTGTGGAGCATTTTCATTAAGCCCAGTGGCTTCAGAGTTCAATGACCTGGATGGGAATCCTGGCTCTGCCACTGTTCAGTTATTTATTCATTCAATCCCATCCTTTCTATCCCAGTACTTACTTCATGGGATTAGATGAGAATATTCATAAAGCACTGATCAGGTACTACGAATTGGGTGCGTAGTAGTGCTCAGGAAATGGTAGCTACTTATATCATTATTATTATTATTATTATTATTACACCACTGGGTATAGCATTTCTCTATTCACCAAGATGTGTTTTTTGTTTTTCGTTTTGTGGTACGCGGGCCTCTCACTGTGTGGCTTCTCCCGTTGCGAAGCACAGGCTCCGGACGCGCAGGCTCAGTGGCCATGGCTCACGGGCCCAGCCACTCTGCGGCATGTGGGATCTTCCCGGACCGGGGCACGAACCCGTGTCCCCCACATCAGCAGGCAGACTCTCAACCACTGAGCCACCAGTGAAGCCCAAGATGTGTTTGTTTTGACAAGTGTCCTAGTTGGCTTCTGTCTCAGAGTTTTCTTTGAGAACAATGACAGTTTTAAACATGTTTTCATCATGAATGAACCAAATGCTAATATTTCCATGTTTAAAAAAAAAATTGAAGTACAAACTCGAGAAGCAATTTTCACACTCCAGCCTCTGGTTAACATCCAATTGCCATTTTGGGGATTAGAAAGGTAATACAACAAATTAGAGACTAAAATATAAAATTTTCTAACGTAGTGTAAAAACACACGGGTCTGAAAGTCTTTTGGACCTGAAATATTTCCAAATCAGTCCAGTGCCATTTTAGTATGGTTATACCTATAGCCATACTTCTTTGTTGACAAATAGCCTTTAAAAGAAGTTTCCCCCCAATTTTTCCAGCATCAGACATCCACGGTCTTTCCAGACTCCAATGTCAGGGTTACAGTCCTGCATGTCCCACTGCCCCACCACACAATACACACCAGACTCTCTCCTGCCTCTCTTGGTTACCAATTAGAAACGGGGAATGGCTAAGAGCTTTGGCTGTGGAGTCAGACCATCTCAGTAGTCAGTTGTGTGATCCCAGGCAAATTACTTCCCAGCTCTGTGACTCAATCTCCCCATGTTTAAAACAGAGTTATAGAGACTTCCCTGGTGGCACAGTGGTTAAGAATCCACCTGCCAATGCAGGGGACACGGGTTTGAGCCCTGGTCCGGGAGGATCCCACATGCTGTGGAGCAACTAAGCCCGTGTGCCACAACTACTGAGCCTGCGCTCTAGAGCCCGCGAGCTACAGCTACTGAGCCTGCGCGCCTAGAGCCTGTGCTCCGCAACAAGAGAAGCCACCGCAATGAGAAGCCCACGCACCACAACGAAGAGTAGCCCCCGCTAGCTCGCTGCAACTAGAGAAAGCCTGCGTGCAGCAACGAAGACCCAATGCAGCCAAAACTAAAATAAATAAATAATTTAAAAAATAAAATAGAGTTATAATACCTATTTCCATAGGACTGTAGTCAGGATTAAATAAGGTAATATATGTAAAGAGTTTATAGCACAGGAACTGGCATTTAGTAAGAGCTCAATAAATACTATTTTTTAAACATCATGTTGGCTGAAAGAGAGTGGTCTAATAGCTAGACCTGCATCCAATATTACTCTGCAGCAAATATACCAAGGTCCCCCATAAACATACATTGTGCTAAAAACAAAATGGTCTAACAAATCATGAATCTTTTCTGTAGGCTCTGTAGCTGAACTAGTGCCTTCAGACCTAGATTCTGGGTACATACTTAAATACATAACTGATATAAAGTGACCTAAACAGCCAGGAACTCTGTGGGCGCCTCTACCACGGCTGCAAAGAATGCTGGTCCAGAGAGGAAAGGTGTGCATGTGGGAGAGTTAATGGGAGCGTGGTCTGTGCTGATGACATCCTGCAGTAGCTGAGCCAGCGCACCTCAGGCTCCCCCACAAGTGTTCCTGCAGCTGTACCAGAACGGTACCTTCTTCCATTCCCAGCCGATTGCTCAGTTCTCATTTATACTGGGACACTTCCTCGTCTGGAACGCAACACTAACTGCTTCATTTATAAAAAAAAACAAGGACCTCTGCCCAGGATCTAAATGAAAACACCTCTTTTAGGACATGAAAATTAAAAGAGTAGAGAACAATGTTTACAAGCTTGATTCAGAATTCAGACAAGCTCTAGGTCTGAGTCTTCAGTACTTTTCAGCTGTGTGACCTTCAACAAGTTGCTTGTCCCTCTGAACCTCTATTTTCTTATCTGGATGAAGAGCAAAGAAGTGCCTACCGCACGGGATTATTGTGAGGGATAAATAAGACAATGTATGTTTGGTAACTGGACAGTGTCTAGCACATAATAAGTGTTTAATAATGACAGCTATTTACAGTAGCTTTCATAGCATCAATTAATGAATTTTGCTGCTCCTTCATACTCTCCTTAGATTTGGGGGTGACTCCACACCACATTCATGGAGAAATCTAAGTTCACCTGTTGCCAACAGGTTTCCTTGGCCAAGTATGTGGAGAGCAATAGCCTGGTTAGATTAGGGCAGAGGTGATGTTAAAAAATTAAAAACAGGTCAACCTCATTTCCAAGTTGATGAAATTATTCCTGGCTTAAAGATTTTCAAGCCAGGTTCCCAAGAGCCCTTCAGATAAATACTTTTTATTACTACTGTCTTCAGATTTTTGTCCAAGGCTCAATTAAATTCAACAATCATTTGAGTAACTGTTTCATGTCAGGGACTCTGCTGAGCACTAAAGATTCAGAGACGTATACGAACATTTTTTTGCTCAAGGAAATAACAGTTTAGTCATTTTCTGTCTACCTTCCAAATCTCCCAGAATTATCTTCTCTACTCCATTTTTCTCCATGTCCTTCAAGATGCTTCTTAATCTAGTTCTGGGTGAGAACTTCTCTCTCTTAATCTAGTTCTGGGTGAGAACTTCTCTCTCTTTGTGCTTCTCACCATTCATCTAACTTTGTCCTCCTTACACAGCTCAACCATATCATAAAATTTCAATGTTCTCTGTCTAATGCATATAAATCTCATCTCCCCAGTCAGATTATAAATAATTCTAGGGCATGAGTCTTCTACTAGTTCATTTTATATTCTTGTAACACTTGCCATTTTGTTATTCCTACTTTAAATCATCAATGATGATTGTGAGTGAAATTTTATGAGGTTTTATGAAACATAGTTTAACTTATCCCTCTAAGTCAATTGGATATGAGATAGATTTGGGGCAGTTGCTACTTTCCCATACCTCATGGCCTGATTCACTTAGGAAATTTCCTTTCTCTTTTTGCCTTCAAATTCTCTTCCTTCCACAGTGTTGACAGTGCACACCAGATCACTGAATTCCATGTGAAAAATGCCATTTCTACTTTGCATTTGGTCTTGAAAAAACTTGAATCACTGTCATCCACTCGGAAACCCCTCTAGAGGACAGGGCAGCTACTCAGCACATTTGTAAATCAACAGCCACACAGGAGGGGAAATGGAAAGGATTTCATCTCCACATCACCCTAAAGGGGAAATGTGTGTCTCAGCTTAAATGGAGATACAATCGTGACTATTAACTGTACAAGGACTCTTGCACTTTGGAAATATATCCTGATTTCTCTGAAATCACATATTTGGGATCTCTTTTCAGGATAGACTACCAGAGTTATTATTCTGGTTGCTATAATACCAATGGGAGCATTGGGACTATTCTTACTGTGAAGTGCTATCCATGAGGCTGTGGACAAATCAGTAGTAGCATTCACCCAACTAAAACTATACCTCTTATACCTGGACACTCCCATTTCTTCATAGTCTTAGACAAACGTTAAGGAAAGAGACAAAAACAAGCTCAGTATATAGGAGAATATTCTCTACCCTTGAATACCTGCACATATGTAGGGGTGGGTGAGCAAGGCTGAGGCAGGAAGGAGGTCTGATTGTGCTTGTGTGTATGTGGGTGTGCACTCTGTGGATAAAACAGAACCTTCCCAAAGGGGGGAAAATTCTTAATCCTCTCAGTCAAACTGGTGAAAGAGGTAACAGGCTCTTGGCTATTTACAGACCTTAAATTGGCATGTGCTGTACATATTGAGTACTTTGCTGATCTCATTTTTTTAGAGCAATTGAAATAAAGCAGAGACAGAAAAGGTAATGAGAGATTCAAATCATGACTATAATTGTTTAAAATAACATTACCTTTCTTAAAACTGTAGATGCCTGGAAAACCTCCCAGAGTCAGAGAATTAGATAAAGTGGGATTCCACTTTGAAAGCAGAGTGGAGATAACATGATGTATGAAGGCTGGGTGTAGAGGTGAAGAGGACTATATGAATATTGTACTGATTTTATTTGATTTCAAAGGTGTTCTACAGTGCCACCATTACTCAGGTGCCCAAATGCCTCTGTGCTACCACGAGGACCATAGGGTTATCCAAGTGCTGTGGGCACCAGGACACTACATGCCTTCAAAAGGAGGTCTGCACAGAAACCTACCTGGCCTGACTGTCCCATACCCCTTTCTCTGGGAAAAAGGTAAAGCCCTTTACCAAAGACAGCAGAAGAAATTCTCACCCTCTGGAGTGAGGACAGTAATGAGCCATTGCCCATCGATCTCTAGGACCTCTCTGGAAAGAGGAATATGTGTTGTCTCGAGATGGAGCCATATTGGGGACCCCGTGCCCGGTAGAGTACAGTTAGGGGGTTGGAGTGGCCTGCACTGGCACTCTCGGGGACACTCAGGCTCCCCCAGTTTCAAAGCCTCCCAGCCGGACTCCCCGTTCTAGTTATTCCCATTTCCCTTTGAGAACCTCACAGGGTCTTCCGTGGATGTTAAGAGACGTGGATGTTACATGGACTCCATTAAGCAACGAGAGAAACTGACAACTACACATTTACAGAAAAGCAAAATCTGTCTCTTCTTTTCTTCCATAGTTTATTTCCTCATTTGTGAAATGGGAATAACAGCCCTATCACATGTACTCCGCCAAGAGAAAGTGCTGTATAAGGTGTGAAAGCTATAGAAAGGCAAAGCATTCTTATACTGCTGTTTGTAGCTATTTTTATTATTACACACCTCCTAGGCCCATAGTCTCATATAATGTAAACAATGAAACAGCGACTAAGTATGTCTCAAAAGCCAGTCCACAGCCTGCTAAGGAGATGGCTGCAGGAAAGCCTGTTAAAAATCTGTTTCCCAGCTTTACCTTAAGTCAACTGAATCAGAACCCTCAAATGTGGAGCCCGGAGACCTATATTTTCAACAACCTCCCAGGCAACAATGACCATCAGCCAGGTGTGTGCCCCTATTTGCTCCATTCTGTGAACACTGGACAGAACTCATCCGGGTTTGGAGGAAGAGATGTATGACATACAGCACTTCCTATACCTCTCAAACTAGACCAGTGGGAATAGGTTACAGCACAGGTGAATGACAACTCTTTTCTAAGGAAGCAGGAAGTAGAAATAGTGCTTTATGGGGTTGGGGGAATGAGGGGTTAAGGTTCTACAAGAGGACTACCAGACGGGGAGGAGTGGTCGGTGGGGAAAGGAATTGGACTCACCTACAATGATACCACAAGCACTGACCAATCCAATCTCTTTCTTCAGGGCCACTCCGCCCCCTCCAGAACCAGTCTCGGGGCTGGTCTCCGACTCGCTCCCACCTGGGTGGTTCTTTTCAGTGTTGTTTCGGTGCCTGGCTCCTTTTTCCATGTTTCTCAGTAGGATTTCAACCTCCGAAAGGTATCTCTCTTTCTAATGCATATGGATGTAAATATATTTAGAGAGAAAGCCTTTCAAATGGAGACGTCCTTTTCTGTGATGTGATAAGGACCACTCCTACCCTCTTAAAAAAAAAAAAAAAAAAAAAAAAAAGACCCAGGCAGATAAAAGAGAAAAATGAAAATATTCCTACTCTGCCTTGACACTTTCTTGTCACTCGTGCTTGCAAACAAGGAAAGTGTTGGGGGCGGCGGGGGGAGACATAGATATTTAAATATAAAAATAGAACTGTACCAGCTACTCCGGCTGGAATTCTCCTGAAAACGGATGTAGCTCTTCAGAAACCAGGACCTTTCTGCAATGTGTACCAGGCAATGGCTTATTTCAGATGCTTCAAAGAGGTAGTCCGGATTTCCCTCACCTCTTCCCCTAAGAAAACAGATTGTCTTTACCTCCCCTTACCCTGTTCTTTTATGATGAGGATAAAAGTAGTTTTCATTAATTGACAGGAAAAAAGGCAATCCTCTGGTACTCTCTTCCTTCCCAGAAACAACAACTGTGGACCCGACCGGTTTGCTCTAGGTCCTGTTTCCACCTGGCGTGGGTTGCTTTCCCCTCCCCGTCTCCTGCCTTCCGCTTTCTCCAGATGTCCTCTTCGGTCTCGCTTGTTTTCTTGTCCCTGTTTTCCTTCTTCCGATCTCTGTCCTCACGGCACAGACTGCACCATCTCCCGTGGTTACAGAAGAGTGGCTCTGGCACAAACGAACGTGTTCCCCTTTTAGCGAGGGGTTTTATGTGCTGAGCTAGCTCCGCCCCCACCTCCTCCGTTCCTATCCATCCTCTGTCTCCTCCTTCCTGTTCAATGTAAATAGCAGCACACAGCCGCCAAAGATCACCGAGAAGATGGATTAAAAGATTTCCCTTTGTAATCGATCGGCCTTCTTTTCTCCATCTTTTTCTTTGTAAGTAGTGGAAGTATTAAAAAATCCCCCCATGTCGACCGTTCCGGGAGAGTTCATGAGCTGGTATAGCATTACAGGTCTTTCAACAGATGTGGGCTTTATAAATAAGGCACCAGTTGTGCAGACACTTTAGTACCATCAGAAATACACTGGCGAATATATTAAAATATTTATGTCTGGAAGATTTGAGGATACAGGAGAGAAGGCTGTAGGGACATTATCTTCAAGTATCTGAAAATAGGAGGAAATTCAGGGTGGGAATGGAAAGAATTAAGAATAATGGAAAAGAGGTTCATTTAGTATAATTGTGAGCAGCTGTGAAGAGTAGAGTGGAAACAAAATTACCCGGAAGAGATGGCAGCCTCAGCGTTCGCAGCTCTTATTTAGTGTTATCTGAAACAGGGGGGAAAAAAAAGACCCCCACTCTGGTCCCAGGAAAGAATGACACAAAATCTGGTGGAATGGATCCCTTCACAACTTCTAATATTTTTGCATCTATAAATTATTAGAAAGGCAGACTGGAGAGGGGGTGGGGAGTTATAAGCACCTCTCTGATCATGAAGCAGATTGTTGATGTTAAGATATGACTTATTTCCATACTGATACTGTATCTTGGCTTCTGTGAAGAATTTTACCCAGAAACTACTGCCTTATGTGAGAGCAAAGACATCTATTTATAATTGCAAAGTACTCTGAAAAAAACAGCAAGAAGCAATATAGCAGACAACACTGTAAGTCTAAAATGAAATTATTTTGAATCTGTATTACATACATTATGCAAAAGCACTTGATTTTTATTTTTTTGCGGTACGCGGGCCTCTCACTGTGTGGCTTCTCCCGTTGCGGAGCACAGACTCCGGACGCGCAGGCTCAGCGGCCATGGCTCACGAGCCCAGCTGCTCCGCGGCATGTGGGATCTTCCCAGGCCGGGGCACGAACCCGTGTCCTCTCCATCAGCAGGCAGACTCTCAACCACTGCGCCACCAGGGAAGCCCACAAAAAGCACTTGATTTTAAAGTGGGTCTAAAAAATAAAGTTCCGCAAGATGACCACTAAGTACAGAAATTGGCCTCACTTTTTGCAGAATGTTCCAAAAGATTTTGGATTTTTTTTTTTTTTTTTCTGGCCACGGCCCACGGGCCCAGCCACTCAGCGGCATGCGGGATCCTCCCGGACCGGGGCATGAACCCGCAATCCCCTCATCTCCAGGCGGACTCCCAAGCACTGCGCCACCAGGGAAGCCCAAGAACCTGCACCCCCCGCTTCGCCAGGCGGACTCCCAAGCACTGCGCCACCAGGGAAGCCCAAGATTTTGGATTTTAAGGGAAGTAAATAATTTCTTAAAATGGGGATGGTTGAGCTTAATGTAGGAAGGGCTTTTCCACATGGGGTAAAGTCCAATCAGCAATCTTTTCCACTTCGCCTCTTGACCACTCAGCAAGTATTAAGAGGTTTCAAAGGTTAGAAGTTCAACGGCTTCTCCTCTGCAGTTCAAGATATAGCAAATTGAAAACCTCAGCAAAAAAAAAAAAAAAAAGTGGGGGTGGTGCTGTAAAAAAGATTTTTAACAAAAAGAACAGACAAAGCAGGGAATATATAGCACAAAACTCCATGGGAGGGGATGAGTCATGGGAAATGAAAAAATTTTGAATTGCTTTTGGCCTTTCCTGACAATATCAGAAAGCATCAACCATCTGGTTTGAAGACTTCTGCTCAAATTTCAACGTCAAGTTATAAAACTAATAATCTTTCTGCTCTCAAACATGAGTTCCTTCAGTAATGTTTCAATTCAAATGGTGTAGATATAATACAAGATGAAACATGAATGTGATGAATTTGAGGTCTCTTGCCAAAACCGGTGCTAACTGATCACAATATCGTAAGCTTTAGCCATCTCAACGTATGAACTAAGAAGCTAAAGGGGGAGTGGGATCAAATACAACTTTGGGATGCAATGGTATTAAGCACACGCAATTGGAAAGAAAGCGTTTTTAAAATTTAATATTTCTATTTCTTTAGCACTTGGAATTTGTAAGTGGCTTATGATTGTCTATTAATGGTACAATGTGAAAGGTGGAAAAGGAATCTCCCCACCCCACCCCCTAAGTAAACAGGACCATTTATTCATATTATAAGGCTTCCTTCAGGTTTGGATCTTTTTGTGAAATAAATCCTAAGTGTGTCAAAATTCCACATGGTTAACATTGAACGCAGGAGAGAAAGAAAAGTCTTTGCGTGATATATTGAGAAAAATCTATAGAAATAATTAACTGAAGGTTATTAACTTTTTAGCACTGAATTCTTTTTTATTCATAACTCGATTCTACATTTGCCTTTATAATTTTAAATCTGTTGTCTACATTTAAATAGTACATTATCTACAAACTGTTTTCTGCACAATATCTTGATTTTTTTTCCCCCTCATTAAACACTTTGGGTAGGACAAGGATGTAATTTTTCCCTATTTTAAAGATTAGGAAGCTGAAGCTCAGAGATTGTCTTACCTGAGGAGACACCTTTGGACAAGTGGGGTATCAATGGTTTACACTGAGATCTTCCCAGGATACTACAGCTACTTGCTGATGCCTCAGCTTCTTCTGAGGAAAACAGAAGACCTTTGATCAGGGCCATGTCCACGCTTCTTGAATTGGTGTCATAACTGTGCTTTTAGAGACCTGCCTTGATGCCACACCTAACATTGGTTCAGTGAGACCCACAGGTCTTAATCTGCCCCCCACCCTTCCATTTGTCACCCCTTCCCATAGTCCTCGGTTTGGTCAGTTTCCAAGTACTTTAGTACAACTCTGTTTCCAATATCTGAGTCACTGTTTACTGTTGTTTTTCATGCTGAAGATGGGAAGAAATTGATCTTTTTACCCAGGGAAAGGGTGGGTAAGAGGGTCGTTTTCTTAGGAATCTGTATTTAGGAAGAGAAAGGCTGTGTGAGGCTGACATCTACTGCACCAAGAGGGATATGGCATGGGGGCATGCTGCTTGTATGGTAGCTGAACAAAAACGCTGTCATGTTTCAATATTCCCTTTTTGAAACAACAGGTAAGAAGTATCTGTTAATGCAAAGGGGTAGAGTTAATGCACAAACCACATTCACTCCATTCTTGACTTTTATTTTTTCTTCCTGCCGCGTCACATGCTTGCAGGATCTTGGTTCCCCAACCAGGGTTCGAACCCAGACCCCAGCAATGAACGTGACGAGTCCTAACCACTGGACCTCCAGGGAATTCTCTTGACTTTTTTTTTTTTTTTTTTTTTTTTTGGACCCACTAGACAAGCACTTCATTCTTGTTCTTTGTAGCAGAGCTATAAGGTCTGAGGTCACTAAGAGAAGACCCAAATCTCTTCCTGGAGGGAACTCAAAGTCCATGCTCCCACTGTACACTTCTTCTCACACCTACCTGCCCAGAGTCAGAAGGAAACCCTGATTTCAATTAAAGCCAGCTTTCTTCTTAGAATTCCAGCGATCACTGCCTATAGTTAAACAGTGGCTTCCTGAGCTAGTGGTTCTAAGAGACTTTATTTCATTAAAAATGGAAAGCAGATGAAAATTAGTGAGCAAAGAAGAAGGAAGTAAGAAAGAAAAGGACAAAACAAGTACAAGAAAAGGAAGATGAAATGAGGAGATGCTCTCAGTTAATAAGCCCTTTTTAGGGTATGCTCTGTTTGCCTTTCGGACATATTCCTAAATTCAAAGGAAGTTGTATCTTCTAGGGTTTATGTAATCCTGAGAATTTGGATGCAGCAGACCCTGTTCTATTATAATGGTCCATTAGTTCATGCTCTTCTGGAGATTATGATGAATTCTTGCTCTGACACTAGAGAGAAAAATTCCAGCAGATTACTGTTCTGTCTGCTGCACTTGGCCAGATTCCATGGAGCCAGCCCAGCACCAGTGGGAAAGAAGTAAAGATGCATTCCCTGAGGCAGGCTGCACATCCTTCACTCCTTCACTGGACCCATCTGTCATGGCGACTTGGTATTCTTTTTAAGGATTTAGGTGACTTCAGTTCTGAGTACTTAAATACGGAAACTTCCACTTCCTCATTGGTTTTCACTGAAGATTTGTGTTTACCAAAGATGAGAGCCCCTGTCTTTAAAAAAAAAAAAAAAAAAATTATTTATTTATTTATGGCTGCGTTGGGTCTTCATTGCTGCGTGCAGGCTTTCTCTAGTTGTGGGGAGCAGGGGCTACTCTTTGTTGTGGTGTGCAGGCTTCTTATTACAGTGGCTTCTCTTGTTGCAGAGCATGGGTTCTAGGTGGGTGGGCTTCAGTAGTTGTGGCACGTGGTCTCAGTAGTTATGGCTTGCAGGCTCTAGAGCACAGGCTCAATAGTTGTGGCACATGGGCTTAGTTGCTCCGCGGTATGTGGGATCTTCCCAGACCAGGGCTCGAACCTGTGTCCTCTGCATTAGCAGGCAGATTCTTAACCACTGCGCCACCAGGGAAGTCCTGAGAGTTCCTGTCTTTTAAGATGTGGAAGAGAAGTTCCCTGAGGTCAGAGATTTGTTTTGTTCATCGCTGTAACCCCAGTACCTAAAGTGGTGCCTGGCACTCAATCAGTATAATTGAATGGGGCTTCCCTGGTGGCACAGTGGTTAAGAATCCGCCTGCCAGCGCAGGAGACACAGGTTCAAGCCCTGGTCCGGGAAGATTCCACACACTGTGGAGCAGTTAAGCCCGTGGTCCCTAACTACTGAGCCTGCTCTCTAGAGCCTGCGAGCCACAACTACTGAACGCCGCATGCCTAGATCCCATGCTCCTCAATGAAGAGTAGCCCCTGCTCCTCGCAACCAGAGAAAAGCCCGCACACAGCAACAAAGACCCAGTGCAACCAAAAATAAAATAAATAATAAAATAAATAAATGTAAAAAAATATATAATTGAATGAATGAATGAATAAATGGTGATGTGAATTAATGCATAATAAATACATAAATTACATAATAACTGATGGACTGATGTGCTGACTAATTGTAGCAAGATGTAGTCCTCAGTGCCTAGAGAGGGACCGGATTGTGGAAAGAAGAGAAAAACACCATCCAGGGTTTCACTTAAAGATTATTTCTTATAGAGCACAGATCTCAAGCAGGCCCTCAACACTGCCCAGCGGTCCTACCACAGTCCTGTAGTCATTGCCTCTTCCACTTATCTCCTCCTCTCTGCAAACCAACACCATCCCCCAAATCCTCACTTTCAGTTGACATCCTTGCCTATTGTTTCATGGTGAGAAAATAGAAATAAGCAGAAGAAAACATCCACATCCTCCTACCACTAAATCTGTACATCTTTCCCCACATACTCGACCTCCCTTCCCATAGAAACAGATGTGGTGTCCATGCCCCTGTGTATCTATCTCCCTGACTTGTGCACTAGATTCCCTGTCCTTTCTTACCTACTCATGAACTTTGCTCCTGCAATTACTCCTCTCTCTCCTGCATTATCAGTTTTTTACTCTCTCCTGGATTATTCCTATCAGCATGTGTAATAGCTTCTGTTTAAAAAAACAAAACTAACAGAACCTCCCTTGACTTTACTTCCCTATTCAGCTGCCACCCAACTTCTCTGCTCCCCTGTTTTCACTTCTTCGCCTCCATTCATGCTTGAATCCACTAGTCTTAAGCTTTTGTCCCTATCCCTATGATGAAGCCATTCCTGTCAAGGTCACCAATAGCCACCGCAGGGCCCAATCTAGCAAGCGTTTCTCAGTCTTCGGCTTACAGATCTCACAGCAGCCCTGGCTCCTGGGATCCACTCTTCTGGCTTTTCCCTACTTCACTGGCCTCTTAGGCTACTCAGCTGGATCCTTTTCTCTTCCCAACCTCTCCTCTATCCTCCCTCGCTACCTGGGTGATCTCATCCAGCCCTATGACTTTCAGTGGCATCTACACACTGATATTTCCCAAATTTATAAATCCAGCCCTCATCTCTCCCAGAAATTCTAGAATTAGCTATCTGTCTACATGATGTCTCTGTTGGATGTTTAATAGGTATCTGAAACGTAAAAAGCCCAGTGCTTGCATGCCCCTCCAAATCTGCTCTTCCTCCAGTATTCCCCACTTTAGTAAATGGCACTCCTTGGTCAGGCCAAATATCTTGGAGTTAACCTTGACTTACATTTTTCTCTTATCTTTTATTCAGCATTTGGTTTATCAGCCAAATCTGTTAGCCATTAATTTAAACTTACCTAGAAATGACTCACTTCTTACCATCTTCACTGCTACTACCCTGGTTCATTACCACCTCCTCACCAGCTCTCACCTGGACTATTCCATTGGGCTCCCTGTTTCGACACCTGTTGTCCTAAAACATCCTCCTATACATCATTCTCAACAGAGCAACCAGAATAATCCTTTAAAATAATAAATCAAGGACTTCCCTGGTGGCACAGTGAATAAGACTCAGCTCCCATTGCAGAGGGCTTGGGTTCTAGTCAGGGAACTAGATCCCACATGCATGCCGTAACTAAGGAGCCTGCCTGCCACAACTAAGGAGCCGGCGAGCCATAGCTAAGACCCAGTGCAACCAAATAAATAAATAAATATTTTTTAAAAATTGTAAATCAGGTCATCTCTCTCTCCCCCTTGCTCAAAATCCTCCAGCGGTTGCTTATCACACCTAATTAGAATCAAATCTGAAGTCGTCTTTCTCATGGCCTCTGGTGACCACTCCAAAATCATATCCGTATAATCTTCCTTCCACTTACTCCTTCCAGACTCCTAGGCCTCCTTCCTATTCTTTTTTTTTTTTTTTTTTTTTTTTTTTTTTGCGGTACGCAGGCCTCTCACTGTTGTGGCCTCTCCCGTTGCGGAGCACAGGCTCCGGATGCGCAGGCTCAGCGGCCATGGCTCACGGGCCCAGCCGCTCCGCGGCATGTGGGATCTTCCCGGACCGGGGCACGAACCCGTGTCCCCTGCATCCGCAGGCAGATTCTCAACCACTGCGCCACCAGGGAAGCCCCTCCTTCCTATTCTTTTAACACTGAGCTCTGCTTCAGGCCTTTACACTAGCTGGAGCTTCTGTGAGGAACACTCTTCCTCTAGACAGTCACGTGCTCTGCTCCCTCGTGTTAGGCTTGTCTCTCATCAAATGTCACCTTGCAGAGGATTTCTCTGATCACCCAATAGAAAATCAGTCTTTATTCCATCACCTGGACCTTATTTTATGTCACTATTACCTAAGATTATTTGTTTGCTCATTTGTTCCTTATTTGTTTCCTCTGTTAAAATGTAAGCTCCAGATTACTGGAGTTTTTTGTTTTCTAGGTAGGAAAATGATATAGTTATAAGTAAAGAATCTTTATCTTTTTTTTTTTTAGGGTCTCTTATTTATTTACTTATGGCTGCATTGGGTTTTTGTTGCTGCATGTGGGCTTTCTCTAGTTGTGGCAAGCGGGGGCTACTCTTTGTTGCGGTCTTCTCATTGAGGTGGCTTGTCTTGTTGTGGAGCACGGGCTCTAGGCATGTGGGCTCCAGTAGTTGTGGCATGAGGGCTCAGTAGTTGTGGCTCACAGGCCATAGAGCACAGGCTCGATAGTTGCGGAGCACGGGCTTAGTTGCTCCGTGGCATGTGGGATCCTCCTGGGCCAGGGATGGAACCCGTGTCCCCTGTGTTAGCAGGAGGATTCCTAACCACTGCGCCACCAGGGAAGTCCCTATCTTTTAGATATATATGCCAATATATTTATGGATGAAATAATTTGATGTCTTGGATTTGCTTCAAAATAATACAAAGGAAAAGAATGGAGAGGTAGTTTATCAATGAAAGAAGGCTGTGAGTTGACATTAAGCTGGGTGATGGGTAGGTAGGAGTCCATTATACTATCTTCTCTAGCTTTGTATATGTTTACATTTTTCCATAAAAACAAACAAACACAATCTTTGCTCACTTTTTTTTTAAACATCTTTATTGGAGTATAACTGTTTTACAATGGTGTGTTAGTTTCTGCTTCATAACAAAGTGAATCAGTTATACATATACATATGTTCCCATATCTCTTCCCTCTTGCGGCTCTCTCCCACCCTCCCTATCCCACCCCTCTAGGTGGTCACAAAGCACAGAGCTGATCTCCCTGTGCTATGCGGCTGCTTCCCTCTAGCTATCTATTTTACATTTGGTAGTGTATATATGTCCATACCACTCTCTCACTTCGTCACAGCTTACCCTTGCTCGTTTCCTTATCATCATCTCCCTAATGTCCAGAGCAGTACTTGACATATAGAAGGAATTCAGTAAATACATATTTATTTAATAGTTATTGCACTTTGAATCGGTTAGGAGAATAAAGGTATATTTTCAAGATAAAAGTTAATCATTTACTGCTAATTGTTGAAATCTAAATTCTAAGTTCTAAAGGAGATTTTATAAAGAGTATTCCCTTCCAGGCTTCACATCCAAGAATGTCTTAATTGTGGGAACGTCAAAAACTAAACTTAAGAGCAATTTTTAAAAATATAGCTTAACTGGGAGATCAGCTCTGTGCTTTGTGACCGCCTGGAGGGATGGGATAGGGAGGGTAAGAGGGAGGGAGACGCAAGAGGGAAGAAGATATGGGGTCATATGTGTATGTATAACTGATTCACTTTGTTATAAAGCAGAATATAGGGGCTTCCCTGGTGGCACAGTGGTTGAGAGTCCGCCTGCCGATGCAGGGGACACAGGTTCCTGCCCCAGTCTGGGAGGATCCCACATGCCACGGAGCGGCTGGGCCCGTGAGCCATGGCCGCTGAGCCTGTGCGTCCGGAGCCTGTGCTCCGCAACGGGAGAGGTCACGGCAGTGAGAGGCCCGCGTACCGCAAAAAAAAAAAAAAAAAAAAAAGCAGAAAATAATACACCATTGTAAAGCAATTATACTCCAATAAAGATGTTTTAAAAAAATATATAGCTTAATTTCTCACCAAATCATGATAATGAACTGTCATCTCCTATACTACTAAAATTGTGAAGCAAAGTTGGGAAGAAAATACAAAAATCTAAAAGGCTATAGTGGACTTCCCTTGTGGTACAGTGGTTAAGAATCTGCCTACTAATACAGGGGACACAGGTGCGAGCCCTGTTCCAGGAAGATCCCACATGCTGCGGAGCAACTAGAGCCCGTAAAGCACAACTACTGAAGCCTGCGCTCCTAGAGTCAGTGCTCCGCAACAAGAGAAGCCACTGCAATGAGAAGCCCACGCACACAACGAAGAGTAGCCCCCGCTTGCCACAACTAGAGAAAAGCCTGCGTGCAGCAACGAAGACCCAACGCAGCCAAAAGAAAAAATAAAAAAATAAAAGGCTATAGTGTGGAGATCACTGATGTAGAATATACAATCTATAGTAAGAGCATGTGGTCTTTTAGGAAATCTTCAATACTACACAATTAATCAGATTAATAGAGAAATAAATTCTTTTAGAAATTTGATTACATATACAGGGATGTGCTCAATTAATTTCACTTGCATATTCAGCCAATATTGATCAACTGTTTACTGTGCTAGATACAGGGAATATAATGGTGAACAAAGACCATCTGCCTTCAAGAACCTCAAGGACTGTGATTATTGATTCTAGGTGTCAACCTGACTAGCCACAGGTTACCCAGAGTGAGCATTATTTCTGGGTGTGTCTGTAAGAGTGTTTCTGGATGAGATTAGCATTTGAATGGACGGATCCATTAAAGTAAATTGCCCTTCCTCACATGAGTCAGCATCATCAAATCTGTTGAGGGACTGAATAGGAGAAAAAGCAAAGGAAGGAGGAATTCACCCCTTTTTGCTTCCTATCTGCCTGCTGGAGTTGGGACCTCTCATCTCACCTTCTGTACCCCTCAGATTGGGATTTAAACCATTGACTCCCCTGATTCTCTGGCCTTTGGACATGGACTGACTTACACCAGCACCTTTCCTGAGCCTCTGGCCTGCAGACAGAAGATCATGGGACTTCCCAGCTTCCGTATTGAGTAAGCCAATTTGTTATAAATAAATCTCTCTCTCTCCCTCCCCCCATATATAGATACACATATATCTCCTACTGGTTCTGTTTCTTTGGGGAACCCTGACTAATACAAGGACCTTAGATGCCAACACTTTAGATCTTTCTCTTTCTTCCTAAAGTCCAGGTGCAGCTTAGTTTCCTATGAGACAGGAGGGAAGAGGGCAGGACACAACCTTTAAAAGAATGACATAGCCCTTGAGGGTACGACAAAAACTGGTTAGAACCTACTAGGCCCAAGATGGCGGAAGATTCAACTTCTAGTAGACCTTGAGCCTCATTGTATGCTCATTGTAATATATTAGCATGCTAAATGACAGCCACCCACCGGTGCCATGACGACAGTTCGGAGGCTGACCATTTTAGGCCAGAAAGTGGGCGGTGGCCCAATTCCTGGAAACTGCTGCCCCTTCTCCAAAACAGTTAGAATATTCCTCCCACTTAGTATAGGAAATTACCCAGCCCATAAACACTAACCACCCCTGCAGCCCAGGGCCACTCGCCTTCTGAGACGGACAGCATTCTGCCTATGGAACGGTGTATTCCTCTTTAAATAAACCTGCTTTCACTTTACTGTGGCTCGCTCTTGAATTTTTGCTCTGCAAAGCCAGGACCCTCACTTGGTGGCCCATTCCAGGGACTCACCTGAGACCTGGCACCTGACCAGCCTCTCACGCCCCATTTTCCTGTAACATCTTGACTCCACAACAAAGGATCACTGGACATTTGAGGAAAGCTCCAGCATGACAATAACAAACATAGGTTATGCAAGAAGCAGAAGAAAACTTCCAAAAAATTACAATTACTATACTCAGAAAGGGGAATTAGAGTGAGAAGATAGGACTCAGTTCTGAGGCCAGGTAATAGCCCCATTAGGTCATGCCAGTTACTGGGTTCAAAACCAAACTCCTCTCAGTTCCCCAGAAAAAACCAAACCCCTGTGTTTCTCATTTTGTCATGGCCATAGTATCATGTTATCATAGCATCATGATCTCAATCACCCAGGTCTGAGACCTTCATCTTTTTCCCTCCCTCTCCCTTTGTAGCCCCATATCCAGTTGATCACCAAGTCCTGTTGGTTCTGCCTCTGAAATTGTCTCACAGCTGTCTTACTATCCCATAGCTGCTGCCCTATTCCAGAACTATTCATCCAGTCCCACTGCAATAGCCTACCACTTAATCCCCCATCTGTGACCTTCCATCCCTTCATTCTGTCCCCAGACTTATGTTTCATAAAACACAGGGTTGATCATGTTTCTATCCTGCTTAAAAGCCTCTGATGGTTCTCTAGTGTATAAAGCAGTGGTCCCTAAGGCTGGCTGAGTGAGCATCAAAATCACCCAAGGAGCTTTTAAAATTAAAAAATATACTGGCCACAGGGAAGTGCTCAGGTAGACCTTCTCCTGTGGTACCCTCTGGTGGCAACGCCATGCCATGGCTGACTTTCATTTTACCCACAAAATTCCCTCTGAGATTCTAATTAAGATGGATCTGGCCCAGTTCCTGTTTCGGCCTCGGCAGTCCTGCTTCAGCCCCTAGGGCTCCCCGCAGACCCCCGCTCGTCCCGCCGGGGGATGGGGCCTTCCTCCAGCCTGGGCCGGCCCTGCTGGGGTCCCCGAGGCGACTCGGCCCCGCCTTGATGGACTGGCCCGCCTGGTGCTGCGGCCCCAGGATGAAGGGCGGCGAGGGGGACCCGGGCGAACAGGCCCCGCTGAACCCGGAGGCCGAGAGCCCCGCGAGCACCTACCGGGAGTTCGTGCACCGCGGCTACTTGGACCTGATGGGGGCCAGTCAGCACTCGCTGCGGGCGCTAAGCTGGCGCCGCCTCTACCTCAGTCGGGCCAAGCTGAAAGCTTCCAGCCTCACGTCTGCCCTGCGGGCTTCTCCATGGTGGCCATGGTAGAGGTACAGCTGGAGAACAACCACGAATACCCGCCGGGCCTGCTGGTGGCCTTCAGTGCCTGCCACCACCGTGCTGGTGGCTGTGCACCTCTTTGCACTCATGGTCTCCACCTGTCTGCTGCCTCACATTGAAGCCGTTAGCAACGTCCACAACCTCAACTCTGTCCACCAGTCTCCACACCAGCGACTCCACCGCTACGTGGAGCTGGCCTGGGGCTTCTCCACTGCCTTGGGCACCTTCCTCTTCCTTGCTGAAGTTGTCCTGGTTGGCTGGGTCAAGTTTGTGCCCATCGGGGCCCCCTTGGGCACACCAGGCTCTGTGGTACCTGCCTCCCAGGTGCCTGAGACTCTGCCACCAGTGGCCACCTCCCTTAGTCCAGCTTCCAAGCCATCCTCTGATTCTGTAGCCCCGTCACAGGCTGAGCCACCTGAGGCCTGCCCACCTCAGCAAGCATGTGGCAGTGGTGGGGCCCACGGACCAGGCTGGCAAGCAGCCATGGCCTCCACGGCAATCATGGTACCTGTTGGGCTTGTGTTCATGGCCTTTGCCCTGCATTTCTACCGCTCCTTGGTGGCTCACAAGACCGACTGCCACAAGCAAGAGCTAGAGGAGCTGAGTCGCCTGCAGGGGGAGCTGCAGGCTGTGTGAGGCTGGTGTTAGCCACAGTTGCGAGCACCGCCTCCCTCAGGGGTCAGCCAGAGGCCCCAGGTCTACGGACCCCATCCCCGCCCTGCCAGGAGCCACTTCCTGTGGCCACTCTCAGGTAGAGAACAGATTCCTGCCTGCCCTCAGGGTCCTTTGGGCTGGGCCTTGGGCAGCTCCCACATTCCCAGGGATTCTCCCTGTCAGTCTGTCCCATGGGTTTTGGAAATTCTACTCTGCACCTGGGCTGGGAGGAGCAAGGGAGGAAGCGGAAGGTCCTCAGTCCAAGGCTCATGCGGTGGGTAGAGGGGAGGCAGGGAGACCCTGTCAGACCTTTGGTGCTGACTCTTAGCCACTTGCCCCCATATAGAATGTGGAGGTCAGAAGCTTACACACCCACCCAGCTGCCCCAGAAGGCAGCCAATCCTTGCTATACTTTTGTAGAATCTATTTTATGGTTGGCTTTTTTTTTCTTCCTCATCCTCAGATTTTGATGGGTTCCACCCTCTTGCTTTGGTGTTTGGGTAGAGGGATTTGGGTGTTTCTACCCCAGGCATATGTCCAGCCTTTCCAAGGAGGAGCCACCCTATTTGGAGGGAGTTCAAATGCCTGCCCCACTGCCCTAGACCTACACTTATGCTTCTGTATCTGGTTCCTACTCTCCTGGTTCAGGACTGGGGTCGTTGTGCCCAGCCTGATCCCTAGCAAGGGTTGGGGTGAGGTCCAGTCCATAGCCCTTGGAATACAGAGCTATTCTGACACTGAAGTTTTGATGCACCTAGTTTTGTATAATAAATTGTGTTTCACATTAAAAAAAAAAAAGATGGATCTGCCTATTGGTTGGGGGAACCACTAGCTTAAAAAATAAAGTCTAAAAAAAAAAAAATAAAGTCTAAACTCTTGGATGAAGGCATCAGTCCATCTCTCTAGCTTTTTCCCCATAATATCTTCTTATCCTCATCATCCTTTTGGTGTCCCATTCATTCTGCCCTTTAGCCACACTGGACCAGACTGTACTTTCCCATACTAATGTGTTTACTGATGCTTTTCCCCTGACTGGGAATGCCCCTCCTCTCCACCTGCAGGATAAAACTTTCTCTCTCTCTTTTTTTTTTTTTTTTTGGTACGCAGGCCTCTTACTGCTGTGGCCTCTCCTGTTGCGGAGCACAGGCTCCGGACGCACAGCCTCAGCGGCCATGGCTCACGGGCCCAGCCGCTCCGCGGCATGTGGGATCTTCCCGGACTGGGGCACGAACTCGTGTCCCCTTATCGGCAGGCGGATTCTCAACCACTGCGCCACCAGGGAAGACCTGAGCTAATCACTTTTTAATGGAACACCTTTTTAATCTGAAAGAACAAGTAACAAACAAACTATACTTATTCAAATTTGGGTATTTGGTAGACATTTTCTCAAAAATACACAAAATGAGCTTGTCACTTCAAGGAAAACAAGTGACTTAGTATTTATTGCCAATGATAAAACTCAAATTTGCAGATGAAAATTAGAATTTTGGGAAACTTGTATCTGCAACTGTGAACCTGACAAGTTCCCAATACTCAAAGACTTTTCTGGTGAGATAGGTGGTGATACAAATAAAAGTGATTTTTAAATATTGTGTAATGAAGTGTGTCAGTATTTAATATTGTATCATGAAATGTGTCAATGTGTTTAACTCAGTGAACCAATATTTTCCAAATGACCAATTTGGTCTAAATGCAAAATGTTAACACATTCATTGATATGGTGTCAGATCCCACGGTGCAGCTAGCTTTTAACAATCTCCCACTTGTTGAATTTTAGTTTAGTATCAAAGAAAAATGTTCACAAGTATCTAAATAGGCTATTAAACTACTACTCCCTTTTCCAACTACGTATTTGAGTGAGTCCAGATCTTCACACACTTCAACCAAAACAGTACACTGTAACAGAGTGATTGCAGATGTGTGAATCAGGCTGTTTTCTATTAGGTCAGATAGTAAGAGATTATAAAACTGTAAAACAAAAACAATGCCCCTCTTCTCACTAAATTGTATTTATTTGGGAAAATATAGTTATTTCCCATAGGTTATGTTAACATTTAATGGGTTTATTTTTATTGTTGTTTTCAAATGAATAAAAAATATTTTAAAAAATTTTCAATCTTAACTGCTAATATGGTGAACATTGATAGGTATAATACAATCCACAGAAACCAAAGCTCTGTAGGGAAGGTTGTATTCAATATTTTTTTTTTTTTTGGCAGTGTCACACAGCATGGTGGGGGGTGGGGGAGTGGGGGTGTGTGGATAGGGGATCTTAGTTCCCTGACCAGGGATGGAACCTGTGCGCCGGCTGTGGAAGCACACATTCCTAACCGCTGGACCTCCAGGGAATTCAATACGTTTTAAAAGGTAGAGGAGTTCTGAGACCAAGAAGCTTGAGAACCATTACTTAGCAGCTTCCTCAGGAAAAGCTCATGTTCAGATTTTTTGTCAGCAGCCTTTACACCTGAACACAGGATAAGGGGATATAAAATTCTTGGATCATATTTTCTTTTTGAAAATCTTGAAAATGCAGTTTCATTGTTTCTAGCATAAAATGATGCTGTAAAGAAGTCTGATGCCAGTCTAATTTTCTCTTCCGTATAAATGACTAGTACTTTTTGTCTGGATGCTCAAAGGGGTTTTTCCTTATCTTTAAAGACTAATTTAATAGTTTTACTAGAAAATGTTTTGGTTTAAACTGTTCTGGGTCAGTTTTCTCCTATACACTGTAGACCTTTGCAATATGTAGACTTAAGTCTTATTTCAGGAAAATTTTCTCAAAATTTTGTTTTAAATATTTGTTCTGATACATTGCTCGGATTTTCCTTGTGGGGATAAATGTGTGTGCAAAATCTCTTTTGCTTGTTCTCTATATCACTTTCTCTTGAAAACTTTTATCTTTCTTTTTGAAAAACCATCCTTTCAGCCCTTAAATGTGCTTTTTTTAATTTCTGAAAAAAGTTAAAAAATTTTTTTCCCTGAGACTGGTTAGTTCTCATTTAATATGTGACTGTTCTTTACCCGTATCACTTTTTAGCTTTTCTATTTCTGATTTATGCTTTTCTTTCAAATCATCTATTATTTTATATCCCTGAAAAATATTAGGTTAAAAAAAGAAGAAAAAATACTAAGTTAAAAGTTTTCATCTGTTTTGTGACCACATTTTTCTAATGTGTTACTGTCTGCTTGAACATTATTAAGTTTATTTTCACCTTGTTGTTTCCATAGCATGTATGGGATTAGATCATATTTCTTATTTGTTCCCAATCTTAAATGAGGTAGATTTTCCCGGACTACTAAGAAAACGCACTCTTGCCTCTCGGTCCCTCCCACGCCTCGCGCATGCTCTGGACCCCGCCCACTCCTGGGCCCCGCCCACGCCTCTCACACAGCGTCGCGGGCCAAGCCCAGCCTCTTGCCTCTCGCCGGTGCCAGGCTTGCTGTATATTTTCCCGCCATTTCCAGCTCTTCTTTAGAACTGATTGGTTTCGGTGAGATCCGAGGCCTTTTGGGATCACTGCGGCCAAACAGGTAGGGAATGTAGTTAAAAAAGAGCTACTGGTAAATCTTAGACTGGTAAATCTCCATCACCCCTAGAAATCAGACGCGTCTTGCCCTCACAAATCCTGTTAACGGCCCTTCTTTTAAAGGGTTCATTTGGTCAACGCATTTGATTAAAATTGTACTTGCTTCCCCTAAACAAACAAGGGCATATATAACTGTGACGTTTTCAGTAGTTCTTTAGAGTCATTTTCTGGTAGAAGTTAGTGTATCTGTGAGCAACAAATAGGTATCTGAAGCTCATGCCTCTATGTAATGTCTTTGCATTGAAACGTTAATTCAGTAAGTTTTCATTGTGAATCTTGCCCTTATGTGACAAAACTATTACAGTGTGGCACAAACCAGCCAATATTCTTTGAGAAAGTGTCTCCATAAACTACTTTTAAATTTTTTTAAAGAAAAGACTTAAAAAAGAAAAGACTTCAGTGGGGAAAAATTTTACCTTCTGTTTTGATTTTTTTCCCCAAATTTAATTTTAAATGAAATTAAACTAATATATATTACATTCTTGGAGTATATTCATGAAATTAGGCATAAATCCATTAAATGTATGAACTAATTACAGCTCTATGTATCAACTCTGTATTTTTTATGTCAGTTTCTTCATTTAAAATCTTACATTTCAGTGAATATCAGATACATCTTTTGAAAAGTGATGGGACTGGAAAAAATGTTAAATGATTTTCAAGATCCCTTCCAGATCTATGATTCTGAGTTTCTGTGGAGTAGAAGGAAATGTTAAAAGCTGAGACATCGTTCATAAACAATGTTTCCATTAGATAAAATGTGTCCCAAGTGGCTAATATGTGATCTTGTATATTTGGTCCACTACCTCCTCCTTGCTGCATCTTGCTGTATCACAGGAAACTATTAGGAAAGAAATAGATTTTTTTTAAGATTGTTTTTTCTAGTTACAAATTAGTACCTGAATAAATCCAGAAAATTTAGAAAACAAAAAAAGTGTGAAGACAACACACACACACACACACATACACACATGATCTCACCATTAAAAATCATCATTGTCCTATTACTCTTCTAAATATGTATACTTTTTCTCTTTAGAAAATGGCATAGCATAGTCTGCAGTCTGCTTTTTTCACTTCAGAGGTATATGTACTTCCTCACATCCAATTGGAATACCCACAATAATATGCCCGCATCCCAATAAGTTAGCAGAAACTAAGCAAACATTGTTAAGTAGATTTTGGAACAGCTGTAATTATGTTATGCCCCAGGTTATTCTCTTTCTTTGCTGCAGAATGGATTGGTTTCACTGCAACCTGTGTTTCCGAAAAGATGGGGCCCATTTCTTTGTCACCAGCTGTGGCCATATTTTCTGTAAAAAGTGTGTGACTCTGGGTGAGTGATTTAACTGTTTTCAGATTCAGGCAAAAATGTTTTTAACCTAGAAATAATGATTAACCATTTCTCTGTGTAACTTGGAATAAGGTGGGGTAGGCTGAAGGTGGTGTGGGTATAATAAGAAACTGTTGATTATGAAAATCGGAGGAATCCATTAAAAGGAATGATTTAGCAAATGGACTATTACTTGAACATCAAAAGGTGCTTGTCAGTGTTCTGAAGCCTGTGGCAGGGAAAGCCACAAGGTTATCAGACTGATTAGAGAAAAGAGAAAAAATAAAAGTAATGAATAGAAATTGGGAAAGTGGTTGATAACAAGAGCCATTTCTAATGGGAAGTAGTATAATCTGTGAAATCAATTTAATTAGAAATGTTGACGATGGTGATAGTGGTGGGTGATACCTTTGTGGTTTTAAAAAGTATTTTCATGTGTACCAATTTTATGTATCCTCACCACAATCTCAAGAGGTAATTATTAGTAGACCCATTTTACAAATGAGGAGCTGGTTCAAACAGGTGATTTGACAAAGTTCTTGCTGCTGTTAAGTCTTAGAAGAGACAAATTTAAGGTGTCTTTTTTTCTTAATGCTAAAATACTTACAAGGTATGTATTATATTCTGTAGTTATGTATTCTGGGTAGCAGGTCCAGAAGAGGGACTTAGGATGTTTTGATCAGGGAAAATTTCATAGAAGAGGTATTGCCTCAATAGAGTTTTGAGTAATAAACTGGAGTCTGCCAAGTGAATTAGGCAGGGAAGATCATTCTGGTTTAACAGAACAGCATGTGTAAAGGAATACAACATCATTAAACTTAGTACGGGGAGGTGCATGTGGTCGGGATTGGTAGAGCATAAAAGGATAAAGAAAGAAATGGTGAGAGATGAGCCTAGAGAGGTAGGTAGTGGCCATATGATGGAAGGCTCTATATACCAGGCTAAAGAATCTGAACTTTATCCTGCAGGTGATGGAGAGCTGTGGAAGTTTCTTTGTCTTGTCTTTTTCTTAAATAGAAGAATGATTTGCACTTGCTAGCTCACTCTGGCAATAATATGGAAGGAAGACGGGGACAAGCTTCATCCCCAAGGAAAGAAGAGTCAGGTTAGGTAGCCTCTGGAGAAGCTTTTTCTCTGTGTGAATCTCATGACCCTTTAAATTATCTGCTAATGTAACAAAGCTATTCCTATGGTATCAGCAGCTCACTTTGGAACGGTTTGTCTTGGTGAAGCACATGTCATGTGATGTTTTCTCCAGACACAGAATTTATCTTAATCAATAACCAGCACCACTACTAAAATTTTAACTTTAAAGGAAGATTAGGAATTTTAATTTCCACATCTTTCAGATTGGGTTAATTAGAGAATGAGAGTAGGAGAGCTTCAAAACAATATCCAGGAATATTCGCAAAGTAAGAACAAGGCAGGAATAATTGGAGAGTTTCTTATGGTGCCTAATGTGTGCCTACTGTCAGGTAGATAGAATAAAAAATAATAACTTAAAGTTGAGATCTTTGGTACTCTTCCCAGACTCTAGTAAATGTACACTCCTGTACTCCTGCTGGGAGGCTACTGTCCCTCACCTGCAGAAGAAAACTGGGAATTTATAAAAAGGGAGATGGGTAGAGGTACAGTGTGAAAGCCTTACTTCTCATCAACGTACAAGTTTGGAAACACTGATTTCGAGAATGGAGCTCAAGTTGATGTCTTTTTATAGCACAATGACATTTTGAATTCAGTAAGAACCCTCTTTTCATTAGCTAGCCTACTTGACTGTTATCATGTACTTTAGGAAAATCTTACCTCATGCCCATGAAAACCAAACATTTTTTTCCCCTTTCCCCACTAGAAAAATGTGCTGTTTGTGGAACTGCCTGCAAGTATCTGGCTCTTTCTGATAATGTAAGTTTTTCCTCCCCGTCACAAACAATCTGATCCCATTCCTGGTGTGTAGGAACTATACAAAGGATACAGTGGCTAAGAACTGAAATTTTGGGGGAATTCCCTGGTGGTCCAGTGGTTAGGACTTGGGGCTTTCACCATGGGAGCTTGGGTTCAATCCCTGGTCAGGGAACTAAGATCCTGCAAGCCACGTGGCACGGCCAAAAAAAAAAAAACCTGAAATTTCTTTAAAAAAGAAAAAAAAAAGGAACAAACAAAATGTGTAGATAGCAATTGAAAAAAAAGGAGGTAAACTAGAGATAAAAGAATTACTTGTGGATTTGTGACTACTGTCACAGAAGCATGAGGTAAGAAGGATTAGGATATGTAGTCTACATCTCCTAGCGCAATAGTGATCGCCCTCTTAGCACAGTGAAATAACACCTGGTGCTTTAGAAAGGGTGCTATGTCTTTAACCATATTTGCCTGTATTTTATTTCATTCCATCGTGGATGTGTCTTACTCTTTTCATAGCTGAAACCTCAGGAGAAGATGTACTTCAAAAGCCCTGTGGAGACAGCTTTGCAGTATTTTAGTCATATCTCTCAGGTATGAGAAATAAAAGTGAAGAAAATCTGATTTTCCAGGCAAGTTATAATTGCATCTTATTTCTTTTCCAGAGGTTCTCTTTAAACTGCATTCACATATTTGTATACAATGGGGAGAAATTGGCTGCCCTGTTTGCTTTCTTCCGTGATGATACAACTCAACAGTTAACTTTTTATTCACCCAGAATCTGTGATAGGCTGTAAAAACTACTATGTAGCTGACATCTTGCCTTGTGCTTCCTAGTTCTAGTTAGTAATTTTTGAGGATAAAAAAGGTTCTAGAGAGCTTTGTCTTCTTTCTTCGCACATTTAAAGAATCTTCTAAAGATTGCTTTGAATATACAGGCCTGACCCTGCAAACAATGGATTTAGTAGTCAAACTTTCAAGCTTTTGCTTATAGACCTAAGTTCAAAACGGGATTTCTTGTTCTCCACTCTTATTTTTCAATAACCTCTCTTAGCAACACATATATATTTAATTCTTCAGTTATTAGTCTTTATAATAGGTTGCCTGAATTTTGGAAGATATTTTTCTTTTCCTGATGCATGATATGTTGTCATGCCATTGACTTGGTCAGGAGCAATAGAATTGTGGAAGGAAGTGAAGAGGAGACAGGACAACCATTTGAGAAAGTTCCCAAATTCTAAAAACTTTGGTTTTTCCCTTCTGCTCTTCAGTTCTCCACCAAGATCATTTCATAGCCTCATGGGATTGCTATCTGGGCACATTTCTTGAGATTGTATCACTATTTTTCTTCTCTACTCTTCTCGTTCTTATGAGAATATTTTTTTATTAAACGTGAAGATGGTCCTTTGTCATGTTTGGCTGAAGATAGTAGATTTAATTTTTCTTTGGTGTCTCCCCCTCAATCCTGACTCTGGAGATAGAGGAAGGGAAATTAAGGTTTTCACTGCATCCTGCTTTTAGCTGCTTGGGTGAACCATCATATTTGAGATACCATTTAACATTATGGGGAGATAAAATCCAGCTGAGACTCAAGGAGAAGTGTAAACAAGGTCACATGAACAAGAGAAAGAGCAGACCTTTGGTTAATAACTAAACCAAGGGTTAGTTAATGATCAGTAGAGAAATTATATGTAGTCTGAATTCTACCCTGTCTAATAATGGGACCAATGACACATGGTCAAGTAATCAAGATAAAATACATGAAAAGGGTCAGTTAATCATCACTTTCGTGAAGTGCCCGTTTGGTGAAGTCAGCAATGTCTGAAAATGTGTTTTCCCAATCTGTGAAGTTGAATAACTGATCTAAGTAATGTCTAGATTGTCTCATTCAGGCTTTTGCTCATATTTTTCTTCCTCAGTCAGACCTTTACTGACTCTCAAATCTCAAATAGCAGCCCCAGGTCTACTTCTTACCCTGCTTTATTTTTCATCATAGGTCTTATCTCTAACATTATATAACTTATTTATTGTCTGAATCCTGCACTGCTTTCCCTTAGCATAATGTGTTCAAGGTTTATCCATGTTGTAGAATATATTAGAACTTCATTAGTACTTTATTCCTTTTTATGACCAAATAATAATCCATTATATAGCTGGATATACGTTTCATGTATTCATTCATCCATTGAGGGACATTTAGGTTATTTCTACTTTTTGGCTATTATGAATAATGCTGCTATGAATATTTGTATACAAGTTTTTGTGTGGACATATATTCATTTCTCTTGGATATATACATAGGAATTAGATCACTGGATCAAATGGTAACTCTATGTTTAACTTTTGGAACTGCCAGACTGTTTTCCCAAGTGCTTGCACATTTTACATTTTTACCAGCAGTGTATGAGGGTTTTGATTTCTCCATATCCTCACCAACACTTGTTTTATCTGTCTTTTTTTATAATAATCATCCTAGTGGTGTGAAATGCTATCTCAGTGTGGTTTTAATCCCTGGTTTCTTTTTTTTTTTTTTTTTGCGGTACGCGGGCCTCTCACTGCCGTGACCTCTCCCGTTGCGGAGCACAGGCTCCGGAAGCACAGGCTCAGCGGCCATGGCTCATGGGCCCAGCCGCTCCGCGGCATGTGGGATCTTCCCGGACCGGGGCATGAACCCGTGTCCCCTGCATCGGCAGGCGGACTCTCAACCACTGCGCCACCAGGGAAGCCCTCGGTGTGGTTTTGATTTGCATTTCTCTGATGATTAATGATGTTGAGCATCTTCTCATGTGCTTATTGGCTATTTGTTTGTCATCTTTAAAGTAATATCTATTCAGATCCTTTGCCCATTTTTAAGTCAGATTGTCTTTTTTTATTAGTTGTAAGAGTTCTTTATGTATTCTAGGTACAAGTCCTTCACCACATACATGATTTGCAAACATTTTCTCCCATTTTGTTGGACCCATCCACTTTAAAATTAAGAAGTAACATAAATGTCCATTAAATAAATACAAATAGGAAGAACAGACAACATCAAGCGTCAAATAGAGTAGGAAATAAAGAGAGAGAAGAGGTTGAGAGAAAGAGAGGGAAAGATATAGATTCACAAAGAAAGACAAATTCAGAGCAAAAGGCACAAATGAAAATACAGAGGGACTTACCTGGTGGGCCAGTGGTTAAGACTCTGCACTCCCAATACACGGGGCATGGGTTTGATCCCTGCTTGGGGAACGAAGATCCCACATGCCATACGGCGTGGCCAAAAAATAAATAAATAAATAAACGAAAATACTTTTTTTTAAATGAATTTATTTATTTATTTAGGGCTGCGTTGGGTCTTCGTTGCTGCACGCGAGCTTTCTCTAGTTGCGGTGAACAGGCTACTCTTGGTTGTGGTGTGCAGGCTTCTCATTGCGGTGGCTTCTCTTGTTGTGGAACACGAGCTCTAGGCACGCGGACTTCAGTAGTTGCAGCTCTCAGGCTGTAGAGCGCAGGCTCAGTAGTTGTGGCGCACAGACTTAGTTGCTCCACGGCATGGGGGATCTTCCCCAACCAGGACTCGAACCTGTGTCCCCTGCATTGGCAGGCTGATTTTTAACCATTGCGTCACCAGGGAAGCCCAAGAAAGACTTTCATAAATTTAGTGTTGGGACTGACAAACTTTTTCTTGAAAGGTTAGTAAATATTTTAGGTTTTGCAGGCTATGCAACCTCTGTTGCTGCTACTCAACTCTGCTGTTGTAGCACAGAACAACAGCCACAGGCAATCTGTAAACAAATGGGTATGACTGTATTCCAGTAAAACTTTATTTACAAATACAGGCAGCTGGCCCTGATCATTAGTTGGCTGACTTGGAAGTCATATGTTTTGATAACATACTTAAATAACTACCATATAAATCGTTTGAATAAAATCAGGTCAAGACCTGATCTCATAAATAGATCAGATCAGTTTCCCATCCCTCACTTGAATTTAAAGACTGAACAACTGAGATAATCAATGGTGCCTTTGAAGAAAGGTTTTATTAGTTGAAGATTATTTTACCTGAAAAGAAAAAGTTTATCTGTCAGGTTTTTTTTGTTTTTTGTGGTACGCGGGCCTCTCACTGCTGTGGCCTCTCCGGACGCGCAGGCTCAGCAGCCATGGCTCACGGGCCCAGCCGCTCTGCGGCATGTGGGATCTTCCCAGACCGGGGCACGAACCCGTGTCCCCTGCATTGGCAGGCAGACTTTCAACCACTGCGCCACCAGGGAAGCCCTATCTGTCAGTTTTTAAGACTTCTGAAACAGTGTAGTTGAGTTCTTTATCACTACTGAGCAGGTTGAGGAACCTTAAGCCCCAGTGTGAGAGGTTTTGATCACAAACTGTGCAACCCAAAACTTAACTCCTTGGCTGTGCCGCGTGACTTATAGGATCTTAGTTCCCCGACAAGGGATCGAACCTGTGCCCCCTGCAGTGGAAGCGTGGAGCCTTAACCACTGGACCACCAGGGAAGTCCCCTTGCTTTTAATAAGGAAGCGTTTTTAGGATTCATTTTTGCTCAAATCTTTTTGAGCACCAAAGTAGTTTTGGAAAAAAAAAAAAGTAGTTTTGGCATATAGGTTAGTAGGTCTCTTGGCTATATATTGTATCTATCCGTAATATCTGTTGCTCGCCAACCCTTTGCCATTTTAGATAACTCCCAGGATTGAGTGCCTTTTTTCTGGTTCTGCATTGTTCAGATTTTCTAAAGTGAATATGTTTTACTTTTATTGAAAACAAGAACAACTTAAAAAAAATAGACTACAGTGAATTCATATCTGTGTAGAATTAGTTTAGTTTGCTTTTGAGTAGAAAGGAAAGAGTGTAGAGACGATATAAATTCGGAAGTAGAATTCTTTAGTAAGGTGGCAAAAGCAACTTGCAAATTAGATGAGAACAAAAAGTTTATGACAAAAGTACCAGATCTAGGAAGAACCTAAGAAAAAAGGTTTATGGTGTGAGTAGGGAGGAAACAAATGAGACCTGAATACTGCTGTGTATTCAAAAGTAGAACCTGACAAAGCTAAAATACTTTCCACATATTAACTTTTGATCTGATTCAGTAATCCCATGATAGGCACATCAGTATATCAAATGGTAAATTAAAGCAAAAGATAAAATTATTTACCCATGGCCAGAAATAAAATTCAGGAATAGGTAATCTCCTTCTGTGCCTCTTTGCCCTTTACTGTAGCAACATAAACAGCCTATAAGTGTCTCTGTGTGAGTATCTTAGGGAAAGTAAATTGGTTACCAGTGCTCTGTAGAGCTAGGAATGTGGAAGCTGAGTCCAAGCTAATAGTAAACAAGTAGGGTCAGAACCAGTTCTAAGCTTGGAAACATTTTTTTGGTTGTCACTCTTCTTGCTCAAGATGAATGGTTATATTTTTTAAAGAGTCATTCTATGTCAGAATGTTCTCATTAAGATATTAGGAAGGCACTTTTCTGGAAATGAAAAGCTTTGGCTTTCCCTAGTTTTGGGGAATCATGAATTAGGTCAGATGCTCCAGAAGAAAATGATCAGTAATAGAGTATGAATTGATGGGTTTCCATTTGTTGCTACAAGTAAGGGGAAAGGAGTTATGGGGATTGTATATCAAAGGTCTGTTTTTCCCTGGTAGGTGTGGAGTTTCCAGAAGAAGCAAACAGATCTCCTCATCGCCTTTTATAAGCATAGAATTACCAAGTTAGAAGCATCCATGCAGGAGGCACAGCAAACACTGACTAACCAGGACAAGTAAGTGACGAATGAAATCACCAGAGAGCCTTTTTCTTATAGAAGCTGTAGCCCTTATTTCCTTATGGTTCCAAAGCCTAAAAATTGCTCCATGTGTGTTTATGTTTATCTTGGTTAAGTCAGGTACAGAATTTTTGGTCACTCAATCTCCTTTTATTTTTCTCTTTCTTCCCTCAAGGGGCCTTCCCTACTTTATAGCTTTCCCCTTTTACTTACATCTGTCGAAAACTACTTCTTCAGAGAAATCAGACATGACTTTTTCACAGTAATAACGATGGCAGATTTAAAATGTTACCTCTAGGAGGGTGTGTTTTGGTTCTTTTTTTTTTTTCTCTGGCTGCGTTGGGTCTTTGTTGCTGCACACAGGCTTTCTCTAGTTGCAGCAAGCGGGGGCTACTCTTCATTGTGGTGCTGGGGCTTCTCACTGCGGTGGCTTCTTTTGTTGCAGAGCATGGGCTCTAGGCGCGCAGGCTTCAGTAGTTGCAGCACCTGGGCCCTAGAGCACATGGGCTTCAGTAGCTGTGGTGCATGGTCTCAGTAGTTGTGGCTCATGGGCTCTAGAGCGCAGGTTCAGTAGTTGTGGTGCACAGGCTTAGTTGCTTCACAGCATGTGGGATCTTCCTGGACCAGGGCTCGAACCTGTGTCCCCTGCATTGGCAGGCAGATCCTTAACCACTGCACCACCAGGGAAGTCCATGTATTTTGGAAATCTTAAGCTAAAAGATGGAATCCCTGATGGAAATTTTCAGACGTCAGCAGGCCAGGGGAAAATGTGTGGAGAGGAAATGCAGTTCTGTGTAAACTTCTGAAATCATACCAAGTGACTGCTTATTTTGTCCACCTGATTCTTCTCACCACCAAAACTCTGCCATTGCCTCCCTGAATCACTAGATCTCTGACAGAAACACCTTGTATAGTGGCAAGCATCTCTTCGGAAGCATTAACTAGATGTTGATAATAAAAATCAGATTTTTTATCCCACTGACCTGCTGGAGCTGATTGTTTCTTTTTCCATCTTTTGCCTAGAGAGCTATCAATCTTAAGGAAAGAGAATGGAGAATTGAAGAAATTGCTAGCCATCCTAAAGGTGAATGAAATAAATTTTCCATACTATTATTTTATCTCTTACTTGGCCCATCTATCTAGCTGACGGAATAGAATTAGTGTTTCCTAACCTTTTTCACATCATGGCTGGTAATAATTGATAATATTTGTACAGCAAGCACACTGTAGTAAATGGAAGAGGCCACAGAAGACCTTGGAGGGATGAAAGGACAAAATCTAGCACAGTGGTAACCCATTCTCGAATATCAGTGAGTCATGGCATAAAACATGGGAAGCTCTCTTATAGAAGAGATATCTGTGGTAACTTAAAATTTGTCTTCAGGAATCCCAAGGCACCTCAGGACCTTTCCTGTCCCTCAAACTCTATTTCCTGGATATTTCTCTCTTCCCAAGATTGTCCTTTGTGTTTATATAATGTTCCTTTTGATCTTACTCTTGTAACTCTAACACATTGTAATCCTGTCATTTTCCTTGCTCTCCCCATAGACTTTCTATATTTCCCCACATGTATCAGTCTACAGTATTCCCAATGTGTTTTTGTGAAGAGGAACTAAAATTTTCTCCCCCCAAAGCTAATAATTTTCTGAGGAAACACTCACTGTTGCTGTTTTTTCTTCTATTGGGCATCTTAGTAACCACAACTAGAGGACATTGCAGCTTAGCTATCTGACAAGTAAGATCCATTGATTGGGACCATTGAGCTACAGCTTCCTTCACTCCCATTTTTTTTCACCTACAGGAATCTCCAAGTTGGTACCAAGGAAGCAGGTCAGTTTTATCAGGCCCCATACCATCGCTCTTTGAAAATTTCTATCCTTTCTTTTTTTTTTTTTAATTGGAGTATAGTTGCTTTACAATGTTGTGTTAGTTTCTGCTGTACAGCAAAGTGAATTCTATCCTTTCTTGGCACTTGGCTGTAGCTCCTGTGCGGGCTCTGAGGTGGAGGGAATGGTTTATGAATTCATCTTTCACTTCTCCAAGAAAGAGCTCCTCACTGAAAAGTGCTGAACTAAAATTTTGGATGAATGCTCACCCTTGACTGTCACCTTATGAAATCCTACTCAGCCCTCAAAATTGAACTCGTGTGTCATTTCCTCTGTCAGCACTTTATTAGGCAGAGTTAGATGTTCTATTATTCATTTATTCAATAAATATTCATTAAGTACCTACTGTTTGTGAAGCACTGTGTTAGGTGTTGGGTGTACATCACTGATTATTCTAATTGTAAATGTCTGTACCCTACCAGTTATTATATATTTTTAATATCAGCTCTGCATTGGTGGATTAAAAAGACATGGCCCCTGACTCACAGAAGCTAGAGTCTAGTGTTCTATCATACTTCCATACTTCTGACATACCCATTATAACACTTATGTTGCTCTTTTTCTTTTTGTCTCTCCCACTAGCCTGTGAGCCTCTCAAAAATAGGAACCATATTCTAGTTATCTTTGTAAGTTCAGGATCTAAGACATATGAGTACTAAATAAATGTCTGTGGGTAGATGGAAGAGGGGATGGAGGGAGTGAGGAAATGGCAGATGTATGAATGGATGGACAGATGGATAGATATATGTAAAGTTGAGAGTACCTGGTAAGGCACTACGTGAAGGAAGAAAGGACTTCCTAACTTCTAGTATGGGCAATAGAGAAATGGAGAAGATTTCATTTAGGGAATTGGAGAGCCAAGGAGTCCCGTATGGAAACCTTGCCTCCATATTTTGGGCTAATACCTGTAATACATGATTAGTAAGCAATTTGTGCTCAGAGAGAAGGCTGTTATTTCTGTAAATAATGACCTGATTGATCCTCTAAGTTGGCACTAAGTTCTGCTTAGAGAAAATAGAGCTGCCTTTCTTTTCTTTTCCTTTTTTTATTTTCCTTGCAGGTCAACCACACCTCGACCAGTGGGCATTACTTCTCCATCACAGTCAGGTAGAGACCATGTTTTGCCCAAATATCTCTGTGAGATGAGTAAATATCCTTTTCCCATATGGAAGACGGTTTCCTCTCAGAAAGTATAATGTGATTTTCTGAATCTTATGTATGATATGAAAAGGCCATACTCCTGGACACTCACTTGCAACATGTAGGCTAGGCAAGGCAGGGCACACCATTGATGGCAACTTTTCATTCTGCATTTTATTCCCTTTCAGTTACTCCACGACCCAGTTCTCAGCATAGCAGCCAAGTGGTCAGGTGAGTAGAAAGCTACACAGCAGCATTAGAACTGTTGGCAAAAGATGCAAGATGAAAGAAATGCCTAGATACGGCTGAGACAGGGACTGAGGAGACGTTATGTCTGTGTAAAAGTTTAATACCAGGTTTGTTTTTTCCTTTTTGTTTCGCCTTATTACAGTCGGTCCTCCTCAGTGGAGTCTATCCCTTATAGAGTGGCTGGCTTTAGTAACTTGGGACAGGTAAGAAATATTCACATTATCTTTTCAGATTGAGATTTCTAATGCTAAATGAAAGCCAAGATTAAAGGAAGAATATTAAACTTATATTGGTTTTGGCATGAATTATCTGATGCCATGCCTGGACTCTCTTTCAGCAATTCAGACCTGATGTTAGAAGCTGACCTAATTCATGACTCGGAATGTACAGGGGTGAAAATAGTGGACTGCATTAACAGTGTCCATCATGTTCATTCTGGAAGGAATAAAGTGTGGATCCTTCCTGGAGTCACCTACCCACTCTGGGAGAAAAACATATGCTTCAGTGTATAGCCATAGCATGAAATATGAAGCCAGAGAATCGGGATATATTTATTAATGTTTATTATTTGTCCCTCAGGGAGCCAGAGCGCTGCAGGGAAGGAGCACTCCAAGAGACTCTTTTACTGGTGAGAGGGGCAGGGTAGGGGAAGGAGTCAGAAGCCAACACATTCTGAGCAGATACCAGCAGATTTCTGGTTTTCTGTGCATAATATAATGCCATTTTACTTTTTCTCCAGACAGTGGTTCCAGGTATCCAGATACAACTTTTCAAATAATGATATTTCTGTTCTCAAACTGATAAGGGGAAAATTGAAACTTGAGTATTAGAAAGTCATTGAAAACCTTTGGTCAGGAGGCAGAGAGTAACTTTTAAGTAAAATAATTGACCTGGATTTTAATTGCCACAAGATGGCAGTAGAAGTTAGATCTAAAAGAAGGATTAACTAAATGCCAATTATGTTAGCCTGAAGGGTATCTGGCTTCTTCACCGTGTATCAAACACAAAAATATTCCAGTGAAGAAATATTTTGGTTCCACCCACTTAATTTCTTGTCTCTTTCCCCTTAGAACTATTACTGTTATTACTGTTTTTCAAGGCATTAGTCAGTCCATAGAGTATACTTGGAGAGGATTTCCCTTTCTTTCCCAAGAGGCAATTTTGAAATTCACAGATCTCTTCCTGGATAACCATTTTTGAAATTCACCAAATAGCCTCCCTCCAGTTCTTTCATATTCACCCCTCTGAAAAACGTAGGTGCTCTAGCCAATTTATTTTTGTCAGGTTAGTAGTAATACTCTCTTTTATTCCTGATTTTAGTTATTTGAGGCTTTCTTCTTTTTCCTTGGACAGCCTGGCTAAAGATTAGTCAGTCCATTTTTTTAACAGTTCTAAAAAGGAAGCTTATTTTTAAAAATTTTTAAAATTAAAGTATAGTTGGGCTTCCCTGGTGGCGCAGTGGTTGAGAATCCGCCTGCCGATGCAGGAGACACGGGTTCGTGCCCTGGTCCGGGAAGATCCCACGTGCCGCGGAGCAACTAAGCCCGTGAGCTATGGCCGCTGAGCCTGTGCATCCGGAGCCTGTGCTCCGCAACGGGAGAGGCCACAACAGTGAGAGGCCCGCATACCGCAAAAAAAAAAAAAAAAAAAAAAAAAAAAAAAAAAAAAAATTAAAGTATAGTTGATTTACAATATCATCTAAGTTTCAGGTGTATGGCACAGCAATTGAGATATATATCTGTACCATCTTCCAGAAAAAAATTGAATGAACTTTCTGGCCAGCCCAATACAGACATATACATACATATGTATGTATATTTATATAACTGAATCTATCTATATATATGTATTTTTTTCAGATTCTTTTCCCTTATAGGTTGTTATATAATATTGAGTATAGTTTCCTGTGCTACATAGTAGGTCCTTGTTGGTTATTAGTTTGTTTTTTTTTAATTAATTAATTAATTAATTAATTTTTGGCTGCGCTAGGTCTTCGTTGCTGCGCACGGGCTTTCTCTGGCTGTAATGAGCAGGGGCTACTCTTCGTTGCGGTGCTCTCATTGCGGTAGCTTTTCTTGTTGTGGAGCATGGGCTCCAGGTGCGCAGGCTTCAGTAGTTGTGGCATGTGGGCTCAGTAGTTGTGGCTTGCAGGCTGTAGAGCGCAGGCTCAGTAGCTATGGTGCGTGGGCTTAGTTGCTCTGTGGCATGTGGGATCTTCCCAGACCAGGGCCCCAACCCGTGTCCCCTGCACTGGCAGGCGGATTCTTAACCACTGTGCCACCAGGGTTATCTATTTTATACATAGTAGTATGTATGTGTTAATCCTAGCCTCCTGATTTATCCCTCCCCCCACCCCACAGGATTAGCCAATTTTGTTTATCATTTCAAAGAACCAACTTTTGGTTTTCTTGATTTTTCTCTATTATTTTTCTATTCTCTATTTCATTTATTTCTGCCCTAATCATTTTCTTTCCGTCTGCTTTTGGGTTTAGTTCTCCTTGTTTCTTAAAGTGGACGGTAGCATTATTGACTTGAGATCTGCTTTTTTAATATAGACCTTTACAGTTATAAATTTCACTCTGAGCACTGCTTTCACTGCATCCTTTTAAGTTTCAGTATGTTGTGTTTTTGTTTTCATTCATCTCAAAGTATTTTCTAACTTCTGTGATTTTTTTTCTTTGACCCATTAGTTACTTAACAGTGTTGATTATCCACATAATTGTTAATTTCCCAAATTTCCTCCTGTTAATTGATTTTAATTTCATTTCATTGTTGTTGAACAACTACTTTGTATGGTTTAGATCCCTTTAAATTTATGTCCTAAAACATTGTCTATCCTGGGGAAAGTTCCCTGTACCCTTGAAAAGAATGTGTATTCTGCTGTTGTTGGGTGGAGTGTTCTATAGATATCTATTAGATTTAGTTGGTATATAGTGCCATTTATTTTATTTTATTTTTAAAAATTTATTTGTTTATTTATTTTTGGCTGTGTTGGGTCCTTGTTGCTGTGCACGGGCTTTCTCTAGTTGCGGCGAGCAGGGGCTACTCTGTTGTGGTGCGTGGGATTCTCATTGCGGTGGCTTCTCTTGTAGAGCACGGGCTCTAGGCATGCGGGCTTCAGTAGTTGTGGCTTGTGGGTTCAGTAGTTGTGGCTCACGGGCTCTAGAGCACAGGCTTAGTGGTTGTGGCGCACGGACTTAGTTGCTCCGCAGCATGTGGGATCTTCCCGAGCCAGGGCTTGAACCCATGTCCCCTGCATTGGCAGGCGGATTCTTAACCACTGCACCACCAGGGAAGCCCCAATAGTGCCATTTAAATCTTCTGTTTTCTTGCTGATCTTCTGTCTTGCCGTTTTATCCATCATTGAAAGTGGGGTATTGAAAACTCTATTATTGTTGAATTGTCTATTTTTCTCTTCAATTCTGTCAGTTTTTGCTTCATGTATTTTAGGACTTTGTTGTTAAGTGCATATATAAGTGTTATATCTTCTTGATGGGTTGACCCTTTTATCATTTTGACCTTTGCCTCTAGTAACAATGTTGTCTTAAAGTTCATTTGTCTGATATTACGCATTCCAGCTCTCTTTTGTTTACTGTTTGTGGGGAATATCTTTTTCCATCCTTTTACTTTAAACCTATATGTGTCTTTGAATTTACAATGAGTCTTTCATAGATGATGTATAGTTGGATCTTTTTTCACCATTTGGCCAGTTTCTTCCTTTTAATTGGAGAGTTTAATACATTTACATTTAATGTAATTATTAATCAGGAAAGACTGCTTCTGCTATTTTGCTATTTGTTTTCTATGTTTCTTTTTTTTTTTTGCCACACCACACAGCATGTGGGATTTTAGTTCCCTGACCAGGGATTGAACCTGTGCCCCCTACAGTGGAAGTGTGGATTCTTAACCACTGGACCACCAGGGAAGTCCCTGTTTTCTATATGTCTTATGTATGTTTTGTGCCTCACTTCCTCCATTTTTGCTGTCTTTTGTGTTAAACAGCTATTTTCTAGTGTACCATTTTACTTTCTTTCTTGTTTCTTTCACTATATTTTTTGTTATTTTCTTAGGGATTATAATTAACATCATAATTTATAACAATCTAGTTCAGATTAATACCAAACTTAATTTCAACAGTGTACAAAAGCTTTTCTCCTATATAGTTCCATTCCTCTCTCCATTCCATTGTGCTGTTATTATATAGATATCTTTAAAACTTGTGTTCTCATCAACATAAATTTATAATTATGTTTTATGCAGTTGTCTTTTAAATCAGATAGGAGGAAGTTACAAAAATACACTTATACTTTTATGTTTATCAATGTAGTTATCTTTACCAGTGATCTTTATTATTTCTTCATGTAGATTTGATTTACTGTCTGGTGTCCTATCACTTAAGCTTGAAGGACTCTCTTTAGTATTTCTTGTAAAGCAGGTTTGGTAGTGATGAATTCTCTTAATTTTGACACTCATCTGGGAGTGTCTTAATTTCTCTTTCATTTTTGAAGGATAGTTTTGCTGGATTTAAAATTTTTGATTGACAGTCTTTCAGCATTTTGAATACGTTATCCTCCTATATTCTGGCCTCCATGGTTTCTGAGGAGAAATCAGTGCCTATTTTATTGAGAATCCCTTTCATGTGATGAATGGCTTCTCTCTTGCTGCTTTCAAGTTTCTTTTTTTGCCTTTAGCTTTCAACAGTTTATGATGAGTCTAGGTGCAGATCTCTTTGATTTATCCTCTTTGGGATTTTTGAGCTTCTTGGATGTATAGATTAATGTTTTCATCTAATTTGGGAAGTTGTCAGCCATTATTTCTTCAGATAATTCTTTCTGCCCTTGGTCCTCTCTTTTCTCCTTCTGGAACTCCCATTTTGCACATGCTGGTGTGCTTGATGGTATTCCACCAAGGTCTTTGAGGCTTTGTTCATTTTTCTTCATTCCTTATTCTTTCTCTTCTTCACACTGGATAATCTCAATTGATTTATCTTCAAATTTGCTGCTTCTTTTTTCTGACTGCTCATATCTCTAGTGAAGTTTACATTTTAGTTATTGTATTTTTCAATTCCAGAATTTATATTTGCTTCTTTTTAATATAATATTTCTTTATTAGTGTTCTCTATTTGATGAGACCATTCTCATACTTTTGTTTAGTGCTTTAGACTTGGTTTCCTTTAGCTAACTGAACATGTTTAAAATAGCTGATTTAGGAACTTCCTTGGCAGTCCAGTGGTTAAGACTGTGCTTCCACTGCAGGGGATATGGGTTCAGTCGGTGTTCGGGGAACTAGGATCCCACATGCCTGTCAGTGTGGCCAACAAGAACCGCTGGTTTAAAGTCTTTGTCTTTAAAGCCCGATGTATCTGGGCTTCCTCAATGACAGTTTCTATTGCTTGTGCTTTTTTCCTTTACATAGGTCATACTTTCTTGTTTCTTTCATGCCTCATAATTTTTTGTTGAAAACTGGACAGCTAAATAATATAGCATGGCAACTCTAAGAATCTGATACTTCCTCCCTTCCCAAGGTTTGTTGTTGTTGCTGTTTGTCATTGTTTGTTTAGTGTCTTTCTAAAACTGATTCTGTAAAATCTGTATTCTCTCTCATGTGGCCACCGAAGTCTCTATTTGGTTAGCTTAGTGTTCAGCTAATGACTGGACAGAGCTTTCCTTAAACACCTAGTACCAATAAATCCCTCCGTGTTTGCTGAGGGACTGTGTGTTGGGGTGCACCTTCAACACTCAGCCAGCCAGTTGACGACTATGCCTTAGCCTTCACTTTCTGCTTGTATGACCTCAAGGTGGTCCCAAGGTGAGAGCTTAGGGTCTTTTCAGTCTTTCCTGAGCATGCACACAGCCCTGTGCATGCATGCACATGGCCTAGATACCCAAGAACTTGTTGTTCCTTTTCAAAATCCCGGTGGACAGGTCATTCCACAGCTTTTCCTTTTATGCTTTTTGGTTAGCCTATTGTTTGTCCCAATTGATATTCACCTCCTCAGGCAGCCTAAACAAGTGCCTCTAATTATTTGAAACAAACACTCCTGGGGAAAAGGCTTTTCATACTTGGTGAACTCTTAAGCTCCAAGTCCTGGTAAGTTTGGCTCCAAGTCAAGTCATATAAAGGCAGCCTTGCAAGTGAAGTCTTCCAGTGAACAACTAGGCAGGTCAAGTATGACAATTCTCTGGGAATGAGGTTTTTAAAGAGCTCCAACCCCATTCCATCCCCTATGATGACTGCCAAACTGTTGATTTTCAAGGCTACCATGGAGCTGGAGAGGGAGAAATGGGAATAGGGCAAGTTAAAATGTCACAAAGCTCACTGTTCTTACTCACATTCAGCTATTTTTCTGGAATAAACGTTCCCCAGATTGCTAAAAGCCCTTTGTTAATTTCCAGAGTTCTGAAGAAGTTGATTCTGACAATTTTTGCCAGTTTTCTCGTTCCTTTTATGGAGAGAATCTGTGGAAGTCCTTACTCTACATTTTTACTGCTGTCACTCCCAGCCAATTTAATGACCCTTTGTCTTTAGCCATCCTTTCTGATAATCTTCACCTTAGAGGGGAAACCAAGGCACAGATACATTAGAGTGCATCAAGGCAGTGATGGATCCTTGCCCATAAACTCATGAAAGGGAGAGGAAAGCACCTTTATGATCCACTGCTAGGTGACTTGTGGGCTTTTTCACTTGCCATTAGCCCCCAAGTCTAACATATATACCAAAATCTTTGATCCCCTGTTCCTTTGCCCTGGCCCCCAGAATACCTGGATCTCTTCTTGGTTCATGAATCTCTTAGGCTCATTTTTATGCTTTTCAGAAACTCCTTCACCAGCTTCCACTCACAGCCTATCTTATAGGTAAGTAATACTGTTTCCTTTCACTTGAGATCTGTTCCCACTGACATTCTGCCAGCAGCCCTGTGGTTACTTCTCCACTGACCTATACCACTGAAGTTTATAATCTACCTTGTAAACAAAAGAGAAGGTTGAACAGTACTGTGTCTAATATACATCTGAATTACTTAATTGTATTCTGAGTTGCAAGCAGGGGATTCATTTCCTCTCTGGTTTAAATGTATAGGCTCTTCCTTTACACATGGTTTTTACTTTAACCTTTCCTTTCCTCTGCTGATGCTTTTATTTCCCCTCCTTAGACCTTCATCTGCCTCCTCCAGACAGGGGATTTTTTCTTTCAGACCATCCCTAAGTGGTGGGGATTCAGGTCAAACAGGAGTCCTCACCCCCAATAATTCAGGTAAGTTAAATAACATTCCCAAAGGAGTGGAGCTTCAACCATTGACATATACACTAAAATGAAGATTTTCAAGGTGCAAAGAAGTTGGGATTTTTACACCCCAGCCCCTGAAAAAAGCACTGTCTCAAGTTTGACTCCTTAATATTCTTTGTTACCCCATTTCCTTCACAGTGAAGGCAGGCTTTGGATTGTGCCTAAATATCACTTATCCTGTCACCAGGAGTAGAGTTCTGCTCTTTAGCCAGAAGGTTGGCCTGTAGAATTAAACTGGCTTTTTGTTTGTTTCTTTTGAGATCCCTATGTTGCAGCATTGTTGGGAGCTTAGTGCTGAATGAGAATAAAACCAGCATCCTTTTTTCTCCTCATGTTTTCCCAAAAGGTACCTCTGCTACCAGTCCTTGTGATAAGGGGCTGTCATCTTTCATAGCTCACCAAAATCTTTATATTGTCTCTACATCTTTCTACTGATAGTTAAACTCAAATCTCAGACCTCTGTGTCGCCACCCCATCCTCGCAGTAAGAGAATGGACTTTATAACCCACCTCTTGAATTGCTTAGCTAACAGTCTTTTCCCTTCTGAGTAGTGTACTGCAGATTAAGAACCACATATTTATCCTGATGCATAAATAACAATACTGAGAAACTGCCCCAGGTAGTTATCTTTCACTATTTGATTCCATCCTCCAGGTCAGAGGGAGAGCAGAACCACACTAGAGGGTCTTCCTGGTTTCCAGCTACCAGCCCTACAGGTGAGCCCTGGCCAGTCTAACTGGTCTGCTCATGAAAAACTCACACAGGCCTGCACACTTATTGCCTCATTCTGGTCTCTTTTAAGGTGTGATAGAATGTAACCAGTGGAGAATGACTTGGATTTCAAGTGTGGTAATGACAGGTACACAGTTTTCCAGAGTGGTGTCACTCTGATATGACTGTCAGATTACCTTCCTGGTTTGGGGTTTAAAAATTAGGTCACATAGTAATGAAAGGTTTTAAACTGAGAGGTCTTGGCCAGGATGAACTAAGGATGTGGACACAAATGACATTTCCAAGAGTTTCACAGAAAGGGATTTTCAATGGAATATATATTTTGGATAGAGATATTGCTTGAACTAGGAAAAACCATTTTCATTTCTCCAAAGAGCAACAGCAGAATAATGTTTTGTAAATGTATGAGACTATGATTCTGATCCAGGAAAAAAGAGGAGTAGGGCATAGGAACGAGAAGAGAGGTTTGGAAGCAGCTCTATTAAATGAAAAGTCCAGTCTTGCCTTTTAAGTTCAGTTTCACACCTTGGGTTTTGAGGATATTTAGGCCAAGCTCCTGGTGACCTACTAAGGTAGGTAAATATTTTGCTCTCATGTTCCAAATGCCCTTTATTTTCATCAGCAAGGAATTAGGGTCTAAGCCTTAACAGACAACGCTGGGGAAGTAACATCCCTCTAAGACCCTTGTAAATGGAGGGATTAATCTACAGGTGAAAAAAAGACTTGAGACATATAAACCATCTGCAAATAAATGGCTTCCAGTTGGATCTTGATTGGAACAAACTGTAAAAAACCATTTATGAGACAGTTGAGGAAAATTGAATACTTAGTGGACATTTGATATTAAGGAATTGTTAATAGGGTTTTTTTATAGGCATGATACTATTGTGGTTATGTTTTTAAAAATAGTCTTTATCTTTTGGAGATGCATACTAAAATGCTTATGGATAGAAAGTTAAATGATTGTCTGAATTTTGCTTTAGCTTAATCTAGTGGAAAGGGGCAATGTGAGAAAGTAGAAATGAAAGAAAATTGGCCATGAGTTAATTGTTGAAGTTGGGTGATAAGTACATGTGAGTGCATTATACTACTGTTAAAAAAAGAGTTACTGAAGAAAGTACCACTTCCCCAGAGGCCTAAGAACTCTGCCACCCTGGTAATCATCTCTGGCTATGGTAGTCATGTTCCAGTCTTCCCAAAACTGTTTGATTTTCAAATATTCGGCTTTATCACCATAAACCACGGAAATGCTCCAGTTTCATAAGTAGTAACAAAGCCTTTGTCACATTAGATGTATCAAATCTTAGTTTGGAAAAGTTAGTTTTCATGAAATGGAGAAATCTATGGGAAGCAACAGCAGCGGTTTACTGTCACGATAAACTTCATATAATGACTTGAGAGGGCCTTACTTGCCCTTTTTGTTACAAACACCCTTAACTGCCTTCCTGTCCTGTGCTGCAGAATCTCTACCAACAGAGGCAGATGGGATTAGCCAGGGGGAGAGAAGCATGGAACACTCCCAAATAGACCATCTTCAAGATCTGATCTATACATACTGCTGAAGGACGGATGGTAGCATCTTATACTCATTTAGGTGTGATGGCCTTGGAAAATGTACCCCTATGTTGTTTCCTGGTTTCACTCTGTACCTTCTCTCTATCTGAACCCTATCCACCCTGTATTACTTCCTATGAAAATGGCCAGGTCAGAGCTTCAGGAAGATGTTTATATCTCTCCCACAAGATACAGATAGCTCCCTTATTTCCTGCAACGTGAAACAAGGTTATAAAAACAATTCTTGGCATCATTGGGGGTGGGGTGTCGGGTGATATACTTATTAACCATGTTTTATTTCTGGATTTCACTTTTTAGCTTTGGATATATTCTCCCACTGTCAATGTTAACAAGCCATAACACTGTTCCTTGCCCTAATTTATTATTCTTTTTCTTTTTGCCTGTTGTTTCCTCTGTGCCTAGTTACTATTAAATATGTTGATTTTCCTTTCTGTTTGGTAACGGTTAGAGACACAGGCTTACTAAAGTACACAGATAGTGAAATAAAGAGGATGTCCTTTTATTGCTACTGCAACTCTATTGGTATTACAAGCTCTCAAATGGTGGAATGGGCAAAGAACACTACCACTGAGATCAAACATTTATTCTTCTTTGGGTACTAAGGGGTAGAAATGAGGGATTAAATGGGTAGGCCACTGGCAGGCATACCTTAAGCAAAAATATTGGAAAAATGTAAAGATAGCATCTGCCAGAAATAAATTTGGTCTTGGGAATGACCTTGTAGCTGAATAGGATCCTACTACCCTTTCTGAAACTGAATTTATTTTAAAGGCATTTCTAAACTCCCTCTCTTCTGAGCAAGAGCCTGTGCTGTAGCAGGTGCAGAAGAAAGTCTGCCTAGTGATAGATACTGATCTACTAACTTTTCAAGTTTTTGTTCTTTTACTTTACCTCAGTATATCCTGCCACTTCAAAAATAAATAAAAAGTGGGCTTCCCTGGTGGCGCAGTGGTTGAGAGTCCACCTGCCGATGCAGGGGACGTGGGTTCGTGCCCCGGTTGGGGAAGATCCCACATGCTGCAGAGCGGCTGGGTCCGTGAGCCATGGCCACTGAGCCTGCGCGTCCGGAGCCTGTGCTCCGCAGCGGGAGAGGCCACAGCAGTGAGAGGCCCGCGTATAACAACAACAACAACAAAAAGTATACTAAATCAGAAAGTTAATGGATTTGGCTCCATTAATCTCTAAACCATAGAAATGGCAAAGTGGAGGTGAGAGAAACAATTTTATTTTTGGCCTTTTTATTATTATTCTAGCAATTTGGGGCTTCCACTCTTTTATTTCTAAAACATCAATTAATTCAGTTAAGGACCATGGTCCCTCTGTCTCCAAGACAGATCGTATAAAGTGAGGGAAAAGTCTCTTTTCTGGACACATTAAACGAACACCAAAAAGATTAAAAAAATCAGTCTCTGTCAAGCTAGGCAGGAGGGACTGTCAGGTTTGTAAAACCAAACCTGGAACCTACCTGCACTGTCCTTCCGAACAGTAGAAACCATTCCCTCTCCTCTCTACCCTTCTGTAATTCTAATTCTACTTTTTTTAAAGGACATCTCCCCTAATTCCCACCTCCAATAAATATCCAGTCTAAATTATTCTCCACCCAATTATTAAACTTTTTCACAAGCTCCGGGGGGAAGATTTACCCTGAGACAAATAGTGAACAGAATGGGGGTTTTGGAAAGATAAAAAGGTACAAGGCATAGTGGTCCAGTATTAGAAATGAAAACATTCTGCTTCCTGTGTGACTCAGTAAAGCAGCAGGAAAACATATAAAGTCAAGCTGGTATAAGGAAGAGGAAATATTTGTGATTGGGACATACTGAGATTCTTGGCTGCATTATGTGTGGACTTGTGCTCAGAGAGAAAAGAAGGGGTGCAAGGCAGCCTTATATTCCAAGGAAAATGGTGGGGTGGGACTGGGGGATGTACTGGAATCTTTACTTCTCCTTTCTAGTCCTCCATAGATGTAGGCCAAAGCCTGGCCTCTCTGTAGTACACTAAGGGGAAAGAACAGCCGACACGAGGAGAGCAAGAGCCTTTTCCCGGCCCCATAGTTTGGACCAGACGCATAGCACTCTTCTCATTGAGGCTGGAGGCCTGGATTTCTGCCCATCCAATCCCCACCTCGCTTTGTCCTCCATGATCATCCTCCCTGGTCCACCCTTACTATATCCCGCTGTCCCCCACCCTCAAAAACACAAAGCTTTTCAGTTCTTTGCCACAAGGTAAGTAAAAAAATGTGGTTTCTTTGTTTAAACAGTTACTAAGTTGGTTCGTCTTTTAGTAACAGACCTCCCCTCCCCCAGTGCCCCCTCAGTCCTGGATGATCACATCATCATCGTCGTCGTCATCGTCTTCCTCCTCCTCCTCTTCATCCTCATCATCTTCTGGCAGTTCTTCCTCCTCCTCTTCCTCCTCTTCATCTAGACAAACCACCACTTCAGCTGGCTCAGGTAATCGAGAGTCAAACCAATCCAGTACCTGCTGGGTGCTAAGCCTTGATGCCTGACTCAGTTGAGGGATATCACTTTCCCGTAGCTGTTGGTGGGTTGCCCAGTACCTCTCCAAGGGTCGTATATCTGGTGGGGGTGGGGGGACTGGCAGAGGTGGTGTCTCAGCCCATTCATTCAAGGAGCGGGTTGAAGGTGGTGGTGTGGGAATTGCTGGATCCTGGAAACTAGGGGCACCAGGTACTGCGTTGTCCCGAAACCATTTTAGTTGCCCATGCTTCAAGGCATAGCGTGTGTCACCAAACCACTGAATAATCTCAGGCCGAGGTAAACCAGTGATCTGCTCTAATTTATGGTAATCCTCACGCCGTGCCCACTGGCACTGTAAAAAAAACGATTTGAGGATAGCCAGCTGCTCTTTGGTTTTGCGCTTGGTCTTTCGCTGGCGTTGCATATCTGGGGAAAGGTACTCTGCAGGGCCAACCCTACCGGGTGCTGAGTTATGCCTTAGCCCCTGGGGCCAGGCTGGCTCCAGCTGTGGGCGTAGTGCCTGTTCATTGGGTGACAGTGGCTGTGGGATACAGCCCAGTGGCTGGAAGGGTTTAGAGGTGGCAGTAGCTCCATTAGCCAGTACCTGGAAAGAGGAGGAAGAGGTAGAGGAAGGAGGAGTCACATTAGATGCTGACTCCTTCTTACAACTACTGGCAAGTAATGAGACGGATGGGGGCTTATCCTGAGCACGGGGCTGGTGGACAGCTGTGGAGTGGTTCCAGGAAGCAGTACCTAGGCCGTGTGACTGGTCGGGACCCTTGCCTGCCTGCTCCTTAGAGAGGCCACTGCTTTGAAGATCCTGCCAAAACTGTGATTGGTGGGGGAATGCCCCACTGCCAGGTGCCATCAGGGGCTCCTTTGCTTTCTGGTGTCTCAGTGGCTCTGAGGGCTCTGAGGGCTCTACCTTCAATCCTTTCATCTGGGTGGGCTCACTAAGAGTCAGGGGAACTATTCCAAGACCAACTTGTTCTGGAGGTGGCATTGGAGAAGGAGGCACCTCCTCTGGGGGCCGCCCTGCATGATGAGTAAAAGAGAGAAGGGATTTGAAATGGAGTTGGTCCCGATGGTAGACTACTCGGGCTCGAGTCTCTTCAATTTCTTCGGATGACCAGCTAATGCCACAGCGGAGGCGCTGGGCCATGAACCAAGTCTTGACTTTCTCCATCTGCAGCCCATAGCGTAGGCAGAGAAGGGCAATGTCTGCTAAACTGGGATAGGGAAAGTAGCTGAAGGTTTGTAGCAAGTGTTCATTGCCATCCAGCTCACTGGTCTGGGCTGCTTGGGTCCACACAAGTTGTAGCTCCTCAGAGATTGGAGGGAGACAGATGAGCCCCGCAGGGGAGCTATTAAGACCGCTGGCCTCTTTATTAGGAGGCATGGTGCTTTCTGATTTGTGCCCTTCAGAGATAGCTGTAATAAGAAGAGAAACAGCTCGATCACTGGGGCTCCTCTTTCAGCCCATTGTTCAATTTCTATCAAACAAAACGTTGGACTCCAAAACAATCAACTTCTACGTGTACTGTGCTGGATTGCTTTTAAAGTGCATAATAATTTCTCATTTAATTTTATACCTTTATGAATCATCAGAGCCTGCTATAATTCCCTTGTATGTATGAAGAAACCAAAGTCCATAGAGGTTAAATTATCCCAAGTCACAAGACTAGTGAGTGTTGTCACCAAAAAGAAAATCTGACTTCAGAGGTTAAAAAGGAAAACATCCTTATAGCCTTTATCTTTCCCATTCAAATTCACTTCACCCTCTAAATTCAGGAAACCAGAGTGACAAAACTAAAACTCACCAAGAAAACAAGAAGAGGTGTAATCCCAGAGCACTTTAGCTCCTAACAGATTATCTCTAGAGTTATCTCTAGATTATCTCTAGAATATGAAAAGGTTAAGAATACAACGTGTGAAAATCTAGAAGGTAAGATAGCACAAGCCCCTCTGCCCAGCCCCCTTTTCTTTCCCTTCTTGGTGGGTGACTGTTAGGGGGAGGGGATTGATGGATTTTTTTTTTTCTAACTCTCAGTAGGATAAGATAGGTCAGCTATCTGGGATAAATGGGGCTCGCTCCCCCTCGGTTTTGGTCTGGTTAGGGTAGAGGGAGGGGAACGTTTCCTACCCCTGTCATCCTCAGAACAAAGGTTATTCCCCTCCCCCCAGCCTTTGTCTTTTCCAACTGCTGAGTCTCTCTCCAGGGAGCCTAGAGAGCTCCCTCAGACCTTAGCAGCCCCTCCGAACAAGCGGGAGGCCCTCAGCTCTTATCTTTTCAGTCCAGCTTTCTTCTCAGAACCAGGTGGGCTCGCTCATTATAAACTGTAACCGGGTCCTGCAAACTACCCAGCAGCACCAGGGCTCCCAGGGTCATCGTGGGTGTGGGGACTGCAGGGAAAGCCTCTGACTATGCTTCATTCTTAGAAACCTGCTCAAGCTATTTCCCAGAATAATTCTGTTGACCGATTTTTTTTTTTTTTTTTGGTCATGCCTGGGGCTTTTGGGATCTTAGTTCCCTAACCAGGGATGGAACCCGTGCCTCCTGCAGTGGAAGCACAGAGTCCTAACCACTGGACCACCAGGGAGTTCCCCCGTTGACCAAATTTTAACTCGGCTCCCTGTGTGGGCATTGGAGACTTTAAAACATCTGTCATCCTTTACTCTTATAGAGGAATCCCATCTGAGTTTATAAATATTACTTCTGATATGTTATGGATAGGACAGGATTCTGATATAAATGCTACATGATGAATTGAGAAAAATCTCAAGTCCAGAAAGTTACACATAGTGCAGTGTAATATCGGGGATTTTATATGATGAACAGACAACTTCGGAAGCATTCTAATGGGTGTCACCATTCCCTTTTAACAAGCAAATCTTAACAAACTGAAGGTCATGCAGACCCTAAAGGCAGTACAGCTTGAAGAGAACCTTAAGAGGGTAAATGAAGGCAGCATGGCATAGTGGGTTAAAATATGATTAAGGCCAGCCTGTAGTTTGAAGCCCAATTCTGCCACCAGCCATGTGATCTTGGGCAAAAGCTACTGAACTTATAGGAGCCTCAGTTTCCTGACAATGTTGAATGTGTGTAAAGTTACATATATTTTTACATAAAATATATTACATATATTTTTACAGAGCACCTACTGTGTGCTAGATGTCATGTGTAGGCGGGGCCTAGAGCTGTTAGAGGTGGAGGTCTGGGGTGAGGCAGATTTGAGGTGAATCGCAGCTTCTCCACTCCCTATATTGCTCGCTAAGCTTTATTTTCCCATCAGAAAGAAAGGAGGTGATAACAGCGTCTACCTTGCAAGTTTATGACTAAATCAAAAAATGCAACTGACATCATGCCTAGACCAAAGTAAAGGCTCAATAAATTAGAGCTTTTATCATTGCTTCAGCCTCACGGGCTGATTCTGATTTAAGGTAATGCTCCTCTCAGACAACAGGGGAAGTGAGGCAAAGACTGAATCCTTTAAAATGATTGTTTCAGGGCTTCCCTGGTGGCGCAGTGGTTGAGAGTCCGCCTGCCGATGCAGGGGACGCGGGTTTGTGCCCCGGTCAGGGAAGATCCCACATGCTGCGGAGTGGCTGGGCCCGTGAGCCATGGCTGCTGAGCCTGTGCGTCCGGAGCCTGTGCTCTGCAACAGGAGAGGCCACAACAGTGAGAGGCCTGCGTACCGCAAAAAAAAAAAAAAAAAAAAAAAAGATTGTTTCAGTCTGTTATTGCGGTCTTAATCCTAAAGAGTGGTGGAGGAAACCAGGGTGTCTCTGATTTTGTATTTTTTATATTTTGGGAGTTGGATATAATTCCAGAAAGGATTTTGCAACTTTTAAAAAGTAGCAAAATCACTGCTTTAGAATTGAATCCATAATTTGGATATAAGTTCTTTTTGATTACTAGGTGAATTGCCAGTGTGGTAGCTCTACCTTTACCCTCCAGGTCCATCCCAGACACAGCTGAGGGGCTGTGAGAAAGTGCTTGCACAGCCAGGCACTAAACCACAATTTGGAAATTGTGGCCCACCAGGAACACCACCAAATCTAAGCTGGAGAATACTTGATACTCCAGCACTTGACATCCACTTAACCGTATCTGTGTCCTGTTTTTTAAGGTCACAGTAACAGTTAGATACGAGGAAAAGGTAGCATAAGGAATAAAGCAGTCCAGTGTGAGGATAAGACTGCCAGACATGAAATAAGGCAGGCACAGCTATAAGCCCACCAGGAAGCATTTTACTTTCATTCATGTGGTTTGCTATCCTTCAAATTCCCATATCAGCTTGATATTTCAGTATAACATACAGTAATGCAAAGGTCATATCTGGTGTACTGTATCTACAGTTTTCCAGTGACAGAAAACACAAGTTGTGGAAGACTTCCTGATACAGAATGGTGGCTGAAATCAGGGCACAGCTGTACAGCTGGTACCTCCCTGGAAGAATCTGGCTTTGATATAGGAGAAAACTATCCAGGGAGTGGCTCATGAGAACTATAACAAAGAGGGTAGACCCTACAGTAATCAAAACCACAGTGAAGACACTATAGTGTCTAATGTCCTTTGTACCTCATTTGGAGAAGGGAGAAAAAGGGAAGGAAAGCTGGAGAAATAAGGACTCCTCTGGGCAGAGGTGGTGGTGGTGGTATTATCAATTGTGAATTATTACTAAACTTGTATCCATGCCAGATATGCCCCACTGCTACTTAAAATCACTAATAAAAAATACAGTCAGGGTAACACCCTTATTTCCCTTTGGGCTTTCCATACCCCTGGACAAAAGGCAGAAATGAATGGGCTGCCTTAAACTTCCATTGTAGGTGTTCACACAATCCTAGAAAAAAGAGTTCAGAACTTGAACCTAGGCTGGGAATTCCCTGGTGGTCCAGTGGTTAGGACTCCACACTTCCACTGCAGGACTGCAAGGGGCACGGGTTTGATCCCTGGTGGGGGAACTAATCCCACATGCTGCACGGTGCCAAAAAACCCTTGAGCCTAGGCTTATGGTTAAAAGCAGGAAACAGTTCAAGTGAGAGACCAGATATGAACCTGCTAAATTCCCTAAATCTTTATTCAGAGAACTGAGGTATGTTTCTGAATGAAATGTGTTTTGGTGATAGTTTTCAAGGGCCTTAAAGGACTTTTAGTGATATTCAATTCATGTGCTTCTCAACTTTTTGGATCATGAACCTCTTTGAAAATCAGAAGTTATAAACTCTCAGAAAGTTATGACTTACCACCCCCCCACACCCCATAAACATTCACACTTACACATTACATAAAGTATAATCTCGGGGGGTTTGCTGATTGCCCAGAAGCCCTGGTTAAGAAACTCTGCCTTATGTCCTCCCAACTTAATAAAAGCAATGGTGGTAATGCTTAAAGAGAAACAGTTTATGAATGAATGGAAAGAATGGTTGGAAGACTCAAAAGAATTTGAATTAGTCTAGAAGCAACTAGGCATTGGTGATATTAGTTGGAGAGAGTGGAAGTGAGGGGTGTTCAACTGGGCCAAAAGCCTGGCTTAACTGACCCCTACTGGATTACATTATCAATACCCATAGTGCACTGGAAACTAGAGACTGGTAGGTTACTCTAGTGTGGCAAAGTCAGCTGCTTCCTTCAGCTGCCCTATGTGCTTAGGCCAGTTGTGTGTAATTCCAAACCTGCTTAGGCTCATTGTTTTTCTGTATATAATAATTAAACATCACATAAACCTATGAAATATTAGTGCATTAAGAATTGTTTCTTGGAATTCCCTGGCAGTCCAGTAGTAGGACTTCATGCTTTCACTGCTGAGGGCCTGGGTTCAATCCCTAGTTGGGGAAGTAAGATCTCGCAAGGTGCACGGAACGGCCAAAAGAAAAAAATTGTTTCTATGAAAACAAAGTCAAATGCTTTGGAAAGACATAATACAAAGGAGTGTACATTAAAAAAATTTTTTGAGTTGGGAGTAGGCAAGAAAACTGTAAAAGACTGGAGGGGCAGGGGACGTAAAAAAACTCAGAAGTATTCTGCACTCAGATTGCTTCAGAAGTGTTTAAATTCTCACTCCACTTTAAAGAAACCAAACGTGGAAATCACAGATGATGAGAGGCAGTGGCTCCAGGCTCAGGCTGCACATTAGAATTACCTGGGAAACTTAAACCAGGGCATCAACCTCCTCATTCTGACTTAATTAGCCTGGACTGGGGCCCAGGCATAAGTAGTTTTTAAAAAGTTCTCAGGGTGCAGCCAGATTTGAGATTCACTTATGTAGTTTATACTAGAAAGACAATTGGGACTGCCAATCAGCATACTTACATAAAGAAAACACCTGGACGCTAACCGAAGAGATTGGTGAAATGAACGTACTTTTAATGACAGTTCTTAAGATATGTATGCATCATTTAAAAAATTCCCAACTTTAACTGGCTTTTTGTTTTTTCGTTTGTTTTTTGTTTTCAATTACTGCCACCTATTTATCCTAATCATAAAAAGCGCTTCAAATGTATGGTGAGAAGGGGGTTCATATGATAAAATATCACATCTGGGCCCTCATTACCAAATAGGTCTCAGCTTGAGTCTTCTTTCAGTTTAGAAGTCTCAGATTGGGACGCAACACCAGGAACCTCTGAGAACTCAGGTTCTCACTTTCCTAGTTGGTTTTCTGAGTATGTCTGGGTAGGGGTCAGAAGGGGCAGTTTCTCTTAAACCTTTCATTACCAAAGGCTACTGCTCCCCAGGAATAAGGCCAGGTTTCTGTACATGTGTTGAGGTCGCCAGGAGGTAGTCATGGAGGGGAGGAGGGGAGGCCTGGGAAGGAAACGTTTCTCCTATCCTCCATTTCACAGGCAGTCTAGAAGGCTCCAAACTGGGTCAGAGAACAAAAAGTTCCTGCACTTGGGGCGATGAGCCCCAGGAAGCAGGCGAATCTCAAACCCTCCCCTCGCCAAAGGCGTCCCTACCCAGCCTTCCCCTCCTCCCTACACACCCACTCACCCTCCCCCAGTTACAACAGGGAACCGAAAAGTCCAGAGGAGAAAGGCAAGAGAACCAGGCGACTTCGAACCTAGAATTCTCCTCCCCCCAGCGCGGGGATGGGGCTCCGGGGGTCGGAGATCGTACAGGGACTGGGAGGGGAAGTCGAAGGGGCTGGGGATCACTCACCGCAGTCCGGCCCGGGCGGCGGCTCCCAGCCTCGCACCATGGGCCGGGGGGAAAGGGGGTGAAAGGGCAGGGGGCCTCCGGGGTGAGAGTGGGGTTGCTGCCCGGTGCGGCCTGCTCCGAGCCCACCCGCGCGGAGGGCTGGGACCGGGACTGCCCCCCCCCCGCCCCCGAGAGCGCGCCCGTCTAGCCCAGCCCTGCTTCAGCGAGTTGGAGGCGGGGCGGATGGGTGGGGCGGGCTCCAGGGGCGGTGCCGAGGTGGCCCGAGTCCTGATTGGTGAACGCAGGCAGGCGGGCCCCGGCGGAACGGACTGGGCCGGCCATTGGCTGCGTGGGCCTCGGTTGAAGTCAGCTATTGGCTCCGTGGGCCTCAGCCAGGGTGGCTATTGGCTGCGTGGGGCAGAGAAGATGTCCCCCCGGGCTAGGATGCAGTGAATGGTACGCCCTCCCACCCTCTCCTTGTGGGCGCCGGGTCTTCGGGGTCCACTGGGCGATGTTCCTCCTGGAATTCCCCAAGAAATTCACAGCAGTTTGCTGAACTGTCCAGACCGCCTACAACTACTCCCCATTTGTTTCCTTCGGAAGGAAGACTTTTTCAGTATCCCTTTGCCAGCCTCACACAGGAGACGCGCGTTCCCAGACGAGGGCCCAACCGCTGTCAGCAGCGTCACTGTAAACGAAGAGCCTAGAGCAACCGGGAACTTGTTCTCGAGATGGATCAAATGTCTTGGACACCCTTAAAGACGAGGATCCTCGCAGCCCGGCACCTTCGGCCGCTTCCCAGGTCCAGCTGTCACCAGACAGGTGTTCTCAAAGACGAAGTGCTAGAGGAGGTCACCTCGTTCGAACTTACCAGCACCACCACCACCCCGCCCTAGTAAAGAGGACTGGAAATGTCCCTCATATTTGGGGACCTTGGTTTTTGTTGTCAAGAAAGGGAGTGCGATAAAATCGTCTTTCCACCGAAACGTATTCCACACCGAAATTCTGGGCCAAAAGTTTATATAGTTAGAATTCTCAGTCTTCTGACTATAACTTGGGAACAATACTTTCTGAAGTGACTCTTCTGTTCTCATGCTAGTCTCCTCTTGTATTATTTAGGTCACAATAGCTTATATACCGACAATAACTTATAAAACAATTTCAGACTTTGCCCTGTATTTCACAGATCTCGCCACTCCCCCTGTACCCCCTAAAAGTCAACCACCATAACTGCTACTTCTGATTCTTCATTGTTCCACTCTAAGGTCAAGAGCTCTTTCAAGGTTGCCAAGCGTGAGAAATGTATCTCTAATTCAGCTTGGAGCCCCATTTTCCGTTGCTGGCCCTGCATTTGCCCCTTCCTCCCCTCTCCCTCAATACATTTAGTAACAATCTCAACTCCTAAGAGCCATGCCCTTCAAACTAGTATCCTGCAAAAACATCATAGGAGTAAGCAACAGAAAGAATATTCTCAGCTTTAGAATTAGAAACTTTTGATCCCTGAGGGTTTAAGCCAGGGCTGGTGGTACATACAGACCTTCTCCTAAATCATGACTTATTACAATACGCCAATGGTTTGTATGTAACGAAGGAAGGGAAAAGTGAAACACTGTAGGCAGCAGGCACCCCTCAGTTGTTGATGGAGAGAGCTTATGGTTTTATAATCCAAACAATGAAACTGGATTGACCCGGAAGAACTCACGCTTATTTGGCTGGAAAGCCAGGCAGGAACTGTGAAAATTTAGTGGCTGCCCCCGGAGGGTTCAGTCAGTCACTCTGGGCATCACAGATCATGGGCTGGGAATTATGAAAGGCAGACAACTCAGTCACATTTCTTGTCTCAGAAGGATACTCACTCCCAATTCAGGAGTAGGGAGAAGAATCAAAGACAGATTTAAGGGAGGAAGAATCCAAGGAAAGAAGAAACTCCTTTGCCCCAGTTCTGGAGAACAGGCTGAAGCCTCCCTCCATTATGTGGGTTTCACCCTAACACTTTATTTTTTGTTTGTGTTTTATTAATTTTTATTGGAGTATAGTTGCTTTACAATGTTGTCTTAGTTTCTGCTGTACAGCAAAGTGAATCAGCTATCACCCTAACACTTTAGAAGATAGAGTGGACTGGGGTGGGGGAGTGGAAGAGAGGAAGATGTCCAGACTTGACATTATCAGGGAAGAGAGGGTCCCACCTTCAGCAAGACAGTAATCATCCCAGCTGTTCCAGGGACTAGTGCTGAAGAATGTGGATTTACCACATCATCCTTAATCTTTGGTGAAAACTCCCTCTCCCTTTGCATGGCTCAGAAATATAGCAGGACTGACCAGACACACAATGACCTAACAGCTAAGGAAGTTGGAGGAAGTTAAGGGCCCTCTCTTGCACAGAACTCTTCCAAAGCATGGGAGGAGTCCCAGCAATGTGTTAATATGATCATAGGTTTTTGTAGAATTTGAAAAAAAAAATTTAAACTGCAGTTGGTCAAGACTGATGTCTCTTTCCTGACTCCTCCTCCATCACACTTCTCCTTTTGTCCAGTGGCAGTGAAGAGGCCACGGGCATTTGGGGATTGACTAACGAAGTTGAGCTGGGAATACGTTTATTTTGGGTGTAGGAGTTACACATCTGTGATTTGCAGTTACTTCTGTGAATAAATAGCAATTATAGTGTTATGGGATGAACTGTATCCTGCTAAAATTCATATGTTAAAGTCCTAACTCCCAGTATCTCAGAATGTAACCATATTTGGGGATAAGGTCTATGCAGAGGTAATTAAATTAAAATGAGGTCTTTAGGGTGAGTCCTAATTCAGTATAACTGCTGTCCTTATAATAACAGGAAATTTGGATGCAGACATGCAGGTAGGACCATGTGAAGATACAGGGAGAAGATGGCTATCCAGAAGCCAAGAGAGAGGAACCTCAGAATGAAATCAACCCTGCCAACACCTGGATCTCAGGTTTCTAGCCTCAAAACCGTGAGAGAATTTCCACTGTTTAAGCCACCCAGTCTAAGTATTTTGTTATGGCAACTTTAACAAACTTAATACATACAGCTTCCAGGAATACTCCCAATATCAAAAATTCAGTTTATGATATTCATTATTACAAATTTGAAAATGCTCCAAAATCTTACACCACATATACTAAAGATATTTGATAGTGTTTTTCCAAGTTTGACAAAAATCCCCCCAAATTATGTGACATTATTACTTACAAGGTGTGAAAGTGAAATTTTTTTAAATTATCAATAATTTTTTTTAAGTGATCATGGAGATGGAATTATCTCTTTACGGAAAAATTATATATAATCATATAAAAAGACTATCAAAGAGCATGCAGCGAAAAACAAAATTGTGGGGAAAAATATTTAGGTTTGCCACATAGGTAATTTTAAAAATTTGTTATTTTTCTTGATTTTGTGATATTGTGGTATTTGTCAGCTTTTTTAAAGTTATAATTTTAAAAATATCTTTTCTCATTCTGAAATATTTATTTTACTTGAAAAAGGTCCCCAAAGTTGTATGCTTCAGACAACTGAAAACTTGGATCTATCCCTGGGACTAACGAAACAGATATGGTGAGTTTCTGCCCCAGTTAGGGAAACGCTGCTCTAGTGTTCTGAACTCTGTCCTAAAAAACAGACGTGAGGGCTGACCAGTCACAACTGCAAGTATTGAGGATTTGAGATAGCAAAAGCTGCAATGAAGGAGTTTGCAGAAGAGAGATTTCAGACAAACCTACCACCAAACTAAGATGTGAGAAGTCTGGAAAGACATTAGGGCCACAGAGTGACCCAAAGCGATAAGTCATGGAGGGAACCCATGGAAAGCCCCCACTTACCTCTCCTTGGGGATCTGCTCCTCACGCTGACTCTACCCTTCAGCATATCCGGTTTCAATTACAATGCGTGTACTAAAGACTGGGTGCTCTGCAGTGACATCACAACTTGGCCATTATGATGTAATGATGAGGCATCTGATTATTCTCGGGCTAGGGCTTCCATATAAGGAACAGTCTCATTACTTGGTGGGTAATTGGACTCTTTCATCATTCAGGTGATGTGGGAGTCAATACTGTTAGAACTTGATCTTTTTCAAATAGACAGAGGTCCTTGTTTTTCATCTCCATCATATTTCTTGTCCTTTTGTTTTAGGATTGCCCTTGACAGACAAAAGGGGCTTTGCTTTTCCCTCCAGTGCCTAAAGAGCAGAATGTAATTTAGATGGCCCCCTTAATAAAAGCACCCCACCAAAGGGGAAACACGGGGCCTTCACCTGAGCTGTTCCCTTTAACTGCAACAGCAGCTGGTGCTGGGTGCAAGGGAGCAATGAGCTGGGCCTGGTAACTTTCCCTACCACTACCCAAAAGGGTGGCGTGATACTATAGGGGTGTCTCATACCAGGGCCGCCCAACTCCTCCACATCTTCCCATCCAACTTTTGCATAGCCAGAGGACTCCAGCAGACAGAGAATAGAACTTTCAAGAAATGAGATGGCCAAGAAATGCAGGGTGCCTCTGAGTCTCTCGCTACCCTCAGCCCCAAACAAACAATACTTCTCAGTAGCTTATACTTTCTTTTCATATTTCAACTTTATTTCAAATACGAGGTCTTTTATCCAGAAGGGAGAGCAGTTGCATGAGGAGGCTGAAGTGAGGCACAATACGAGTGGGTCTGGGGCCCAGTGTACAGAGCTGCACTGTGAAGAGGGTGGGGAGGCTCGGGAAGGGTCTGATGAGAACGGTGGTTTGAGGGGGATTCACATAGCAAACTTTCATTTCCTCTCCAGGTTAGCTATTCAATGGGTAGATTATTCAGTTGTTGTTGTTTGTTTTAGCAATTCACTGTTCTTTAGCGATATCACTGAAAGAAGTGCCAAGGCTGAGGACATACCAGCCCCTTTTGTTTCTTTTTCTGCCTGGACGGGGAAGGGAATGGAAACTAGAAGCAGAAAATGAAAATTTCTGACGTGTCCCTTGCCATGAAAAATTGTGGGTCTGACCCTTTGGAGAGAGGCCTGTTTCATAGCCTGGGAATGGGAGGTGGTCAGGAGGCCTGGGTTTAAGTCCCATCTGGAGTTGCACTAACAAATTCTCTGACCCTGCTGGGGTCCCTTTCTCATCTCTGGACCTGTGTCCTCATCTCTAGAGGAGTCTGGACCCAGTGATCTCTAAAGACAAGCCTTTTCAGGTCTCTGGATTCTATGACCTGCGGATTGCAAGGATCCAGAGGGGCTCCAGAGAAACACAGGAGTTAGAAGCAAGGGAATGCGGGATTAGACTGGCAAGTTGAGTCAGGGCTTATTGTGAAGAGAAATGATATATTCATAAAAGAAATGATATATTCATAAAAGCTATATTCATAAAAGAAAACAAAGGAACAGGAAGAATACTTAGGAAGACATCTGAGGTCTGGATGAGAGGAAAGGGCAAAAGTGTTCCTGCTGTGTTGCTTCAACGACCCGAGCCCCTGACCATGGTAATGGTTTCTCTTATGGCCCTTCCCAGTCCATGGCTAACAGGTTATACCCTAAATTGCCCCATTCGTACAGTCATCAGGCTTTAGAGGAAAGTCCCCACCACAATGCCTAACACATGACAAATCTCTGAAGTTTCTGCCAAATTCCTAGTGTTTCCCATGTCAGATTAGACTAGCAGCTTACCCCCAGGTCCTGGGGCAGCTCTGTATGGGAAGAACCTGAAGACTCATGTCTTGGCTCTGTAAAGCTGAGAACAGGGGCATGGGTGAGCCATGGTACTTCTTAGAGAAAAAGCTCAGGAACAATGAACTCTTCTTGGTTCCCTGCCCCCAACCATTTGCATTTATCTGCTTAGTAATACTCAGGTTCCCAGAGAGGGCCCAAGTGCAGACCATCCAGCAATTGTCCTAGTCAGGGACCCTTCTAGTGGAAACTCTAGGGAATTGGCCTGCTCAAGGCTAGCTGGGGTAGTAGGAAGGGGCACAGCATACCAACAAGTGTGGAGAACTGGCTAGGGCCAGGAGAGAATCCCAATGTATAGCAAGGCTGGAGTTCAAATGGGTTCCCAAGTTCTCCCAGGCACAGGCACAGGCGCAGTGGTTCCTTGCTGATCCTGCAGAGCCGGGACACTGGCACAGGAGGCAGCAGCAAGCTCCTGGAAATAGCAGATGAAGCTTGGAACCCTTGGTGCTTTGCCTTCTCCAAGCCAGTTGGGGAGGCTGGGAGGATGCGAAGGCAGAGCACAATTAGAAACTGTGGTTTTTTCCTAATAAGAGATGGTATGTGCCAAGGCTTTTTTTTTTTTTTTTTTTTAATGGCAAGGTTTTAATTTTGTTTTAAAGGATAATATTATGACATCATGCTTATGCACTGAGGCTCTGGAGATTTCCTGGGTTCACAATCCTAGCTCTGCCATTTACTAGCTGTGTGACCTTGCACAAATTACTGAGCTTTTCTGAATTGTTTTCTAATACAGGAATAACATTACTCAACTCATAGGGTTGTTTTGCGGATTATAAAGCATGCAAGACACCAGATTTTAGTGGCTACGTAAGTATATGTGAGCTCTTGCAACTGCTGATACACATAACAGTAACGCATACACATTACGCAAGAGATTATCACACACTGAGCCTTGACCCAGTCTCCTGCTCCATTATCCTCCCTTGGGTTCACTGATGACTAAAAAGTGTATTGCTTGGTGGCTTTCAGTACACTTTTTCTCTTCACTCTGCTGGAACTTTGACCTGAGGATGATCCACAAGATGCATGAAATTCTTTGTATTTTCCACCAGGTAAAGATGATGCTTAAATGGGCATTTGTTTGAGGAATGACCCAGGGTTTCTCTCTTTCAGCCATTTTTCTTAAAAGGATTAAAGATTTGGAGAGGAGGGGCATGGTAATAAGCTCCATACTCTATTCTGAATGCATGTATGGGCACGTGTGTGTGTGTGTGTGTGTGTGTGTGTGTGTGTGTGTGTGTACCCTCTCTCACTAAGTGATAAAAGGGGAATTCAGAAAATTTTGAAATCAGTAACAGATAGAAACGGGTGTGGGGGGCTGGTTACCTGGGAGCTCCTTGTTCATCTGCAGCATCAGGAACAGCTTTTCCCTCTTCTCCCTTCTAGAAGACTGTCAAGAAGGAGCCTGAGGGAGGAAGGTGGATCAACCATGGTCTTGGAGAAAAGGAAGTAGGTTCTCCACTCCTTCTGGAGGGAGAAGGAATAGCAGAGATCAACAAGGATGAAGAGGGAGGCAGATGGAAATAGAGAAAGTGAAGGTAAATACCGTATATGCTAAAAGAAAAATGAAAGTGATGAGAAGGAGACAAGGAAAAAGAAAGGCAAAGAGCTTAGACACAGGATGAGAGGAGAGGAAAAACAAACAACCAGATGAGGTTAACCAAGAGAGACATAAGGCATAAATGTGAATGGGTAAAAGAGTCCAGCTTTCCCATTTCACTTGCTCAAGGTATGGAGCAGACTGCCATCTTCTGGTACCATTTTATTTTCAAGATGCTCTGATTCTTGATTTGAAATGTTTTCTGTTTCTTATACCTATGATCCTTTATACTCAAGAAAGTCCCCAACATTGTTTCCTTTCATTTTGGGGGCTCCCAAGCATCATTTTCCCCTAGAGAGGCACCTCCCCAAAGCTGTCTCATAGCACCCAGGCTGGAAGTCTGTTGGGGCAAGAGCAAAAGCAAGGGGCAGAGGATGAGCTGTGGTTTGAAAGAGGCCCTGGAATACCCTGAGGTTGCAGGCTGGTTGCTGCAGACTGGATGCTTCCTGCGCTCTGAAACATGTGTCAAAAACTGGAGAACCATTCTCAGGCCCAACCACATGCTAGGGGTGCTGTGTGTTCTGAACTATAAGCACTCCAACTGTAGGCTGGAGAATGTGGCTTCTAATCCACACGCTGCCCCTCACAGATCATAAAATGTCAGAGCAAGAAGGGGCCTAAGAGATCACCTAATCCAAATGCAGTTTCTCAAGGAGGAAACTCTGGCCCAGAGAGGTGAAGTAACTTGCCCAAAGTTATCCAGCTAGTCAGTGACTTCCTTTTCTTCTGTGGCAGAAGGAATCCTGTGATTCACCTGTCTCTTGACAAATACAGTCCATAAAGTGCTTAGAGGTCATTAGAAGGCACCCAGAAAGGTAAGGCTGGCATTTTTCTGGAAGCCCCTGAGTGCACCAACCCCTTAGGTACCACATTATTTGGCTACAAGGACAAGCCTGGAGTTGGTTTTGCTTTCATTTTCATCCCCAGGGCTGCCTGGAGCCTGGAACCTGGAGGAAGGAGCTCTGATGCTACCTGCCATCACTCCCTAGCCAGTCAGTAAAGACTGAAGCTAGGGGCTGGCAGGGGTGACAAGGGAATCCTGTCATAATGTCAGGGGCTGGGGAGCAATGGCCAAGTTCCTGGGACTTAAGCAAGGCAATTATGGCTGAGTTAAAGAAAGCTAGGATGGGCAGGGCTGGGGAACCTGCGGTGGCTAAGGCCAGTAAGAAGAGGGAATGAGCCAGCAAACTAAATGATTTCAACTGTGGTAGGCTCCTAGTTCACACAAAATACGTCCTCAGTCCCCAAGAGTTACCCTCAACCTTTGACTGCCTAGGCCTGACGGACCTACTCACTTTCTCCCAATGCCCACTCACGGAAGAGAACGTCACTATCGTCCTTTTGCTTCTTTTCTAATCTTCCAGCACTCTTTCCATCTCCCTCCTTCTATGACTTGGGTTCCTCCACTCACATCCACCCCAACCTCCCCGACTTTCGCTGATTCTACCCACACCCCACACCCCTTTGGTTTCCCCCATCCTCCTCGCCCTCCCGGGCTTGACTCTCTAGGGCAGCTCCCCGCCAATCTCGGTTTCTCCCATTCCCCCCCACCAAATCTTCGGGCTCCCCCAGCCCCCCGGTGCCTTTAATTTTTTTCTGCCATCGGCCGCAGGCGTCTCAGATAAAGTGGATCCAGCCCTGGAGCTCCGGGGCTCCACCACTGCCCGGGTGCTCGGGCCCACGGAGAGAATAGTCACGACCGCCGTTGTTGTCCCAGAACTCGTGGCCGCTAACGCGGTAGCGCAAGGCGAAAAGCAGGGCGCCACCAATGGGTGGCGCCGGTAGGCGGAAGGCGAAGCGGTCGGCGCGCGGCGGGGGCGGGGCCGGACCGGCGTAGGCGGCGGGCTCCTCGCGTTGGGTCAGCCAGCCGTCAGCGCTCCAGCGCACGCTCACGCGCTTCTCGTAGGCCAGGTCCAGCACGCGCGCGCTCCCGGCCACGCCCAGCGGGCCAGCCTCGGCGCGTTCCAGGCAGATTCGCTGCGCCCGCAAGCGGGCCGCGAAGCCAGGCTCGCTGGCCGGCTCTAGGGTAGCGCGCGCCTCCTGCTGGGAAAGGAGGAAAGGGGAGGGAGCCCAGGAGAGGGGAGGGGAGGGGAGGGGAGGAGAGGGGAGGGGAGGGGAGGGGAGAGAGAGGGGGCGGGGTCAGGGCGAGGCACTGGACCAATCGGAGGCCTATCCCGGCGTCCCGGCAGTCAGAAGGGAGCCCAGCTGGGAGAGTGGCCTAGAGCCACCTGCCAATGGGGACCCCAAAAGGGCAAGCCCAGGGTTGGGGGGTGGAGATGGGTGCTCCTAGATAAATCCACTCCCCAAAACCCAACGAGGCCAAGTTAGGGAGGTCCCGGGGAAGGGGCGTACCTCTGCCGCCTACCTGGAGACCTCGGGCGCGGGGCTGGCACGGCGCGAAGTGGCGAAGGGCGTCCCTCTGCAGCTGGACCTGCACGTGGCGGGGTACCCGGGGCAGCTCTCCCGGGCGGAAGCGGCGCACAGCGGCGAGCTCCAGCCCAAGCGCGTCAGCGAAACGCACTCTCTTACGGGTGTTGGGGCTGCGGCTGTGGGGCACCCGGGTACCGCTGCCTCCGGCGGGCGCAGAGCGAGCCCTGCGCCCCCGACTCGGAGCGGGAGCTCGGGATCGGGCTCCGAGGCGCGTCCCGCCTTCGCCAGGCTCCTCCTCCGGCTCCTCCTCGAGGCTGGGCCGCTGGCTGCGGTAGTAGGCGCGCTCTGTCAGCCCGGCGATGAAGCTCAGGTTGCGGGGGATGTCGGTGCGGGGGGACCGCTCGCGAGACATGGCACCCCCCGCCCTGGCGGAGCCCTCCCGCAGCGCCCCCGCGCTGCCTTCCTTTCCTGTCTCCCACCCGCCTGGTATCGGCGCAGAAGCTTCAGGCGCCCTTCGCAATTGCGTACTCTCCTTGCTGTCACCTCCAGAATCCTCCACTTCAGCTCCCAGGGTATTTGACCATCACCTCCTGCGTCTCTCTGCTCTGAGCGTGCGCTCAGCGGCGCTCACCCTCCGGTCCCGTGGCCCTCGCCCACAGCCTTCTGACAGGTGGCTCCCCATCCAGCAGGAGGTAGGCACTCCAGCCTACAGGTCCTGAGTGAGACCACTCTGCCTTCTTTCTTTTTTTTTAACGGCCTCAGTCTTTTGGCACGGGAAGAGTTAACGCAGGGAGTAGAGAGTAACCTTTCCTTTTCGTTTCGGGGAAGTTTCAAAAGGCCCAGCCTGTAACTTTCTCTTCAGGGCTCAACGTTTTCTTTCCTAAACCCTAGCCTCCAGGTTTGGGAGGATGATGGTGGGCGAAAACATGGGGAGGTCACGAAAGCTAGTTAGAATCTCAAACAGAAGCTGAGATGTGGCACTCAAAAGGGTGGGTGGCCCATTTGAAAGAGTTCTGAGCTGAGAGTTGTGGAAAGACATAGTTTCTGGTCTCACCTCTGGTGCTATTTAGCTGCGTGACCTTTAGCAAGGCACAACTTCTCTGGACCTCAGTTTTCTCATCTGTAAAATAGTGGATTAGAGTTCTGATCTCTAACCTGACTGTACACTCTTTGACGGCAGAGGTTGTGTCTGATTCATGGTCAGTTTCAGCACATAGTAGGCCCTCAAATTATTGAATGAATCATCACATATCTCTCTTGGAGCTGGGGCTGCGGGGTTCTAGTTCCAGTGGGAGCTCCAAGAAGGGCACAGAGCTGCTTTTTACTCCCTCATTTTTTTCTATATTAGTGGGGGAAAAAATGTGAAGTTTTGTTTAGTTTTTTTCTAACTTCCCTCCTGATCTTACGTAGCACTTACAGTGTTCTAAGTACAGTTGTTTTACAAATACTAACTCATATAATATAGCCATCATAGGACTAGGGAGTATTATGCCTATTTTATGGATGAGAAGATTGAGGGAGAGACAGGATAGGATTCTTGCCCAGGGTCACATAAATTAATATTTGGAGAGCAGGAATTAGAAGTCAGCAGTCCCGCTGTAGAGTCTACTCTTTTTTTTTTTTTTTTCTTTCTTTTGTGGTACGCGGGCTTCTCACTGTTGTGGCCTCTGCCATTGCGGAGCACAAGCTCCGGACGCACAGGCTCAGTGGCCATGGCTCATGGGTCCAGCCGCTCCGCGGCATGTGGGATCTTCCCAGATCGGGGCACGAACCCGTGTGCCCTGCATCAGCAGGCGGACTCTCAACCACTGCACCACCAGGGAAGCCCCCTAGAGTCTACTCTTTTATCCACTTAGTTATGAGTGGATTAAAACATTTCATGGTAATATTTAACATTCTCAGAGCATTGAAACGGGGAATCTTAGAGTGGAAATGGAATCTCTAAATTTAAAGCAACAGGAGAGTTTAACCGTAAAATCACAAGTGACTAAGTTGGAAATGAATAGTGAGACATATGCTATCTTATTGTTATACAATTTATTTGCTTGCATTTTAATTCCAGTACTAACCATAGCAATGCTGTTTAGCCAGGACTCATTTTTAAAGTGATACTGAGTTTTATTTTCTTATTTTACATGTACGTATATAATCCATGGACACATTCTTTTCATATTTTAGGGTATAAAATAATGCTACAGTAATTTGTGTTACAGTCAAGCAGTTAAAAACTGTCTTCCTTGCTCTGCTAAAATACGTTATTGACAGAATAGGTAAGGTTCCATGTCAGCCTAAATGGCTGGAGGTTTTCAGGGAAAAGCTCTGTTGCCTTGTCTACAGTTTGAGCTGCCATTTCTTGGCTCTGTAGTGTTGGCCTGAGAAGATCCTTGAGGAACACAGCTTTGGACCTGGTGTAATTTGTGTTGGTCTAGCAGTCTTTGTTTCTTAAACAGCCACTGCAGTGATCTTCAAACATCTGACTGGGCTTACTCAATAACTGGCCAGAGGCATCGAATGATTTCTTCAGTCAACATTTATTGAGGGTCTATAAGGCTATGAGGACATAAAAGTGAATAAAATTCAGTGCCTGCTCTCACCGAGCTTATAAATAAATGGGTGGGCAGACAGAAATCTATTTGGATCCTGTGACAAAAGTGTTTTTATTTCAAGTAAATGTCTTAGAAGAAATCAGGACTGCAAATGAAGGACTAGGCTAGATTAGTCTATAAAAAAGGCAAACTTGGGACTTCCCTGGTGGTCCAGTGCTAAAGAATCCGCCATCCAATGCAGGGGATGTGGGTTCGATCCCTGGTTGGGGAACTAAGATCCCACCTGCCACGGGGCAAGTAAACCTGTGCGCCACAACTACTGAGCTTGCGCACCTCAATGAAAGAGCCCGCGTGCCGCAAACTACAGAGCCCACGTGCCCCGGAGGCCACACGTCACAACTAGAGAGAGAAAACCCGCACGCCACAACTAGAGAGAGAAAACCTGCACGCCACAACTAGAGAGAAGCCTGTGCACCACAATGAGGAGCCCACGCCACAAGGAAAGATCCTGCATGCCTCAACTAAGACCCGATGCAGCCAAAAAAATAAATAAAGAAAATAAATAAATAAAATTACATTTAAAAAAAGAGAAGAAGGCAATTTTGCTGGTGGCAGCTGGAATGATCAGCCCAAGGACAAAGAAGAAATGAGGATGGTTGAAAGGATACAGTCATAAAGGAGTGGAATAGGTGGTATGTTCAGAATATTGGGGAGAACTGAGTTTGGGTTTGCAAATGGTGTGGATTCAGTTTGGCCTTGTAAACGGCATGATACCAACACTGATTACCTGAAGCAAAGAGGGACCTTGAAACAATACAGTGTTAAAGTTAAGACAAACTTTCAAATCAGAATTAGGTTGAGGCCCATCTTCTCAGTATGTGGCTTTGGGCAAATTACGTAACCTCTCCAAGCCTCACTTTCCTCATCCATAGAATGAGGATAACACAACATAAGGATTGGTGTGAAGATAAAATATCAAGTGTGTAAAGAAAGCACTTAGTACCTAATAAGTCTTCAAAATGTGTTAGTCATCACCATCTTTACAGAAAAGACCTTTCTTCTCTAGTTACCATAGAGGCAGATGGGAATACCAAGGCTTGGACTGGAGGTAGAAGCAAAGGGAATCAGCAGGGAAGGAAAATTGGGTTACCTCTTTCAGCCTTTGGTTGGAGAGCCCTCCAAATGGAGCTGAAGGAAGTGCCAGCTGCAAGAGCTGGTGGGCCCCAATCAGAATGCCTGAGGGTGCCCTTGTGTGGATCAGCTGTGGTCAGTCAGATGGCTTCACACCCTGTGTAAACATACTGCCTTGTATAAATGATAGACGTTCATGTATGTGCATATATATATATATGTAATCTGAAATGATAAACATCAACCTTGACATTGGCAACCTCCAGGAAGGGAGGTGGAATTGGGGGAGGGCAGATGGAGGAGGACTGAGGACTTGTATTTTTTTTCTCTACACTTCCATATTATTTGACTTTTTCGTAATGAGAATAAGTCCATATGTTGGCTAGAAAGAACTAAAAAAGAAACCAATCTAATTACAAAAAAAAAAAAAGAGAGAGAGATAAAGAAAAGTTACCTGCAGAAACTGCTTGCGATCCAAGTCCTGACTCCCTGATGCTTGGCTAAAGCCCCAGCTCACGCAGAGACCACTGGGTTAAAGGTCCTGGAGAAAAGGGGAGGTGAAGTGTTTGGTGTCTGTGTCACGTCTGCCAGTTCCACAGGATGAGGCACCTGGCAGGCAGTTCCCACCGGAATGGGAACTGCTCCTCTTTTCTGGGCACCCACTCCAGGGCTGGAAAAGTTCAACAAGTGCATGGAACATCAGAGACCTTCTGGAAATGCTGAATTTGCTCCAAGGTTTCCTGAGCCTCAGCCGGCTTCTCTGGGTAGCCTCCAGGGTCAGGAGACCCGTCCAGCTCTCCATGCCCTCCTGGCCCTGCTCTTCCTGGCCTCCAGCGGCCCTCTCTCTTCCTGAGTTGTGGCCCTTCCCAAGCCTGCGTCCCAGCCCCGCCCCTCTCTCTGGACGCATCTCTGGGCCCCATCATCACCCGGCGCCGGGCCCTCCCTCCCGCCCCCCCTTTCTCCTCCCTCTTTCCTTCCCTCCCTTCCTCCCTCTCTCCCTCCCTCCCAGCTCCTGCACCAGGAAACAGCCGGATCCTGGCAGCGGCCTGACCCGTGAGATCCCTAACCTGGCAGGCAGGCGGGGTTGGAGACTGGCTGAGGGTGGGGGTGAGGGAGGAGCTGGGCCTTTGGGCTGCACTGGGGGGAGCGGGAGTAGAGATGGTGTCGGCAGGAAGCCCTTGGCCCTGGGTTTCCCGGGAGGACAGTCATTAAACATGGATTCGGCCACACAGCTGGTAGAGCGTTGGGGGCAGGGGCCTGGTCCCGGGAGCTGCAACCCCAGCCCTTCTCAGCCCAGACCCTGATCCCTGGTCTTCCCCACCTAGCTCTGATCTCCCCCTCCCCTTCCCAGGGCTCCACGCTGGGCAGGAGGATGAAAGGCCCCAGCTGGGGGCTCCTTGCCACCAGCGCTGGGTCCTAAGAGCTGCCATCCAGGCTGGGTGAGTGTCCCCTTCCTTCTCTGTCCCGGGCAACCCTTTGCTTCTCCCCCTTTCCCTTCAGCCCCTGTCTCCTCGCCCATCTTGTGCCTCTGCCAGCATCTTCACATCTTGCCTCTGGGGAGGTCCTAAGCCCCTTCCTCTAGCCAAAAAGGTGTGTACTGTGGCGGGGTTGGTGGGGGAGGTGTAGAGGTGTCATAGAGCTGTTGTTGTCTTGTTATGAAAAGAATCTAAAGTATTTTAGGTGAAATTTACTTGTTTTACATTTAATTTGGCATATTATGAATTTGAGGGCCAGCCCCTTATGCCCTGGCCCCACACCATGGCCTAATTTCCTTGTTCTTACCCGTCCCGGCCCAGTGGTTTCTGAGATTTCCCCTCACCTCCCTCCCTGTATCATGGGCTGGCCAAACCTGAAATGCCTCCTTCTGGGTCTCTGACCATATATTCATGCCAGTCTTTTGTGTTTGACTCCTACAGCTGCCCGGATGGCGACCCCAGCCTCAGCCCCAGACACACGGGCTCTAGTGGCAGACTTTGTAGGCTATAAGCTGAGGCAGAAGGGTTATGTTTGTGGAGCTGGCCCGGGGGAGGGCCCAGCAGCTGACCCGCTGCACCAAGCCATGCGGGCAGCTGGAGATGAGTTCGAGACCCGCTTCCGGCGCACCTTCTCGGATCTGGCAGCTCAGCTGCATGTGACCCCGGGCTCGGCCCAGCAACGCTTCACCCAGGTCTCTGATGAACTCTTCCAAGGGGGCCCCAACTGGGGCCGCCTTGTGGCTTTCTTTGTCTTTGGAGCCGCGCTGTGTGCTGAGAGTGTCAACAAGGAGATGGAGCCACTTGTGGGACAAGTGCAGGAGTGGATGGTGGCCTACCTGGAGACGCGGCTGGCCGACTGGATCCACAGCAGCGGGGGCTGGGTAAGAAATTTCTCCATTGCTGCCCTGCACATCCCTCTGAAAAGTTGGTCTCCACGGGGAAGACGGGGGCTCTGGCTGGAGCTGGGGGCGGCTGTGCTGGGAATGAGGCGCAGGGGCTGAGTCTCCCTGTTTGGGTGGAATCAGATGCCCTCACTGTGGGTATCGCTGGACTCTGCACTCCAGGGCTGCCATGCAGTCATCACTGGGTGGGCTCATGGTCCAAAGCAGAGGACAGAATACACAGTAGACAGTGTAGTGCCTGCAGAGAAATGGCATCCAGCCATCAGAAATTTTTTACACCTGAGTACATGGCATGGGGGGGTCAGGGATCAGGGATGGGTGGTGGTCAAGGCAAACCTTGGCAAAGGATGCCAGTTCTGAGCAGAATTTTTGGCCAGGGAAAGGATGGTATTCAGTTGAGGTAGAGAAGGGCAAATGAGCCAGGCGCTCATGGGGGATCTGAGGGGCTGGTGGCCAGGAGCTTGGGCCAGAGAGGAGCTGGGGGTGGGGTAGTGCTTGCAGTGGATGGAACTGGAACTCTCCCTCTCCTCTTTTCTTCACTCTTTCCTCTCCTGATATCCCTTTCTCCTTCTTTCTCTCCTACTTCCCTTCTCTCCCACAGGCGGAGTTCACAGCTCTATACGGGGACGGGGCCCTGGAGGAGGCGCGGCGTCTGCGGGAGGGGAACTGGGCCTCAGTGAGGACAGTGCTGACGGGGGCCGTGGCACTGGGGGCCCTGGTAACTGTAGGGGCCTTTTTTGCTAGCAAGTGAGAAAGTCCAGGGCCAGGTGGGGCGAGGTGTGGCTGGGGGACAGGAGAGCAGGAACAGAGCAGAGGAATGCCCTTGGAAGAAGTGGGGGAAAGGATGGGCATGGAATGGGGATGGGAAGGGGCAAGGTAGCGTGCAAGAGAGCTGAGTGTGCTAGGCAGGCAGTTGAAAGAGTGAACTGGAGATATTGCGGAATGTATTGGGAAAGTCAGGAGATGGAGTCATTCCAGGGTTGGGGGGAGGTGGGAGGGATCATGCCTATAGGTGTAGGCGCATGAAACTCTACCTAGAGCTTGATTTGCAGCCCTGAGGAAGGTGGACTTGCATAAGGGGTTGGCGTCTCCTTTGAATGAGACTTGGGGCAAACACAGAAGGAAAATCCCTTTGGAATGGGAGCTTGGGGTTCTCAGGGGATAGGGAGAGGTGGCTGTGATCATGGGCTGCTGGGACATGCGTGTGCATGTGCACGGGTGCTCGTGTGCATGCTGGGCTGCTTGTCTAATCTGGTGGCGATGGGATTCCTCGAGGAGAAAACATTCCCTCTTGCAGTGGTGAGAACAAGGGGCAGCTCTCTGTCCCTCCTCCCAACGTCCCCTCCCTTCTCCCCTTGTCCTGCTGCCTCAAGGCTGAGGGAGAAACACTGTATCCAGACTGAGGGCTCTGGCCACTTTTCTGCAGAAAGTCGTCAGCAGGGCTTTGGAGAGAAGAGCAGTTCTGTAGCTGGCCTTGTTCCTTCATTGTCCCCCTTCCTTGTGCATCACGCACTTGCTGCTGCCTCCTGGGCTCTGACAGAAAGGCAGGGCTGCGGAGCCTGTCGGGGGTGGAAGCTTCTGGAAGCTTCGGGAGCTGGAGCTGCCTGCTGCCCTCCTCTCCCACTGGGGCACACTGGTGCCTAAAGTGTTCCCTATCTCTGGGACCTTTTGTACCCAAACTTAAACTCTAAATTGGGGCTCTTACTAATTTTCATTTTGAGTGTGTGGACGTAAATGCATATCTGGAAGACAGTCTGGGTCCTGCACTGTGTCTCGGAGAGACTGTTGATGTCTTGAGAGGAACATTCCCGCTCTGAACCCCATGAATGTGAGGGTGACGTGTACTCCGTGACTGGCCTATTCCATGTGGTGGGCTTTGGTGCTGCTTTATTAAGGGCCAGGTGTCTGGGTTCCACAGTACCTCCCAGGACCTAGAAACATTGACATTTTCTTGGAAGCCACGCTGTTTGCATGGGTTTTACTTGTCTGTACCTCAGAGTCTGAGGATGTTAACTTTAGAGCTCCCTGTCCTCTAGAACAGATTCAGATGACAGCTTTTTCTTTTGAGAAAGACATGATTTCACTCCAGATGTATGCCCTGAGCCAGACCTCACTGCTGCACTTTCCTAGGTGCTAAAATTGCTGCTCTCCAATGCTGACTTCTTCTGACACAGTGCTCTAGAACCCTGCCCTTGATCCTGAGCACTGACCAGCTTAGCTAGACCATGGTTGACTTTTGGAGATTTTCACTTGGTCCCAGAATGTGGCAACATAGTTGTACTCACTAGAATGTGGGACCAAAATTGGCCTCAGGTGTTTAGCTCAGACTTTTGCTTTTGAGAGAGGGCTGCACTTTTTAACGGTATTTATAGGGGAGGTGGTGGACTGCATGGGCCACTTGGTCTGTTGTGAGTATGCTGGTACCAGGCACTCAGAGCCAGTCTGTGGCAGGCAGTTGGGGTGGGGGGGGTTTCTCTGACTTGCTCAGGACAAACTAGGCCAGTGGTTTTCCAACTGCTTGGCAGAGCCCCAAAGTTTCCTAGGGGTTGCCTCAGGAGTCCTTGGGGGAGATGAAGCGGGGGCACTGAGCAGGCCAGGCGACTTGCCCTCAAACAGAACAGCTCCCCTGTAGCCGTCTTACATATCGGGGTTCAGGGTAAGATTTTATTTGCATTAAGGGGTTTGCTGCTGAAAAACAAAGTTGGAAAACCACTGACTAGACCATCAGCTCCAAATTGGAGCCTGTGCTCCCCCAGGTTTGGGTCAGACTCTTCCCCCTACCCTCTACCACAGGACGCCTAGCCCTGGTAGCTTTCCTGGGGACCTTTAGCAAACAGAGGTAGCAGGGACCGTGGTCAGGTTACCAAAAAAGCCCGGCTCTGAGGCCTTCACACCTGGGTGGAAGGAGAGGCTGTTTTCTGAAAGGGTAAAAGGGCTTGGTCTGGATTCCCGGAAGCATAGCTTGGATGGGACCACAGAGGGCAGTTTTGACCTGTCCTGCCCTTCTGAGCTTGAGGGGGAATGGAAACCCCAGAGACTCTTCTGTCAGGGAAAACTAGCGACTCTCTTCTAGAGCCATATAGTTCCTTGGGATTAGCTCTTGGCCAAGAAGGCCGAGTATGGCTCCCAATTTTTAAATCCATTTCATTTTTTTAAAAATAAGGGAAATAAATCTTATTGCCATTTTTCAGAGATTAAATAGGTGGAGAGGGTATTTCTTGCTCTCCAGAGCCCAAAGGGACAAATAGGGACTTTGCTTAGGCCAAGGAAGGAGCAGAAGTAGGGCAACTAGGTCCTGCACTTATTAATCCCACTCCCCACTTATTCTAGGGCATACACTATTTTACTTTTTTAAAATCATAAAGCGGCGGGAGAACAGATTTGGTTAGTTTAGAAGAAAAGAAAAAGCTCTATAAATATAAATATATATTCCTGTATTTTTATTTAATAATTTATAAATACCAAGTTCATTTGACTTTTATTTTTGTGTAATATGTAATGGTCGTATTAAAAAAAAATAAATAAAACCCAGAAGTTTAATGAGAAGGACTGAGCAGGGTTTGTGACTTCTATACTGTATAGCCTGGGGTCAGGACATTTCTTGATCTAAGCATCTCATCATGACTTTGTTAAGGCTAAGAATTAGATTAATAGGGATTTGGGAAAGTATTGAGATAAAAAAATTTAAAAAAAAAAAAAAAAAAAGGAGGGAATTCCCCAGCGGTCTAGTGGTTAGGATTCTGCACTTTCACTGCTGAGGGCCCGGGTTCGATCCCTGGTCAGGGAACTAAGATCCCACAAGCTGCACCATGCAGCCAAAAAAAAAAACAGAAAAAAGAAAATCAGAGTTGTTCTCCCATCCCCCCATCCTAGCCAAACGCCCAAAGCCAAGAACTCCATCTGGGCCAACCCAAGCATTGAGAGGGTGTGTGTATATGGTACTTTGGGATGGCCACAACAAAACCCAAAACAAAACAAATAAAACCTACCAAAAATCTTTATGATGTAATCAAGTCCCCTGTTGTGGTTCAGCCGCTAAATCAGAAGTATGTGATAATGAGCATTTCTCCTCAATATCCTGCTGCCTACTTCAGACTTAAAATAAGTCTTGCAAAAATGGAGCCCTTGCTTACTTTCCTGCTCCCCTGAGACATTTGGTTTCAGCCATTGTAATGCAAACTGCTAAACTGGATGGGATCTACAGGAATTGTTCAGCCCATCCCTCTGTACTTCTAGTCTAGGACCACATCAAAATCATGTCTGACAGGAGTAGTGATCTTAATTTTAAATTACAAGTGGGAGTTTCTAGTATTTCTATAATCCAATGCAATATAATGGTATTTGGGTTTATGTGTTAAATTGTAGTGAGAAATACACTGCTTAGAGGAATCCAGTGTTGTATTTCTATTCTCTCTATATAGAAAAATCTACGGGACAAGCCATGTTAAAGTCAGAGAGTGGCTTGGTGAACATGGCTCTAGGGAAAAGGGAATTAGATGCTCTTAATATCGTCAGGCTATGATAGCTAGTGTATTTATCCCTACTGCAGTTTGACTGGTTTATAGTTTGCCTAATTCCAAAAAGCATTTGCAGCATCTCACTATAATACACAAAAGACAGAACAATAGGAAAATATAGATTTTTAAAGGGTAAAGGGAAAATTGAAATATTATAATAAAATGACAGCAAAAAGGAAAACTAACACAGAAAAGCATTCTATAAGCAGTATTCCCAAATACTAAAGGTAGGCTATGAATTCAACTCTGAGCTTCTTGGCAGCTAAAGAAAATTGGAAAACACAATGAGATTCACATCCCTCCTAGGATTTATAAAACCTTTCAGTTCCTCAAGGTAGGCAAAAAGTTTTGTGGCTCTTCTGAGAAGACACTGAGTGATATAGTGGACACCACCCTCTATAACACCTGACAGCAAACATGATGTTGAGTTTTACACTACCGTTTCTTGCAGAAACACCAAATGGGGATTCAGGAGGTCCTAAGCTTGTTCTATCAGGATCGTCACAGTTTAGCTCAAATATGCTCTATGATGCCATAGTTTAAAATAGGGCTAGAGCTTCCCTGGTGGCGCAGTGGTTGAGAGTCCGCCTGCCGATGCAGGGGCATGGGTTCGTGCCCCGGTCCGGGAAGATCCCACATGCTGCGGACCAGCTGGGCCCGTGAGCCATGGCCGCTGGGCCTGCAGCGGGAGAGGCCACAGCAGTGAGAGGCCCGCGTACTGCAAAAAATAAAATAAAATAGGGCTAAATTTCAGACTATCTAAATGGACAGATGGATTGTTTATATTCTTCAGACAGTTCTCTGTGAATGTTATTTACCCAAATGATACTTTTGATAAAAATTGCGCAACATTTAGTTACACTTTCTAGCAAATGGATGGATTATAAATATACTGTTTTTAGCTGAGAGCAGATCCTTTGAAAACTTTAAAAGCTGCCTTAAATGTAGATACAGGTGAGATACAAATAAATTAACAATATTTTTAAAATCAACCAGAAAACATAATATAATGGAATGCTATCTAGTTTTTTATTCATTCAGTCAATTCATTCATTCAGCAAGTATTCAAGCATCTTAGGTGTGCTGAGGACAATTCTAGGCACTGAGGTAGAGAAGTGAACAAATAGGCACAAATTTTTGCCTTCATGTTACTTTCATTCTAGTAATGGAAACAAACAAAAGCTAAATAACTACCTACCTACATAAATAAGTTTCAGGACATTCATTAACATAACATTTCATGTTAGGTGCCAAATGCTATGGAGAAAAATAATTCATTAGGGCAGGATTGGGAAGGTGTATGTATAGGTTTCAATGTTGAATAGAGTGAGCGAGGAAGGCCTAATTTCTAAGGTAACTTCTGAGTAAAATCATGAAAAATGAAATTGGAAAAATATTTTTATTGACATGGAAAAATATTTCTGTTATTAGGTAAAAAAGAAAATAGATTAGAAAACAGAATATATGGTATGATCCCATTTTGCTAAAAAAAATATATATATACACACATATATATACCTCTATATATATTTGTGTATTGAAAGTTTCAGTAAGGGTATATGCCAAAATATCATTAGTGATAATCTCTGGGTGGTGGATGTTATGGGTGATTTTATTTTTTCTTTTTGTTATCAGTATGTTAGGATTTTTTAATAAGGAACATATAAAAAAGAAGTTTTTCAGGTACAAAGTTTTCTAAAAGTTAACCAAGCAGAATGGAAATTAAGCAGCCCAACAGAGGCTCCTTCTCACTTAAATGACCACCCCACTTCCATGCAAGGTTGGACCTAGGGAGTTAAGGTAGGTCGGGCCAGACTTTGCATTAGAAAGTAATTGGAGTTGGCTCCAAAACAGAGGTAAGTAAATGATCAAGGCTCCAAGGTTCTGTGTCAACATTGTCCAATAGAAATATAATGCAAGTCATGTAAAGCAACTATACTCCAATCAAAATTTTTTAAAGTCAAAACAAAAAAAATACAAGCCTCATATGTAGTTTTACATTTTTTAGTAGCCTCATTAAAAAAACCAAAAAGAAACAGGTAAAACTAATTTTAATAGTATTTTTTTAAACCCAGTATATAAAGACTACTATAATTTCAATCTGTAATTAATACTGAACAATTATTAAGTTATTTTACACAAGTATCTTTTTCATCCTTTGAAATTCAGTGTATATCTGACACTTCCAGCACATCTCAATTCAGAGCACCATTCACATTTCAAGTGCTCAGTAGCCACCTATGATGAGTGGCTACCATATTAAACAATGTACTTCTAGATTAGAGGGAATTATTGCAGCCAGTAAAGGTAAAATTTTCAAAGCAGGAGTTAAAAATGGGGAAGAAACTATCAGGAAGCCAAGTATTTATATGTTTAGTGAGAAAACTTTTCCCTTCTGGACAGAACTGGACATGCCCTCATCCATTTTTACTGATTTAATTCTCCTTTTCTCAACTCGACAGATCATTCACTTTTGTTAACACACTTTTCCTTCTTCTAGGGCAAAACATCACTGAGTTTCAGTTTTTCTGAAACTCCATGGCCCCCTATTGATAGGTTATTACTGAAGGAAAAGTATACTTATAATGGGTGAATCTTACATCATTACATACCAATTAAAAAAAAAATTCATTCTCAGAGGAAAACTTATCTCTTTGATGTTCTCTATGCATCAACAACAGGCAGGATATAAACTTATTACAGAAGATCATCCATTCAGTTAACATTTATTGAGCACACAGTGATAGCCAATGGCAATACAAATATAATTAAGAAAGTGTCCCTGCCTTTTACACTTTCAGTCTAATAGGGAAGTATATTACAGATCACCATTCAAATATCTTTTAAAAATGTGTTTGTAAAAGTAATCATGCTTATTAGAGTAAGTTTGGAAGCTGGAGTGTTTTTTTTTAATTTTAAGTAAAAATAATATATGATATTGTGGGAAAAATCATAGAACATAGAAAATTATAAAGAAGATCAATCATAATAAGCCTACTACCCAGAGAGAATCACTATTAACATTTTGGTATATTTCTTTTCCATCAGTTATCTATGCTTATATTTTATGATCATACTGTATATACAGTTTTGTACACTGCAGTTCTGCTTACCATTATATTGCAAGCATTGTCCTTGTCATTAAAAATGTTTTGAAGACATAATGACTATATAAAATTACATATATGTGTGTATAACAATTTTCCTGAAAAGTGCCCACTTGGACAATCAAGTTGTTTACATTTTTTTTCACTTTGATGAACATCTTTATTCTCAAATGTTTACCTAGGTTTTAGATTATTTCTTTAGAACAGATTATAAGAAATACAATTACTGTGTTAAGAATCTCAACATTTTAAAAACTTTTGTTGCATATTGCTAAAGAACAGATTGTACTGGTTCTTATTCCTTTTTTTCTCCAATGCCCAAGTTGTTTTTTTAAAAAATCAGATATACATAATTTTAATCATACTTTATATACAATTTTACATCCTACTTCTTTGGCCTAACAAAAATTATTTTTATAAGTTATCACACACTACGTGTAAACCTTTTTTTAAAAATATAGGTGCATTAAAAAAATATAAATAGGTGCATAATAATCTTGTGATGTAATTATAGTTTGCCTAAACACTTATCTCTTATTGGAATTTAGTCTTTCTCCAGCTTCAGCATTGTACGTAATGTTATCTTTGTGTATTAAAACAGACCTTATAGAAATTTTGATCTGAGCTTTGAAATCTGGTTTTGAATTCCCTGATCACTTCTAATTAGTTATGACTTGGGGGAGTTACTTCATTCTTTCCTCATCCCTAAAAAGGTTATGGTTTTGGGACTATTTGCTTCATAATGTTGTTATGAGAGTTCAATGAGATAACATAACAAGGAGTCTAGGATGGTGCCTGTTACAAAATCAAGTACTCAACAAAACTGGGGTTCAAAGGCATTATTTTAAAAATCACATTTCCCTTAATTGGCTTTCTTAGTTTAAATTAGGTATCAATAAACATCCAAGTCTTGATTTGGTTAAAATCAGTAGAAAAGATTTTTCTTCCAGCAAACTCACAATCGTTTAGAGATTGTCTGCGGTGCTCAACTTAGTTCTCCCAGACCACTGAAGCTGAGATGGCTGATGAAGTAATTTTCAGTGAAATTTTAAGCAACTGTGACTCTGCTCCAAGTTCTCCTGTTCCTGAGGTAAGGATCTGTGTGAAAAAATGAGGGTGAGGGGAAGAGTGGGGTATACTGTGAAGCTTTTGACTTTTGGTTTGCTAGTAGGCATCTCCTCTTGTTCAAATCCCTCTATCCAAGTCATGTACATCCTCTCCAGGTTGTTTGAATAACTATGGTTGGGCTCATGTGAATCTGGCTCTCAAACCATAGCTTGGTCTGGCTGCAACTATCCCTCTTGCAAACTTAGCACTGCCGTTCCTTCCTTTTTAATAAATGTGTAGGATCACCACTAAACTATGGCAACCCTGCTTTCCAGGGCTAGGTCTCATTGGTATCTCAGAGTGCAACGGTGACGTGGAATTCCTCTGGGGTCTGAAGGAGGGTCTGGGAAAGTGTTGTAGATGAAGGGTGGCACCCAGATCCCCAGTCAATGTATCCTTTGGTCAACAAACATTTATTTGGATGCTTACTATGTGCTAGGCATATTGCCCCACGGTGGAGATGCAAATGTAGATAGAATCCAGCCTCTCATCTCCAAGCTCTCACAAGCTCTAGTTAGGAAAGGAAGCACAAAATGATTAAGTGCACAGTGGAGGTAGGTCCGCTTGTCATGGGAAAGGGGAGGCCAGTTAGTGGAAGGCTTCACAGGGGAGGTGATGACGGGGTTTGCAGTGGTCTGGCTGAAGAAGGACTGCACGTACAGAGGCACAGAGGTACAGACCTGGGTGCAGATACACCCACTGGAATGAAGAGTGTGGAAACAACATTCACGAAGTAGCGTGGTCTGGAGGTCTCCAAGGCCTCGGTAAGGAGTTTTGAGAGTTAACCTGGCCAGTGTGGATTGGAGTGGTGACCCACTGGAAGCTGACGCATTAAGCGGCTGCAGCAAACAGTCCAAGCAAGAGAAGAAATGAAACTGGGGCATGAGCAGAATGCTTGGAAAGTATGCCTGTGCAGGAAGACAGCACATACAGGGCTCATGACTAGTACTGGAGTGAGGATTCCTCCCTGCTTTCTGGTTTGGGGAGACCTGGTGGATGGTGGTGCCAATAACCTGGGTGGGAAAGATAAGCTCCTTCCTAGAGAGCGCCATTCAGAACCCTCCATTTCCAGCAACATCCCATCTACTGGCAGAAGACCAGTTTCCAGAAACCGCCGCAATATTTCCGGCCTCTGCCTTCCAAGAGCTCACTAGTTGGCAACCAGCAGCATCAAGATGGCGTCCTCCTAAAGACCAGTCATGTGACCTCGGCTTTCACTGGCAGCCCGGCAGTTCGTTCGGGGGCAAGGTTCACCTGTCACGAAACGGGCGTCAGCCCTTCGAATCTCGCGAGCCAATCGGCATCTGAGGCTGGGCCACTTCTGCGAAGCGATCGGAAGACTGGTCCTTTCCACTCGCCTTGCCAGCGGCCAATCACCGAGCGTCATACTTCGCGGACCCACCCTTAGGCGGGGGAGAAGCAGGAATGTCGTCACAGCTAGGCTGTATTGTTACCTAAGGACTTGAGAGGAGGTGGGACGTGTGTTGATTGGCAGACCGATTTCTCCTACCGGGATTTGAGAATTTGGCGCAATCCCCCGCCTTAGGGGTGGGGACTTATTTGATTGCCAAGTAATATTCCCCAATGGAGTCCTAGCTCGTGGTGACGGACAGGCTGCTTGACTAATGAATCCTCGGCGTGGCCGGCGCAGCTCTCCAATCGCTGGGAGGCTGGCCCCAGTCTGAGCGGCGATGGCGGCGGCGGCGGCGGCGGCAGCAGCAGCGGGGGCTGCGGGCGGTCGGGGCTCCGGGCCGGGGCGGCGGCGCCATCTTGTGCCCGGGGCCGGTGGGGAGGCCGGGGAGGGGGCGCCGGGGGGCGCAGGGGACTACGGGAACGGCTTGGAGTCTGAGGAACTGGAGCCTGAGGAGCTGCTGCTGGAGCCCGAGCCGGAGCCCGAGCCCGAAGAGGAGCCGCCCCGGCCCCGTGCCCCCCCGGGAGCTCCGGGCCCTGGGCCTGGCTCGGGAGCCCCCGGCAGCCAGGAGGAGGAGGAGGAGCCGGGACTGGTCGAGGGTGACCCGGGGGACGGCGCCATTGAGGACCCGGTGAGGGAAGGAGGGCGAACGAGCAGGCCGGCGACCGGCCGGCCGTGTCACGGGAGGCCCAGAGCTCAGGCGAGCGGGAGGCGGGCGGGGGATGGGGGTGGGCGGGGAATAACGTGGCTGGGGCCGGGCTGGGGACGCAGCCTCGACCGCCAGAAGGGGCCCAGCCGGGTTGATTCGGGCGTCATGGGTGCCTAGTGTTGTTCTAGAGAAGGTAGATTGCTTTTTTTTCATTATGACCCTCGCTTGGGGCGAGAGAAATGGCCGAGCATGGCTGGGGCCGCGCGCGGAAGGAGAGCAGGGTAGAACCCCTGCGTTGGTTCCTCTTAAGCTGTTCTCCATACCCTTCCCACTCCTTGTAGGAGCTGGAAGCGATCAAAGCTCGAGTCAGGGAGATGGAGGAAGAAGCTGAGAAGCTAAAGGAGCTACAGAACGAGGTAGAGAAGCAGATGAATATGAGTCCACCTCCAGGCAATGGTGAGTAACTGGCGGTTGCACGCGGAACCCGGGTCCTGAGATTGAAAGGGTTATCGGAGCACGGTTTAAATGGAATTAGATGCTCGGAACCTTGGAGCTGCTTGTCTGAGCAATTACTGGGCAGTTGCTGCAGTCATAGTCATTGTGTGTTTTTCTGACCTTTGTGAGACGGGGCCTATGTTTTGGTGATGGTAGTCTTGTGCCTTCCTTTGTCCCTGTTACAAATGTGTTGCTCTTTGTTCTTAGTCTTCCACTACCCTTTTTGGAGGTTGCTAGCTGGTATTTGACCTTCAAGTCCAATAGTTCTTCTTTCAGTTGGAGACCTTTAGTTAGGAGTCCTAAGAGAAACTGCTCAGCTGCCAGGGGGTTTCTCCTCTGATCTAGAAATGTCCAGCCTCAGCCGACTTAATTTTGTTCACTTTTCAAATCATTTTAACCAAAGCTATTCAATAGGGACTTGATTTGGGGGCAGGAGGGAATTCCTGTATTGTTTTCTTTGATTTTTAAGACAGTATAAATCTATTCCTTAATTTTTCAAGTATTTAGTGAGCACCTACTGCATGCTAGACTTTTTTAGGTAATGGGTACAGCAGGGAACAGAACAGACCAAAATCTTTACCTTTGCTGCTGCTTGTGGTGGTGGTAGTGGTGCATAGATTGGCCAAGTAGAAAACAAGCGTTTTTTTTCCTGATCCTTTTTTCTTCAAAGCTGGCCCAGTGATCATGTCCATTGAGGAGAAGATGGAGGCTGATGCCCGTTCCATCTATGTTGGCAATGTATGTACCAGAGCCTTGACTGGGGTAGGGGAAAGCTCTTAGTTTGCGGGATTATTTATTAGGAGTCTTGAAAGGAACTATTTCCAGGATAGGTGGCGGATTTAAGGGGTGGAGGGAGGGTTGGAATGAGGTGAAAGGTAATGGTGATTAGCAGAGGCTCTGGGGTTGGAAGGAAAAGAGGTTTGTTCCTTAGAGAACTAGACATTGATGTGCTTTGGTGTGTATGGATGGCCCAGCGCAAAGGCTAGGCAGGGTACCTGTGGAGATGGGAGTTTGCCCTGTTACCTGTGAAATGTACCCCCCACAGGTGGACTATGGTGCAACAGCAGAAGAGCTGGAAGCACACTTTCATGGCTGTGGTTCAGTCAACCGTGTTACTATACTGTGTGACAAATTTAGTGGCCATCCCAAAGGGTAAGTGGGGAAGTTGAGGTCATTTTAGTCACAGTTAAAAAATAGATAAATTATGTTTTATATTGAGCAGTAAGTTACCTAGATGTTAAAGTAAGTAGTCCATCTTTTAAGATAGGAGTTAATGTTGATACATATCAAGGATTGCACATAAAATTGCCTCCAGGGGGCCAACAGATAACAGAGATGGGGGCTGGGTGTGGGGGGATCATGAACTATAAGGGGGGGGCGCCTTCTGCTTGGCCCCCACTTTTTTCTGCCTTGTGGAAAACCAGGCCCTCTGTATCCTATCTTACAATTTTCTAAGCGTAGCTGCAAATCTTGATTAAAATCTTCCATTAAGAAGTTTTTGGACAAATAATTAAAAATATGAATACCCTGTACTCAGAGCATGCCTGCAAGTTGGATTTGATCTGTGAGCTGCTATTTGTATCCTCAGATGAAGTAGCAATTACCTTTTTCAGGTTTGCATATATAGAGTTCTCAGACAAAGAGTCAGTGAGGACTTCCTTGGCCTTAGATGAGTCCCTGTTTAGAGGAAGACAAATCAAGGTAAGCCTTGTGCCCTTTGCTGTTCTGGTTCTCTGTAAGCTCTCCAGGTTGGCTCTAAGGCATTGTGTTGTACGTGTCACTCTCAGGTGATCCCCAAACGAACCAACAGACCAGGCATCAGCACAACAGACCGGGGTTTCCCACGAGCCCGATACCGTGCCCGGACCACCAACTACAACAGTTCCCGCTCTCGATTCTACAGTGGTTTTAACAGCAGGCCCCGGGGTCGCGTCTACAGGTCAGGATAGATGGGCTGCTCCTCTCCCCCGCCTCCCATGAGCCCTGTATGCTTCCTTCTCTCCTCATCTGAGGAACCTCCCTCCTTGACCCTCCCCTTGGTTCCGGGGACTTGGTCTCCTGCCTGTGCAGGGTGAGGAAGGTAGTTGCAGGCCAGGAGGCCAGTCTCATCTTTTTCTGGAGCAGGAATTGGTGATAAGGGCTGGATCTCTCCACCCTGTTCTGAGAGATGCTTCTCCACCCAGCCTTTTTTTTCCTTGAGAGTTGATGGCAGTGAAGGTGTTTACACAGAACGCCCGCGAAGAACAGGGCCTCAGAGCAGTGAAAGCACTGTTTGGACATTTGCTACTTTTCCCAGAGTTAGGGAGGGGCTGAAGTTTGAAGCTCCCTTGGAAGAAAACCAGAGGCTGGTTGATCCTCCTCAACAGCCATGTGGGAGGATATCGAGATACTTACTCTTTAGCCAGTCTTTTGCAACTTTCTCGCTGGGCCTAGTGTGGCACCCATGTTGTTGCTTCACTTTACTTCCATTTCTTTACATTTAAATAGACAGTTTAGGCATATAGACCTTGGCTTTTCATAAAATTTACCTGTCTGCTCCCAGGAGTTAGGGAGGATCTGTTGGTGAGAGCCTCGCTTTTAAGAGCTGTGGAGAACTGAAATCTGGATAAACAATGAGTCCTTTTTCTTGCCCCTATGTCTCAGATGCATTTCTTTATTGCCACTGTTTGGCGAGGTAATAACAGTTAATTCCCCACTCCCATTTGCCAGGTGTGTCACTATTTCTGGGATTGTGGGGGTCAGTTTTAGGACTTGGGAAACTTCTTTCCCCTCTTCCCTTCTCAATAACTGGGGCGAGGGCCCACGGGGAGGGGCTTGGACTGAACTATTTAGTGATCATGTTAACACCTAACTCTCCTTCTTTCTTCCAGGGGCCGGGCTAGAGCGACATCATGGTATTCCCCTTACTAAAAAAAGTGTGTATTAGGAGGAGAGAGAGGAAAAAAAGAGGAAAGAAGGAAAAAAAAAAAGAATTAAAAAAAAAAAAAAAAAGAAAAACAGAAGATGACCTTGATGGAAAAAAATATTTTTTAAAAAAAAAAGATATACTGTGGAAGGGGGGAGAATCCCATAACTAACTGCTGAGGAGGGACCTGCTTTGGGGAGTAAGGGAAGGCCCAGGGAGTGGGGCATGGGGCTGCTCATTCACTCTGGGGATTCGCCATGGACATGTCTCAACCGCGCAAGCTGCTCCCCCTGTTTCCCTGTCCCCCTTTGCCCCCTTGCGAGCTGCTCAAGGGTAGGTGGGCATGGGTGGTAGGAGGGTTTTTTTTTACCCAGGGCTCTGGAAGGACACCAAACTGTTCTGCTTGTTACCTTCCCTCCATCTTCTCCCTAGCTTTCACAGTCCCCTCCTGCCTGTTCCTGTCCTGCCAGGTCTACCACCCACCCCACTCCTCTTTTCTGGCTCCCTGCCCCTCCAGATTGCCTGGTGATCTATTTTGTTTCCTTTTGTGTTTCTTTTTCTGTTTTGAGTGTCTTTCTTTGCAGGTTTCTGTAGACGGAAGATCTCCGATCCGCTCCCAGCGGCTCCAGTGTAAATTCCCCTTTCCCCTGGGGAAATGCACTACCTTGTTTTGGGGGGTTTTGGGGTGTTTTTTGTTTTTCAGTTTTTTGTTTTGTTTTGTTTTCCTTTGCCTTTTTTTCCCTTTTGTTTGGAGGGAATGGGAGGAAGTGGGGACAGGGAGGTGGGAGGTGGATTTTGTTTATTTTTTTAGCTCATTTCCAGGGGGTGGGAGTTTTTTTTTTAATATGTGTCATGAATAAAGTTGTTTTTGAAAATAAAAAATGTTTGGCCTTTTGGGTGTATGGATTATTTATCTTCTTGTCTCTTAAATCCCAGATGGCTGTTAATTCTTTCTGGAAGTGCTGGTGTTGTTTGTGGAGGGGAAGTTCCCACCTAAGGAGTAGAAGTCAGAAGTACAACTAGCAGGAACATGTGTGTTTAGCTGAGCTTGATGGGGTTTTCTGGAAAGCATGTAGCCCTGATTGGCACTTGCGAGGTACATTAAATGAGCCTGGGAATATAAAGGAATGGCCAGATTACAGTGCTCTAATAGCACTTTAGTGTGTCCTCTTGATAAAATTTATGTGCAAGTGAATCATGCACACCAACAGCACTAGATTGTTATGTTGGGGTCTGGGTAGCCTTTTTTGTCTTCCCTATCCCAAGGTAGGCTCAAAAAATGAGGAAAAAAAAAATTAGGGCTTCCCTGGTGACTCAGTGGTTAAGAATCTGCCTGACAATGCAGTGGACACGGTTTCAAGCCCTGGTCCAGGAACATCCCACATGCCCCAGAGCAACTAAGCCCGTGCACCACAACTACTGAGCCTGTACTCTAGAACCCACAAGCTACAACTACTGAGGCCATGTGCCACAACTACTGAAGCCCACATTGCTAGAGCCCGTGCTTTGCAACAAGAGAAGCCACTGCAATGAAGCCTGTGCACCGCAGTGAAGAGTAGACCCTGCTCACCGCAACTAGAGAAAGGCTGTGTGCAGCGACAAAGACCCAACGCAGCCAGAAATAAAAAAAGTTAACATTTAGTTAAAGATAATTGCAAAGCTATGTTCTCTAGCAGTTCAGTGGCCACTTAATACGTTCGGCTAACTTTTTTTTAAAATATAAATTTTATTTATCTATGGCTGCGTTGGGTCTTTGTTGCTGCATGCGGGCTTTCTCTAGTTGCGGTGAGCAGGGCCTACTCTTCATTGCGGAGCAGGGGCTCTAGGCACACAGGCTTCAGTACTTGTGGTGCATGGGCTTAGTTGCTCCACAGCATGTGGGATTCCCAGACCAGGGCTTGAACCTGTTTCCCCTGCGTTGGCAGGCAGATTCTTAACCACTGTCGCAGGGAAGTCCTAGCTAACTTAGTTTGGATTGTTCCATTAATTAGGATAAGTGGCTTTCATTGTTTGAGTATCCTTAAGTTTAGTAGTTGAGGTACTTGGTCATGTTAATGACCTGATTTTTCCACTTTATATTCTAATGTTAGATTGGTCTTAAAAACCTTTGGTACTATATCACACACGCGTGCCCTTTTGTAGACCCTCCATTACTTACAGAGTTTGTAAATATTTAAACCTCTATATGTTCTATTGCGCCGTTCACTTCTGTTCCTAGGATGTTTTGTTCATGATTGCCTCTGACCGAGATGCTCTCTTCGATAATCTTAGGTTAAAGAAATGGCTCTCCATATCCATGGAGCCTCAGCCAACCTCCCACATGGTTTTGTTGTGTTTTTTTTGTGGTATACTTTTTTTTTTTCCAAATGGTTTTGTATTCTGAAATTTCAGGTCAGTATCAACATCCCATAATTTAATATTTGATCATTTACCTCCTATTGTGTCATTTGTTAGGCATTTGGGAGTTTTCTCTAACTAGATTCAACTAGAACAGTGTCTCCTAAGCTGAGTACGGAAACTTTAGAGGCTGATTAGCAAGAGGCTGGATAAAGTGTTCAGTATTATCTATTTTTATTAGAAAAATGTGCAACATCTTAAGTGGCTTGATGCTGCTAATGCTGGGGAAGTCTTGTCTATCCGCCAGGTGGCAGTAAGTGGCTATCTAAAAAAATCTGTGTAGTCTGTTGGATCTTGGAGGATGAATTGCTTTTTTGACTCTTCTTTGTTTTTAATTTTCTGTGTTCAGTCAGTTCTCAATATCCTGTCTGTCCTCTATCCTACTTTAACTGCTTGAGCAACTCCCCACCTTGATTGTAGTGGACTCCTGGCAATAATCTGGCTCCAAACTCTTTGTATTTCCAAAAAGGCCCCTATGCTGCCAAGTGTGGAACTAAGGTTTTTCCCAATTTGATCCAGGTTGATTTTTCCTGCCACATTCTTCCCTACATCTGACGTACTGTGCATTCCAGCTGAGTTTTACTTTATTTTCATATATTGCTCATGCTGGTCCTCCAGCCTGCTATGCCCATCACATCTACTCTATCAGAATCATAAGATAGAAGCCAAGGTGTATAAGCCAAGTAACGCAGCCAGGAAACTTATTTTGATTTCCTAGTCAGAATGAATCACTCCTTCCCTCAGGGCAAATTGCTCCTATCTCTATTTGGCACTTCATGGTTTCATAATTAAAATAATTATATCCGTGTTTTCCCTTAAGGACACGGATTGTGCCTTTGTATGGCTCACAGCAACTGCCACTTAGGTGTTCAGAAGGTGTTAATTCACCTTGGAGGGTCCCTTTATCCCGGGCCTGCTGATTCCTATTCTTTTTTAAAGTAAATTTATTTATTTATTTATGGCTGCATTGGGTCTTTGTTGCTGTGCGCGGGCTTTCTCTAGTTGTGGAGATCAGGGGCTACTCTTCGTTGTGGTGCGTGGGCTTCTCATTACAGTGGCTTCTCGTTGCAGAGTACGAGGTCTAGGCATGTGGGCTTCAGTAGTTGCAGTGTGTGGGCTCTAGGGCGCATGGGCTTCAGTAGTTGTGGCACGCAGGCTCAGTAGTTGTGGTGCACAGGCTTAGTTGCTCTGCGGCATGTGGGATAGTCCCAGACCAGGGCTCAAACCTGTGACCCCTGCATTGGCAGGCAGATTCTTAACCACTGTGCCACCAGGGAAGTCCCTGCTGATTCCTGTTCTTAACAGGAATTAGATTTCCTGCTTTACCTGGTCTCTTCATTTTTCCTGTATCATCGTCAGTGATTTTAGAGGAAGTAGCTTGGAAAGCAAGTTACTTTCTTGGAGAAAGATTGGTTACTTTTCTGTCAGTCATTCCTAATAAGCTCTCTCTTAATCAAGGGACAGCAATGAGTCCGGTCTCATTCGAATTCTGTGGGAAGGAAGTGTCCTTGAGGAAGAGAGATTGGGGAAGCCTGTCTATAAGATTTCTCTGGAGTGAGTCTGAGTCAGAGATCCTTTGAGGGACTGTGGGTGATACAAATGAGGACAGCCCAGTGCTTTCTCAGAATTTGCCCAACCTGACACCAGCAACAGAAAAAAGCAGTGGCTGGGTGTTTTCAATAATGTAATAGCTTTCCTCACTTTTATATGGTTAGATGAGTAGATTTTATTTCTCAAATCATCTAATTTTAAAATGTCAACCCTGCTAATGCCTGTTTTTCCTTTATGCCTGTGGTAATCATTCATTCAACAAAGAGACATTTACTGAGTCCTTACCAAGTGCTGGGCACTGTTCTATGTGCTAGAATTTGTTACAGAAAAAGGGGTCACTAAGTAAAGGAACTTTAATTTTATTTGCTGAAGAAAGTTTGCAATATTTCTGACTTGCATCCCACCAAAAAGCTCTATGGATTTTTTTTTTAAGATATAATTCACATACCATAAATTTGCCTTTTAAGTGTACTTAAAATTCAGTGATATTTAGATATATTTATAGTATCCATATTAGTTATATATGTACATACATATATAGTAACCATCACCACTACCTAATTTTAGAGCATTTTTATCATGGCAAACAGAAACCCTGTACCCATTAACAAGCATTCCCAATTTCCCCCCCTCCCAGTCCCTAGCAACTACTAATTATACTTTCTATATCTATGGGTATGCTTTTTCTGGATATTTCATATAAATGGGATCGTACAATATGTGGCCTTTTCTGTCTGTTTTCTTTCATTTAGCATGTTTTCAAGATTCATCCACGTTGTAGCATTTATCAATACTTCATTCCTTTTTATGGCTGAATAATATTTCATTGTACAGTTGACCCTTGAACAACATGGGTTTGAACTACATGGGCCCACTTAAACGTGGGTTTTTTTCAATAAATACGTACTATAGTGCTACATGTTCCATGGTTGGTTGAACCCATGGATGCAGAACTATGACATGGAGGGTAGACTGTAAAGTTTTTGAGGATTTTGAACTGCAAAGAGGCGCTACACTCCTAACCCCCAAGTTCAAGGATCAACTGTATAAATATACCACATTTTGTTTATCCATTCATCAGTTGGTGGATATTTGGGATATTCCCATTTTTTGACTGTTAGGAATAGTGTGCTACAAACATCTGTGTACAAGTTTCTGTGTGACTATACCTTTTCATTTTTCTTGGGTATATCTTTTCATGTGCTTACTGGCCCTTTGTATATCTTCTCTGAAGAAATGTCTAGCAGATCCTTTGCCCACTTTTTAACTGGGTTATTTGTCTTTATTGTTGAGTTGCAAGAGTTCTTGATATATTCTGAATACTAGACCTTTATCAGATATATATGATTTACAAATATATTTTCTCCCATTTTGTGGGTTTTCACTTTCATTTATTTATTTTTGGCTGAGTTGGGTCTTTGTTGCTGCACGCAGGCTTTCTCTAGTTGCAGTGAGTGGGCTTCTCATTGTGGTGGCTTCTCGTTGCGGAGCATGGACTCTAGGCACACAGACTTCAGTAGTTGTGGCATGTGGGCTCAGTAGCTGTGGCTTGTGGACTCTAGAGCGCAGGCTCAGTAGTTGTGGTGCACAGGCTTAGTTGCTCCATGGCCTGTGGGATCTTCCCAGACCAGGGCTTGAACCCGTGTCCCCTGCATTGGCAGGTGGATTCTTAACCACTGTGCCACCAGGGAAGTCCTGGTTTTCACTTTTTTGATAGTGTCCTTTCAAGCACAAAAGTCACGAAGGTTTATGCCTATGTTTTTTCCTAAGAGTTTTATAGTTTTAGCTCTTATATTTAAGTCTTTGATCCATTTTGAATTAATTTTGTGTATGGTGTGAGGTGGAGGTCCAGCTTCATTCTTTTGCATGCAAATAATGCATTTGTCCCAACCCCATTTGTTAAAAAGCCTATTCTTTCCCCATTGAATGGTCTTAACACCCTTGTTGAAAATCAATTGACTGTAAGTCCATAGGTTTATTTCTGGACTCTCAATTCTGTTCCATTGATCTATGTGTTCGTCCTTATGCCAGTAGAACAGTTTTCATTACTGTAGTTTTGTAATAAGTTTTGAAAGTGGAAAGTGTGAGTCTTCCAATTTTGCTTTTTTCCCAAGATTGCTTAGCTATTCTGGGTCTTTGACATTTCCATATGAATTTTAGAATCAGCTTGTCAATTTCTGCAAAAAAGATGGCAAAGATTTTAACAGGGATTACACTGAATATTTAGATCAGTTTATAGAAGATTGCATCTTAACAATATTAAATCTTCCAATCTATGAACACAGTATGTCTTTCCATTTATTTAGATCTTTAATTTCTTTAAACAATGTTTTGTGGTTTTCAGTGTACAGGTCTTGCACTTCTATTAAATTTATTCCTAACTATTTGAGGTTTTGGTATTTTAAATGGAATTCTTAATTTCATTTTCAGATTGTTCATTGCAGTTGTATAAAAATACAGCTGATTTTGAGAATTCCCTGGTGGTCCAGTGGTTAGGATTTGGTGGTTCACTGCTGGAGGCTTCTGTTCAATCCCTGCTCAGGGAACTAAGATCCCGCAAGCTGTGTGGTGCAGCCAAAAACCAAAAAACAATTGATTTTGTATATTGATCTTGTATCCTCCACATTCAATCACAAGAAGTAACCTTGCTGAACTTGTTTATTTAGTTCTTTCTTATAGCTTTTTGGTGGATTCTTTAGGATTCTCTGTATACAAGGTCATGTCACCTGCAAATATAGTTTTACATTGTCTTTTTCATTCTTGGTGCTTTTTACAGGCATATCTCATTGTATTGGGTTTTGCTTTATTGCACTTGGTAGAGATAACATTTTTTACAAATTGAATGTTGGTGGCAACCCTGCATTGAATAAGACTCCTGGTGCCAGCTTCCAACAGCATTTGCTCACGTCATGTCTGTGTCACATTTCGGTAATTCTCACAATATTTCAAACCCTAAACCAACAAAAAGATTATGACTCACTGAAGGCTAAGATGAGGTTAGCATTTTGTAGCAATAAAGTATTTTTAAATTAAAGTATGTACATTGTCTTTTATAGATATAATGCTATTGCACGCTTAATAGACTACAGTGTAAACATAACTTTTATATGCACTGGGAAACCAAAAAAATGGTCTAACTTGCTTTGTTGCTGTGGTCTGGAACTGAGCCCGCAGTATCTTTGAGGTATGCCTGTATTTCATTTTCTTGCCTCATTTCCCTGGCTAGAACCTCTAGTACAACGTAGAATAGAAGTGATGAGTGCAGACATCTTTGTCTTGTTCCTGATCTTGGGGGTAAAGCTTTCAGACTTTCACTGATAAATATGATGTTAGCTGTGGGTTTTCATAGCTGCCTTTTATTCCGTGGATGTTTAAGGTAAACACTGCTCTTCTCCATGTATACCATGTTCTGTCGTGTCTCTAGGCTTTGCACTGTTTCTTATTCCCTTCTGTCCCTGGCAAACTCAAGACTTACCCTGTAAGGTCCAATCCAAATATCTGAGAATCTTTCCTTGACTGCCTCCAATAGAGTATATCCTGTCGTCCTTAGAGCTGCTACAGCACTTTTTATATTTTTCTGCATTTTCTATATAGGATTGTAATTATTTTATCTACTGGTGTTCTGAGCTCTTGCAGGCAAGGACCATGCCCCCCCGCCAGACCTGAGGCAGCACAAGACAGTAGTGGATAATCAGTAAAAATCGGTTGCACGGTAGCCAGGCTAGGTTGACTGAATGAAGAATGAGAGTGGCTTTCATATCACTTCATGTAACGTTTTTAGGTTAGATATGTACCCCATATATCCTTTTAATTTTCTCCTCAATAATCCAGTATGGCTTTTACTTGTGAATCCAACTAAAACATTTCTAAGAACTGTTCATGCTTCATCAGTACAGCCTCTCCAAGGAAAGTAGTCATTTCCTTGTTCGTCCGTAAATGATCTCCAAGTTCCTGGGGTACCTTCTAAACTTAATATTACAGGATAAGTAATACTTTCTTTCATGGTGTTTAGAATTAATTTCTATCTGGTATGTGATAAGAAGATTGCAGGCTCTCAGTTCTCAAGATCTGGCTACTCTAATTACCAGTCACCTCAAAAGTTACCTCTCCAAACCTCAGTCTCCCCATCTGTAAAAGCCTAAAAAATAATAACCATTTTTCATGGGGTTATTGATGACGATCCAATGAGATCATGTGGTTGGTGAATTTTAGAGCAACTGACAAGATGCCAGTTGTAGCTACACACATTGGTCCTGTCCACCTAGACCAGGAATTGCTTGGGGATGAGGGACTGTATCTTTGTGCTTCCTTGATGCTTCTTGTATGCTATCATTCTCTTTGCCTTTACCTCTATGGTTGAAGTCAGAGAGACTTGCTGTCTTTCACCTACCCTTCTACAGGAGTTGCTCTAGCTTCCTGAGTGTTTTTATTTTCTTTGCCTGGACCTTTTTCCAGCGGTATGCAGAGAATGGGTTCTTTGAAATGCCTCTGACACCATTCCTCACAGTGTGCTTTGGACAGTGTCATTAGCATATAAGTAACTCCTTGGCTTTACCTGGGCTCTTCCAAAAAGTATTTATCTACCATCCTGTTGGTTCTTAGAGAAACTCTGGAGACAGCAATGAGTATGATCTCTCAATGAGTGTTATCATTGGCAACCCAAAGCTAAAAAGTCAACATTGGAGTCAGTTTGGACCACACAGACACTGTTCTACAGAATGTGTGATGCAGAATGTCTAACTGTGAGGGAACTATGGTGGAATAAAAAGAGCAGCCAGAAGCCTGGGTTTAAGTCCTCGCTCTGCCTCTTCATGGCAGTTCCATTTCTCTCATTTCCATTTCCTCAGTAGTTAGATAGGATAAAACTACTAATACCTATTACAGGGGGCTGTGAAGATTAAATGAGAAGGGTTTTTATGAGTTCTCCAGTGATTATTATTGAGACCCCAGAAGCATGGCTTAGTTCCTAGAGCTTTGGGCCTGGGGCATGGACTGGCAGAGGGGAAGGAGATAGGAACACTGGTGTTGCAGGGATCTGTGGGTAACAGGGCCCCCCTTCTCTGCAAGAGGCTGGCCTCAAGACATGCTTTTCCTAAGAATTCCTCTCTCCAGGACCTCCTCACCCTTTCGTACCTCCAGTCCTTTGCTTTCCCTATGTCTGTTTTTATAAAAATAAATTTATTTATTTTATTTATTTATTTTTGGCTGCAATGGGTCTTCGTTGCTGCTTGGGGGCTTTCTTTAGTTGCAGCGAACAGGGGCTACTCTTCGTTTTGGTGTGCGGGCTTCTCATTGCGGCGGCTTCTCTCGTTATGGAGCACAGGCTCTAGGCACGCGGGCTTCAGTAGTTGTGGCACGTGGGCTCAGTAGCTGTGGCTCATGGGCACTAGGGCACAGCCTCAGTAGTTTGGTGCACGGGCTTAGTTGCTCCGTGGCATGTGGGATCTTCCTGGACCAGGGCTCGAACCCGTGCCCCTTGCCTTGGCAGGTGGATTCTTAACCACTGGGCCACCAGGGAAGTCCCTCCTTATGTCCTTTGAATTGAGAGCTATGTACCTGTCTCCTGGGCCCTTGCCTAAGGTCTTTCTGCCTCTCTGAGTCTCACCTCCTTCAGGAGGCAGTCTTTTGATGCTCCAAACCACTGGTCTCTCTTCCTCCTCATTAATATTCCCAGTGTTAGATGGATTTTAAGCTCCTTGAAGGATGGCCCACGCCCTAAACATCCAGGATGGAACTGGTCTGTAAATCTGGCACAGGAAACATTTGTTTAAAGAATTAACAAATACAACTTTTTGAACACCTTTCGTGGGTCACGTGTTGGTGTTTCAAAGTTGAGTGAGACAAAGTTCCTGTCCTCAAGGGGCTTACCATCTAGTGGGATAATTTAAGAGGCACTTACAATGTACTATCTTGTTTAATCCTCATAGCAACCCTTGAAGGAAGCTGGAGGTTGAGACTTGCCCAAAGCCAGGCCAGGGCTAGTCAAAGGCAGGCCCTGGCACTGAGGTGGAAGGCCTAGTCTCCTACAGCCCCATCCCAGGGGACCTAGAGACTCACTCCTTGCTTCCAAAGGTAGCACGCAAAGACTGGAAGGAGTTGGGCCATGGTGTGCATCCCTAGAGAGCTCCAGCTCCAGGATCCAGTTATATCCCAGCTGTCACTCGTTAACTTTGTAACCTTGGGCAAGTTACTGAGTCTCTGAGTGTCAGTTTCGTCATCTGTAAAAGAAGCAGCATACTGTCGTGGGCGTCCATTGTGTTTACCTGCACAACTGCAGTCCTACTTCTGCCAGCAGAATTCAGGTACTGCTTTCCCCTCCCCAGTTGTCAGTAATAGGGGTGGGGTGGTGTGATACACAAGCTAGCCAGTCACTTGCTCTCTTGCCTTTTCTGGCTCCTGGCCTTTTATGACTAGTTATGCTTTTCCTTCTACACTGTTAGCTCCGCACCACAACCTGCCCCACCAGATCCCTTTAATAAATTGCCTTTGTGTTTTAAGTTCATTAGAGTCAGTCAGCTATTATTGTTTGCAAAAACAAGAAACTTTAATTGATCCAAACACCTACCTTGCAGTGTTGTAAGGATTAAATGATTAAACGAAGTTTGTAAAGTGCCTAGCCCAGTCCTAGCAGCATAGCAAGCAGTAAGGGGTGGTGGTAGTTGTCTGTAAGTTAACATGGTGGGAGAGTGAGAAGAGGGGGCAGGTGCAGGGAGGGGGAGGGAGATTTTTACTGGTTTGGGTTCCATTGAGAGAAACCTTCTGCCAAGAGACAGTGAGAAGGACAACAGAAGGGAGGGAAGTCCAGGCTATGGTATGCTCATTTATTCAAAATGTCTTTATTGAAACAGAATGATAGAGCAAGAAAGAATGAGGTCTGGGAGGAGGTCTTTGGGCATAGGATGGAGCCCAGACCTGGTGGATACAGTGTGGAGCTCCCTCCCTGTCCCCTGACTCTTGCCAAGGAAGTGAACACAAAGCAGCGAGGAGGAGATGGGGTTGAGGGCAGCCCTCTGAGCTCTCCATCGTGACTGGCGTGAGGTGCCTCTGAGGCTTCAGGGCAGCCCTGCCTTCTTCATTCAGTCCTCCTGCTCTCCTTGCCAGGGCCTTGTGCCACCTTTCTGTATGGGCCAGCCTCCTGCCAGGGTGCTCGAAGGTCGCTCAGAGGGCAGGGTTGGGGGTGGCAAGCAGTGGAACGTGGTCACAGCGGTTAGGGGGTGGCTGCCGCAGCAGGGAAGGCCGGCGGCACAGCTCCCCATCCCGGAGCACCTCGGGCAGGAGCTTGCGTTTGGTCTCCGGCAGAAGCATGATGCTGAGGATGCAGAGGAGAGCACAGGCCGCCAGCACCACATGCTGCAGGAAAGCTCCATGGCCCATGTGGAGGCGCTGAGCTGGGCCACTCAGACCGCCAAGTGCCCCCAGTGCCATGATCAGGCCCAGGCCTCGGCCCCTGGGAGAGACGGACAAGGCACTGAGCCTGTAGCTGTGGGCCTCACCCCAGCTCTTCTCCAGCAGCCTCCCCTTTTTCATCCCTCAGGCCCTGTCCTCAGCTGGAGACCTGGAGACTCCCCTGGCAGCACCCCTGCTCTCACCGGACAGTGGTAGGAATGACTTCAGCAGCAAGGAGGGTGCTGAGGATGCCAGCAGCTTGGGAGGAGAAGAGGCCAAGGACAGAGAAGGTGGTGATGGCGGCCTCGTTCAGATCTGGAAGACCAAGAGAGGGAGTGTGTGAACGGAGGTGGGGAGATCATGCTTGGCCTAGTCCCTGCCATCATCCCCTCTGATCCCTAGCCGGGTGGGTCTGGGCATTCACTCATTGGTTGAGAGAACAGACAGGATTGTGCAGCCAGGGGGAGAATTGTAGAAGATGTGGGCAGGGTCTGGTCTGGTTTGGGGAGGTCTGTGCTAGAAGCAGTGGCTGAGCCCGTCTGAGGCACCTCTGCTGGGGTTCCTTTGCTGAGCCCACAGCGTGGGAAAGGGAGGATGCTTACAATCCCACAGGCCCAGCAGGACCAGGGACGCAATGCCAGTGAGGGTCATCGAGAGAAGCAGGATGCCCCGGCGGCCAAATCGGTCCACGGTGACCCCCAGGAAGACACAGGCCAGGGCAGCTGTGCCGCTGGCCAGCAAGGAGCACAGGTAGAAGTCCGATGGGCTCCCTCCTCCGCCCACAGGCTGGTAGCAGTGGCGAATGGCGTGGGCAATAAAGCTGTGAGACAGGGTGCGGAGGCAAAGAACGGTGTCTGAATCTCCCATCTGCAGCCTTTCACAGCCCTGGCTGGCCTCTGTAGGGGTCCTCAGGCTTTCCCCACCTGGCCAGCCCCCATCCCAGCTATTGGCCTGGCCCTTGGCTCAGACACCCAGGCTCACTTGGTGAATCCCAGGATAAGTAGATTTTTCCAGATGTTGCGGTAGTTGAGGAGGGAAGCGAAGGAAAAGGAGGATGTTGCAGGGAGAGGGCAGGTGTTCTCCAGGTCTTGGGAGAGAGAGAGGAGCTGTCTGTTAAAAGGAACAGCTGAGAACCCAGGGTCCTCCCACATGGGTGGTAGGGACCCTGGGAGAAGTGGTACAGCTACAGCAGAGGGCACCATCATGTGTGCACACTGAGGTATCACCTGTAGGGACCCCTGTCTCTTACCCTGCAGGGCCTCCTGGGCCTCCTCTCCCAGCATCTGCCCATGGGGCCGGTTCCGCTCAGCCAGTATCCTCAGCACAGACTGGGCCTCCTCAATCTGTCGCTTCACTATCAGCCACCGTGCAGACTCCAGAAACAGACCAGGCCAGCTGGGGGTGGGGTGGGGGGTACACTGTGAGGCCTCCTGAATCCTGATCCAGGGATGGAAAACTCTCACCTCTGAGGGGCTGGGGCTGGAGCAGGCCTGGACAAGGGGCAGTGGAGAAGAGGAGGGGTCTCCAGGCTAGAGCTAGGCTGAAGGTAGAGATGGGAATGGCCAGACAACAGGTGGAGGGTGATACTGACCCATAAAACAGGAAGAGGATGCAGGGAGCGGTGATCATTCGCTGCAGAAACCGCCAGTCCTTAGAGACAAGGGCCAGGCCCAGGAACAGGAAGTGCCCCCCTACCCCCACCAACTCCCCTGCCAGGGCCACCCGAAGCCTCTGGGTTGGGTCGCACAGCTCCAGGCCTGGAAATACAGCCGGCACAGGGAGGAGAGGCCAGGGAGGAAGGAGGCGAGGGAGAGAACAGGGGAGAGGGAGGGAGGAGGACAGAGAGCAAGGTCAGCCCCTGAATGGAGGCTGCAGACATTGCCTCCCACAGGCTAACCTCTAAGGCAAAGAGTGGAGAGACAGATGTTCAGCTCTCTCTCCTCTCCCACTCAAACCTGGGAGGGCTTGAGGATCAGAGTCCCTGGTGGGTTTTCAGCATTCCCAAATTATGGGCCCTTTCACACCAGACCTCTTATTTGACTTGCACATTAACCCTTGTTCAAGGTCATACAGCTACTCAGGATTTCATTTTTAAAATAAGGCTCATTCCCTGACAGCAGTAAGTGCAGAGCAAGGAAAGCCTTAAAGATCATGGGAGGAGAGGGGTGTGGAGAGAAGGAAGACCCCTGGATGCTTCAAAGGTCTGGGCAGAAAGACAGCTGAGATTCCAGACAGCTGAAATCGGGGGCTGAAGAAGGGACTGAGGGGATCCTAGGGAGCAGTGGGAATGGCCTGGGGATACAGACAGGCAGGCATGAGTCCCTAGGGAAGGAGCTCTGGGGGGGTGCCACTCACGCATCAGGTAGACACCAAGGTCAACGCCGGCAAGCAGAAAGCCCAGGAGGAATCGGAGGGCCATAACACCTGTGGAGGAGCCTGCAGCAGCCCCTCCCACTCCACAGGGGCCCACCAGTCCCAAGGTCAGCAATACAATCCCACGACGGCCAAACCTGGAAAGTAGGGAGAGCCTCTGATCACCCAGACTCCCTGGGGGAGGAGTTGCTGGGTGGGGCCCAGCTGCCCACTTCAAAGCTGGAGGTATTAGGATGAGGCCCTGGAGTGAGGCTAGAGAAGATGGGAGAGGATGGGGACCATGGTTGGCTACTGGGCACTGGGGCGAGGCTATGGTTCTGTGGGGGTAAGACCATTGACTCTTGGGATGGGGCTGTTGGTCAGAGATGAGGGCATTTCTTCATGGAAGTGAGACCAACCATCAGAGTGGATGGGATATTGCTTAGGGGACTTGGAACCATTGGTCCTTGGGCATAGAGCTATTGGTCAGTGGGGATGGAGCTTGTCTTGCTCAGACTGGTCAGAGGAGATGGGGTCATTGATATATGGGGTTGGAGCTATTGATCTATGGAGGTAGGCCATTGGCCACTTGTCCATGGGGATAATATTGGTCAGTGAAAATGGAGCTCTTGATCTTAGGGGACTGAGTGTAATTGATTTTGGGGGATGAAGCCATTTTTCCGTGGGGTTGGGGCATGGGTCTACTAATCCATAGGGGTGGTCAGGGGGGATGGGGCCACTGACCAGAAGATGGAGCCATTGATCCATGGGAATGGAGCTCTTAATCTATGGGCTAGGACCATTGATCAGCAGGGATGATCACTAATCTTTGAAGATTGGACCATTGATCTTTGGGGATGGAGCTGTTGATTCATGGGATAGGGATCTCAGTCCATGTAGATGGGACAGTTGGCCAGTAGGGATGAATCTATTAATCCATAGGAATAATCAGTAAGGATGGGGTCACAGACCAGAGGAGGTGAGACAATTGGTCAATGATGATGGTCACGGACTATATGTCAGTGAGGACAGGGCTACTGAAGGCTAGGCTATTGATTTTGGGGGATAAGACCACTGATCTATGGGGATGTAGACTGGGGTCACTGGTCAATGGGAAGGGGGCACAGATAGCCTGAGAGTGAAGCTACTGACCCAATAGGGTGGAGCCATTTTTCCATGGGGCTGAGCTTATTGGCTAAGGTTACTGAATTTAGGAGACTGAATTATTGGTCTTTGAGGATGGGGTTATTATTCCACAGGAATGATGCTACTGGTCTGTGGGTATGAGGCCCCTGATGCATAAGGATGGGCTATTGACCTCTGGGTTTAGGATCATTTGCCCACAGGGGTGTGTGACTATTGGGCAGTGAGGATAGGCATTGATTTTAGGGAACTGGATTATTCAATGTTGGGTTGCCTTTGATCCATGGGAGTTGAACTATAAATCCATTTGGATGAGACTGTAGACCATTGGAGATGAGTCTAATAATCCACAGGATGGTCAGTGGAGATGGAGTACCTGGTCAGTGGTGATGGTGTCGAGGACCAGAGGAGATGGGAGTTTTGATCCCTGGGAAGAGCTATTGGTTGGTGGGGATGGGTTGTGGATCTTTGAGATGAGGCCACTGATTCCTGGAAATGGGGCTTTTGATCTGAGAGGATCTGAGAGCACTAAAGATCCAAGAGGATGGGGCTGTTAGTCTTGGGGGAGGGGTGCTATTATGGTCACTGATCCGTGGGGGTTGAACTGTTGATGCACATAAGGGTAGTCATTTGTTTATAGAGTTGAGCTATTGGTCAGTGTGAATGGAGCTGTTGATATTTAGAAATTAACATAATGAGCTTTAGGAATGAGGCCATTGAAATGGAGTTAACAGTCCAGGTGGATAAGGCTGTTAGCAAGGATGAGTCTATCAATCTATGATGATGGTGAGGGAGGTGCTTGGTGCTGATAGGGATGATAGAGGAGAAGTTAAGACTTTTGAAACGTGGATATAGGGGTTTTGGTCAGTAGGGATGGGGCTATTGTCTTTTGAGATGAGGCCATTGATCCATGGATCTAGGGATTGGCAAGGAAGGAAGAGTTTTTCCCTGTGTGGAAGAGGTAAGGAAGGAGTATTTCCTGATGGGGAGTGAAGCTGAGACAGGGGTGGGGCTGTATATCATTGAACAGAAGAAATCCAGAGAACACTGCAGAGTCCATCAAGTCCCCTTCAGCCTCTTGCCAAGGCAAGCTGCCTGGGCCAGCCTCCCTAGCAACCCCTCCTCTCTACTCTCCCAGCCCTCACCTGTCTGCCGGGTAGCCCAGGAACAGGTAGCCAGAGGCAAAGCCCAAGATGAAGAGGATCTGCTCCAGGATCACCTGCCAGCCCAGGTCACACACCAGATCCCACTAGAGACGTGAGAGGGACGGAGCGGGTGTGAGGCCCCTCTGCTGGTCGCTCTCGGCCCGCCCCCAAACCCGCGGCCCACCAGGCTGCCTCACCTGGCCGATGGCGTTGGTGGTCAGGACGGGGAGGCCGTTATAGTCCCAGTCCTTGAGGCAGTGGTTGAAGTCCGGCGGGGCGAAGCCGCTGCACGAGGGGTCCGTACTGGTGGCGGCGATGCGGCTGGCGGCGCTGGCTGCTAGGGCGGCGCTGGCGACGCTGACGCCGCTGGCGTTGGGGGGCTGCTCCCAGCCAGAGGCGTTGGGGGCGAAGGCCCCGTAGTGGCAATGCAGCGGGGGCGCCAGCGTGAAGATGGGGTCCGAGGCCATGCCCAGCGCCACAAAGAGTACGGGCAGGCAGCAGAGGCCGAGCTGCAGCTGCTGGCCGCCGCCCAGCGCCCCCACCTGGGCGAGCAGCGCCTCGAAGCTGAGGGGGCCGGGGGGCACGGCCAGCGACAGGCTGCTGCCCATCCCGTCGCCACCCGCGTCGCCCTCCCCCTCCCGCTCGCGTTCGCGCTCCCGCTCACCCTGCAGCTGCTCCGTGGGCACCGCATCTCCGAGGGTCCCGACCTGCTGTGTGTGGGGGGGTGAGGTAAGGGGTGTGTGGGGTGGTGGCAGGAGAAGCGTGAAGCGAAGAAAACCGCAGAGTAAGGGAAGAGGCCGGGAGCCAGCGGGAGGAAGGCGGGCGGCGGAGGATGAGGCGCGGAGGGAAAATGCCGGGCGCTTGGCGGGGGTGCGGGGAGATGATGGCGTAGCCCCCAAGGCGCGGGCACTTACTCCGTTGGGGCTGGGGGTGATCTCTACAGTGCTGTCGATTTTGCTGCCGCCCCCGCCATTGGGCTCGGGGGTCCCAGTGGCTACCCGGGGAGCCAGCTTGCCGACCGCAGGGACCCTGGCGGCCCGCACCGAAAGGATGCACTGCCCTCTGGCCCAGTGGCGCGCCCGGTGCCCGGACACAGAAGCCGGAGAGCCCCTGCTCTGCAGCTCTGCAGCCGCGGGCGCCTCCTTCGTCTCTGCGATCTCTGCGCCGCTTTCCCCTCCCCTTCCTCCAGACTCTCCTCCCCTTCCCACGTCAGCAGAACCTTCAGTCCAGACTCTTCGTCAGAGAGAGGAAGGGGGGCCAGGGCCCAGCGGAGGGAGAGGATGGGGCTCTGTCTCTGTTCCCTGGGTCTGTGGGCCATTGCGATATAAAGGGGGGGAAAAAAGACCCTGAAGGACAGTAGATCCCAGGCAGATGCCAGCAATTCCTCCTTTGCTTCCAATTCTTCCTTCTCATCTACCCATCCATCCACCTACCCACCCATCCATCCATCCACTCATTCATCAGTAAAATTTATTAAGTGTCTGCTATGTTCTGGCCTTGTGCTGGGCTTTGGGGATAACAGGATGGAGAAGACCGACCTTGGAGTAGCTTACTGAGGAGACAGACGGGTATACTGGAAATGATGATACAGGGCATGCATATGGTGGACTGGGCTGGGCACTGTACTCAGCCTTGGCCTTAGTCCTCTACAAGACCACTTGTCTGGTTTCACCACCCCCTTCCTGGCTGAGTCTCCATCATTTCTCAACAGCATTTGGCACTGTTGGCCACCCCTTCCTCTAAAGACTTTTTTCCTTGGCTGCTGAGTCCCACACTCTCCTGGTTTTCTTTCTCTTGCTCCTCTTTTCTCTACCGCAGGCTTATCCTCCTCCTCCTTGCCATCATTCAGTGTCTGCGATTTTCAGAGGCTTGGTTCTAGGTCCTCCTCTCATCTCACACTGTTCTTTCCACCTCGGGATCTCACTTGTGCCCACGGCTTCAATCACCCCCAGTATAAACAATACGAGCCAATACAAACCTGATCCCCAGATCTACATTTCCAGTTCCCACCTCTCTTCTGAGCCCCAGACCCATGAAGCCACCTCTTATTTGACCTCTTACCTTGGATGACTCACAGGGATCTCAAACTCAATACATCCAAGACCAAACTCATGTTTCCCCCAAACCCCCCACCACCCTGGTTGTCTTCTAGTGCTTCTTTCCTCACTGAATGGCACCCTCATCATCCAATTGTGGCCGGATGCTCAGTTGACAGCCCTTGGTGCGCCCTCTTCCTTACCCCCATGTCAGATCCTTTACAAAATCTTGTCCATTTTACTTCCTATATAGTTCTCAGATATTCTGCTTCTCTCCAACTCTACCACCACTAGTCAAGCTACCTGTTGTACAGACTGCTTTAGCCTCAGTTCTTAACCAGTGTTCTGCATCTGCTTTGTTTCCCTTTTCCCCATCTGTTGTTCATAGTGCAGACAGAGTGATCTTTTCAAAATGCAGATCTGGGACTTCCCTGGTGGCACAGTGGTTAAGAATCTGCCTCCCAATGCAGGGGACATGGGTTCGATCCCTGGTCCAGGAAGATCCCACATGCCAGAGCAACTAAGCCCGTGTGCCACAACTACTGAGCCCACGTGCCACAACTACTGAAGCCTGTGCTCCGCAACGAGAGAACCCACTGCAAGGGGAAGCCTGCACACCACAACGAAGAGTACCCCCCCGCTCGCTGCAACTAGAGAAAGCCTGCGCACAGCATCAAAGACCCCATGTAGCCAAAAAAGAAAGCGTACCTGTTCATGTCCCTTTCCTACTTAACAGCCTTCAATGTTTTCTCACTGTCAAGGTAGATACTAATTTTCTAGACACCTCAAACGTGATCCTATGCTCTCTGCAGCTCTACCTCACATCTCTCCCCAAACTCTCTGCGCTCCTATCACACTGACATTCTTTCAGGTTTTCCAGTGCCACGAGTCCCTTGCATTAAGCTGGTCTTTACACCTAGAAGGCTTCTCCTCCCCCTTAGTCAAGTTCTCCTCATCCTTCAGCTGTCAGCTCAAGCATATTTGCCTCAGAGAAGCTTTCCCTAACTCCTTGAACTGCTACTCAGTGTGATTTACAGACCACCAGCAGCTGTATAACCTGGGAGCTTGTTAGAAAAGCAGAATCGCAGCCCTTTGAGTCATAATCTGCATTTTAACCAGATCCCTAGGTGTATGTACATTGAAGTTTGAGATACACTTCTCTAAGAGATTTGATATCTAATAGGTACTTTATTCTCTAATTCCAGGTAAGGGCTGAAAAGGCATGCCCTATCAGTCTCAGCCAGGAAATCCATTCCCTCTTGTCTCCACTGAACTACACTTCTAATTTGTCTCCTCTGTTCAGAAATTTTCCAAATATGGGAAAATGTTCTACTGCAATAAGCAGTCTCACACCACCTTCCCTCCCCCAACTCATTTTAGCATCTCTTAGGGATTTACTTTTGGTGTTGTCACAGCCAACATTCCTTGGGGGTTTGTTTGCGTCCTTGTGTCTGTCCTGGAATTATAATCCCTTTAACTTTCTGTGGTGCTGGGCTGTTTACATGCATTATCTTGTTAGGGCCTCACAACAAGGCTGTGAGATCATTATGCTCATCCTCATATTAAAGATGAAACCAGGACTTGGAGGGACTGACAGGATTTACCTGCAGACATATAGGTACATGGAAACTTGCACTGAGACCTCTGACTCTAATTCCAGGCTGATCTCTTGAAATTCTTTCTGGAAGGTGGTGGAGGATGGCTCCTGTTACAAGTCTTCAACACCTGGGATAAATTTTGGTGGCCTCAGAATCTGAAAATGAGTTTCCTTTTGAGAGTGAAATGAGAACAAAGAACGCAAAATGGAGGAGGCAAATGCATGGGGAAAGGAGCCAAGGGACTAAGACTGTGATTGAATTTTGGGGTGCCTCCAATCCAGTCACTGTGCCAGAGTAGCATCTTGGGAAAGCAGAACTGAAGCAATGGATCTGTGGCTTGGACTACTTCCCTTGTGGTAAATGGCTGGAGTGATCCCCTATCTAAGCCATGGCCCATTAATTTCACCAAAGCCCTGTGGACTGTGGACTTCCAACGCATTAAATTCACTGGCCCCCCCAAAAAAAAAACAAAAAAAAAATTCACTGGCCCCTCAGCTCCTCTAAAAAATGGTGTGTCCAGGAGGACAGTCAGGAAGCCTGGAAAGGGGAGTTTAAGGGGCTAGACCTTCTTGGGTTAACTGAAGGGAGAGGGCGCCCAGGCCAGCAGCACTCTCCAGTTGGCCAGAGCTGTCCTATGGCACAAAGCTGAGGACAGCTGGGGTGACCTCTTCAGCATGGCATCATGAAGGCTCTCTTGTGGCCACCCTCTCCACATGTGCACCTCTCTAATGACATCATTTGACATTGGTCTTGGAGGTCTTGGAGGAGAGGCCTTGGTCACAAATCAGGGCCTGCCTTCCTGGTATGCTGCGTCGCAGACTCTTCTTGGTTCTCTCATCCTCCGAGTCTCAGCACAGATACCACCTCACCTCCCCAGCAATTCTGTCTAAAGTCTCCAATGGCCTCTCCCCTCATCAGTTAGTCTGGCATATCACCCTGTTTATTTCCATTACCAGCAACTGTCAACTTTGTGGCAGGTTTCTTTCTTTCCTTACTTCTTTTAGCTGACTCGTTTATATCCAGCCCACCCCCATGATGTACCTTCAGAACTGCGCCTGGCACATCACATGGGAGCGGAGAACCTGCCAGATGAATAGTTGTTGAAGAAACAGCAAAATTTTCCCCAAAACCCTAAAGGCAGCCTGCCCACAGCGTGTGGCTCTTCGTTTTGGCCAAGGGTGCCAGGCCCACTCCCCAGGCTCCCAAGAAGCAGAGTCAGGGAACCAGACAGCCTGGTTTATTGAGATGCACCAGCGCCCAAGGCCTAGCTCTCCTGCCTCCTGTGGGGAGGAGCCCTCTGGCCTCTCCCAGGCCTTCCCATTCTGGGTGGCCAACGTCCTGCCCTCACTCTCAGCTAACAGTGAGGCACTGATGTTCTAGAGCCAAGACACAGGACAGGAAAGGGGCTCTGGGTGGCCCCTTCCCCCAGAATCTGAAAATGATTCCGGTTTCAGCTACCTGAACCTCTGTGGGGCCGAAATCCCAGAGGCAGGCGGCCAAGCGGTGCCCAAGAACCTCTGCGCCAGGCTGAGGGAGGAGGAAGGTCCAGTTCCTCCTTGCCTTGGAGGGCCTGGCGCCTGCCCCTGACAAAGCAGGGAATAATATTAAATATAAATAATTTATACAAAATGGCTCGTACGAAAAAGCTGCGGGGTACGGGAGGAGGTGCCTCCGTGAGAGGCTGAGATGACTGGAAGGGGGGGGAGGGGGAGAGATGTCTCCACCTCTCCTAGTCCCTAAAACAGAGCCCTCCAGCCGCCTAAGGCCTGGAGGGGGCTCTGGCAGGCAGGCGAGAGCAGAGCAGGGCCAAGGGGCTCAGGGGGCCAGGCTGGTGAGCAGGGTGGTAAATTGCAGGGCCCGCCCTGCCAGCTCCGCCACACACTGCACCATCTCTTGGGCCGCAGGGCCGGATGGGTAGCCCAGGGCGGCCCCCTTGACGGCCAGCACCGTGGCCCGCAATGCCTGGCCCAGTGCTGTGCCTGCAGCTCCGACCTGCGCTCGCAGAAGGGTGGAGGCTGCCAGGCGGCCCAGGGTGTCCCCAACAAACACCAGGCGGTGAGCAGCCACCAGCACCTGCTTGCCGTGGGGCACGAAGAGGCGCGGGGGCTGGTTGGCCCGGGTGCTGGACATCAGGGCCGCCACGGCTGCCTGCAGTGTTGAGTAGTGGCCCTGGCACTGCCCGGCGTAGAAGTGCAGGAGCTGTAGATCTCCGGCGGGAAGAACCAGTGTCTCCCCTGGGGATGGGGCCTCCTGCGGGCGAGAAGCGTGGTCAATGGGATTGCTCTCATTACTGCCGCTTTTGTTCCCATTTCCTTTCTCCTTCCCTCCCTTCGTTCCTCGTTCCTTCCTTTCTCCCTGAGCTCAATTCCTTTAGATCGTACCTCTGCCCGTCAGACAATTTAGATTCTCATAGCGAGTGGCAGGAAGGTGCCCAGAATTGATGTCAGATAAATCTGGATACAAACAACCTCAAAAACAAGTCTCTGAACTTCATTGTTTCCTTGTCTCTAAAATGGGGAGCCTAGGACCACACTGTCCAATGGAAACATAAGGTGAACCACCCATGTAATTTCAAATTTTCTAGTAGCCACATTAAGAAAAGTACAAAGAAATTGGTACATATTTTCTAACTCCATATATTAAAAATGTTGTAATTTCAACCCTGTAATCAATATGAAAATTATTGAGATTGTTTTTCATATTAAGTCTGCAAAATCTGATGTGCATTTTATATTTACAGTACATTTCAGTTTGGACCGGTCACATGTGGAGGGATCGGTAGCCGCATGTGGCTGGTGGCTACCAGACTGGGTAGTGCAGCTCTCCTCTCTGCCTCCTAAGGCTGCGGTGAAGATTAGCTGATATGTTATACAGAAAGGGCTGAGAACAGACAACTGCACGCTGTAAGCACTATGTGAGTGCTAACTATGGCTGTGATTAGTGCTGACGCACGCGATGCGCTGAGCACAGGGTCTGGCGCTTGGTACAAACCTGACAAACGGTAGCTATTGTGATTAGGACCATTCTAGATTAGGTCGAGGAGACCATCTCACTTTCCCGAGGCCCAGAGAGATTAACTGGCGGCTTCAGAGCCCCTGGCTTCTTAGTGGTGGAGCTGCGATTAGGAGCCGGGTCTCTTAGGAACCCAGGAATTCATAGTTGGAAGGGGCCTCAGAAATCACCCGGCCCAGCAACTCTTCTCCTCCCCTGACTGCTCGGTTTTCTGACTCTTCTCCAACACATTCTTTCCTCTCTTTCCGAATCCCTGATATCATCCTTTTCTAAGTTCCAGCTCCTTCCTGAATTCTAACTCCTCTCTACTCCAACTGTCCTGTTTCACTGAACTCTTACCCCCGTCCTAAATCGATTTCCCTTGATGCTCGAGTTAAGAATAGCCCTTCTCCCAAGTTACTGCTCCTCCTCCCCCAGTGCCCCTTCTCTAGCACCACCCCCATGGGGTTACCTGCTGCTCTGGTGGCCCCCTCTCCAGCAGTTCAGGATCCCCTGGGGAGGCCTTATCCTGGGGCCTGGCTCCCTGAGCTTTATCCATGCCCTGCAGGAGGGGATGAGGGTCTCAGTGCAGGGGTGGGGGAGTAGGCTGAGGTCTAGCCTCCATGGTCTTCCAGCTCCTTCCCACTCGCACGTCCTCCCGAAGGTCTCTTCTGCCATCAAACTGCAACCCCTTGACTCTAGGTCCAGGAGAGCTCTGGTGGCAGGTCAGAGGTCTCAGGGACCCCAGGCTGGGTTTAGGGGGAGGAATGTGGCACCGATACAAGTGATGTGGCCAAGTACTGGGACCCAGGCCATAGGGTACAGGGCCAGTGGAGGGGAGGAAGGGAGGAAGCCAGGGTCTGCATCTGGGGCCTCAGGCCTCCTTGCTCCTCTCCCCATCCCTGGCTCTCCTGGAGCCATTTCTGGTGGGGCTGGCTGGAGGCGAGCTCACCTTCAGGTGGACGTAGTCATACTCCTCGGCCATCGGGATGCCCTCATACTCATTGTGGTGTCCTTCTTGCCGGTCCTCCACCTCTCCGATCTCTGGATCCCCCTCGACCTTGGGGCCCCCGTAGCCCGGCAGGCGGGGTGGGGGTGGGGGCAGAGGCCGGTCCTGGATGCTGCCCTTCCGGCCTGGAGCAGGTGAGGGAGCCGGGTTAGGGCTGGGGGCCTCCGGGACAGGCAGGGCCGGCAGAGGGCGGCGGGACAGGCTCTCAGCTGAGGGCAAGCGGGGCCTGTGTGCGGGTGGGGGGCTTCTGGCCAGAAGCAGGGCCAGGGCGTCCAGGTCACTGGAAGCCGAGGCTGCCAGGGGCTCTGGAGAAGGGGGTGTCTCTGGCCCCAGCAGGGGGACGTCGTAGATGCCCTCGTCAGTGCCCCCGCTTTCCCCGTCTGCCAGCAGTTCCTCTGGTGCTTCGTACAGATTGAGCAGGGCGGATGCTCGTTTCAGGTTGGAGGGGGCAGCGTAGAGTGGGGGCCCTGGCTCCCGGCCCCCCTCCCAGTCCAGATCTGGCTCCAGGTCTGACTGTGGCTTCGGGGCCAGAGGCACGTCATAGGGAGCTTCATCTTCTCCAGGGGACTGGGGGACAACCCAGGCCAGAGGGCGGGAGAAGGAGGCCGGGGAGTCATAGGGGCCGTTGGAGGGAACTCGGAGGGCAGTGGGGGGTACGTCATAGACCTGGAGAGGAAGCAGTTGGTTACTCTCAGTCTCGGCAGTGGGCCCCCATTCCGCTAACCCCTAGCCCTGAGAGCCGTCTGTTCCCTGCCCAGCATACACACAAACCTCTAACCCTCACCTCCAGGGCATCTCCAGGGGCAGCCTGTTGGGTCCCACTGCCTCTGGGGACCTTGTAGATGGGATCAGGGGAGGGTGGACAGGGTCCAGCCAGAGGTCCCGAGGTAGGACAGGGTCGAGCTGGGGGTGGCACCACATACACCTGGGGGAATCAACACAGGCGGGTGGGTCAGGTGGTGTGGGGACCAGGGCATCAGATAACGTGTGCCCGGGAGGAGCTTAGACATCTTCCAACCCCCTCCCTGTACCAGTGGGGAAAGAGTCCAGAAAGGGCTGGCCAACAGGATTAGTACAGCAGAGTCGGTGCAGAGCTGCCATCTCAGGGCTCTCCCTGCTCCAGGTGCAGGCACCGGCGGAGGGCAACGTCCTGGCTTGGGGTTTTGGGGGGCTCCAGCTCTCACCTCCTGGTCCTCATTGCCATGCTCTGGGGCTGGATGTGGTGAGCCAGGCTGGGCTGGCGGCGGCTGGGAGAGGCCAGGCTCGGGTGCCGGGCCGGTGGGAAGGAGCTTCACTCTGTTGGCAGGCACAATGCCCCGCTGGCCACGCAGGGAGCAGAGGCACCAGCCGTCCAGCCCGCCAGCGCCTTCCCTCTGCAGTACCCGTAGGACGTCCCCTCGGCGGAAGGACAGCTCCTGGGGGGACTCGGCGGTGTTATCGTACAGTGCCCGGGCCAGCTGGGCCTGCTGGGCGAGGTGGGAGTAGGGAGAGGGGTCTTCACACACATATCAGGTCATGTCACCCCCTGTTCAAAACATAGAGCTCCCCACTTCCCTCAAGCTAAAAATATGACCTCCTGACCCAGCTCTTCCTGACTGGAAGAGCCCTGCCTGTCTCCAGCTTCATCCCTTGCATTCTCCCTCTCTGTTCCTTGATCTAGACAAGCTCTTTCCCACCTCAGGGCCTTTGCGGTTCCTTTACCCGTCCCCTGACTATTCATTTGACTGGCCCTTTTTTATCCTTCAGTTCTTCTTAAATGTCCTCTTCTCCCCACCCCATTCTGTGTCTGTCTTCGCCCATTGCTTCCTTCACAGTACTTTATACTCTTTGCCTATTTACTTTAAAAAATCAATTTCTTCCCCTGTATTGTCAGCCCTGTGAGAAAAGGGGTTTCTATATTCCTAGCCTCTGCAATAGGCTTAACCTGGAATCAGTCCTCCATGAACATACGTTGAATGAATTACATGAGGAAGTCCTGAAAAGGTCTCCCATAGAATCTCCTTTACCTTCCCTGTTTCCCAGTCAGCATCCCCATAAGCAGGTTAGATTAAGCAGTTGCAGAGACCCCGCATTCTGAGAAAGAGTGGGAGAAGCCCAGCCCAGACAGAGCCTCGGCATAATAAGGAAGAAAACAGAAACCAAAGCAGTTGTTTTGTTCTCAGTCTGAGCAAGTAAGGTTCTACCAGCAGAGGCTGAGGTTATCATGGAGAAAAGTGTATACGCTCGTGTGTGTGTGTGTGTGTGTGTGTGTGTGTGTGTGTGTGTGTGTGTGTGTGGTGTGTGTGTGTATGCAGGGGGGCTGGTGGACCAACCAACAGCAAACATTTATCAGCCTGTTTCCAGTCCTGTCTGGTGGGGACATCTAAGCTTTTTCCTTTGAGAGCTACAGGCTCAGGTGAGCCACAGACATCAAGTGTAAATTATATAGCCAGACACTGAGCGAGTGTTTGCACTAATCATCTCATCTCATTTAATCCTCACAACAACCTGACGAGGGAGGAGCCATCATTATCCCCATTTGGAAAGGAATTTGGAACAGAGAGGTTGGTACTTTGCCCAACGACATACAGCTGGTGCAGCATGATTTGAACTCCAGGCTGTGGGATTCCAGAGCCTCTCACTCACTCCTCTGCTGCCTCTTCACAATCACAAGCATAAGGATCTACTTTTCGGGAGTTCCCCAGTGGCCTAGTGGTTAGGATTCCAGGCTTTCACTGCCGTGGCCCAGGTTCAATCCCTAGTCGGAACTGAGATCCCACAAGCCGTGCAGTGCACCCTCCCCAAAAAAAGGATCCAATTTTTTCTTCTTATATTAGTAACAGTAGTTAAGTCAAGAGGGCCCATGACATATATCCGGACAAAACTATAATTCAGAAAGAAACATGCACCCCTAAGTTCACAGCAGCACTATTCATGACAGCCAAGACATGGAAACAACATAAATGTCACTATTCATGACAGCCAAGACATGGAAACAACATAAATGTCCGTTGACAGATGAATGGATAAAGAAGATGTGATACATATATATACAATGGAATATTACTCACCCATAAAAAAGAATGAAATGCCATTTGCACCAACATAGATGCAACTAGAGAGTATCATACTAAGTGAAGTCAGTCAGAAAGAGAAAGACAAACACCATATGATATCACTTATATGTGGAATCTAAAGTATGGCACAAATGAACCTATCTATGAAACAGAAACAGAATCATGGACATAGAGAACATACTGGTGGTTGCCAAGGGGGAAGGGACTGGGGGAAGGATGGAGTGGGAGGTTGGGGTTAGCAGATGTAAGCTATTATATATAGAAGGGATAAACAACAAGGTCCTACGGTATAGCACAGAGAACTATATTCAATATCCTATGATAAACCATAGTGGAAAAGGATATAAAAAAGAAAGTACATATATATGTATAACTGAATCACTTTGCCATACAGCAGTAACACAACACTGTAAATCAGCTTTACTTCAATTAAAAAAAAAAAAAAAAGGACTTCCTTGGTGGCGCAGTAGTTAAGAATCGCCTACCAATGCAGGGGACACGGGTGCGAGCCCTGGTCCGCGAAGATCCCACATGCCGTGGAGCAACTAAGCCCGTGGGCCACAACTACTGCGTGCTGCAACTACTGAAGCCCACACGCCTAGAGCTCACGCTCTGCAACAAGAGAAGCCACTGTATTAAGAAGCCCGCTCACCGCAACCAAAAGTAGTCCCCGCTCACCGCAACTGGAGGAAGCCTGCGTGCAGCAACAAAGACCCAAGACAGCCCAAAATAAAACAGAATTAAATAATAAAAATTTAAAAATAAAATAAAATAAAAAGATAACAACAACAACAGACTTAAAAAACAAAACAAAACAAAAAGAGGACCCATAGCTCAAACATGACTCAAGTTCATAGGAAGTCTTCATGATGCCCAAGTTCCCTTTGCTAGTCTCTCTTCACTGGGCTCTGGTTCCACCAAGTTATTTGGTAGAATCAAGCTTAAGCCACTCACAATGTCAAAATATATTCTGCTTCAGTTATGTTTCCTAAGTGACCCGAGCCTGCTGGCAGGATCCCAGGCAGTGGTGGAAAGCAGGTAGTCAGGCATTACTGAACAGGTAATCCCCGTGGGCTGACTAACTCAGTGAAACCTCTCAAGCTCAAGATCTCTGGCAGGCTGCATTTGGCCACCAGGCCCTGGGAGAAGGATGGCCTGCTCAGCCAGCATGAGTGCATGTTCCTCGTGGCCGGTGTTTCCCTCAGGTGGAGAGGTTGTCCAGCCCTTTATGGCTGGGTGAGCTTAACAATAAGCTGACTTCTCTTGCCTGATTCCAAATTATCAAACCCTTTTCTGATTATATTTTGGCTTCTAAAGGATGTTGTCCCACAGAAAGCCAATACGCTAGCCAGATGACACAAATTCCTGGTTAGCTTGGCCCTTTTCTTTCTAACTGTAAATTAGAAATTGGCGTTTTGGATCTAGCCAGGGGGTTAAAAGCACGGTTTCTGAGGCAGACAGACCTGAGTTTGAGTCCTGGCTCTGCCACTTTCGAGCTGGGTGACTTTGGGCAGTTTGTTTAACCTCTCCAAGCTTCAGTTTCCTCCTTTATAGAATTCCATATCCATAGCTGAATATCCACTTTCAGATAATAACAGTACTAGCCTCACAGGGTTGTTGTGAGGACTGGGTGAGATAATGCGTCAAAGAACCAGGACAAACCCAGACAAAGCTCAGGGCCAGCTTAGGGCCAGTAAATAATAAATATTAGCTATTGGGCTTCCCTGGTGGCGCAGTGGTTGAGAATCCACCTGCCGATGCAGGGGACACAGGTTCATGCCCCGGTCCGGGAAGATCCCACATCTGGGAAGATCCCACATGCTGCCGAGTGGCTGGGCCCGTGAGCCGTGGCCGCTGAGCCTGCGCGTCCGGAGCCTGTGCTCCGCAACGGGAGAGGCCACAACAGTGAGAGGCCCGTGTACCACAAAAAAAAAAAAAAAAAGAAAAAATTGCTGTTATTAGGATCCTGTGAGTTTCATAAGCATAAATACCAACACCCCTTGCTCCCCCAGGCAAAAGAAAGATCTACCTCCTGGGACTACAAAGCTGACCAGCTGACCAGTTGGCTCCTGAGAAGGCATCTTTATGTCAGAGTACCGCACTATGTTCAGGATCTCCCCCTCTTCTGGCTCCGAACTAGGGTCTGCTCATCATCATACAGATTGAGGAGCTAAGAGGAGTTTGGTCTGAGGAGGAATGAAAATCTAACTCATCCTCGAGGGGTGTGGGAAGATGTCAGAAGCCATGCTTCTCTTCCCAGCCTCACAATCCTCCTTCGAAGAATGCCCATTCAGAGGGGGCCAGAAAGCAGGTGGCAGCCTCGCTTTCCCTGGAAATCCTAGGGCCTAGGGAAGGGTGGAAAGGGGACAGAGTTGCTTGGGTTCAGACTACAAGCAGTAGAGGACAGAAAGCAGGGGCGGGGCTGTGAAGAGTTCCTCCCTGTGTCAGGTTTGAATTCTGTCCAATGGGACCAAACCTCTGGGCCTTGCAATTGCGGGAACCCAGGCCAGAGTCCCTGATAGACTGATTGATGATGGGTGTGGCCACCCCAGCTCTACCCTCTCCTCAGGGGTCCAGCTGACTTGTGAGGGAGTGGCTGTCTTAAAGGGGGGTGGCCGTGGGCCACACGCTCACTGGGAGGCCTCCTCCCACTGGCCCATCATGCCAGCTGTCTCCTCCCTTTGTCCCCAGTCCTAGGAAAGTGGCCAGAGGCTGGCTGACATCACCTCCCCTCCTCCCTCTATTTTCTCTTGCTCCCTGCTCGATCTCCCTCTTTTACTTTATTTCCCACCTTTCTGCCATCCCTCCTCTAGAGAAGGGCCCCCTTGGGCCCTTTGCCCTCTCCTGTTTCCCTGCAGCCACCTCCGTTCTTTCAGCCCCCTCCCAACCTTTTACTAGCCTCCCAGTCACAAGCCCCTGCCAACCTCCAGTGGCCATCTGTTCCCGCCCATAAAGGAGCAGATAGGACTCACGCTTGCCCCCTCCCCTCCTTCCAGGAGCAGCCTCTAGAAAGAAAAAGGGGAGAATGGGGAGGAGGAGGAGAGAAGGAGGAGGCCAGATCCAGTAGGAGCTAGGGATGAGGAGTGAGAGGGGGAAAGGGAAACAAAAGTGCCAGAAGGGGGACACAGTCTCCCGAAGAAGCAAGGGACCAAGGAGCGAGACAAAGAAAAGGCAGAAATAAAAGTGACAGGAGTGCAGGACAGGCTGTGGACGTCTCTGCCCGGCAGCCTCCTCTCTCTGGTGGACTCACCGACGTGGCTATGGCCATGGCCTTGGCCTTCCGCGCGGCCAGCTCCAGGCCAGGCTCGGTTTCGCTGACTTCAGCAGCGGCTGCCCCGCACCATGGAGGCGGCCCCCTGCTGCGGCGCCTGAGTCGTGGCCTCCGCAGAGGTTGGAGGAGGAGAAAGAAAACCCACGAAACTCCCCAAATGGGAGGCAGCTTGGCCGGGCAGGAGGAGGAGCGGGGCGGGCCGGGGCGTCGCTGCGGGACCTCATCCAAGGGCGCGCGCTCTGCCCCGTCCCCGCGGCCTCCCGGGGGCTGCCGGGTGGACCAGGTCCCCGGAGCTGCCTGTCCTAGGCCGAAGGGGCACCTCGGATCCGCACGGGCCCAAAGCTCCCTTCCAGTGCCAGGGCGGGCGAGGAGGCGGGAGCTGGGGCTGCGCTCGACGCCCCTCCGGGCCGCTCAGGACGGCCCCGAGGGCAGGGAGAAGCCGCCGGGGCGGTCGGTCTGGACGAGCGAGTTTAGGGGCCAAGCCTCCCCACCCGGCTGCCGCGCCGGAGAGCGGTGCTCCCGAGGCTGAGGGGCGTCGGGGGCTCTGAGGCAGCTCCGCTGCAAGGGAGGGGGCGGGGGGCAGTGAAAACTGAGACGTTCGTCCCTCTTCAAACTCGCCCGACTTGGCGAACCGAGGCCAGGCTGGCGCCGAATGCCTCGGAGAGCGCGGCGGCTGGGCTGGGCGGCCCGACTGGTTACTTTCTGCCCAGACTCTCGCAGCCCCGGCGAGGAGGCGGGTTCCCAAGAACGCACACTAGCTCGCAGCGCGCCTGGGGGTCTGGGGGCGCCGCGACGGCGCCTCGCTACCCGCACGCGGGCCCGGCTCGAAGGGGCGGGACGGCCTTCCCCACACGCCCCCCTCCAGCCCTCGACGCCGCGCTCCCGCTCCCACCCTCGGCCCCCGGCCCTCGGCGCTAGCCCCGCCGCCCGGCTTACACGCACCCTTGGCGGGCCCTCTCCGCGCGCCCCAGGGCTCGGGGCAGCCCGGGTGTCTCTGGCAACCGAGAGAAAGGCCACAAAGCAAAAGAAGGAGCAAAGAGAAGGCGAAGGAGGAGCAGAGGCCAGGGTCCTGCGGACTCGCCTGGAGGTGGGGCTGGGGGGGACACTGAGAGCGCTGGGAAGGCTCCGGGGGTCGTGCGCGGCCTTCAGGCTCACCCCCCGCTCGCGGCTCCCCTTCCCTCCCCTTCCCGGGCTCCCGGCGCCCTTTCTGTGCAGCTCCTTTCTCCTCCCCTCGGGCCCTCTCCGCTCCGGCGCGGGGCTCAGTCCCGGGGATTAAGAGAAAGGAGGGAGGGGAAAAGGGAGGGGAAGGGAAGGGGCGGAGGAGAAAGGAGGACGATCCCTCCAAAGGCGGGTGTTGAGTTTCAGCTCAGGACCCTCGGGCCAAATTGCACGCCCCCTCCCGGCTCCTCTCCCCCGTCGGCTGCAGCCCGGCGTCGCGGCGAACCTCCAGGTGGTCTGGTTCGCTCCCTCCCGGGAGCTTTCCTCTCCCCGTCACGCCCCCGATCTCCCCCGCAGGCCCCGCGCCTCTCTGCATCCCTTTCATTAGCCCCACATCTGTCTTTCCCTTGGGAGGGAGCACGCTCCTTCCGCCTCTCTGGGGTCCTCCGCGGAGCCTGTCTACTCCCTTGGCAGGGCCTCCGCAGGGGTCTGGGGCTGGACACGGATTCTAGCCCTGGCGAGAGAACGTGATGCCTGAGCATCTGGTCCCGGAGCCGCGGGCGGGCCGGTTGTGCAGCCTCTTACGCTTCTCCGCCAGTCTGGGCCTGTCCCCTGCCCTCACTCTGGCTCGCTCCTGCTGCCTTGAGGAGCAAAAGTGGGGACTTCGGGCACAAAAGGGCAGGACTCTTTCAGAGGAGCTGGGATTGCCCCCAGGCTTCAGCTGGAAGGACGCGGCTCGGATCCCCCGCACCTCTCCTGCCCTATTACCGTTCCTTCGTGTTCGCTGCCTCCCTCCAGTTGCCCGCCCCCTCCCCGCCCACCCCGCGTTCTTCCTTTGGGAAGAACACATCGAGGCCTCTCAGAGGCTCCGGAGAAGCCTTCCTTCTTCCGTTTCTGAGGTTCCTGGAATTTAAAAAGTGAGATGCCATAAAAAAAAAAAAAAATAAAAAAAAAAAATAAAAATAAAAAGTGAGATGCCAAACTGGATTGAAAAACTGTAGCATGTTTTCAATATTTACATTTAACACATTAACACTTCAAACACGTAAAGTAGACAATGGCTCTATGTATAGCGTCATTTGGAGATAACATCAGAAGTCTAATTTAAGGCCCTTTGTGAACCTGAGGCCGTGGATACAGAGAGGGTCCCCACCTCCCCTCCCATCTCCCCCCCACCCTCGCATTCCACAGGCCCACTCTTCCAGGCATTTGCCAGCAGGGGAGGGGGAAGCACCTGACCCAGCTCCTTCCTCTCCCTGTTGCTTGGGCACCTGTGAACAAACTCAGACTCCTTTAGGGTGGGAGAGGAGCTTTAAAATTTCCAGATGCATCTCAAGGGAGAGCTCTCCCATTCCAGTTCCAGCCTGGTCCAACTTCTCCCAGACCCCAGCCCTGGGGGGCCTGGCTGCCTCTGGAACACAGATAGTCAGCTTCTGGGGAGTGACTTGGTACATGATCTCTGCCCAGGGGACTGCCAAGGCAAATTGGGGCTCAAGATGGAGGTGGGCAGGAAACCCTGTTCCAAAGATGAGTGATCTGATTGGCACAGGGGAAGCAGATGGAGGCCGGAAAAGACTAAGCAGGAAGGAAGTGCTGGGACCCGGCAAAATGGTGGTTTGGGAGGAAGGCAGTGAGGCTCACTGCCCTCATTGTAGCTGAGCGCCTAGCTCGTGCCTGGAGCTAGGTGAGGGGGTTAGAGTGCAAACCTGCAGGAAAACAAGTCTGTGCTTCTGGGGTGCCCAGGCAGGAAATGGAGCCAGTCAGACTCGGGAGTGAATCCTGGTTTGTCAGCTCTGTGACCTTGGTCAAGTTCTGGAACATCTCTGAAGCTCAGTTCCTCATCTGGAACACTGGCTTTGGTGAGGAGTAAATATATGTAAAGTGTGTAGCACAATGGCCTTTCCTTTTCACCTTGGCTTCCCACAACTCCCCCTGCACCCCCAGTTTGTACCTTCATGAAAGTTCAAAGTGTATCTTTGTTGAGGGCAGGAGGAGCCTTCTTCCTGTCCTTATGCCTCATCTCTGCACTCTCCTTCGCAAACTGAGGTTTCAGGTGATTCTAACTCGTTCAGGGAGAGTTCAGGGCTCCAGGTTAGGTTGGAGGAAACCCAGGCTGGGTGGTAGGCTAAGACCCTGGGTGGGCGGCAGCCTCAGGCAGGGGGCGCCTCAGCTTCGGGGCTTGCGTTTGCCACTATTCAGGGGGTAGAAAGGCAGGAACCCCTCCATCAGGCTTTCTGGGTCCCAGTCTTCTCTCCCACTCTTGTCTTTTCCTAGCAGGGTCAACCAGCTGATCTCCTCATCCCACCCCATGACCTGTTCTTGTTCTTCCTGTTACTCAGAACTTCTCGGGTGCTCATGGATTCTTCCAGTTCTCCTCTCTTTGGACCCCACAGCATCCAGATTGGCTGCATTCTGACCCTGGCTCTGACACTAGCCAACTCCAACCTTGGCAAGCTATGTGACCTCTGGGAGCCTCTGGTTCCTTGTCTGTCAAATGGGATAATAATGGAACTGAAGATTAAGAGAATCCCGAGAACTGGAATTCCCTGGCGGCGCAGTGGTTAAGAATCGGGCTGCCAGTGCAGGAGACACGGGTTCGAGCACTGGTCCGGGAAGATTCTACATGCTGTGGAGCAACTAAGCCCGTGTGCCACAACTGCTGAAGCCCGTGTGCTTAGAGCCCGTGCTCCACAAGAGAAGCCACCGCAATGGGAAGCCCGCGCACAACAACAAAGAGTAGGAGCCCACGTGCAGCCACGGAGACCCAATGCAGCCAAAAATAAATAAATAAATATTTTTTAAAAAGATTCATTCAGGGCTTCCCTGGTGGCGCAGTGGTTGAGAATCCGCCTGCCGATGCAGGGGACACGGGTTCGTGCCCCGGTCCGGGAAGATCCCACATGCCGCAGAGCGGCTGGGCCCGTGAGCCATGGCCACTGGGCCTGTGCGTCCGGAGCCTGTGCTCCGCAACGGGAGAGGCCACAACAGTGAGGCCCGCGTACCACCAAAAAAAAAAAAAAAAAAAAAAAAAGATTCATTCATTAAAAAAAAAAAAAGAATCCTGAGAACAGTGCCTGGTCCATGATGTGTAAATGTTGGCTCAAAGCAACTGTTACTATTGTTATCTGATGCCAGTTCTGTGGGGCAGCAGAATGTCAAGGACACGGAGCTTGCCTGCAAGAAACCCACATCATGTAGATCATGCTTGAATACAGTTGATACCTTCCCACTGAACTTGGCATAAAATCAAAATACTCCGGACTTCCCTGGTGGCACAGTGGTTAAGAATCTGCCTGCTAGTGGGTTCGAGCCCTGGTCCGGGAAGATCCCACATGCCGCAGAGTAACTAAGCCCATGTGCCACAACTACTGAACCTGAGCTCTAGAGCCCGCGAGCCACAACTACTGAGCCCATGAGCCACAATTACTGAAGCCCATGCGCCTGAAGCCTGTGCTCCGGAACGAGAGAAACCACTGCAATAAGAAGCCCACGCATCCCAACGAAAAGTAGCCCCCGCTCGCTGCAACCAGAGAAAGCCCGCACGCAGCAATGAAGACCCAACGCAGCCAAAAATAAAAATATATATAAATTAAAAAACAAAAAACAAATGTTCCGCCACAGCCTTTAAGATCCTATGTGAGCTGGTCCCTGCCCACCTCTTCACCTCATTTCATCCCACCCTTTCCCTTAGCCTTTGTTTTCTACCCACACTGTCCGTTCTGTTTCTGAAACATGTCAAGCTCTTTCACCTCCAGGACTCTGCATGTCCTGTTCCCTCTGCCTGGACCACTCTTTCCCAGACCCTTTCCATCATCTTGTCAAATTCCACATCTTCAGAAAGGCCTTCCCTGGCTTTTTTTTTTTTTTTTATGTGGACCACTTTTAAAGTCTTTATTGAATTTGTTACAATATTGCTTCTGTTTTATATTTAGGTTTTTTGGCTGCGAGGCATGTGGGATCTTAGCTCTGACCAGGGATCAAACCTGCACCTCCTGCATTAGAAAGCAAAGTCTTAACTGCTGGACCACCAGGGAAGTTGCCTTCCCTGGCTTTTTAAAGTTAAGTTACCCCTCCCTCCACCCACCCCCCACCTCCCAGTAATTCTCTATTTCTTAACACTGTTTCATTTTCTTCATAGCATTTATTATTATCAGAGATTATCTTGTTTCCTTATTTACCATCTGTCTCCTTCTAAAGCATAAGCTTCTTGAGGCAGGGACCTTATCTGGCTTGTCTTCTGCATTCCTAGCATTTAGAATGGTGCCTGGCATATAATAAGTGCTCAATAAATATTTGGCAAATGGGTGAATGAACAAGGCAACCATGACTGTAGGACAGAGTTGAGTAAGCCAAAGGCCCACCACGGGGGAGGCACCAGCCCTGGGCTGAGGGAGGGAGTTGCTAGGCTTTTTGTCCTGTTCACTCTGATTCTCTGCGTGTCTCCCAGGCCAGACTGGGTTCTCTTGGAAGGCAGTCTCCAGGCACCTTGTAAGTAAAGGTGATACTACAAATAATTAGCAACCGGTACCACCGTGGCGTCCCCATCAGGACACGGGAGCCTGTTCTGGAGGCTTCTGTCTGGGCCAGGTGGTCTCCCTTTAGTTGCAGGATCACAGGGAGGTTGTAGTGTGGACGTGCTCCGGCCCTGAGGACAGTATCTATTTACCAGCCGGGACAGAAGTAATATTTCAGCATTTTAACCACCAGTGCCCCTGCCTCACCTCAGGTGAGTGCAGATGAGCTTCAGTAGGCCCTGCGGAGCCCTGGTTTCAGCACTGTTGCAGGGGCTGCTAGGCTGGTTGGCACTTTTATGGCCACCCAGGTTACCCCCAGCCTGCCGCCCAACCCGCACCAAACATGCACATTTCTACAAGAGAAGAGAGGCCCCTAGGTGAAGAGCTGATCAGAGACAGGGGAAGGGCTTCAAGGCAGTGGGTGAGAACTCAGATGACTTTCTGAGGAAGGGCAGGACAGCCATCGTAGCGTTTTGCAAGCTTTCTTGGCCGAGGTGGGGTGCTTCTTGTCACATCCTCCCTGCTCTTTTCTGCTAGGGGCTGATCTCTTCCCAGAGGCTCATGGGTGGGACTCTCAGCTGGTCCCCCGTGGCTGTCAGGTCAGGCCCAGGCAGGTGAGGACACATGGGGAAGCACCCTTGATATTGGGTACTGGGTGAACTTTCCTTCACTTCTGCCTCTACATTCTCCCCATTGCCACCCCAATCTCTCCTAGGGATTCCCTGGAAGCTGAAGTGACTCTGGGATTCTTAGTCACCCCAAGAGGAAAACCCTCTGGAAAATGTTTCTCATGGCAGGGAGTCATCCTGAGGAGACCCACAGCTGCTCCTGAGATAAGGGTGGAGACCGAGCAAATAGGAAGAGGTGAGTGGGGACGTGTGGCTCAGAGCACAAGTTCTGCGTCAGGCCTGGTCAGGCAGGGGAGACTGCCCTTCAGGGGTTCCCTTAGAGGAGGTCCTGGTACAGAGGCAGGGGACACCCCAAAGGCCTCTCCTGGAGGGAATGTCCCACGCAACCAACGTGGGTCCTTCACGTTATCAACAAGTAGCTGGGATCACTTCCAGCTCTTTCAAGCATGCTGTCCTGGATAGGGGCCAAGATCAAGAGGTCCGGACCCGTGTCCGGACAGAACCTCTGAGGTTCTGATTGGTTTGGGGGAGACCCAAGGGATCCAGCTCTTCTGGAAGGCCCCCTCAAAGCCTTTTCTGGGGTTGGGGGTTGCTCGGGAACACCAAAAGCCACCCTGGGGGCCACGTGCCAGACCTAAGGCTGGGGAAGAGGAAGCTGGAGCCACATATCCCAGCCAGCAGGGCTGAGTGCCTGAGCGGGCAGGAATGCCCTGTGGCCTGGGGCAGGTTCAGGTGAGACCTGTCCCAGCCCATGCCCAGGTGAGTAGGAAAGCCCTTACAGGGGGGTTTCCCTTCCATCTGCAGCCAACCAGGGGTCAGCACAGTGTGGCATCTCCATGCCAGGAGCTTAGCTGTGGAGTTGATCAGGGCTGGGGTGGGAAGCCAGTTCTGCTTCTTCCTACCTGTGTGACCTTGATGAGGTTACTCAATTTCTTTGGGTCTCAGGTCTTCATCTTAATATGGAGACAATAGTTTCCATCTCATAGTTTTATTATAAGGGTGAAATGAGCTGATGCATGTGCAGGGCTTGGCACCGTCCTGGCACATGATGCTCAGGAGCTGAGGGGCAGATGGAAGTGAGAGCGTGCCTGGGGGCACAGGGGCAGGAAGTGAGCCAGTGGGAGCGGGGTGATGTATTCCTGGCCTCAGTGCCCTTCCTAAGTGCCCCTGCTGTCTCAGCCACCACCTGTTTCCCCTAAGCCCTCACCCCACCTCTACTTCCAGGCCCCTGAAAACTCACCAGAGCAGCTTCTCCCAATTCAGAATGCCCCCAACCTCAGCACTCCTCTGCTTTGCCCTAAAGCATTGGAAGGATTCCTTCTCACTCTGCCATTTAAGTTATTCCTGGTTCCCATTGTTTATTTCCTGAGTCCTTGGTTATCAGTGGGGTATTTTCTAAGGGAAAGCACATGCAAATCGGGAAACATCATTCTAGAGACAATGTCTGTGTACGAGTGTGTTGGCGTGGGGTGGGGTGGCATTGTGGGTGTGCGGAATGAAGGGGGTTGATGGACAAGGATGAAGAGAAAAAGGTGGGAGGGAAGGAGGCAAAGAGCCCCCCAGATGGGGTGGGCCCCTGGCTGACCTGAGTCTTTGGGGCCAGGCCCAGCTGGAGCCTTGCCAGAGTGCACATATCCCCTCTTGGCCAACAGTGGTCCATGGAGCTGAGACTGAATGAGTTCACTCCCTGGCCTGAGAGTGGCAGCTCCCCCTGCCGTGGTCCTCATGCCCAAGGCCCAGTGTGTAGGGGCGAGGGTCGGCTGATCTGGGAGCTGGGTGTTCCTGTTGGCTCTTAGATGAGGCTGTCACCTTGCCCCTCCTCTTCCTGGCTCTGCCTTCTCATTCATGCGATGGGAACAGTCACCCACCGCTTCTTCCATCAGGCCCTGCACATCCAGCCAACAAATTGATGGCTCCAGGCCTTCCCGGCAGCCTATGGAGTTAGGCTAGCCCAAAGCGGGTCAGGGAATGTGCAGGGATGGGGGGGTGGGGTGGCCCTCGGGGAGGGTGGGTAGAAGTTAGGGAGAGGGTAATGGACAATAAGGAGAAGTCATAGATGATTGTGATCATAGAAGTTGGGGTCCTCGAAGATGAGGAAGCGGTCAGAGAACAGAAGGGTTCAGAGAACAAGGAGATAGAGGGAAATGTTCACTAAGGTTGGTGATCAGGAGGACATGTGAGAAGAAAGGAAAGAGAAGAGACAAGACCATGGGTGGGAGCAGCAGGGATTGTAGAAACGAGGCCTCTTGGAGAGAGACCAGGATGGTGTTCCCTAATTTTGGGTACCAAGTGAACCAGGGAAATTCCAATAATGCCTGTTCTCAAAGGCATAGAATAGCAGGATACTATTGCTTTGACCCATGCCCGGAAAAGTATAAAGAACAAAGTTTACCCAATAAGTTATCGGGCTTACAATGATGTTAATCACAACTTCCGTGAGTCTAGCATTTAAATCAGCTTTTGAAAACACTTGCAAGTTTTTTGGGTTTTTTGTTTTTGGTTTTGTTTTGTTTTTGCGGTATGCGGGCCTCTCACTGTTGTGGCCTCTCCCGTTGCGGAGCACAGGCTCCGGACACGCAGGCTCAGCGGCCATGGCTCACAGGCCCAGCCGCTCCGCGGCATGTGGGATCTTCCCGGACCGGGGCACAAACCCGTGTCCCCTGCATCGGCAGGCAAACTCTCAACCACTGCGCCACCAGGGAAGCCCTTTGTTTTGTTTCTTAATCTCAGGTCACACCCTCCAAAAGGTCGTGGAAAAAAATGTGAATAAAGAAAACAGGTTTGCTGCATATAAAACCAGGACTCCTAAACTGCTCCAGTCAACCTGCTTCCACAAGGCCCTGCTGTCAGCCAGTGCGTCACCCAGGCTGGGCGAGCAGCATCCGGCATGTACTAAGTGAGTGCTCAGGGCAGGAGCGTAGATGCGGCTGGGTGGAGGGAGCTCTCAGGTTTGGGGCTGGGAACCAGATGGGGCATGAATCCAGGAGCTCAGGGAACAGTTTGGGGAGGGGGCACCTGGACTAAGTGGAAGCAGTTTTCTCACTGGCCTTTTCCTACAGGTGGTTGCATTTTTGGCAATGGTCTTGGGAACCCACGCCCTCCATTTGTGGCCCCAGAAGGGCTGTACCCACTGGCCCAGCTGCTGCCCCAGCAAAGGACAGAACCCCACTGAGGAGTGGTTGAAGTGGAACACTGTGCTCATGCCTCCCCCAGAGACCACCAGCCTTGCCCACCACCCGGAATCCTGCAAGGCCAGTGAAGACGGACCGCTCAGCAGCCGGTCCATCGCCCCCTGGAGATACGAGTGACTCTGCTGGCCTCTGTCCCCTCCCGAACACCTGCTCATGTGCTGGTCAACGTGTGTGTGAGGGACCAGGGGAGTTCCAGACAATTCCATCCTACCTGCCCCCTTTTACCTCAGGGAGGTTATCAAGTTTGGGTGTTAGACAAGGCCTAGCTCTGACTCTTATTGGGTGACCCTTGGGCCAATCACTCAAGTGTTCAAAGCTTAGTTTTTTTCATCTTTAAAATGAAATAATATTCCATAGGCTAATGCTGCAGATCATATGAAATAAGATATGAAAGTCTGTACTTAGTACAGAAAATGTTGGTTTCTTCCTTTCTTCTTCTTCCTCCCTTTCTCTCTTTACTCCTCCTCTTCCTTTTTCTCCTTCTCCTTCCCCTACAATGGCTGTGTTTTTCTAACTAAAATATTAGAGAATAATGTACAATACAGGCACGAACCAGCCCAATACCAAATGCTACTGCCCTGAGCCATGACTGGGTTATAATTATACTCTCCTTCTGCTCTGGGGGCGCAGCTGGGTGGTTGGAGCCCCAGGCTGGTTATCTTTGATCATGAGCAGTCTTATTCTTTTGCTGTGTGCCACACACATAATCCTCTATTTGTGTCATGATGTAAAAAAATATTAGGAAGCCCTAAAATTGGGACAATGAATGAAAATATTAAAAATTAGTGCCTTAGGGATCCCAAACATATTTCTCTTGCAGTCTTGCATCCTCACGGGGTGTCTGTGTTCCCACTCTCTGTAAGTCTAGTTCTGGCTTAGCCTTGGCTTTGGGGATGGATGGAGAAGGTCAGTGGGTAGGGAGGAGTCAGCTTTGATTGAGACTAGATCCAGGGTGGAGACTGTAGGTCACTATGCTTTGAAGTGGTCTCAGAAGGCTGGCTAGGTTCTGAGCTAAATCTAAAGAGGTGGGAGGGCTTCCCTGGTGGCGCAGTGGTTGAGAATCCGCCTGCCGATGCAGGGGACACGGGTTCGTGCCCCGGTTCGGGAGGATCCCACATGCCGCGGAGCTGCTGGGCCCGTGAGCCATGGCCGCTGAGCCTGCGTGTCCGGAGCCTGTGCTCCACAACGGGAGAGGCCACAACAGTGAGAGGCCCGCATACCACAAAAATAAAAAATAAAAAAAATAAAAAAATAAAGAGGTGGGAGCCCCTTTGGGGAGGCTGGGTACCAGATGGCTGTCTCGGCTGGGATCTGGACCCCTGGTTGGGAGGCCGTGAACCCTGATAACCACTCTGCTGTTCTTCCCCAAAGCGTGTTCTTTGCAAATCTTGTCCCACAAGCTGTTCCTCAGAAAAAAAAATTGATGATGTCAAGTAAGTGGGGGAAAAACTGCTGCAGGCCCCATTCCTTGGAGGTTCCCAGCGTGCCCAGCACCTTCACGGCAAGAAGTCCGCAGAGAAGATACCATTAAACTCAGCGCTTCCCAGACTCATTTGGCCACAGACCCCTTCTGCTGCAGTGTATTTATTGGGGAATGCCACTCTGGGAAATGCCACACTAGCTGAGCCCCAGTTTGCGAAGTCCTGTCTGTTTGGAGGATGGTTTTACGACCTAGGGGCTGTTTCCCTCTGGGCTTCTGGGGTCCCAGACCTTTGGAGCACCTACTTTTCATGCCTTTCAGGGACCATGAAATTCTTTTAGCATAAGTCAGTAAGTCTTACCACACACTCTTATGTGTGCTTATAATACATTCACAGCCTGTGTCTGGAGGACGGGCAGGATATGGCAGATAGTGGCTTCCTCTTGTGGGGGAACTGGGGAGACAGACTGTCAGCCTTCACTTGATGCTTTCTTATACTTGGATATAAGAGCAGTTTTTACTTTAAAATTTAAAAAAAACCCTAAAAAGTCACCGACAGTTGGGGGAAATAAATGCCAGGGAAGAGGGGATGACTTGTTCAAAGCCACCTGACAACACGGGTACCAGACCTGGAATAAGAAGCCAAGCCCCCGACAGTCCTGGCATTTCTACCCTGGGCCCTCGCTGCTCCTGGCCGGTCCCCTGTTTGCCAGCCAGCCTTACCCCCAGGACCTGACGCTTGCCGCCCCTGCAGGTTGGACAGAGACTTGAACCGGCTCCCCCAGGATCTGTACCACGCACGTTGCCTGTGTCCACGCTGCGTCAGCCTCCAGACAGGCTCCCACATGGACCCCCTTGGAAACCCGGAGCTGCTCTACCACAACCAGACTGTCTTCTACAGGCAGCCGTGCCCTGGAAAGCAGGGCGCCCGTGATGGCTACTGCCTGGAACGCAGGCTCTACCTCGTCTCCTTGGCTTGTGTGTGCGTGCGGCCCCGTGTGATGGCCTAGCTGGGCCGCCCGTGCCTGGTCCCTGGTCAAACACTGGAGCTGGGTGTACAACCACCTGCTGCCACGGTGAGCCAGGACGCCCGAACGCTCAGTCCCTCCAAAGCACCACCTGGAGCCCCAGGATCTTGGGACAAGATGGGGGACTTTGCAGAGAACCGCACTTTGCACTTTTTGAAGTGGATGGGAAATGCACGGTGAATCCAAGGCAGCAGCAGTGGCTGCTTATGGCCCCTGGAAACTGACATCCTGGCATTTCCTCCCGGGAAAAGTCTTCAAAGATCTGCCTGTTTCTGTCTCTTCTTTCCTCCCACTCCCAGATGCACTGGTGCAGTGCAGGGACTTTCTGAAATTTTTCCCTTTGCCAACGGAGAGCCCTTCATTTCATTTGTTTGTTCGTTCATTCATTCATTCATCAAACACACAGTGAACATCTGCTTTGGATGCTCTACCTCACACATCCTGGTATAGTTACTAGTCTTTTGACATGAGTGCCTCTGAGGAAGAGGCTGTTACTGAGCATAGAGAGAATTATCCGAATAAATAATCTGTATTTAAAAGTGGCCTGTACGATGGGAAGACACAGACCTACTAGAGCACGGACTTGAGGATATGGGGAGGGGGAAGGGTAAGCTGGGACAAAGTGAGAGAGTGGCATGGACATATATACACTACCAAACGTAAAATAGTTAGCTAGTGGGAAGCTGCCGCATAGCACAGGGAGATCACCTCTGTGCTTTGTGACCACCTAGAGGGGTGGGATAGGGAGGGTGGGAGGGAGGGTGACGCAAGAGGGAAGGGATATGGGAACATATGTGTATGTATAACTGACTCACTTTGTTATAAAGCAGAAACTAACACTCCATTGTAAAGCAATTATACTCCAATAAAGATGTTAAAAAATAAATAAATAAATAAATAAATAAATAAATAAATAAATAAATAAATAAATAAACAAAAGTGGCCTAATTTGTCTTTGGCATCGCTGGTGCCTGAACATCTGTGGTCCCCAGCCTGGTCCCTCTTCCTCCCCAGGGTCAGCCCTCACCTACTGCCCACCAGAGTTTCCGCTGTGGCCCCCCATCCGTCCCCTTCTCTGGCTCCCTGGCCCAGCCCTAAACACTGGGGTGGGGGTCAGGCTGCCCTCCTGGCATGCTGGAGAGACAGAGGCCCATTGAGGTACTGCAGCAGGCACACAGCGCCCCCTTGTCCCCCAACAATCTGCCTTTGTCCTCAGTTCTGGCTGCTACTGCTTGGTTCTGGTGGTGGGGGGGTTTGCTGCCTGGGCTGGGCTCCAGCTCCCACCCTCCCTAAAAGGAAAACGGAGAAAGGATGGTGAGGAAGAGGGTTAAGGTTAGGGAAGAGGGCCACAGACTTCCTTAGGCTTGGGTCCTTGGGGGCTCCTAGGCCAGCCGATTTCTCAGCTCACCTCCCAGCTCATCCTGGTTTCTCCGGGGACCTCCTCCTCCCCGCCCTTCTCCCCTCTGCGGGCAGGCGGGGTTGGGCTCCAAGTAAGGAGAGGGTTGACCACTCCCCGCTTGCCCACGCCTCCCCTCCCATGTGCTGCCTGGGGGGCAGTGCACGCACCAGCCCAGCACCCTGGGAAGCTGGGTGCAGGCCCTTCCGGGCAGCCGCCTTCTCCAGGGTCCCACAGCAGCCCTGCCCGCTTCACTTTCAGGTTTCTCGCAGTGCCTTCCTGCTCCTCTCTGCTTCCCCATCCTGTCAGTTTTCCATTTTCCTGTTTTCCTTCCTGGCTGGTGGCAGTGGGGGCTGTGCCCAGTGGGCCCCGTGGAGATGCTCAGTGCTTGGAATCGCCGGGACCGGCCCCCTGAAGAGGGGGCAGCTTCGGGGCTCGAGGGCTTCACCGTGGACAAGACGTTCTTCTCATCCCTCAAAGGCATCCTGCTGGAAACTGAGTTGGTAACAGCTGCCTCCCTGACCTGCAGCCTCCATCTCCCAGCCCCGGCCCCCCCACCCGCCAGGGCTCAGCCCTCAGCAGCCTCCCTCCCCAGGCTCTCAGGACACCCCTCCGGCCCCAGCTGCCCCACCCCCCCACCCAGCCCCGCATCTCCCATCTGGAGGCAGTCACAGCAGATTTCAGTTGCTGCAGGAAGGATTGAAGTTAAACAGAGGACAGCTCTCTGGGACATCGAGGGGGTGTGAGGTACAGGAATGGGACAGCGGTAACGCCAGCCGGTCTTTCCCCGGGGTTTAAGATGGCCACTTCTTGGCATGTCTGAGAAGTTCAACTACAAAAAAGGGCAGACTTCCTGCAGCCCCACTTTATCCACTGCCTGCTCCCCATGAACATCTGTCCCCAGGAAAGGAGCTTCCCTTAGTCACTTAGCAAGACCTATTAGTAAACTTAAGTCTTCTGCATATACGCCATCCTACATCGCCAGAGCTGAGGGGACCCCAGAGTCCACCCTGGAGCATCTGCCCTCTAAACCTTGCCTCTTGGCATGGAACCAGAGGCTCTGGTCCTTGTCAGAAGAGTTTTAGGCATCCAGGAGTGGGGGAAGTGTTACGGGGCATGGGGTGCCTCCTGGGGGCACAGGCTGATGTGGGCACCACTCCAGGGGCTGGCGTTCCCATTGTACTCGGGGCTAAAGGGGGACCCACTGTCTTGTGGATTTCACAGAGCGGCGGCCCCTGGAGCCGTGCAGCTTGGCCAAACTGCTGGGGCTGCTGGGATCCCGAGGCAGGGGGAGCATGGGCGGGCAGAGGTGGGGGGCCAGAGTCGTACCTCAATAGGCAAAGGCCCTGGATGTGGCTCCAGGGATGGCAAGACTTCCAAGGACAGGTGGTGGAGCCGGCTGGGGGACCTCCGGAGAGGGAGCGGGCAAAGGCCTGGCTGTGCCTGTGTCCCCTTCCTGGCAAGCTTCCCACCCTCCGTCCCGCAGGCCCTGACCTTCATCATCTTCGTCTGTTTCACGGCCTCCATCTCCGCCTACATGGCTGCTGCGCTATTGGAGTTCTTCATCACGCTAGCCTTCCTCTTCCTCTACGCCACCCAGTACTACCAGCGCTTCGATCGGCTGAACTGGCCCTGTCTGGTGAGGGACCCTGTCTCTCCCACCCTGTTCTGGTCCCTTTCTTCTCTGCACGTTGAATTTTCCTTTCCTCTCCCAACCTCTCTCCTTTTCCTGGTTTAACAAGGAGTCCGGCTCCCATACCCAGCACTCCAACACTCCTTTGACCCACATCCCTCATATCTGCTCCCTTGCCCAGGTCCAGGCCCAGCCCAGGCCCCTGGCTTCTCGTCCTGGTCCTGGTCACTCTGCATTTATCTTCATCCCTCCCCTGGGGAGCTGTGTGAGCTCTCTCTCTCTTTGTCTCTCAAGCACTTTATGTTGTGTCCAAGGGTATCTCCATGTAGGGATTCACAGTGCCTGAGGGTCAAGCTGCTGACTAGCCTGGAAAACCTCAGGGTGATGCCCCCTGTCCTCTGCTTCCCTTTGACCCTATACCCCCAACCCCCAGGACTTCCTCCGCTGTGTCAGCGCCAGCATCATCTTCCTGGTGGTCTCCTTTGCGGCTGTGACCTCCCGGGATGGAGCTGCCATTGCTGCTTTTGTGAGTCCAGCCCCACAGAGCTCTCTGGCTCCCCTGGGACCTTTGGCTGGTGGTTGCACACTTTGTGTGCCTCTCTCCACCCTAAGCTCAACCCAGTGCCCCGGGTCTGCCTCACACCTTGCCCCATATCACCCATCTCCCTCTCCCTGGGATCAATGGCCCGATGGCCTTTGTTGTACCATCCCTGCTCCCACTCGCACAGGTTTTTGGCATCATCCTGGTTTCCGTCTTTGCCTACGATGCCTTCAAGATCTACCGGACTGAGATGGCGCCCAGGGCCACCCAGGGTGAGTGCCCCTGCTCTGGGGAGAGGAGATGTCCCCTCCACCCCCTGCCCCAGCTACCCCACCCTGCCATGCCCTACCCCACCTGGCTCCATCTTCACAGGAGACCAGTAGTGATACTGGGGTTACCTGGCTCCTGAGCCCAGCCAGAAAAGGGGGACAGCAGAGCCCAGACACGTCTCCTTTGGATTCACTAGCTCCTGGTGGGGGAGCCTACAGCGATGGAGCCAGGCCTGAGAAGTCACCAGGGATTTGTCTTGTGGGGCCTGGTGTTCTGAGATCTGGCTTCTGATGAAGCTCGGCCAGGGAGGGGGTGTTATGGACGAAGGGGAGGGTACAGGAGGAAGCTGGTCATTCCCAAATTAAAAGACTTGAATCCTACTGGTGAATATTTTTCTTCCCCCCAAATTAGGCAGACTAGGAATGCCAAAGAGTATTCTTGGGAATGTTGCCTGGAGCAGGTCACGGTCCCTTCTCTGGGACCAGGTGTGAACAATGAGGAAGGGGGCGCTTAGACATCCTTCAACATAAAGCTTCCATGCCACAACTCTTGCGTGCAAGGCCACCTTGCGGTGTGCCTGGTGGCCGGGCATCCAGGCTTCTGTGTCTGAGAAGGCACAAGCCTTCCGGATGTGAACGAGTGTCCACTTGCCAAGCTTTTCACACCCCGGTCTTAGTGAGTTTGAGGTGAGGTGCTTGCCTGGGGCGTGTGTAGAGCTCCCCCTGGTGGTATGGGGAGGACTTGGCCCGCAGGCTGCCAGGGAGAGGTCAGCATCAGATGAGGGCAGAGATTCCCACATTGCCGGAACTGCATGAGCCCTCAGACATTAGCTGGTTCAATACCCTCAATTCACATAAGAGAGGACACGCCCAATTAGGGGAAGTGACCTCTTTATTTGTGACAGAGTTAGGGCTGGAGCCCAGCTCTCCTAACACCTGAACAGGTGTTCTGGATGCTGTACTGAGCCCCTGTAACTCATAAAAAATGGCCCAGCCTTCATTTCCAGCTCCCTCCACCAGCAGGTCCACCTTCCCAGCTTGCCAGTGCCTCAGCAGGACATTTCCTGAGCATCCCATGTGCAGACCCCGTGCTGGGTCCCAGGGATTCAGAGGTGGCCAGCAGACCCATCTTTGAACGCTCACAGATGGGGAAGAAGACCAGCTAGTGAAGGGCAGTCATGGCTCAGGGGGACTTTGGAGTCAGCCCTGCCTGGCCCGTGACAGCTCGGTGTGGCCGATACATCCTTGCCCAGCCCTGCAGAGCCCAGCGTGGCCTAGCTCGTCCCAGCGGACTTGCTAGCCCCTCTCCAGTGCTTCTGTGTCCCTGCCCTGAAATGTCTTCCTCCTTCTAGGGAGCTCCTTCCAGATGCAGGCCCCAGCACCCACGCCCTGCCTGAACCTGAACTCCGGCAGAGTTGCTCTGCTCCCCTCGGTGCTAGCCACCAGCCACTCTTGCTCCGGCTTTTCCTGCCTCTGGGTTCCTGTTCTCCTAACCTCATGTCCTGGCTCCTCCCCGGAACTGGTGACCTCCCCAGGGCTAGAACCGACTGGCTTTGTGTTTCTCTGGTCTCTGCTCACAGTTCTCAGGACTTTACCGACAGGCCAGTCTCAAGATTGGTGACCGAGCTTGGGCAGGGGGTGGTCAAGGCCTCAGAAGAGGGAGCAGAAGGGCTTAGCCAGGGGAGTCCAGGAGATGGGGGGGTGGCAATGAAGGGATGAGAAGGTGGTCAGGAGGGCCTGGCCATAGTAAAGCCCAGCAGGGGGCAGGGATTTGCTAGGAGCAGAGTGGGGCAAGGACCCGCCTTGTCCCCTGAGCAGCCGTGTGACACAGGCCAGCCTGTCCCTGGTGGGAGCTCAAAGGGAGCAGAAGTGTGGTGTGCGCCCGCGTGCCCTGCTCGTCTGCGTCTGTGTGAGAGGTCAAGATGAGACAAGCGGGACCTAGGTTTGGTCCACACTTTGGTTCAGTTTGCTGTCAGCTGGCTCCAGAGCCTCAGGATGCCCTCACGACGAGGTGTGGCCCACAGACCCGGGCCCCAGCCAACTGCACCGGGGGCTGATGGGGAGCGAGACTCCCTGTGGGTTACTTCTAAGGGGCTGACCAGAAAGGGACCTGTGTCACCCTCTTTATCCACATCTCCATCCCCATCCAGCTCTGAGCCTCTCCTGGCATCGGTGGGGAATTCATTTTGGAGGAAACAGGTGTCCCAGGACAACTTTAACCCCTGTGGCCTCAGGGCTGGGGTAGGTGGAGGGTGGCTTCAGCTTCCGCAGTGCAATTCTGTCTCCTAGTGTCTAGGATTGGCTCACCCTCTGGTGCCTTTGTTTTCTCCACTTTTGGAATTTCTCCCTCTCATCCCTTGTCTGTTGGCCAAGCAGTAGGGGGGCTCACGGCTCTGCCACCTCAGGGAAGCCGCCTCACCTCCATGGGCCTCGGTTCCTCTTCTGTAGATGTGGGGTGTCTTGGCTCCCCCAGCTCTGACACAGGGGCAGGGCCCCCCTCCCTCAGGAGTCCAGGACGGCTCCTGGATGGTCGGCGGGGAAGGATAGGGGCTCAGGCAGAGTCTGGCACTCATGTTTATTGCAGGTCAGCAAGAGCGAGGTTCAGAGGCAGTGTCACTCCTCATCGTGCATTTTTTGCTGAGAAAGAATAAAAGGTGTGAGGGGGCAGCTGGCGGGAGGGAGGAAGGGTGTGGGAAGGAGTCGCTAGGGTTTTGAGGGGCCTAAGGGAGATGCCCTTAGTGGGGAGAGGTTCAGGCCTCAGGGATCTTGGGGTCCCATTTAGGGCTCCTTGTGGTTCGGGGGGGGTGGGACTGGGCTTTCAAAGGAGGTTCCAGTCTGTGGGGGACTTCTCTGAGCAGGAGGGGGTAGCTCAGGTGTGAGTGCTGTGGGACCCTCAGGGCTATCCAAATACAGTGGGGAGGAGTGCCCACTAAGAGGGCACTGACATTGGGGCCGCGCTGCTAGGGGGGCTAGTAGCAGGGTCTGGGGAGGGACCCACCTTGGCGCCGATGTCGCGGCTCTTGGCCCGCAGCTTGTTGACCTGGGACTCGGCGATGTCCGCCCGCTCCTCTGCCTCATCTAGCTCGTGCTGCACCTTGCGGAACTTGGACAGGTTGGTGTTGGCCTGTTCCTCCTGTGGGGGTTCGGGGGGGGTGGGAGGATGAGGCGAGAGGGGGCCCAGCCTCTTAGTCTGGGGGACTCCCTATGCCTGACCAGGGGCTCAGCACTCTTACCCTCACCCGCATTCCTGCAACAGCCTTGCCAAGGGTGTCCTGCTCCTGGCTTGGCCCCCTCCTCAAATTTGTCCAGCACTCAGACTCCCAGCCACTCACTGCCCAAGAGGAATCCCACGCTGTCTGGTCTCCCTGCCCTCACAATCCAGCTTCACCGCACCTGTCCAACTGTGACTCTGACAGGTGCTCCTGGACTGCCGGGGGTTCCTGCACTGGTGTGCTCATCAGCATGTCACATCCACACTTCTGTGCTCACCTGGATGTCCTCCCCACTGTGCTATGCCTGCTCAGGTCCTCTTCCAGGCCCAGTTCTCCTGCCACCTTCCAGCCTTCAGCACTGGCTGGCCCCCTGACCTGCATCAGCAGCTGCACTGCCTTCTCTTGGGCTTACCGGTATATGGATTATAAGCAGCTTGCGGGCAGGTCCTGGGTGGAATAAGCTTTGCTCTTATTCACTTAGAGTGCCTGACACAGCTCTGAGTTTGAGAGTTAGAGTAAATAGCAAACCCTCCATCCAGGCCTCACGCTGGAGTGGACACTTGTTGGTTCTGACACATAGGAGGCGTGTGTGGAGAAAACCATGAACTCACCGCCTCCTCGGCCTGGCGCTTGTAGGCCTTGACCTTCAGCTGCAGTTTGTCCACCAGGTCCTGTAGCCGCAGCAGGTTCTTCCTGTCCTCCTCCGTCTGGAGGCATATGGGCGGGAGAAGCCAGTTTGGGGGGAGGAACGAGAGCGATTATCTTTCCCTCCCTCACCACCCCATCTTCTCCTCACGCCTTAGCAGCTCTTCCCTCCAACAGGCCAGGTCAAAGAGGTGATGGGGAAACTTCATCTCTGACACTACTTACAGGTCAGAGGGCACGGCAAGGTCCTCAGTCCAGGATCTGAAAAGCAAGGAGGGCTGTGGCCCTAAGGTGAGAAATGGGAGGAGGGGCTCGGAACCAAATGGGATTTCTTCATCTGATAATATGGAGACATCAGGGCTGTTCCAGCTCTAATCTGGAGCACCAGAGGTGCTACTGGCCAGTGGTTCTGGAGTGACCAGAGAGGAGCTTTTCCTCATTAGTCAATGAGGAAAGCAGAAAGAAGGGATTATCATAATCCAGATCGTTCTAATCTATGATAACCCAATATACATTGTACTGGGTCAGGTATCGGGCACCAGTGGTTCCAATGTCGCGTGATCATTCCTGACCATTGCACGTGCCAGGATGCTATTGCCACTTATGGCGACAATACACCTGAAGTTCTACATCTGTATCTCTTTCCCATGCCTCTCATATCCAGCTGTCTAATGGAACAATACCCTCTTTCTCTGTCTCTCCTTCCCAGGCACACTGTGAAAATAACAGGTCAAGGGCATAAGCTCTGAGCTATACAGATGGAGGGCTTAGAACATTTTGGGATTTCTTCCTCTAAGGCCTTCTGTTTGTTGTCCCAGAAGTTCCATGGAAGATCTGAGTCTTTTCCCATCCCTGACTTTTATCACTAAAATGCCACACAATGCCCCTGCCTCTGAGGCTGGTGGAAAGATTGCTTGGACTGTTCTGAAGCCTTCATGGTAGCACTTCAGGTTATTAAAAACTGGGGAAATGCTGATTCAAAGAGCTTTCAAGAAGTAGAAGTAGATTCTCCCTTCACTAGAAAAATTCATGGACTCAAGCCAAACGGTCTCCAGAGATTGTGAAAGAAAAATAATCTCAAGACAGCTTCTCAAGGAGCAGGTGGCAGGAGGGCTGGGCGGCTATGTGTGGGGCCTGTGTGGGCCAGGAGGTGGGGTGAGGGATGCGCTTTCACGTCCCCTCCTAAGGGGCCAGCCCCAGAGCAGCCGTGGCGCCCGCACCTGGTAGGTGAGCTCCTTGATGCGGCGCTCACTCTTCCTCATGCCCTTGATCGACTCCGCGACGCGCTTCTGCTCGGCTTCCAGCTCGTTCTCCAGCTCCCGCACCCGGGCCTCCAGCTTCTGCAGCTGCTTCTTGCCGCCCTTGAGGGCGATCTGCTCGGCCTCGTCCAGCCGGTGCTGCAGGTCCTTGATGGTCTGCTCCATGTTCTTCTTCATGCGCTCCAGGTGCGCGCTCGTGTCCTGCTCCTTCTTCAGCTCCTCCGCCATCATGGCGGCCTGTGCACGGGAGAGAGCGTCAAAGAACAGGGCCCCGGGGCCTCTTCTTTCCCATTAAGGATCACCTCTTTCCCATGCTGGCCTTTGCTCCTGAGGCCCTCACACCCACAGAGTGGCAGAGTCACCGCTGTGACAGCACAGTGGCCTGGCCTGGCCCCACAGCCCTGGTTCGAGGCTTTTGGGGAGGGCAAGAAGGGGAGCGGCCACTCACGTCCGTGATGGCCTTCTTGGCCTTCTCCTCGGCGTTCCTGCACTCCTGCACTGCCTCCTCCACTTCACTCTGAAGCTGGGACAGGTCTGCCTCCATCTTCTTCTTCTGGTTGATGAGGCTGGTGTTCTAGAGAAAGGTAAAGAAAACTATTGAATATAGGCTTTGCTGCCTGATTCTACACTTTTATCCAGAGAACATTAGAACTGGTCATTTTTGTTGTTGTTGTTGTTGTTTGTTTTTTGCAGTACGCAGGCCTGTCACTGTTGTGGCCTCTCTCGTTGCGGAGCACAGGCTCCGGACGTGCAGGCCCAGCGGCCATGGCTCACGGGCCCAGCCGCTCCGCGGCATGTGGAATCCTCCCGGACCGGGGCACGAGCCCGTGTCCCCTGCATCGGCAGGCAGACCCTCAACCACTGCGCCACCAGGGAAGCCCGAGAACTGGTCATTTTTAAAGAACATGTCTTGCTTTTAGTATTTTCCTTGTTTTGCACCTGCTTTCTCTTTTCCGATGAAAATAGATATATTCTAGACATTATATCTAAAGGGACTCAGCTCTGAAGAAAGACTTCAAGCAGGAAAGGGTCTGTAGTTCTACTCCTGAGCTCTGCAGTAACATGTCTGTGCAGGAGTATGAAAATATTCCAAGGACAATGGGAACAACTTGGTTGAAGGGACTGTATCCTGGAAGTGATTAGAGTTATAGAAAGAGTGGGGGGCTTCCCTGGTGGCGCAGTGGTTGAGAGTCCTCCTGCCGATGCAGGGGACATGGGTTCGTGCCCCGGTCCGGGAGGATCCCACATACCACGGAGCTGCTGGGTCCGGGAGCCATGGCCGCTGGGCCTGCGCGTCTGGGGCCTGTGCTCCGCAAAGGGAGAGGCCACAACAGTGAAAGGCCCATGTACCGCAAAAAAAAAAAAAAAAAAAAGAAAAGAAAGAGTGGGGTAAGGAAGAGAGGACCACATCAGGGGGTGATGTCATCATTCCCATATGTACTAGATTATGGAACAAAACTCCACGGGGCAGTGCAGTGAGATGGACATAAAAACTCATTACCGAGTATAGCTGAAAACAGTGTGTATGGGATTGCAGAAAAATGGTGTTCTGTGGAGAATCTGGTTTGCAAGCAGATGCAGTTGTGCTTCTTTCAACTCCAAAAGTCCCATTTTAATACAGCAAGCTGAGGCTGGCTGTCTTCTAGATGTAGGATATCACATAACAGCATGCATTCCACGACTCCCAGATTTGTGATTTTGCCAGGCACCACCAATCAACCATGACACTCTTAGCTGTTAAGTGTCGACCCCTTTCTCAAGGTTGTGGTTCTGCAGCCATGACTAACAGAGGCGAGCTGGTCCAAGAGATGAAATAATTTATGATCCAGGTTGGACATAAGCTTTCTCAGGGCATCTGATTCAGAGCATTGCTAGATGTCCTGGCTCTGCTGCTCGGCAGGTTTCTCCCGGCCTCTCACCTGGGAGTGCAGCAGCTGCACCCGCTCGCTGGTCTCGATCAGCTCCTGCTCGGCCAGCTTCCGGGACCGTTCCGTCTGCTCCACCACGGCCCGCAGCTCCTCCAGCTCGGCCTGCAGCAGGTTGTTGCGCCGCTCCACGATGGCGATGTTCTCCTTCAGGTCATCGTTGGCACGGACCACGTCATCCAGCTGGATCTGGGTGTCCTGCGCATCAGGAGAGTGGGCGTGAGAGCGGCAGCTGGGCCCTGGCCCATCAGAAGGCTGTCACTGAACTGGATGCTGTGGAGGGCCCCTGGCGGTGGCTCAGTTGGGACCTGTGGGAGGTGCTGGCAACGGCCCCGGGGCAGGAGGGATCTGGTGCTGTGATGGGACGCCACCCCCCAACTCGGCCACCAGCCCTCTCTGGGTGGGGTGACTTCCTGCTTCCAAGAGTCACCAGGTACCTTCAGCAAGCTCTGGAGGCTCTTGACTTGCTTCTGGGCCTCGGCGGCCACGCGGTTGGCGTGGCTGAGCTGGATCTCCATCTCGTTGAGGTCGCCCTCCATCTTCTTCTTCACCCGCAGGGCCTCGTTGCGGCTGCGTGTCTCCGCGTCCAGGGAGGTCTGCAGGGAGTCCACCACCCGCAGGTGGTTGCGCTTCGCCTGCTCCATCTCCTCGTCCTTCTCTGCCAGCTTCCGCTCCATCTCTGCCTTGATCTGGTTGAACTCCAGCTGGGCCCGCAGGATCTTGCCCTCCTCGTGCTCCAGGGAAGCCTGGAGGGGGGTGTGGAGAGAGGGTTCGAGGAAGTCAGGGCACAGGATGGGGGCAGGGGTCTGTCCATGAATCGTGGATACAAAGTGAGTTCAAGAGTGCTGTAAGTGGTTCAGTCAAAGAAGCAGAAGGAGGAAGAAGAAAAGAGAATTTGAAAGATAGATAAAGAAAAGTCCTAAGAGAAGGTGATTCAGGCTCTCACAGAGGAGAGCAAGCTATGAAGACAAAGAGGAAAATGAAGAGAGCGGTGTTGCCAAGGAAACCGAGGCAATCAGGCACAGAATGTAAAAACCTGAAGAGGGAGGCAGAGGTGGAAGGAGGGTGGGGGAGTGAAAACAGGGGATCTTGTCTAAGATGTAATAGGTAAAATGTTTGTGTGATGAAGGGAACTGAGTGACCGGTTCATTCGTTCATTCCACAATATTTGTTGAGTGCCTACTATGTGCCAGGCACTGTTCTAGGCTCTGAGAATGAAGCAGTGAACAAAACTGCCTGTGAACAGTGAACAAAAAAGGGAGAGGAGAACAGGGACCATAGCCTAGAGCTCAGCTTCTTCTCCCACCGCCTGCGCCCCCTCTACCCCTGTGCGCGCACCTCGGCCTCCTCCAGGGCCGACTGCAGCTCCAGCTTCTCGGCCTCCAGCTGCTTGCGGACCTTCTCCAGCTCGTGGATGGTCTTTCCACTGGAGCCCAGCTGCTCAGTCAGGTCGGAGATCTCCTCTGTGGGAGGGGCGGGCCGCTCAGCGGGGGGGCAGCCGGGGTCCAACGGGGGGCACGCCTCTAGGAGCCGCTGGGGGGCGCCACGTGCGGACCCTCCCTGCCCCGCCCCCGCCCCCGGCCTGGGCCCGCACCCTGCAGGTTCTTGTTCTCCCGCTTGAAGGTCTCCAGGTGCTCCAGGGACTCCTCGTAGGCGTTCTTGAGCTTGAAGAGCTCGGTGCTGAGGGAGCGCGCCTCCTTCTGCGAGGACTCCAGCTCCGACTGCGACTCCTCGTACTTCTGCTTCCACTCGGCCAGGATCTGCGGGGACGGGACGCGGCTCACGTCACCGGGCAGCCCCAGCCCCACCTCCAAGGCCGCCCGGGCCCCCCTCCTGGGCTCAGCCTCCTCCCAGCCTCTGCCTCCTGGGAGGACGTTCCTGACTCCCGCCTGCCCGCCTGCTCTGGCCCCTGGCTGCGAGCGCCCAGCCTGGGCCCACCTTGTCGAAGTTCCTCTGCTTCTTGTCCAGGGCCGCGGCGGCCGCGTTGGAGCGCTCCACGTCCACCATCAGGTCTTCGATCTCATTCTGCAGCCGGTGCTTGGTCTTCTCCAGCGAGGAGCACTTGGCGTTGACTGCCTCGACGGCCTCCTCCGCGTCCTGCAGCCTCTGGGCCAGCTTCTTCCTGCCCGGGTGGTTGGGTGTATGTGTGTCACTCTACCTGGGAACAGCGGGGGGCCTTGGGACGGCCCCTCCCTGAACTGCCAGATGAGGAGGGCCCGGCCCTCCCACACAGTTCCTTGGGACACTGAGCAGCCCTTCAGGCCCTGGAACCCCAGCCTCCAGGGAGCCAGGGCTTCGGGTGCCTAGAACAGAGGCTCTTCCCTACGGGGAGCCGCATCAGGGTGGCAGCCCTCACCTCTCCCCACCCAGGCTGATCGGCGGTAGCTCCTCTGACCAACAAGCTTTTTGCTCGTCTTATACGTGAGCATCAGGTATAACCCGGGCCAAAAGCTCGCCCGTCACAGGAAGTGAGTCAGGGCCAGCCAGGGTTCACTCAGAGCGCAGGATCCCAGCTCCCTCGCAAGCACCTGTATTGCCCACCACGTTTCTCCCCACCTCCTCCCTTCCACCTCCAATCTGCCTCCCATGCTACTCAGCCTGTCTCTACCCATGTCCTCTTGAGCTTTCCTCTCTTAGAAGCAGGGTGGGGGGCTGCCCAGGACTCACTTGGCCTCCTCCAGCTCCTCGGTCCTCTGGATGGCGTCCGTCTCATACTTGGTCCTCCACTGGGCCACCTCCGAGTTGGCCTTGGACAGGACGCGCTGCAGCTCGGCCTTGGCCTCCGTCTCCTCCTCGTATTGCTCCCGCAGCAGGTCACAGTCGTGCCGGGCTGACTGCAGCGCATGGGCCAGGGCGTTCTTTGCCTGGGAGAGGCAGCACCAGGAGGTGGGTTCAGCGTCTGGGAAGGTGGGAGGGAAGGCCCTCTCCCCATTCTCCAAATCCTTTTCCTATCTATGAACTTCAACCAAGCCCCGGCCTCCTTCAGGGTGAGGGCTGGTGTGGAATCTCAACATCTTAAGGTACCTTCCCAGTTTGCCCATCCCTTCCAAATAACAAAGGAGGCACTCAGTGATGTTCGGGTGTGGCTTAGCTGAAGAGTAGAAGAACTTGGCCTGGAGGTTTTTTCATTACAGAGGCCTCTCTGTAGCTTCCAGGCTCCATTTCTGAGGTTGGTTGCCCTAGGGCTGCCATCAATCCTGTCCGCTGTCCCGTAGCTGGGCCTCACCTTGCCCTCCTCCTCCAGCTGCCTCTTGAGATCCTCCAGCTGCTGGGTGTAGGAGAGCTTCCCTCGGGTCAGCTGGGAGATCAGCGCCTCCTTTTCCTCCAGTTGCCGGGACAGCTCACCTGCAGGTGGGAACAAGGGTTTGTGGGCCATGGAAGGCGGCAACTGATGCTCTTCCGTGAGGCAGGCGCAGGGCTGGTTAGGGGCACCCACCGTTCTCCGTCTGCAGTTTGGCTCGCTGGGTGGAGAAATCATTGAGGGAGCGCTGGGCCTCTTCTAGCTTCGCCCGGTACTCGTTGGCCTGGTCCTCCAGTGTCCGGGACACCTTCTCCAGGTTTGCCTTCAGGCAGTAAGGGACAAGAGAGAGGTGAATGTGGGAGGGGCTGGGTTGACTGGAGGAAGGAAGGGAGGGCCAAGGTTGGGGAGAGCACAGAGGCAGGGGGTGGGGGGTGAAATGGGGCGGGGCTGGAGGGGCACAATCTGGAGAGGATGCATGAATTAAAGAAGGGAGAGATGGTGAGGAGATGGAGACACAGGTAAAGGGCAAGGCAGGTGCGAGGGAGAGAGGGAGAGAGACCAGAGGGCGACGAAGGGAGTGAGAATAAGAGCGATGGCAGAGAGGAAGTGGAAGGAAGGCGCACTGCGAGGCTGTGAGGGAGGAGAGGGCGAGGAGAGGAGAGCAGAGGCCCACCTTGGCCTTGATGATCTGCTCCATGTTGGAGGTGACGTCGTCCAGCTCCAGCTTGAACTCGCTCTTCTCCTTCTCCAGCTTCTGCTTCACGCGCTGCAGGTTGTCGATCTGCTCGCCCAGCTCGGCCACGCTGTCGGCGTGCTTCTTGCGCAGGGCGGCCGCCGTGGCCTCGTGCTGCAGCGTGGCCTCCTCCAGGTCCCGCCTCATCTTCTGAAACTCAGCCTCGCGCTTCTTGTTCAGCTCGATCTGCACGGACGTGGCCCCGCCGGCCTCCTCCAGCCGCTCACTGATCTCCTCCAGCTCCCGGGACAGGTCTGAGCGCAGCTTCTCCACCTTGGCCCGGGCAGTGCGCTCGGCCTCCAGCTCCTCCTCCAGCTCCTCGATGCGTGCCTGGGCAGGGTATAGGGGGCTCAGACCCACCGCCTGACCCCTCCATCAGAGCCCCCTCACCAGGGCTCTAGAAGGCTCCTGGCCAAAGCACCCAGGTCCTGCAGAGCAGTGGTTCTCACCAGGGGACATTCTGTGCCCCAGGGGACAGTCAACAAGGTCTGTAGACTTTTTTTTTTTTTTTTTTTTGTGGTATGCGGGCCTCTCACTGCTGTGGCCTCTCCCGTTGCGGGGCACAGGCTCCGGATGCGCAGGCTCAGCGGCCATGGCTCACGGGCCCAGCCGCTCCGCGGCATGTGGGATCTTCCCGGACCGGGGCACGAACCCGTATCCCCTGCAACGGCAGGCGGATTCTCAACCACTGCGCCACCAGGGAAGCCCTGTAGACGTTTTTGATTGTCATGACTTGGGGAGGGGGTGTTGCTACTGGCATCTAGTGGGCAGGGGCCAGGGAGGCTGCCAAACATCCTATAATGCACAGCCCATCAGTGGGAATTTGGTTGAAGCCAAACTCTCAAGGCATTTCCTGGAGGGGCATCTCAGACCCAGTCTGAGCATCTGCAGCCCTGAATCCTGAGAATCTGTGTTCAGAGAGGGATCTTGAGATCCTGTGAGGTCCTGGGTCTTAAAGATTCTACAGATTCACTAGGCTCTGTTCTGCTAATGATAAGGTGGGAAAGCTGGTGCTTGTATTTTACAAATATTTGCAACAGTATGCCTCCAAATAATCAAAAACTTTTGTACTCTTCTGAATTAACCACAAACTCTAATCAACTATATTCCTCACTCTCCAGGGCTTACTTTATTTATGCCCAGGGCTGGGTTCCAGCTTAATTGTTCCCTTCCAGGCCAGGTGAGTGCTAGCAGGGTGCCCTCCTCTGTATCACGTCCCTACCTCATTATTTTCTGGCCTTAGCCTTGGCCTGACTAAATTGGCAGAATGTCCTATTTACAATTTTGATCTGTTGTCTGACTAGCAAGGAGCAAAGGGGAGGATTGGTGGGATCCCTTCATCTGTGGTTATGGATGGTGTTGATGGAATGTGTGTGGGGGGGGGTCCTGGGAGCAGGAGAGGACCACCATACCCCTGCTCCCAGGATGGAGAATGGGGACTGAGTGCAAGAGCTTGGTCAGGAAGAAGGAGGAGCCACAGCCCATTGCCAAGACCTGGTGAGGATAACAGCACAGTTGTTCTGGGTTCATCAGTCAAAGAGATTGCCCAGACCAGGGTAGGAGAATCTGGGGACGTCCTAATATTCGGGCTAAAACCCAGAAGGGGCACCCAAGAAGATGGGAGGCAAGAGTGTCACTGAAGGCAGACCAGCCCCTGAGCAGCCCCCAGAGGAGGGGAACTGTGTTCATGTGTCACTTGTACCCTGGGCCATCGACCCTGAATGCTGAGGGGAGATCAGCTCTCTCCACTAGTGGTCTCATAAGAAAATGAGAGGATAAATAGCTGAGTCCCTGTGGCCTTGGGGTCACTATGTCCAGATGTGGCCATATAGCTTCTGCAGCTATGAAATGGGAACGAGAGTACCTGCCTTCCTTGCTTCCAGGGCTCTTCTGACAAACATGGGACTAAAAGCACATTAAAATTCAGGGTGCATTAAAGGCAAGGGAGACTCTGGCTGTTAATCAATCTCCTCCTGCAGAGGGATGAGAAAGCCATGCGAAAGACAAAAGAACATCTTCTTGCAAGTGGCTGGCTCACTTCTCTAGCCTGAGCTATACTAAAATGACACATATATGTCACCTCCTGGTTGACAAAGTGGGTTCCTATACAATATCTCTTCTGGTCCTCTGCAACGCAGGGGTCATTAGTCCCATTTTACAGGTGAGAGGAGAATCAGAGGCTCAGGAGGGGGAGCGACTTGCTCAAGTTTGCAGGAGTTGACTCCATATCATGGTGCTCTGTGGGGATCCAGCCTGAGTTAGTGGCTAGAGTAAATACCTGGGAAGAATAAGAACAGAGCTTCCAATTGGAAGGTGCTCCATGAAGGCCCTTCTCACCGCCATGAAGCAGGGAGAAGCACCAAAAGTAAGGGTGAGAGGAGAACGGAGTCCTACCAATTGTCCCAGAGCAGAAAACCCATGAGGTGGAGCATAGCTCAGCAAGAGAAGCCCTTTTAGTAAGTATGATCCCCACCCTCTCCCCCAGATAGTCCTGCTGAAAGAAGACATTATTGCTCTAATAGGGGAAGGCCGATGTTCCCAAGTGCCTGTAAGTCAGGGCTGTTGGGGCCTCCGGGCGGCTTGGAGTTCTAGATACTGTCTAGAACCCTAAGCAGCTCCTGCAGCCTCAGCTGCCTCAGTGCCATTGAGCTCCCGGGTGGCTACACCCAGAAAAACTTCACCTGGTTTTCCTTCAGTTTCTTCTGCAGCTGAAGGGCCAGTGCCTGCTCATCCTCAATCTTACTATTCAGCTGATTAACGTCAAACTCCTTCCTGGAGGAGAAGAGGGTGACAGGTGGTTTTCCTTTCTCTGTGCCCATCCTCTCCTTCTGCCTCGGCATGCGAGGACAAGTCCCCTCGCCCTGGCCCCGAGGGTGAAGGTGGGGGGCGGGGGCTGTGTGCCCAGAGCAGCCTTGGCCCGAGGTGCTGCAGCACCTTGCTCTCTAACCCTCAGGCCAGACACCCTCAGTAGCCCTTCCTGGCCGCGCCGCAGGCTCCTACTTCTTGAGTTTTTCTTCTAGCTGCAGCTTGTCATTCTCCAGGTCCATGTTGCTCTCCTGGGTCAGCTTCAGGTCACCCTCCAGCTTCCGCTTGGCTCGCTCCAGGTCTATGCGCACCTTCTTCTCCTGCTCCAGGGATCCCTCCAGCTGGTGGAGAAAAGGAAATGAACAGGATGTAGGAAACCTGAGATCCACAGTGCATCCTCTTCTGCTCCCTTCTAAACCCAAAGTCCAATGGGATTGGAAGTCAAACCAGCAGAGTTAGCCCTGCAAGCATGAAGGATTAGAGACCCAGCCTAGTGTGGAACTGCAGAAAGAAAAGGGCCCCAGGGGTCATGGAAGTTAGTTCTAGGGATCGGGAACCCCTTGGCCATTGGTGTTGCCTGAAAAATCCCAACCTGAGAGGGATGGAGCATGGTTGTTACTACTCACATCATCCACCTGCTGTTCCAGCTTGACCTTGGCCTTGGTCAGGGTGTTGACCTTGTCCTCCTCAGCCTGAAGGTCATCCAGGGCCTGTTGGTGGGCCTCTTGCAGAGCTTTCTTCTCCTTGGTCAGCTTGGCAATGATCTCGTCCAGCCCAGCCATCTCCTCTGTCAGGTTCTTCACCTGTTGACCAAGAACCCCATCCCCTTTAGGGTCAAAGGTCACCAACCTGGAGACATCTGTGGAGACCTCCAATGCCAAGGACCAGGGCCACACTCAGGTCTGGGAATCCTGAGGAGACTTGGGCTGGAGCCAGAGGGAGCTGCCCTCACCTTGTTCTCTGTCGCGTGCTTCTCCTTCTCCACCTTGGCCAGCGTCAGCTCCAGGTCATCAATGTCCCTCTTGAGCTCAGAGCACTCGTCTTCCAGCTTGCGCTTCTTGGCCGTGAGCTCGGCGTTCATCTCCTCTTCGTCCTCCAGCCTCTCAGTCATCTCCTTCACCTTGGCCTCCAGCTGGATCTTGTTCTTGATCAGCTGGTCGCAGCGCTCTTCCGCATCAGCCAGGTTGTCTTGTTCCTGGGAGAAGAGGACAGAGAGGAGAGATGGTGATGAAAGAGAGGAGAGATCCAGGGTCTTAAAGAGAGCCGGAGCTCTGAGACTCAGATGAGACGGGCTATAATCCAGGGGAGCGGAGAGGAGAAATGGTCTCACCGCCTGCACTTGGAGCTGCAGGTCGTTCTTCTCCTGCAGCAGGGACACCATCTTCTCCTCCAGCTCCTTGCGTCGAGCCTCTGACTTCTCCAGCGTCTCTTTGAGGCGCCCAAACTCCTCCTTCATGGTGGCCATCTCCTTCTCTGTCTCTGCGCTCTTCAGCAGTGGTTTGATCTTGAAGTAGAGCTTCATCCAGGGCCAGTTCTTGACCCCCATGAAGGCCCGAATGTTCCACTGGATTACCAGCAGGGCATCCCTGGCAAAGAAACAAGAAGGCAGGGAAGGGCACTGTAAAAGAGCACTTTGCAATCATAGGGTCAGCAGCACTCGGCTCCCAGCACATCTAAGCAAGTTTGTAGGCACCTGAGGGCAGGAACCCTGTCTTGTAGCCTTGATAGGCAACCCCACCTCAACATAACCACACTGAACATGGAGTTGCTCCATAAATATTTATTAATTGATCAATTCAACAAAAAGGCAGTTTATATCTTCCTTACTGGAGTATTAGTAGCTATGGAAGCTACCACTTGTAGAATGTCTGCTGTGTTCAGTGTTTCTAATCTCATAAGAACCTCAAGCATGTTAAAAAGATGATATTTTCCATTTAGGAATATCTATAATATATGTGTACGTTATGAAGCATGAAACAAAATGACTGTCCATGAACTCATCACCCAAACAAGAACTAGAGCATTGCCATTGTTGATTCTACCTGTGTGCTCCACCCCATCCCCTTTCCTGGTCCTTCCACCAGAAGCAGCCACTACCTTGAATCTTGTGTTTTTTGTTTCCTAACTTTTTCAAAAAATATTTTAACCATATATGTATTCATCTTTTAACAATATGCTATTTTAAAAATTATTTCTGAGCTTTATAAAAATTGCATCACACAATAGGTATCCTTCTGTGACTTGGTTTTGTTTACTCAGTTTTAGTTCCCTCCTTTTTCATTGCTTTATAATATTCCCCCGAATGAGTATACTACTATTCACCCATTCTCCTGTGGATGAAAATTCAAGTTGTTTCCAGATCTTTGCTATTTTGACCAATGCTACTATAAAGATTCTTTTTTGTCTCATGTTGAACAGGTGCAGGAGTTCTTCTGTGGCAATGCACTCAGGAGTGGAAAGGTATGTAACTGTTCAACTTTAAAAGAAAATGATACATTGTTTTCCAAAGAGATTGCACACATTTACACATCCATAAGCAGTGGGTCAGACTTCTTGATTTTTGTCAATCTAGTGTTTTAAAATGGTATCTCATTGGAGTCTTAATTTATATTTCCCTAAGGGGAATTTTCTTAAAGAATTCAAAATGAGACCCAGAGTGGCAAAATCACTTGCTCAGGCTAGCTAGTAAGTGGTGGAGCCAGGATTTGAATTTAGGTCTCCTGACCCATGCCACTTCAATCTGCTTGTCTGCCTCTTACATCTCTGGGAGTGCCTCTCTCTTTCCCTCCAGTCTCACCTGCGCTCCAGGATCTTCTTGAACTCAATGCGCATGAGCTGACCCCGGGCTTGTGCCTGGATGCGGGTGATGATGCGGCTCAGCCTCTCGTCCCGCATCTCCTCCAGCAGCCCCAGCAGCCCCGCCTTGAAGAACACCTGGGGGAGAGGGGTAGAGCCAAGGGGGCCACAGCCTCAGAGAAGGGTAGCCAGGGTGGAGGGAGAGTGTGGGAGACGCTGGCTCAGCTCCCCAGGGCCCTGTTACCCATACATCCTAGACCTGGGAGTGAAATGTGAAAAACAAGACAGAAAGGAAGCCTGGGTTCCAGCCCTTGGTTGATACGGGTAGCCAAGAATCAGGGGTTGCCTTCCAAACTCCCAGCTGGTCCACTCAGCATGGTCGCACATCCTACAACGCCACCCTATGGGGCTCTAGACTCACCTTGGTGTGGCCGAACTTGTACTGGTTGTGGTCAATGTCCAGGGAGCCCAGCAGCTTCTCTGACCCTTTCCTGCTGTCAATGAACTGGCCCTCAGGGATGGCTGCCGGGTTCAGGATGCGGTACCTGGGAGGGAGGTGCCCGTAGTTACCCACGTTCTGCACTGATCTGCTCTGCCCACAGAATCTGAGGCCACCTGAAGACTCTCTTCCCACCCGAGGCTGCCCATGCTCCCCCTGTTCCCTGAGCCCTGGGGGGCCCTGGTACCCACCTCTGCCGGAAGTCCCCGTAGAGGATGCGGTTGGGGAAGCCCTTCCTGCAGATGCGGATGCCCTCCAGCACGCCATTGCAGCGCAGCTGGTGCATGACCAGGGGGTTGTCCATCACCCCTGTGGCAGGAAGGGAGAGGGAGAGGGTCAGCCTTAGGGCAAGTGGATGCCAAGTGCCCTCTCCAGACCAGACCCTTGTGCATCGCTCACCAGGAGCCTTCCGTTCATTGGGGATGAGGCAGCGCACAAAGTGAGGGTGGGTGGTCCTCAGGTTGGTCATCAGCTTGTTCAGATTCTCCTGGGGGTGGATGCGTGTTGGAGGTCAGGAGCCACAGGGACCATCCCTTTGGTCCCTGAGCCCTGGGACCCAGACAAGCTGTCACCAGAACCCTCAAAGGGATAGGGAGCTGATACCTAATTTATGATGTGAGTTCAGGCTTGTATAGAATTTACATGCCAAAAACGACCACATAACTCTAGCTTCTTTCCTCTCCAAACTCAGAGCATCAGGTTAGAGTGGTGCAGACAAAATGCTCTGGGCTGGGCCTGCCCACCACAAGTCTCTTGGCATCTCTGGGCCCTTCTTACCCGGTGGAGGGCCGATACTGTCTGAAATGATGAGCCCTTTTTCTTGCCTCCTTTGCCTTTACTGCTGTCCCCTAATAACAAGAGAAGGAATGATGAACAAGGGCTTGAAAATGGACAAGCCCTCGGGTAGGGGCAAGGCTCCGCTGCTCACTAGATGTGTGACTTTGGGCAAGTTATTCTCTAAGTCTCAGTTTTCTCATGAGGAGGAGAAGAAGATTAGAAAAGATCAAGCATGGAGCGTGCCTTTCCAGGGCTTGGCACAAAGCAAGCATTGAAATAACTTCAGTGCTTTCTCCTCCCATTCCCTTCTAACCCCTATCCATGCTTACATCTTTCCACTTTCTACTTTTCTTCTTGTACTTTACCCTCATCGTTTCAGTTCACACCCTTTCTCATCCTTCTCTGAACTGGAGGCCCGTTTGTTCTACTGTATGTTCAGTGATCCTCTCAACATTTACTGTGACCTCCTGCAGGCACGGCTCCATGCCAGGCCTGCTGCAGTGATCTGCGTGCCACCCTCACTGATTTTCAGTTGCTCAGAGTCTTGAAGAGATGCACAGCATGTACAGCAATGTCCATAACCCAAAGGGGAAAATGGCACTTCCACAGAAGGGGTAGAGATGGGCTGTTGTGGGATCTCCTGACCCCCTCCCGTGGCTCACGGTCTCCCTCCCGCCTTTAGAGTTGTGTGCTTTGAAGCAGCGGGATCCTGGCCCCTTGCACCTCCAGAACTGCTCTGGCAGTGCAGGGCTGCCCTCTTACCGACATCAGTGGAGGCATACGAGGAGAAGAGTGTGGCCATGAGCTTGAGGGAGGACTTCTGGTACAAGCCCACTACCGTCTCGTTGAGCGGGTCTTTGTTCTTCTCCAGCCAGCCTATGATGTTGTAGTCCACGGTCCCAGCGTAGTGGATCAGGGAGAAGTGGGCTTCCGGCTTCCCCTTGATGTTACGTGGCTTCTGGAAGTTGTTGGACTTGCCCAGGTGGTTGTCGTAAAGCTTGGCCTTGAAGGTCATGTCAGTGGCCTTGGGGAACATGCACTCCTCCTCCAGGATGGACATGATGCCCATGGGCTGATGGTGGGGTGGGGAGGGGGAGAGCATCACTTGAGTGCACTCCCAGGCTTGCAGAGTCCCATACCCCGACAGAGGAGAGACTGCAGCAGGCAGGCCACAGAGAGCCCGGGCTGGTACCTCGTGTCCCGATACAGGAAGCCAATATTCCTGGAGTTAACCTAAATCCAAATACATTCAGATCTGGCCAGTGTAACCTCTTTCTGCCCCAGTGGACCCAGAGAAGAGCCCTGTATTCCCAATCCCCAGCCTCTGTCCCCCCCAGGGCTCAAGAACAGCCCCTTCTTCCTGAATGGCTCCCTGCCCCAGCGTGGGGTGAAGGCTGGAACAGAAGTGTGTCAGAGGCGCCAGACTACAGGGCAGGCCAGACTCGTGCCTATATGATGGGTAACAATCGTTCAAGGAATGGTTAGAGGGATCCAGGTTCTGCACAATGTCCTGCACTTCAGAAAGCGTAGCAGCTCTTGACTTTTCTTGGGACAGGGATCCTACTGAGAATTTGGCGAATCCAAAGACTCCCTCCCCAGAAAAATACACATACACACACACACTTGCATATACACCTCGCCCACCACCAGTCCACACACACCTTTACATACAATTTCAGGGAAATCTGAGGCCTCTGGAAGAGCAGCAGCCTGGATAACTACGCAAAGCTTTTGGGGAAGGCCCTGTTTTCTGACTGGCCGTGGCTGGGCTGGGGGAGGGGCAGTTGCTACGGCCTCTGGCCTCTATCAGCAATGGAGCCCGGCGAGTAAGTCAGCACTAGGAGCCTCCCACCAGCTCCGTCCTGTCTCCTCTGAGAAACCTCCATAGATAAGAGGAGCTGAAGACAGGCTTACCCTCAGCCAACAGGGAGAGGATGCGAAGCCAACATGTCTAGTTTCAGCCTAGTTTCTTTCCGTGAATGATGCTTCTCATGGGGTGTCAGAGGGGCCAGGAGAGCCCTCTCCTTCACTGCATCCCCCTCTTAAGACCCTGGGAGGTGTCCACCAGACAAGACAAGGTCTTAGGTGCTGGGGAGAGTAGGAAGGGCTGGACCTGTGTATGCTTGTGATGTCAGTGTGTGAAAGCAGGGTTTGGGATTCTGGGGACTAGTTTCCTGGTTGTAGAGGGACAGGGCTGTCACTTTGTCTGGGATGGCGGGTGAAGGGGACCTGGGTGGAGGGGCCGAAGCGGCACCTTCTCGATGAGGTCGATGCAGGCCTGCAGGTCCATGCCGAAGTCGATGAACTCCCACTCGATGCCCTCCTTCTTGTACTCCTCCTGCTCCAGCACGAACATGTGGTGGTTGAAGAACTGCTGCAGCTTCTCGTTGGTGAAGTTGATGCAGAGCTGCTCAAAGCTGTTGAACTACAGAGGGGGTGGGGTGGGGGAGGGGAGCGGGTCAGGCGGGCAGCTGTCCGTGGCCCACGGGGTGGGCCCAGGGCTGTGTCCAGCCCGGCAAGGGGTGCAGCTGGTCCCTCCCCTCCCCTGTCAGGGCGGGGAGGGAGAGCCGCCTGAAGACACATGACCGTCTCCACCACTGCGGAGCCCACCGCCATCCCCGCGCCTGGCCTGCAGCCGGCTCAGCCAGCGGTGGCTGCCTGTGCGAACCAGTGAGTTACTGTTCTCCTGGCCCCGGGGCTCCCCACTCACGTCGAAGATCTCGAAGCCGGCAATGTCCAGGACGCCTATGAAGTATTGGCGCGGCTGCTTGGTCTCCAGGGTGGCATTGATCCGCATCACCATCCAGTTGAACATCTTCTCGTACACGGCCTTGGCCAGCGCCCCGATGGAGTAGTACACCTGTTGGACATTCTGCCCCTTGGTGACGTACTCATTGCCCACCTTCACCCGAGGGTGGCACAGCCCCTTGAGCAGGTCGGCTGAGTTCAGCCCCATGAGGTAGGCAGACTTATCGGCATCTGGTGGAGAAGGAAAGGGATAAGCAAGCACTTTCAGCAGACCCTCTTTCCCTTCCCAGGACCATCAGGTCCTACCTCTCTCGTTAAAGAGTTGCAAATAGGGACTTCCCTGGTGGCGCAGTGGTTAAGAATCTGCCTGCCAATGCAGGGGACATGGGTTCGAACCCCGGTCTGGAAAGATCCCACATCCCGCGGAGGAACTCAGCCCGTGCGCCACAACTACTGAAGCCTGCACGCCTAGAGCCCGTGCTTCGCAAGAGAAGCCACCGCAATGAGAAGCTCGCGCACCGCAACAAAGACCCAACGCAGCCAAAAATAAAATCGCTGAAAGGCACCCCTTTTGGACACAGAATGGGAGACCGTGCTCCCAGAGGACTGTCTCTGCATGACGGGCAGACACCCATCCCCTCAGGCCTTCTCAGCGCCTGCTCTCCCGCCATTGAACCTTCAGTGCCGTCGGGCTCGGCCTGCTCCTCTCGCTGCTTCTGCTTGAACTTCATGTTTCCGTAGTGCATGATGGCGCCCGTCAGCTTGTAGACGCCGGCCTTCTCCTCAGGAGCAAAGCCCAGCACGTCGAAGGCGCTCTGGGGCAGGGCGAGAGAGGCAGAGTGGGGCCTCTGGCGGGGCGGGCGGCCCAGGAGCCCCGGGAGCCCTCCCACTACCTCCTCACTCACATCCGTGGCCACCAGCTCCTCGGAGTCGTCGATGGAGGCCACGGACACCTCCCCCTGAGACACGAAGGCGTAGTCGTAGGGGTTGTTGGTGACCAGCAGCATGTCTGTCCAGGCAAGGGACAGGGCAGGGGACGAGGCGGTGGGAGGGGGCACGGTGGGGGGGAGGGGTGGGGAGAAGGGAAGAGCGGGAGTAGGTAGAGAGGAGGACCGTCAGCCAGGACCAAGGGGGAGGATGCAGAAGAAAAGGAAAAGTGGGCGGCGGGGACCCAGGGTGGGAGGATGGTGGGCAAATGACAGGTGGGAGAAGGGGAGGCAAATGCAGAGGAGAAGGAGTAAAGCAGCAAGGAAGGGTGGAAAGGGAGGCAAGAACTGACACACGGGAGTCCAAGGTGAGGGAGGAAGAGAAAGGCAATGGGCAGATGGAAGGAGGCGGGGTGAGCAGGCTGGAGGGATGGGTGAGGAGGAGGAGGGATCTGCCCTGCACAGGCGGGCTTGCGGAGGGTGCTGGGGCAGCAGGGCCATCGGGCTGGGCTCACCCAGCAGCTCTGGCTTCTTGTTGGACAGGATCTGGTAGAAGATGTGGTAGTTCCTCTCAGCCTTCAGCTGGAAGATCACGCGGGACTTCTCCAGGAGATCTGAAGTGAGGAGAGGGGAGGAAGGCAGGTAAGGAGGGAAAGAGCCAAGCCAGCAAAAGGGCGGAGGTCAGGGGAGAAGGGCTCTCACGGCAAGTGGAGAGAGCCAGGGGAAAGATACGGTTTAAAGGAAAAGAAATTCTAAAGCCAAGAGGCAAATGTAGACAGAGACAGAAGATGGAGGGGAAATGTTGATGTGGGGCATCCAGCGGGAATGAAGGCAGAGGTGGAGGACCCGGAGGTGTGTGCAGGGCTCCCCACGTACTCACAGGTTTCTATGTCTGCAGAAGCCAACTTTCCGGTGGCTCCAAAGTGGATCCTGATGAATTTCCCCTGGGGGCAGATGGGACAAAGAGTGAGAGAACTGGCCAGAAGAGACGCGCGGAGATCCTGGACCTCAACGCAACCCAGAATGCCCTGGACGGTTCTGGAAATGTAAATGACTTCTTTGGAATCCCAGTTTAGTATCAGTAAAACAGGGAAGAGGATGCCCATCCCCACATGCCACCCAGGGATCTCTGAGCAGAAACGACACAGGAGGGGACTTCCCTGGTGGTCCAGCTGTTAGGACTCTGCTCTCCCAATGCAGGGGGCCCAGGTTCAATCCCTGGTCAGGGAACTATCAATAGATCCTGCACACCGCAACTAAAGATCCCGCATGCCACAACGAAGATCCCACGTGCCGCAACTAAAGCCCCAGCTCAGCCAAATAAATAAATAAATAAATAAATAAATATTTTTTTAAAAAAGAAAGAAATGACACAGGAATGAGCACTGATAGAATGTGTCCTGTTTGAACCTCTGATACGATCTCTTGTAATCCTCCCAATAACCAGCAAGGTAGATACTACTACCTCCGTCTCATTGATGAAGGAACTGGGGCTCAGAGAGGTGTGGGGACTTGCTGGGCAGATGGAATGCTGGGGAAATGGCTCCAATGCCCATGCTCTCTTCCCACTTCCAGTGTGGAAGAGCTTTGGAAACAGTCATAAGGAAAATCTAGAATGTGACCCAAATCAGCCCTGTTACTCGGCTCTGGAACAGCTGTGGTGGCTCAGGGTCTCTTTTCTTGAGTTCCCAGTACTCGGGGGCCAGGTTGAGTGGGGAGGGTTTGGAGTGTGTGTGTGTGTGTGTGTGTGTGTGTGTGTGTGTGTGTGTGTGTGTGTGTGTGTATGTTATTTGATATCCCAAAACCAAATGCAGGACAATCAACCAGGTGGGGTGACTGTTGGCAAAACTGCACCCCCTTTTTTTTGTTGAGGCCGCATGAGGCCAGTTGGCAGTGGTCAGGTGCACTCACGAAGCGGGAGGAGTTGTCGTTCCGGACGGTCTTGGCGTTGCCGAAGGCCTCCAGGGCGGGGTTGGCCTGGATGATCTGGTCCTCCAGGGTGCCCTGCAGGGGAGCAGAGCGCGGGGCTGCGTCTCCTGTCCTCCTCCAGGTGGTGGTGGGGAGGGCGGGGGTGTGTCTGGATGGACTGCTGGTGGGTCTGCAGCTCCAACAGGTCATATTCAGACCTCAGAGTGTGCGTCTCCTGCCAGGTAGGTCTTGAGCACTGGGCTCAGGGGTGCAGTCCACACTGTTTCCCAGGGCAGGGCTAGGGGTCACCTGGTCAGCCTGGCCCCAGTCCCCCTCTGCCGAGCCCGTGGCCCACCCGGCACCTTGGTTGCATTGACGTTGTCCTTCTTGCCACGGTCACCTATGGCTGCGATGCTGGCAAAGTACTGGATGACACGTTTCGTGTTCACAGTCTTCCCTGCCCCAGATTCTCCGCTGGGGGCAATAGGGACCCATCAGAACCCAGATTCCCACCGTCCTCCATTCGAAGTTCAGCACTGCACCCTCTTCTCTCAGAGTCCCAGCCATCTAATCTCCTCCCCCGGGGCCCAGCTCCCTGCAGAGTCCGCCCAACACTGTAGGTCACTCCGGCACTCCTCGGAGAGCCCAGTTCCTTGCAATCTCTGCCTTAAACCTTTCCTCCCCACCCCATCAGCCCCAGGAATCAGCCTGGGTCCCCCTCAGCCCACGCCCCTCTGTGGCTGGATGGTGTTTGCTCACGTGATAAGAATTGACTGGTTCTCCCGATCTGGAAGAGAAAAGAGCAGAGGCAATGGGGTCAGGGCTGAGGGCCCAGGTCCACGGGTGTGGGGCTGAGGGGCCACAGGTCAGAACAGCCGGCCCACCTGTCAGCATGTACTGGTAGGCGTTGTCGGAGATGGAGAAGATATGGGGCGGTGCCTCGCTCCTCTTCTTGCCCCGGTAGGCGGCCACCACCTCGGCGTTGTACACCGGCAGCCACTTGTAGGGGTTGACGGTGACGCAGAAGAGGCCCGAGTAGGTCTGAAGTGGGAGATAGGGCAGTCACGAGAAGTTGGAGGGGAGAGCCTGGGATGGGCCGTGGTGACAGGCAGAGGAGTCCCTGGTCAGCCCAGCTGGCTCCTCTCTTCCTGCAGCTGACCAGGGACGGGATGGGGGCAGAGAGCCCTTTGGGAGAGTTCCAACCTCCTCCCCGTGAGAGAATCGCCCCGGCCTACTTTGGACTCTGTGCAGGACAGGCTGCCCGCCGTGTGCAGGACACTCACGTAGATCATCCAGGCTGCGTAGCGCTCCTTGAGGTTGAAAAGCACCGCGGGCTCGTGCAGGAAGGTCAGCATGGCCATGTCCTCAATCTTGTCGAACTTGGGCGGGTTCTGCTGCAACACCTGGTCCTCCTTCACGGTCACCGTCTGGGGAGGGGGTGGGGCATTAGGACAGGGGTGACCACACTCCCACCAGGACCTTGCCAGCCTCGCCCACTTACCTCCTCCCAGAATACAGGCTGTGACCTGGCCTCGTTCCCCTAGCTCTTCTCTCACCAGTGCCTGGGCCCTAGCCCATAGCTCCCCATGACACCAGATAATTTGCCTGCCCACTGCCTCTCCCTTCCTAGGGACTGTCCTAGAGTCCCTGTGTCTTGCCAGTTCCCCAGACCCTGTGCCCATGAGCATCACCTTTCAGTCCCTGCTTAATTGTCTAGGGCTGGCCGCTCTCTGACCTGTGCACACACACCTTACCCTGACTCCTGGGGGCAGTACTTCAGGGCATCAATTGCTCAGGGCAAACCTTGCCACTAATGGAAGAACATCTCACCCAGTCTACCCTACACTCTTCATTGGTCACTGTCAAATGGTTTGATCGTCACTGGTCAGTTTGCCGTGCCCTGATGTCATGAGATCCTTCAAGTAGGTATTCCAGCATTTTTTACAGTGGAGAAAGCTGTGGATCGAATAACTGAATAATTTGCCAGCATGGTGGCTGCTAGTGGCAGAGCTGGGTTCAGGGTCAAAGTCCCCAGAGGTTGTGGCCTGTTATTACACACTTCAATGGGACGCAACGGTCAGCCAGCATGTCTGCGAGGCACACGGTTCAGAGCCCCTGCTGCTGGCCAGTGGTAGTTCTCGTGGCTGGCATGAGGGACCAGGACTGTGGATTTCTGAGTGCTGGTTGTCAGCCCTGGACTGAGCATTCAGCTTAAGAGCTCCTGCTCTTTACGTTCATCGGTAAAAGTTTGCTCTTGGTATGGCTGGGGAGGACTGGGGAGACTCGGTTCATGGAGGAAACTGAGGAAGAGTGGAAGGATGCAGGTTTGAGAAGGGAGCTTCATTTGATGCCGTGTCTATGCCCTCTTTATCTACAAGTCCCCTCTGAGGAGGAAACCAGCTGAGGTTTTCGGCCGCCAGCATCCTCTCTGGCAACGGGCTGGCGTGGGGTCTTGTTACACCTGCTCAGACCTAACAAGAAAGGTCAGTTCTCACTCAGATGCTGGGCTTCTCGAGGGGGGGGCTCATCCAGCACCCCCGCTGGCTTTGGCTCTTCTCCAGAGCCCCTCAGCTCCACTGCATGTGGCTCCACCCCTGCACCCACCACCCCGTGCTGTGCCCCACGCACCTTGCCGTTCTCCGTCTCCGCAGTGACCTTGCCTCCCTCCCGGGACAAGATCTTGGCCTTGACAAACTCTTCCTTGTCATCCGGCACGAAGCACTCAGTGCGGATGTCGAAAGGCCGGGTCTGGGCCTCGAGACGCTCCTTCTCTGACTTGCGGAGGTACTGAGCTGCCGCCCCAAAATCGGCCATCTGGGCATCGGTCATCTTGTCCCTCCTCTGCGGCTGAGACAGGAAGGCCCAGGCCTCAGTGGGTGGCATTGCCCTCTGCTCCCGACTCTCTGCCCCACCTCCTCACCACCTGGGTCCTATCACTCTCACCTCCCTACCTGGCCTGGGTCCAGCCCTCCCCAACTCGGGTTTTGCTTCCCTTGCCCTCTGATGTGAAGCTGAAGGAGAATCTGTGAGGGGTCTGCGTGGAGTGGAATTGGCTAGAGTTTGCTAAGGTGAGGTGCTGAGCTGCTCAGAGGAGAGACAGGGGGCCCCTGGTGTAGCAACCTGGCTTCCAGGAGAAAAATGGGGTGGTTCTCACCCGGAGATCTCTTCACAAATCCTGGAGACTCTGGACCATGGGCGGAGCCACAGAGGTACAGCCAGGTAGAGGGAAGAACAGACAAGGAGAATGAGGAAAAACGGAGGCAGGCCCATGGGGAGAAGTAAGCCGGGAGGCTAAACCGAGAGCCAGCCGAGTGGGACAGACCGACATGGGCAGTCAGGGGCAGATGAGAGGCAGAGAGACAGGAAAGAAAGGATGCAGAGCTAGTAAAAGTGAGAGGAGTGGGATGTGGAATCCGAGTTGGAAACAAGAGAGGCAAGGAGATTAGAACACGAAGCCGTGAGGGCAGGAGGAGAGACAGACAAAAAAGCATGATATTGACAAGTACTGACAAAGACCAAGAGGCAAAATAAAATTGGACAAAGAGACGGAAGCCATCCAAAGAGGGACAAAGATGGAGAAAGCACACGGAGGATACAGAAAGCAGGAGAGGACAGATGCAGGGAAAGAAATGCAGATAGGAGAAGAAAAGAGGTTTCTGGTTTTCCCCTTGGAACCTCCCCTCTGTCAGTGGAAACTTCCCAGGGCTGGAGAAAGTCAGTTTTAGCAGAAGCCTTGGGCCTCCGACTGACCTGCACCCCCGTTCCCCTCAAGTTGGGGGCTCTGAGGGCTGGCCACGGAGCTCCCACCCAAACCCCATCTTACCTGGTTCAGAGGAGTGTCAGTCTGTCCCTAGAGCACGATCCTTTATATCCCGCTGCAACCACCCACTGCCTAAATTTGGAGTCCTTCCCTAGGGACCCTCCCTCCCACCTCTCTCCCCTCCCGGCCCCTCCTCCCTTGATCCCTTGGCTCTGGAGGTGACAAGAGGACAAGAGGGCCTCCAGATTTGCCCATGAAAGGTCTGTCGCCCTAGCCCCTCTGGCTCCAGGGCCTTTTTTTAGTCCTCGGGCACATTCCTCCCCTCCAAAGGATTGATGGGCAGATAGTGGGAAGACAGGACTTCTCACATCACTGCCCCTGCACCACCAGGCCCTTACCTTGGTTATTTTTAACCTGAAGGGTGAGTTGAGCACTCTGGGTGAGGGCCACTTTCTACTGCAGGCCAGATGCTTGTCCCCTGCCCCCAACCACGGGCTCCCCTCCCTCCTTTCCTCCTGGCCTGTCCTCACACAGCCCAGGCTGGGAGCAACTCCCCACTCTATCTGGACTTGGAGTCCCGTGGTGCTGGGGACTGGTACCTGGAGCCAGGATGCCCAGGGAGGGCTCTACGGCCCAGATCCTTGACTCAGTTTCCTTTTGTCAGGAAAAGAATTGCCATGCTGCCCTCTCTGTGCAGTCCTGGTTTCCTTCTGGTCCCCAAGTCTGCAGGCAGGTGTCCTCCTGGGAATGTGAGGCTGCATTACTCTGGAGGCACATCTGGAGCCCCTAGCCCCTCCCCTGCTGCTCCTGATACAGTGACCGCCGTCTAACCGCTCAAACAGAGGAAGGGATGCCCCCACTCCACCAAAGCAGATTCGCACCCAGACCCACAGTCCAGCACCCTCACACATGGCCTTGGCCACCGTGGGTCCGTGCCCATTCTTAAACACACGCATACAGATATTTCACACTTACACACTTAAGTTTGCAGATTTTCCTTCTTGCTTTTATGCACACTGAAACACACACACACATAAGCTTTTACTCCTCCTCTGCCACCCTCTGCTCCTGGTGAGGGGCGGGGTAGGGTGGGGAGGGGCAAGAGGTGTTAATCCCGGGGCCTGAGGCGGCGGGAGAGGTGGGGGGGCTGCTCCCTTCCGCCTCTCTGGGCTGCCAGAGGATGCAGGTGCTGCTGAGACTGGCTGGGGTCCTGGCCGCCCCAGGGATTTACACGAGCTGGGCCCCAAGTTCTGCGTTCCAAAGGGCGGGGGTGGGGCTCTGCCGGCCGCTCCCCCTCCCCAGGTAGAACCCCAGCGCTCTCTCCCGACCCCGACCCTCGTGGGGCTCATACTCACACGTCCGTTCATGGGTGTCCTCCAGTGCCCCAGGCCCTTAGGGACCCCTCCCCAGCCTCCAGTGATGCCGCCTCTGGGAGGCGGTAGGTGTCAGGTCTTCAACAGGCCATGCCTGTGATGACTAAGTGGACATTGTGTGCAGGAAACAAAGCCAGACTGCCCTGCCCTGGCTTGCCCTACACCCTCACACCCAGGAACGCTCTCCCAGCTGCCCCTCCCAAACCATCTCCTGTCACTTCTCAATATAGCTCTAGAGTGGGGAGGTGGGTAGGACGGACAGGGGTCAACTTCTCTGCTTTCCACCAAATATGTGGTCTCTCCCCCAAGGCGCCAACTCCTTAGGACCCTCCACTGCCCCATTAATGGACTCAGGGATACATCTGTCTGCAGGGAACATGTACTGCACATCCAGTGTCCTTGGGGGGACCTGAATCAACCCCACATTCCCATCTCCTGCAGGTGCATATGCCAAATTGTTCCCCCAGGGGATGCAAGCTACTTGTCCCCAGCTCTAGGTCACTGGAGGACCTAGTGTGCAAGCTGGCGGTCAGCCCGTGGCCCAGTGCGTCACTGCCTGGTTCCCATTGCCATGGGGACGTGATAAGGGGCTGAGAACACCAGGTCAAGCTGGGTCAGGCCCAGATGACAAAGACTAGGCTTTGTCCTCAGGGAACCCTATGTCCTGAGCAGGCCAGACTGGGTACAGGTGGAGTGGGGGTGAGGGGTAGGCAGGCAGTTCCCACTGTCTCCCGTGGAAGGAGGAGGAGGAGGGGAGGGGTTAAATTGGTCCCAGGGCTCTTCCCCCTGTCTGGTCTGGTTTGCCCTTCTCTCTCTTTCCTAGGCCCCCTTCTCTCCCCAGCTCTCACATCCATCCCTGCTCTCCGTCCTCCCTCAACTGCTTCCTAAAGCAATTCCTCATTCTGCTAGAAGTCCTGGACAGTGAGGGCACGGGATGGAGACTCCTGCCACAGGGAAGGGGATGAGGAGGCAGGGCTAGCCTTGGCACCAGGTTGCCCTTCTTTTGCCTGCTCCCCGTATGTCTGTCTCCCTTTCCCTCTGCCTGGTTCCCTGTCTCAAAATTGGGCCTGGCCTCTGATTCTCCCTGGCACCATGTGTCTGCCCATCGCGGGGTCTGACATGCCTGCATTTCCATGAGTCTCTGCCTTCTCTAAGCGCACCCTCGGCTCGCTCGCTGCCTGTTCCATCTCTGCCTCCACACCCTGCTCCAGGGTCTTCACCTGCTTCTCTCTAACCTGACTGTTCTCCACTTTCTTGATTTTGCTTTCATCTGAAGGTGACCCAGGATTCTCTCCTTTGCCCAGTACCACCCCACCTCGCTCTCCCGGCTTCTCGGTCCAAGGCTTACCCTCCCTGTCTCCTCTCCCCTCCTCTCTCAGCACCCTCCTTCCGTGGCTCAGCTGCCAGCCCTGTCAACCGCCCCCCATCCCCTGGTCTGCTACCCAGTCTCTGGCTGTTCCTCAGCCTCTCTCCTCTGCTCTGGGAGCTTGGAATCTCTGGGCATCCCCTGCGTCTCCCTTTTCAAGTGTGTCCCTCTCTTTCCTTCACTTATCTCCTCATTGCTCTCCAAGTCCTTCCTAGGAAGAGGAGAAGTGCTAGGCGAGGAGAGTGGAGGAGGATGTGAGGAGAGAGGTGGGACAGGCTGTGGGTCTTTCCAAGGGAGGACACAGCACTTCCTCTATCTTTTCTCTCTGTTGGTTTCCTCCAGGCTTTTGAGCCTTCTCCCTCTCTCTCCACTGCCCCGCCCCTCAGGTCTTGCCTTTTTCCTTCCCTATTCCCCTTCTCCCCTCTCCCTCTCCTCCCGTTCTCTAATACTGGCATTCCCACCTTCCTGGCTGCTGCATTGGGAGCTCAGAGCCCAGAGTGGCTGTGTGTGGTGCATGGGGGAGATTCAGGCCAGGGCCTCCCAAGCCCCTGCCCTCTGTGGCCCATAGCCCCAGGCCTTCCCTGAGCAGCCCAGGTGTGGCAGCGACTCCAGGGGGGCTAGGCTTGTTTAGTTGGAGGGGAGCCTGCTCCTTCCTCCACTTTCCAGCCCTCCGGCAACCCATCCCCTCCCCTCCCTTCCCCAGGGTCCTGCTCACACGTGACTCTCCCCAATCCCTCCTCTGCCTGCCTCCCCTCCAGATGGCCTGCTCTAAATGGGCCAAAGGACCCCTGTCTTCCAGCAAGACCAGACGAGGAGGGTCCTCGGGAATGGAGGCTACCATGGGAAGTAACGAGGGAGAAGAATGGAGTGCCTTGGACCAAGGGCGAGGGCCCGGGAGGAGGTGAGGAGGAGAGGAAGGTGGGCTAGGGTACAGCTCTCCTGGTCGTGATGGGGAGGTGGTTGGAGACCGTGGAGGCTGTGTCTGGAAGGGGGTGGGCTATGGATGCAAGTCCTTGTGCCCCCTCAGATACCTGCCTCGGACTGGGGCTGGGGGCCCACCTGCCCAAGTGGGTCACGCCTCAGGGGGCACCCTTACACACCAAACCTCCTCCCCACAGCCCAGCTTCAGTATTGTCAGAGGTGAGGGCAGTGTTGATCAGATCTGGGGTGTAGGTCCATGCAGGTGGGCTCACTTGCTCTAGGAGAGCCTTAAGGGCCTCCCTAAATCTCCTTTAACTCCCAGGGTCTCTGGGCCAGGGAGAGGGCTGGCAGGAGAGGTGTCCCCTGCTGAGGAGGAGGTGAAGGGGAGCACCTGGCAGGGCTGCACCAAGGATGCTCAGAGCCTCACAGGCTCCCCAGGGAGGCCTCCTGGGTCTGGACTCCTCCTCTGGAGCACCCACCCCCACCCCGCGTCCATGTCCTTGTGTTCCTGTGGCTGGCAGACTGTGAAGAAGAGTCTAGAGGCAGGATCTCACTTCAAGGAAAATTGCTTTATTCCGCTTCCTCTAAAGGGGCTGCTCTCCGGCCTCCAGGACTGGGAGCTTCGTTGCACCCTCAGGATGGGGCAGATCAAGGAGATGTGGCACAGCTACTCCTCGTTCAAGCCCTTTGGGAAGGAAACAAAGTCCAAACTAGCTCCAGAGAGGTGGGTGTTGGGCAGGGATGGGCACAGGCAACAAAGGGGAGATGGGCCCCGATGTGGGGAGGCCCCCTGGTGGTGGGAGATGGGTCCTAGGGGTCAGTGTGGAGGGCAAGTTCTGGAGGGTAGGGCTCTAGGGTCAGCTGGAAGGATGCTTCCTGGGTGAGGACAAGGGGTCCTCTGGGAGGTGCATCTTAGGTTGGAATTACAAGGTTGAAGGCCTAAACTAGGTGGAAGAGAAGTAGAAATAGCAGTTGGGGGAAATTGGGACACACTAGGTGTCTATCAGTTGGGGTCTTTGCTGACCACCCTAGGGCTGGGATTCACAAAATCATTGGTAGTCAGAACGGGAAGAACCCTAGAAATCATGGAGGACTGAGTTACCCCGCCTCTGGGGTCGTGGGGTTCAGCTGTGAGGGTGAATGAAGGGGAGGGATGCTGGTGCGAGGGGCTCTGTCCGAGGGGGACTGATGTGTGTGTGGGTGCTGCCGTGCGGGAAACACACCTTGGCGCCGATGTCGCGGCTCTTGGCCCGCAGCTTGTTGACCTGGGACTCGGCGATGTCCGCCCGCTCCTCTGCCTCATCCAGCTCGTGCTGTACCTTGCGGAACTTGGACAGGTTGGTGTTGGCCTGTTCCTCCTGAGGGGGTTTGGGGGGGCGGGAGGATAAGGTGAGAGGAGCCAGGGGTTATTAGACTCCCAGCCTGGGGGCCAGCTCCTTGTCCCCTCCTCCGGGCCTGGGCCCCATCAGGGTCACTCACCGCTTCCTCGGCCTGGCGCTTGTAGGCCTTGACCTTCAGCTGCAGCTTGTCCACCAGGTCCTGTAGCCGCAGCAGGTTCTTTCTGTCCTCCTCCGTCTGGGGGTCGGGCAGAAGTGAGTATGGCATAGTCAGGGGAAGCACTGCAGCCCCTTCCCCACTTGTCAGCTTTACCCTGAATGCAATATCCTGACCCAATTCAACTTCTGGATCCTCACCAAACACTTGAGTTCTCCTTACAATTTCTTATCAAAAAAGGTATGAATACTTTTAATGGTTTGTACCAAGAAAGAGTCTAGGGAGCGGATGGGCTCCCTGAAATTGCACGCAAAACTGTGTGTGTGCACAGGCCCTGGGGGGCCCGGGGGGTCCTGGGGGCCCATGGAGAGTAACCCCCTGCTTCCAGAACCCAGCGTGTGCTGGCGGGAGCTCTGGGGCTGCAGGCCTGATGGGATTTCCTGGGCTGCTGGGAAATGACATTGACTTGATCTAGGTTAAGGACAAGTATGCATAGAGGGATGGCGACTCTCTGGATTAGAATGGAAAGAAAGTCTGATTGACAGTCTGATTCTAGAAAACACCATAAGAGCGAAAGTCTACACTTCCCTGAGTAACCGAAAAGTTCTGAGATTCGTTTTAATGGTTTGGTGTTTTTTGGTGGTGATGACGCCAGGCTAAGGTTTGGCTACATATTTGCTTTCTGGTAATCTGTGCTGGGTGAGCTCTGCTCGAGCTCTGGTGTCCGCAGGGGAAAGGCTGAGGGGGAATGCTGAGGTGGAACTTGAAGGCCAGGAGGCTCAGAGACTGCCCTCTGAGCCAGGGGACACTCAGGGTAGAACAGGGTCAGGCAGAGTAGAAAGAGGGCAGCCAGGGGCTGTACTCTCACTCCCTGACACGTAAGAGGCTACGAGAGAACACGTCATCCCTTTGGGGTGGCTGTCACCCTGGCTCCATTCCCTGATGCAGAGGCCTGGCTCCAGAGCAGCCGTGGCGCCCGCACCTGGTAGGTGAGCTCCTTGATGCGGCGCTCACTCTTCCTCATGCCCTTGATCGACTCCGCGACACGCTTCTGCTCGGCTTCCAGCTCGTTCTCCAGCTCTCGCACCCGGGCCTCCAGCTTCTGCAGCTGCTTCTTGCCGCCCTTGAGGGCGATCTGCTCGGCCTCATCCAGCCGGTGCTGCAGGTCCTTGATGGTCTGCTCCATGTTCTTCTTCATGCGCTCCAGGTGCGCGCTTGTGTCCTGCTCCTTCTTCAGCTCCTCCGCCATCATGGCGGCCTGTGCACGGGAGAGAGCGTCAAAGAACAGGGCCCCGGGGCCTCTTCTTTCCCATTAAGGATCACCTCTTGTCCATGCTGGCCTTTGCTCCCGAGGCCCTCACACCCACAGAGTGGCAGAGTCACCGCTGTGACAGCACAGTGGCCTGGCCTGGACCCACAGCCCTGGTTCGAGGCTTTTGGGGAGGGCAAGAAGGGGAGCGGCCACTCACGTCCGTGATGGCCTTCTTGGCCTTTTCCTCAGCGTTCCTGCACTCCTGCACTGCCTCCTCCACTTCACTCTGAAGCTGGGACAGGTCTGCCTCCATCTTCTTCTTCTGGTTGATGAGGCTGGTGTTCTAGAGAAAGGTAAAGAAAACTATTGAATATAGGCTTTGCCGCCTGATTCTACACTTTTAACCAGAGAACATTAGAACTGGTCATTTTTAAAGAACATGTCTTGCTTTTAGTATTTTCCTTGTTTTGCACCTGCTTTCTCTTTTCCGATGAAAATAGATATATTCTAGACATTATATCTAAAGGGACTCAGCTCTGAAGAAAGACTTCAAGCAGGAAAGGGTCTGTAGTTCTACTCCTGAGCTCTGCAGTAACATGTCTGTGCAGGAGTATGAAAATATTCCAAGGACAATGGGAACAACTTGGTTGAAGGGACTGTATCCTGGAAGTGATTATAGTTATAGAAAGAGTGGGGGGGCTTCCTTGGTGGCGCAGCGGTTGAGAGTCCGCCTGCTGATGCAGGAGACACGGGTTCGTGCCCCGGTCTGGGAAGATCCCACATGCCGCGGAGCGGCTGGGCCCATGAGCCATGGCCGCTGGGCCTGCGCGTCTGGGGCCTGTGCTCCGCAAAGGGAGAGGCCACAACAGTGAAAGGCCCGTGTACCGCAAAAAAAAAAAAAAAAAAGAAAGAAAGAGTGGGGTAAGGAAGAGAGGACCACATCAGGGGGTGATGTCATCATTCCCATATGTACTAGATTACGGAACAAAACTCCACGGGGCAGTGCAGTGAGATGGACATAAAAACTCATTACCGCGTATAGCTGAAAACAGTGTGTATGGGATTGCAGAAAAATGGTGTTCTGTGGAGAATCTGGTTTGCAAGCAGATGCAGTTGTGCTTCTTTCAACTCCAAAAGTCCCATTTTAATACAGCAAGCTGAGGCTGGCTGTCTTCTAGATGTAGGATATCACATAACAGCATGCATTCCACGACTCCCAGATTTGTGATTTTGCCAGGCACCACCAATCAACCATGACACTCTTAGCTGTTAAGTGTCGACCCCTTTCTCAAGGTTGTGGTTCTGCAGCCATGACTAACAGAGGCGAGCTGGTCCAAGAGATGAAATAATTTATGATCCAGGTTGGACATAAGCTTTCTCAGGGCATCTGATTCAGAGCATTGCTAGATGTCCTGGCTCTGCTGCTCGGCAGGTTTCTCCCGGCCTCTCACCTGGGAGTGCAGCAGCTGCACCCGCTCGCTGGTCTCGATCAGCTCCTGCTCGGCCAGCTTCCGGGACCGTTCCGTCTGCTCCACCACGGCCCGCAGCTCCTCCAGCTCGGCCTGCAGCAGGTTGTTGCGCCGCTCCACGATGGCGATGTTCTCCTTCAGGTCATCGTTGGCACGGACCACGTCATCCAGCTGGATCTGGGTGTCCTGCGCATCAGGAGAGTGGGCGTGAGAGCGGCAGCTGGGCCCTGGCCCATCAGAAGGCTGTCAGCTGAACTGGATGCTGTGGAGGGCCCCTGGCGGTGGCTCAGGTGGGACCTGTGGGAGGTGCCGGCAACGGCCCCGGGGCAGGAGGGATCTGGTGCTGTGATGGGACGCCACCCCCCAACTCGGCCACCAGCCCTCTCTGGGTGGGGTGACTTCCTGCTTCCAAGAGTCACCAGGTACCTTCAGCAAGCTCTGGAGGCTCTTGACTTGCTTCTGGGCCTCGGCGGCCACGCGGTTGGCGTGGCTGAGCTGGATCTCCATCTCGTTGAGGTCGCCCTCCATCTTCTTCTTCACCCGCAGGGCCTCGTTGCGGCTGCGTGTCTCCGCGTCCAGGGAGGTCTGCAGGGAGTCCACCACCCGCAGGTGGTTGCGCTTCGCCTGCTCCATCTCCTCGTCCTTCTCTGCCAGCTTCCGCTCCATCTCTGCCTTGATCTGGTTGAACTCCAGCTGGGCCCGCAGGATCTTGCCCTCCTCGTGCTCCAGGGAAGCCTGGAGGGGGGTGTGGAGAGAGGGTTCGAGGAAGTCAGGGCACAGGATGGGGGCAGGGGTCTGTCCATGAATCGTGGATACAAAGTGAGTTCAAGAGTGCTGTAAGTGGTTCAGTCAAAGAAGCAGAAGGAGGAAGAAGAAAAGAGAATTTGAAAGATAGAAAAAAAAGAGTCCTAAGAGAAGGTGATTCAGGCTCTCACAGAGGAGAGCAAGCTATGAAGACAAAGAGGAAAATGAAGAGAGCGGTGTTGCCAAGGAAACCGAGGCAATCAGGCACAGAATGTAAAAACCTGAAGGGGGAGGCAGAGGTGGAAGGAGGGTGGGGGAGTGAAACAGGAAATCTTGTCTAAGATGTAATAGGTAAAATGTTTGTGTGATGAAGGGAACTGAGTGACCGGTTCATTCGTTCATTCCACAATATTTGTTGAGTGCCTACTATGTGCCAGGCACTGTTCTAGGCTCTGAGAATGAAGCAGTGAACAAAACTGCCTGTGAACAGTGAACAAAAAAGGGAGAGGAGAACAGGGACCATAGCCTAGAGCTCAGCTTCTTCTCCCACCGCCTGCGCCCCCTCTACCCCTGTGCGCGCACCTCGGCCTCCTCCAGGGCCGACTGCAGCTCCAGCTTCTCGGCCTCCAGCTGCTTGCGGACCTTCTCCAGCTCGTGGATGGTCTTTCCACTGGAGCCCAGCTGCTCAGTCAGGTCGGAGATCTCCTCTGTGGGAGGGGCGGGCCGCTCAGCGGGGGGCAGCCGGGGTCCAACGGGGGGCACGCCTCTAGGAGCCGCTGGGGGGCGCCACGTGCGGACCCTCCCTGCCCCGCCCCCGCCCCCGCCCCCGGCCTGGGCCCGCACCCTGCAGGTTCTTGTTCTCCCGCTTGAAGGTCTCCAGGTGCTCCAGGGACTCCTCGTAGGCGTTCTTGAGCTTGAAGAGCTCGGTGCTGAGGGAGCGCGCCTCCTTCTGCGAGGACTCCAGCTCCGACTGCGACTCCTCGTACTTCTGCTTCCACTCGGCCAGGATCTGCGGGGACGGGACGCGGCTCACGTCACCGGGCAGCCCCAGCCCCACCTCCAGGGCCGCCCGGGCCCCCCTCCTGGGCTCAGCCTCCTCCCAGCCTCTGCCTCCTGGGAGGACGTTCCTGACTCCCGCCTGCCCGCCTGCTCTGGCCCCTGGCTGCGAGCGCCCAGCCTGGGCCCACCTTGTCGAAGTTCCTCTGCTTCTTGTCCAGGGCCGCGGCGGCCGCGTTGGAGCGCTCCACGTCCACCATCAGGTCTTCGATCTCATTCTGCAGCCGGTGCTTGGTCTTCTCCAGCGAGGAACACTTGGCGTTGACTGCCTCGACGGCCTCCTCTGCGTCTTGCAGCCTCTGGGCCAGCTTCTTCCTGCCCGTGTTGGGGGAAGGGCGGTAGTGATGGGAGAGGGTGGGGAGGATGGAGGGTGTGGATTTGGACAAGGGTACACCTTGTGAGTCTTTTAGAAAACAGTCTTTGAAAACTCAGAAGCATTGTTGGAGAAACCTGAGGACAGGCCCAGGGGCTGAGAACGGGGCAGGCAGAGGTTCTAGGAGGTGTGAAGACCCTCAGCACACGGAGGGCCCTTTCTGAGGCATCCCTAGGCTCTAGGCTGCAGACACGGAGGACACATGGGCTCTGAGCACCCCAATCTCCCCTGCCATGGCACCCTGCCCCAGGTGGGAGCACTCTGCCCTCAGACAAACCTTTTGTTCGTCTTATATTCGGATGAGAAACATAACGCGAGCAAAAAGCTTCCCTGAGAGGAGAAGGAGGTGGGGCCAGGGCAGGGTCCTCTGTGTGGTCAAAACGCAGCTAAGCATCCATCCCCTGTGCTGGACCCACTGAGGAGTGGGCTGGGCTGCATCCTACTCTCACAGGGGCCTCAGCCAGAGGCAGGCTGCCCGGGACTCACTTGGCCTCCTCCAGCTCCTCGGTCCTCTGGATGGCGTCCGTCTCATACTTGGTCCTCCACTGGGCCACCTCCGAGTTGGCCTTGGACAGGACGCGCTGCAGCTCGGCCTTGGCCTCCGTCTCCTCCTCGTATTGCTCCCGCAGCAGGTCACAGTCGTGCCGGGCTGACTGCAGCGCGTGGGCCAGGGCGTTCTTCGCCTGGGAGAGGCAGCACCGGGAGGCGGGTTCAGCTTTCCCTGTGATGCAACTCCAGTTCCTGCCCGTCTCCTCACCCTAAATTTCAGCATCCTCGCATGGCCTCTCCTATTTCTAAATCCCTAGTGGACCTGGAACGGTTTACTATGTACTATAAGCAAAGAAAGTCCATACAGCACTGTACTATTTACAAAACGCTTCTTGCCCATCCCCCCATGCTCCTCACTGCAGCAGGCGTTATCATCCTCACCCCTGTTTTACAGGGAAGGAGACGGAGGCTCAGAGAGGTTAGTTGATTTCCTCAAGATCACCAAGCTCTAAGAGGCAGGTTAAGATTTGAGCCCTGGCCTTTTTTAAAAGTCATAGTCGTTTCCCTTTTTCATGAGCCCAGCAAAGTGCTAAGAATTTCAGGAACCAGTGGAATTTCTTTCTGCAGTTTTCAGCTTGCCCTGCTAATCCCAGGACCACTTGTACAGTTTCTGCATCCCATACCTATACCAAGTGAAGGCCATCACACCTCCCTAGTTTATTTCCTCACCTCACTTCCCCACAACTTGGGCACCCTTACTTCATGCCCTCCAGAGACAGCAGCAGAAAGACAGAGGGCCTCCACATGGGGAAGAGATTAAGGAGGCACGTGGTAGAGTCTGGGCTATTATACCTTTTGGAAAATGGGAAAATACTGGGTAGATGGCAAGCCTCATTCTTAGGAAAGAAAGTGATGTGGATGCGAGGCCAGCCAGTATTCTGGACCAAGTGCCCTGAGTCTAGGCCTCACCTTAACCTCCTCCTCCAGCTGCCTCTTGAGGTCCTCCAGCTGCTGGGTATAGGTGAGCTTGCCTCGGGTCAGCTGGGAGATCAGCGCCTCCTTCTCATCCAGCTGCCGGGACAGCTCACCTGGAGAGGCACCGAGGCATGCTCAACTTCCAAAGGTCAGTCACTCCTCTCTCCCCCAACCCCTCCCTTAACCCTCAGGTCCCATTCTCTGGAGAGATAGGTGTGTGCACCCAAGCCTGGGTGGCTCAGGAAGTTGGGAGACTAGGGTGGGGCTCACCGTTCTCGGTCTGCAGCTTTGCCCGCTGGCTGGTGAGGTCATTGACAGAACGCTGGGTCTCCTCGGCCTTGCTTCGATGCTCATTCATCTGGTCCTCCAGGGTCCGACACATCTTCTCCAGGTTAGCCTGAGACAGGAAGGAGAGTCATACGATTTATGTAGAGGGTGCTGAAGGGGTGTGAGTGGTGCAATTAAAGGAGAAGGGAGGAGAAAGGCATGGAGGAATGAAAGGGTCCAAGAACTGGGTAAAAGAAAGGAAGCGGGAAGCTGAACCATCAAAGAAGAGAGAGGAGACACGGACAGAAAGTGGAGGCAGGTGGAGGGAATTGGAGGAGGGGAGAGGAGAGCAGAGGCCCACCTTGGCCTTGATGATCTGCTCCATGTTGGAGGTGACGTCATCCAGCTCCAGCTTGAACTCGCTCTTCTCCTTCTCCAGCTTCTGCTTCACGCGCTGCAGGTTGTCAATCTGCTCGCCCAGCTCGGCCACGCTGTCGGCGTGCTTCTTGCGCAGGGCGGCCGCCGTGGCCTCGTGCTGCAGCGTGGCCTCCTCCAGGTCCCGCCTCATCTTCTGAAACTCAGCCTCGCGCTTCTTGTTCAGCTCGATCTGCACGGACGTGGCCCCGCCGGCCTCCTCCAGCCGCTCACTGATCTCCTCCAGCTCCCGGGACAGGTCTGAGCGCAGCTTCTCCACCTTGGCCCGGGCAGTGCGCTCGGCCTCCAGCTCCTCCTCCAGCTCCTCGATGCGTGCCTGGGCAGGGTATAGGGGGCTCAGACCCACCGCCTGACCCCTCCATCAGAGCCCCCTCCCCAGGGCTCTAGAAGGCTCCTGGCCTGTCTGGAACAGCAGGCAGCTTAGTTCCACCAGTGGACAGGTAGAAATAAAAGGATTTTGGTGAGATGGTTTGGACATCTGACTTTGGGCCAGAACATTGTACATGCTCTTTATTGGAAGGAAAGTGGTTGAAGCTTGCTCTTGAAGAAGGACAAAGAGACCTGTGTTCCAGGGATAGTTCAAGCGGTTTTGTGGCAAAAATAATAGAAGTTGGAATGAGAGAGCCAGGTTCGTCTGACCAGACAACTAAAGACCCAACACAGTGTCCACTCTAGAGGTAAGAACTGAAGTCACAGACCAGAAGGGCTGAACGGGCCTTAAAAGCCACAGGGAACAAGGGAGGACATATAGACCCAGTCACCAGCTGAACCACAGCTGATATAGGAAGCTGGGATTTCTGTCCCCAGACCCGTGAGTGTTTCAAGATCTCTTCCTATATCATCTTTGGATCAGTCAGCCCTCCTCGAGGTGCTCCACAGGGGAACTGTGATGGCCCAGCACCTTCCTTCACAGACACAGAGCCAGTGCCTGTGATGCTGGGAGAGAACGGCCTGGAGGAGGGTTAGGGTGCTGAGGACCAGCCCAGGGACCTTACCTGAAGCTCTTTGAGCTTCTTCTGCAGCTGGCTGCCCAGGGCCTGCTCATCCTCAATCCTCGCATTGAGGGCGTTCAGCTCAAAGTCCTTCCTGCGGGGAAGGAGGGAGGGTGAGGCAAGGGAGGCTGGTTGGGCTCCAGGAGGGCCTGCCAGTGGTTGGAGATGGTAATGAAACAAACGAGGAGCAAAATTTCATCAAAAAACCCCTAGCTTCCAGGGCTGTTGTAAGGTCCCTGAAAGTGTAACACCTGCTGAAGGATTGAAGTTCAATAGGAAATATAACAGGAAGAGCACTGTAGGTGGAGTGACAGGACCTGGGCTCTGAGATGCTCCCTTCTTTGGTCTGTAAAATGAAGGCGTTGGACTAGGTCGACTCAAAGGCCCCTTTTAGCTCTGATGGTCTTTAATTCTCTCACTGTTACTTTGGGCAAGTTGGTAACCTTTCTGAGCCTTCCTTTCCTCTTTGGTAAGTGGGGTTCAAGTACCATTCTTAAAAGGTGGTTTGAGGATCAATGGGATCATATATTTATTCATTCATTCAGCAAGTACTGTGCCTGGGGAAGTGTGAAGACTTCCTGGTGAGACTGTAGACCAGGATGAGTTTCACAGCCTTTCATAGTCCTGACCCTAAAACACCGTAAGATCTTTGATCATCCAAAATGCCCCACAGACTCACCGTTTACCGAGTGTGAAAAGTGGATCTACACATTTTGGAAGATCTTACACTAAGAATTGGAGCCACAAGATCACTGAACAAAGAAGTAGCCAGACCGTGCACTTCTCACACGTGGCGGCTGAGCCGTTTCTCTGTGGTCCTCCGGGCTCTCTGTGAAGGACCTGAAAGGACTTACCTGAGAGGCTTTTGTGTGGAGCTTTCCTTCGTGTTAAGCAACTGGTCTCCAAAGAGACTTGTGTATAAAGGGGGTAAGCTGTTATTTTCCATCCCTTTTGAGTGCTCAGCAGGAAGAGAGGGCTTGAGGGATCCAGGTTAGACTTTTGCCAGGGAGGCCTGCCGGGCCCTTATGTGCGTGTCTCGGGGAGGAAAGCCCTCTTCCTGGAGGCTTTGCCCACAGTTTTGCACCTACTTATGGAGGCTGCATGAGGCTGTTGCCTCTGAGGATGGATGTCTTGGCTCAGCTAATGTTGCCATGGGCGGAACAGGCTGCTGGGCGGGGGAGGAGGAAGGGCGAAGGGGCAGAGGGAACACGTTACTTTTTTAGCCGCTCATCCAGCTGCTGCTTGTCGTTCTCCAGGTCCATGATGCTCTCCTGGGTCAGCTTCAGGTCTCCCTCGAGCTTCCGCTTGGCTCGTTCCAGGTCCATGCGCACCTTCTTTTCCTGCTCCAGGGATCCCTCCAGCTGATGGAGAAAAGAACCAATGTGCCCTGTTAGGCCAAGCATCCTTATTTGGTGATTTGGGAGCTTAGTCCCACTGTGGTTGAGGAGTCCTGAGAGGTGTCAAGACTTGGGAAAGTTTCCCCAGAATGGGCCGGTTGTTGCCAGGGGACTGTGAGAGCACCTAGCATGGAGAGATGCTCAGTAACTATTTGGTAGATGACTGAATGAATGACTGTGGGATGAAATCCCAAAGGTACGTTCATTCATTCTGCATCCTATAAGCACCTACTGGATACCAGGCCCCATATTAGGCACTGTAGACACAAAATTGAATAAATCCAAGTTCCCACCTAAAGGCAGCTTCCAGTCTATGTCTGGGACCAATACTTCAGGAATGATAACACAGAGTGATAAAGAGTGATTCAGTAGAGATATGCTCAGAGGGCTACCTGTGGGAACAATGATCACTGAGGATCAGATCCTGGCTAAAATATTAGAAGTCCAAAGATCATCCTTGAGGAGCTTCACAGAATTCCCAAGAAAATGTTTCATGTTCTTATGAGATAACCCTCTAAATCCTGTGGTTGAAAGGAGAGACATATAGGCTTGAACATAAAGTGAAATAAGGAAGCCCGTCTCTACTGTTGATCACATCATCAAGATGAGATATATAAATCAGAATTGATCACCGCTCCCCTTTTCTATTCCCTAGCTCCCTTCTAGAAAGGTGTCAGGAGAGGGAGCACTCTCCAACCCCACGCCCCCAAACATATACACACGCACACAAGCACAGATGGACATGGTATATCTAGGCCCTTGTGACAATCTACTTACATCGTCCACATGCTGTTCCAGCTTGACCTTGGCCTTGGTCAGGGTGTTGACCTTGTCCTCCTCAGCCTGAAGGTCATCCAGGGCCTGTTGGTGGGCCTCTTGCAGAGCTTTCTTCTCCTTGGTCAGCTTGGCAATGATCTCGTCCAGCCCAGCCATCTCCTCTGTCAGGTTCTTCACCTGTTGACCAAGAACCCCATCCCCTTTAGGGTCAAAGGTCACCAACCTGGAGACATCTGTGGAGACCTCCAATGCCAAGGACCAGGGCCACACTCAGGTCTGGGAATCCTGAGGAGACTTGGGCTGGAGCCAGAGGGAGCTGCCCTCACCTTGTTCTCTGTCGCGTGCTTCTCCTTCTCCACCTTGGCCAGTGTCAGCTCCAGGTCATCAATGTCCCTCTTGAGCTCAGAGCACTCGTCTTCCAGCTTGCGCTTCTTGGCTGTGAGCTCAGCGTTCATCTCCTCTTCGTCCTCCAGCCTCTCGGTCATCTCCTTCACCTTGGCCTCCAGCTGGATCTTGTTCTTGATCAGCTGGTCGCAGCGCTCTTCCGCATCAGCCAGGTTGTCTTGTTCCTGAGGGCAAGGTACAGAGGAGGAGCTGTTTGGTGGGTGAGGTCCTCGCCCTGGCAAGTGCATGGAGGGACAGGGTCCACCCTCACTATAGGAGGGGAGCTCTAGGATCTCCCCAGCTGAGAAGAACCTCAGAAGGATGGGGAGAGGAAGAGTTTTAGGGTAATGTGACGGGAGCACTGGGGGATGAGAGCAGAGAGGAAGGGAACCAGAAGTCTCTTTATCTGGCCCTCTTCCTCTGGTTCCTCCATCAAAGGGAGGGAACTGCATTTGTTGATGCCAGCACTTTACATATTTACAACCTGGTGAGGTGGGTGGCTTTATTTCCCATCTAGAGATGAGGACATTGAGATTCAAAGATAATGCACTGTTTGCCCAAGGTTGCAAAATTATTAAGCTGTGGATCCAGGTTGAACCCTGGTGGAAAGCCCATGTTTTAAAATTAGTTCTTTCTCCCTTTCCCTTTCTTTCCCTCAAGAGACCTCTTTGGAGGTCTTTGGAAGTGTTGATTCCAGAATCCTCTGCCTATGAGGGCACAAGATGGTGAGCCCCTGGGTGGGGAAGTGCAGGGTGTGTGGGAGATGTGGGCAGAGTAGGGCAGAAGAGCCAGCAGAGGTCCGGGAGCCTCACCGCCTGCACTTGGAGCTGCAGGTCGTTCTTCTCCTGCAGCAGGGACACCATCTTCTCCTCCAGCTCCTTGCGTCGAGCCTCCGACTTCTCCAGGGCCTCTTTGAGGCGCCCAAACTCCTCCTTCATGAGGGCTATCTCCTTCTCTGTCTCTGCACTCTTCAGCAGCGGTTTGATCTTGAAGTAGAGCTTCATCCAAGGCCAGTTCTTGACCCCCATGAAGGCTCGAATGTTCCACTGGATTACCAGCAGGGAGTCTCTGCGGGGGAACAGCAAGACGGTTGGTGAGAGAGCTTCCTCCCTCCTTCCTGTCCTGAGGCCTTGGCTCCTGGGTCATGGCCCTGTCCTCCATCCATCCCACACTCCGACAGCAAGGCCCACCCCGTGTCTGTATGTGTGTCGTGCCCTCTTTGTCATTTGAAGACCTGATGTGCTCTTTCTCCTTATACTGCTCTGAACCAACCTGGGCCTTAGAGACCTGAGAATCTCCCTTTGAGATCTCTCACCTGCGTTCCAACAGCTTCTTGAACTCCATTCTGGAGAGCACACCCCGGGACTGAGCCTGGATGCGGGTGATGATGCGGCTCAGCCTCTCGTCCCGCATCTCCTCCAGCAGCCCCAGCAGCCCCGCCTTGAAGAACACCTGGGGGAGAGGGTGTGTGTGGACATGACTAGGACAGGCAGGAGGGAAAAGAGGGGGTGCTAGTCTTAGGGAGGCTAACAAGGCAGGAAAGAACTGGAGGAAGGAAGTCAATGGCAGTTGCAGCTGGCATGGGGGAGCAGTGCTGTCTGGTCCATGGGGAGGGCTAGCATGTGGTTCAGTAATGTTCCTGAGGTGGTTGGTAAAAGGAAAGGAGCCATGAGGTGAGGGGTCAAAGGACAAGACAGGTCTTCCTGTAATCAGTTTGTTTCTTCCCTTTCCTCACCTTGGTGTGACCGAACTTGTACTGGTTGTGGTCAATGTCCAGGGAGCCCAGCAGCTTCTCTGACCCTTTCCTGCTGTCAATGAACTGGCCCTCGGGGATGGCTGCCGGGTTCAGGATGCGGTACCTGGGAGGGAGGTGCCCATAGTTACCCACGTTCTGCACTGATCTGCTCTGCCCACAGAATCTGAGGCCACCTAAAGACTCTCTTCTCACCCGAGGCTGCCCATGCTCCCCCTGTTCCCTGAGCCCTGGGGGGCCCTGGTACCCACCTCTGCCGGAAGTCCCCGTAGAGGATGCGGTTGGGGAAGCCCTTCCTGCAGATGCGGATGCCCTCCAGCACGCCATTGCAGCGCAGCTGGTGCATGACCAGGGGGTTGTCTATCAGCCCTGTGGCAGGAGGGCAAGAGAGAGGAGTATGTGGCAAGAGCATGGGACTAAGAGCCAAGGGTTCTGGGTTCTGATCCTGGCTCTGCCACGTACTGGCCTATAACCTTAGCAAGTCAGTATTTTTTCCTAGCCATATTTTGAGAGTAACTGAAAGGCTTTCACAGTCCTTGTTTTATATGGTTTATGCTTGTTATCATAGGTGATAGCCAGGGCAAATATAGCCCATTTTCTAGAGAATAAAATAAGCCCGGACAGGTTAAGGGACTTGACCGAGGTCACTGAACTGATCAGAAGAGAGCCAGGCCTTGGACCCAGGCACCTGGACTCCTCCATCTCCTTACGATCCATTCAGAAAGGGATAAACCATCCTTACACGTGTCATCAGCGGTTGTAAGGCACTCGTGAGGTAATGTCCATCAAAGTGCCTTGCACGTTACTCTGAGCTACACATTCCAAATGTAAGGCAGCACTGTGGCCGGGGTGGGAGGTAGTGTGTGAGACTCCATTGGCAATGGGATGAGGAGAGTGTGATTTGGAAAGCTCCATGGTGGGAGCTCAGGAGGTGACCTAGAAGGCCCTGACCCCGGGACAATGCGTCTCAGCAGCGGGCTGGGCCCGACTTCTCGGGCTCACCTGGAGTCTTTGTCTCATTGGGGATGATGCACCGCACGAAGTGGGGGTGTGTGGAGCGCAAGTTGGTCATCAGCTTGTTCAGATTCTCCTGTGGCCCAAAACCCAAGAGGGAAAAGTAAAGAAAGGAAAAAAAGAGAAGTGAGTGGAGAGGAAGGAAGGGAAAGAGAGACAGAGAGAATGCGAGGAGCTAGAGGATAAAGGAGGGCTAGGGGAGACGTGGAGGGGGAGAGGATGGGAGGCAGGAGGGACAGTGAAGCGAGGTGAGATGAGAAAGGAGTGAGAGACGAGACCAGCAGATGAAGGGGAGAGAAGACAGGGTGGACAGGATCAGGAAGGGCCTGAAGAGACTGAGAGGGAGGAGCTGGGGATGAACCAGGCAGGGGACTAGTGGGGCTGGGGTGGCACTGGGTCACACACTCACCCTGTGCAGAGCTGACACGGTCTGAAAAGATGAGCCTTTCTTGGCCTTGCCTTTGCCCCTTTCGATAGCTGTGGGAAGGAGAGTCGAGAAAACGGGACGAGTGTGCATGTGGGTGGGGAGTCTGGACAGGGGGTGAGGAATCACAACCTCTCTTCACATTTAGCCTGCAGGCCAGGGTCTTCACTGTGGGTGCCTCAGCTTCTCCACCCAGTTCTATCTCACTGAACCTGTAAAGCTTGGGGCCCAGCCTGACATGGAAGTGGTGGGGTGTGGCACTTGACCTGCCTCAGAACCACAGCAGAAATCCTGCGCCCAGTCCCCTGGGTCCCAGTCTCCACTCACGTGTGTCAAACCCAGCATAGTTGGCAAACAGGGCGCCGAGCATCTTGAGCGAGGATTTCTTGTACAACTCCACCACCGTCTCGTTGAGCGGGTCTTTGTTTTTTTGTAGCCAGCCTATGATGTTATAGTCCACGGTGCCGGCGTAGTGGATCAGGGAGAAGTGGGCTTCCGGCCTCCCCTTGATGTTGCGTGGCTTCTGGAAGTTGCTGGACTTGCCCAGGTGGTTGTCAAACAGCTTAGCCTTGAAGGTCATGTCAGTGGCCTTGGGGAACATGCACTCCTCCTCCAGGATGGACATGATGCCCATGGGCTGCGGGTGGAGGGGAGAGCATCACTGAGCCTGCTTAAAGCAGATGGAGATGGACCCTGCTCTAGGGTCAATATTTGCAAATGGAGATGTTCCTTTGGGTATTAGGTATCAGTGTCAGCTCTGAGTACACTCATCTATTGACTGGGACCTGTTCAAGCCTTCCTAAGGTGGGACTTTGTTTGATTTCGGAGGGACCTTTGTGAAAGTCTGGGAATGTGGATGCTACAGGTGCTTTACACACCACTCCATCGCCCAGATCCCTGAGAAGATGGGGTTGAAAATAGGTGTTCTCTTATGCTCCCCTGTGCCACCCTCAAACTTCCTGCTCCTTGATGGGTAAACCAGGGCTGCAAGCACACTGGTGTGGGAGGCCATCCTTGAGGTGCCCGTCCTCCGTGTGTCCACTCTCAAGCCTCTGGAAACTCAGCTCTCCCAGGCACCAACCTCTCCTGGGTGACCAGGATAATGCAAGGTTCTGGGAACTAGGGCTTGGGCTTCTTCTGCCGTCTGGATCGTGATCCCCAGAAGGGAGAGGGGTCTGCCACTTTTCTGGGCCATTCATGCATGTGGGGTGTGAGTGGAGAGTTCAGGCGGAGGGGCCGAAACGGCACCTTCTCAATGAGGTCGATGCAGGCCTGCAGGTCCATGCCAAAGTCGATGAACTCCCACTCGATGCCCTCCTTCTTGTACTCCTCCTGCTCCAGCACGAACATGTGGTGGTTGAAGAACTGCTGCAGCTTCTCATTGGTGAAGTTGATGCAGAGCTGCTCAAAGCTGTTGAACTACAGAGGGGGTGGGGTGGGGGAGGGGAGCGGGTCAGGCGGGCAGCTGTCCGTGGCCCACGGGGTGGGCCCAGGGCTGCGTCCAGCCCGGCAAGGGGTGCAGCTGGTCCCTCCCCTCCCCTGTCAGGGCGGGGAGGGAGAGCCGCCTGAAGACACATGACCGTCTCCACCACTGCAGAGCCCACCGCTGTCCCCGCACCTGGCCTGCAGCCGGCTCAGCCAGTGGTGGCTGCCTGTGCCAACCAGTGAGTTACTGTTCTCCTGGCCCCGGAGCTCCCCACTCACGTCGAAGATCTCGAAGCCGGCAATGTCCAGGACGCCTATGAAGTACTGGCGCGGCTGCTTGGTCTCCAGGGTGGCGTTGATCCGCGTCACCATCCAGTTGAACATCTTCTCGTACACGGCCTTGGCCAGTGCCCCAGTGGCGTACGCCACCTGGAAGGTGGAGGAGAGGCCCGGATGAGAGAGTGGTAGGAAAGAGTGAGTTGCAAAGCTCCCACTGCACCATGCTAGCCCCTCGTTTAACTTCTGAAGATGACCCACCTGCTGGACATTCTGCCCCTTGGTGACATACTCGTTGCCCACCTTCACCCGAGGGTGGCACAGCCCCTTGAGCAGGTCGGCTGAGTTCAGCCCCATGAGGTAGGCGGACTTGTCGGCCTCTGGAAGGAAAGGGCAGGTAGCAAAGTTAGTAAAGGATGAGATGACTCCTCTGCAGATGTAGGCTTCAGTGGCTCCACAGCTGCTCCCCTCATCCCTGACTCCCACCTTCGGTGCCATCTGGCTCGGCCTGCTCCTCTCGCTGCTTGAGTTTGAACTTCATGTTTCCAAAGTGCATGATGGCTCCCGTCAGCTTGTACATGGAGTTCTTCTCCTCTGAAGTGAAGCTCAGCACATCAAAGGCATTCTGTAGGCGGGCCCCGTGTTGGTGGAAGCCAGAAATGGGAGTATGGCAGGTAAGTGAGACCCCTCTTTATCTGGAGAGAGATCTTGTCTCCTGAATCCCTGTGAGTTCTGAGACTCCCATCCCCAGTGGGGAACTCCAAAACTAAGATGGGAGGTACAAGAGCTGGGTGGGGCGTAGACTGCCTCAGCCCCAGCATCAGTGGTCAGGCTGTTCGCTGGAGGTGCTCTGGGTTGCCCACTCATGTTTCCTACTGTTACCCCTCTTCTGGGCCCTACCCTTGCTTCCCTGTCTGGACCTTTCATATGTGTCTATACCTGGTTCTTTACCTAACAGCCTGCCCCAGGCCCACGGCATCTGCGTGACCACCGCTACCCCGTTTCCCTTGGTAACGCCTTGTTTTTTGGCTTGTCTGCTTCTCTGTCCCATGGCTTTCAACCCTCTCTGCTTTGATTGAAAACACCAAGTACTGGCCTGCCCTATCTTACCACACCCATACCCCAGCACACCCTGGTCATAGGGCACATTCTGGTCCTCAGGGAGGGCCATACCACTTTGAACAACAGACAGCCAGTGTCTTAGCTCTATTCCTGGGCCAGTGAACTGGCCCCATTTACCCCTGACCGCCAATCCCCTTGCCTCTCAGCTGGGTCCTCACGCACTTACATCAGTGGCCATAAGCTCCTCTGCGTCATCAATTGAGTCCACAGTAGTCTCTCCTTGGGAGATGAATGCATAGTCATAGGGGTTGTTGGTGATCAACAGCATGTCTGGGGGGAGAAAGACATGGTTAGAATGTGGGTGCAAACCCCTGGCCCTCCCTGGGGCTATCTGCTACAGCCCACGACCTGCAGAAGAGCACATGACAGGGCTTAACAGGGTCCTACATCCCACAGAACTGAATCCAGCATGTCATAAACCCAGGGCCTGTCAACAAGCAGCCGCAAGCCGAGGTGACCAGGTTGCCATGGAGATAGTTGGTCTCGGTTGGTAGCTGTGACTCACCCAGCAGCTCAGGCTTTCTGTTAGACAGGATTTGGTAGAAAATGTGATAATCTCTCTCTGCTTTCAGCTGGAAAATAACTCTGGATTTTTCCAGAAGGTCTGTGAATAGTAGGGGAGAAGAAAGAGAGGAAGAAAAGGTTGGGATTTAAGTATAAGGAAATAGAGAAAAAGGAATGATAAATGTAGTGAGCAAAGGACAGAGGGAGAGGGAGACAAGAGAGGGAGAGAGGCGCATACACAGACACACAGAGATGGAGATGGAGTCCCAGAAGGAGAGAAATGATCTCTAAGAAAAGTCCCAGAGAAAGACATACAGACATGCAGAGACAGAGATGGAGAAAGACCAGAGGAAGTCTCAGAAGGAGACGAATATATAGACCTAGAGACACAGAGATGGAGAGAGGGAGAGAGCCTGAGGGGCAGGGCCCTTGAGAAAGACAAAGAGGGAGGTTGAAACAGAGATGGTTAGAATGAGGGTGAGCTCAGGCTGAGCCCTAACAGATCCATGGCACTCACAGGTCTCTATGTCTGCAGATGCCAACTTTCCGGTGGCCCCAAAATGGATTCGAATGAATTTCCCCTGGAGAGGTGGAGAAGAGTGGTGATGAGTTGAGGGAAGGCTCATATTTGACACCATCCCTTGACCAGCCCAAATCCCAAGTCCAAAGTCAGGGACCACTCACAAAGCGGGAGGAGTTGTCATTCCGGACGGTCTTGGCGTTGCCGAAGGCCTCCAGGGCTGGGTTGGCCTGGATGATCTGGTCCTCGAGGGTGCCCTGCAGAGGTCAAGAAGGGTGGCAGGTGAGAGGCCTCCTCCTCCCTTTTTGCGGTGCAGGCCCCTGGAGGACAGTAGGCCTACCTTGCCTGAGGTCTGCTCCTTCTTGCTGCGATCGCCAATGGCGGCAATGACCGCAAAGTACTGGATGACCCTCTTGGTGTTGACCGTCTTCCCTGCCCCAGATTCTCCGCTGTTGGGACAGTTGGGCTTATTAGGCAGTGAACAAACATTGTTTGAGACCAACAAGCCTAAAGTCAGGAGAGATTGCCTAGTTTTACTTGGCAGGGGGAGCCCTGAAGCAGGAAGCCACCGGGTAATATGCATCTCAAACACACAGCTGTACTCTGACGTACATATGGTCAAGGGTAGCAACCAGGAAGGATGCTGCAAGAAGGTGTGGATTTGGGCAGGTGGAGCCTGGTCTTAGCTGGGCAAGGTCAATCAGAGGAGATGGGCCTGGGCTGTTTTGGAAAAGAGTGGGTGGGGCTGGAAGAATGGGGAAGGTTTACGAAGGGAACGATGAAAGAAAATGAAGAGGTGAAGAAGACGTGGTGTTACTGGGATTATGGATAAATGAGTGATGAGCTGGAGGGGTGTGAGTGAAGGAGATGGGAGAGGAAAAATAAGAGAGGGATGGGAAACAGAAAGGAAGGGGGAGAGCAAGGAGAGGTCAGGGTGAAGGCCAGAGAAGAAATCAGAGCTGGTGTGAAGGTGGAATGAAAGAGAACTGTGGGTCTATGCACAGGGGCTGGGGTCCTGATAGGGGCTGGGCTCAGGGAGATTCTGGAAGGGAACAGGTAGGAGCCACACTCACGTGATCAGGATGGACTGGTTTTCTCTGTCTGTGGGGGGAAAATGGGGAGGAAAAGTCAGGAGCCACACAAGATGCTCTGTCTGGCTTCTCCCCCCACCAACCCCGCCCCAGCTCCCTGCCTCTCTTCGGCAACTCCCAGTGGCCTGAACCCCTCCGGAGGAGGAAGGGCCCTAAGGAAACCCTTTGCTTGGGGCCTGTCACCTGTCAGCATGTACTGGTAGGCGTTGTCGGAGATGGAGAAGATATGGGGCGGCGCCTCACTCCTCTTCTTGCCCCGGTAGGCGGCCACCACCTCGGCGTTGTACACTGGCAGCCACTTGTAGGGGTTGATGGTGACGCAGAAGAGGCCCGAGTAGGTCTAGGGGAGGAAAACGAGGAGTGAGTTACCAGTGATGAAAGGGGAGGGTTGGCGGTTTTCGGAGTTAGAGAAAGGTCTTAGGAGAGGAAGAGAAAGGAAAACGTATGAACGCGCTCAATCTGAGCAATCCCAGCCCTCAGGGTATTAGAATTGCACCGAGGATGCAGGGATTGGGACAGAGTGCAATACTGCCTGGGCACAAAAGACAGAAACTCTTGGGACTCCAGGAGGTGGACGTACATGGAGCAGGAAGCCACTAGATTCAGAGGGATGTCCCGGGGTGCACTCACGTAGATCATCCAGGATGCGTAGCGCTCCTTGAGGTTGTAGAGCACTGCGGGCTCGTGCAGGAAGGTCAGCATGGCCATGTCCTCGATCTTGTCGAATTTGGGCGGGTTCTGCTGCAACACCTGGTCCTCCTTCACAGTCACCGTCTGCAACAGCCCATGTGCAGGCCCTGCTGTCAGCCCCCTCAGGAGGGATAGGATTTGGGCAAGTTACAGGATAACGATGCTCATGAGATAAGGACCCTGGGCCCCAGAGAAGAAAGACCGGATGCTGGGGAGGAGAAGGGCTATTTGGAGGGAGTAGGTCCCTACCTACCCAGAGGAAGGGCAGTCCTGGTGGCACCCCTCTCCGGCCACCCAAGTGTGGGGGGCATCTATGGTGGCCTCTCACACCGGCCCTGCCACCCACCTTGCCAAACTCTGTCTCAGCGGTGACTTTGCCACCCTCTCGAGACGTAATCTTGGCCTTGACGAACTCCTCTTTGACATCAGGCACGAAGACATCCTTCTTGAGGTCGAAAGGCCTGGTCTGGTCTTCCAGCCGCTCCTTCTCCGACTTGCGCAGATAGGGGGCGGCCTCCCCAAACGCAGACATCTCTGCATCTGCCATGGCTGCGCCTGCAGCGGGAGGGAAAAGGAGCTGGCTGCCCTCCCCTCCACTCCTCTCTCGGGGCTCTCCCCTTCAGCAGGAGCCCCAAAGCCTAGCACTGTGCTCAGGGCTCAGGAGGGGTCACCGAGAGTCCCTCGTTCCTTGAGCTCACCCTCTAGCCCGAGAACGCCCTAGCAAACCTGTCGGGGCAGTGGGGGGAGGCTAACTTCTGTCCCGGCTGGGGCTCTCCTAGAGGAGGGAGGAGTGTCCCCGGCTTCTGGGAGCAGGAAGCTAACTATACCCACTGTACCCGTCTCTGAGCCTCATCCCTCCCTGTCTCCCTCACTAGTCACAGGTAAGAACTCCTGGCCACCAAGCCATGCTCCCAAGGCAAGGCAGAAACTAGAGTTGTGTGTCTTCCCAGATCCCCCCACACCCCATCTTCAGCTCTCCTTACCTTGGCTTCTCGAATGTGCCTTCGAGAGGAAAGGGGCTCAAGCTGGCTGGGGCCTGGAGAGGAGGAAGGCTTGTCAGGACTGCTTCCCTGCCTCGCCCTGGCCCCACCCTACATCTTCCCTCCGTCTCAGGCCTGAACGTGGGTGGGCGTGGTGGTGGCTTCTCTGGTCCTGTCCTCTCTCTTGCTTTCCCTGCCCAGGTTCCTGATGTCAATTCAATGAGCCCCTCACTCCTCACTCCTGGCAGATGGCCCCACCCTTGCCTATCCCTGTCTAGTGATGCTTGCCTTTTTGAGCCAACTGACATACAACCAGTGGTCACATTTTAGGCCTTTACAGCCTACAGAGCACTTTTATGCACATACTCCTACTCAGTCCTCACCCCATTCTACAGAGGAGGAAATCTAGGTTAACCGTCTTGCTTGTCCAAGAACATGTAACAGTAAGTGGTGGAGCCAGGACTTGAACCACAGTCTCAGGACTCCAAAGCCAGTTCTCATCCTTCCTGTCCCCGTTTTATCATCAGTTGTGGTGAACACTGTCAGAGAGGAGCCCCTGTGGGTATCTTCTCATAGACAGACCCATGGCACAGCCACGTCCACAACAGACGTGCACATTCAGTATGTATACAGCACAAGTACAGTGTCAAGGGTACGAAGACAGGAATAGCCACACCACGTGCCTGTGCCTGGGGGCAACTTTTGCAGGGGGAAGACACACGGCAGTGGGCTCGACCCCTAGTTGCGCACACGAGCCCCTCCGCTTGCATGGACGTGGGTAGTTACACATCACAAGCCTCACAAGGCTAGCATTTATGCGCACACTTCCTAAATAATCGTCCTCTGCCACCCTCTTGCCCCTCCCCACAGATGGACCTACCTGTCCTCGGGCCTGATCATAAACATGTCTCCCAGTTGATATTTTTGTGTCTTAGGCAGTGAGGTACATAGCTTCCCTCACCATGCATTCAGACACCTCACACGCACGCGCGCGCACACACACACACACACACACACACACACACACACACACACACACCCCTCTTGTGCATTCTGGTCCCACATGCTCAGATTGAGACATCTCCCCCTGTAACACATGGGCCCCCCACTCCCCTGGCACATACATGCATGTTTAGACCTTCCCATGTGTGCTCAGTGACCGGACCTGGTACTCTGCGTGAAGCCCTGCGTGCAGCTTGCTGTTCCTAGGGAGTCCCTTTCGAAACCTGGGGCCCCTATTCCCAGAGAAAGGCCCCCAGTTCTACGCTCTTACCTGAGAACAGCAAGTAAAGAAGACAGAGTGCAGGAGAGAGCTGTGGAAGCGACCTGGTCAGGGGCTGTATATATGGGGCAGCAGGGCGCCCCCCACCCCCACCTGTACCCAGTCCCCAGCCAGATTTAGAAAGGACTGTTGTCACTAGAAGCATTTCCCCCAGGCTCCCCCCCCTTCCCAAACCGTGCTCCCCTCCCCGCCACCTCCAGCTAGGAAACAATTGGAAGTGGTTGTCATTGTTATGGCATGGAGCGAGCAGGGTCTGATTCCAGGGGGCGGGGATGGCTCCAAGTACAGCCAAAATATCTCCCAGGCCAGGCCTCACATTCCACAGCTGGCAGGAGAGGGAACTGACCACGACCACCATGACCTCAAGCAGGCAGGGCCCTGGCCCTCTGCTCCCCGTCCCACCCCCTCTCCGTGCTCTCCTGGCCCCTGACACTGCTGCCCTCAGCGCCCCTGCCCCCAGGACCAGCCTGGTTCCTCTTGCACAGTGTCCTTCCTGCTCCTTGGCCTGAGTCCTGCATCCAACTGTGAGACAGGACGGGGCTGAGTGTCAGCAGCAGAGGGGTAGGGCAGAGTTGGGCCCAGGGTAGGGGCTAGATGGGGGCAGCTAGAAGGAGGTTTCCCAGCCAAATGGCAAGAACGACGACCAGGGAGCTTCGAGATGGGGACTCTGGCTCGGGCACTGATTTCTTTGGATGGCTGGGCAATGTGTTGAGGTCACCAAGCCTCAGAGCCAGACAGGTCTTAGTGATGGGTCCAAGTCCTTCACTTTATGGAGAGAGGAAATGCCTTCTTTAAGGTCATGCAGCCAGTCAGGGCAGCAAGATTCAAGGGCGGTGGGGAGGAGCTCAGCAGATGGAGATGGAGCCCAGCCTGTGGAGGGAGGCCTGGGAAGGAGGGCTGGGAGTCCAAGAATTCGAGGACCCACTGTGCGCGGAGGGCAGGACCGGGCTGCCTGATGGTCCTAGTTTGGAGCCTTTTGCCTGTTTTCCTAGCTCTGCCCACAGGTACATAATGCCCTAGCCCAGGGCCATAGATAATACAGTTGCCCTGATCTAGAAGGAGATGCCTAACCAAGACAGGCTGTGCCTGCCCACACCCCTCTTGTGTTCTGTGGGGTGATATCTCTCCGGCTCTGGTGAGATTGGTATTCTGGCAAGGTGAGCAGAGGGACCGGAAGGATCTCCCACTTCCTGGGGGCCTGAGGAGAAGCCACAGAGGAGGGGAGGAAAGGGAGCTGGGGCTCAGCCTGTGAGCACAGAACTCAGCCGATGCCACTCCTCTTGTAACTGGGTGTGCAAGCTTCACTGGCTCCGTGTCCAGGCAACCACTGCGTGGTTTGGTTTCAAATTCCCCCTCCTTCCCAATCACAGCTCTTCAGCACACGTGGGTCACCCCATCTGATTAGCTGTCTGCTTGGAAGGAGAGCTGCAGGCTGGGGGATGGGGTGCAGCACAGGTACACCTTGAAGGGGGGGGGTGCAGCAGGGTAGGGCCAATCCAGGTGGGGGCCTCGGTGAGGGCTGCTTGGTAACCAAGACACAGTGTGAGGGTGCTGAGCAGCATTAGGGGCAGGGAGCAGGCAAGTGGGTGGCGGACCATGAACCGCGGGGGCTGCGCGTCCAATGCAGCCACAGCTCCGCAGTGTCAAGGTGTGCAGATGCTGGGTAGTCCCCAGAGGCCCTGCTCAACAGATCAAATTCTGGGGTTTCCTGACCAGGCCCTGCCAGGTGCTGAGCGATTAGGCCCACTGGTAGGGACCTCAGGACTGGTGATGAAGGGCAAAATCTCTTTTCATCCACCCCTCCATCTTTCCAAGCTAAAGCTGCTGCCCCTGCCTGATTTCCCAGGGCTCAGACACAGATGAAGGCAATGGAGATGCACAAAGAGTGTTTGGGAGGTAGCTGAGCCATCTCAAAGGCAGTATCTTCACCATGGGCCAGCCTCTGTGGCGTGGAACTGGAAAGCCTTTTCTACAGTTGGTAATAGTAAATCTATCGTACTTTGTTTCCCTCCGGTTGGGTTTGAGGGATGCTGGCCTACTGGTGTTATGGTGTTACTGTTCTCCACACCCCACTTCAGAATAGGACTCGCCTGTCTGCCTCTAGGCTCTCTGCCTCAGTGCCCCAATTTGGAGACAGACCGGAGGGTCTGAGGTCCTAAAGATCCCCACTCTTTCTCCAGCCCTCCAGCACCTACTCTTGGCTCCGTCATGATTCTCTTCCTTCGGCTCGCTACTGTTTGAAGACTGAGCAGCTTTGCTGATTCCTTCATTCAATGAGTGTTTATGGAACAGCGATGTGCCATTGTTCTGGTCAATAAGGATCTAACAGTGACCAATACAAAGATCCTTCCTCCAGACAGCTCTGTTCAACCGTTTGTAGAAGTGAAATCCAGGCCTGAGCTTAGAGCCAGTGCCTCTGCTCACATGCCCATTCCTGGTGGGAGGAGCGAGGGGCCAAGGGCCCCTCGTGTGGCGGATGTGTGGGGAGAGTGCAGAGTGTACTGGAGTGATAGCAGACAAGACAAAGGAGAGCAGAGCGAAATGCTATAAATAAAGAGGGGCCCGAGGGAGGGCCGCTTCACCAAGGTAGACCAAATAAGGCCTGGAGTGGAAGGAAGGTAATCTGTCTCCCCTACTCTCCCCTCCCCAGCATTGTGACTGCTTTGTCTGGGCTCTGTCACCACCCTGATCAAGTATCAGGCCCAAACAGGGGCCATTTGCTGTGAACATGCCAGTGGGAGTTCAGAGGAAAAGTTGCTAAAATTACTACCAGGAATGGGAGGAGGAGGGGTGCACTAGGGCAAGTCAGAGGAGACCTCAGCATGAAAAGAGGGAAATCAGAAAGGAGCCCCCAAACCCAAAGGGATGGGAGCAGGAGAGGGGTAGAAAGAGGCAGGGGTCTTGGCTCAGTAAGAGGAAGGAGGCACGGGTTGTTTGTGCACATGGGAGAGGGGACCCACCCTGGAGTGGGCCCAGCACTCCTATCTGCCTGCCCTCAGAGTCCTGACCTTGGGGGGATCCCTACCCTGGCTCCACACGAGCCTGGGCTTAGGGCCTGAGCTTTGTGCCTGTCTCAGGTTTCCCTTTAGAAACAGCTGTTCCTTCTTGTCATTCTTTTGTCTTCCTGCTGGCTTCCAAATCTTTGACCCCCTGCACTCTGCCCCGGCTCCCTTGTCCAGTCTCTGCTTTCTGATAGACAGTGGACAGGTGGACGGAGGGGCCTGGGGGGCTGGGGCTGGCCCAGTTTAGTTTGGGGTGCTGGGGAAGGTAGATCTTGCCTTCAGAGAGTGTTTAGAGGGGCACAACTCACTAAAAGAGAGGCTTGGCAGGGGTGTGACTAGTCTGGATCTATGCTGGAGGCCTCAGAGAGCATTCGAGGGGCAACCTGGCAAGCTTTGGAGTCGGTCACAAAGGTCCACTTTGAAACCCAGCGCCTCCATTTCCCAGCTGTGTGGTTGATGTCAGTCATGGAACCTCTCTGTGTCAGTGTCATCATCTGTAACACAGGGATAGTCACGGGCAATTAAGGCCATTAGAGTTTGCACAGATAAAGGTTCCAACACAGTTCCAACACACCATATGTCCCTAGACATATTAAATGGCAGGTTTTGGCATTAGGAACACAGACCTGACTGCAGGCAGGTATGGTGGTTTCCCTGCCATAGGTTCTGTGCCCCACATCTCCCTCAGTCCCACTAAGTCCACTTGGTTCAAGGGATGGTCTGGGCCAAGGCAGGTCAGAGATCCAGCAGGCCCATGGTCTCTTTCGCCCAGACTGTGGCCGCCCTTGGGGGCACTATGACCAAGAGGCAGTCCTCAGGCTGTCCTAGGCCCAGTCCAGGCTCACAGCCCAGCCCTGAGGCTGGGAGAGACACCACTGCATGACTGACAGGCCCCTGTGCTGAGTCCCACCAGGAGTCACCCAGACTAAGTGGTGACATTGGCCAAGGACACCTGACGGGAGCAGATGCCCTGAGGTGGAAGCTGCTTGACCATTAGAACCAACCATCGGTTAGATTTTGTGTGTGTGTCCAGGCCTGAAGCTCTTAGTGATCCTGGGTGGAACTACCTAATGGAGCTGGGCTGGCCCTAGGGAATGGGAGTTGGGGTGTGGAGGGGGGCAGATAAAACTGAGGCCCTCAGCGAGGGGACTGACTGAGGTTCCTTCAGCGGTTCTAACCATCCCTGGGCTTGAGCCAGACTTAGCACGTAGAGGGCCTAGGAACCTCCGGAAGGAGAATGGCCAGGATATTGTGCTATGAAATAATTGGGCAAACTGAAAACCAGCATCCTGGAGTCACCTGGGCATTTTGGTGTTAGACTTGGAGCCCTGCACACTGCTCTCTCAGTGTTGGGCTCTAGGTGGGGACCCAGCCCAGGTCCCTGGCTCCGCCACCCGAGGACCTCTGCTCTGTTCACAGGCATCCCTGGGGCAGTATCCTGGCTGCCAAGCCTGGATCAGCCCAGGATATAGAGAGACTATGGGATTTAATAGGAGTGGCTGGTAATTGCTCAGTGAGGAACCAAGAGGTTGAGTAATAGGCTGCCCCTTCCCAAGGGGAGAAGGGGTTCTCTATTTTTGTTTAGTCAGAGACCCCCTTTTTTTAAGCAAGCCTCTCTGGTACCATCGCCCGTCTCCCTACCTCTACTCCTGCCATAAATTCAGGTGAGTGGCCATGAGCACATGTGCCTACACACTTTACACATACATGGATATGTATACATCTCTGCAAAACACCTATGGTACAGAGACAGAGCCATATTTGTAGCCAGTCTCAAGACAGAGCATTAGTGTTTGGTGAACTCGCCAGGAGTGCCTCTCTTCCAGCTGCCAGCCTGTCTCATTCTTCCTTCCACCCTCCAGCTGGGTCCCAGTCAGTCACTTAATCAGGCACCTTGCTGCACCTGCTGTATGCCCAGCTCTGTGGGGGCCACAGGAAGATCACATGGCCTCTGACTCACAGGCATTCCCATCAGGAAGCCACAGGTAGCACACTGGAAACCAAGTGAGGATGGCTCAGGGCTACACAGTGTGGTCCACATCCAGGGCGACTCCAAGGCAGAGAAGCTCTTGTTCAGTGTGGGCTGGAACAAAGGTTTCTAGGTGGGGCTTGAAGGGAAAGTAGGACTTTGAGAAGCACTTGGAGCAGGGATGTGGTCTAGGTGGTGAGAATCCCAGCATGACCAAAGGTATGGCAGGGGAAGGGTGTGGTGAGGTAGTAAGGACTCAGAGGACATACACCTGGCCGACTCTGGGCTCTGGAGATTTCAGGTGGGCTCACATTGTAGAAGAGGGGAAAGGGCTGTTCGTATGTGGAGTGCCTATCTGTGCCAAGCACCACGTCCGGTGTTTGATGCACATCATCTCCCTTAATGCTCACATTTGCCAATCAATTAAATTACATTTTATGGTTCAGCAGTGGGGTCCAGAGAGCTAAGAGGTTTGTTCAAGATAAAGCAGCGGGACTTCCCTGGTGGTGCAGTGGTTAAGAATTCGCCTGCCAATGCAGGGGACACGGGTTCGAGCCCTGGTTCAGGAAGATCCCACATGCCGCGGACCAACTAAGCCCGTGCGTCACAACTCCTGAGCCTGTGCTCTAGAGCCTGCGAGCCACAACTACTGAGCCCGTGTGCCACGACTACTGAAGCCCGTGTGCCTAGAGCCTATGCTCCGCAACAAGAGAAGGCACCGCAATGAAAAGCCCGCACACCGCAACGAAGAGTAGCCCCCGCTCGCCGCAGCTAGAGAAAGCCCACACGCAGCAACGAAGACCGAACGCGGCCAAAAATAAATAAATAAATAAATTTATTTTTAAAAAAATCGAGCAGCAAGTGTGGTGCTGGGATTCAAGCCCCATTCTGTCTTACTCCAAGGTGCTTTCTGCTGACTCTGCCATGTGTCCCAGACCAGCAAAATAGACAGTGTCCTAGAGGTAGTGAAGAATGACTAAAGCTCTGTAGACCTGGGAGCAGTCACTGTGATGTCATGACAGCAGAGTTCGAGGGCCCAGCACAGGTATTACTGGGCACTTTGAGGGAGAAGAGGTTGGAGGCAGGGAGATTGGAGAGGAGGATAGGGTAACGATCAAGGTCAGGAGAAGAGCAGGGCCAGCAGATGCAAAGGGGAAAGGGCGAGGCTGGAAGGATTTCTCAGGAAGAAATAAAATGCCTTGCTGCCAGACTGGACCCAGGAAATGAGGAAGGCAGACTCATGACTGTGTGATGTTGGCAAGGATGGGGGTAGCAGCAAAAGGGAACAAGCTCTTAGGAGGGCAGGAAGAGGAAAACGTGTTTGGTTCAGGGGAGTTGGAGGTCACAGTGGGGCACCTGACGAAGATGGTCTGCATCCCTGTAGGAAATTGGAATTAATGGGACTGGCGGGCAGGGCTGGTACATGAGACCGACTGCCTCGGGGGACGGCCATGAGATTGGAGAGCTTGGAGAAGGCGACTCAAAGAGCACCAAGGAGCACGAGAAAAGGGCAGTTTCCTAAAAGCCAGAAGAAGTTCTTCAAGAGGAGCAGGTGGCCATAGCGTCAGATGCCAAAGACAGACTGAATGTCAGGGTGGCACAGAGGAAGAACTCGGGTGATCTTGGAGCAAGCACCTTCTGCAGTCACAGGGCAGAGCCAGGCTGCAGCAAGGTATTAAGAAAAGGATGAGTGGCCAGGAAGTGGAGGCAGTGGGTGTGACCCCGGCATTTGAGGAGCTTGGCAGTGAGTTGAGAGATTAGACAGCAACTAGAAGGGGAAGAGGGCCGAGTAACACGATTTACCTTGTTTTAAAAATCGGGCAGTCCTGCACTTGTGAAGAGGGGGTGATAAAAGATGCCCTTGTTTTGTTCTCCAGTCCCTTTTACATTTTCTGGTTCTGGTTTCTTATTCCTTCTCTCTTTCCGGAAGCTGGAGGGGTGGTTTGGGAATACTTGGAGGGCTGAGGTGACTGCCTCCGTAAAGTGGGCTTGCAAACGGGAGGAGACACAGCTGGCTCGCTCCTCGCTCCCAGAGATGCACGCAGGGAGCTCACAGCAGAGCACAGGGGCAGCCGTGCTGTCATCCTGTAGCCCTCACCGACTGAGGCCTCCTGGGTTCCACGGTATGAGTACTAGCCTAGGGCTGGAGGGCAGAGAGTAGCCCTACAGAGTGATCTGGAAACATGAGTAGCACCCGTGGCTCAGCTTCTTCTGCTTGCTTATGCCTCAGTATGTTTATTGCACCTGGAAAGATAATGTTCCTGGTTTGACGACCCAGGTACCTCTGCCTGTCCCAACCCATAACCCGCCGTGGGAGAACGGCTGGTCTGGAGCAGGGCTCCCGCTGGTGTTCCAAGAGGATGGAAGGTGGAGGCCGGTTCTTCTCTGCTCTGCCGGCGCTGCAGTGCTGGGCAGCATTCCTGTTGCTGGGTTTGCAAGCCTGAGTTTTAGTGCAGGACTTTGATACTCGTCCTCTGCCACATATGCCCCAAAGTTCTACACAAATGTTAGAAACTGATTAAGAACACAAAGAGATACATACACACATCACGCAGGTCCTTCCTGTCATGGGGCAGGGGTGGTAGGCAACCTCCCTGGGTCTGATTTGGAACAAAGGAGCTGGGTAGCTGGCTGCTGTTTTCTCCCAGGGGAGCTTTTCAGGGGCAGCAGGCAACCTGACTGCCAGCTCACCTCAGATCCATGGAGCAGACTAGGGATTGAGAGCTGGTCACGCTCCTCAAGGTCTCAAGAGACCAGAGCCGGGGTCTTAGCTTCCCCACCTGCAGCAAGGAAAGAAGAGCCTTTATCAAAGGGCTTTGGACTGACTAGATGAAAAAAGCCTGACCCATATTGAGCAGGAAGAGTGGGGAGGCAGTAAGATGGGAAGGGAGTTGGTTTGCTGGGAGTGGGGAAGAACCAGGAGAGGGTACATGGGGACCAGGAGGTGCAGCGGAGGAGTAAGGGGTGAGGCGGCAGAGCTGAGGTTCAGCTGTGAACAGACCAAGACTGCAGAAAGAGCGGCAGAGCTGTGTAGCTGGGTGTCTGTGCATTGTGGTGGGAGATGACCTTCCCCAAAGGACAGAGCCTTTATGCTCTGAGAAGTCAGGGCAGGGGGCAGTTTCCAGCCCAGCCTCCCAGGTCTGGGCCCCTTGTCTCTGAGATTACAGCCTCGGCTGCCAAGAGCAGCTCCATGGGGGTGGTGTGACACAAAGCAATAGGCCCTTTTGTGGTACTGGGTTCCTAAGAATAGCTCTGGCTGGGCTCCTGGAGGTGTCCCCTATGGCCTGCATGTCCTGGGTCTCGTCCTCAGAGGTATCCCTTTGCCTGGTGTCTAGTGCTGATGGTTTCTAGTAGTTAGGGGAGTAGAGGCTGTCAGCCCACCTCAACCTCTGCTACTTGTGCTTGTCCAGCTCAGCTTTGCAGCGGGACAGAGGGAGGAGTGGACGAGACACTGGTCCAAAAGTGTTAGGAAAGGGGAGTCAAAGGTCACCAGGCTGGAGAACAAATCTGGCACCTGAAGCTGAGAGTGAGGAGAGGTGGTGGGGCCAAGGGGCCAGGAGGGAGACAGAAGCAGGGGGAAAGGTAAGTAGGAAGGACTTGTGGAAAGTGGTGGAAGGAAGCAGATCCAGGCAGAGAAGTAGGGAAAATAGGTGAAGGTGTAGGAACTTAGGAAGGAAGGGGATTAAGAATTAGGATGGGGCTGGAGAGGGACGGGGGACAGGAGGAGGGGATGGGAATGGTTGGGCGTTTGCAGAGAAGAGCAGATGGAAAGAGAAGAGAAAGAAGTGGTGAGAGAACAGTGGTGGGCACCCCTACAGAGACACAGGGCAGGGAAGGAGGTGGGGCGGCTCTTGGAAGAGCTTGGAAAAGAGACACTCCCAAATGAACGCCATTCCTGTGAGATAACAATGCAGTTCAAATCCCTGCCTAATCTCCCGTCCTATTCTTAGCCCTGCGTCCTCTCAGAGGAGAGGCCACAGGGCCCTGGGCTCTGTCCCTTCCCCCATGCCCTTGGCTAGAATTAGACAGACGTGCCTGCATGGTCATCTGCTAACCAGGGTCCTCCTGGCTTCTGGCACTGTCACCGGAGAAGAGCGTGGAGAGGTGGAGGGAAGGGGACAGGAAGGTCACTGCTCACCCTCTGTGGACCAGGCAGCACCTAGACTCCGAGGGGGTAAAGAGGCAGGTCAGAGGCCCCTTTGTCCTCAAAGAGTTTTCAGATCAATGAACACACGGCCAACATGATCACAGGTCCGGAGTGGCAACACTTAACATGGGTAAAATAACTGAAAATTTGAGTCCATAAATGTAGGAATGCAGAGGCAGGGCAGTGAGAGGGGAGAAGGCGATGAGGGAAGGTTTCTGTGAAAGGTAAGCTGGAGGTGGGTGCTGAAAGGTCTGGGTCTTGAGCAACCCCATCCATGGCCACTGTCCAAAGCTGTGTCCATCTGGGGGAAATAAGGGAGACAAAGGCTTCTATGTCCACCTTTTTGGCCCAGCCTCCAGGGAACAAGGCTGTCATAGCTTAAGAGGGAGCAGCAGCCTCCAGGATTTTTAGGCACACTGGTATTTGTTGCTATTTACTTGAAACTGCTGTTTCTTTCTTTCTTGTTCATTTTCTGTTTTCCCCCCTGCCCTCCCTCTTGCCTCTAGTCTCTTTAAATGTTTTTCATTGTTTTGATATTTTAAATGGCCAGAAGTTATTATGTATATATATATATTTTTTTTTTTTTCTAATTGGCTTTATTAAATGATTCACAAATCGGGCAGCATCTCATCTAGCAAGCAGAGAGATACTATTATGTATATTTTTATCTTGAGCTCTTTCAACTCTGATGAATCTAAATAAAATAAATGCATGATGAATAATGTGCCAAAGAAGGTGAACAGCTGCTGTTCTCTTTCCTATGAGTGCTCCAATTGCTCCTGCAGGATAGGGACATAGATGAGATTCCCTGGATCTTATTCAGGGAGAGTGGAGGAGGCTTCTCTTTCTGTTCCTTTTTCTTTCTCTTTCTCACCCTTCCTCACCCCCTCCCTTACTTGCCCCCTTCCTTCCTTCCTCCCTCACTCCCTCTCTCTTTTTTTGTCTTTCTACTTTTCTTCTCTCTCTCAAATCCTTCTTTCTTCCTCCCTCCCTTCCTCTTTCTTTCCTTCCTCCCATATTATAAAAGTAATGCTTGTTACTTTAAAAATTCAAACAATATATCTTCTACAAGGCAAGTGAGGTAAAGCTTCTTCCACTATTCACAGTCCCATTCTGCAAAGGCAACCATGGTTAATTGTTGGAGAGGGTCCATCCAGATACACTTGTATGTGTAGGTATAAAATACATGCTTGGGATTTTTTTTTTTTTTTACTGGGATACACAAAAATGAAATGTTTGTAGTTTTGGAGGTTTCCCAGGGGTCCCTCCTCAAGTAACTTGCATTTGGATGATTACCAGAGTCTCCAGAGGCTAAACATTAGTAATTAGCTCTTAAAAAAGAACCCAAATGAAAATGAATCCCAGAGACTCAGGAGGATATGTAAGGGATGCCAACAAACATCCCCCTTTTGTCTCAGCTTGTCTTTGTCCCTGGACACCCTCCTCTTGGAAGAGGGGTCACTTGGACAGAGGGACTCTGCCTGGGGGCAGAAGTGCAGGAGGTATATGGTGGGCTTTGGGGTCATGGGAGATTATCCTAATACAGCAGAGGCTATATCTGTCTCTGCACAACCCTAACATTGACATAAAGATGTCTGCTAATTTATTTTGCAAAGCCAATTCTGAATTGTCACATTTTTCATGCTCAGAAATTTATCTAGTCACTTTTCTGTTTGGGGCTCTATAACTTATCTTTTAGGTCACATTTGTACCTGTCCTTTGCTGACCTTTAAGCCAGAAGTCAGTCAAAAGTTCTGACCAAGATCCTAATATAGTTGATGACTGATGCAGCTCTTGAGCTGACAGCTGGTGTAACATGGATGGCTGGATTCCTGCTGTGGAAGCATAAGTCCAGAAGTATCTGAAATACCCTGCACCCGATTCTCACTCTGCTCTGTGGTACTCCTGTGGGCCCCCCACTCCCCACTGAAGACCCCAGACTTAGCCAGTACTAAGTGTCCCTGGTTTCTGCCACTTCCCAGATACCTATACCCTGGCCATTCAAAGGGAACAAGGCAAAATTTAAGGTGATGGAAAAAAGAAAGAAAAATTTAAGGTAATTGTTATGGATCCTGACAGAACAAGGTCAATAGGATAGGGGCCTGAAATATGGAACCATCCTGTCATTCAAACAGGGAGTTGGTATGTAGAGGACTGAGGGAGGAGGAGGGCTTGAAATCAATAGAACAGAAGGTGGAAAGGGAGAGTGCAGGGATGGGGTCAGCAGCCCCAAAGGATGCTGGTGAGCCCTAGGAAGGCCTAGCCTCTCTGGGCAGTGCCAAGGATCCCAGGGAGGAGGGTGTGAAGGTGGTGTGGCTCCCACCCCTATGATCTTTCCCTCCTCTCCCATGTGACCTTGTCACACTAGCAGGGTCAGTCGTGCCCCAGGCTCTGGCCCCAATTCAGGCTCCAGGCAGGAGGGATAGAACAAGCTATTGTCCACCTGTGGAGTGTCATCATCAAGTCACCCTTGCCTCTGTGCTGTAGTTCTGGAGATGCAGCATCTATCTTGTTCCTAAGACTTGGGCCCCACCCTGTGCCACAGTCTGGTAACTGAGCCCTGGTTTCCTTCCCTCTGCCAGAAGCCCTGTCTTGGTAACCCTCTTAGTTTCTCTGGTGCCTGTCTACTTCTCAGGGATTAGATTTTTTCCCTTAAGCCCCAGACTGGAAGCGGGGGGCCCTGTTTCCTTCGAATAGAGGGAGACAGTATATCCTTTTTTTTTTTTTTTTCGTGGTATGCGGGACTCTCACTGTTGTGGCCTCTCCTGTTGTGGAGCACAGGCTCCGGACGCGCAAGCTCAGCGGCCATGGCTCACAGGCCCAGCCGCTTCGCGGCATGTGGGATCTTCCCGGACCGGGGCACGAACCCGTGTGCCCTGCATCGGCAGGCGGACTCTCAACCATTGCGCCACCAGGGAAGCCCTTTCCCACCTCTTTAAAGTTATTGGGACTTTTTCTGCCTGCCCCTCCAGGCACTGCTCAGTGGCTCTTCTTTCCTTTTTTTTTTTTTTTTTTAAACTATTCCACTATTAATAGAGAAATTGCCAGCAACATATCCAGGAATCACTTAAAAATATCATTAGGGACTTCCCTGGTGGTGCAATGGTTAAGAATCCACCTGTCAATGAAAGGGATACGGGTTCGATCCCTGGTCCAGGAAGATCCCACGTGCTGCGGAGCAACTAAGCCCGTGCGCCACAACTACTGAGCCTGCGCTCTGCAACTACTGAGCCCATGCGCCACAACTACTGACGCCCGCAGGCTCTAGGGCCCATGTGCCACAACTACTGAGCCCACGTGCTTCAACTACTGAAGCTCATGTGCCTAGAGCCCGTGCTCCGCAAAAAGAGAAGCCACCACAATGAGAAGACTACACATCGCAACAAAGAGTAGCCTCCGATCACCACAAGTAGAGAAAGCCCACGCATAGCAACAAAGACCCAACACGGCCAAAAATAAAAATAAAATATATTTTTAAAAAATTTAAAAAATAAAAATATCATTAACTTGTGAAGTCCACAATGATTTATAATGTACTTACACATACTTTGCTTCAGTAGATTCTCAAAACTGAGTAGCAAAATTATATTTTTCCCATTTTCAAATGTGGAAATTCAAGTTTTTAAAGGCCTAGCTGGCTCTGATTAAACATTCAGCAATACCACAATATATATAACTAACACAAATGTTGACGGAATGGATGAGATCCTCTGATGATTCTTTCTAATGTGCATTTAGAAAAAATTTTTTTTTTCTTTTTTTCTTTCTTTATTTTTTGGCTGTGTTGGGTCTTCATTGCTGTGTGCAGGCTTTCTCTAGTTGTGGCGAGTGGAGGCTACTCTTTGTTGCAGTGCATGGGCTTCTCATTGTGGTGGCTTCTCCTGTTGTGGAGCATGGGCTCTAGGTGTGCAGGATTCAGTAGTTGCGGCACGTGGGCTCAATAGTTGTGGCTCGCGGGCTCTAGAGTGCAGGGTCAGGAGTTGTGGTGCACAGGCTCAGTTGTTCCGCGGCATGTGGGATCTTCCTGAGCAAGAGCTCAAACCCATGTCCCCTGCATTGGCAGGAGGATTCTTAACCACTGTGCCACCAGGGAATTCCCTCTAATGTGCATTTCTTAAGTGAAGTATAATTGATTTACAATGTCATGTTAGTTTCAGACATACAGCACAGTGATTCAGATATCTATCTATCTATCTATCTATATGCTTTTTCAAATTCTTTTCCCTTATAGGTTAATACAAAATATTGAGTATAATTCCTTGTGCTATACAGTAAGTCCTTGTTGTTATCTATTTTATATATAGTAGTATCAGTGACTCTTCTACGAAAGTACTTTTCTTTTTTTTTGCGGTATGCGGGCCTCTCACTGTTGTGGCCTCTCACGTTGCAGAGCACAGGCTCCGGACGCGCAGGCTCAGCGGCCATGGCTCACGGGCCCAGCCACTCTGAGGCACGTGGGATCTTCCTGGACTGGGGCACGAACTCGTGTCCCCTGCATCGGCAGGTGGACTCTCTCAACCACTGCGCCATCAGGGAAGCCCCGAAAGTACTTTTTGATTCAGCAGGGCTGCTCCTGAAACACAAACAAAACTTTGTTGAAACTATGCAAGTACAGAAATAACACCCAAGATCTCCTACCCAATCACATTAACTATTTTCAATTCTCAGCTTCTTTCCAAGGTGTGTGTGTGTTTCTATTATATATATACATACAAAAATACATATATCGTATATATATAGGGCTACTGTGGGTACATACAATATGTACACAATCTTATGTTCTAGCCATTAGAATTCCATATTTCTGCAATCTTAGATTTTATCATTTTTACTATGGCAGATGTTCCACTACTATCTATAAATTGGAGAAAATAATATTGCCCATCTTATGGGTTTACTATGAGAATTAAACAAGTTAAAACAGAGACACTCAAACTTGACCATGTTGCAGAATACATGGAAGGCTTATTAAAATAAAGCATCTTAGGCCTTGGCCTCAGAAATTCTGATTCAGTAGAACAGGGTAGGGTGCCTGAATCTGCATTCCAGATGCTACTAGATCAAGTACCATGCTTTGAAAAACCACTGAGTTTATACATGTAAAGTGTTCAGAATAATGCCTCGCATATAGTAAGCACTCAATAAATGGAGCTATTTGCTATTTCTGTGAAAATATATGAAAATTTACTTGTTTGATATTTAGATTGCTTATAGTTTTATAACTTTATTGAGACAATTCATATACCATAAAATTCACTTTTTTACTGTGTACAATTCAGTCATTTTTAGTATACTCAGAGTTGTGTAACCATCACCACTACATAATTTTAGAACATTTTCATCACCTCAAAAAGAAACCCCCTTCTATTAACAATCACTCTCTAACCCCTTGTTTGCAGTTTTTTGAACTTATAAATAATGTCTCTGTAAACATATATATATATATATATATATATATGGCTTCTTTTCTTTTTTTGAAAGATTTTGTCAGAATAAATTCCAAGAAACAGATTTCTGAGTCAATGATTATGAGTATTTTTATGTATAGAGTGATGGTTAATTTTATGTGTAAACCTGACTGAGTCATGAAGTGCCCAGGTAGTTGGTTAAATGTTATTTCTGTCCATGATTTCAAACTATATTACAAAACTATAGTAATCAAAACAATATTTTATTGGCATAAAAACAAACACATAGATCAATGGGACAGAATAGAGAGCCTAGAAATAAACCCACACATGTATGGTCAATTAATTTACTACAGAGGAGCTAAGAATATGCAATTGGGAAAGAACAGTCTCTTCAATAAATGGTGTTGCAAAAACTGAACAGCTACATGCAAAAGAATGAAACTAGACCCCTATCTTACACTATACACAAAATTAACTCAAAATGGATTAAAGACTTGAATGGAAGACCTGAAACCTTAAAACTCCTAAAAGAAAACATAGGTGATAAGCTCCTTAACAGCAGTCTTGACAATGATTGTTTTTGGATCTGACAGCAAAAGCAAAGGCAACAAAACAAAAATAAACAAGTGGGACTACATCATGCTAAAAAGCTTCTGCACAGCAAAGGAAACCATCAACAAAATGAAAAGGCAACCTATGGAATGGGAGAAAATATATGCAAATCATATATATCTGATAAGCGGTTGATATCCAAAATATATAAAGAACTCATACAACTTAAATAGCAAAAGAATTACCTGATTAAAAACTGGGCAGAGGATCTGAAAAGGTCACAAATTTATGTTGAAATGGAAATTTTTGATAATACAAATCCTGGATAAACGGTATAAAAACTATTGGTTAATGGACTGAGTAGGCTGTCAAGGAACACTGAGCTTCCACACTGGTCCTGAAACAGCAAATAAATGCTTGAGGCAGAGGCATGAGGACTGGATACCTAGGCCCTGCCTTTTTCTTCCTGAATCCAGCAAAAGATTTAGAAACCAGGATTTTCCCACCCTGGTTGCCGAGATATGGGAGTTATTCCTTGTTCAATTCTAGAAGACCACTCCAAGTCAGGAAATCTGATTTCTAGTCCTAGCTCTGCTCGACAGTTGCAGGTAAAATTCAAGACCATCATTTCCCCTTGCAGTGCTTACTTCCCAAGGCAGACGATAGGAACAATTAATACCCATCCAACTGACTTCATCAGCCTGTGAGAAGCAGGAGTGAGCTGACATACTTGCAAGCATTGGGGAAAGATGAGACAGAGCATAATGAAATACTATATATGCACAGGATGGTTTAAACCAAGCTCTACAGGGGCTTGTGTGACCAGGGGCAAGTCACGTAAATCTGAACTGGCTTCATTTGTTAAACGTCCCTCCCTTCATGTCGCCGAACTAGTAGGAAGTGTTGGGGCTGCAGCTGGGGGCGTCTCTCCGCAGCGCCCCTAGGTGCCTACGAGGCGCGTGACTTTCTTTACCGTCCGTGTCTAAACTGGCTCTGGGCTTCTCTGGCCCAACTCTCCTATTTATAGATGAAAAAAGCTCAGAGATCGAATGACTTCTCCACGATCACACAAGAGCCTTGGGGTCTGTAAGGAATCTAGCGCGGCCCGCGTTGGAACAGCAGCCAGCAATGGCGGCTTCATAACGTGGCCACCTTCTCAGAGACATGACGAGGCCCGTCACCTAGCGGCGGGTTCAGGCAATGCAAGAGAAGCCTCTTGAAAAAGACTCCGGGTACTGCGGCGTCCAGGAGCCAATATGTTCTCGGTTCGCTCAATTAACTCCTTTTTTCCATTGGGTCTTTCTAACTGTCAATCAATCAATTGCCGAGTTTTTACTGGCTTAGCTCCAATCATTCTACTCAATTTACTAATAACATGCTTCTTTCCAATAGCATCTTTACGTCGTTAAAGCTCCGCCTAAGTCTGACAAATTTAGCCAATTCTTCTATTCCATTGGCTGGACCCGGCCCCTCCTCTCGAACATCCTGTTCGGGGCGGAAGTGAGAGAGCCCTTATTCCTATTGGCTTAGGTTTGCAATTGGCGGCTGCCTCTCAAGTCTATCAAGACAACGTCAGCTCTCCGGAAGTACAGTTCCGGAAGGGGCGGGCTTTGTGAAGATGGCGGCGCCGGTGAGTGTAGTGTGTTTGCTTCCTCGGCTTGGTATTGTGGACGTTTGGTTTCTCCTCAGTTTCTCGAGGCAAATTATTGGGGCGAGGGAAGGGTGGTGATGGAAGTAACTCCAGGGTGGCGTCCTCCCTGCCACAGCGGGGCAAAAGCAGTAGTAGGGAGACGGGGCTGGAGTTACCGCTCCTTTCCAGTGACCTGAGAGGCTGGCGGGCTCTGAGGCGAGGCTGCATTTGGGCCGGAGTGGGAAGGCAGGAAGTCCGGGGTGTTTGAAGGAGAGAGGGGGCTTTTCCACTTAACACGTTTCGTCTTATAATCCTGAGGAAAGAATGTTTTTTCTTTTCTCTCCCTTCCATAGGAGGTGCTGGAGTCAGACCTGCCAAATGCCGTAGCACTTTTGAAAAACCTCCAGGAGCAGGTGAGTAATGGCACCCCTTTGGAATAGATTAGTCACGAATCGGCTTTGACTTTGTTTGCCGCACCTCTAAACTTTGGTGAGTTGGGGGCACATATTTGAATGACCAGATACAGTAAGAGCAAAATGATATAATGAAAACCTTTTCAGGCTACAATTCAGAGTAATTGATTTCTGCGTCCAAAGGAATACAGAAAACTCCAGAAAGAAAGCATCTGAATCAATTTTCTTTATTCTTATAGTTAAGGAAACCGATGCCGAAAAAGGTGACACGATTTGCCCTTTGGGTGCCTAGCTCATATACGTTTATATAGTTCTATGAATTGCAAGTTCAACCGGTACAAAGCTACAATGCCCCCATCACCACTGTCCCAGTCCCCATCCCCTCCCCCTGGTTTGGTAAGATGGTCTCTTTAGCTTTAAGAAGAGGTGGAAAGGTTTTTCTACCTTTTGAAGAAGTATCAGAAACCATCTCTCCTATACTTTCCCAGAACTGAAAAGATAGTGGTGTACTTTAGGAAGTGTTTCAGATAATTTTTAGGTGGCATTGTTTAGCTTTTGCACTTCACAGCTCACAGAGATAACTTGATTTATTCTAATCAGTGGTTTTATTTGGATTACTTTCAGGTGATGGCTGTCACTGCACAGGTGCAAGCTCTGACCAAGAAAGTTCAAGCTAAAGCCTATCCTACAGAGAAGGTAGGACATACTTGAAGAGTAAGCACCCCTTGACTTGATGTTCTCAACAGTTCTTTCCGTTGTAGATTTATTGAGTGTCTTGTATGTCCTTAGTGCTGGAGCTTTGAAGATGAATAAGGTCCAGTTTCTGTGCTGAAGTCTAGTAGAGAAGGCAGGTAAAAACAATAGGTATAAGCAGTAGCAGTCATGATGAGCGGCTGTACAAGCTGAGGAGCAAGATTAAATAAATATCACAGAGCAAAGGGAATTAGGGAAGGCATCTCAGAGAGGTAACAGGATTGTGAGGAATAAATAGGAGTCAGAGGGATAGAAAGAAACAGCATGTGCAAAGGCACAAAGACCTAAAAGCATGGTGATATTCTGGGAAAGGAGGTAAGTCATAGTGTGCTTGGGTGTACATTTTGTGTGTGTGTTGGGGACAGAAAAGTAGTTACTCTGTGTGAAGAGCCTTGTAGGCCAACTGTATTTCATTTAATATAAAATGCTGTTAATTGGGGACATATCACTGACTTTATATACTGAGCATACAATGTTGCTTGTTAATCTATGACATAATGCTAAGATACCATTGATTTAAAGATGTATCTTGGGCTTCCCTGGTGGTGCAGTGGTTGAGAGTCCGCCTGCTGATGCAGGGAACACGGGTTCGTGCCTCGGTCCGGGAGGATCCCACATTCCGCGGATCGGCTGGGCCCGTGAGCCATGGCCGCTGAGCCTGCACGTCCGGAGCCTGTGCTCCGCAACGTGAGAGGCCCGCGTACCGGAAAAAAAAAAAATAAAAAATAAAGATGTATCCTGACTTCAGAGATGTTAAAATATAAAAATGATGTGTATCTTAAAATTATATATGGTAGTTTTCAAGTTAAGGTCTTATAGAACCTTCTCAGGGACCATTGAGTGTGGGGCAGTATAGAAGGAGGTCTCTGGGGACTTCCCTGGTGGTCCGGTGGTTAGACTTCGCCTTCCGATGCAGGGTGTGTGTGTTCGATCCCTGGTCAGGGCGCTAAGGTCCCACATGCCTCGCAGCCAAAAAACCAAAACATAAAACAGAAGTTTATTGTAACAAATTCCATAAAGACTTTAAAAATGGATCACTTCCAAAAAATCATTAAAAAAAAAAAAAAAAAAAGTCTCTGGATCCCTCATACCTGCTTGAGCTGGAAAACTTGGGTGTTACCTGTTTTATGTATTGAGCTTTCGTCCTAAGATATCATTTAAGCAAAACATTCCGTAGGTCAACAGAAATAATGCAAATCATTATAGTAGGGTAATAAAAATCATTGAAGGATTTTTAAGCATGAGATTTATTTTTGGCTGCATTGGGTCTTCATTGTTGCGTGCAGGCTTTCTCTAGTTGGGGCAAGCGGGGGCTACTCTTCATTGCGGTGCGCGGGCTTCTCACTGCGGTGGTTTCTTGTTGCAGAGCACGGGCTCTAGAGCGCATGGGCTTCGGCAGTTGTGGCATGCAGGCTCAGTAGTTGTGGCGCATGGGCTTAGTTGCTTCGCGGCATGTGGGATCTTCCTGGACCAGGGATCGAACCCATGTCCCCCCTGCATTTGCAGGCAGATTCTTAACCACTGAGCCACCAGGGAAGTCCTCGAATTTTTAATGTGTCTTCTTTTTGCCTTTTCTTTCTCATTATTCATTTCCATTCTTTTTTTATTTCTCATTTTTTAATCTTTGCTTTTTATTTTGTCTTTCTCTTATATACTTGTAACCCATTAGAACTTGACAATGCCCAAGCATGTCAGAAGAGCCTATTTCTCAAATTCTTGGCTGTCTTTATTCTGGTATCATGCTTTGATCCATTTTAATGCCTTTTTGAGATGGGCTGTGCACGTGTATCTTAGATCACTATATATTTATTCATTGAACAGATATTTATTAACCTTCAGGATCAAAGACTTTCAGTAGGTGCTTTTTAGGCTACAAAGTGCTTTCATATCTTATTTGAGCCTCATAATTACTTTCGGGGGTGGGAAGGAATTACTGTTCATATTATAGATGGGGAGACAGAGGTCATAATTTACCCAATATTTGACTGCTAAGTGCCTAATTCAAAACTTGAACTCAGTTTGTCTGTCTTTAAATCCTTTGCTCATCCGCCTGTAGCATGCTACTGTTGATCTCAAGAGCTTAGCATGTTGGTTTACAGATACCTAGGGCTTGGGTGTTGGAGTCAGGCTGAGTTTGAATCCCAGCTGTACTCCTATTACTATGTAATCCTAGACAGAGTATTTAATCTGTCTGAAATAGGTCTTCTGAGGGCTGTGGACTTTTTCATTTTCGTTTTATGCAGTCACAGTGACTTTTTTTTTTTAATAACTATAGCTTAAGTCTGCTTACACATGTTACTTTTTTTATTTAAAAGAACCCACTTATAATTTATGATTTCCTGCCTGTAAGTATAATACACTTTAAAAAAATTATTTTTATTTATTTTTTGGTTGCGTTGGGTCTTTGTTGCTTCGCGTGGGGTTTCTCTAGTTCCTGCGAGTGGGGGCTACTATTCATTGTGGTGTGAGGGCTTTTCATTGCAGTGGCTTCTCGTTGCAGAGCACACGCTCTAGGCACACAGGCTTAAGTAGTTGTGGCACACGGGCTTCAGTAGTTGTGGCTCGCAGGCTCTAGAGTGCAGGCTCCGTAGTTGTGGCACACGGGCTTAGTTGCTCCGCGGCATGTGGGATCTTGCCAGACCAGGGCTCGAACCCGTGTCCCCTGCATTGGCAGTCGGATTCTTAACCACTGCGCCACCAAGGAAGCCCCTAATACACTTTTAATTTTAGAAAGTTTAGAAGATACATAAAATCACAAGAGAATTAAAAATCAGTGTAATCACCATTTTGAGATAATCACTGGGGTACATTTTTTATTTCGTTGATTGTATAAGTAATATATGCTTGATGGAAAACCACTTTTTCAGTACAAGCACTCCATTTCTTGCTTTTCCTCATCTCATTCTTCAGGGGTAGCAGTTGCTAATTATGTTATTTTCAGATATTTTTCTATACATATAAAATGTGTATATTATACTTCTCACCTCACCCCCTTAATTGGAACCACATTATTCACACTTTTTATATAGTGTAGAAAGTGTGTCGACATAGATAAGTCCATGTCAGTATAGTATGTACAGGTCATTGTTTTAACCTATATTATATAATTCCATTGTATGGGGATAAAATCAGTGACTGTTTTGGTTAAATTAATTTAAAATTCATTACTGTATGGAGACATTTTTGATTGTCACAACTTGGGGGATGGCATCAATGGGTGGAGGCCAGGGATGCTGTTGAACATCCTTCAGTGCCCAGACAGCACTCCACAGCAAAGAATTATCTGTCCCCCAAATGTCAATAGCTCTGAGTTTGAGAAACCTTGCTATAGTCATTTTGGGGGATACTTTATTGATTTTCCTGCTCTATTGTCATACAGTAATTCTCTGAGTTGTGCTTCTGTTGTGTTAGCATAATTTTCTCTGTGGCCATTTTAGGTACAGCCACTTCCTTGAGACTACTCCAAATACCTTATATGAACTGCATGGAAAAAATTATCCTGTTCTTCCTAGACTCTCCTCCTTATTCTGTGGTTAAAAGTGAATTTGCATCTCTTACTGTTTGATTCAACTCAGGGTCTCAGCCTTTTGGAAGTGAAAGATCAGCTGTTGCTAATGTACCTTATGGATCTGAGCCATCTCATTCTGGACAAAGCCTCAGGAGGGTCTCTTCAGGGACATCCTGCAGTTTTGAGACTGGTGGAGATTCGCACGGTATGAGGCATTTGTTATCTTAGAGTTCTGCGTTTCTATATCCTGAACTCCAGGACTATGACACAATAGCTCTCATTTAAGTGGGTGTTTAAGGGAGGAAACCAAATGAAAAAAAGCATTTTTGTCTTCATTTGCTCTACTTTGTGCATATTTTAGGTGCTTTATCTGACAACTTAACATAGGGACTTTTGGTGTATGCTTAATTTTGAGGAGGACATGTAATCCTATTTAACCGCATTATAGGTTTTGGAAAAGCTTCGTCCTTTGGACCAAAAACTGAAGTATCAAATTGACAAACTGGTGAAGACGGCAGTGACAGGCAGCCTCAGTAAGTGGGGGAAGCTGTAAGGTTATGTGTGGGCCGTTCACAAAGTTCCAAATCTTGTAAAATCTCTTGGGTCTTTTATTTTAGGTGAGAGTGACCCACTCCGTTTTAAGCCTCTTCCCAGCAATATGATGAGCAAGGTAAGAGGTTGCATTATCCTGATTTTCCTGAGGAATTTAAGCCTGAATGAGCCTTGTAATGCTCCTGGATCTCCTGGGATTCTCTTTTTACCGTTGATTCTCAGCTTGTGCCTTAGAATGTTGAATGTGAGATTCCCCTTTCTCCCTCTTGTTTGTATTCCCACCTTCCCAGAGTACCTCAGCTTTGGATTTTCTTATCGCTTGTTTGACTGACGCTTCCTAAGTTTGTGGACATTATGTTCCATTTGTAGTTGAGCTCTGAGGATGAGGAGGAAGATGAAGCAGAGGAAGGCCAGTCTGGGGCTTCAGGGAAGAAATCTGGAAAAGGGACAGCTAAGAAATATGTTCCACCACGCTTGGTTCCAGTCCATTATGGTATGAACTGTGGCGGCTGCTTCCTCAGCATGAATTGTGTTTCTCTTCTCTGTTCTGGGATAACCCTTGCTGATTTTTATCACATAGATGAAACAGAAACTGAGCGGGAGAAGAAGCGCCTAGAGCGAGCCAAGAGACGGGCATTGAGCAGCTCTGTCATTCGTGAACTAAAGGAGCAGTACTCAGATGCTCCAGAGGAAATCCGTGATGCTCGGCATCCTCATGTTACTCGACAGAGCCAGGAGGATCAACATAGGTCCGAGTCCTTGCAGTTAGAAATTTTTTTCTATGTTGTAGAGACCTGTCCTTTTGCTTTGAATGATGATGATTAAGTCTGATTCCAAGAGAACCTTATCTAGAAAGTGGAGTGCAAAATTTGGTGTGACGGTTTCTAAGAGTTAAGGGTTTGAAGTACAGAATAGGAACTAGCGGGGAAAATGTCTTTTCTTTTCCCCCAACTGTTCAGGCTGAGCAAGTGCTACATGGAGAAGAATATATGCAGTTCCACCTAGTAGGATTTTAAAGTTCTGTATTTCACTATCACTGATCTTTATTTTCTGCAGAAGGCAAGAAAGTCACGCTTTTATAATGGCATGGAGAGTGCTAGATAAGTTCAGGGAAGAAAAGTAGAAAAGCAGTTATAAGTTGAACACAGACTCATCAACTTTGCCCAGGTGTCCATCTCTACAGTTGATAGATTTGAGTGAGAAGGTTCATGTAGAGGATCCTGTTTATGGAGCTGGAATATAAAGAATTTTCTGATATAGTTTAAGTATTGCTGTGGATGGGCTATGAGTTCATCTCTGGGGAGGAGGGAAGTTCTAGTGCAAAGAACATTTCATTGAGTATTGAGCATTGAGTGTTGAGCACACAGTATCACCTCAATAAATACTATAGTGACTTGCTATGAAATTTCTTGAGAACTGTCTGAACGAGGGGTGAGTAAACACCTGGGCCCAGGTTCTTAGCTGCAACTTTCTGCCTCTTTGGACTGAGCATACTGCAAGTGGTGTCTGTGTTTCTCTGGCAGGATTAACTATGAGGAGAGCATGATGGTGCGTTTAAGTGTCAGTAAGCGGGAGAAAGGACGGCGAAAACGAGCAGATGTCATGAGCTCACAAATTCATTCCCTCACGCACTTCAGTGACATCAGTGCTTTGACAGGAGGAACCCCTCATCTTGATGAGGTGAGGTAGTGATACAGTGGTGGGAGGTGACCTTCATGCTTTCAGCTAAATGTATGTGGGCTTATTACCGTGAGGAACTTGGGAAGGGACACTAAACTTGGAAGCTCACCGCCATTCCTTCCCTTCTCCATGTATCTCCAGGATCAGAATTCTGCTAAGAAGCGGAGGAAGATACCTAAGAAAGGTCAGAAGAAAAAAGGTTAGTGAATGGCTAGGACTTGGGTGATCAAGTGCAGGATGGGATTTACGAATTGGGATGCCAACTCCGGATTTGCCATCCTAGGTCTTACCAACCTTTATAGTATCTCTTCCATACTGGGTGTTAATCTCTTTAGAGGTGGGCATTTGTTTTTTTCTTTCCCGAGATGAAATCAGCATCATTCACAAAAGAGATTTCTGGATTCTATTTCTGAAGGCCCCACAGCTCCTGTTCAGGTTTCCTTAAGTTAACTATGAAAGTGTCATTTGAAGGAACCATTATCCCATTTCAGTTTCCATCCTGCTTCTAGTCTTTTGTCCTGGGAGGATATAGAGAGTATTGCTGAGGGAACCCACTCCTATTGAGCCCTTCTCTCTAGATGTCCTTTTTTTCTGTCCCTTTGGCTTTTCCCAGCTGTCCTTTGCCTCATTCTTGGTTTCCCTTCCTTTCAGGTTTTCGGAGGCGGCGGTGATTATGGGTGTATGTATTTAATTTATTTTTTGTCATCCTGGGATACTTCTAATTTCACTGTATGTAGGTTTTTTCCTCTGAATTCATTAATTATTTGCTCTGGACATGTGGAAAGATCTTTATTAATAAAATCGATTTTACTTACGAATTGAAGCCCCTTTTGCACATGTATTATATGACTGGAATCACTGGGTATGGGGTATTTTTGGTGAGAGGGTGATGGAAAAGGGAAGGATGAGGTTTTGGGGGGAATAAGAAAGTTTGGCTTTATATGGTTTTCTTTGATAATACATTTTCATCAGACACTAGAAATTGGTTATTTAATCAAAAAATATTGAGAGATTAGAGTAGTATAATCCACTCTTTCAACCCCACATTACCCCAAGTTCCTATATTATTTGTTATAATGATAATACAGATCATCTGAAATATATGGATTTTAAGATTTATTAATATATCTTGCTGGCCACCAGGTGGCATTAGTGGCTCAGGAAACCTTTTGTGCTTGACTGTAATCAAAAGCTAGATAGAACCTTTTCTCATTACCAAGAGTTATTCTTGTCTCCACTTCTCTGAATGTTTTTCCTTTCTTTCTAAAATAGCTTGCACATAGGGCTGATCTTAGGTCAGTTATTGAGAGTTAGAGTTTATCTGGAGAGAACAACAGTAGAGTGAATGAGGAGTGTGAAGAATCAGTATAGTCTTGTGTTGTTCAGCCTCTTTGACCCTCTTTCAACAAAGTCTTCAGTTTACCAGTGAGCAAACGCCAGCCCTTTTACAAAGAGCTTGTGAAAGAATGCCAACAAGCAGGCAGACAGAAAATTCCTGAAGACCAAGAGAATGAAAACCCCTCAGTCATATCAGCCCAAGTCAGGAGACTGGTGGGAGTTACATATTTGAGATCTTGTATTCTGTTCAGAGAATGACTTCTGTTAGTGAGAGATCCCTCTGGCCTGGGATAATTTAGAAGGTAGAAAGAGGGACAGGAAGAGAGTTGAGTCTAGAAGTAATTCATTGGAGTTAATGATGTGTCATGGAGAGGGATATAATTTGGATCATTACATCAGTAAAACCTAGTTGATTATAAGTCCTATGAATTTGTACTTATACTGGTCTGCCCAGTGGGGTGGGGGTCTGTTTTCAGTCAGCTGTAGCTTGGTAGAAAGTAGTTAAGAGAGACAACCCAGTACTGTCTTCTGTTAACTCTGTGATCCTGGGCAAATCATGTGACATCTCTGGCCTTTAATTTTCCTCAGCTGAAAAGTAAATGTATTAGACTGAATCTCTGAGATTTCCTCCAAACCGAAGAGCCTAGAGCTGTTTCTCATGGATGATAACCAAGATGCGCTTACTTATGGGGCCTCTGACTTAGTCCCTGGCTGATCTGAGTGACCCTGATGTGCCCAGAGCCCTCATACTTCCATCTCCTTGAGTGAATCTAAGCAAAGAGCCTCAAGAACATATTTAGAGATTCTTTTTCCTTTCTGGCTGAACTAACTGGACAGGAGGTTAGGACTACTACATTCTCTTTTTAGGACTACCTATTGCATTTGCATCTAGTTTATTAAGGATATTTGGATTGTGGGAACTGCCAAGGAAAAGGAGATGCTTTTTTTTTCAAAAAGATCTTAACTTTGTGTTAAATACTGAGCTAAGTGCTTTATACTTAATCCTTGCAAAATATATGTTATCTCTATTTTACTAATGAGGAAACTGACAAACTTAGGTTATTTATTTGCCCAAGGTTACGCGACTAATGAGTTAGAGAACCAGTGCTTGGGGAACACAGTGGGTGGAGGACTGCCAAGTGTCCTGGGGTTTATGAACGTCTTCAGGATTTTGTTTTTCCCTTTTTTTTTTTTTTCTCTTTAAAAATATATTGGGGGCTTCCCTGGTGGCGCAGTGATTGAGAGTCTGCCTGCCGATGCAGGGGGCACGGGTTCCTTCCCCGGTCTGGGAGGATCCCATGTGCCGCGGAGCGGCTGGGCCCGTGAGCTATGGCTGCTGGGCCTGCGCATCCGGAGCCTGTGCTCCGCAGCGGGAGAGGCCACAACAGTGAGAGGACCCATGTACCGTAAAATATACATATATATATAGATAGATAGGTAGTTTATGACCTGTAGCTCTCCCCTCTTTTCTGCACCATTTCTGTTCAAGGCCTTGCCTTCAAAGAAACTACAAGTTCCAGACACTATTCTGGCCTTTTTGTATTATAGGAGTGAACTGAACACACAAAAATCCCTGCCTTTGTGGACCTTATATGAATTGAATCCAGTCTTTAGTCTTAGGAAATCTTGTTATCCCTGGCCTTCTAGATGACAGGCGATATTTGAAAGATGTTTCCAACAAAAAATTGAGTAATTTTGAGAATATTTGCACTAGAGTCATCAAACAATGTTTAGAGTCCATTGTTGACAAAGTTTTGCGTGGATTCTCAACCTGTAAAACAGGTATAAGCTAGGGTACTGTGGTAGAAGCGAGGATGAGGGGTCCTGGAGCTTTGAGTTCTCATGGCCCACTTTCCCCAGGATTTCTGAGGAGCTCCTAGGAACCTTTAGAACTCCATAGAATGTAGTTTAAAAATCACTTTTACAGGGCTTCCCCGGTGGCGCAGTGGTTGAGAGTCTGCCTGCCGATGCAGGGGACGCGGTTTCGTGCCCCGGTCCGGGAAGATCCCACATGCCGCGGAGCGGCTGGGCCCGTGAGTCATGGCCACTGAGCCTGCACGTCTGGAGCCTGTGCTCTGCAACGCGAGCGGCCACAACAGTAAGAGGCCCGCGTACCGCAAAAAAAAAAAAAAAAAAAAAAATCACTTTTACAGTAGTAGGGCAGGGCAACTGAGAAGATATCAGGGTTTCTTTATGGCTGTTGTTTGCTATTCTTTCTCTTATTCCTACTCAGACTTAGTTCTCTGGTTGTTCAGACCACACGAATGTCAGATTTCATCAGTGCAGTGCTAACAGCAGATCACTTCCAATGTTCACTAAGTAATGTATATCGTTAGTGCTCATGGACACTTGTTCAGTTTTATCATGTGATGGTAAAGAGAGTCTTAGGATTTATTATTACTTGTTTTAATTAATTTTATTTATTTACTTATTTATTTACTTATTTTTGGCTGTATTGGGTCTTCGTTGCTGTGCTTGGGCTTTCTCTAGTTGTGGTGAGCCGGGGCTACTCTTCGTTGCGGTGGGTGGGCTTCTCATTGCGGTAGCTTCTCTTGTGGAGCACGGGCTCTAGGCGCCTGGGCTTCAGTAGTTGCGGCTCACGGGCTCTAGAGGGCAGGCTCAGTAGTTGTGGTGCACAGGCTTAGTTGCTCTGCGGCATGTGGGATCTTCCTGGACCAGGGCTCAAACCCATGTCCCCTGCGTTGGCAGGCGGATTCTTAACCACTGCACCACCAGGGAAGCCCTATTTTAATTTATTTAATCTGTCATTATTAAAAATATGAAGGATCCTTCCTCCCTGGAAGTACAACAAATACCACTGATCACATTTCTTTCTCCCCTCCATTTGCAGAGCTTTTGCATTCTCTCTGTCATTGTTTCTGCCCCATCCCCCCACCCCCTAGGTCTGTTTGACTGGTGGGGGAACCCTTCCTTTTCCTTGTCAGAGCTTGGTGGCTCCCTGGGGGTTTCTAATGATGGTTGAGAGTTTCATGGCAGTGCTGCGAGGAAGCAGCTGAGTAAGGGGCATTCATTGCCCCAGGGAGGGAGCTATACTCCACCATCCTGTGGGGAAAGGAAATCACATGGAAATAAAGAGAAAATCTTTTCTCCAGTACTGATAAGCCTTAGTATTGTCATCTGAGGGGGTGGGAAGAGGGTTTGATCAAGGCCTTTTTTTGTCTCTGTAGCTTTGTTTTGTTATGATTTTATGAAGGCTTGGGCAACTGTCTGTCAGGAGTTCACAGCAGTCTTCATGGCTACCGTATTAGAAAAACATGTTTATGAGGGAAGGATGACTCGATTATGTCCATTTTCAGCACCATGGAGAGTTCAAGCTTTCTCATCTTGTTCCTTGCCTTGGGTTGGTGGAAGGTACAGAGCTAAACCAATCCATAGAGCTGCCTGGTGTAGACCTGCCCTTATGCATAGTGTAGTTTATCTGTTCCATCTCCAGTTCTGATTGGTACGGATTGAGTGTGAGTCACCAACAGTCCTGAGTATCCCCATCCTCCCTGGGATCTATTAGGTGTGTAAACCTCAGATTCATGTTGAGACTTATCCAAGGATTTGGCTAATTTGACAGAGACATATGGATGAAATACTGCCTTCTGCTCTATTGGTAATATCATTCGTATTGTGATGCACGAGGTTTTTAACAGCCCATGAGAAAAACTCTGTCTGTCTCCCACTCTTCTTTGCCTTCAGACCCTTGAGGAGACTGAAAGTTGCTTTTTCATTCCTTGGGCTTGGCCTCTTTTTCTGCCTCTGCATGGAGAAAGGCATCATTGATCTGGCTCTCTGCCCAGTCTTGCTTTTGTATTTCTTTGATCTCATTGTTCAGAGGGTCTCAGAGAAGCCCCAAGAGCCATGCCATTGCATGTTTAAGCTATTGATGCTTTTGAAATAACAGAGCGTCGCTGTGTAAGAAGTGTATTAAAGGTCTGTCTCAAACAAATTTGGGTCAATAGGTGGCAGTAGTCACCTAGTCCCGAGGCCCCGACACCCCCTGAGTACAAGCACATTTAATGGCCGTTATATTTAAGGTTGTGAGAAAGGAGGTCACATTGAAATAAAAATGGGGAAAAAGCAGTCCCTTTTGGTGGGATCCGGGAAATGCTGAGCTGTGCTGGGTTACTTCTGTGGAGGTGTTGTATGTCAGCTGTGAAGAGCACTGGCAGGAAAGAGCGGGGCCTCAGATTGGGCAAGGACTAGGTGGGTACCAGGGCTTCTGAGAGCTGGAGTGAGACTGTTAAATGAGGACCTGTTCTGAAAGGATAGAGTCTAGGGTTGGGGGAGTAGAGAGAGGGAGAGAGGTGGAGGAGGGAGGGGCAGGGCTGTGTGAAGGGACCACGGAAAGGGTGGGCTCTGATGGGGAGGACTGCAGTTAGAGGGGGAGGGGTAGGCTGCTGCAATACTGCGCCTATCTAATGGGGGAAGGGGCCAGGGAGATATTGGTCTGTGCTGAGCTGCATTGGCTCCCCTCCCCCACACTTCCCATGGAGCCAGAGCAATGCTGGCAAATCTGTCTTCATGTATTTATTATTATTAAAAATGTGAAGGATCCTTCCTCCCAGGAAGCACAACAAATACCACTGATCACATTTCTCTTTCCCCTCCATCTGCAGAGCTTTTGCATTCTCTCTCTCTCCTCCTTCCTACCCTACCCCCGCACCCACCCCCCAGGTCTGTTTGGTGGGGGGGGACCCTTCCCTTCCCTTCTCAGAGCTTGGTGGCTCCCTGGGGGTTTCTAATGATGGTTGGGAGTTTCAAGGCAATGCTGGGAGGAAGCAGCTGAGTGAGGGGCATCCATTGCCCCAGGGAGGGAGCTATACTCCAGCATCCCGTGGGGAAAGGAAATCACTTGGAAATAAAGAGAAAATCCTTTCTCCAGCTAATGAAAAAAGAAGCGGGAGCACACATGCCTTTCAGTACCTGGCATTCCTCCCCTTCCTTACCCGTCTCTTTTCTACTACCTGAATTCTGAGAGGGAAACCCCCTTGGAATGGAAAAAGCCAGGAGTTCTCTGTCCCCCTCCCTTACCTTGTTAAATCTCTGTCTTCCCAGGAGAGCCATATAGCATTTAGTCTTCTAGCCCGCATGTTGTGTTACTGAGAGGCTTGAAGGGCAGAAGCCATGACTTCTCCCTCCCCATCTGCACCCCAGGTTTCCGTGCCCGGCGGGGGCCTCTTTTGTTGCTGTCTGTAACCCTCCGCCATGCCCATAGGTGGTGCTGCTGTTGCTCTGCTTGTAGGGTCCTCCCCTCCCCTGGCGCCCTCCCCCTTTCTCCAGCCCTCTACTGCCTGATTGTTATTCCACCAACGTCTCCCCTACTGTTTCCTTTCTCAAATTAATTTTGTGGCGCTCTTTTTTCCGCAGTGCCGTCTTCTTCCCCTCCCCCTTGCTCCAGCTCCCTTGCTTTCTCTGTCTCTATTTCTCTGTAGGATTTCCATCTCACTCCCCTATCTAAAATCTACTCTTCCTTACTCCCTTTTTTTTTCTTTATCTCGTCTGCCGTTGGCATCTTTCAGATGACTCATAATTAAAAGGGGCCACGGGTGAGAGTGACTTGGAAGAGGACAGGGGTGGGGAACTCAGGGGTCAGTGTTAAGGGCTAGGTGAAGGGAAGGCCGAGGCTCTGGGGAGAATGAGTGGAGAAGGGAAAGTACACATACCCTTTGCTGTCCAAGTCTATTTAGTGCCTGGATTTTAGATAGAGTTCAGCTGACAAGGGACCTGGTGTTACCTGAATCTGTAGAATTTGGTTCCACTTGCTGGGAAAATGGAAGATGGGGAGTCACAGGAATTCAGATAATAAGGGCTTCATCCAAAAACTTTTGGTTTAGATTGCTAAGGATAGCTGTGCTTTTGTTATCCTGTATTTTGTAGAATCTGGAGGGAAACCATGCTCTAAAACCTGTCCTGTGATCCCTTAGGAAATGTCCTGTTTTTGATCTTTTGAGTCCTCAGATGGTCCTTGCCAGGGCAGCTGTGACGCCTATTTGGTGGGAAACCTGGCTCCCTGGTCACTATTGAGCACAATTCTGGCTGTAGAACCTCATTTTTCTCTTGGGACTACTTCCTCCTCCCATCATTCCATGTCTCTCCTTTATCTCAGCCAAGTTCATGGGGTTCTGCACTCAGCCATAACTCCCTTTATTTGTTTAATCCTTCCAGAATATAACCCAAATTCACTAGAGAGTACCCTCGCTCTTACCCTGCCTTGCTTCTTAACTTTATCTGGAGAGTGCTCATTCATTGTGTTGACTACTACAACCCCTCAGCTAACTCAGCGGTGTTGTTGGTTGTAAAGTTACCCAGTTTCTAGGATGGCTAATTTTCCTCTTATTGAATTATTTTTGTGGATTAATAGCATCCTGGTAGCTCCCTGGATAATAGTGCTGAGGCTTCACCTTGTGTATGGCCTAGGAATTGCCCACAAGATGGATGGTGTGGCCTGTTTCCGTCATTCCCTGGTGGGAGGAGATCTTCCTTAGCATAAATGGCAGCCTCAGATTGACTGGCTTCCATTTTCCTTGCTTGTGTGAGTCAAGGCTAACTCCTAGACTGCGGAGAGAGGCAGAGCCCTGGAAAGAGCCACAGTGCAAAACACCACATCCTTCACTTTATTACCTGAGCCTTGGAGGTACCTGTGGAAACCTCTCTTTTGCCTGCCTCTCCTGCCGTCTTAAGGTGTGTATATTGGTGGAGACAAATGGGCCAGTGGCTGCTTTGTTTCCTCAGCTGATTTTCCTGCTGTCCTTTTCAGAGACCTCTCATCCTATTTGGGGGACTCTAGTTAGGGTCGTGGACTCATGTAACTTGGACAATGAAAGAGGAAACCTGTTAAGGTCTCTCTCTCTCTTTTTTTTTTCCACGCTGCACAGCTGGTGGGATCTTTGTTCCCTGACCAGGGATTGAACCCGGGCTCCCAGCAGTGAAAGTGCTGAGTTCTAACTACTGGACTGTCGGGGAATTCCTAAGCAAGGCTCAGTAAATATTTGTTGCCTGAATGGTAGGGACTTTTCAGCTTTAGTACCTTCCACAGGAGTTATAAATTTTTAACTATTTCTTCTCTAGGTGCTTACGGTACTGTAGCTAAAATGGTATCGGTTAAAATTTTTGTTTTCTTCCACTAGGTGCTGTAGGGGAAAGTGGTTTGTCCAAAACTGTACAGATAAGTCATTAGCAGAGCTGGTTTTAGAACCCACATTCTCTCGGACACCTAGGTCTGACTTTTTGTTGACTACCCCAATGGAAGCCAGTGTTCCCATTTCATCCCCACAGTCACTGACAGCTTTGAAGCCAGCAGCACAGTCAGGTTTTGTAGCTAAGCCAGCCTTGGCTGGTGTGCTGAGGGCAAGCATCAGCAGTGCGAGAGCTGGGTATGCAGGCAGAGAAGGTACCTGACTCCCTGGGAAGGGCTAGCACTCCCCTCAGGTGTTACATAGTCCAGCCTCTTGGAGGGGGCCTTGACAGTAGCAAGGTAGAGAATTTCCGAAGTCTTGGCTGCTATTGCCCATTTCAGATTTAATTTGACCTTACTGCTAACTAATATACCCCTTGCCCTAAGCCTTCTCCCCCCCTTAAAAATATTTCAGGGCTGGATAGCACATGGTTGGTGGTGGATGCCAGAAACTCTGGAGTCTCCATTTTTTGCCTTGCAGCTCATTTGCAACTAACTCTTGGGTCTGGGACCAATAAAATAACAAAAGGCTCTGTGGACCCCCCACTTGCTCCTATTAGTGCTAAAAATCCTAAATTTTTTTTTTAATAATCCTAAATCTTAAAGAATTTATTTCTACTGTAAAGGCATCATTGTGACTCTATTAATAAATGTTCTTACAATTTTTGTTGTCAATTAAAGCCTAGACTAGAAAATAAGCTCAGAAAGCATTCGTGTATTTCCACTAGGACTGAGCCTGTAGCAACTTACTCTGAGAACTGCTTTTTCTCATCTGCCAGCCTTGGGTTTAGCCCCACGGGTGAGATCTGGAGAATAAAAAGCCCTTGAGTGTCTACTTCCTCTTCCCCAATTTCAATTCACTCACTGCTAGCTCTTGCAGAAAGCCCTAGGTGGTAAAGAGATCAAATCAAAATTCCTAGCCAGGAAAACCCTGTCTCTTAGCTACAGTGACCCTTGTCTGCCATTGCGTTCAGTTCTGTGGCAGTTAACACCAGAGAAGATTCATCTGGCTTCAGACCTCCTTCTTAGTTTCTTTCAGTCAAGTCTTAAGTAATCTATTGCTGATGGCAGGCTTCTCTTGCCCTTTTATTCCCTCCCAAGGCTTTAAGCTCCAAAGCTTCCTAGATGCCTCCCGCCAAAAGGGTGCTTTCTGAAACCCAGCCTTCCCTCTCTTTCTCATCCCTCAAATCCTCAAATTGATCCCCTAATGGCTGTATTTCCCTCAGAGTGTCAGGTGACACCCTTAAAGAGCCTGCTGGGTGCTGCTAAAAATCCCATTCCTCACCCATCTCCCCGCTGGAGCTCCTGGAATCGGATTCTGCAGCCTCCTGTCATCCTAGCCTCCTTTTGTGTTCATTTGGAAGCTTTTCTCCATTGCTTTTGATAAATTCCTGGTGTGGCAGAAGTATCCAGAATTTAGGAAGATCCTATGGGATGAGTCTCCTGTCTCCGGCACCTTTGTTGACCCTCAGAGGGATCTGCTCCTGCCCCTTCCCTGCAGTGCTTCCGTACCCCCCTGCCTGGCCTAGGCTGGGCAGGATCAAATGTGGAAGTCCTCTGTACAGACACTCCAACCCTCTTTATCCTTCTTGGCAAACAGAGCATGGCTCTGCCCCTGACTTCCTCCTCTTTCTTCTCCATAACTTCTTCTCCTTCACCTTGTCCCACTTCTCCCTTCCCTTCATGAATACCCTTCATTCCTCTTCCTTTAAATCTCCTCTCGTTCACTTGCTCACTGTCGCCCATCTGCTCCCGCTCTCTACACACACACACACACACACACACACACACACACACACCTACACACACACACACACACACACACACACACACCCCACACACACACCCCCGGCCCCATCTTTCATTTTCAGTAGCTGTCTTCCTCATTGCCTGCCCATGCTGAAGAAGCAGCATGCTATGGGAAGAATGGCTGCAGAGTGGGTCCCTGGTTGTCAGAGTAGGCGGTCCCTTTTTCTCCAGAGGATCAGTGGCTATCTTTCCCCATCTTGTCCTCAGGAGCCACGGAACCCCAAGACGCTGGCTGTCTTTGGGGATAAACAGCTCTCCCCTTCTCTTCTCCCGGTCGTTCGGCTCCGGCGCCCCCTTGTTTGGCTCTTCCTGAGTGTGGTCTGTCCTTGTTTCTCCCACCCTTTCTGTCATTTTCTCCCTCTTTCTGTCTCTCCCCAGCACAAAGCGGCGGCAGGACTGAATGTGTCTGTCTAGAGGCTCTGCCAGGCTGTGCCCCTCACTTTTGCCCCTCCCCCGTCACCGTGCGTGCTGTTGTGGGGGAGGGTTGGAGGGCGGTGGCATGGTGCCAACCAACCCAGAACCATCTGCGGTGCCTTCTGCACTGAGGCGGGCTCTGTCTCTCCCGCCCGCCTCCTCTCCCACTCTTCCTCTCCCATTTTTAATTAGCTGCTGAATTAATTAAATCCCACATGCTAATTAACATTCCTACAGGGAAGAATGCTAGGTCAGAAAAATAGGAGGTGGTAAAGCAAAGCTTCTGTCCATTTAGCATAGGAGACTTAGGGATGGAAAGGGGGCTGAAGGGTTGAAGAGGAAAGAACAATCTAAGAGTGGAAAGAAATCTGAGGGAGGTGTGAAGAGACAGAGAAGGGACATCATGGAGAGTGGAACCTATTGAAGAGGAAAATAATTAGAATTAGTAACATTGAAGAAATGAGAGTGTCTTGAAGCTTCTAAAGGTTAGAGGTAGAGCTGTGAGTCTCAAACATTGGCATGCATGAATAACCTGAGAAATAATGATATAGAGGATGCTAATTTGTTGCCTTGAATGTCTTCTAAAGAAATAAATCTCAATTTTAATAAGAGTGCTTTAGGTTAGAAATGAAGGAGAACTTCTTCCTTGCAAGTTGGTGACATGCTCTAGTGAAGGAACTCTTTGGGAGATAGATTCTTACCTGTCTAGAATGGTTAAAGTTTGCCCAAAGCCGGATGAACTTTGAAGGTTTTTCTAGGTAGACATATTAATCCTTAAATGTGTACTGTGTCCTGGAGAAACAAGAACATCCAGGATAGGAAAATTCAGGATTCATTCTCAGTTCCCTTTCCTCCTTGCACTCAGGGTGAACTTTGAGTTTGATCTCTGTGGTCCAGTCAACATTTTAGGGATGAGCCTTCTCTTCAAATCAGATAATTACTTCCCTGGGGGTTTAGAGCACTGATTCCTAGCTAGGATTTCAAATAGATGACTGTCTGATGGCTAGCATGGCTTCTGTCCTTTACCGAGGGCTGTAGAGACAAGAGAAGAGCTGCAGATGTATATGGAGCAGAAGAAGGGAGGTTGGGGTGTGCGTTGACAAGGGTGTGGTTGGCACTGAAGATTCTGTTAAGGTCACTGCTGTGGTCCGACCTGAAAGAAAGAGGGACAACTTGCTTGTACAACATCGTTCTTCTCTGAAAAGTAAAGGAGACTATATTCAATGTAGATTTAGACTCCCCCCTGTCTAGCCCTTCACCAAAGAACTGAAGTCTGGGAGGAGTCCCTTGGGTTAGCAGAGTCTCCTGACGGCAGCTACCCCAGTGTTTCCCAACCTTTTTCAGGCTGAAATACACTAGGAGCAAGTTCTATCATGTCTACTCTCCTAACCACCGTTCACTTAGACCACATTCCCCACTGTTACTCATACTGCAGTAATTAATTCACTCAAAAGTTTGCATGTTAAACTATGCAGAGTAAAGAGTATCATTAATGTAAGAAACATTTATTAAGCACCTACTATCTGCCAGACACACTAGGCATTAGGTTTAGCTATAAAAATAAGGGATGAGATAGAACTGCTACATGTAAGGGGTTTATATTTTGGTTCAAAGGGGAAGTAAAGAGGGGCTTCCCTGGTGGCGCAGTGGTTGAGAGTCCGCCTGCGGATGCAGGGGACACGGGTTCGTGCACCGGTCTGGGAAGATCCCACATGCCGCGGAGCGGCTGGGCCCGTGAGCCATGGCTGCTGAGCCTGCGTGTCTGGAGCCTGTGCTCCGCAACGCGAGAGGCCACAACAGTGAGAGGCCCATGTACCACACACACAAAAAAAAAAGTAAAAAAAAAAAAAAAATCTAAAAAAAAAAAAAAGGCGAGGGGGGAGTAAAGAATATACAATAAAGGGCAGTAACTCACTTTGTGTGTCTATGTGCAAATGGGTGTGAATTCCTTGTAGCACCTATTCCCTGTGCTGCTTTTGTGTGCTCTTATATTGTTACTTACTCTTTCTTATATATGTGTCTTAGCTGTCCACAGAGATGGGATGCTAGCTCCTTAAGGGCAGAAATCCAGGTCTTTAAAGTGAGGTACACGTAACACTAGCCTAAAGCCTTACACATTCCCAGCTATTCGGCAAATGTGTTGAATTGGCATAGAGCCATATATCAAGGTATAATAGTTGCTTTAGAGTCTGTGACATTCCTAGTTGTGGTTAATATTTGTCCTCTGGAGGGAGGACACAAAAAGTTACAATAAGTGTGATGATGAGTAAGATAATTATGTGATGACCAAGGGAGGTCACTACACAGTATAATAGTGCTTAGGCTCCTCAGTAGGATTTTAAGCCAGTTCCTAAAGAGGGGCCAGGGCTGAGGAGTGGCAGTGGAGTGCAGAGAAAAGAACATAGGCTTGTTTTTATACGTACTGTATTTCCTTTTACTTTTTAATAGACATTTCTCACCATCTTCCTACTCCAAAATTATGGTTAGGCCATTTGTACATGTTTGTACCCTGTTTTGTTCACTTAACATAGTGGTGTATTTTCTTATGCTATTAAAAAATGAGAGGAAAAAATACTTAACATGTAATATCTCATCATGGATATAACATAATTTATAAAATCATTTCTTTTTGTTAGACATTTATGATGTTTGCAGGTTTGTCGTATTTTCCTTCTGTGACAGCTACCTACATCTTCATACAGAAGTCTTTGCAATTTTCTGAAGTGGAATTTCTGGGGCAAAGGATAAAGACCACCATTCTGGTCTGTGGAGTGACTGCATTAGATTCACCTGAAGGAGGTTATGATTATTTTTCTTTTTTAATTTTTAAAAAAATTTATTTATTTTTGGCTGTGTTGGGTCTTTGTTGCTGTGCATGGGCTTTCTCTAGGTGTGGCGAGCGGGGGCTACTCTTCGTTGCAGTGCGCGGCTTCTCATTGCGGTGACTTCTCTTGTTGTGGAGCGGGGCGCTAGGGCACACAGGCTTCTAGAGTTGTGGCACACGGGCTCTAGAGCGCAGGCTCAGTAGTTGTAGCGCATGGACTTAGTTGTTCCGTGACATGTGGGATCTTCCCAGACCAGGGCTTGGACCCGTGTCCCCTGCCTTCGCAGGCAGATTCTTAACCACTGAGCCACCAGGGAAGTCTCTATATTTCTTAAAAGAATTTATTTTTTGAGTAGGTAAAAAATGTAAACACTACAAAAGGGAGTACAACGAAATTTCCTTTGTACCTTTGTCCCTCATTTCCCTCCCCAGAGGTGTTCTATGCATGTATAAGCACGTGTATAGATAAAGAACGTTTGTATATAAAGAGATCATTTGATCCCACCTCCTGGAAATTCTAATCTAGTCTGAAGTGGAACCTTGGAATGTCTCTTTTCCTCGCCTAATGCTTTCTAGCTAACTCTACTATGCAGCCAGATTTGGGACCATCAGGTTAGATGAATTCTTGGGATTCTTTTCAGGTCTGAAATTTAATGACTAAAACTCACAGAATTAGTAATTAAAAAAAATAATGATTAATGTTAAGACTAAATCATCAAGTATCATAGATTCTCTTTGGAATGATCTCAGAGATCCTATTTTTGATACTGAATTTATTATTATTAATACAAATAATGGTCACCATTTATTGAGTGCTTATCTGTGCCAGGCTCTGTGGAAAGTACTTTTTATACATTCTCACTTAAACCCCATAGCACTCCATGAACTAGGTTAATTCTTAAACCAAGGCTTTGGAAAGATTAAGCAGCTTACTCACGATCAAGGAACCATTAAGTGGCAGAGTGAAGATTTGAACTCAGGCCTCTTACTCCAGGCTGATGTTCATTACCCTCCACCCTCATCATTAGATTATACTATGCCTGGTGTTTGGTAACTTGCTCTTTTCACTAAAAACATACCTTGAACATCTTTCATTTCATATATAAAGGTGTGTATATCTATATCTATATATACATAATTTAGTTCATTTTTAGAGGGTGTTTTTGTTGGTCATTATTTACTACACATGAATACATTTCTAAAGCAGATTTCAAGCAATACAGATAAGGGAAACCCCTTTGATTTTCACTCCAGTTCTTAAAACCACTATTATCAAATTCATGTATATCTTATGGATTCTTTTCCATGTACTTATGTATGTACAGAAATACATGGTTTTGTGAGTGTTTTATAGTTACTTTATTTTTATATAAATGGGAGTACACTATACATAGGGTTTTATAACTTGCTTTTTTATCTTAATAATATATCTTAAATCTTTCCATATCTCTGCCTAAAGATCTTTCTCAATTTTTTCACTGCTATATAATGTCTATAGTTTATGTAACTATTTCCCTAATGATGGGAATTATTCTAAACACTGTTGTTGTAAAGAATATTGAATTATTTTTCTCATAAATGTCTAGAAGTAGATAGAAGTTTGAAATGTTAATAGAGACTGAAGTTGCCCTCCGAAAAGGCTAATAAGCCAGTTTATACTTCCACCGGCAGCCTGTGAGAGTGCCATTTCCCTTGCCAGCACAGGACACGCTGCAGCTCTTCCCCTGAATTTGCTTTATGTTAATTGCTTCTTTTGGATGGTCTCTTGCAGAACAAGCCAAATATTGACAGATCTCTTTTGATTAAACTCTAGGGTAACTTTTCCCCTATTATTTTTGACCTCTGTCCTGGGCCTGTTCTCTGACATACATAGACTTTTTTTTTTTTTTTTTTTCTAAGAGTCTAAATCTTGTGTCTCTTCTGGAACATCCTCATGCCTGTCTGCATCTCCCTCCTGCAGTCAGTGATAGGTCTGCAGTGGTTCAGACATAACCCTGCTTACAGCCAGAATGACTTCTCTCAATTACCTATTGGCACAGGGAGAGGCAAGTTGAAGAATTACATAACACTTTGTTTTAACAAACTGCTTATTTTCTGCGTTAACACTTCCTTTGTTTAGTAGCTGTTATTATTCCACACTTTTGTGATCTGTTTAGAATGTGTGGGTCAGGCTACCTTGAGTGGAAGCCACTAAAGGGCGGGATCATCATCAGTTCGTCGAGAGGCCTCTTGATTATAGGGCAGCTTTGGCTGGCACCCAGACTGAAAATGGGCCTGCCTTGCCGTCTTTTGGATCACAGACACAGGAATAAGTAAACAACAACGAGAAAAGAAAAATTCTAAAATTAAATGAGAAGAAATAAACATTATTTGATACATTAAAAAGTTCAGTTGCCTTGGGCCTCCCTGGTGGCACAGTGGTTAAGAATCCGCCTGCCAATGCAGGGGACACGGGTTTGAGCCCTGGTCTGGGAAGATCCCACATGCCGCGGAGCAGCTAAGCCCGCGAGCCACAGCTACTGAAGCCTGCGTGCCTAGAGCCCGTGTCCCACAACAAGGGAAGCCACTGCATTGAGAAGCCCGCGCACCGCAACGAGGAGTAGACCCTGCTCAGCGCAACTAGAGAAAGCCCGCATGTAGCAACCAAGACCAAACGCAGCCAAAAATAAAAATTAAAAAAAGTTCAGTTGCCTTAATAATTATCAGAGGAAAAAGAAGACAGATGAATTCAGGAAGCCTTCTATTCCTTAAGGCTTGATTTTTCTCCTGTGTGAGTAATGGAAGAATAACTATGTGGAGGGGTGAGAGCCTCATGAAGCCCTGGGGATCTTGGGGTCCTTGAATAATTTGGAGTGTTTACCTCTGTGGCCATAGAAAGTACAATTGGGTAATTTAGCTTCCAGATCTTTGGGCTTTCCTGGTGGTGCATCGGCAGGGGACACGGGTTCGTGCCCCGGTCCGGGAAGATCCCACATGCCGCGGAGCGGCTGGGCCCGTGAGCCATGGCCACTGAGCCTGCGCGTCTGGAGCCTGTGCTCCGTAACGGGAGAGGCCACAACAGTGAGAGGCCCGCGTACTGCAAAAATATATATATATATTTATTTAGTTAGTTAGTTAGTTAGTTATTTAGTTTTGGCTGCATTGGGTCTTTGTTGCTGCGCCTGAGCTTTCTCTAGTTTTGGTGAGCAGAGGCTACTCTTCATTGTTGTGCGCAGGCTTCTCAATGCAGTGGCTTCTCTTGTTGCAGAACATAGGCTCTGGGCTTCAGTAATTGTGGCATGCGGGCTCAGTAGTTGTGGCTCATGGGCTCTAGAGCACAGGCTCAGTAGTTGTGGCGCATGGGCTTAGTTGCTCCGTGGCATGTGGGATCTTCCTGGACCAGGGCTTGAATCCATGTCCCCTGCATTGGCAGATGGATTCTCAACCATTGCACCACCAGGTAAGTCCCTGGCTTCCAGAACTTGATGGCATGAACTGATGAATGAAGAAAAAAGTGACAGTGAGGGATCATTCAAGAAATTCCAGAGCATTAGAGCTGGAAAGAAGTTTGGAGGTCATTTAACAATAGCATATGGCTTAATGGGTTTTGGGATCTGAAAAAACCTGACCTTGAAACTTAACTCCCTAGCTGCATAGCTTTTGGCAAGTCACCTATCTTCTCTGAGCCTCAGTTGCTTTGTTTGTAAAATGAAGGTAATAACTACTTCATAGGATTTTACGAGGAATGGAAATAAGTATAAAGCATTTCTCATAGTACCTGGCATATAGAAGGTACTTTGTACATGTGTTTATCACATGGGCCAGCACCGTCATTTGCATGAAGAGACTGGTTCAGGGAGTGACATGGACAGCACAAGTTCATGAGTTGTGAGTAGCGGAGCCAGACCCCGATTTAGATTTCTTGACTTTTAGCCCAGTTTCCTTTCTACCACCACACAATACAGTCTTTTTTTCATTCGTTCTTTATTTTAAAAAGGAAAAGAAAAAACATGCCACCACCCCCTACTTCCCTCCCCTCCATACACATTCTTCTTTGTTCTTCTTTGTGTATAGAGTGATAATTGGGATAGAAACCCTACAGAGGTACAGGATAGGAGGCAGTATTCAGTTGGAGAGGCTTAATTGACCAGCTTGTCAAAACTGGCAGCAAACTGGTGATCCTGGAACTAGCTCTGGCTGTGAGCAGGGAGGAATGTACTTTGAGTTCCTCCCTTATTTCCTACTGTGCTTGCTGGCTCTGGTTGGCCAGGACTCCCAAATGGATGAGGCTGATTTGAGCCAGCATCCTATTGGCCAACTCTGTTTCCTTCTAACCAGGAGCTGCTGGGAGGAAAATGTCTGGTTGGCCTCTGGGATTTTTCTGCAATCTGCAGAGGGAAAAAGGGAGGAGGGGGTAAAACTGGAAGGTACAAGGCTGAGGCTCTGGCCTCAGCAAAAAGATGCAAATGCCTGGGAATCCTTGGCTCCCTTATGGCTAAATTCTGTGCAGAGATTGCCCTGGATGGAGGAAATTGGCCACAGTCACCCCCTCTCCTTCCCGACCTTCTATCGGGAACTGTTGTATCTTGTGCTGACTAGCATGGCTGTCAGATCCCTCTTCACTGAGGCGCCCTGTGCTCTAGACCTTTATCTGCCTTTCTGTATCATATTTTATTTTTTCATAACCCCCCTTCCCAAAAGACCTTTTTAAAAAAATATTTATTTATTTATTTTTGGCTGCGTTGGGTCTTCTTTGCCGCGTGTGGGCTTTCTCTAGTTGTGGTGAGCGGGGGCTACTCTTCGTTGTGGTGCGTGGGCTTCTCATTGCGGTGGCTTCTCTTGTTGTGGAGCACGGGCTCTAGGCGTGTGGGCTTCAGTAGTTGTGGCTCATGGGCTTAGTTGCTCCGCGGCATGTGGGGTCTTCCTGGACCAGGGCTCGAACCTGTGTCCCCTGCATTAGCAGGCGGATTCTTAACCACTGCACCACCAGTGAAGCCCAAGACCTTATTTTTGTTAGGAGACAATGAATAAATGAAGTCAACTAATCACTGCTAATGAGTTTGACTTTTCATGGTAGCCTTCCCAGATGACATATACCTTAACCTAGGTAAGAGAAGCACATCTGCCTGCAGAAGACCAGAGGGAATGACTCCAAGCCTGGGTAATTTGGGCAGTGGTGTCTGTAACAGGTAGCATTTGCTAAGCATGCACTATCTCTTTTGTATTAGGCACTGTCAGAAGAGTGGGAGAAGTCACGAGCCGTCTTCTGGAGGAGTTCACAGTTTAGAAGGGAGTCGGGCATGCTCAAATTGTCACTGTGATGTAGAGGGTGCTTCAGAGCAGACCATTTGTGTGCAGTCCTATGTAAGATCAACTGAGCAGATCCATTAGTCAGGGAGATCTCAGGGCCTCAGTCCTGGCCTGGGTGGTAGCGATGGAGAGCCTCACTTTAGCTGTCTGTAGACTCAGGATCATACAGAAACCTGATACTGTGGTGGAGGCATAACTCTTGAGGGGAGTTTTATACTGGAACAAGTACAGCCTCGTGTCTAAGAGGAATTTTCTTGGTGGAGCAGAGGCCTTGATGGCACTGTTCAGTCACACCCAGGGGTAGGGACAGTTTTCATAGGCTTTCACCCAGTTCTCTTGCCTAGAGAATAACTGTATTGAGCACCAATCATGTGCAGAGTGGATATGGGAATCAGACATGTAGACGCCTTCCCTGACCCCAAAAACCCATGGTCAAGATTCAGAGCAAAGCTTGTAGGACCTAAAAAGGAAGGGTAAGTGTTTAGTAATTACTATTAAAACAACTTAATGACAGGAATTGAGTTACAAATAATTATGTCTTTTTTCTTTTTTTTTTTTTTTTTTTGTAAGTACTCTGTACCTCCTTGCTTGGAGCTAGCTACTTATCAAAACCCTTGATAAATAGTTGATTGACTAAGATATGTCAATGAAAGGAAAGCCATTTCTGAGGGCCTTGGTAGAGTGATGTTGCATCACTTGAAATAAAACTCTCTCAGCTTTAGGATCCTTGGAGGGAGATGGTGAACTAAAGGCAGAATGCCCATGCCACTGGAAAAGCCTTGTTCTGTTATAAGATAGATAGATAGACAGACATAGATGAGTAGTAGGTAGAAATGAGATATTATTCCCTCTTTATAGATGAGGCAACTGAAAGATGGGCTGACTCCCCCAGATTCACCCAGTTGGTAAGTGGCAGAAGTGGGAGTGGAACCCAGGTCTTCTGACTCTCGATCCATGGTACTTTTCTCTACCCACGTGGCCTGGACTGAAGCCATCGGCAGCTCACATCTAATAATGGGACAGGGTGAAGTAACTGAGGCCTAGTAAGGCTCAGTGACTTGCAGATTATGTTTTGTTTTTGTTTTTTTGTTTTTTGTTTTTGTGGTACGCGGGCCTCTCACTGTTGTGGCCTCTCCCGTTGCGGAGCATAGGCTCTGGACGCGCAGGCTCCGGACGCGCAGGCTCAGCGGCCATGGCTCACTGACTGGCCCAGCCGCTCCGCGGCATGTGGGATCTTCCCGGACCGGGGCACGAACCCGTGTCCCCTGCATCGGCAGGCGGACTCTCAACCACTGTGCCACCAGGGAAGCCCCCAGATTATGTTTTGAGTTGATCTTTATTTCTGAGAAAGATCTTTACTCAAATGCCACCTTCTCTGTGATCACTCCATTCAGAGTTGCTCCTTGCTTCTCTCTCTATACACAAACCCCTATCCCCCTCCCCTACTTTATTTTTCTCCATACCATTGTCACTGTTTAACATTTATATATACTTAGTAGACTTACCTACTGAACATTGCCTTATGGCACATTTTAGGCTGACATTTCAGAAGCAGAGGAAAGAATACAGCGATTGGAGTGAGCTGAGACATTGTAGGTCTTGAGCCTTGTCTTCTGGCTGAGAAGGGATTCTGCTGAGCAAAAGAGTCTTAGAAGTCTGCTTAGCTGAGTTCAGCTTCTAGGTCAAGGATAAAGCTAGTAGTAGATAATGTTTGGTAGAAGGGATCTGGGCAACAGGGGCTCATGGGTTCCTTTGCTCTTGTGCTTGATCCTGGGCTCCGTCGTGCTGAGGGAGGCCAAGAGGGTTCTCAGGGCCCAGGTTCCCTAGAGCAAATTCTAGGGTTTGTGCAGTTATGAATAAGGCTACTGTATTAAGACTTCAGATTTATGCAAGATTTAATGATTATTGAGGGAGGGATTGTTCACTTATGAAAGGATTCTGGGCATTTGTGTGCTATAGATGACATAACCCTGGACTGAGACTTAGCAGCCCCAGCTTCTAATCTTATCTTTGCAGCTCATCTTCTGGATGGCTTTTGTTATTTGTGTTTATTTATTTATTTATTTAGGCTGCACCGGGTCTTAGTTGTGTCACATGGGATCTTCGTTGTGGCATGTTTAGTTGTGGCATGCGGACTCTTAGTTGCCGCATGCATTCAGGATCTAGTTCCCCGACCAGGGATCGAACCCAGGCCCCCTGCATTGGGAGCGTCTAGTTCCCTGACCAGATATCGAACCCACTGGACCACCAGGGAAGTCCCCTGGGTAGCTTTTAGGAAAGCACTTCACTTCTCTAAAGCTGACTTCCCCTGTGTCTCTTTAGGTTGTAAGAATCATGTGAGATCATAGGTTTAAAAGTCTTTAAAGCCTATAAAGGAAGGAGGAAAATGAATATTTATTAGCATTTATTTGATGACTCCTAAGTGCCAGCCACAGCATAAGATGTTTTCATCAGGAAAATTAGCTCATATATTCTTTACAACCAGTTTACAACCATTTTACAGACAAGGGAACTGAGGCCCAGGGAATTTGTCCTCAAAGAGTCAGAAACTTTTACAGGGAAACTCCGTACTTTCATTGCGGAAGGCCTGGGTTTGATCCCTGGTCTGGGAACTAAGATCTCACAAGCCGCATGGTGCGGCCAAAAAAAAGAAAATTTTTCAGGTTTTGGGGTCTGCTGCATGAGCGCATTCCTCAAACGTGGGTCTTGGCCCTGAGCAGACTTCTGGGTGACCCTGCCCTGGGTGTCTGTTGGAGCACTGCTGCTTGTCCTGGCACGATTCTTTACTGAGCTTCAAGATGAATAAATAAATAAATGGTTTTGTTATTCAGTGCCATTAGAATGGGGATCATGAAACACAGCAGTCCGAAGCAGCGTTCTGTGTCAACAGCCCAGGGGGTATACATTAGAGTGGTTGCAGGATGTTGGGCTCTTTGCCCAAACCCCGTTGATCCCCGCATTTGACTCGTTGATCTCTTCTCCTTCTTGAAATGCTTCTCCCTTGGCTTCTGTGACCCACACTCTCCCATTTGTTTTTGTGTCTCTCTGTTCCTTCTTGGTCTCTTTTGGCTCAAGCAACTTCTCCCACCTTTTAATGTTAAGATATCTTAAGAGTCTGTCGTCTTCTTCATTGCTCACTCGGCATTCTCTCCCTGGGTGATGTCATTCATTCCCAAGGTTGCAACTCCACCAATTTCCTAATAATTCCTAAATCTCTATCTTCAGCTCAGATTTCTTGTTGAGCTTCCAACTCCTATATTCATCTGGGTACCTCCACCTGGATGATCTAACAAACTTGAGCATAACATTTCTTTTTTTTGAAAAATTAATTAATTTATGGCTACGTTGGCTCTTCATTGCTGCGTGTGGGCTTTCTCTAGTTGAGAGCACAGGCTCAGTAGTTGTGGTGCACGGGCTTAGTTCCTGCAAGGCATGTGGGATCTTCCTGGACCACAGCTCGAACCCGTGTCTCCTGCATTGGCAGTCGGATTCTTAATCACTCTGCTACCAGGGAAGCCTGAGCATAATATTTCTAAAGCCAACTCCATCATTTTACCATCACATCTACTTCTTTTTTTCACTTTCCCAGAAGATGGTTCCATTATCTTCCTGACCACCGAAGCACAGAACCTGAGCATCATTCTGGATTTTTCTCTCCACTCTCCCCTATATACCATATATGCCGTCAGTTAAGGAAAGCCCATACTACTTCCCTTTCCTGTTACCACTGTTTCAGTTCCTAATCTCTAACTTTAACCAACCACAACCTCCTGTTATCCCTGCCTCTGGTTTCATCCCCATTCAAATCTAGCCTTCAATTAAAGACCAGAGTCATCTCTCTGAAGCACAAATCTTACCATCATCCCCCTGCTTAAATCCTTCAGTTGCTCTTGATACCCTGCAGAGCAACACTGACATTTCTTTATTTTACTTTTTTTTTTAAACATCTTTATTGGAGTATAACTTTTACAATAGTGTGTTAGTTTTTCCTTTACAACAAAGTGAATCAGTTATACATATACATATGTTCCCATATCTCTTCCCTCTTGCGTCACCCTCCCTCCCACCCTCCTTATCCCACCCCTCTAGGTGGTCACAAAGCACAGAGGTGATCTCCCTGTGCTATGCGGCAGCTTCCCACTAGCTATCTAATTTACATTTGGTAGTGTGTATATGTCCCTGCCACTCTCTCACTTCGTCACAGCTTACCCTTCCCCCTCCCCATATCCTCAAGTCCATGCTCTAGTAGGTCTGTGTGACATTTCTTAATGTGTACACAGGAGGCCTTCCGGACCTTCTCCTGCATGTCTTTGCCTTATACTTTATGCTGCACAGCAACGATCTGCCCTTGGTCCCTCGCGCTCACTGTTGCTGTTTCGCAGGCGTAGCCTGGCATAGAATAGGTGCTCATTAGTCGAATGATAGTGAATAATATAAATGTGAGACCCACTGGACTAGAAGTATCCTAGGCTTAGAGCTTCTAGAATAGGATACTAGGGAACCAACTTAGATAGAGAGCCTAAAAGTTCCCCCAACTGAGAGGGTATGTGGACCCTACTGACTATAAAATCATGCTGCACAGCTTATGGGATCCTAGTTCCCCAACCAGGGATCGAACCCCCAGCCCACAGCAGTGAAAGTGCCGAGTCTTAACCACTGGACCACCAGGGAATTCCCTATAAAATTCTTTTCTGCTCTTTGGTTTTGTGGTCTGGACTTGAGTCTCAACTCTGTTCTGGGATTCAGGATCCTTAGACCTAGTCTTGAATCTGTCAGTTGGGGCAACTCCCATCCCATCTCCAGGCCCAGAAGCAGTGGGCGAGCAAGGCAGTTAAGAGAATGAGCTCCGGGACTTCCCTGGCAGTCCAGTGGTTAAGAGTTGGTGCTTCCAATGCAGGGGCAAGGGTTCGATCCCTGGTTAGGGAACTAAGAAACCACATGCCACGCAGCATGGCCAAAAAAACCCGAAAAGGTAGAATGGGCTCTGGAGCCCAGTCTGCCTGGTTGGAACTCTCCTCTCTGTAGTTCTTCTTGCCTCGGTTTCTCCATCTGTAAAATAGTCTGTATCTCACACAGTTGTTAAATTGAATGAGTTAATATAGTTCCTGTTGTAGAGGAAGTGCCGAGTAAATGTTGGTTGCTATTAGTGATATTATTGTTATTGTTGAAGGAAATATATTTGGCCTCAGGGACACCTCCAGATGACATAATTATGAGATTGACAGCAGAGGTAGAGGGAACTGAGGGCTCCTTTTCAATCTTTAGTCCTGGAGTCTGACCTAGCAAATTATATCTGAGTGACCCAGTCTCTCCTATCTGTGGAATGGGCATGAATAATGCTTGCCTCTAGCAAGTTCCTGAAGGGTGGAAGAGCTAAAGAAGAAAGAGAACAGGGGTTAAAGAAAACCTAAGGGGTGTTCCCTATCTCTGTTTGCATCCTCTTCCTAGATGCCTTTACCCTGAGGCTCCCAGGGCCCTCATGCTGCTCCTTGGACCCTGGGACGGTCATGAAATACCCCTTCTTATACACCTGGCTGGTTTCTCTTCTCCCAGGCCTGTATCCTAGAGAATCCTGGAGTCTCTGTGCTGAGGTCTGATTGATGGTTGTTGTGTCATCCCTTTGGGATGACTGCTTAGCAGTCACCCTTCCTGGACAGGCAGAGTTTCCCCAGGGAGCAGTAGCCTCAGTGGTTGGAATGTTAAGTCTCTTCCAGTTTCATCCATTAAAGCCTATCTGGGCAAGAGTCTGTGTTGGACTCAGAACTTGGAGGCACTCCAGCTGAGCTCAGGTCTAGGCCACTCCCCTGATATATATGCTGGATTTCCCCATCTAAAATGGACAGAGGGAGATGCTTGCATTATTCTAGACATGCTCGTGTATTTTTTGGCTGCGTTGGATCTTTGTTGCTGCGCACAGGCCTTCTCTAGTTGCGGTGAGCGGGGGCTACTCTTCCCTGCGGTGTGCGGGCTTCTCATTGCGGTGGTTTCTCTTGTTGCGGAGCACGGGCTCTAGAAGACATGCTCATTTTTATCTGCTTACTTTCCAAGATGAGATATTTAAACTTCACGCCTAACTGCTAAAGAGGCGTGTAAGGTACAGGGCTTCCCTAATGGTGCAGTGGTTAAGAATCCACCTGCCAATGCAGTGGACACAGGTTTAAGCCCTGGTCCAGGAAGATCCCACATGCCGCGGAGCAACTAAGCCTGTGTGCCACAACTCCTGAGCCTGCACTCTAGAGCCTGCGAGCCACAACTACTGAGCCCGCGAGCCACAGCTACTGAAGCCCGCGTGCCACAACTACTGAGCCCACGAGCCACAACTTCTGAGCCCACGCACCACAACTACTGAAGCCCACGCGCCTAAAGCCCGTGCTCCACAACAAGAAGAGCCAGCACAGTGAGAAGCCCACGCACTGCAATGAGGAGTAGCCCCTGCTCACCGCAACTAGAGAAAGCCTGCGTACAGCAATGAAGACCCAACGCAGCCAAAAATAAATAAATAAATTTATATATTAAAAAAAGTAAGGTACAGAGTCAAGACACTCTGGGATGTGGCCTTACCTGTGGGCGTGCTTCACCTTAGCTCCACACTGCTGCCTTCCTCCACTTCCTCAGTTTCTCTCCATGTTTCTCCAAGTGCAGTTTTAATTTATTGCGCTTCTAGTGGGAAAGAAAATGACACGCCCACCTCACAGGTCCATTTCTTCTGATCCTAATCCTAGGCAGAGCCACATATTAGAGTTAGGTAGATTTAGAGAAGAGACAGCAATATGGTGACTTAGTAAGTCACCTAGCAGTGGTCTGCACCAGAGTTCCTCAAGGTGTGGCCCAAACAATACCTGTTATTACAATCACCTTGGGGAATGGGGAGAGTTGTTAAATGCATATTTCTGGGTCCTTCCCCTGTCCTATTGAATCAGAGTCTCTGGAAAGGTGACCTGGGAATAAGCATTGTAAAGAAGCGTATCAGGTGATTCTTGTGCTTACTCCAGTTGGAGAATCAGGGCTGTAGAGGTTGGTGTTTTAGTATGGGGTGGCCTGGAGTAGGGGACTGTAGTCTGTGGAGGAGCGCTCAGCGGCCTCATTGAGCACTGGTCAGGAAAGTGCTCAAGGTTCAGCAGGAAACATCCCACTTAAACATCCAGGTTTTCCTGAGTGGCATGTTCTGCAGGCAGTGATGGAGACAGAGGAGGATGTGGGGTATTCACCAGCCCTCTTGCCAGAAGGTAGAAACCCAGCCCCAGGTGATGGAATTAGTCAGATGGGGCCAACGGAAACATGTACCCTTTTAACCTTAGCTTCATTCATTCCAATACTTATTGAGCTCCTCCTATGTGTCAGGTACTATTATAGGTGGGATACATTCTTGAACAAAGCCAAGATCCCTACCTGCCAGAGGTGAGAAGTAGAAAATAAACAATAAAACAAGTAAGTCAGATACAAGTTAATAAATGCAATGGAAAAAAGAAAAAGCAGAGCAGGGTAAAGGGGCTGGGTGGGGTCAGGAGTCAGTATTAAATGTGAGGTCAGGTAGACCTCCTGAGCGAAGGGCAGGAGGGAGGGCGGGGTGGCTGGGTGTGCAGTTGTCTAGGGAAATGCACCCGGCTTAAAGAACAGGCAGTGCAAAGGCCCTGCAGTGGGGAGCAGATCTGGTGTGCCCTTCAGTCTGGGGCTCAAGGTCTTAAGCCATTTCCCTAGAAAAGTTACTACCATGGCCCTGATTCTTTTGATGCTCAGGACCAAAAAGAAATCTGACAGTAGCCTTAGAAGACATGAGCTGAGCTGCAGAATTGGAGGTCAGCGCCGGAAGGAATCTTCTTAACGGAATACAGGAAGTCCAGTGCCACATGAAGGAGTGGCAGAGATGGGATCACACTGTGGTCCCCCTTCGTGCTCACTAGTGTTAGATTTTTCTGGGGAGTTTTGTTTGAGATTAACCCTCCTGAAGGGTAGGGGGGTTCACGTTGGGCTGTGCAAGTGGTGGGCTTGGAGGACTTTGCATCTTCCCCAAGGGTCCCACCCCCCAGAGGCCATCGCTAACCAGTCTCTCCCCCTTCTTTGCTGCTAATGGTGGGAGCCTTAGAGAGTGGCTGTCAGGCAGAGTGATGGTTCTAGAAGACAATATACGGTTTATCAATGTTGAATTTTGTAGCTCGCCTCTGCCACCACTGTTGGAGGGAGCGGCCAGGCTTGGCAACAGTATTTGATAATAAAATAATCATCATTTATATTGCAGCTCGGAGTGCCTCTGCTACTGAGAACGGCTCAGTGCCTGGGTGTTGGGGATATAAAACAGACTCTAGAAGGGAAAGTGAACTGGCTTGGAATCCATGACCCTGGAAGGCTGGACTTCAGCCTCTCTCAGTGACCTCTGAGAGGGGACAGTTTAGCAAAGATGTTCCCCAGGGATAAAAGCAGCCCTAAAATGCTTTCTTTAAAAAATATGACCTGTGAGCACATCTAGGTCATACCTCTTGCCCTCCCTGGTTGGGTAGTTGACTCCACCTTGTCCCCCCCTTTATCAGATCATTCTTCAGCCAGGGGAGTAGTCAGCAGGTGGACAGTGGGGCACACTCTGCAGCGGCTCTGTGAGCCCAGTGACAGAAGGCCATCCTGTCAGGTACACGGGAGGGAAGGAGGAGAGGGGTCAGCCAGTTCTCTTACAGACTCTTAGGTTGGAGCTCCAAGGGACATTGTGATTCCTGCAAATTTGGACGTAAACCTCTTCCGCAAATCAGAATTGTATTTCAGAGCTCTTCTGTCTTTCCGATGGTGTGGCAAGCTGTCTTGCGAAGAGAGTCATCACTCTTGTGAAGTTGTGGATGTGTTTCTGTACCTGGAGGGTGGCCGTGAACTGGGCAGCGTTCACACAGGAGGACCCAGAGAGCAAAACCAATTTAACAGGGGGACTTCCCTGGCGGTCCAGTGGTCAGGGCTCCGCACTTCCACTGTGGAGGGTCTGGGTTCGATCCCTGGGCCAGGAACTAGGATCCCCCAAGCTGCTTGGCATGGCCAAAAAAACCCAATTTAATAGTGTTCTCAACCTTTGAAATGAGCTAGATTCCATCCATCTCCATTGTCCGCCAGCTCCCCAAAGGGCTGTGCTGGAAAAGATGGGCCCACACTGTGGCAGGACAGTGGATGTTCAGAAGCTTGGGAGCTGTGGTTCCTGAGGTCTCTGAGGCTGGCTCCGGGGTCTCCTCACTCTCGTGAGATATGTGTCCCTGCAGGTTGAAGACAGCCTCTCCTCTTAAAGGACTCTGATGGCCAGCCTAAGCAACCTCAGGGACTCCAGATGCTAAAGTGAGAAGGACAGGAAAAGGGAAAGTTGCTAGGAATACAGCAGGAGGTGTCCCAGGAGACATTTGGGGTTTCCTGACCAGATTGGGATTGAGGCTGGGATGGGAGTAGAAGCCTTGTGTTGATACCAGTGATACATAGTGGGGTCGGGGGTATCCTGGAAGGGAGGGCAGAGGTGGCTTAGTGCTGATGTTCTGAACCCAGGATATCAGAAACACTTGGGGAGAGTCTGTAAAGCTCGAACTCCTGCCCCCATCCCCACTCCTTTGGGAATAGACTCTCCAGAGGCACGTAGATGCTGCGGGGTTCCAAAGGGAGCGGGGGTGAGGGCCAAGGCAGGGCGGAAAAGACAAGCCCAGGACTTAGTCCCAGAGGAAAAAGGGGGTCTGGGTGAAGCTTTTAAGTAGTGTATGTTTGTGATAAACCTCCTGCTGGCCTTGTCCTGCAGGTTTTTTGCGTTTTTAAAAATATCATCTTGACCTTTTTTTAAAAAAATTTGTTGATTTATTTTTGGCTGTGTTGGGTCTTCGTTGCTGCATGAGGGCTTTCTCTAGTTGCGGCAAGCGGGGGCTACTCTTCATTGCGGTGCGTGGGCTTCTCATTGCAGTGGCTTCTCTTGTTGTGGAGCACAGACTCTAGGCATGTGGGCTTCAGTAGTTGTGGCTCCCGGGCTCTAGAGCGCAGGCTTAGTAGTGGTGGCTCGCGGGCTTAGTTGCTCTGTGGCATGTGGGATCTTAATGGCCCAGGGATTGAACCCGTGTCCCCTGCATTGGCAGGCAGATTCCTAACCACTGCGCCACCAGGGAAATCCGTGTCCTGAAGTTTTAACAACAGAAAATAGAGGAACAGAGCTTGGCTAAAGGTCAAGAAATCTCGGTCCTAACATCAGTGCTATCGTTTAGTGGCTTTGTGACCTTGGACAAATCACTTCACCTCTTGAGTCTCAGTTCCTTTTACTCTAAAATTAAGCGATTAGGCTTAATGGTTGCTAAGGTGTCTTTCCAGCTCTGAAAATGCAGGTCTGTGATTCTAAGAGTGATTTAGTTTCTCTGCCACAAGGTGGTTTGGTACCTTGTATTACATTTGGAAGACGGGAGCTTGGGTGCTGTGCTTTGTTTATGGAATGTGATACCTGGGGCCAGCTCATCCATCTGCCAGCTTCCAGGCCAGGACCACCCCATATCACTTGACAGAGCTTTCCCTATAAGTGAGATACTGCTTCTGTGGGAATAAAATTCATTAAATTAGAAAATTTTAAAATGTGGGTTCCAGGGCCCAATGAGTTTGACAATCAGGGTTAAATGCATTCAACAGTTTCTTTTTTTTTTTTACAAGATTTCTCAGAGCCTTTAACATGCCAGTATGCATCTTGAATCTCTTAAGAGGGAGAATATGTAGTATTTACCAAATAATTTGATTGTGAGATCCATTTTCTTTTATTTATTTATTTATTTACTTATTTATTTATGGCTGCACTGGATCTTCGTTGCTGTGTGCGGGCTTTCTCTAGTTGTGTTGAGCAGGGGCTACTCTTCGTTGCTACTCTTCTCACTGCGGTGGCTTCTCTTGTTGCAGAGTACGGACTGCAGGCGCGTGGTCTTCAGCAGTTGCGGTGTGTGGGCTCGGTAGTTGCAGCGCGTGGGCTCTGGGATGTGCAGGCTTCAATAGTTGGGGCCCGCAGGCTCGATAGTTGTGACTTGTGGACTCTAGATCGCAGGCTCAGTAGCTGTGGTGCGTGGGCTTAGTTGCTCCGCGGCATGTGGGATCTTCCCGGACCAGGGCACAAACCCGTGTCCCCTGCATCAGCAGGCGGACTCTGAACCACTGCGCCACCAGGGAAGCCCCCGAGATCCATTTTTCTAAGGAGCATCTCATCAGATTCACGTGTCGTAGAGCACCCCGAGAATGACGTTTCACTATACTGACATGTCTTTTTCTTTAAAAACAACAACTCGAAGTTAGATGCTGTTACTTGCTTTTTGCCAAATCCTTGATCATCAAGGTTGTAGGGGTGTCCACTTTTCCTACTCTGGAATCCTAAAGACAGACTGTCTTGTGTCACGGTCTTCCTAGGGCAGCGTTGCAGGCAGTGCCGGTGATCCTCAGTGAACTGCTGTTGAATCGACACCCCTCACGGTTCCCCATATGCTGCCCCATTCTCCCAGCAGCAGACACAGGGGGTAGCGAAGGCCAAGTCAAGAGGGCTCCTCTGAGCCCAGAGTCTGGTCTTGGTGACCTGGTCTGAGGGTCACTGGGGCTGGATGGACCAGGTAGTAGCTGTTGACTCTGGTTTGGGGTTGGTTTTCTGTAAGAGACAGGGAAGAAAGCTGCCAGAGTCCGCCACCCTAGGAATATATACTTCTCCAGGCTGGGCGGGGAGAGGAGTCAGCTGTGTCTCATTTGGGCAGGGAAGGCTGGGTCACTCTCACTTGGACTCAGTTTTTACACGCGCTTTTCCATGCCCCTGTCTTGTCCTCTGCCCTCTTTCTCCTTCACCCTTCTTTTGGATTCTTTCTGTCTCCCCGCTATTCTGTTAAGCAGACAAGCTCTCCTTTCTCCTCCCCCATCCCAATCTCCTCTTCACACTCCCTCTGCTCCCCCAGCCTGGCAGCCTGCCCTTTAGGAATGTTAATTAGCATTCCCGATTTAATTAATTCAGTAGCTAATTAATGATTGGGGACTGGGGGGTGGGGAGCTGGGGTGCAGGGGAGTTGGGGGCTGGAGGTGGCAGGGAGAAACAGCGGAGGCTGCAGAAGGCATCACAGATGGTTGTGCGGTGGCTGGCACGGTGCCCACTGCCGTGGATGCAACACTCGCGCGCACGCACACGTACACGCGCGCCCACGCGCACACACACACACACACACACACACACACACAAGGAAAGGGTGATCGAGAAATAAAATCAAAAGCAGGGAGAGAAGGGCACAGGGGCCCTGGGAACTGGGGGTGGGGAAGGCTCTAGATCTATTTGAAGCTGCTCCGGAAGTGGAAGAGGGGAAAAAAAAAAAAAGAAAAGAAACCACCACAGGCGCAGCGAGAAGAGAGCTCTCCCGATACCCCACCCCGCCCCCACCCCACCCCAGCCACCCCTCCTCCCTGGCATGGGATTCATGGGCACCAGCTGAGGACAGGGTCCCCTCCCTCTGTCTGCCATAAACATTGGCACCGAGGACCCAGACTCAGAAGGACACGACATTCCCAAAGAAAATGGTTTTCCTTTTAAGTTGCTTTGTAAAATACATATGTATCTATTTTTTAAAAACATTGCACCCGTTTTGGTGTGAGGGCGAGGCGAAGGAAAGAAGGTGACTGAGCCAGGAGGAGAGAGCACAGATGGCTTGGTGGTGGTGTAGTGTGGTGAGTTGTGGGAGCAGGAGAGGGGTCCGGCAGAGGTGGGGCGTGGGCGGATGAGGACCCTGTTTTCCTCTTTTCGTTTTGCTGTGGATGGAGGAGAGAGAGAGAGAGAGAGAGAGAGAGAGAGAGAGAGAGAGAGAGAGAGAGAAAGAGAAAGAGAGAGAGAGAGAGAAAGAAAGGGGGTGGGGAGAGAAGCGAGACAGATGGCAGAGTGGAGAGGCGGCAGCCAGTGCCGGCACTGCCCAGCCTGGGCGGACCCAGCTCCCCCCCGCCTGCCAGCTTCCAAATGCCACCCTTCCCCCAGCCTCCCTCTCCCCATCCCCCCAGCTTGGCACTGATCTCAGAGAGAGAGGGAGGGAGGCTGGGCAAAGAGCATCTGTTCCCTCCATTCTCCCAGCTCCATCGGCTGCCAACCTAGGGCCATCGCCTGCCTCCATCACCCTTCCTTCCGCCCGCCTGCCCGCCCGCCTCCCCACCCAATCCCAAATGGGTGCTGGATCAGGTGCCGAATCTGGCTGCCTCTCGGGTATACCAGTCACTATGCATTGCTGTGTGTCTGCCACCGCTGCCTGGCACTCAAGGGGCCGTGTGTGTGTGTGTGTATGTGTGTGTGCGCGTGTACATGTACGCCTAAGTGTGTGCTGTATGTGAGCCTCCTGGGCACGGGTGGGGGTTGGCACTGTGGTTGCCAACCTAGTGTCCAACCAGAAGGACAGAGGATGGAGTGGAAGGAGGGGAGAGGTTTGGGGCCTGGGACGATAGAAGGAGGGTGCCTGAGTTGCTTCATGCTGCCTGCTTGCAGGCATGGGCACTGCGGCTGCCACCCTCATGCCCGCGGAGATGGAAGGAGGCGAGTGGGGAGGGGGCAGCGGCAGGAGTCCTGGGGCTCTGGGAGGAAGGCTCGGGACCCGGGAGCCATTGGCATCACATCCGTCAGGCTGGCGCCCCAAGCGGGATCCGTGGGAACGGGCCCCAGGGGGCAGAGAGGAGGAGCAGGGATGTGTTCCCGGTGTCGCTGTCCCTCTAGAGCTCAGCTCTGGGAAATGGTCAGGCTCTGAGGTGATTGGTCCTCTTCCAGTCTGGGAAAGTGAAGTGGTGGAGAGAGTAGCCAGGGAAGTGCCAAGAGCATCTAAGAGCCAAGAGGAGAGGTGTGCCCACCGCTCCCAGGGAGAGCTCGTTGGGCTGGCAGATCTGGCAGACCAGGCAGACCGGCCCTTTGTCGGAGCACTGAAGAAGCAAGGGGACCCGGCAGGAGGTGGGCGGGTGCTGGCACTGCCCACGCAGCCTGGCACAGGCTCTGGTGTTGTGTGAAGTGGGGAGGGTGGCGGTGTCTCTTGCCAATCTGCTTGAGAGGCTTGTTGTGCCAGGAGTGAGAAGGGAGGAGGAGAGATGGGGTGTGTGTGTGTGTGTGTGTGTGTGTGTGTGTGTGTGTGTGTGTGTGTGTGTGTGTGTGTGTGTGTGTGTGTGTGTGTGAGAGAGAGAGAGAGAGAGAGAGAGAGAGAGAGAGAGAGAGAGAGAGAGAGTTGTTTGGGAGAACAGACTTTTTTCTGCCGGGACCTCCTTCCCATTCCCTCTTAGGTGTGGGGAGTGGAGCGACAGACGGAGAGAGGCGTGAGGACACAAAGGAGGAAACACGCCATTGCCAAGACCCCAAGGAAGGAGGATGGAGAGACTGGCAGTCCTGCCTGGCCCCCAGCCAGTTTCCTGCTAAAGATGGCCAGATCCCCTTGCCTGGTCTGTATATGTTATTCTGCGGGCATCTGCCGGGGAGGGAAGGGCTTGCTTGTGAGCTGGGATCTAGAATAGGAAGGGCACCTTTCTGCGGATCCCATTTGGACTCTCCACTCTAACAAGTGAAGTGTCTGGTTTTCTCCCTGGTGCCCTTCTCCCCTCCCCCTCCCTCTACCCCAGCCCTCTTTCATCTCTATCACCACCTGGCTCCTACCGCTTGGCACCCAACCAACTAGATGCCGCCCCGCTTGGCAGCGCTGCACTGGCACGTGAACGCCGTCTCAGATCCTGGCACTGCGGCAAACCCAAAGCCACCAAACATGCTCATGACCGCCACTTGGTGGCAGTGAGAGTGGCGCACACAGGCGTGCCACGCACCGGGTGGAGCCCTGCTGGGGAGTAGCCGAGGACACCCTCGATAGAGGGGCTGAATCCTTGCTCTCCAGCCAACCCCAAGTCCGCCTTCCTTCCAACCAGACACCACCTCCCTCCTACCCCCCACCACACCCAAGAAAGGGATTTAGATGGTGCCACTCTGTGTTTGAGCAGAATTCCAAGGGAAGCTGGAGCACAGAGGGACAAGGGCACGTTTAAGAGTCACACCCAAGGCTCCAGGCTGGTGGACTCTATTCTTCTCTGGGGAGCAAGGACAGAAAAAAAAAAAAAAAAAAATCCTAAGAGGGCAAAATGAGATCCTAGAGAGAGGCCAATCAGCTCTGTTGCCACAAAGATGGTGCCAGAAGAGATTGGAAGGGAAAGAGTAGGAAGAAGGAGAGCCCCTCAGGCCTTGCTGCTGGGTAGTGGGGTAGTTGGTGCCCGTGTGTATTTCGTTCTGCCCTGTGCCTTGTGATTGGCTGAGCTGTGATTGAGTTGAACTGCTTCTTTCTCCCTTGTGAAAAGGCCCATATTCAATAACAGCCCTAGAAAGATGGAGATGTGCTCTAGGCCTAGAGAGGTGGGCAGGTGTTAGGAAGACAAAGGCAACTTGGACTTGTCCTTCCAGAAAGACCACTCAAGGAGGTTTTGTGTTTAGGAATTTCTCTATGGCTTTCCAATTCGAGGTGGACAGATTTCCCTATCTTTGAAATCCACCTCTGGAAGAGAGACCACGGATCAGCAATGAGCCCTCCCTGGTAGAGAGGAAGGCCCCTAGGAGCAGAACCCCAGCATCTGTGGTGACACAGACCAGCCCTACACCTCCAGACGCAGTGCCATCAGCAGTCCTGCTAAACTGGACCTTGGGCCTCCATGTGGAAGAACTTCTAGCAGGTTGGGCTTTCCTTGCTTCCTGGGTGGCCAGAGGGCTGTGGGTCAGTGACTAGGAAGATATTCGGGTAGAAGAATTAGCGGCTCTGGGTGACGTCAGGGGAGGCTGGGCGGCTCAGATGGGGGTAGGACCTGCTCAGAGGGGAGTAAAGCCATTGCCCGGCCTGGGGGCTCTCTGACTTCAGCACCTCTGGAAGTGGATGCAGCTTCAGAAGAAGCAAGGTGGTTTCCACAGCAGAGTTCTCGAGAAAACAGGGGGGCACTCAGTCAAGAGTGATGCTTGTAACTTTTCTCCTGTTGAAGAATAGGCACCATAAGCAGAAGACATAGTCAGATTTCCAAATGTCAGGGTAATGAGGAGGATAATCTGGGGGTGACGCTAGTCCCCTGTGGCAGCCCCAGCTGTAGCAGGGTTAGGCCCTGGCTGCTGGAGAGTTGGGGGCAGGTCACAGATGTAGATGGGGCTGAGCAATGTAAATAAGTGCTTCTCAGACTCCAGAAAGCACTGAATCACTTCAAGAGTTTCTGATTTAGTTGGTCTGAGGTGTGGTCCAGGAATGTGCATTTTGAACAAGGTCTCAGGTGACCATTGATGCAGGTGGACGAAACTTTGAGAAACACTGTTCTGAGAGATGGCAGTCACCTTGTAGGACAGTTAATCAGGTCTGGATTTCCCACGCCTTTTACATCTTTCTTCATCCTCCCCAACCATATTCATGTCTTTATGCAGTCATGCATGGGATATATGTGTTGGGGGGTGTGTGGATGTGTTTTTAGGTGGGGGCAGCAGGAGGAAAAAGAGAGATTGAGGTCAAATCAGCAGATTTAACTTGCTAGAACTATGCTTCTCACTGGCAGGAGTTATCACAGAAGAATCCCTTACGGGACACTTTCAGCCCCTGGGTTCTGATGAATGGCTGCCCTGTTTCTGAAACCAGACCACTGAGAACCCCCCCTAGGTTAGGAGCATTGTCGGGAGATTGCTCTCTGCGGTCCGGTCAGATGGGTGTGGATTCTGCGGCTCGGTACGGGATGGATCCTAGTTACACTTCTCTCTGGAGGCAGGTCAGGGTCCCGGGGAGTGGAAGCAGGGGTCGGCAGAGTCCAGGGCCTGGCCTGCTGCTGATGCTTAGCGAGTTGCTGCCAGTGCTGCTGTTTGAGCACTTGGCGGGGCTCTCCAGGAGCGAGCACAGCGGAGGCCAGGCCAGTTGAGAAGACATGCTGCGGGTTGGGATATCAGGGAGGGACTATGGATGTGGGGCAGTGCTGAGCTCGTGCTGATTACTTGTTCCAGTCTTTTAGCCACTGTTTAAGAGTGTGTGTATGGCTGGGGAGGAGTATGAGTCAACCCTGGTCACCTTTCCCCCCCTCACTGTCTTTCTGGTCCACCTGTAATCAACCTGCTTCCCCACTAGCCTCTAGCCAGACACCTCTCCATGACTGGGAGCTGCAAGAAACATGAGGCTCAGACTACTGACAGGGAATAATGCCATTGACCCCTTGTCTCTCCTTTGTCTGAAGGCTGAGGGGATTCTCTATATGAAGGAGAATGATGGGGTGGGTCCTCACTCAATTTTATGTTCTTCTGGGAGTTTATGTCTTTCCCCGGGAGGCTTTCCCTGGGGATCGATCACTTCCCATCTTTCCCTAGATTTAACGAGTCCTGGCCTAGATCTTCTACGAACATCCTCTCTGGCTTTTTTTTCATTTCATCTTTTCACAATTGTATCCACGCTGTAATGCTGTAAACCCCTGAGGTTGGGCCTATAGCCTTTCTTATTGTAGCCAGAACTTCGTTGGAATTGGGACATTTCTTCCTTACTCAATTCTCTGAGAATGACATCCTCAGGGCTTACAGGTTTCTCATTATTTGCTCCCCAATACCTGGCCCTTCATGTAACACAGGGTCCCAGCACAGTTTATCCCTGTGTTTCATGTAAGTCTTCCCCAGAGTTTCTTCCTGGTTTCTCTTCTACCTCCCTCCCCTCCCTAGCCAGGCTCTTCTGTCTCCCAGATTACAGGGTTCCTGGTAAGGACAGCTACTCAGTCAGCTCCAGTCCACGACTGTGAATGTACATGGTGTCTCCACACCAGAGGAATTTAAGGTCCTTTCCCATGGATTAATGGTAAACATTTGGTCACCCTTCTTGACACTGGTTACATTTCTCTGTTTATAAGCTTTTCCTACTTCCTGTTGTGTGAAGAAAATTACTATGTATTGGAGGGTGTTTCTACTTAACGGGAGTGTAGTTGATGACTCTGGGGCACGGCCCTTGTGCCTATATGCCCGTGGGGCCCATTCTTTCTGGCATTTGTGTGTATCCGTGTAGCTCTCTATATACATGGTTCTGCTGCTGTTTCTGACGGTGTGCTTGCTTGCTTCGTTGGTGCAGTCGTATACACAGAGCTCTGTATTTCAGATGTGAATATCCATACAGGGATGAATGATTAGAGGAGAAAATGTGTCTACTTCAGGGGCTAGAGGGTCGGGGGGAAGAACAGGTCTCTTTCTGTGGTCCTATTGCAGACTCTGCCCCATTTGGCCACTACGGGTTCAGATTTTCTCATTTTCTTCCACAGACTTTGATTTTTGTTCCTAGTTGAGAATTGGGTACCTTAAGCCATCCCCATACATACAGGCTCTGGTTTAGAGCAAAGACAGCCAAGATCATTTCCACCTCCTCCTCCTGGTACTGACCCTGACAGTAAGTAGGGTGGACCAGGATTTGGATGCTTTAGGACCTGGGTATGTCAGAAACCCTAAGCCTTTGTCCGGAGCCATGGAAGACCAATCTTATGAGCCCTTGATTCAGGCTCACTTTAGAGCTGGCGGGGAGGGGAGGGTACCTACCACAAGATAGGTATGGATGTGCCATGCGTGCGAGTTGGTTTGCTGCTCCACAGAAGCAACACATTTTAACCTGGCCAACTTGGCATTCACCTCTAGCATTCTGCACGGGGCTGTGCTGACTCAGCCTCTGTCCACAGGAGCCACCCACTCACTGAATCTCCAGAGCAGAAGTGCTGCTGCTGAGGATTGTGGTCTCAGGAAGGGGTTAGGGAGGAATGCTCTGGCCATTGGGAACATGGAATGGCACACCCTCCAGAAGCATGTTGACTGACCTAGGTCAGCAGTTGGCCAGGCTCTTCTGTCCCCCAGATTATAGGGTTCCTGGTAAAGACAGCTACTCAGTCAGCTCCAGTCCCCGACTGTGAATGTACATGGGATTCTCCACGCCAGGGAATCTGGGTGTAAGAGATTATGTGGAAGGGCAAGAGGAGGAGGAATTTGTGGCTATATTAACTCCTGGTGAAAATATTCATAGTGCAAACTAAAGCCAACCTACCCTGGCTGTAAATCCCTAAAGTGCATGAAACCACACCTCTAATCATCTCATGCAAGGGGTTTGCCAAGGTTTTCTTTAAAACGTTCCCTCTTTTTCTCCTGTTTTTTTCTTCTAATTTTTGTTTGTTTTCAACTTTTATACACATATCACATTCCCAGAAAGCACAGAGTGAAAAATCTTCTTTCCTGATACACATGCTGCTAAGAAAAATAGTTTTATGCACAGAATTTCAACAGGAGAGAGAAAAGGATAGAGAGGGAGGGAGGAAGGGAGGGGTGCATGAGAGATGCTGGGGTCGGGGAAAGGTGGAAGCAGCAAGAGCAAGCCCATGGTTGGGCAGTTTCACTCTTCTTGCTTGCATTTGTAACTGGCATTTTTGGCATCATCAGAATAACTAATCCACCCCACCCCTGATGTGCTAGGTTAGGAGCTTTTCATTTTAGAAATGAATGGGACCAGAAGTGAGATTCATAGAGCATATGGGGACTAGGAACTGAGCTAAGTTTTCCCTCCCCTTTTCTCTCCTCCTGTCTTTTCTGCACATAAGCCACTGCTTCAGTATTAACATGTTCAAGGAACAGAGTGACAGGCCAGGAAACCTGAATCCCAGGGCTGGCTGAATTTGTGTGTGTGCGTGTATGAAATGGATACTGGTAGTAGAAGCAGCCTGAAGGGAGAGTTTGGAAGGAGACTACCTAGAAGGAGGAGGTCTTAGGGGCAAGGGTCGTAGGAGAAGCTACCTGAAGGACTGGGAAATTTTTGCAGGCTTTTCTTTGCTAAAACACCTGCGTCTCTACCCAGTGCCACTGTAGCTGGGCTTTGGAGTTGCCACAGTTACTTGATGCTTACAGAGACAACGAGGTTAGAGGTGGGGAACCCTCTTCTGGCGTATTCCTCATCTGTTGGTTCCCTTGGTGATCTCACTCTATCAAAGGTTCACCTTGTGCTTCAGTCATCTCCTTGCCCACCTATCCCCTCAGCAGTCTTCAGCTCGAGACCCCATTAGGGAGGCCCTGACTCCTTTGTGTGTGTGTGTTGGTGGGGTGGGGGGTACCTCCAGCAGCTGCTGCTTCCTGGAGGAGATGGGCCAGGCTGGAGGAAGCAGGGGGAGAGGATGGGGTGGTGTGGGACGAACACAGATGGGGAATAAGGGTCCCCCACAAAGGCAAAAAGGTTCAAGAAGTGCCAGAAATCTGAAGGGGGCGCCAAGAAACGAATGGGAGGAGAGGTTTGTGAAAGAAGTGGATGAGAGGAGATGGTGGCGGCTACATGAAAGAGAGGCATAGCCAAGATTCAGAAACCAGACTGCCCGGGCTAGTCCACCTCTTTCCTCCTGAGAGGGCCAAGCTACTTTCAGTGACACTGACTTTTGTAACTCACAGCTGAGAATGAGGGGATGTTTGTTACCTGTCCTGATAAATACTCAATTCAGGGGGCAAGGATGGGGTTCTCTCCCCAGCCTCCAGGCTCTTCTCCCCATTACCAGTTCCTGCTTCTGAGGCTGGGCACAGCCAGGGCAGGGCTGCACTCCCGTTAGTCTTGTGGACCACTGAACCCAAGCAAGGACTTAAAGCCATTTGATCTTCCAGAGACAAGGTGGTTCAAAGACCCTTGAACCCTTAAAATGGGGTGGGGTGGGAAGTGACACAAACAGGAAAAAAACCACTTGTTTGATGGGAGAGTTTTCAGGCTTTTTTCTTTTCTTTTCTTTTCCTGTGTTTTCCAAGTTTGTTTTTCATTAGTTCATTCCTCTGGTCTCTCCATCTCTCTCTCCCGCACTCGTATTTGTTTTTTTTTTTTTTTTTTTGGTTGTGTGTTTCAGTTTTTTTTTTTTAAGAGAACTTTGGATTTGCCATTGGTGGGCAGCGCCGGTCCCGGAGGCTGGACCGCCACGTGGCAGGGCTGGGGGGCTGGGACAAGGGGCAGGCCGACGGCTGCTGAGAGGACCTCTGTGTTTAAAGCCTTTGAGAATAAGTTACTGCAGTTTCCAGGGTGCAGGGTCGGAGCTGGCAGAGGGGTTCCTGGCCGCGGCTTCCCCTACAGTTCAGGCCACAGGGGCTCCCCTGTCAGGTGAGGAGGGAGGGGTGTGAGGAGAGTGAGCTGGGAGCACTTCTCCCCGCTGACCTCCAGTTTGGTTAGAGTTTCGTGGGCTCCCTGCCCATCCCAGGCTCCAACCTTGGGAGCCAACTGAGTATTTGGAAAGAGTTTGTGAGCTCTAGACGAGGTGGGTAGGAAGGAGAAGGGGGAATGGCAAAGTTTATTTTCCTTCCCCCTTCCTTGTCTTGGGTTTTCTTTTCTTCTTCTTCTTTTTTTTTTTTGGTGTTTTCTCAGTCAGTGGAACAGCGTAGGATAACATATTTTGTGTGTTTATAGCAGTTGGAGGGGTGACTGGGAATTCAGTAGGAAAGAGGCTGTAGGAAGATGAAACCAAGGATAGATTTTATGTCGAGTGGGCAGGGCAGATGTGAATGAATAATCGAGATGGCAAGATGGATGTGTTGCCCATGAAGACCAAGGGGCAAGGATTTGTGAAGGATCGGTGTGTCTGGGGGTGGAGGAGGAGGCAGGACTCTGCTGGAGGTGGGGTGTGTGAAGCCCACTGAGGGTGGGAACTGAGAGATTCCCAGGGGGGTGGGAGGGGCCAAGGGTGGGGTGAGGGATTTGAGCTCCCACCAGACACCCCTTGGGGTAAGAGAAGGAGCCCAGAGGCCCTCCCTGCCCCTGCGTCTTGGTTTATCTGTTTATAAAGCTAGAAGTGTAGAGGTAGTAGTAGTTTTTGGGTTGGAGTCCGTGTGAGGTAATCTTGCTTCCTCTTTGGCAAAAGCCACAGCAGCCGTGGCGGCAGTGGCAGCGTTGGTGGCGGCGCCAGGTGGGCCCCCTGGGGGCGGGGCCGCCTTGCGCCTGTGGGCCGAGGAGCGCAGGTGTGAGGCCAGGGCTTCTCGCCCACTCAGCAGCACCTCACATGCCAGGCAGTGGTAGGTGCAGATGGGCACCCGCAGTGGGGGGGGCATGGAACCCGCAGAGCCCCGCCCAAAGAAGCAAAAGGACCTCTGGTGAGCAGTGGCCAGGGCCTCCCCGTCAAATGCCATCTTGCACTGGCGGCAAAGGTAGCGGTGGGTCACATCCACGGTGGAGATGCCAGTGCTGCCTGTCAGCAGCTCATCGGCCTCCCCGGCCTCCCCCTCCCCTGGAGCGGGCGGTTCAGGCGGCTTCGGAGGCTCTGTGGCTATGGGCTCGGGGGCCTGGGGCGGTGGCTGGAGGAGGGCGTTGGGGAGCAGTCCGATGAGGGTCTGAGGTATCACGGGGTTCATGGGAAACAGTCCCTTCTTCATGCCATAGAGCTGTTGGAAGTAGGCCCCCTGTAACTGGGGGCCAAAGACAGCTGGCGGCGTGGCCCCCCCTGCAGAGGGCAACGGGAAGGGCAGGAACTGGCCCCCCAACAGGGCTGGGACAGTGGCCTTCAATGCTTTGAGGTTCTTGAGGGCATCGGTGGAGGAGTTGGCGGGGGCTGCAGCTGGCTTTCGCTCACCGGAGACCTTGTCCCCAGAGGGTTCAGTAGGTGGGCCTGGGGCAGGGTCAGTGGTGCCTACTGTGGAGGTGTTGGTGTGGTTGGGCATAGGTCTCTGAGGTAAGGGGCAGCCTGGGCCAGCAGTCTGGACCACTGTGGTAGCAGGCAGGACCGAAGTGGCGAGGCCAAGGAGGCCTGAGGAGGCTGCAGGGCCTAGGAAGATGAAGAGTGATGATTAGCCACCTCCTGGCGCTGCCATCCTTCCTGCTGGAGGCCACCTCCAGCCACATACTCATGCGTCCCCACCACCTGGCCTCCATGCTCCCTCTCCTCCCTTTCTCTACCCCACCAGCTGGAAACACAGGGAGGCCAGGGAGGAGACTGGAGATGGGAGGAGTCAAGAAGGAAAAGGAAGGGCACCTCATTAGAGGGAGATGCCCTCTGAAGTCCAGCTTCTCCCAACCTCTCACTCACCTGCGCTGAAAGGAGCTAAGCTGCCCAGCGGGGGCTGGGCCAGAGCTGGGCCGGACAAGAGGACTGGAGCCAAGCGAGGCAGAGCCGGGGCAGCCCCGAGGGGCACAGAGGCAGGTGTGGTGGCAGGTGGAGCCTTGGGAGCGGGGGGTGCCTCGGGTGCTGGGGCCAAGTCGTAGCACTTGCTTTCACTCTTCAGCTGGGCTCGGACCGCCTCCTTGAGCTTGGCCAGGTGCTGGCGGGAAAAGAGGTGGCCTCGGCAGGAGACATAGAAGTCATACTTGACATCACAGTAGGGGCAGTCGGTGCGCTGGGCTCCCAAGGGGCCCTCACTGCTGCTCCCAGCTCCACCGACTGCTGCCCCCTGCAGCTTGGCCTTCTTCTCCTTGGCTCGAGCGTTCTGGAACCAGACCTGGATGACTCTCTTGGGCAGCCCAATCTCCTCCCCCAGCACCTCACACTCCTGCATGGTAGGGGTACGGTAGGCTTCGTAGCAGGCTTTCATGATCTTCAGCTGCAGACTGCTCATCTGGGTCCTGTAGCGCCGCTGCCCCATTCCGTCTGGGACCCCAGCCCCACCTCCTGGGCCCCCATTGGTCCCTCCAGCCCCTGGGGACTCTGGTTCAGCCAGGCTGGAAGCTGACGAATCACTTAAATCCCCTGCAGATGGACTGCAAGCCTCACTCTCTGGAGAAGCTTTAGATGGTTCCTCTGGGCCCTCATCCTCATTGGGTGGAGGGGGAGGTGGGAGAGGTAGAGGTGGCTCTGGTGTCAGAGTGGGGGCCTCTTTCCCAGGTGGCAGGAAAGGCAGAGGCCCAGCAGCAGGGGTGGCCGTGGGGTAGGGAAAAGCGGGTGTTTCCCTCTTTGGGGCCTCCCTCCCAGCCCCATCATCCACCTTGCCCAGCAAGTGGTTGAACTTGGGGAAGGGTGCGGGGCTGGGTGTGACAGGGGCCTTGACTGCTGGACTGGGCACTGCCCCGGGGGTGCTTCGGAACTGGCCCTTCCTCTCCCGGGCCCTGGTGTTCTGGAACCAGACCTGCACCACTCGCTTCTTGAGCCCCACCTCCTCGGAGATGCAGTCGAGCATCTTGCGCGTCGGGTTGGAGTCCTGCATGTACCAGCGGTACAGGATCTCCAGCTGCTCGGGCAGGATGGTGGTGCGCAGGCGCTTATCCCTGGGGGGCTCACCCTCCCCACCCACCCCTGCTTCGCTGCCCGTGGGAGACAGGCTGCCGTCCTCGTGCTTCCGTTTGAGGGGTGGCCCTGGCACTGGTGGAGTGCCTGGCACCGAAGGGTTTCGCTCCCCGAACACCAGCAGGGGCAGGTCTAGGAGGTGGGGGGCAGTGCTGGGCTGCACAGGTGGCAGGAAGTGGAGCCGGTGGTGACTGGTCAGGAGGTCCTGGCTGGGGAAAGACATGGCGCACTGGTCACAGGCATGGACGGGGGAGGGCGAGGGAGGGGCCCTCCCTTCAGGCTCTTTGCCGCCTGGCTTTGTGGCCTCTGCTTGGCCCAGCTCTTCCCTGTCTGGAGGTTCTGGTGATGGGTCGTCAGGCCCTGCTGGGGGTTCCGGGCCCTGTTCCTCCTCTGCGTCTTCCTCCTCTGCGTCTTCCTCCTCTTCCCCTCTCTCTGCCTCTTCCTCCTCTTCTGGATGCTGGTCATCATAGCATTTCTTGAGGTGCCGCACCAAGTCAAACACACAGGAGAAGGTGGCACGGCAGCGCCGGCAGCCGGAGGCTCCCCCAGTGCCTCCCCCACTGGGGACAGGCCCACCATCGCTGGCACTTTTGCGAGCCTTCTGGCGGGCGTTCTGGAACCACACCACCACCACACGGCTAGCCAGGCCCAAGAGACCTGCGAGCCGCTCCACCTCTCCGTCCTTTGGGTAGGCGCTGGTCTCAAAGAAGGACTGCAGGGCTTGGGTCTGGAACTCTGTGAACTTGGTTCTGGAGAAGCGGCGGCCTGCAGGCACTAGGGGAGGAAGATTCCCTCTGGAGCTTTCTTCCTCCTCTGGGGGCCAGCGTCCTCCTGGCCGGCCTCGCTCCTCAGGGGGGCGGGCCCCCCCTGCCCCAGGCTCTGGGACCAGAAAAGGTGGGCCCAGGTGGGGAGCAGGCGAATCCAGAGGCCCATCGGGAGGTTTGGGGGACCCTGCCGGGGGTGGGTAGAGGCTATCATAGCTCTTTCGAAACTGAGCGGCATATCGGCTCAGGGCCTCAAAGGGCAGAAAGCGGCGGTGCACGTGCTCCTCGTGTGTCTTGAGGATGAGCATGTTGGAGAAGAGTTTCCCACAGGCCCCGCAGGCCAGCTTGTCCCCACCCCCCAGGGCCTCGGGTGGGGGTGGAGTTGGGGGAGGGGGCACAGCCTGCTTCCCTTCATTGTACTGGATCACCAGCTCAAAGCCAAAGTTTTCTAGAAGGGCTTTGGCTGCAGTGCGGGCTGCCTCGTTGGGCGTCGGCTGCGGGGGGGAGCTGGGTGCTGTCTCATTCCCCTCTTCTGCCGCGGGTGGCCGCTCCCACTCTCGCTCAGCCAGCTCGGCCTTGGGGGGCGGGGGAGGAGGGGTGGCGGCCGGCAGGGACAGCAGGGGCGCGGGCCCAGCCAGTGCCAGTTTGGGCCCTACCTTGAGGTCATGGAGGTAGAAAGGCAGGAGCAGCTGCTGCTGCTGGAGCTTAAGCAGGGACTCGGGCACCAAAGGGAAGGAGGGCAGGACTGGTGGGGCGAAGAGGGGGGCTGGGAATCGGTGCAGGTCCAGGGGCGGTGGGGGAGGGGACAGGAAGGGCAGTCCACCAGACACGAAGCCACCAGGCTCAGGGCCCTTCTTCTCAGTGCCCACCTCCCCCTCAGTCTCGCCTTCCTTGGGCTCTTCCGGGCCGCGCTCTGGCCCCTCGGCCTTGGCGTCCGTCTTGGCTCCCCTCGAGCGAGTCTGGTGCAGGACGGAGCGCATGTGGATCTCCAGGGTGGAGCTCTGGTTGTATGAGACGCGGCAGACCGTGCACTTAAAGGGCTTGTCTGTGGCCGCGGCGGGGGCGGGGGCGGCACCGGCTTCGCCGCGGGCGGGCCCGGAGGGGTCAATGGCAGCCTTCTTCATCTTGTGCAGGTGGGAGACCGAGTTATAATGGACCAGGAGGATGTTCTTCTGCGTGAAGGACTCCTTACACACAGTGCACTTGTAGGGCCGGGCAGGGTCGAGAAACTTGTCCAGGGCAAAGTTGGTGGTCTTCCGATAGGTCAGAGGGTGGCGAGAGTCAGCTGGAGCTGGCTCTGCCAGGCGGGGCTCCCCGCCAGCCCCCTCTTCCTCCTCAGCTGTGGTGGGTGGAGGAGCTACTTCGTCAGCTTGGGCATCGGGCCGAGGGGCTGGAGAAGGGGGCTGGTCAGGGCTTCCCATGGGCTTGTCTGGGGCCTCGGCTGAGGGCAGGGGAGGCTCAGGAAGAGGATCGGGACTGGCTTCCGGGGTCAGGTGAGGGCCTTCTAGGGGAGAGAGAAGGCGGCGCAGTGAGAAGGGAACCTTGTCTAAGTCAGACCCCACCCACTCAATATCTAGGGCAACTCATCCTTTTGCCTCACTTGTCTTTAGACCTTCTTGGTCTGAGGAATCCAGGTCCCCTTTCCTGCCACCTTGGGAGGTCTGCCCCACCCTTCCTTACCTGCTGCTTGGTCTCTGCTGGGCACAGGCTCTGGCCCGGGAGCGGGGGGCTCTGGGCCGTCCCCCAGAGGGCTTAGAGCGGGCCCCGGCAGCACTTTGGTCGTCAAGGTCATCTCTACAGTTGTGGCCTGCGATGGAAGAGATCCCAGTGACTTCCCACCACCGTCCCACTACCCCAGACCCCCCAGGTCTGCACCTGTGTTTGTGCCCAGCCCAGCTCCAGACTCCTCTGTGGACAAACCTCCCACCTAACTTCTGCCTTCCCCACGGAGGAGAGGGCCTGGGCTGCAGCCTGTCCTGTCTGGCAGCCATGCCTGCTCTGGAACAGCTCCTCTCAGGACCCAAGGGCGCTTCCTCCCCAGCGAGTAGAGGCTCTGGACAGGTTCGGCTCTGAGGTTCCCTCCAGCTCTAAACTCCACCTTCAAATCCATGCAGAGCTGCTCCCCTCAGCACACACAGCTGCCTGGACACCGCGCGGCCTCTGCCTCCCCTCCTGCCCGGCCCCCCAGCCTGTGCTCACCACGAGCAGCAGCCTCTCAACGCACTCGGGCACCACGTTGTGCAGGTGGCTGAGGTGGAAGTGCAGGGCAGGCCGGCCCACCAGCTGCTCCTGGCACAGAGGGCACCGGTACTTGGGCTGCACTGCATGCTGAGAGAGCGCATGTGCCCTCACCTGCTCGGACTCTGGGCTCAGGAAACTGCAGTATGGGCAGCAGAACACCTGGGGCACACAGGCGGTGGGGGAGGTGTCAGGGAGGGGTGGAACTCACCATCACTCACCCGGACACAGCCTGGTCCTACCCCTGCTGGAGGAGGAGTCCCAGTCCTGAAAGCTGGCTCCTCCCTCGCTTCACTTGGATGGGGACAAAGGCCTAGGCTGGGCTGCCCTGGCTCGCCCGCCTTCTCTATCCTGCCCTCACCCTCCCTCCTGGCCTCTCTCTTCCCCTGTCTCTGCCGCCCTACTCCGTTCTCCAGCCGACAGGAGGGCCCTGGACCTACCTCCTCTGATTTAGTTGTCTTTTCTTACCGGCCCCCACCCTGCCTGTATCTCCTCCGTGAAATAGCTCCCCTTGCTTCTGGCACTTTCTGGACCCAGAGGCTCCCGAATCGAAGCCGGCTCTTTCTCCCTCCCCTCGCACTTTCTTTGCCTGCCTTTTTCTCCCCTTCCCCTTTTAATGTAAACAAACACCACAGCTCCCCCAGTGGCCCTGGAAAATTCTGGCCTGGCGCTGGCTGTTGGCACATTCCCGCCCGTACCTCCAGAGGGTGGGGCTGGGGAGCCTGGGGTGGGGCGTGAAGGCCCCTCTACTTCCGCCTCAGTCACCTGACTGCCTGACCTGCAGCCTGCATTTCTGTCAGCCTGCACTTCCTCTCCTGTCGCCTGTGCCACTGGTCCAGGACTGCATATCAGGGAGGGGACACGGCCATAAAGGAAAGGTATCCAGACGCTCATCTTAACACACCTAGCCCTGGGAGCAGATAGCTGGAACAGGAGTTAGGAGGCAGGGGAGCTGAGGACATAAGCCGTCACTGCAGCAGTTTGCAGTCAGAATACACACAGCATATTGCAGTCCGGTTTGGAGAGCTGGGAGGCACAGGGTGGCACCTCAAAACCAAAGGCTGGGAATCCCCTCAGAATGAACCCTTTCAGGCCACAGAGCTAAGCTACTCTTGGGCCCTGCCTAGGTCAGCCACTCGGAGACTTGCAGAGCTTGCTGTCTGCGTGGATCATCTGGGTCAGTTCCTCTAGCCTGAGGAAGGAGGTGCCAGGGCAGTTCCACCCAGGCTCAGGGTTCTCTGTAGAAGAAGAACTTCACATCTTTCTGCTCCCAGCAGGAATAAAGAGCTGGGCAGCAGCTAGTGTTTTATTTTTGCCTTTCTCTTTTCATTTTGTCTCCCTCTGTGCTCCACCCCTCAGGGCCAGCTCAGCTGGTGCTCACATCCGGTAACTGGACCTAGGTGCAATTTCTGAAACATTGTATTTGGAATGATGTAAGTCACAAGCATGACAAAATTAGATCTGCCTTTGGTCTGAAATCTCTTGTCTGTAAAGATCTACTAATTAGAAGTTTAGCCTTTAGGATGTGAGCAGATCTCAGTAAAATTAGACGCCCACCCCGCCCCCGAGATCTTCCCAGTTACCCCGGTCCTGACCGTGGTCTGGTCGGCACTGTCTCCAGGAGGGCCATTCTTGTTCTCTGCCTCTTCAGAAGCTGAAGATGAAAGGAGAGATTAAGAGACTCTGACAGCCCCACCCTCTTCCTTTCACAGACCCCTGGCCCTTAAGATGACCTGATTTGTAGCAGAGGGCTTCCAAGGTAGGGGTGGGCTCTGGGGAAAGGGAGAAAGGGCAGGGAAGTACAGAACTGCGCTCAGTACAGGGAGGGGAGCTTGGCAGGGCTGAGCCCGGGTTAGTGGGATGGCCAGAGGGCAAAAGCACCCAGCTTTCTGTGGCTCTGCCTCCCTTCCCTCTGATGAGCCCTTTCTTTTGATCACTTTAGCTCCTTCTGCACAGGAGGCCTTGCTGGGTGTCTGGATTACCAGCAAGGTCCCATGAGCACCTCAGAATGTATAATATTAGGACCGGGGGGGGGTGGTGAGGAGGGCAAGGGATGGAGAAACAAATGGACCAGATGAGCAACTACTCACCCAATTGTTCTGTCTTATTCTGGGCATCTTTCTCAGGGGTGGGTGGCTCAGCTAAGGGGGTGACAGGAGGCTTCCCTGTGTAGGATGAAGGGAGGGTCAATTTAAAAGGATGAAGCAGGGCTTCCCTGGTGGCGCAGTGGTTGAGAGTCCGCCTGCCGATGAAGGGGACACGGGTTCGTGCCCCAGTCCAGGAAGATCCCACATGCCGCGGAGCGGCTGGGCCCGTGAGCCATGGCCTCTGAGCCTGTGCGTCCGGAGCCTGTGCTCCACAACGGGAGAGGCCACAACAGTGAGAGGCCCACGTACCACAAAAAATAAATTAATAAATAAAAATTAAAAAAATAAAAGGATGAAGCATCAGAGAAGGGAGGACATAGGGCAGAAGAAGCAGGACAAGCAGCCAGGCAGTAAAGGGAGAAGATGGATAGATGAATCAATAGGCAGGAGAGGACAAAAAGCCGCCAAAAAGAAATACAGAGGATGAGGGGGGAAATTACAGTGTTGGAACTGGTAGAGCCTAAGAAATCATCTCTGTGAGTCTAGCCCTGTCATTAAAGATGAGGGAACAGGTCCAGCAGCAGGTGACAGAAACAGGACCAAACTCAGCTCCCTGTCTCGACTGATCCTAGAAGAAGGGAGCCCAGAAGTGTAGAGTGAGGGGTGCCGAAGAGGGAAGGTGAGGTCGAAAGGAAGCAGCTGCCGTGAGCAGGAGGCAGCAGGTCTAGCTGGGAGAGATTACCACTCAAGCAAGAATTGACAGATGTGTAGGAATTTATTTTCAGTGGTGGCCTAATTAAAGTGTTAAAGTTCCTTAACTCCATTCAGTCCTGCTCCAGGATCGTTAGCTATTGATCTGGGCCCCTCCGGCACTTAACTCCAGCCAGTGTATTGGCAATTCAATTAGCACCAGTCAATGCTGCCTGTTCCTGTTTCCTGCTGCCCCTGCCTTCACCCTTGCCCACCGCCGGCCTCTGCAAAGCCCGGACACCTGTGCCCACCTCTCACAGCCCCTTCCAGGCTCTTCTGCACCCTCTGGATCAATGGTGCCTGGCGGGCTCTTCCCAGTCTCCCTCGTACAACCTCAGCTGCCTAAGGGGGACCTTACTAAGCCCAGCCTTCGGACTGAAGACCTCCTAGGAGACAGGAAGAGGCTGGGGAGCTCATCAAGGGCTTCCCATCCTGCTGCCTTTGGGCCATGCCCCCAGCTCCCTCCTCCTTCTGACAAGTCCTGGCCCAGCCCAAAGCTGATTCTATTCTTTCTCTGTTTTTCTCCCTTCCTCTCCTTCCTGACCAGCTCCTGCCACACCCCATACTCACACCCCTCCCGACCCGCCCCAAGCTTTGCCAGCACTCCAGTCACCACTAGGAATCACTGGGTGGTTCCTTCTCACCTCCCTTCCTGCCCTACCTCTCCACCCAGCAAAATCCCTGCTCTTCTCTGCCTCCTCCTCCAACAGCCTCTGTTCCCCACTTCCCTCGGCTGCCCGCTGCCCCAGTGTTCCTAAAAGCCAGTTTCAGCAGCCCTCCCAGCACCTTTCCGCTTGCTCTGGACTGTGCACGGACCCATTTCTCGTCCCCGCGCCACTTTCTCCTGGGCCCCCAGCTCCCTCCCTGGCTGCCCTCCCCACCCAGGTCTTCTTCTCCAGTCCCCTCTTCCTCACCGGGAGGCAGGAGCTGCCCGTGGCTGAAGCTCAGGATGCTCTGAAGAGCTGAGAGCCCCTCATCAGCTGCGGGGCCGCTCTGTAGCAGCTGCAGGCGCCGCTGGGCCTGGGCATCGCGGTGGGCAGGGGCGCGCAGGTGCTGCAGCACAGCCAGGCGGGAGGGCGTCTCCCAGGCGCACAGCAGGCAGCGGAACAGCCCCAGCTCAGTCCCCGCCGCCGCTGCCCCCTCCATCTCCAGCAGAAACTGGAAGCGGGAAGGAGCCTGCTCAGGCGCAGAAGGATGGACGGATGCCCCCAGGTGCCGGGGGCCCCTTTGCCTCCCCAGAGGGCCTGACCAGCAGCACCCTGACACCCCTTCCTCCCTCTTGGGCCCTCCTCTTCCTTCCTTTGGCCACCTGAGTGTGACTGCCTTTTCTCCCTGGTCTCCTCTTCCTCCTACCAATCCTGGACTCCCTCCTAGTATATGAATGGAATCTGGTTCCATCCTCTTGAACTTCTGGGGACAAGATGGACTGAGCAGACACAGAACCCCCCCCCCATTCCCAAATACCAGAAAAGTTGAATAAAGTACTGGAGTCACTTGGTCAGAGTCCACCATCCTTTGATCTTTTTCCACATCTGCCTCCAAATAGTTTTTCCCCTGGTGCCCTGGCCTTTTTTCTCCAATCCGGCCCCCCTGGTTTTTCACATCACCTTCCCACTCTGCATCTCCTTGCTCCAGCCCCGTCCCCTTCTCCTCTCTCCCTCAGGCTCTGTGCTGTGCCCTTCAAATCCCAGACCCTTCCTGCCCCACTCTCACCTTATAGATTTGGCTGTTCTCTTCATGGGCCGCACCCCGGGCATGCAGCTGCATCTTCTCCTTGCTGTTGGACTCAAAGTCACAGATGTTGCAGCGCAGGTGCAGGGTGGGGACAGACCCATAAGGAGCCCCATCTCCCAGGGGCACTGGGGAGGGGGTGCCCATGGCCCCGCCCCCCTCCCTCAGGTGGGCCGCCAGCTGGTACTTCTGAGCATGTTTGTCAGTCTTGAGGTGGAGTTGGAAGTTGGCCTTGAGCTGGGTGCCATAGCAGCAGAGCTTGCAGCGGTGGGTGTCACCAGCTACCTCCTTCCACTCGGCCTCCGGGAGGCTCCGGCCCACGCTGCAGTGGTAGAGCAGCAGCTCCAGGCTGTCTGTGCTGAAGGCCTGGCACACGAGGCATCGGAACACCTTCACGGATGGGCTGTCATCTGGGGGTGGCGAGGCAGGCAGCCCGTCGGACAAGGGGCCCAGAAGCTGACTTTGAGGCAGGTGGGCATCCGGGGAGGGGCTGCCGGAGGCTAGGGGACAGAGACAGGTTAGTGGCCCCAGGAAGGAACAGGGCAGGGTCAGCTTGCTGTGTGGGAAAGGGAGGGGTGGATGCTGAGGGAGCTGGGGTTATTTAAGAGGCAGGGCTGGCCCTGGGGAGAAATCAGGGAACCGAGTTTGGCCCCGAGGAAGGGAACAGAGAACACCCAGGGAGCTTACCAGCTGTGGGGAACTTGCGGGCAGGTGCTCCGAGGTGGTGTAAGCCATTGAGAAGCAGCTGGGCTTCCAGGGGCTTGTCTGGCCTCAGCCCGGGGCCAGGCAAGGGAGCCTGAGGCTGCCCTAGGGCCTGCGGTCCGAAGTACTGGAAGAGGTCGGGGGAGGTGGCAGGGGCAGACCCTGCTGGGGGAGGGGGGCCTGGCCCCACCAGCCCCGGCGGCAGCCCCAGTGGCAGCCCCTGGTGCAGCATGAGGACATTCTGCATGTGCTTCTCGGAGGTCATGTGGATGCGCAGATTGCGGGAGATGTTGGTCTCGTAGCTGCACACCTTGCACTGCCAGGACGCTTTGGTCTTGGGCTCCTTGTCCCCCGCGGGGGGTGGGAGCACTGCCTCTGGGGGGCTCCCCTGCCCCCCCGGCCCCGCCTGGAAGCCCTGCAGGTTGGCCAGGTGCTTGTCGGACTGCATGTGGATGCTGAGGTTGCCCTTGGTGGTGGTGGAGTAGTTGCAGACGTCGCAGCGGTAGGGCTTGTAGCCACAGTTGTAGCTCTCCCCCCGGGCAAGGCGAGGGTGGGCGCCCCCAGCGCTGCAGTAGCTGCAGTGACTGTTGCTTTCAGGGTGCTTCTCCCGCATGTGCACATCCAGGGTCTGCTGGTACTTGTAGTGCCAATTGCACTTGGGACACTTGAGCGTCTTGCAGGAGTTGCGCGAGTGTAGCAGAGCCATGTGGCTGGACAGGCTGAGGCCCTGGAAGGCCGCAGGGGCCGGGGTGTAGTCGTCGGCTGGGCGATAGGGCTGGGGCGGGTCACCGGGGTCTTCGGGGGAGCCCACTGGGGCAGGGAGAACGCCCCCGTCCTTGGAGGTGGGTGAGCTTTGGTTGAGCAAGGGGCAGAGCCCTCCATCCTCCTCTTGCCCCTCGGGCAACCAACCTGGCCCTGCCTCGCCTGCCAGCGTCGGCGATTCTTTGGCTTGGCTTGGGCTGGGGTTCCAGGCGGCCGGGGTTGTCAGCGGGGAGGGCGGGCCGAGGGCCATGCCTTCTTCCACGGGCAGGACAGGGGCCTGGGCTTCGGCTGCAGCGGGGCCATCCTCGGTCTGAGCCACGTGGGCCTCCACGTTCACGGTGCTGCTATTGTCGAGGGGTATTTCTAAAGGGGTGTGAGCAGGCAGCTGTGGTTCCAGGAAGCTCAGGAGGGCCACGCAGCCCTCGTCCCCCTCCCGGAGCACGGCTGGGTTGCCTGGCAGGCCCTGGTGTTGAGCAGCGGTTAGCTTCACCCCATGAGACTGTGTGTGACCCACAAAGGCCTGGGGCCTGCCGAAACCCAGGCGGCACGGGAGGCAGAGCCAGAAGAGTGCCCTGGGGTCTCCTCCCCTGCTCCCCATGGGGCCATCTTTGGGATCTCCAGGTGGGTTTGGAGCCAGCTGGTAGCTCCAGAAGGCTCCATCCCTTCCCTCACAGGTGGCCAGAGATGGCGCTGAGGTATCGTGGGACAGAATTTGGTCAGAAGAGCTAAAGCCTTGGATTGGGTCAAAGCCATGTTGGATGTGAAGGGCAGTGAGGTGTACAGGGGGCGGGTGGGCAAGGAGGGGCAGGCTGGGCTCTTTCTTGATGCCTGCCTCACCCCAGGGGAAGCCCTTTGGTAACGGGAGTTCGCTGCCACCTGGCAGGGACAGCTTGGCCACTAGGCAGGCCTCGCCGCCAGCTGTGAAGACTAAATGGTCGCTCAGGTCCACGGGAGGGAGCCCTCCTCCTTCCTTCCCCTGCTCCTTGTCTTCTTCCACCCCCAGGTCCTTTGGCGGGAAGCCGCCGCAGCCAGGCTCCTCCTGGAGCTCCCCTATCTCCTTTGGTGGGACGAGGCCACAGCCTGGCTCCAGGGGCTGCCCCCCGGGCTCTGAGGACCTCATGCTCTCAGAGGCGGAGGGGGCAGCAGGGGGATCTTTGGTGACAGGATCAGAGGGGGTGCGGGGGGAGGAGGTGTCCGGAGGCGGGGACGGGGCATGGTGCCCAGGGGAGGGGGTGGTGCCAGCGGTAGAGGATGAGTTAAGGGTGGCCATGGCAGACGGAGGAGAGCTGGGGGTTCATTTCAGCGTGACAGCCAGGACCCTGTGGGGGAGACATGGAGAGAGCGGAGCTGTGAGGTGGCAGCGGAGATACCCAGTCAGGCAGTTGATTTTCCAGATCCTCCGTCCCCACCCTCCTCCCTGAGCGCCAGCTTCAAGCACCCATTTGCCAGCTTGAAGCTTCATTACCTTAGCGTCTAACAGACTTCAAAGTGAACATGTCCAGAATGAGAACTGTTTATTTCTGCCCTGAACTTGTTTCTTCCCATCTTCCCGATCTCAAAAATTGGTACCACCATTTATCTGGTTGCTTAGGCTAGAAACCCAAAGTTTCCTCTCGCCCTCACCCACAGGCAGGCAATTCGACAGCAGTCTCTCAAGGGAGCGTCTCAGCCTTCAATTCATCCTCATCTCCGTCAGCACCACCCTGGCCCAAACCATTACTGTCACTTTCCTGAACTAGTGCAACAGACTCCACGTTGGCCTCCACTTCCACTACTGCCCCTCCTTCCACTCAGAATGATCTTTTATTTAATTCGCAATTATGAGAAATGCCAAACATACATAAAGATAGACCAAACAATATAAGGAACCCGTTTGTACTGATCACCCAGCTTCAACAGTCTCCAAACTCAGGGCCAATCTTTTTTTTTTTTTTTTTATAATTGAAGTGCAGTTGATTTACCATGCTGTGGCAATCTCTGCTTACAGCAAAGTGACTCAGTTACACACACAGAGACATTCTTCTTTATATTCTTTTCCATTAGGGTGTACCACGGGATATTGAATATAGTTCTCTGTACTATATATACAGTAGGATCTTGCTGTTAACTCATGGCCAATCTTGTTTCATCTATATCCTCACCCACTTCCCCTTTTCCTGTATTGTTTTAAAGCAAATTTTAGGCATCATAATCACATTTCAAAATGTAAACCACACTGTATTCTGCTGAGAACCCATCAGTGAGTTCACTGAACTGTGAATAAAATCCAAACTCTGCTCCCTGATCTATAAAAAAGGCCTATTTGATCTGGCACCGGCCTACTTCTGACACATCTTTAATACTCTCCACCCCACCTGGCTGGCTAACTCCAGCCCACTGGCCTTCTTGGTTCCTCAAACACACCAAGTTCATTCCCACCTTAGCAGCTTGCCCAAGCTGTTTACTCTGCCTGCAGTGATCTTCCCCCAGACTTCTGCCCAGTGGCTCCTTGTCATTCAGTGTCTGCTTAAATAGCACCTCTTCCAACAGGCCTCCCCTCTCTACAGAAGCTAACACAACCGGCGGAGGGGGGGGAATGGGGGGATGGGAGGGTGGGGGGGGTATTTTCTTCAGAGATTCATCACTACCTGATATTTCCTGGTTTCCTTATTTCTCCCTTCTAGAAACTAAGTTCCATGAGCACAGGAACTCTGCTTTATTGGTTGCCCTATCATTGGTACCTAGAAAGATGCCTGCCACATACCCATACATGTCTGTTGAATAAATCAGCTCTGGGAAAGACCCTCAGATTTTCCATACCCTGAAGAGTTAGTTTCCCAAAGTCAAGGTCCTCTTGCCAGAGAGGCCACAGTGACTTTTCTTTGGCCTGCAGACACCATGCTACTCTCAGATGTGTTCCAGATCACAGGTGGGAGAGCTTCTGGCCAATTGAAAGACAATGGCTTGTATGAGATGAGCCGCCCCCCTCCTCCTCCCCAGGGATTAAAAAAAAAAAAGTCAGGGCTTCCCTGGTGGCACAGTGGTTGAGAGTCCACCTGCCGATGCAGGGGACACGGGTTCGTGCCCCGGTCCGGGAAGATCCCACCTGCCGCGGAGCGGCTGGGCCCGTGAGCCATGGCCGCTGAGCCTGCGCGTCCGGAGCCTGTGCTCCGCAACGGGAGAGGCCACAACAGTGAGAGGCCCGCGTACCGCAAAAAAACAAAGTAACAGTAATAATATGAAGGTACATATAGCATGGTCCTGGCACTGCGTTAAATGCTTTAATCAATTATCTCATTTAATCTCACGACAACCTTATTTTATGGGTGAGGCACCCAAGAAAGAGAGGCTGAATAAGCTGCTGATTGTCGTCACACAGCTCCAAGGTGGTGAGACTAGAAAAGGACTGGCGGGCACAGAGCTAGACCTCAAAGCTGTGGCCTGGGCTCCTCCATCTACCCGGACTGCCCCTCAGACACAGAACTGGCAAAATGAGCCTCCCAAAGTCTAGAAGTCAGGATTCCTGAGCTGCCTCCAGCTGACTAGGATTACCGAGCCCCACCCCCTTTTTAACCTTGGTCCCCCCTCAAACTCACCAATTCCCCCATGCCTCACCATCCCATGCTTCTCCCAGTATCCCAGGTGGCCTGACTCCTCTTCAGTTCTCAATTATCAGCAGATACCGAACGATTAAACCTTTAGCGCTCAGGCCAGAGTGCTGCCAGGAAGTGGTGCGACCTCTCCCCCCTTGGGCAGCCTCTAACCCTCACCTTCAGATTCCCTGATTTGGAATGGGTCCTTGGTCTGGCTGCACTCAGCCTGGAGGCCCCCATTCCTACTTCCCTCCTCCTGGGGGGCCAGCCAGGCGTGAAGTCGAAGGAGGAGCATTAAGGAGCTCCGCGAGGGGCTGGCTCTGCATGCTAATGAAAATGCAAATCAGCACCTGGGCTGAGGGTGGGTGGAGAACTAACAGGGAAGTAAAGGAATTGGACGGGGGGTGGGGGGCAGTTATCTTACATAATGAGAAAGCAGAAGCCCTGAAGTTGTGGAATAAAGGTATTCTTCCTATGGAATCCTTGGGGTGCCTGGGGAAGTGGGGAGATACATGTGCTGGAGGGTGAGGGCCTGACATTCCACTGTTACCCCCATAATGGGGGCTCACCTGGTAGAAAGAACTGAGACCGGGCAAGACCGGCCCCTCCTAGGCCCTGACACTGAGGGCTGAACCTGGTGGGTACTCTCCCCCTGCTGGCCCACCTCACATCCGTCAGCAACTTCTCTCTGGCTCCCGAATCACAACTCTAGATCAAACTGCAGAGGAGGGCTAGGAAGACCTAAGCCCCAAATCCTCTCTCCAAAGCTTTTACTTCCCAGGACTGGAAAAAGACAGCTGATTCCTAGCTAGAAACCAAAGGAGCTTAGCTTTGGGCTAGCTAGTGGGTGAGACCTGGATCAGCAGAGGGAGGGTAGGTCTGAAGCTGTTTGAAATTGCAAATCTCTTTCCCCCCCCTCCCCCTCCCCTCCCCCTCTACAGGAAAGAATTTCAATTGCAAATTTATCTCTGCCTCAGTGCCTCTCTTCCCACTCTCCCCACTGCCACCAACTCCCCTCCCCCTTCTTCTCTGTGGTTCTCCCATCACCCACTATTTATTACAAACCTTGAACTGCAGCAATTATTTTTTCACTTTTCCCCCCTCCTTCCATTTTCCTCCGCCTCAGTCTTTTCTTCTGTCCCTCTCTGAATCTCTGCGTCCCTTTCTCTACCCTTCCTACCTTGACCTCAGTTTTCATCTCTTTCTGGAGACAGGTCCCCACGCATCACCACCAGGCCCAGAGTCTTATTCTCCCTCAGACCACTGCCATTCCTCCTGTGGTTCCAGGCTTTCCTTAAGGGCATCTCCTCTCCCTTAGGGTACACCTTAGACGTGGGGAAAGGGAGAAGGCGAGCCCTTAAAGGCCCCGGCATTCCTGCATGTGGAGGAGGGAAGGAGGAAGAGGGCGGATCGGGTGTAGGGTGGAGGTGGGGGGGATAGTCAAAAGGAAGGACCTGGGTAGAGGCGAGGGCCGGGGGCCCGCGAGGAGAGGGGTTAGGGGAGACAGAGCAGGCAGTGGTGGCAGTGTGATTGGAGTGGAGATTGATGTGAAGGGGCGCCACAGACGGCGGAGAGAGTCAATAAAACGAGAGGATCACATTAGAGGCGACAGAAAGAGCTTTAAATTACAAGGCTGCTGCCACTGAGGGGGATGGGAGGAGGCAGGCCTGGAGCCAGGGGAGGGTGGAGAGTTCTGAGGGTGTAGTCATCCCCTAAGATGAATCATCTAGCTCCAAAATGGCCCTCAGCCTCCAGAGCTCCTTTGCTGCCCCTTCATTCCATCTCCCTCCCTAATGCTTCCTTCCCTCACAGCGTGAGGAGAAAGGGAAAACTGAGAGAAAGCTATGGGGAAACAGAAGAGATTTTTGGGGGGTATTGCCCTCTTCCTCTGTCCAGACCCAGGTCCCTCGTTATTCCTCAAGCAGAGAAGGAAAGGATGGCAGTGCTGCTTCTTTAAAAGCTCAGCTAGGGGGCTTCCCTGGTGGCGCAGTGGTTGAGAGTCCGCCTCCCGATGCGGGAGACACGGGTTCGTGCCCTGGTCCGGGAGGATCCCACATGCCGCGGAGCGGCTGGGCCCGTGAGCCATGGCAGCTGGGCCTGCGCGTCCGGAGCCTGTGCTCCGCGACGGGAGAGGCCACAGCAGTGAGAGGCCCGCATACCGCAAAAAAATAAAAATAAAATAAAATAAAATAAAGTAAAATAAAAGCTCAGCTAGGGACTTGATGCCCCATCAACATAATCCCTGAACTGAGATATTCTTCCATGGGAGGTGGGCAGAAAGGCAGGCACCCTGTAAGTAGCTGGACAAGAATTCCTACTTCTTGAAATGTACCGTACTTAGAACAGGAAGACGCCAGGGAACCAGGAGGCTTCAGGACAGACAGTAGGACCCAGAGAACTACCAAGAAAGATGTTATGAGAGGGACAGAAAGGCTTGTATGTGAAGTGGAAAGCTGCAAAGGCGGGCTCTGAGACCACAAAAGACAACACTCTGAGACTTCAGAACCCGAGAATTACAGGAGCCGAAGGGACAAGGGCAAAGGAAGGACCAAAGAAGTGAGGCCTGAGGAAAGGAAGAATGTGCCCCTCACCGAGGAGGCGCCAGGCCGTGGGGCCTGTAGAACTGGAGGCAAAGCTGGCCAGGGGCACTTCCTCCGGAGCTGGGGCCCCAGCAAGACCAGGACTCCCCTGGGCTGGAGCCCCCTCCCATCTCTGGCGGAGCTGGAGTGGAAAAGTGACACGACTGCCCCCTAGTGGTTATGGAGGGAACATCACCGAGGAGAGGACAGGCCCGCAGGGAGAGACTGGCTTTCTCCTCCCAGCTCCCCAACTTAAAACAAAAAACAAAAACCCCTCTCCTTTCTTTTCTTCAAACCCAACGACAGGGCAAAGTCTTCCCCAGAAAAGTCAGCCAGAGGGCACTGGCACATTTGCTTGCAATTTGCATACAGTGATTTCCAAGTCCGAGCCCTCCAGACATTTTTGCCCTTCACTTTTCCAATTGTTCCATCTTATCCTCTTTCCTTGGAGCCCATTTTAGGGACCTTTTCTTTCTTCTCTCTGAAATCCCTGCCTCCAGCCTGCCCTCTTCCACACTAACTTTGCCCTGCCCTTCTCTCCTTTTGGTTTCAACCTGTTGCTTTTAAGAGGCGGCCACAGAGGGGAGGGGAAGAGAAGCAGGAAAGATGGAGTGTGTGTGCCCACATTAGGGGGATCAGTTGGTACCAACAGCAAATAAACTCTAACCAGGTGAGATATTTTTTCTAAGGCAGTGGAAGAACATGGGCTATGGATTCACTTAGACCCAGGTTCAGTCCTGGCTCCCTGCCACTCACCAGCTGTGCAGCCTTGGTAAGTTACTTATCCACTCTGTTTTCTCATCTGGAAACTCCCTGGCCCTCACTCCCAAGTGCTCTTACAGAGAAGGGTTTACAGCTGGCTTTGTGCTGTTATCTGAGCCTGGGTCTCTCCCGTACACCTACAAGATCACACAGCTGCCACCGCTGTCCTTACCCAGCTGTTGTGAAGGCTAGTGCAGGTAACATGTGAAAAGTGCCCATACTGGTATCTATCAGGTCAGTTTCTTTCCTTCTCTCTGGCTGTCCGCCCCCGCCACCCCAAGAGGGGGGAAAGGTGTGTGCAGCTAGGCTGACGCTTTCCTTCTGTCTTGCCCCTTCTTGACCTGGACTCATCCTCTCATCTCTGCCTTTTCGACTGAGGGCAGATTCTTTGGTGGGCAGGATTTAAATCTAGTCTGCCCAGCAGCAGACTTCATTTCTCACCAGGCCCTCTTGATTGCTGCGTCTAGAGACATCCCATTATCCCAAACCAGAGACTGGAAGCTTTGCCCAGGCTCACACTTGGATCAAAACTATTATGGCCTCTCCTTGCATTAAAACTATCACTTTCTCTGTCTCTAAAGCTTACCTTCTATATTTAAAAAGAAAACAAAAGAAGGTACTCCTATTCCTTCATTTTAATTCTACCTATCTCTCCTAGACATCTCCCTGGCACCCCAATGCTTAGGGAGTGTTTACTTTGTGCAAGAGAAGTTTTGTCCAAAAGAGAGAAAATAAGAATGGCAGGAAATGAGACAGGCAGGAAAAGGAGTATCATAGAGGGTAAAGAAAGACAGCCAAGGCAGAGAAGAGGACGGAGGAAGAAGGGAGGGAGAGGGAGGGAAGGAGCGGGGAGCTGGATCTTGATCTGTACATGTAAATACCGAATCTGGAATCTTGGAAAATCTTGAATCTCGTTGAGGGCTCCCAGTTTTGGCAGCAGATTGGGCAGATGGCCTGTCCCCAGTGAGAGGGATGGAGCAAGCAAGATGCTTAAGGTGGGCGGGAGGGAACTGGGTGGGGTGTGAGGAGAAGGGAGAGGCTGAGAGGAAGAAGATGGGGCTGGGAGGGAGGAGACAGGGCTAAAGGGGAAGCTGTGGATTAAAACCACAACCAGAGAGGAACATCCATCCACATTTGCGTGGCTTTGTTGAGATGTGCTGCAGCATGTCTGCTGCTGGAGGAGAGGATGTTGTGGAGGAGTGGAGCCTCTTGCCAGTGCATCTCCCTCAATGATGCCACAAGTGTTAGGACAGCAGTGTGGAGCTGTGTGATCTTGTAGGTGCACTGGAGAGACCCAGGCTTAGATAAGCGCGCAAAGCCAGCTCTGAACCCTTCCCTTCTTCTGTATGAGCACTCCAGAGCCAGGGAACAGGGAGCTGTGCCCTTGAATTTAGATTCAGGATCCTATCTGATCCTGGCATGGGGGACCTCTGCGGAAGACCTTTGATCTCCCTGAGGTTGGAAAGAATTACGTGTAATTCTTCTAGAATTACTTGGAAGGATACCATTGTAAGTGGCTGTGTATATCAATAAATCCTTCTGGTTCTCTGATTCTGCATGAACCCTTGTGATAGTAATGACTGTTTAAATACTATTAAAACAATAACAACAACAACAACAACTAATAATAGTATCTTTAAATGTTTACCTTGTGTCAGGCACTGTGCTGAGCCCTCTGGAAGCATCACATCACCTAATCCTCCACTACAATCTGATAAAATAGATACAGCTACTCATTCCCATTTTACAACCATGGAAACACACTTAGATGGGTTATGTAATTTTTAAGGTCTAACACTTGGAAAATAGAGTCGAGACTGACCTCAGGTAGCCTGACCCCAGTGCTCTGCTCTCAAGTTAATTTGTAAGCTTCTGAGCTCTGGCTGGTAAGCATTGTGAATGAGATCCTTGAGTCTGAGTGTGTTATTCTTCTCTTAACGTGTGTTGCTTTGAGCATATGTGCTGTCATGCTCTCCTTTGAGCCTGAAGGTGTTGGATGGCCTTCTCCCAGTTGTTAGTGTAAGATGGGCCAGAACAGGCCACTGCTTTGTGTGACTCCAGTGGGCGCTATTTGCATTGCAGTCTATGCATGGGCCCTGGCCATTCTGTGTGTGTGTGTGTGTGTGTCTCTCTCTCTCTCTCTCTCTCTCTCTCTCTCTCTCTCTCTCTGTCTCTGTCTCTGCTGGGGGTGGAGTTGTGGTGGGTATCAGATTTCTGATAACCTCTGAAAGTTGGAAGTCTACACATGTGTATTCTTAATAGCATATGAACTTCAGAAAAAACGGTATGGTATTATTTTAAAACATAACTTTTAAGGTCAGACACCTGGAATCAAATTCTAGTTCTATTCCCTATGATGTAAATGTCCTCGGGTGGGTTGCTTAAAGCTTGTTGCTTCATAAATAGAATGGGGAATAGTTCCTCCTGGAGTTGTGCCTGTTGAGATGATCATTACTGAGACTGGCACTTTGTATGTGATCAATAAATGGAAACTATCATTGCTCATCCACGTGTCTTATTCCCTGAGTTCGGGTGTACGTGTGTGTATGTTTATTGCTTTTTATTGTGTGTGTGGCTGAGGGCCTGGGTGTAGCCCTGTCCCGGCACCTCTTCGGGGTTCGTGAAGAGTCTCCCCGAGGCTCTCGGTTACACCCGCGTGGGCTCTGGGCTTCCCGTTCAGCGGCGGGGTGTCCTGTGCGGGTGTGCTGCCACGTGCCTGGCGTGCCTGTTTGTGCTCGGTGGCCCGGCTGGCGCGGGCGTGTTTGGGGTGGTGGTAATTACTGGGAGGGCCCAGCCCTAATGAGTGTGATCTCGTTACACTCTCACCGCCTCTAATGGAGCTAACCTCATTTCACAGCCATTAGAGATGGAGATGAGGCCCCGCCCCCGGCCCCGCCAGCTGCAGCTCCGGCAGCCCCGGCCACGTCCTTTCCCTCCGGCTCGCCATCTCCCCGTGCCACCGCTCCTCTCCCTCCCGGCCCTCGGCTCCTCCTTCCAGGCTTCCCTCTCCCGTTCCCCATTGTTCTCTTCCCTTCCCGTCTTTCCGCGCCTCTCTCCCCTGCCCTCCTCTTCCCTCGTCCCCCTTCCCTCCTCTCCATTCCTGTCTTCCTCTCTCCTTTCCTCATCCCGCCCCCCCCGCTCTTTCTTCCCCGGGTCCGTCTGTCCTCCGCGCCCTCTTCTCCGCGCCCCTCCCCCGCCTTTCCCTGCTGCTGGCCCTCCCCTCCCCCACGGTGCCCCGTCTGGCCAAAGGACAAATCTCAAGGGGAAACCAGCAAAGACAAACAAGGTGCAGTGACTTCATTATCGTCGTTAATTTGCCACTTCAGTTCCTCCCACTAGGGTCAAAGCCGGCACGGCTTGAACTCAGGACTGACGCGGAGGCTGAGCCGGCCGCCTGCCTTTCCCGCCTTAAGCCTCTTCCACAACCGCTCGGCCTCCCTCCTCCTCGCGGCCGTCATTTCTCTGCGGGGGGTCAGGCTCCGGGTTTTTCTCTTCCGTTTCTGAGTCCTCGCAGCCTCAGCCTACCGCCTTCCTTCCTTTTTCATTTAAACCGTGGCCTTCTCTCCACCTCTCTCCCGGCTCAAAGTCACGTGGTTTTTACCTTTGACTCCCTCTTTCTCGTCCTATTCAGCCTGTTTCCGCTTTTCCCACTCCTCCCCGCCCCGTCCATCCTGACCCAGTACCTTGGTCTTCCCTCTGCCTAACCTCAAGCACACTTCTTCCCCTAAAGCACCGGGATTTATCTCTAGGTTTTGAAACCCACGTAGCCTGATGAAGCTGGGGATGGGAGGAAGGAGGAGTTTGTGGTCCAAGCGGGAAAAGTGGTACAGAACGTGGAAATGGCTGGACAGAAAGGAAAACTCTGATGGGGGGTGCGTGACAGGCACACGCGTCAAAGCAAGCAGCAGAATCTAGACTCAGACACCTGAGACTCAGGACACACTGGGCTCCAGAGAAGCAACCTTGCCAAGACCAGAGAAAAAGGAGGATGGGCCAGAGGGCTTTGGGCTTGAGACTGGGGGCTGGGGTGGGGTAGGGGTGCATCACCAACAAAACAAGGAGTGAAAAATCTGAGGATGGAAATGGTGTTTACCCCATCAGCTCCTCAGGGAAACACAACCTAACACTCCTGTCCCACCCTCTGCCCTCCTTCACTGAGAAGCCAAATGACTGGCAATTGACTCTTGACCTTTAGCCCAATGCCAGCCCCAAAGGGAGAGGCTGAGGGTAGTTGTCAGTAACTGGAGGAGGCACAAGGGAAATGTCCACACGTGAAGTAAACGTTTCTTCACCCACCCCTGCCCCACCTACTCTGCACATCAAAATGCCACAGAGGACCAGACACAGCACGTGAATGCCCTCTTCTCTCCACAGAGAGTGCTTGCTACTTATGGCCCTCTAATTTCACAGGCCCCTGTGCCAACACAGGTCTGAAGGGTGGGGAGTCAATCAAGCTGTGATTCCAAGGCTGGAACCCTGGCTTCAGTGTAATACCATATTCCTGCCCCAATACAGAGGCAGCTCCTGTTCTCTCATTTGACTTTGAAAGAGAGATTTTGAAGGGTGCCAAGCTGTCTTGGGAGGGATTAGGAAAAGGTGTCTTCTTCCAGGTGTGTACAGCCTGCACAGCAGTGGTACAGCTTGGTGACAGGAGAGCAGGTGGATCTCAGTCCTGTTACCCCTTAACTGGGCACCCTAGAAAACTGGATACAGAGGCCCTGGTCTGCACAAGTGCTTGTAAGAGGGGGATACTGAGAGCCAATGGGATTACCTCAGGGTGCTGAAAGGCACCTCTAAATCCTCCACCCTGTCTCACCAGCCTGGCGGGGGAGGACGGGTGGGCAGGCAGTCCCCTGGGGCTTTCCACAGAGAGGCAAGGGGCTCTAGAAAAGTGAGGGGTGGGATGACTGAGAAGCCACAGAAGAAAGATGGAAAAATCAATGAAATGAGTTTCTAACGGTGAGGTAAAGGACCGCCGTGTCGACAGCCTGTCGCCTGCTGCAAAATATGAGCTGCCCAAGTCCATGGCGGCGGCTGGAGGCTGACAGTGCATCCAGCCGCCACTGTCCTCCCTGCAGGCCCCCGCCCACCGGCCCCTTCTCCAGCTGCCCTGCCCTTTCTTATTATAGCTAGACTCTCCCCCAGGGCTCCCAGCTCGCTTCCTCTCATCCAGAGCAGCTTCTTTCCTGGATTCCTTTGATCCATTTGCCACAGGAACAGGTTAAGTTATAATTCCTGATTGGGTGCATCTTTCTCCTCTATGGCTTCTGTGTTTAGACTCCCCACCCTTCAGACCTCAAGAGCTGTGATGAGCTCTGCATCTCTTGCCTCTCCCTCTTTTACTTTATATCTCTTGACTCCAACAACGCATTGCATAGTCAGACGTCAAGGCCATCCCTCACAGGGTTTCTTACATCCAAGTCTGTGCCTCTTTCTGCCTTTTGTCCCACTTGGCCAATGCTGACTTCCTTGTAATTGTCTGGATTTGGACAGGGTGTTTAGGGTGGGCCTGGAATTGATTTATGAACTCTTTGTGATCAGCACATGCGTGCACACGTGTGTGTGTGTGTGTGTGTGTGTGTGTGTGTGTGTACTTATGTATTTATATATGGCAGATTCAATTGTGGTTTCACAATTGGAAATGGGGTGGGGTAAGGATGCTACTTCCAATTCAAAATCTCCGACTCTGTCTTTAGAAACAACTCTCAACCTTTTCTGGAAACCACCTCCTTTCTCTAGCCTCCTCCGTATCTTCCTTCTGGGCTCCTAAGACTGTTCATTCATGTTTTCCTCCCATTATCTCTGCAAAGACTCCCCAGATCAGCCCCTAGAGTCAGCCCTGGATGCTTCCAAGTGGGCCCCTAACCCAGTCTCTCCTCTCTCTGCCTCAGATCTCACAGTTGCTCCCCTCCAGCCTTTTCCTTCAGTGTCTGCTTTCCCAGCTTGCCCATTTATGCAGACTTAGGCCTGAGGGGCAGGGTGAAAGGAAGGTGGGCAAGTCTTTTCCTTAGCCTCTCCCTATTAATTTGACCTCTTGATCAATAGATATTAAGCATCCTCTGTGTAACAGACATTGTGCTAGGTCCTAGAAAATGATGGGAAACTAGACAGATGCAGCCCTTGCTCATATGGCCATCAGGACTAACCCTGGATCTCTCACCCGACAGCTTCTCTCAGAGTCCCCCTTTTTTCCCCCTCCTTCCACAGCCAAATTCCACCATGCCCTCTGGCATTTCAGAATCGTTCCCTATTCTGTATCCCTGCTTCACACAGCTCTCACAAGCTCCTATCCCCTCTAATCTGCATTTCCAGCTTCCGTCTCCATTCCTAATCCCAAAGCAAGGTTCATCTTACATTTTCAGTGACTCTCCTCCCTGCTCACAGAGCCCTTCTCCTTTCACATTCTGTAAATGCCATTTCCAGCTCTCTTCCTCCTTTTCCTGCTTTTCAGTCCTACCATCCCATCCTCAATGCCCCTGTCTCCTGAGGTCCCTTCTTCTTGCTCCTGCAGGCTCTAGTGAACCTCAGGTGCTCACAAACAAGACTTCATTTGGAGTTAAGAACAGCTCCAGGGAGGCAAGGTCAAGCTACCAGAGGCAAGAATCCTACAGATTTGACTCTGGCCCCGGCCCCAAATGTGTGCAGCTCCCCAGCAAAGCAGCAAGTTGTTCCTCTATGGGTCTTAAGGTAACACCGGCTGCTCTGACATCATAGAGGGAGGACCCCTGTCAGGTTGCCAAGGCAACACCAGCAGTTTATGACATCAGAGGCTGGAGGTCTTTGGTGCTCAGGGGGCTAGAAAGATTCCAGTTCCTATCAGCTAAAGTAAAAGGGAATTCCACTTTTTCATCTCTTTGCTCATGTTGCCCTGGCTTGGGGATGAAAAGCAAAGGCCTCCGGTGGGGTAGTGAGGGATTTGGCCGATGGAATGAGCCAAATCTCTCCTTCTCTTCACCAGATATCTCTGCGCTCTCTCTCCTCTCCTTTGGCATCTCTCTCTTTTGGGGCTTCGCCCAGTGGTATTTCTGCTCTGCCTTTTTTCCAAATCGCCCCTCCTGCGGTGCTCTCTTTGCATCCATCATGCTGTGTCCTTCTCACACCAGAGGCATTTGTTTCCTTTGATATCTCATCTCTCCTCTTTCCCCCTACCAAGCTCTGTGCAGCTCTGATCTGCTTCAGCACTCCTCCCTTTGCCTTCCATTTCCCTTCTTTGTACCATACTCTTTTCCCACCTCATCTTATTCTTCCATTCCTCCTTTCCCCCATTTTACCACTGTATTTATTCAGTTCATATTGCTTTTTCTGGTGACCTTCCTCTTGAGAAATAATCTATCCTTTCTCTCCCTCTCTCCTTCTGTATCACTATTAATTCATGTTTTATTTCATTCTCCCAATTTTTCATTAATCACCCCTTGGTTCCTCCCCTGTCCCCCATTCCACATGTACTTTCATCCCTTCCTTTGCGCGTTCCTCACGTCATGCATTTCTCTACCCCATGCACTTATTGCACCCAGCCTCCCCTTCCTTTCTGTCACTCTATTCACCTCTGAAATTTTCCATTTTCTGCCCATATCTACTTCCTCCTTTTACCCTTCAAGCTCCTGAAGTCTGGAAAAACAATAATTGGCTTAAAACAAGGTAAACTCTCCAGACTCTTTATCCACCTTTCCCATTGCATAAAATATCAATAGCTTCTGTCACACTAATGAAAACTGCCTTGTAATCATGCTGAATCCAAATATGATAAGAGTGAGGACCCAGGAAAAAGATGAGTTAGAAAGTAGAGAAAAAGCTACAGATGTCTAGAATGAACTGAAAGATAAGGGGCAACCAAGCAGGGTGGAGCTTAGAATCCCAGAGAATGTCCCTTTACAAAATCAAAGTTGACAGTGAATGAACATAATGGCCCTGACTGATGAAGGGGTTTATATGCCCCTGGAAGTCCATTAAGTTGATTTCTTGGCCTGTTTATGTGCTTTCACAAACCATACTTCCCAACTCTCCCAGCCCCTTTGCTCTCTGGTACATTCGCTGCTGCAGTTAAAATGCTGGGTGAGAAGGTAAGGAATACAAGAAACTTAGGGTGACCAAGGAGAAAAGGTAGGAAGAGTGCAGATTATGGGAACAAGGGTGAAGAAGAGGCAAAGGAGATCATGGGAGACAGGGATGGGGGAAAAAGGGGGTGAAACAAAATGGGGAAATGAAATGATACAGAATGGTAAAGTGAGGGAAGGGAGGAAAACCAAGTCAGCGAGGGAGAGGTTTGTGGTGGGAAGCTCCTGGAGAGGCAGATGACACACAGGAGACCAGAGGTGAGGTCCTGATGGGGGACACAGGCACATGGCAAAGGGGACAGTCAACAATGGTAGGAAGTTCCAAAGCTCCCTGGGTGAAGATGGAAGAGGAGGCCATCCTGGCCATGCTGAAAGGGCACTCGAATCCTTGGGGAAGACACATCTGCTACATCCCTCCACTCTTCCAGGTCTCTGACCAGTGACTACCACAATCATCAGTCATGACTGATAAGCAAACTCCAAAGCAGCCTGAAAAGGCCAGAGATATCCGTTCAGACCCTGAAGGAAAGGGCATGGAGTCCTAGATGGGTAGAACAGTCAGGCAGCCAAGGTGTAACACATAGTGACAGGGACACACAGGGAAAGGATCACCCGGGTAGGAGGTCACATCCGGAGATAGTGACACACAGACTCGGAGATGGATGGGTGGGGAGAATGAATGAGGTGCAGAATGGCAAAATCCAGAGGTAGGGACACATGGACAGAGATCAGCGGGGCAACAGGAGCAGCAAAACGCATGGTCGAGTTCTCGTTGATAGGGCTATTCAGAGAGAGGGATAGACAAGAGCAGATGGAGAGTTGGGGGCCAGGAGAGACACACTTCACCTTGAATAGGAGTAGAGGCCTCCCCTCACCTACTACTCACACCTTTCCAAAACAAAACAAAACAAACCAACCCCCCCACCCCCCCAAACCAACAAACAACTCAACTTCTGGCAAAACCTAAGATCGAAGATTAAGGGTATCCACGTCCTCTCCAACCCTCCCACCCTCCAGCGCGCTTGCCCATCCATCTGCCTGCCTGCTAGCCGCCGTTCCTCCCCCATCCTGCGGCCGGCGGGGGGCCACCGAGACCCAGGCGCCTCCAGACTGACAGCTCCGAGCCCCCGCACTCCCGCGGCCTCCCCTTCCCTCCGGGACCCCAGCTCCCTGCACAGCTCGGCGCGGCCCCTCTAGGCTCTCGTTACCCTCCATCTGTCCGGCTGGCTCCTGGTCCAGCCTCGAAACCTTTCCCTTCCCCATCTGTACCTCCACCCCGGCACCTCTCTCTTCGCCCCATTCCCGCTCGCAGGCCCGCTCCTTCCCTCCCATACCCCTGTCCCTCCTTCTCCTCAGGCTCTCGGTGTGTCCGTCTGGGTCCCCTCCCCCAGTCCCTTCCCGTTCCTCTCCGTGCCCTCCAGCGGCAGCCTCCGAGCGCCTCCTCTCCCCTCCGTCTCAAGCTTCCAAAGAGCAAGGAAGGGAAGAAGAGAGAGGGAGAGGAGAAAAAAAAACCAACCCAGCAGCATCGGAAATCGATGCACTTACACCTCAGCTGGAAGCAGGGACGGGAGTCGAACCGCGGCCGCCCAGCAGCGCGAGGCGGGGAGGGGAGGGGGTGGCTCTTGGAAGGGACTTCTCCGATGTGTTGATTCCTTTTTTTCCCCTCCTCCTCCCTCCCTCCAGCGCTCACTCCGGGGCGTCGGGGACGGAGATGGAAAAAATAAATAAATAAATTCACGGCGGTGAGGGAAGTGAAGGAAAATAATCAATGCTATTTGGCTGCGGCTGAAGTGTTTTCCCGGCTTCGTGAGGGGGTTTCCATTGATTCACCCTGGGCTCTCGCTCGCTCCCTGCCTCCTCCTCCTCCTCACCCTCCTCCTCCTCCTCGCCCTCCTCCTCCTCCTCCTCGCCCTCACTCCTCCGCCTCATTCACTGGCTGGAGCCGAGGCGTCCCACACAATGGAATAATCAATACCCAGGCGCCCGGGGCGGCCCCACTGAGCAGGTGCAGCGGCCCGCCCGCCGCGGAGTATGCCGGGAGTTGTAGTCCGTCCACCCCCGCCCCGGCCCCCCCCCCCCCCCCCCCCCCGGTTCTAGAGCTTGTGTCCGCCTGCTTGGCTGGACTGTGGGCGGGACCAGAGGCCCGAGGACAGGCGGACAGCGGTCCCGGCCACCTGCTTGACTGTGGCGCCAGGTCCAAGCCGGTGCCTGCAAAGAGGGCAGGCTCCTTTAAACACTTTCCTGTCTTCTCTTCCTTCTGCTTGCAGAAATCAAATCGCACACGTGTTTTGTAATTTTGTTTTAAATCAGCTCTAGAGCAAGTCCTGGCTTCTTCCAGCTTCCCGGAGCCAGTCGAGGCCTATCTCTCTTTTTTCACTCCCTTCTTCTTGCTTTATTAGTTCCTGTCCGTTCCAATTGGGCACTAGAACCTTATCTTCCACAGCAATTAGTCTTGGTCCCTGGGAGCTTCTGTCTCCTCCACGTGGTCACTGAGTCCCCAGAGTTGGGTGGGGGGAGGGGAGGTTCTGGCTCCTCATCCTCATCTTCAGTTTATCAGCTCCCATAAGCTCCCCTATATTCTAATAACAATAGCTGCTAAAATTTATTGCGTGCATAGGGACAGTTCCAAGCACTTTTACATATATTAACTTACTTAATCCTCACAACTAGTCTCATTTTACAGTTGAGGAAACCATGGCACAAACAAGTTAATTAACCTGCCCAAGGTCACACGGCCAATAAGTGACCCCTCCAGGATTCAAATCCTGATAGTCTGACTCCAGATCTCACACTAGCTGCTATAGCCTACTTCTCTTAAAAGAAAAAAAAATCTTGGAGTTCACAGGAAAAGATGAAGGAGAAAGAAACTAACATTTTGAATCTCTATGATGTGACAGTTTGTCACTGAATTCCTCACACTTAACTGTGAGGCAGTCCACATTTTACCAAAGAGAAAACAGAGGTTTAGGGAGGTGGAGTTGCTAGCCCAATGCCAAACACCAGTAAAGTGAAGATGGGACTCAACTCCAGGTCTGTCTAACTTTGGAGTCTGGTCTTTCCTTTTCCTTAAACTGCTGCCTTGGCCCTACTGGACTGGACCTTATAATTCACAGAAGAGATTAAGTCTTCTTCCTCTGGGCAACAAAACTGATAAGCAAAGGACAGATGAAAAGCAGGCCAATTAAAGGAATTAGGGGCTGGGGTCCCTCCCCTCTCTGCACATTGGTACCTGTCATAGGATGTGGCAGGGTATGCCTAAAAGAGATCCCAAGTTCAACATGCCATGTCTGTAAACCAGTGTCCTCTCCACAGTACCTCCCATGGGTCACGTGTTTCCAGAAACATACTGGGGAGAGGACAGGTATTGACAACCTAGCACTTCTCACCCATCATAGGAGCAGGCACAGGAGTTGACAAGAGCAACTGTTCTTCAGCAAGCTACCTTACCCAAAGAATCAGACATACAGTTGATGCCTCCAGCTAATCATAGCCCTGGGAGGGAGTAAGAAGGAGCCTTCTCTATTTTGTCTCCCAAAGCAAAGGGCCATTCTCATGTCTTCCTATATTTTAAATGAACACAAGTATTTCTCCTATTCCTGACAAAGCCTGCTCAGGGGCCACTGGACAAACTCCTCAGTCTGACACTCAAAACCTTTTCCAACCTGCCCCTCAAGTGTATTTCTAGATTCATCTCTTTCCTCTTACACACGGGCCAGGTGCTCTCCAGCTTCTGAGCCTTTGCTCATGCTGTTCCTGTCACCATCTTGGTCTCCAACCGTTGAAATCCCATTATGTCTTTAGTTTTCATCCAAAATATCACTTCCTCCTTTTATAGAAAGTCTTCCATCCACCCTTATCCTGAACATTCATGGGGATATATTAACTCCCCTTTAAAACTCCAGAGTCTAGAGTAGCTGTACTGGTCTTAGTTATCCTTTTTTTTCCCCCTAGCTCATTCCCACTGGCCCGCATTCAGTGGGACACCATAATAGTCAATAAAATATTTTCTGGACAGCGTCTGAGTGAGTGTCCTGTATTCCAGGCCCATTTGCCAACGGGGTGTGGGGGTTGGAGACACGACTGGGGCCTCAGCTCCTTTTCCATCCAACTCTCTCAACTTTAGGTTGAGTCCCGCTGGCGTTAATCGCAGCTTTCCTGTCACCATAGCGACGGGTGGGGCAAGAAAGCAGTCTCCCTTTGGAACTACATCTCCCATCATGCACCCGGGCCCCCAGGGTGCCGACTCAGCCGGCAGCCTGAGACCCGGGCCGCCCCCACCCCCGAGAGACGGCAGGGGTCTGGGAGGAGGAGCAGAGCGCAGGGAGGCGGCCTCCCTCTCGGCCCACCGCGGAGGTTGCGGCCTCCTATAAGCTAGCAGGCTTCTCGGGCCCCGGCCTGCCCTCGGCTTCGCCACAGCGGGCCTAATATGGCCGCTCGTGCCGGGACCTCCCGGGTGTGCAGAGAACCGGGCCGAGTCCGGGACCAGGAACTGCTCCCGGCATTCCTCGCGGGCGTGGCGTGGGCTCCCTTCCCCCTACTCCAGGTCCCGCGAGAGGGAGATACTGGGGCTTTGAGGTGAGACTCGAGGTTCCGCTGGCCGTTGCTGTGGGGGATCGGGCGGGGTCTACCCCGGCAGTGAGCCGCCGTCCTCCCGGGGTAGCATGGTGTCTAGCAGGCGCGTTGAAAGGACACCCGCTACACGGCCTGCTTTCTGGAGAGCCCTTTGGATTGAGGGCATTTTCAGCAGTGGAAGGGGTCTTAACTGGAGACTTATCCCTATTGCTGAACCTTAAAACATCAGAGACAAGAAGGGGCCATCCATCACAGAGGCAGGGAGGAAGGGCCCCCAACAGAGCACTGCGACAGTGTGTGCGCCTCCTAAGTTCTTCCGGGGGTAGGGGTCTTTGGGAGCTCAGCCAATGTTTGTTCATTGACTGATTGCAGGTAGCATGGCCCAGGGCCTGATTGAAGTGGAGCGAAAGTTTGTTCCCAGCCCTGGCACAGAGGAGCGGCTGCAGGAATTGGGGGGTACCCTGGAGCGCCGAGTCACTTTCCGAGACAGCTACTATGACACCCCTGAGCTGAGCCTCATGCGGGCTGACTACTGGCTCCGACAGCGAGAGGGCAGTGGATGGGAGCTCAAATGTCCTGGAGCAGCAAGTGTCTCAGGACCCCACACTGAGTACATGGAACTCACAGCTGAGCCTGCAGTTGTGGCCCAGCTCTGTGAGGTGCTGAGGGCTGAAGTCCCGGAGGCTGGAGGCGTGGCTGCTGTGCTGTGCCCGCTGGGGCTGCAGGAAGTAGCTAGTTTTGTGACTAAGCGTAGTGCCTGGAAACTGGTGCTGCGCGGAGCTGATGAAGAGGAACTGCCGCTCAGGGTGGACCTGGATACAGCTGACTTTGGCTACGCTGTGGGTGAGGTAGAGGCCCTGGTGCAAGAGGAGGCTGAAGTCCCAGCTGCCCTAGAGAAGATCCACAGCCTCAGCAGCATGCTTGGTGAGGGAGACAGGTCTTTCTGTGCTTCCCTTGCTCCTCTTCTGGGTGTACCCCCTGGGCCAGTTAGTGGGGAGGGTCTTGAGGCTATTTCTGTAAGGGGAATTATTTTAGCAATTTTCTAGAGGACCCAGTTTGCTTAGGGCTCTATCAAATCCAGTTTCCTCTTTTGTAATAGTTGTCTAACCTGGATTGAATCCTTCCATGTCTCTAATCCATCCCAGTCATTGTCTCATGTAGTTCTCATACCTCTAGTCACTCCAAGTGTCCTTCAGTTCTATTTGTCAGTTCTCCTCTTCAATCTTTCCATTCATCCTTCCTTCTCCCAACTCCTGTCCTCTCACTTTTACAACTAAATCCTCATTTAATTTGTCCTATTGGCTTGAGTAAAAGACAAGAATGTTGTGCCTATGTGACAGACAGTGGGGCAAATGTTAGCAGATTAGTTTTTCTGTTCCCAGGCTTAGCTCCCTTGTACACAGTTCATCCACAGTATAGTGTTGTGCATGCCATCGGGCCTTACAGCCCTGGAATGCTGCTCTTGCCTCCCCAGCAAACCCACAGTGAGTTCCCTGCTATCTGCCCAGCATGCTGCCAGGCACTAACAATCAAGACACTGGCTTATTGTGACTCCACACCACACAGGCTAGAATTCCCCGCGAATCCCACCCCATGGCTGTAGCTGCTTCTCTTCTTTCTACATCCCTTGGTTTCTCTCTCTGTGTGCATCTCTGCATGTGCTTCATTACCAAGCTAATGAGCTTTGGCCTGCCTGGATAGGCTTTAATCTTGATTGGGGGGCAGAAGCAGTAATTGAAATGAGTAACTATTGAGGCACCCTCTGTCTTCATGGTGCCTGAGTGCCTTTCACCACTTCTTGCTGGAGGAGAGGCTCATGCTTGGCTTCCCAGGCCCACTCCTGCCTCAAGTGGCCCTCTTAGGCCCCGCTTCCCTACGCTAATCAGGGAGTGGGCTGGCGAGTTAGGGAAGCTGGATGGACGGCGTTCGGAATCCCATCGCTGCCTTGGAAACAACTTTGGGGTCCAGCTGCGTGGGCAGCGAGAGTCAAAGCATTTCCGGCTCTGTCTGGTTCTCATTCTCCTTTTGCCTGTAGGTGTGCTGGCGCAGGAGACGGCACCTGCCAAGCTGATTGTGTACCTACAGCGCTTCCGGCCTCAGGACTATCAGCGCCTGCTAGAAGTGTACAGCTCCAAAGAGAAGCCTTAGGGGACTGGAAGATCCAGACGTGACACTGGGCTAGGGTGTCACTTGCCTGATGGGGAAGAAAGCTCTGGGTCGAATGAGGTTCATTCCTGGGCTCACTGTGCCTCTTGCTCTCTGGCTTCCCTTCCCACAGTGACTCCTCTCTCTCCAGCTCTGCCTGTTCCTTCACCCTACCCTCAGCTATCCTTCCTGGAGCCCTCCCTGGCTGCCCCCTCTCCCTCATCCGTCAGAGGCAATCTGTGGGCCGCCCCTCTCCCCTGGCCGCTAAGCAGCCTCCATTGATTTCCGCTCGTGTTTATAGGATTTCCACTTAGCCGTGATCAGTACTTAAGCACAGGAAAATCCCTTGCCACCCTCCCTCCCTTGGTCGATGCCATTGATTCTGCCAGCGGCTCCTAAACCGCCTTACAGCTGAGTTAGAGATGAGGGGAGGCAGCAGGGAATTCCCTGCCCTGGGGTATGGGGAATAGCAGAAGGTTGGGGAAATGGGTAGGAATCCCTGTTAGAAATCTAGAAATTCTGGTTTGATGTTGCCCCTGTGCTCTGCTCTGGCCCAGAGGGTAGAGTGCCTCCTGTGGAAGTTTAGGGGCACATTTGCCCCCCAACCTGGACAGGGGTAGAAAGTAAACCTTCCTTTGTTGAGACCAGTTCCAAAGGCTTAGGGCAAGATACCTACTTCCTGTGTAAGAAGGCTCTTCCCTGGCTGTTATTCACATACGTTTTCTACCTCAAATATGGCTTCCCCCCTCAGGCTTTATTGGGCTTTCACTATTTGTGGGGTTGGGGGCAGTCCCCCCACTCGTTTCTGCAGTGGCAAGTACAGGACCAGAGTGCCACCTGCTGGTTGTCCTCAGATATGGGCTCCAAGTAGCTGGGGCCCCTGGGTTTGGGGACACAGGAGGGTTTCAGGCTGTGAGTGGAGGCCGAGTTACTGCCATGTCTCCACAGGCAAGTTGTTCACCTCAAAGATTTCCTGCACCGACTGGCCAAAGTGGTTGTAGGTGAGGCGCAGCTTCAGCCGCAAGGGGGCCTAGGAATAGGAGAGCAGAGACCAGGTTAAGCGCCAATGACTCCTCCCTTCACTGGGTCTTAGCCTCGAGGGGCTCCTGGAGCTCACCTTCTTAGGATTGAGGATTCTGAGGAGCTGGGTCATCGGAAGGCCACCCTGAGCTGGAACTGTGTCCCCACTGGGAGCCTGTAGCTGCAGCTGGAAACTCTGAACACAGGAGGTTGGATGGAGCACACCGCAGGGCAGCTTGCTGGGCTCAGGTAACCCCTCCACAGCCAATAGTTTTAAACCCTCTTCCCATAACTCCCCAAGTGCCTGTCTCTGCAAGTCACTCCCTTCTTATCTCATCCTCTCCCCCACCCACCTCCTCTACTTAGTGGCCTTTTCTCCTAGAGTACCGAGGCCACCTCTGAATCCCAGTCTTCTACAAACCTTGGGCACAGCGGCCTGGCAGATGAAGTGGGTGACATCACCCCCAGAGGTGTTGGTGGCAGTGACAGTGATTAACAGCAAAGTAGGGGTTCCAGGGGGCCGAACGAAAGAAAGATTCAGCTGTAATCCTTCACGCTCAAACACTTTGAGATTTGGGATGGGAGCTACAGCAGGGAGAAAGAAGTGGCTCACTGTATGGGCTGAAGATAATAATTCACTCATTCAATAAAAATTAAACGAGCACCCACTGGGTGCAGGGCACTGTGCGAGATGCTAGTGACAGAGGGGATAAGATGTGGCCTCTGATGGAGCTTACAGCCTAGTCGGGGGGGAGAGAAACAATAAACAAGAAAGATAATCACAGACTAAGGTGCTCTGAAGGAAACAAACTATGCCAGGATAACTGGGGGTAACTAATTTAAATAGGAGAGGTAGGGGAAGGCATCTGACAGTTTAGCTGAGGCCTGAAGATTGAGAATGAGCCAGTCATTTTGATGTGCTGGGGAAAGAACATTCCATGTGAAAAGAATATGAACGCCAAGGGCTTGAGGTGAGAGGGCCTGAGGAGCTGAGAGGGGGCCAGTGGAACGCATAGTGGGAAAGCATGTGAGGTGGGCGGGGAGGAAGCAGGGCCCGCAGGCCAGGGAAGAAGTCTGGAACAAAGGGAAGATACTGGAGGGTGTTCAGGAGGAGACTGGCATGATGTAATGAAGCCTTGCACTAAGATGGGGATGTGGTGGGGGTACACAGCAGGGAAGAGGGTATCAACCTCAGTCCTTGGCTTAGAAGGGGAAGCATGCCTATTTCCACCACCCCTTCTTTAAGACATCTCCCCTTTGCTGAGGCTTACCAGGGGGTGGAGGAGCAAAGGGAAGGTTGACGTGTATCAAAGCACCTCCTGGGGTGGGATCCAGAGGGGGAGGGTGCTGGGCGTCCCCAGAAGGGCCATCCAGGAGATGTAACAGATCCAAGAGCTTTGAGGCCTGGGAGAGAGGGCAGAAGTGTCAGGGCTGGGTATGGAAGCTGGACCATGCTCTTACCCCCTGGGGCTCCCGGCCTCCTCACCTGGGGTTCTGTGGGGACAGGGGCTGCTTCCGAAAGCTGGGCTGTTTCTTTGCTTTCCTTTGCTTCCTCATCAACCTGAGAGCCACCTCGCTCCACGAGAGGTATCTTTTCCAGGATGGCAGCCCTGAGAGGATGGAATGCAGGTGTATTCCTTTGGGTAGACCCTGGGCTTTGCACATGAGGCACGTGGGAGGAGGGGTAAGAACATGGGGAGTCCTGGGCACATGGTGGGTCAGAAGTGCCCCTCTGATTTCCTGAGATGGCACAGTCTTGCTGGCCTTCAGATGAACAAGGATGGTGGGAAGCCCACTTAGCTTCAGTGAACTGTGAGTAGGAGGCTCTGACTGGATGAGGAAGGACACAGGTGAGGATGAGGCCCCTGCACCCAGAAAGGGACAATGGGGAGCGGGCCAGCGGTTAGGGTCCCACACTGGCAGAGTGGCGCGCACACCTCATGTGGTCATACTTCCGGAAGAGGGTGTTATACTCCACCGCCCGCTGCTGCAACTCCATGTCCAGGCAGCTCCCGTAGATGGACACAACCTGGCGGATGCGGCTGGGCCGCAGGGTGGTGCGTGAGTGGGAAGGGTCGTCTGCCATGCCCTTCACCTCCAGGATGCCGCAAGAAAGGAAGAGGCCCCCAGACCACGGATATACCCATGATTCTTGGCTCAAAAGGAAGAAGCTAAGGACGGAGGAGTGGGGATCGGGGTGTGGGCCTGGACAGAAACTCGGAAACTGGGGGGCACAGTGAAGGGACATCTCTCAGTGGAGGCACCAAGAAGAGGCTCTGTGGGAGGGGTTGGGACCCACTCTTACTTGTTGTCCCCACGGAGCCGGGTGCTGAGCTTCACGAGGGCTGTGAGGGCATATCCTCGGGTGGCCGGCAGGGACATATGAGACTGCAGCACCCTTTCCAGCAGTGCCAACACCTCCTCTTCCTCCACCTTCCAGGGGGGACACAGGGAATGACCCTGGGGCCAGCCCTGCCTCCCCTGATATGTCCCTCCTCAGTGTATCCCCAACGCAGGACCTACCTGCAAGGGCTCAATTTCCTCACAGCTCCCTTCCAGCAGGAGGTCCCCATATTCCCCGATGCACCAGGCTGCCACCTGCACCAGCGGTTGCTGCGTGGGATGAGAAACATGATGGGCCCGTGTCTATGTCCCCTCCTCACTTCCAGACCCCATGACATCCTTTCGGCAGTGCAGAGATGGTGGAGTTTGGAGGGGTTGGGAAAGGGAGGGGCCTCAGCACAGGGAGCAGTTATGAGCAGTTTTGTTAATTTGCTCCCAGCTCTGTCCTGGCTCCTGGGCTTCCGCTGCCCTCTGGTGGCCAAGTTTCAGAACTACATGGCCTAGGATGGACCTACAGATTATCGTACTAAATTAAGCCAGACATAGAAAGACAAACATTGTATGATATCACTTGTATATGGAATCTAAAAAGTAATAAAAATGAATCTATATACAAAACAGAAACAGACTCACAGACATAGAAAACAAACTTATGGTTACCAAAGGGGAAGGGGGAGTGAGAAGGATAAAGAGTATGGGATTAACAAACTACTATATGTAAAATAAATAAGCAAGGATTTACTGTATAGCACAGGGAACTATATTCAATATCTTGTAATAACCCATAATGGAAAGTAATCTTAAAATATGTATGTATAACTGAATCACTTTGTTGTGTACCTAAAACTAACACAATATTGTAAATCAACTATATTTCAATTTAAAAAAATATCCTAGAATAAAATTCAGAAAGTAATGCCAAAACAAAAACAAAAACAAACCTACATGGCCTAACCATAAGGGGTGCAGCAAGGATGGGGAGAAGTGAGGGAGTGTTCCTCCCTTGAGGAAGGGGCGGGTGGTTTCTGCCTAGCCTACTAAAGTAATATGGAAAGGGGGCTATAGATACTGGTTGGCATCTGTGATTTCACTCAGCATTCAAGGTAATAATAAAACCGGGGACTTCTCTGGTGATGCAGTGGTTAAGAATCTGCATGCCAATGCAGGGGACACAGGTTCGAGCCCTGGCCCGGGAAGATCCCACATGCCGCGGAGCAACTAAGCCTGTGCGCCACAACTACTAAGCCTGCGCTCTAGAGCCCATGAGCCACAACGACTGAGCCCGCGTGCCACGACTACGGAAGCCTGTGCGCCCTAGAGCCCTGCTCCACAACAAGAGAAGCCACCGCAAATGAAAAGCCGCACACCGCAACGAAGAGTAGACCCCGCTCGCTGCAACTAGAGAGAAAGCCCATGCACAGCAACAAAGATCCAACGCAGCCCAAACAAACAAAACCTATGGGGGACTTCCCTGGCAGTCCAGTGGTTAAGACGCCATGCTTCCAATGCAGGGGGCACGGGTTCGATCCCTGGTTGGGGAACTAAGATCCCACATTAAAAAAAAAAAAAAAAAAAAGGCTAAGATCAAGGCAGCTCCGGGAGATAAGCAGGGTAGAATGTTGAGTAGACCTAGCATGAAGGTAAATGAGTCATCTGTGGTTGCACAGACAGTAGGTGTCAGAGCCAGGACAGACGTCCAGGTGTTCTAACTACAAATAGGGTTCTGTCTTTGAGTGTCTCCTCTGCTAAGTAGAGAGCTGTGACCCTGAGGGAAAAACAGTTGGGAATCAGGTGTACGGAGCAGGTGGCCCAGGAAGGGCTGGGCAGCCCCAGGCCTGGTGGTGGGAGCAGTACCTGGGAGATGTCCTCAGTCAGGGCGCTGTAGAGACGGCACACAGAGTAGGCATGGAGCTCCTGGGCGCCCCCAATCAGCTGGGTCAGGTTGGCCACTGTGTCATCGCGCACATGGGTGCCTGCCTGGAGGGGTGAACGTGGCTGAGTCAGTGTGGTGAACCCTGCATGCTCCCACCCAGCTCTCAGTCCAGCCCCTGCCTCACCGTCATCAGCACACGTAGGGTGGTGTCTATGTGCCACCGCTTGGTTGGGGCAAACCTAGGGGACATACTACTCTTCAGTCCTGGTGCTGATGGTCCCTGGATTCCACCCTCTCTGCCTCGTGGGCACCCATCCCCTCACCTCTCTGCTGCCAGCAGGATGCCTGAGGCACAGTCGGCCTGTAGATCAGGGGGGCAGGACTCCAGAAAACCCTGCAGCTCCTGTGTCATGGCTCGCACGTTGAAGCTATTCACCAGAGCCAGGCTCAGTTCCAGGGCCCGCCTGGCAGGAGAGATGTGTGTTTATACAAGGTAACCCAGGTCACCCTATGACATGCCTCGGGTCCCCCCTTCCACAGGCATCTGTCTCCTTAGTCCCCTTTTTCCAGCTGCTCTGAGCTGGCCTGGGTCTTGGCCACCAGGCACTGGGCCCTCTGCCCTGCCCTCTCCTTCCTCCGTCCTGCTCACCGGCTGAGGGAGCTATCAGGTTCCCGCAGACATTCCACAACGGTGGGTCGGTGCCGCTGCACAGCGCTGTGATCAGACTGCGCCAGCCTCAGCAAGGACGTCAGGGCTACGTACCTGGCCAGAGCAGGAGAGGCCCTGTCATGCCATGGCCGTCAGCCCTCCCTGACCCTGTCCTGCCCTGGGAATAGGAATAAGAAGCTGGTGAATCCGGAGACTCTGGAAGAAGGGCAGAGGACCCAGGGCTCAGTGACACAGCCCAGCCAGACACCTGGGCCTATTACCTAATGTTCCTGTCACTGTTGAGCAGGAAGCGGCCAAGAATGTTGACAGCTAGAACCTACGGAGGCAGAGGTTGGGGACAGTCAGGGAAGGAGCAACCTGCTCACTCAGGAGTGGGGACTGCGTGGCACAGGGGTGACCAGGGTGGGGAGGAGAAACCAGTGAACAGGACCTTTCTGCCTGGCTGGGGCGGGTGGGAGGGGCCCCAGGGGGGAGGGGCATACGGGAGGGTACCCGCAGGCCCGCTGCAGAGCGGATGTCCATGATGGTGAGCACCGTCTCAAACAGGACCGCGTTGCCAGCATTTCGGCTGGTGTCTGTGTTCGTGGCTACCTGCGTGGATGTGAGAGAAGATGCATCTCTAAGGGGCTCTGTCCTCTCCTCAGGTCTCTGAAAGGTCTCCATCATATCATCGCTCAAATAGCTAACAAGGTTCCCTGAGCTCCCGCTATGTGCCAGGGGCTACTGCACTGAGACAGACTGTGTCCCTGTCCTCAGGGAGATCCCAGTCCAGAGGCAAATGGAGACGTTATCATATGGCCACCGCATGGTGAGTGGTCATGTGAGGGATGCGCAGGGCCAGTGGGATCACAGAGCAACACGCTTAACCAGCAACCCCACCCCCACCTGGGCCAGCAAGTCATTCATGGTCTCACTGCTCTCCTCGTGGTTCCGGCCCAGAATCCGAAGCAGACGAAGTATCTGGACCTGAAATTGGGTTATATGTTGGGGGGTGGTTCTTAGGGGAAGGAGTCGTGGGGCTGAGGAGAAAAGTCCAGCACTGAGGAGAGCGTTGTGAGGGGTCTGGCTGGTTCCCGAGAACCTCCCTGGCCCTCCCCCGACCTCCACTGGTCCCTTGGAGGGGTTCAGAGGTGTGTGAGGCCAGGGGATTTGAGGACAGGCTTTTTAAACATATTGTTACCAAACTGGATTTTCTGGCCTTCAGGTATCCCCCTCCCCACACTGGTCCTGGGAGAACCTGGTGCCTGCCACCCTCCCACCCAAGACACTGACTGAGCCCAAGTGTTCTCTGGGAAGTGACCACTGGCCATGGGCCTACTAAGCTTTTTGTTCTAGGGATATAGCAGGGAAGGGTCAGCCCACCTGCAGGAAGGGGTCGCTGACTCCAGATATGCTGTGTTCTGTGCAGTATCCCGTTGTCACCAGAGTCTGGAGGATGTGCACCAGCTGGGGCACCATCTGGAGGGACGGCACGGCCTGGTCTGAGCATTCTTCCTAATCCTCTCGATCTTCAGCCCCATTCCAACCCTACTGCCCTTTTCTTCCTGGCCTGGGGCCCGCCCCTTCGCCAGCCCACCTTTCGAAAGTGCTTGAGGGCCACAGGGCTTCGTTCGCAGAGTTCTGTGATCAGCGTGATGGTGCCCATCAGGATGCCTGGGTCAGGGTGGGGGAAGTGAGTGGTGGGCCGGGGCACAGGGGAGTCTACTGCGTGTGTTTGTGTGCACGTGCTACCCTTCTCCTAGGAGCTGCTGTTCCCATCCCGCATCTCCCTTCTGTCCACAGCCAGAGCTGAGGCAGGGGACGAGGAGCCCCATGGCCTTACCGTGGTGGTGTTCATGAAGCAGTTGGGCACAGGGTGGGAGGAAGATGTCGGAGAGCTCAGGGACCTTCCGGATCATGTGCACTGCAGTCAGAACAGCCTGCAGAGGTCACAGGTCTCAGAGGGGGCAGGGTCTGCTGGGATGGACCGCCCCCCACATCTCTGCCACGTGGCAGACGGGACAGTTTCTGGAGGCGCAAGTGCCTAGAACCTGCCATCTCACCTTCTTGCGCACATAGGCGCTAGGCTGCAGGAGCAGTTTCTCCACCTCAGTGGCCAAGTCCCGGCACATCTCAGCAGAGCCCGTGGCACTCAGAGTGCACAGGGCCAGGCCTTGTACAGCCTGAATCCCTTGGCTCAGGTCACTGCAGAGTTTTGGGAGGACGGTCAGTCAAGCCTCTGAAAAATCCAGCCCTTCCCAGTACCTACAGCAGGCAACTCCCTGGGATTTCCCAGTTCCCCACTCTCCCATCTCCCTGATTCCAAGCGCTTCCCAGAACTCTCTCACTTCTTGATGCTGTTGGTAATGAGCAGGTGGGCATCCTGCCTCTCATCCAGTAGAAGCATGGCCCCCAGGTAGCCCACCCTCTTGTCTGTGAACCTGGGGGAGGCGATCAGTTTCAGGCACTCCATCTACAGGGAAGGGGGCAGACCAGGAAGGGGCAGGGGTGAAACCAGAGGCACTAACGTCCCTTTTCCATCTTCCTCCTTTACACCAGATTAACCTGTGAGGGCAGCATATCCCATGACCCTCCCGTCAACAAGAAGAGAGGTCTAGGAGATTCAGTTAGTGGGTAGTTTCAGGGAAGCAGGAGAATGGGAAGAGAGGAGGAGGTGCCCTGAATGGCGCTGGCCAGAGAATGAAGGGTTCAGCCCAGCTGATGACCAGTTGGGGTTATACTGCGGAAGGAGGTCTGCGGTGCATGCTGTGAGGGCTCAGAAGCTTTGTCGAATAAAGAAATTGGGGCACAAATAGGTGAGGGGGTCCGAGACGGTGCTCCACTAGCTTCTCTCATCAAACTTAGAAGGGAGGCGTCCCTGCTCAGTACCTGTCCAAAGTGGGCGGGGTAGCCTAACAGGTGGACGTAGAGCAGTTTGGCCAGCTGGCGGTGCCTGTGCAGAGGGTCCCCATCGCGGAAGGAGGCCCGGATGTGGGCGCACTCCTTTTGGATCACCTCTCGCTCCTGGGCCTCGGTCTTGGCCTCACGAATCTCCTGGATTAGATCCTGAAGCTTCAGCGAGGACGAGGACGCCACCATCCTGGGGGGGCAAAGCCCGGGAGCGGAGAGGGCTTTAACCTTCTGGCTGGAAGCGTCTGGCCTTTCTGCACAGGCTTGCCCTGTACCAAGTTCCTGAGGGCTTGAGTCCCTCCGCTACCCTAAAACTGAGCCCTTTCCCCACGCGTGCCCCCAAATCCCGCCCCCTCCTCACCGCGGGAGGAGACTTCCATTACGCATGCGTCCCCTCCCCACTCCACGCCCGTTGCTACCGAGCATGCGCCGGAACCCCGCCTATTTCCCCCCCCCCCCGCCCCCCTCTTTTCCCTCAGTCTACACCTGGTTTTCCATCTCTAGGTTAGCCATTCCCTTCCTTCTAGAGCCCAGAGCTGTTTCTTCCTCGGGAACCGCCGTTCACTTCTTAGGCGGCCTCAGCTTCCCCACACCAGGACGCCAGCCCTAACTCTAGCCTCACCTGACTTCAGTCTCAATTCCGCTCCTCTCCCCCGAGCACTTCCTAGTACTAGCCCCGGCGAGCGTTGGGACTTGGTCTGGACCGTCCCTCTCCCCGCCCCCATCACGGGACCCCGCCCCTCCTGGGCCGACCAGCAGAGCAGTCTTGAATCCTCTAGCTCAGGCCTTCCTGGTTTGGAGTTGAGGGGAAAGAACTCTTAACTATTTAGGGCCGACGAGAGTGTAATAACAGGCCTGGGGGTCCCCAAGAGGGCTCCTTTACCCGGAGAGCCTCTGAGAGCTTGGTTTGAAGCCATCACACCCAAAGGAGAGGACAATTTCCCCCCCCTTTTTTTGAAATTTTTTATTAATATATTTTTTTTTTGTTAAATTTCTTTGTATTTTTTTTTTTTCCTGCAAGACTTGGTGTTGGTGGCACTGTTGTAGTTTAACTTCAATCCCAAATTCCATGAAATACAAATTAGAAGTAAAGGTTGAGAGGGGAGGAAGAGGGAGGCAGGCCAAGGAGTAAACAGAGTTTGACTAGAAAAAAAGAAGAGTTTGTGTGTGGTGGGCATTCCCAGGCAAGGCCATTCCTTGAGGGAGGGGGTTGGCAGGCAGCTTGCCTCTGCCTCATGCAGGGAAGGGAGGAAAGATCTTCTGGGGACCCTACAGTACCCTCTTCCTAGGGCTTCCTGCCCCCAGAGGAAAAGCTAGTACCAGGGATCAGCCACAACCTCAAACAGGGCTCTCCACCCACCTCTCACCTGGGTTTGACTCTCACCTCTTCTGTGCCTGGAAAGTGTGTGAGAGACTGGTTTCCTTTGATCCCCTCCTTCTGTTGGTTTCCCATTTCACAAGATTCTGATATGATGGGGGAAGGGATATAACCCACTTAGGGACTACTAAACAGCTTCTGCTGCCCTGTGAGTTCTTATTAGCTTGTCTGGTTTGTTCTCCAGAAATGCCTTCCCAGCCACTACTGCCACAGTTGGGGAGTGGGGTCCTTGCTCAGGTGCCTCTAAGCCTCTGCAGTAGAAATGTCTCCTTCAGGTCCCTTAGAAATTTAATCAAAGGCCACACGTGAGTCCAGACCAACCAAACAAACTTTTAGGGGGAGAGAGAAAGGTGGGAGAGGGTGGGCTTGGCCGCATTGGACATTTTCTTTCCTTTACGCATTGCTCTTGACATGGTATGCCACCCTAGGGGTTTGGATGAGGGGCTGGCTGTTGAGGAAAGAAAGAGGGAGAAGATGCTGGGGAGCCATTCTACTTTTCATTCCCCTCATCTCCTTCAGGGAAGGATGGAGCTCGGCAAGAACCTAGCTCAGTGCTTGGAGGTGAGGTAGGATCCTCCAAGGTCAGAGATGGAGGCTGCACTCCCTCCAGCTTTATCACTAGGCCTCAGAGGGACGCCAGGCCCCTTGGGTCAGGGAGTCACAGCAGCATGGCCAGTGCCTCGCCCAGGATACAGTCTTCTCCCGTATAGAGTATACCCCTTCTCCATTTTCTCCAACCTTTCTGCTCAGCTTCTGGGAGACTCCTCAGGACACCAAACCCCAACCCTCATCCAAGTTCAGGTCTAAAGAAAAGGCAGGGAGGGTGTGGGGCAATGGTCTGACTTAGAATTGTGTGTCTCAGAGAAGAGAGCGACTCTGAGCGAGAAAAGCCCTTCATATGTAAACAATCTAGAGAGAGAGAGAAGGCGTGGGTGGGGAAGGGAGTGAGGAAGACAGAGACAGAGCCAGAAGGAATGAGAGAATCTGAAAGGAGAGAAGGAAAGAAAAAATGAGAGAGAAAGCCAGAGGGTGACAGAAAAGAAAGGGAAGGGAGAAGAGAAAGAAAGATAGGAGAAAAAACAACCAGGAGGAAGAAAAGAGAAAAAGGCAGGTCAGAGGAGTGAAGAGGCAGCAACCAAAGCCAGAACTAGGCCAGGCAGGAGCCTCAGGTGAGGAGCTGGGAGAACAGGAATGCCAGGCTGAGGTCCAGGAGGGCCACGGCTCCCACCACCAACGGGTTGGCAGCTCCCTAGAGAGATGGGGGAAAATGCAGTCTCACTGCCTGAGGACCGGGTCCAGCGACGGGTCCCACCTTCCTGCCCTGGCTGAGGTGGCAAAGCAGAAGGGTCCCAGGCACCTCTCAGAGGCCGGAGCAGGGACTCTCCAACCTTTGCTTTGGATTGCAAAACACTCCTCTGCTCCCAGGCAGGGCCCCACCTTCCCTCTGGCTCCCTCAAGTCAGCCCATCCTCCCTTTTCCTTCCACTCCCCTCCCTGCAGCACGTGGCCCAGGCAGAAGGTGCCTGGCCTTAGTATCAGACGTTGGCAGCAGCAGCCTTTACTGCAGTGAAGCAGAGAGGGGATGAAGGGGTGAGGATGTGGTTGCTAGGAAACAGGAGAAGGCCTGGAGTCCAATCAGAGTGGAGGGTACTGGGGAAACTCCACCCCTCCCAGTTTTCTGCCTTCTTCCCTATTTCTCTTCTTCCCAGGAGAGGGAGGGAGAGTCAGGGTAGGGAGGGAACAAGCTTTTCCTTTTTTATTTCTGGGCACCAAAGAGAGAAAGTGTGGAGGTGGGGGTGGAGGTGGAGTAGGAAACCAGGAGCCGGAAATGATATGAAAGGAGAGCAGGCAAAGATGTTCTGGCTGTACCGTTAATTATTCGTAACCTTGATGAGTTACTGTAAGTGCCTCAGTCCTCCCATGTGTCAAATGAGGGAGCTGGACGTGAAGGTCTCTAAGGTTCCTTCCAGCTTGCAAATTCTCTATTTTTTTGAGGTGGGATATAATCCAAGACTGGGCAGGCAAAAAGGAAGCTAAGTGCAAATCAAAGCCCCTCAGGGGATCAGAGAGAGATCTGGAAAGGATGAGAGGCCAGGCTTTGCGGAGAAGAGGGACCAGGAAGGATGGGAGGAGACTCAGAGGGCACAGGGTGGAGTGGGGGAGGGGAGGGGCTCTCACCGGTTGGGCGGGCCTCTCGGACGCAGCAGCCTCCTCAGCCTCTTCCATCAGGCACCCGGCTTCAGGACTCCTTGAGGACAGGCCCCTCAGGACTGGCAAGGCTGTGGGCTCCGGCTCCAAGCGTCCTGGGGTCCTCATCTGGAGCAAGGGCTCTTCATCCTCCCCTTCCTCCTCTCGAAGACTTCCGGAACTGTCGCTGCAGCCTCCGAGGAGTGGGGAGCCATCTCTGGGCTCTGGCCCCTGCAGCCCAGCCTCATCCTCTGCCTCATAGCCAGCTAGTTCTTCTGCCTGCTCACCGGGGCCCCCCCACTCCTCAGGCCAAGCTTTGGGGCTGGAGAAGGGACCTCGGTCCCCTCCAGAAGGCAGTGGGCTCCGGCAAGCAGGGGGTCGCCAGGGTTGGCGGGAGGAGGCAGGGCTGCTGGGAAGTTCAGGGGAGCCCTCTGAGGGGGTCAGTCCATTCTCGTACACCCCAGGGCTGTCCTCATCCAAGGGCTCTGTGTCAGAACCTTCTGAGTCCTGCCTGGGTCTGCGGCCTGGGGCAGGGATAGCTAAGAATCAGAGGGGACGAACTGGCCTTGGGCTGCAGAAGCTACAGCTTTATCCCCCTGCCTGGGCGCCTCCCAGGACTCTGGTACGCCCAGGTTTACAGCCTCTCATTGCCAGACCCCAACCCCCTAGTCCTTATGACCCTATTTCATAAATTCCTACTACACTCCTCAAACAACCGGGCCTGGTCCCCACCCTCTGTCCCCTTAGATCCTCATACACTGGCTTTTCCCGCCCCAGTTCCCTGCAGGGATTCCCTTCCCCTTTCTCCATGCCCAGGCCCCCCAGCTCCCCAGGAAGCCACCCCCTCCCCCAGCCCCGCCCCAGGCTGCCCACGCCTCACCTGGGGCCTCCAACATGGGCTGCAGGTCCTGGGCTATCAGTTTGGCCATTCGAGCTGCCTCCACAGCCTTCTCGGCGACACTGCTGGCTGCCACTGCCTTTAGAAGGGCGTCTGCTGCCCTGTCGGGTTCCAGGGACACTGTCTTAACAGACCTATTCCAGTCCCTTGGCCCAGGTCCCCACTGCATCACACACCCCCCAGATCTGAGCTCACCTCTGGACTCCTCACCCCTGCTCACACTCTGCCAGCTGCTCCCCTTCCCCAGCCTGGCAGGGCAGCTGGCCTTTGGTTTCCTCCCCTAGATCTGGGCTGCGCTTGCTGTCATCACACCTTCCTGCTCCTCTCTCACTCCCTCCACCATTCCATCCAGTAGTAACACTTCCCTTCCTCCAGCTGCAGGGCCAGGCCCTCCCCACTGCCCTCAACTCTGTTATTCCATTCCTGTCCTGCTCCCTCCCAGTGACAAATGAGGCCTCACTCTCTTAGCACATCTCTCTGCAGCTGCACCTGCTTGGTGCTCACAAGCTATGCCTTTTTGCTGTGTTGCTACCTCTTGTTATGAGAATTTTACATCTTGTTTTCTTCAGCCACTTCTGTTATCACATTGTTCTCTCTGCCCCCATCACTGCCACTGCCCCCCACCCCATTTCCTCATTTCTGAGCTCTGGAACTGGAGTAAGGGTGGGTCTCCCCTTTCTGCTACTATCTATTCCCTCTCGCTGCTAACATGCATGCTTTCTCACCATTGTGATTACACCTTCTAAGAGGTGAGCTCTTATTCTCCCTTCCACAACACCCCTTCAACCCTGCTCTGCTCCTTAGTTACAGGTAACCTTGAAGCATTATCAATCCTTTCCCCTCTGTTTTTTCTCAGTTCTCCGACTGATGTCAGATGTTTCCTCCATTTTCCCTTCCCTTTTACCTTCTGCTGTTAATCATAGATGCCTTGTAATTATTATTATTATTTAACATATTGGAGTATAATTGCTTTACAATGGTGTGTTAGTTTCTGCTGTATCACAAAGTGAATCAGCTATACGTATACTTATCCCCATATCCCCTCCCTCTTGCGTCTCCCTCCCACCCTCCCTATCCCACCCCGATGCCTTGTAATTATTAAATTAGTTCTGTAATCTTGACTGAAGGTGGGGCATAAAGGATCAGAGGTAGAGGTAATCAGATATACTTGCCAGGGGCTTGAATGCATCAAGACCCATGACTCCCTCTGGCCATGGGCCTGTTTCATCTGGCCTAAGAAAGCAGTCTGGGTATGGGGGTAGGGAGAAGGGTCATGGTGTCCCCTGTCATCTTAGGTCTACTTCCTCTCTATATACCTTGGGAGATATGGTCAGCCTCCTCCCCTCAAACCTGGTGGGTCAAGACCTTTAGAACCTGCTTGGAGGGATCTCAGATAACCCTGCTCTTCTATCTTAGGGCTTTCAGGATCTATATGTCTAGCCCTGTCCTGAAACTGAGCTGGTCTCAGAGTTTAAGGCAGGGGATGAGGATCACAGTTTTGGGTTGCATTGAGTTCTGTTGGCAGCCAAGAAACTGCAACATTGACAAGGTCCTGTATTTTTGACTTTGGAGGGTATGTTTGATCAAATCCTAGCCAGTAGACCCAGTCAGTGCTCAGGCATCAGGCCAGGCTCAGGCTACCTGGCAGAGGCACCTGCTGCTGGGGCCCTGCTGTTTCCATGGCAACCAGCAGCCAATCAGGTTTGCCAGGCCTGTTGCTGGGGAGACCAACCAGCCTCCTCCCACTGCCTGATCTTTCTGGCTACTGAGATCAGTTTTTCCTGCACATGCCCACTCCCCATCCAGCCTGAAGTGCTCCCTGGTGCTCTGCCCTCCCCCTTCCCTGGCTTAAGGCCCTGGACTCTAACCATCCAGACGCTCGGATATATCTACAGATAGACATGCTCTGGTTGAGGCATCTACTCTGGATACGACCTGTTCACTCACATACACACACACACACACACACACACACACACACACACCCCTTGTCACCCATTTTACGAACTCACTGAAGCATATTTGGACATATCTTGACTTTTCATCCTCTGACACACTCTCAAATTCAAACAAGATCCTTCAACTGTGCCTTCCCCTTTAAAGAAAAACCAATATCTAAAAATTCCTATGTGTAAATTGTATAAATCAGGGGCTTATGAACTCCTTACAAATAGATTTTTGGCTTTTTTTAGTCACAAGCCATATGCAGCTATTAAGCACTTAAAATGTGGCTAGTCCAAATTGAATGATGTACTCTAAGTGCAAAATACATATTAGATTTCAAAGACTTAAGAAAAATGGGGGGGTGTAAAATCTCTCCTTAATTATTTCATATTGATTTTAGGTTGAAATGATAATATTTTGGATATATTGGTTTAAATAAAAATATATTATTTAAATTCATGTCATGTGTTTCTTCGTATTTTTTTCATACAGCTACTAGAAGATTCAAAATTATGTACTAGCCTTACATTATATTCCTACTGGACTGCACTGATTTAGATAATGAGGTTCCTGATGCATGAAAGGTAATCTGATTTGCTGAAAGAAAATTTCATTTATAGGCATGTCTCCTCCTCTTCAACCTTTATCCGTTGGGTTAAGGGAGGCAGAGGAGACAAAGCTGAGAGGGACTCTCTTTTCAGGTGGATAGATCAACTGTACAAACTAGACCTTCCCAAGGCCTAAGACTGAAATGATAGCAGACTGTGGGCTGGCTTGGATGTGGTTACAAAGGTATGCTCCCTGTCTCTCGGCCGGGGGCTGCTGCTCCCAGCAGCAGAGTCCTGGAGGCCGGATCAGCTACAAGAAGAGGAAGACTAGGGACATGTCTGAGTTCCAAGAGGTTTCCTGGGCCGGCACAAAGCAGCACTCATTGCTCCTCCCACACACAACGACACACATCCCCACAAAAGACACTGAGAAACGCTTACAGTCTAACAGGGCTTTCCTCAAATACCCAGCCACCCACAGTTACACCCACGTCCACCTGTAGCCTCAGATATAAACACCTCAAATACCCAGGGCTACAAATGCCTGGCCCTAGGCCTGCTATTCCCCACCGGTCCCTAGGCCTTGCGTCTTGGTCCTCCTTTAGGCAACGCCCCCTTCCTTATCCCCAGGGTACCTTCTCCCCTTAACCCTGCTACGGCCTCTGCACCGGGTGCCCACCTGGCAGCGGCGATCTCCTGGCGCTGGCGGGCAGCGCTCACGGCTCGACGGGCGCCCTCGACGGCCCTGTCCACCTTCTCCTTGACTTTGCCCCGCCGAAGGGCCAGAGGAAGAAGGCTGCGCACGCGCCCCCCGTGCACGAGCCGGTTGCGCTTGTACTTGCCCTCCTCGCGGGAGCCGTCGGGGCGGGTTGTGCGCCCGTAGCCGTGCCGCCGGTTGCCCAGCCACTCGCCCTCGTAGCGCAGCCCGTTGGAGCGCTGGCTCACGCCGTAGCCGCTGCGCCGGTCGGCGCGCCATTCGCCCGCATACACCTCAGTGGCCGAGCCCTCGATGAGGGCGGGCGGCGCCGGGGCCGGGGGCCCGCTGGCCTCGGAGCCCGGGGGTCCCGTGCTGCCAACCTCGCTGCTCACCTCGCTGCGCAGGGAGCCCCTCTTGCTGCCCAAGGAGCTTCGGCGCCCGCCCGCCCGGAGCCCGCTGAGCAGCAGCGAGCGGCGGAAGAACCCGCCGGCCGCGGGGGTGCGCTTTCGGCAGGCCGCGCCGTCAGCATCCCCAGGCCCGGCCAGCACGAAGCCTCCCCGGGAGCCGGAGGCCGGGCTGCCTCCTTCGTCGCCGGTCAGGGGCAGGGGCGGGGGCGGCGTCGGGGGGTCGCTGTGGCCCGAGTCCAGGGAGGTGCGGCGGGGCGAGCGCAGCAGCGCCGCCTGATGGTAGGGCACGCTCTGGCGCACCCCGTAGCCGTGGCGCTTCCCAGACTGCCACTGGCCCTGGTAGGTGCCTGCGCGGGGCGGGGTAGGAGGGGGAGAAAGAATCAGGACCCGCCGCTCCTTGCCACCCCCAGCCCCATGCGCCCCTGGAAGCCTAAGAGTCGGGTGGGAGAGGTGCGGGCAACTGGCGTGGAGGTCGGGGAAAGGCACTAGGAACCGGGGACAGGCCAGGTGGGGTCGGAAGGTGTGGAAGAGCAGAGGGAAGACAGGCAGGTAGTGGGAGATCCGTGGATTAGGGCCGGCTGTGCAGGTAAACAGGGGAAAGGGGGAGGGACAGCCAGGCTGGGGTGTGTGAAGGACAGACAGTCCAGAGGGTGTGAGGGACAGGTTGACGGGGGTGTATAGATGGCATATGACAAGCAAAGAGAACTGTCAGGGGCTGACTGAGGAAATGCGAGGGGACAGGCAGCGCAGAGGTGTTAGGGACACGCAAGTGGAGAGGGGAGGTGTGTGGGACAGGCAGACAGGGGGTGTGTGAGGGTTAGGGAGATGCGGGCTGTGAGGCTCAGGCAGACAGGGAAGGGGTGAGGGCAGGCAGATCGGGGAGAGGGAAAATCAGGCAGGGGACAGACAAATAAGGAAGGCGTGTGTGATGCTGGGAGGAGAGGGCAGAAAGATGGGCGCAGGGGCGCATATTGATAGGGAAGGCGTGTAGGATAACAGCGGGGCACCGGGGGTTGTATGGCTGGGGAAGGCATACGCGGGGCAGGCCAGCGGGGAGGCGCACGCGGACGAGCAGACAGACAGTAGTGGGCAGGGCCCCGCACCTCCGTCGGAGTAGGTCTCGGTGCCGTAGCCGTCCTGGAAGCCGTCCTTCCAGAGCCCGGCGTAGCGCAGGCCGGACACGCTCTCCCACACACCGCTGCGCCCCTTCAGCCCGCCCAGCCACTCGCCGCGGTACGTCCAGCGGCTCTTGCGCTCCACGCCCAGACCTTCGCGCTTGCCGTGATGCCAGTGGCCCTGGTAGCTGTGTCCGCCGGGCCCCGTGAAGACGCCCAGTGACTCGAAGCCCTGCGCCCAGCAGCCGCTGTACTCGCCCTGGGCGCCGGGCCCCGTGCACACGCCGTAGCCATGTGCCCGCCCCGCCTCCCAGCCCCCCACGTAGCAGCCCCCGTCGTCAAAGTCGAACTTGCCCCCGGGGGACATGCATGTAGTTGGCGCGGCCTCAGCCCCCCGGTGGCTCAGCGCATCCTGGGGCTGGAGAAGCCGGCTGGGGGCCTGGGAGCCGGGCGAGGCCTGGGGGCGGGGGCAGTTAGACCGGGGCCAGGCGGGGGGCGCCCAGCGCGGGCAGGCAGGGCCGGACCCTCATCCTGAGTGGCTGCGGAGAAAGAGGGGGGAAGTGGCGAGCGAGGCCCCTCCTCTTTGCCCGTCGCTCCCTGGCCCAGTGGCTCCGGAGCCTCAGCACCGCCCCCCAACCCCCCACCCTTCAGCAGCATCTTCCAGCAGCTCCTAAGCTTTGGAGGCACGGGGCTCCCCCATCCCTTCGTTCTTGTACAGGGCCCCTCCCAGGACTTGGGGTCCTAACCCCAAGCAGGAGTGCCACTTCTGCAACCTGGAACCCCAAAGTATCGAGTGAGGATGGCAGTTGGGGGGGGGTCCTGAGAGGGGGCTGGGCAGAATCGTAAGCCACCCGCTTCCCTGGCTGCTGTCAGGACCCCTCTGCCCCGGTTCTTTGGCTTCCCTGGCAAAGGCGGGGGTGGGGTGGGGGTGTTGAAAACGTAGGGGGGAGATCGGAGCAAGGTGGGCAGAGGGTTTGGTAGGGGAAAGGATGGGGATGGGGGAGGCTCTGCAGGGGAAAGGCGAGGGTGCGGATGGGCAGACGGGCAGAAGGGAGGGGGCAGGTTACTCACCATGTGGACTGGGGCTCAGGCTGCCTCCCAGGCACAGCATCCATGGCAGGACACCTCCACTCCCACCTCGCCCAGACAAGACAAGCCCCCTCCCCTTCCGGAGAGACTGCTCCAACCCGGACAGCCCAGGTGGGGGAGCCGCAGAAGAGAGTCCCCTCTCTTCCCAGCCGGAGGAGCAGGCAGTGGGGGGCGCGCGAGGTAGTGGCAGGGGTAGGGGGAGATGAGAATAGTGTAGGGAAAAAAATCTGCCTTGGATGGAGGTCAGGAAGAGGAGCTGGGAGCTGGATGGGAAAAGAGAGGGGGCTATCAAGAGGGGGTGTTTTTATTATTTTCTTCTTCTTATGGTTGGGAGAGGAAAAAAAAAATCAAAATTCTGATTCCATCCCAGCGCAAATCAATGTTTGCTCCATCCCAGCATCACGGGGGAGGCTGAGCCAGGCAGATTTAAAGGGGCAGGGAGAAGAGAGGAGAGGAGAGGGTGGGGAGAGGAGAAGACGAGGAAGAAGAGACAGTGGCGGTGATAGCGTTGGGGGGCGGGGATGCCTGTGCAGAAAAGGATGGGTGCCTGCTCAACCTGCGATGAGGGAGGAGGCAAGTAGAGAGGAGGATGAGAGGCACAGAGACCCCCAGGGTGGAAAGAAACCCTGGGATGCTGGCAGGGAGTGGGGTGAGGCTGAGGGGAGGGGAGAGGAGCCAGGGGGAGGAGACTGAGCTGAAGATGGGGAGGCTGGGGGAGGTCGAAGCCAGCGGGGGGAGGAGAGATGCTGGCGAGGCCGGGAGAGGGCGAGAGGAATACAAAGAAAGAGGTACAGGGGTGAGAGCTAAGGCAGGGGGAGATACTGTCGGAGAGGGAGAAAGGGAGGGAGACCCATTCCGGGGCTGGTGAGGGATGCCAAGGAGAAGAGAGGCAGGGGAGGAGGAGAAGGAGGGAGAAGAAATAGATATGGAGACTGAGAGAGTGAAATAAGGGTTGTGAGGGAGGGAGAAAGCTCTGCACAGGGAGGGCGGGCTTGGGCAGAGACATCTAGCCAGGAAGAGCCCAAGCAGGGGCTGGAGGGCCGGAAGTGGTGTTTCTGGGGCCCTGGGGAGAAGGATGAACCTGCCAGCTGCTTGGACTGAAGCCAGGAAGCCCTTGGGCCTGGATGCCTGTGTCCACCAAGTCCACTGTGCTCCCTAAGAAACTGCTGCAGGGAAACAGGAGGCTCCCCACTTGTGCTTTCTGAGCAAGCTTGAAATGGGGCCCTGCCAGGAAGCCCGGACCCACAGTGCTTTTCCAGGCTGCACCATCTTCCGCCCCTCACCAGCTATTTCGCCCTGGGTTGTCCCTCTGAAGGAGGAGGGCAGACATGAGGGGGTGTATTGGTTTTGAATGGGGAACAGGGGGTCATGTTTGGCAGTGCCATGAAGATGCTGGGGCTTTGGTCTCTTTTGCAAACCTAGAGGCAAAGACACATTTGGGGAGGGCCTTATCGTGGCAAGGCCCTCTTCAGCCTTCCACTGCTCCCTGACCATTCACCCGAGGGGCAGCACATCCTGGGCCTTCCTGTTTACAGACAGAAGTAGGCACATACTGTCTTCCCTCCCCTCAGCTTACTGAGGTGCTGCATCTACCCTGCCCCTAAGCATTTAGGAAGGAGGACACCATCCAGTTACAACAGGGTAGATAGGCAAATGCACTCAAGTCCTTTTCTTCCTTCCTTCCTTTCCTTCCTTCCTTCTTTCTTTCTTCCTTCCTTCCTTCCTTCCTTTCTTTCTTTCTTTCTTTCTTTCTTTCTTTCTTTCTTTCTTTCTTTCTTTCTTTCTTTCTTTCTTTCTTTCTTTCTTTCTTTCTTTCTTTCTTTCTCTCCCTCTCCATTTCTTTGTTTCTTTTTCTTTGTTTCTTTCTCTCTCTCTTTCTCTCTATTTCTTTCTCTTTTGGCCGCTTGCAGGATCTCAGTTCCCAGACCAGGGATTGAACCCAGGGCCCCAGCAGTGAGAGTGCCGAGTCCTAACCACTGGACTGCCAAGGAATTCTCTAAAGTGTTTATTTTCATACAAGGTCTGGTCCACCCCATCATTTTACTGGAAGAGAACTGAGGCCCAGGAGGGGAGATCACTCACCGAGGTCACATAGTAGAGGTGGCAGAGCTAGGATTAGAACAGACTTCAGACCTTTTGAACCCTGTAATTCCTTTGTACTTGGGAACCTCCCTTAAACTCAGGAGATTCTTTGTACTTGGGAACCTCCCTTAAACTCAGGAGATCCAGTTTTGATAATGGGAGTAAAATAAAGAGCATGAGGTTTGGAATAAACAGGAATTTCCCTTGTACTTTGTTTTTCTAAAGGTGGATATGAGGTTGGAGAAACATGTAAATTTTAAGCCTTTAGGGCTGGGACCACATCTTCTAAGGATGTGGTCCCAGCACATGGAACATGTCCTAGCATGGAACAGGGCAACTATGGGTCTACTTGGAACAAGGGTGGTGGTGGAGAGGTCCTTCCTCCCTCCCTCCCTCCCTTCCTTCCTTTCTCCATTCATCAGACATTTATATAGTTTACTGTGTACCAGGCACATTGCCCTGGGCTACAGATCCAGTGGTGAACACTGCATTGCCTGCTCTCATGGAGCTCACTATCTAGTAGAGAAGACAGCTAACAAGCAACTCTAGAGTAGTTTGTGTTATGACAGGGGTAGAAACAGAGAATAGGGATGGAACCTAACTTCAGCTGGCTCCCTAGGGAAAGAGGCATTGAAGAGGAATCCAGAAGGAGTTCTGGGGCAGGCCCAGCTGCATCGCATCACTCACCCCTAGATATTCAGGCCTTCCTTCTCCACACAGTGCCTTGTACTATTCAGACCCTAAGATTCCCCTTTTCTCCAAAAAGACAAAGTGCAGGGCGGGGAGGGTGGGCTGTTAGGAAACGAGAAAAGAAAAACAAAGCTATGGACCTGAGGAGATGTGTGCCCTGTTCTTTAGGGAAGAAGGATGGCAGGGTAAGTGGAAGTGGGGAGCGATGCTTGTTGGTAGGGTGAGTCAGTACTGAATTCTGAGCTGCAAATCAAGGTATAGGTCTGATGACTCCCTGAAGAAGTCACTGGTAAAAATACCCTGGCACTTGTGGGGCTCACAAGTCTTAGCCCCTCCCATATTGCCCTGAGAGAGGCAGTTTTCCAACCTCTCTCTGCTCTGTCCCTACAGGTCCTATAATCCCTTCTTTTAGGGTAAAGATGCTTTTTTTTTTTTTTCCTTTCAGAGGATGCACTGGTTTGTTCTGCCACAATTTACTAATGCCTGGGGGTCATAGAAAAGGAAAGCAACATGAAGTGAAGGAGCTCTGGGCTTGGAGCTGCACTGTGGGTGGTCCTCCACCTGCATTACTTCATTCAGTCCTCACAAGGAAACCTAGCTGTGAGCAGCCCAGGCTGGAGGCCAAGAGCTGGGCTTGCAAAGATGGACAGACCTCAGTCTGAATCATGACTCTACTGCCTGCTAGCTGGGTAAACCTGAGCCCATTCCTTACCTTTTCTGAGCTGCAGTTTGTGTGTCTCTAAAATGGGAACACCCTAACCTATCCCCCAGCTTATGGTGAGGATTGAAATGATCATGTATGAATAGCACGTGTGATTATGTATAGAGGGAAAACCACCTGGTCTAGTGCCTTGTACATAGTAAATGCCCAGTAAATGGGGCTTGAAAAATAGGTGGCATTATGCCAGTCTTATAGGTGAGGAATCTGGGACCCAGAGGTTAATTTGCTCAATGTTGCACAGCTAATATATGGCAGCATTTGGAGTTGAATATCTAACAGACTCCCAAGTGAGTATTATTTTAACAAATGCAATTTGGGGGCCTATTTCTAAAAGTAAAGCATGCTGATTGTAGAAATAGGAAAATAAAGCACAATATCAAGAGTAAAAATCACCCATAGTCTCACTGCATGACAAACACTTGAGCGTATTTTCATATTGTCTTCTCTCCTACGCATTTTTAATTTAACATAATCAGCTAAATGACGCATAGACAGTTTTGTATCCTACTTATTTGCTTTGCATTACACTGTAAGCATTTTTTCATGCCATTGAAACATCCTTGAATTTTTAATGGCCGCATAATATTCCACTGTTTGGATGCTGCATAATTTGTTTAACCATTCTAGCATAGCACTTTTATGCCATTTCACAGTTTTTGCTATTAAAAATTAACATCTTTGTTTTTTGGCTGAGCAGCAGGGCTTGCGGTATCCTAAACAGGGATTGAACCCCTGCCCTCGGCAGTGGAAGTGCAGGTTCCCAACCACTGGACTGCCAGGAAATTCCCAAAACATTTTAAAAAGAAAGCATCAGAGATACAAAGATTTGTATAAAAGATGTTAATTTCTGGCAGTTCCCTGGGGGTCCAGTGGCTAAGACTTGGCACTTTCACTGTGGTGGCCCAAGTTCAATCCCTGGTGGGGGAACTAAGATCCCACAAGCTGTGCGGCCCAGTCAAAAAAAAAAAAAAAAAGTAAAAATGCTTTATCATGGAAAATTTCAAAGATATACCAAGATAGACAAAAGTAGAATAAAAACTCCCATGTGCCCATCCTTCAACTTCAGCAACTATCACTTTTGGCTAATCTTATTTTCTCTTCTGCCATTTATTTCAAAACTTAGGTATCATATTATTTCAGTCTATGGTTTCTTGAAGTTGGATTCTTAACAGTATTAACAGACCCAGAATTTCTGGGTGAGAGGATAGAAACACTTTGTAAGATTTTGGATTTATTTTGCTAGAATCACTTCCAGAAACACTGTACAAATTTGTACTCTCCCCAATGAGAGTGCTGGTGTTATTGCACCCTCACCTGTATTTTACATACACACACACACACACACACACACACACACACACACACACACACACACCCCTTCTGCCAACTTGACAGGTGAAAAGTGCTTTTTTTCATGCACATTTGTTTGATTGCCAGGCTTAGACTGAGAAGGCACTGCAGTGGAGTGAACCCCCTGAAGGACCCTTAAAAACATGCTGATACCTCCTGGGGACCCCAGCCGGGGCCTGTAGGCTTGGGGGTTCATCTTCCAATTGAGCTTCCCCCTCTCCCCCCAGGGCAGGGAGGAGCTTGGGAAGCTCTCCCACCTCATCCCACCGGCAGCCACCAGGGGTCAGGATGGGGCCAGAGATCCCCATGGTGGGAGAGAGGGTAAGAATGGCCTGCGTAGCCAGACACTACATTTCCTCTATTTCACCACTGCTGGCAGGACACACAGCTCCCCTCTACCTATCAGATCGTGATTCCAGAATGTTCTTTCCTGCGTGACCACCCCTGCCTCTCACTGCTCCCGGTTTTGGCTTGCTGAGAAGGGAAAGGGTGTTGGAGAACTCGTTTCTGCTTCTTTCTCCACACTCTCTGTGGCACTGCTTTCTCTACGGAGCAGGGGTTTTTAAACCAAGGTCTATGAACTGAGGGACCCAAGGATGGGCCTTAGGGACTGTGAACCCTCTGAAAATGGGCAAATAGAGCATGGATATCCATTTTTTTCCCCTCTGGGGAGAGGACAATAGCTTTCATGAGATTCTGAAAGGGGCATCCATGCCCAGCAAAGTCCAGCATCTTCTGGTACCCCCCCCCCCCCAATCTGTCCTGAGCCCATTTGTTTCCTATGGTGGCTGTGAAGGGAGCAGCTTGGTATTGGAAAGAGAAGTAGTCCTGGGGGTTATGCTACGGGGTTGGGCCTTCTACATCATCCAATGGGGCTGAGAGAAAGAGTTTGACTTTTCCCTGGGGTGGGATGGGGAGGAGAAAGGGAGACGGGCAGTCATTGGGACTGAATTAGATCTGGGTACACATTAAGGTACCATGCTTCACACTGAGGGGCACATGTTTGTATGTTTTAAATGATCAGTGAGGGGAGCAAAGGATCAGGGGAAGGAAGGCCTGGGGTCACCCAGGCCATTGGTCTTGGAGACTGTACCTCTGAACCATGGGCGGCGGCAGGGGTAAGATGCCCAAGAGGTAGAGAAACCAGCCAGGTTACGTTCCACCAGGGCACTGCTCTGTGTCTTATTTCATCACAACTTGCTCGAAGTCCTAGCCCCTGTACATGTGTGGATGGGAGATGGGGTTAGGACCCCCAAGATCCCCAGAGCGGTGCAGGCTGGCTCTACCACAGAGAGAGGAGCTGGGGGCTTGGAGAGGCTGAGAGTCAAGGCTAGAGTCATCCAGTACATCAGATATGAAGAAAAACCTGAGCATTCCTAAATCCCACACTAATACCCTGGTTTATCTCATAATAATGGTTTATATTTGTACATAAAGGTAACCTGAGGATACAGCAAATCATGATCATTACCCACATCCCTTTCTGGCAGCAGAGGAGGAGGCAGCCAGTAGAGACCTCGTAGTTAAGCCACAATTGTCATACGAGTGTGAATACACGGCCTTCTGCTTCAGGCTCCTCAGTTTCTGATGTTCACTCTGCACTCAGTTGCTCCCTCATCTTATGCTCCAGGGTGGAATTTCACCTCTTGCAACTGCAACAGCTATTTCCCACAGAATTTCCTTATTAAATGGGAAATTAGCATGTGTGAAAGACAGATGAACATCTAGTTGACTCTCTCTCTCTGATGAAAACAGAAAAATTGAAAAAAACAATTTTTATAATCAGTTAGGCAGGACAGGCAAGAATGTTTTTTTTTTTAAGAAGATGTTGGGGGTAGGAGTTTATTAATTTATTTTATTTATTTTTTGCTGTGTTGGGTCTTCGTTTCTGTGCGAGGGCTTTCTCTAGTTGTGGCAAGCGGGGGTCACTCTTCATCGCGGAGCGCAGGCCTCTCACTATTGCAGCCTCTCTTGTTGCGGAGCACAGGCTCCAGACACGCAGGCTCAGTACTTGTGGCTCACGGGCCCAGTTGCTCCACGGCATGTGGGATCCTCCCAGACCAGGGCTCGAACCCGTGTCCCCTGCATTGGCAGGCAGATTCTGAACCACTGCGCCACCAGGGAAGCCCTGAAAATATATTTTAAAAGTGACATCTTAGAAATAAAATAGGAACGACAATTCAAAACACCGTGTGCCAGGAATAAATGCAGGGAGATATCCCTCTCTGTGAAATTCATTTTCAGGTAAAGAGGTTTCTCCTTCTGCCCCTTGGAGCTGGCAGAAAGGTACCCCACCCTTTCCTCCCTTGCCCTTGTGCGATGCCTCCTTCCAGACGTGACAACCACAGGCTCAGTTCCTGCTGTTTACGCTCTGGTCCTCCTGGACCAGGCTGCTCTTGGTAACCATAGAGAGCAGAATGTGCCCTTGTACTAGCCTTAGGTGGGAGAGCAAAGGCATTCACACCATTAGTTTAGCCTCCCCACCCTCCGCTTTGCCTACCAGTGTCTCTGCACAAGCACCTTCACCTATTCAATCTGTAATTTGAGTCATGGCTTTCCAGCAACTCCGGAAGAGGTGGTGGTGCAGGCTGATCGTGATGTGAGACACGGAGAAGTTGAGGTCGATTTCACCCTTCAGTGAGGACTGAGCAGCCAGCCTGTGCCTGGTTCCGTGGTGTGGGAGGTACAAAGGGAAGCTTCACACCTGACAGCTTCACACAGCTGGTAGCTCTCAAGCTGGGACCTGAACCAGGGCACCTCCCAGCCCCTCCCACACCCCTGATACATGGTGAACACACCCCTGAGAGAGAGGTGCATTAGGTATATCTTCCTGTTAGCACTGGCTGCTTGAATGTGACACTGACTAGGTGACCCAGGAAGAGGGCAATATTAGGACCCGGAATTTTTTTGTTTTGCAGACTAGGTGGGAGATGATAGTACTAATAAGTGACATTCAATGAAGGCTTACCAAGTTGTGTGCTAAGTTCTGTGTTTGCAGTATCTTCTTTAATCCTCACAATAACCCTATGAGGTAGGCACTATTATCCCCACTTTACCGATGAGAGCGCTGTGCATTATACAGATTGGTAGCTCTGTCCTAGGTTAGCGGTTCTCAAACTCTGGCACGCAGCAGAATCAGCCAGAGTGCTTGATCAAACATAGTGTGTGGGACCTCATACGCGGAGTGTGATCCAGAAGGCTGGGGTGGGACCCAAGAATTTGCATTTCTCCTGAGTTCCCCGGTAAGGCTAATGCTACTGGACCAATGAGCACACTTTGAGGACCACTGCCCTAGGCCTTACAGCTACTGAGTGTAGAGTCATGGCTTTAGAGCAGTTTCCTTGGTTTCTAAAGACTGTGGTTTTTTTTTGTTTAGGTCACATTGCACAGCTTGCGGGATCCTAGTTTCCCCACCAGGGATCGAATCCAAACCCTAGCAATGAAAGCACCAAGTCCTAATCACTGGACCACCAGGCAATTCCCCAAAGCCTGTGTTTTTTAGCCACTGCACACACTGCCTCATTGCAGACTTTTTCATGAAGATTCCCCTGAAACCCTGCCCTTGGTGGGGCAAGGTTTCACCCTCCTCCTGGGTGAGGAAGGCAGTCAGCCTCTCTCAAATCTCCCTAATCACACCCATAGCTTTCTCCCCACCTAGAAAGACCTGTCCCAGCCTCCCAGCTCTTTTTCCTTGTGGCTGTCACCCTGTTGGGAATATCTGCCTAACAGCACGACTCCACCCTCTCCTCTGCTCTCAGTTCTGGGAACCATCCTGGTCCTACGCTGCAGACGGGAGGAGCAATGGTGCTCATTTGCTAACTTGGCTTCAAGGCCATGCGGTGGCTGGTGATGCTGTGATCCTGTTGTGCCTTTGTGCTTCCAGGTCTGTCCCTGTGACTTCATGCTCCAGATCACCTAGTGACTGAGGACCCTTCCCCGGCGTCCCTGGTGGCCAGACCTCTCTTGTGCTGACCTCCTGCTCACTGGAATCTTGGCAGGTCCCCTCCTGCTTGAGTGAGCACTGTGTGTAAGGTTGGGCTGCAGCTGCCCTGAATATGTTCAGAGTGACTGGACATTCATCACTGGGGAGATGTCTAAGGTCATAATCCCATCCTTGGAGCTGGGCTACCCTTCATCTTACCCACCACTGTGTCCCTGTGCTGATAAGCTACAGGAAAAGGAGACTAAGATGGCTTTTATTGCTAGTATTTAGTGGTGATCCTGGTACCCCTCCCCCATCATAGCTAAGTCCTGGGGTGGGAGTGAGGGAGTAGCGTGACCTTGTAGTATAGCAGAAAGCATCACACAGGGACAACGTGAATATCGGGACCCAGATGCCACATCCGGCAGCTCCAGTGCCTAGTAAGGCTCCCACTGCAAAAAGCCACTGTCTCATCTTTAATAAATCAAGCATTAGATTAAGCACATTAGAAGGCCAAGTGTCTCTTTTCTATTTCTGGCCTTCAGACACTAGTGACAGTGATGACCTCAGGCTGTGGACGGGAAGGATGGTTAAAGGGTTTGTGGCCCCAAACCCTTCCCGGGAGGGCCCTGAACAACTTGGGAGAGAGGCTGACAGTTTTCATTTTGGCTGATGATGCACCAGGCCCTCTGTCTTTGCCTCGGTTCAGATTTGATTTCTGGGCCTTTGTCTCCATGAGCTTTACCCTTGAACAGCCCTGTCTGTCACACTCTCACAAGTTTCTGGACGGCTTTCCAAGCAGAACATGGGACTCGGTTCCTAGGGCAGCTCTGGAGTCTCTGACATTGTGTTGTCTGTGGTTGTTCTGCCCCACTCCACCCCTAGGCCCTAGAGTGCAGAGGCCCCATTCCAGTGGTAAGCAAAGCCTGACAAGGTGCAGTAAGAGGCCAGAGGCTGTCACATGTCCCCAGCGGCTGCTAACCCCTTCCCAGGTCCCACTGGGCTACCACAGCCTGGTCATGTGGATTTGTTCTGTAATTCAGAGCTCAAGCTACTCCAGTCAAATCCACCTGCTGGAGAGGAGCAGGCAGCCAGCCGAGAGGGGAGCCGGGGTGTGTGGGACCTGTGCATCTGTGATAAGAACTGGGGACTCTTCCTTACGCCAGGCTCCAGAGTGGGACTCCCATGCAAAAGGGAGGAAATGTTGGTGGGAGGGGGCACCAAAGGCTGGGACAAGCCTCTGGCGGTTGTGGGAGAGAGGCCTCTGGTAGCCCCAGCTGGGCTGGGCCCACCCTCCCTTTGGAATGCACTCATGCTAATGAAAAACACTATCAGATGGGTTTGGGATCTTCTGGCTTTAGGGTGGGAAGGGCAAAGGTCTGGGGCCCCTGAAGAGGTGGGTGAAGTTGATCTCGGGTGGCCTCGGCCTGCAGCGGCTTGAAGCAGGGTTTCGGTTGCAGGCCAGAGGCTGAGTTCAGGCAGTGGTACTGAGAGTGCTGAATCCTAGCCACCAGACCACCAGGGACCAGGGACCAGTGACAAGGCCCTGGTCTGTCAGCTGTGTAGAAATGAATTTCCACATAGAGATGGAAAGCAGCGAAACAAGTGAAGTGTTTATTAGGAGGAAAAAGAGTACAGTACGTGTGAATAGACACACAGGGGTGCTCAGAGAGAGAGTCGCACCCTTGTGGTAGTTTGAATCACTTTTATGGGGCATTTCTTCTGGGTTTCCTCTGGCCAATCATCTTGTTTTGCCTGGTCTGAGTCTGTATTTGGTTTATCTCGGGGTCCTTCCCTGTGTGCGTGCTCATCTCCTAGCCAAGATGGATTCTAGCGAAGAGGACTGTGGGTAGTTGACATCACTTACTATGGGGTGGTGCGCCCTCCCTTTTTGATCTCCAGGGAGCCTTTCTGCGAGTGTGTAGTCCGGGAGATCTCCTTGATTTTGAGAATGAGGAATATGCGGTCTTTTATCTCTTATCTGGGCAGGGCCCAGCCTCCTCTCTCGATTGTCCTGTTATTGATATTTTGGAGTTTCTGTCCACAGGGAATGAACTCCAGCTGCCTACCCTGGGGCCCGTCTATTTTCTGCCTCAAAATCACTTGACATTCAACTTTCCAGTAACCCATCTTCCCTTTACCTCAGACATGACTTCTTCGGCTTCTTCGGTGTTAGGCCTCAGCTTGTCTGCAGGCTCTGCACAGGTGTCTGGGCCCTGACTAGGCTGCAGGGAACTCTTGCCCAGCAGCATGGCTGTCAGAGCGGGCTCTGGAGTCTGTAATTTCTGTGTCTTTGGGAAAGTTGTGTCTCTTCTCTGAGACTCTGTTTTCTTATCTGTTGAATGGGGTGTCATCATGACTCACAGGTTGTTAAGAGAATTAAACTGTACAACCTAGGAGAGAACCTGGCAGAGTGTGTGCCACCAGGACTGGTCCAGTAATTCTTGGACCTGGCCTCCTCTTGTCCATGTCCTCTAGTTCCAGGTAGCCGGAGGTCGTGGAAGCTACATGAGGCTCTCTGGGCCAGGAGCCTCATCCCCAACCACTGCTGTTCTCAGAGCATTTGACTCGTTGTGTCCAGTCCCCAGGACTCTGCCTGGGGCTCTGGACCAGGAGGCTGGACGCAGAGCTACAGACACTGTGGGAATCCTCAGGGCTGGCATCTCCAGGCTCCTGAGAAGGGACCTGTTCCCGCCTCTTTGCAAGGCAGGAACTGGCTCCAGTCCCCTGCCCGACTCAGCCACCCACTGTCTCCTGCTTCAAGGTTTCATTCTTTCTGGACCCAAGGCTATACAGGGACTCTCTTCTCTATTACCTACCCCGGAAGGGGACAGGGATTGGCTGGGGTCCCCTCAAGTTTTGGCCTTGTTCTGACCACGTAGGGCCCGAGCATGCCAGGATAAAAGGGCCCTGCTTGGAGGTGAGCGGGGGAGAAGTTGAAGACCCCTTGACTCCCCACATACTTCTGCCCAACCCTGGCCTATCTGCACTTGTGTATAGATGAGACTAGGTTGGCAGTCCTGACCAAAACTGAATATTGGCTGTAGAGGACTTTGCCCCATAGAGCTTCATACATAGGAAATCCACCAACAGTTGAGCATGTCCACCAATAGCTGCATCAGCAGCTGTGAGAGATAGAGAAATGTCCTCAGTTAAAGTGTAAACCAGAAGGGACTAGCAAGAGAGATCTTTGCCCAGGAGAGATTTGTGCCCAAGAGAGACTTGTGCCAACAGTAGACATAGCTCTCCAGGTGCAATTAACAAAAGATTCAAGCTTCAAGTACTTATCAGAGACTCTCCCATGAAACTCTTCATTAAGTTTTATGCATGGTAGTTGCTGAATGAATGACAGTGTGAAAGGCACAAGCAGAAGAGAAGGGAGAACACTTGTGGAGAAAACAGTTCTGTGTGCAGCCTGGGCTGCAGAGCAAGGGGGGAATCATTACAAACATAAGGCAACTGTGTGGCAGGTGGCCCTGTATATGCCAGATTTGGTGCAGAGTCGGTGCCCAAGTCTTTGGGTGTCAGATGTCTATCAACATATTCTAGGATTGTCTGGCTTCTGGGTTTGCCGCATGGTGTGACACTACTAATTCATGATTAGGGTGAGGCCAACTCTGACCTACAGCTTTTATTCTACTATTATTATACCCAGCCATTTGAGCACCAGCCTGTATCTGTGGGGTTTGACTTTCTGTCCCTATCTATAGCAACATTGTTCTGACAATGAAGGGGTCATCTTGGCCCCCCTATAATCTCTTCTCCACACAGTCGTCATACTAAACCTCTTACAGTGAAAACCAGATGTGTCACTTCTCTTCTCAAACCTCAGAGCGACAGCTGAAGTCCCCATCATGGCTTGGAAGGCTGACCCTCTCTGACTTAATTCTCATCCTTTTGCTTCAATCTGTCCACTCTAGCTACACGGGTCTCCTTGCTGTTCCCTGAACTCCATCAGACACTCTCCTGCCTCCTGCCTCTGCCTTGATGTTTCCCACCATCTGGAACATTCTTCACTCTCCCACTTCTTTCAGGCCTCTGCTCACCTTTTGCCTTATCAGAGGCCTTCCCTGACCTGGCTCTGATTGAAACAAGCACCCCTCCCATACTTCTTGGCCCCCTCACCTCACTGTATTTTTCTTCAGAGCACTTGCCAGCACCTGCCCTTTTATGTTTCCTTGTTGATCACCTGTCTCCCTCCACAAGAATGTAAGCTCCTTGAAGGCATAGACTTTTGTACTCACTGCTGCATCCCCAGCACCTAGAGCAGTGCCCAGTACCTAAGAGGTATGGAGTAAATATTTACTGAATTCATTAATAAGTCATGAAGACTTCAGAAACACCTGCAACCCTCTGCACCCACAGTGACAGCTCTTGCAGGGTGTCCATGGCCGTCATGCTTTGGTCAGCCCTCTGCAGGGGCTGAGGAGGTGGTAATCTGCCCTCACTTCCCTACCCACAAGGGCAGAATCTATCACGAGGCTAGAGTCTATCACGAGGCTATCCACAGGAGATAGCCTGATGGTCGGCCAGCCGTCATCAGGAGCAGGCTTGGGAGGACGCAGTGTAGGTGGGTTACTGGAGGAGGGAAGGTGGCTACTCCATGGGAGGAGATCAACAGTCCTGGGACAGCACAACTGCCTCCATTCTTCTCTCCTCGTGGGTAAGGAGCCCAGGCACTGCAGCAGACCCTGCCTTCAAGCATGCCCACCCTTCACACTCTCAAACCAAGAGGCTGTGTCCGCCAGCAGCTTGCTCTTGGCCCCGCCATCCCCAGAGGCTGCTTTTGGAAGGTCTCAGGGTTCTTCCCGTTCCTCTATCATTAGCCTCTTCTTAGACTTCCTCTGCTCATCACGCCCTTCTTTCTGAACCTCTTTGCCCATCCACTTTAAGATGATCCTGGGGCTTCCCTGGTGGCGCAGTGGTTGAGAGTCCACCTGCCGATGCAGGGGACGTGGGTTCGTGCCCCGGTCCGGGAGGATCCCACATGCCGCGGAGCGGCTGGGCCCGTGAGCCATGGCCGCTGAATCTGCGCGTCCGGAGCCTGTGCTCCTCAACGGGAGAGGCCACAAAAAAAAAAAAAAAAGATGATCCTGGTGTGCCTCCGACCTTGCTGACTTCTTTTTCGTCTGCCTTTTCCTCTTCCCACCCCTAAAGTGGAAGGATATCTGTGTCAGTCTAGGTCCAGCCAGGGCAACGATTCTATGCAAGGCATTCCAAACAGAGGGTGTGTGTGTGCAGGGAACAGGACTCCAGCGTTGGAAGGGCAAACAGAGGGGTGACCAGATACTGTAACTACAGGAAGAGCTGGTAGCCTGGGGCTGGAGGAACAGAGAGAAGAGGTGCTGTTGTCAGAACCTCTGGGCACCCTTATAGGTGCTGTAGTCATGGCAGAGAACAGTACAAATAAGGGCCCGACTCTCACGAGGGCCATAAAGTAGGAGAGTTAGGAGCACACACTCCACAGCCAGACTGCCTGGGTTTGCCTCCCAGATTCACCCCTTACAAGCTGTGTGACTGTGGGCAAGTTGCTCTGCCTCTCTGTTCTTGAGTCCTTTGAAACATGGAGATGTTTATAGTGCAACTTTTTAGGATTGTGGTGAGGATTAAATGAGTTTACCTGTGTAAAAGTGCTTTGAACAGTAGTTGGTATAAAATAAGAGCTACGTAAGTGTTATTATTATTTGCTTAGGGAGCTTACATTCTAGTAGCAGAGGTAATAAACTAATAAACAAGAAAAAAAATGTTAGGCAGTGACAAGTGCTATGAAGAAAATAAAAGAGAATGGTGGGAGAGACTGCTGCTGAGGGTCCCCTTGTACCAGGTGGTTAGGGAAAGTCTCTATGAGGAGGTGACATTTATCGACCATAAAATGTTTGTGGGAAGAGCTTTCAAGGAATTGCAGATGCAAAGACTGTGAGGGCAGGTTTGGGGCAGAAAGAAGTACGGGGGTGAAGGAAAATGTGGATGAGTTGCTCTGAGAGATACGCAGGAGCCGGGGGCTGCACGGCTTTGTGAGTCGGGGAAAGGATTTAAGTTTTGATTCTAAGTGGATTCTAGGTGCAATGGGAAGCCACTGAAGAGTTTTAAACAGTGGAGATTTATGTTTAAGAAGATAACTAGGGAATTCCCTGGTGGTCCAGTGGTTAGGACTCTGTGCTTTCACTGTCAAGGGCCCAGGTTCAATCCCTGGTTGGGGAACTAAGATTCCACAAGCCATGCCATGTGTGGTCATAAATAAACAAATAGATAAATAAGTAAATAAATAATTTTTTTTTTAAATTAAAAAATAAAAAACTCTAGTTGCAGGGTGGAGGGAGAAGGGCTTATGAGGGTTTAGGAGAGAATGAAGGAGGTCAGTTAGGAGCACTGCATTCATAGTATAGACCAGAGATGACAGTAGAGGTGGAGAGGAAGAGAGGATTTGAAGTGTGTTTTGGACGTGAAATCAACAGGACTGGCTGATAGATTGGCTGTGGGAGTTTAGGTGCAGAGAAAACTCAAAGGTAGCTCTCATGCATTTGGCTGGAACTCCTTTCTGAAATGGGGAAATACGGAAAGCCAGGTTTTGGTGTGGGTGGGAATCAAGAATTCTACTTTTGTCATGTCCAATTGGACAAATCACTTAAGCTCTGTGATCTTCAGTTTTGTTATTTAGAGTATGAAAATAATACTAATGCCTGCTGGGGCAGAAGATTCCTGTGATTGAGAGAATGGGTTTAAATCCTAACTCTTCCATTTACAGGCCTACCTCGTTTTAGTGCACTTCGCGTTTATCATGCTTCACAGGTATTGCATTTTTTACAAACTGAGGATTTGTGGCAACCTGGCATTGAGCAGTTCTATCAGTACCATGTTTCTAACAACATTGACTCACTTTGTGTCTTTGTGTCACATTTTGGTAATCCTTGGAATATTTTGAACTCTTTAATCATTATTTTGTTGTAGTGATCTCTGATCAACGATCTTTGATGTTAATATTGTAATTGTTCTGGGGCAACATGAACTGGGCCCAATTAAGACAGTGAACTTAATTGATTGTTGAAATGACAACAAAAGACTTAGAATACGACACAAACTTAGTTGGTAAAGCAGCGACAGGGTCTGAGAGGGTTGACTCCAATTCTGAGAGAAGTTCTGCTGTGGGTATCAAACAGCATTGCATGCTACAGAGAAATGGTCTGTAAAAGAGTCAATGGATGTGGCAAACTTCATTGTTGTCTTATTTAAATAAATTGTCACAGTCACCCCAGCCTTCAGCAGCTACCACCACCCTGATCAGACAGCAGTCAGCAACACTGAGGCAAGATTCCCCACCAGCAAAAGGTTATGACTTGTTGAAGGCTCAGATGATGGTTAGCAATTTTAGCAACAAAGTATATATATATATTATATATATATAAAATATATATTAAAAAAATATATATTATATATATATATAGGCTGTGCTGCTGCAGGGCATGTGGGATCTTAGTTCCTTGGCCAGGGTTTGAACCCATACCCCCTGCATTGGAAGTGTGGATTCTTAACCATTGGACTGCCAGGGAAGTCCCAGAAATAAATTATTTTTAAATTAAGATATATACTTTTTAAAAAGTTTTTATGTTTTTCTTCCAGTTTTATTGAGATGTACTTGACATATAGCATTGTATAAGTTTAAGGTGTACAGCATAATGATTTGACTTCATACATCATGAAATAATGATCACAGTAAGTTTAGTGAACATCCATCATCTCATATAGTTACAAAATTAAAGAAATAGAAAATAAATTTCCTTGTGATGAGAACTCTTAGGAGTTACTCTCTAACAACTTTCAAATATAACATACAGCAGTGTTAATTATATTTATCATGTTCTACATTACATCCCTAGTACTTATTGATCTTATGTCTGGAAGTTTGTACATTTTGACTGCCTTCATCCAATTCCTTTTTCCTCCACCCCTGTACTTTTTTAAAAGACATAACGCTATTGCACACTTAACAGTATAGTGTAAATGTATCTTTTGTATGCACCAAAAAATTCACGTAACTCACTTTATTGTGATATTCACTTAATTGTGGTGGTCTGGAACCAAACCTGCAGTATCTCTGAGGTATGCCTATATTGGCTGTGTGACCTTGTGCAAGTATTTATCTGTGTCTCAGTTTTCTCATTTGTGAAACAGGAATGATTATAATATCTACCTTAAAAGGTTGTATGAGGATGAAAAGAATTAATATCTACAAAATGCTTGGAATAGTTTCTGGCACATAGTAAAAGCTATACTAGCTAATACTAGCATTATAGAAATATAAAAACAAATAGGACATAGTTGAACCTCATATTAGGTGAGTGGTTCACCTCCCCCAGATGATCATTAACCATTGTGAAAGAAAAAGAAAGAAAGAAAGAAAGAAAGAAAACCCTGTTCCTTTTGGAGTATACTAGATAGATTTGACCAATTCTACATAATCTCTCCCAGAATATGGAAGAGGAAGGAAAACTTCCCAATTCATATTATAAAGATAGTATTACCTTGATACTAAAATCAGACAAAGACCATAGGAAGAAAAAAGAAAAGAAAAAGAAAACTATAGCCCAATAACCCTCATGAATATAGATACAAAAATAGGTACAAAAAGCCTTAATGAAAAATTAGCAAATAGAATTCAGCAATGCATAAAAACCATTATACATCATAATCAACCAAGGATACAAGGCTCATTCAATATTCAAACATCAATCCATGTAATTTACCATATTAACAGACTAAGGAAGATTGTTCTGTTTTAAAAGTTTTATAGTTTTATGTTTTACCTTTATTTATTTTTTTAAAGGTTTTCTTTTTTGATGTGGACCATTTTTTTAGAGTCTTTTTTAAAAAAATTAATTTTATTTATTTATTTTTGGCTGCGTTGGGTCTTCGTTGCTGTGTGCAGGCTTTCTCTAGTTGCAGTGAGCGGGGGCTACTCTTGGTTGCAGTGCGTGGGCTTCTCATTGCAGTGGCTACTCTTGTTGCAGCGCATGGGCTCTAGGCGCGTGGGCTTCAGTAGTTGTGGCACACAGGCTCAGTAACGGGCTCTAGAGCACAGGCTCAGTAGTTGTGGTGCACGGGCTTAGTTGCTGCACGGCATGCGGTATCTTCCTGTACCAGGGCTTGAACCCGTGTCTCCTGCATTGGCAGGTGCATTCTTAAACGACTGCACCACCAGAGAAGCCCTTAAAGTCTTTATTGAATTTTTTACAATATTGTTTCTGTTTTATGTTTTGGTTTTTTGTCCGAGAGATGTGTGGGATCCTAACTCTCCCACCAGGGATTGAACCCTCACCCCCTGCACTGGAAGGAAAAGTCTTAACCACTGGACAACCAGGGAAGTCCCCATGTTTTATCTTTAAATCTGTGTGCCATTTTGAATTAATTTTTGTATACCATGTGAGGTTTAGGGGCAGCCTGACTTAATGGACACACCCGGAGCTGGGAACCCAGGAAGGAGCAGCTGAGAGTGGGAGGGCAGGAGGGAGCACAGGGGGTGAGCAGAGTCCTGGGGACATTCTTTATATTACCTTGTGAAATGAACCCCTTACTGATTCTTAGAAAAATAATATATGACTCGACGACAGTTTGTTGAGTCAATATTTAGGATTGGAAGGGAGAATATATTCTCAGGAAAGAGGAGGATGGGGGTAAAAGGCTCTGGAACATCCTTGATATGCAGCCTTGGAGGACAGGCTATCAATCTTCTCCTTTTTTTTTTTTTTTTTTTCCGCTCTGGGGCATGTGGGATCTTCGCGGACCGGGGCGCGAACCCACGTCCCCTGCATCGGCAGGCAGGCTCTCAACCACTGCGCCACCAGGGAAGCCCCAGTCTTCTCCTTAACGACCTGTAATTTCCCGGAGCTTGACCTATACTCAGCTGGGGAGGCCTTGGGGTAGATAGGGATTATCTACCCTATAATAGTTAGGGTAGAGTCTTGCATAGGAGGAGGGTGGAGCTTTTTGTCTGTGGGGGGATGGCAGGAAGTGCTGGCCGTGTAGGGAGCCTGCCCTCTGAGTAATTTTCCTTGGGGCGGGAACAGGGTGGTGGGAATCTGAGGGGAGCTCTGTCGAGGGCCTGGCTCTCTGCCCTGGCTACCTGCTTTGGACTGTTACAAGGCTATTGCTCTGCCTGGCAGGTTGCCCAGTGGGCTTCTTAGATCTGAGAGGCTGGGGGCAGGAAGGCTGATGGGGAGTGGCTTCAGGAAGTCTCAGGCAGGTACAGGCTGGGAAATAGGTTAACATCTTAGAGAAAATGGAAGCCTCCGCCCCATGGGCCTCACGGAGTTTGGGGGCAATGGCACCACGTTCCCTTCTCTGATCTTTTGTAAGGCAGGAGACTGCATCTTCCCGATTCACTGCAAACCACAGGGCGAGTATGGGACGGAACCTTCTCCAGGCTCCAGCATGGGGTGGCCAGAAGTATTGGGGTTGGCGATGTGATGTAAGGAAAAGAGGTGGAGAGGGAGCTACCGTCCGATCAACGCTGGGTATGCTCCAAGAACGCTGCCTGGTGCTTCAGACATCACTTAACTCAGCCCTGCCAATAATGCTGCCCATATCATCACCTCCCCTACATTTGACAGATGAGGAAACCAATGTGCTGAGACTCTTAATGTTCTCATCCTGTCAACAGTGTGTTCTGTTTACCTGTGCCAATGTCACCGTGTCTGATTCTGCAGGCCTTGTCACAGTGGGTCTGGCATAGCCGTTCTGACTGTGCTTTCTATTGACAATGACAAACCCAGAACTTCCTTTTTTTTCCCTTTTTTCTTTGGCCACCACACCGTGTGGCTTATGGGATTTTAGTTCCCCGACCAGGGATTGAACCCGAACCTGGGCCCTCGGCACTGAGAGCATGGAGTGCTAACAGGACAGCCAGGGTATTCCCCCCAGAACTTCCTGATTTATCTGCATCCAATGTCAGGCACTGTCACCCTGCCCTTTCCCCTGATACATGAATCTAAGCCACCTGTGATAACAACTAATTACCCCTCTGTTAGAATGCTTTCCTCGAGTAAAAAGGTTTTCTTATACTGTGCACAAAGAGATATGTACAAAGATGCTTATTACAGCATTGCTTACAGGAAAAAAGGGAACAATCAAAAAGTGCCCATCAATAGACAAAGAGTTAGATAAACCAGGGCAGGCAGGGTTCTCAAACTTTTCTGTCTCAGGGGCCCTATATGTTCTTAAAAATTACTGAGGACTCCAAAGAGTCCTCCGTAATTGTGAGTTGTAACTGTCAATATTTACTATAATAGAAATTAAAACTGAGAAATTAAAATTTTTAACTTATTCATTAAAAACAATAGATGTTCACATAAATAACATTTTCAGCTTTATTGAGTTGTAATTGACAAAAAGAATTGTAAGATATGTAAAGTGTACAATGTGATGATTTGATATATATATACATTGTAAAACAATTCCCCCCATTGAGTGAATTACCACATCCATCACCTCACATAATTACCTTTTTTGGGTGAGAATATTTAAGTTCTACTCTCTTAGCAAATTTCAGTTATACAATACACTGTTATCAACTATAGTTACCATGTTATACATATATTAGATCCTCAGAACTTTTCATCTTATAGTTGAAAATGTGCCTTTACCAACCTCTCCCTATTTCCCTGCCCCCCCCCAGCCTCTGGAAAAGACTTTTTAAACTCTCTGGTTCTATGAGTTTGACTTTTCCTTTTAGATTCCACATGTAAGTGATACCATGGAGTACTTGTCTTTCCATGTCTGGCTACTTCACTAAGCATAATGCCTTCCAGTTTCATCCATGCTGTCACAAATGACAGTATTTCTCTCTCTCTCTCTTTTTGTTCAAACAAACAACTTTTTATTGAAGTATAGTTGATTTTCTTTCTTTTTTTTAAGGCTGAAACATTGTGTGTATATATAAATACATATATATCACTTTTTTTTTTTTTTTCTTTTTTTTTTTTTTGGGTTACGCGGGCCTCTCACTGTTGTGGCCTCTCCCGTTGCGGAGCACAGGCTCCGGACACGCAGGCTCAGCGGCCATGGCTCACGGGCCCAGCCGCTCCGCGGCATGTGGGATCTTCCTGGACTGGGGCACGAACCCGTGTCCCCTGCATCGGCAGGCGGACTCTCAACCACTGCGCCACCAGGAAAGCCCTATCACATTTTCTTGATACATCTATCTGTTGACGGATACCTAGATTGTTTCCATACTTTGGCTATTGTGAATAATACTGCAATGAACATGACAGTACAGATATCTCTTCAAGATAATGGTTTTATTTCTTATAGACATTTACCCAGAAGTGGAATTACTGGGTGATATAGTAGTTCTATTTTAAATTTCTTGAGGAACTTCTACACTGTTTTCCATAGTGGCTGCACTAGACATTTCTTCATACAATACCATGTTAAATGAAAAATAGCTATATTTTCTAAAATAAAAAAAAATTAGTGAGAAGAGTGGCATTGTTGTACATTTTCACAAATCTCTTTAATATCTGGCTTAATAGATGACAGCTAGAGTCTCATACCTGCTTTTGCATTTAATCTGTTACAATATGCTGTTTTGATGGAAATAGATGAAGCATATCTGAACTCACAGATATGCAGTTGGAAAGAGAGGTGTATCAGCTTTCTCAGATAATTGTGAATATTTTTCTTTGATACTACACCAACACTTGACAACTGGTAGTTTCTTAAAGGTTAGCTGTGATGTGGAATCTGAAACCATATCAACAAATTTTTCTACTCTGTTACATTAAAATTCCTCTGGTCTGTCTTGCACTTTGAGTGGATTGTTCATCCATGTGTGACTTTGTAACGTCATGCATTGGTCATCTGGAAAATTTTGGTTCATTGAACTTTGCATACCCTCCAAATGTTGATATATTTTATTGCATAATATTTAAAAAATCACATTTATTAATATCAATATTGATCTCATTGGAAAACTCTTATAGTGTCAGGCGGTTGTTGAACTCAGGATGGCAGATGCAGGTTTTCTATAATTCTAATTTTTGCTGGAAAATTCAAATCTTATGGATGGCAGCAAATATTGTCAGTTATTTTCCTTGAAGTGACTGTCTCCTTTGTTCATTTTTGAGAAAATATCTGCCAAATACCCAAATATGAATCATAGTTTGCCTATCAGTCATTCTCTCCAGTAAAAATAGCAGTACATGAAGAAAGCAAGTAGTTCAGCTCACATCTCAAATGATTGCACAAGTGCTTTTTATTGAGATAAACATTGTTCTTCAGTATGCAGCAGCAATGTTTTATGTGTAATTCTCATCTCTTCACAGTATACAATGTTTTATGTATACTTCCCATTTCTTCACAAAGAATGTGAATGTGTTTTACATTGAAGATTTTTTTGGTTGTGCTAACTAGCTTTTTTTAAAAATTGAAGTATAGTTGATTTACAATGGTTCAGGTGTACAGCAAAGTGATATATATTCTTTTTCAGATTCTTTTCCATTATAGGTTACTACAAGATACTGAATATAGTTCCCTGTGCTCTACAGTAGGTCCTTGTTGTTTATCTATTTCATAGATAGTAGTGTGTATCTGTTTATTCCAAATTCCAAATTTATCCCTACCCCTCTTCCCCTTTGGTAACCATAGTTTGTTTTCTTTGTGAGTCTATTTCTGTTTTGTAAATAAGTTCATTTGTATCATATTTTATTTTATTATTTTTTTATATGGAACAATTCACAAATTTGCATGTCATCCTTGAACAGGGGCCATGCTAATCTTCTCTGTATTGTTCCAATTTTAGTATATGTGCTGCCAAAGCAAGCACTGTATCATATTTTAGATTCCACATATAAGTGATATCATATGATATTGCCTTTCTCTGTCTGACTTACTTCACTTAGTATGATAATCTCTAGGTCCATCCATGTCGCTGCAAATGGCATTATTTCATTCTTTTTAAGTAACATTCCACTGTATATATATATATATATATATATATATATATATACACACACACACCATATCTTCTTTAAAGGATCAAGATTTAATAAAATGATCTTAAGTGAAACTGACATTTATGTCCTAAACTGCAAGTGTGTGCTATGAAGAACCTAATGACTACTTGGACAGTTTGGTGCCACTGCTTTATCTGTGGCACCAAATAATCCACTATTGCTTTTGTGCCATTGGTGGAAATATCAAAACCGTTGTTTCAGGAGAAACCATGAGATTCAAAAAAGTTAGTCAGCACTGAGAATTTCACTACCACATTTGTTCATTGCCAAGTATTCACAAAGAAGAAGATCTTTAACGATTAGTTGGTGCTGACATGAGATGAATATAAGAAAACAGCACGTTTCTCCTGTGCATGTTGATTCATTAATTTATGAGGCACAAGTACAATTCTTCGGACAAGACATTAACTCAGTCATCATATTTGCTGCTAAATCTTTAATTTGACGAGTGACTGTCTTGTTGTTAAGTGGAAGCTCAGATTTCTTTCACGACTTTTCATCTAGCAGGTGTTCAGCTATGTCAAGGTACGAGGCTTTATCTTCTCTCAGCTATTGAGTACACTTCTTCAGTGAATGCAATGTGATAAGTTATCCTGTACGACGCTTCAGTAACTTTTTCATTTCTACTTTGAAAAGCTGAAAGAAACAATTTTTAGCTTTTAAAGAGCTCAGCATATCTGCATTTAAAATAGGCAATTCCTTTTTCTCTAAACTCTGAATGATTGGTCTCACAATGATGCTGCAACTTACCTACTGCTATAATACTATTCAAAATGTTCTGTTGCGCAAGACATAATAAGATAAACAACTAACATCTATATAGTTGAGGGAAATACAGCTTTCATCATATTTTTGTTTCTCACTTAGTTTTGCACAGTTGCTTTGGAGTCTATCCCTCCTTTCCACTAGTCAGAGAACTCTGACATGTCAGTTTAATCTTTTTCAGTATTTTTAGGCATAGATGGTGTAGAGGTGGGTTGAAGAAGCAAGTCTTCTAATCTGTCTTTCTTAAGCCAATGATAAATTCTTGAACATAAGAAAAAATATATTTTAAAGAAATGATGGGGACTTCCCTGGTTAGCGCAGTGGTTAAGATTCTGTGCTCCCAACGCAGAGGGCCCAGGTTTGATCCTTGGTCAGTGAACTAGATCCCACATGCAGGCCGCAACTAAGTTTTTGCATGCCACAACTAAGGAGCCAGCCTGCTGCACCTAAGACCTGGCGCAACCAAATAAATAAATATTAAAAAAATAAAGAAATGATGATGTGTGTTAGAATAAAATATTATTACATTTCAAAGTAGCAATTTTAGATAAAATTACAATTTTATTATTATTTTTAAGATAAAGTTTTAAACAATATTTATTTTTTTATACAGCAGGTTTTTATTAGTTATCTATTTTATACATATTAGTGTATATGTGTCAATCCCAATCTCCCAATTCATCCCATCACCACCACTCCACTTCTGCTTTCTTCCTTTTGTGTCCATACGTTTGTTCTCTACATCTGTGTCTCTATTTCTGCCTTGCAAACCAGTTCATCTGTACCATTTTTCTAGATTTCACATATATGCATTAATATATGATATTTGTTTTTCTTTTTCTGACTTACTTCACTCTGTATGACAGTTTCTAGGTCCATCCACATCTCTACAAATGACCCTGTTTCATCCCTTTTTATGGCTGAGTAATATTCCATTGTATATATGTACCCCATCTTCTTTATTCATTCATCTGTCGATGGGCATTTAGGTTGCTTCCATGACCTGGCTATGGTAAATAGTGCTGCAATGAACAGTGGGGTGCATGTGTCTTTTTGAATTATGGTTTTCTCTGGGTATATGCCCAGTAGTGGGATTGCTGGGTCATATGGTAGTTCTATTTTTAGTTTTTAAAGGAACCTCCAAACTGTTCTCCATAGTGGCTGTATGAATTTACATTCCCACCAACAGTGCAAGAGGGTTCCCTTTTCTCCACACCCTCTCCAGCATTTGTTGTTTGTAGATTTTCTGATGATGCCCATTCTAACTGGTGTGAGGTGATACCTCATTGTAGTTTTGATTTGTATTTCTCTAATAATTAGTGATATTGAGCAGATTTTCATGTGCCTCTTGGCCATCTGTATGTCTTCTTTGGAGAAATGTTTATTTAGGTCTTCTGCCCATTTTTGGATTGGGTTGTTTGTTTTTTAAATATTGAGCTGCATGAGTTGCTTATAAATTTTGGAGATTAATCCTTTGTCCGTTGATTCGTTTGCAAATATTTTCTCCCATTCTGAGAGTTGTCTTTTCGTCTTGTTTATAGTTTCCTTTGCTGTGTAAAAGCTTTTAAGTTTCATTAGGTCCCATTTGTTTATTTTGTTTTTATTTCCATTACTCTAGGAGGTGGGTCAAAAAAGATCTTGCTGTGATTTATGTCAAAGAGTGTTCTTCCTGTGTTTTCCTCTAAGAATTTTATAGTATCCGGTCTTACATTTAGGTCTTTAATCCATTTTGAGTTTATTTTTATGTATGGTGTTAGGGAGTGTTCTAATTTCATTCTTTTATATATATATTTTTAAAATTATAAAAAAGTTATTTGGCTGCACCATACAGCATGCGGGATCTTTGTTCCCCGACCAGGGATTAAACCTATGCTCCCTGCACTTAGCTGTTTGAGGAATGTGGGATCTTCCTGACCCAAGGCTTGAACCTGTGTCCCCTGCAGTGGCAGGTGGATTCTCAACCACTGCGCCACCAGGGAAGTCCCTCTTTTCTTCTTTTTAAGGTTTTCTCCCCCCTTCTTTTCCTTCTCTTTCAGATTTTGCCCATAGAAAAATCTCTCTTGCTTTTATCATCTCTGCAATTTGTGAACCAACCAACCTTCTAAACAACAAATCAACTAACTACTAAACCAGCTGACCAACTTGTCTTAGTCTGCTTGGGCTGCTATAGCAAAAATACCATAGTCTAGATGACTTAAACAACAAACACTTATTTCTCATACTTCTGGAGGCTGGGAAGTCCAAGATCACAGTGATGGCAGATACAGTGTCTGGTGAGGACCTTCTTCCCTGTCCATAGATCGTTGTCTTCTCACACTGTGTCCTCATGGAGGAAGGGGTGAGGAACCTCTCTAGAGTCTCTCTTAGAAGGGTGCTAATCCCATTTATGAGGGCTCCACCCTCATGACCTAAGCATCTCCCAAACGTCCCACCTCCAAATATCATCACATTGGGGATTAGGTGTCAACATATGAATTTTGGGGGGGGCGGGACACACAGACATTCAGTCGACAGCACCATCCCAGAAACAAAGGTTGGAGGATGCTTCAACCTGGTATAGAGACCAAAGCAAAGTGATGCCGTGCTTCATATAGACCTCAACTCTGGGAAGAGAGTCTCCCATTCTGTAGGAAATCAGCTTTGAATCATCTATGCCCAGGAGAAGCTGGGGAAGGGTCACCACTGGAGAGGAAAGGGATTGGGTGTAGGTCAGGATCCAGGACTAACAAGTCTCATGGAGAAATCTTGCTTTTTAAAAAACTCAGACCTACTGGTGTTTGCTCTCAGTTCTTTTATTTTTTTTAATTTTTTTTTTTTTTTTTTTGTAGTACGCGGGCTTCTCACTGTCGTGGCCTCTCCCGTTGCGGAGCACAGGCTCCGGACACGCAGGCTCAGTGGCCATGGCTCACAGGCCCAGCCGCTCCGCGGCATGTGGGATCTTCCCGGACCAGGGCACGAACCCGTGACCCCTGCATCGGCAGGTGGATTCTCAACCACTGTGCCAACAGGGAAGCCCCTGCTCTCAGTTCTTTCTTTCTTTCTTTTCTTTTCTTTTATTCTTTCTTCCCTCCCCACCCCCCACCGGTTTCTTTCTGCCATGAGGCACGGCTTGTGGAATTTTATTTCCCTGACCAGGGATTGAACCCATGCTTTTGGCAGTGAAATGAGGAGTCTTAGACACTGGACCACCAGGGAATTCCCTCTTTCTTTCTTTTAAATCAACTCTATTGAAGTATACTGTCGATAAAATAAAATGCACACAATTTAAGCGTACAGTCCGTAGGATTTTGTCCAATGTCTATATCTGTGTATCCACCATCCCAATTGAGATACAGAACATTTCCATCACCCTAGAAAGTTCCCTTGTGCCCCTACACCCAGACAACCATTGATCTGATTTCTACCACCATATATTAGTTTTGTCTATTCTAGAACTTTATATAAATTGTACTTTTCCTTTTTAAAAATTTATTTTAAATTTATTTAATTAAAAAAAATCTTTGGCTGCGTTGGGTCTTCGTTGCTGCATGCGGGCTTTCTCTAGCTGCTGTGAGAGGGGGTTACTCTTCACTGCGGTGCGCGGGCTTCTCATTGCGGTGGCTTCTCTTGTTGCAGAGCTCAGGCTCCAGGCACGCGGGCTCAGTAGTTGTGGCTCACGGGCTCTAGAGAGCAGGCTCAGTAGTTGTGGCACGCGGGCTTAGTTGCTCTGCAGCATGTGAGATCTTGCGGACCAGGGCTTGAACTCGTGTCCCCTGCATTGGCTGGCGGATTCTTAACCATTCCACCACCAAGGAATCCCTAAGTTGTACTTTTCTTTTGGCTTGGCTTAGGTAGTTTTTTTTCCATGCAGAAGCAAAAAGAATTCCTGTAATTTTTTGTATTTATGGTCTCATTTTTTATATTTAAATCTTTGATACATCTGAAATGTATTTTGGTATGTGGTGTGAAAGGCACAGATCTAATTTAATTTCTTTTTCCCCAGAGAGCTACCCAGTTGTCTCAACATCATTTATTGCTACATGTATCTTTTTTCTCACTGATTCAAAATGCCACCTTTATCACATGTTAAATTCTCAAGTGTGTTTGTATCTCTTTCTGAACCTTCCCTTCTGTTCCTTTGATTTGTTTGTTCAAGTATCAATACAACACTGTTTTAGCTGTGACTATATTATTTTTAAAAATATTATATTTTAGGATTTTCTGCTCTGTCTCTTCAATGAGGTAAATTTTTTCAAGGTTCCTGTACTAGTTATCTGTTACTGCATAACAAATTACCCTAACATTTAGCAGCTTGAAAATTTATCTCGCAGGTTCTGAGAGTCAGGAATGGGAGAAGTGTAGCTGGGGGTTCTGACTCAAGGTGTCTGGTGAGGCTGTAGTTAAGCTCCCAGCTGGGGCTGTGGTCCTCTCAAAACTCGGGCTGAGACATTTGTTTCCAAGCCATGTGGTTTTTGGCAGCCCTCAGTTCCTTGCCACGTGAGTCTTGCCATATAGGGCTGCTCACAACATTGCAGCCAGGACTAATCCAAGAGGAAAAGAAAGAAACAGCGAGGGCCCAAGGCGGAATGCTCAGTTTTATATATCCTAATCTCAGAAGTGACATACCATGACTTCTGCCAAGCCGGGCATGATGTGGGAGGGGACTATACAAGGTAGGGAACGCCAGCCCACAGGGGCCCCAGAGACCATCTCAGAGGCTGGCAACCACATTTCCAGTTTTGGCTGTCCTCTCTTTCCACACTATTCACTTTCTTGGGATATCTCATCCGTTTTATGAGGCTGCTTCTACCTATGATCAATAGTTTGCAAATCATTCTTCTGATTACTAACTTGCTCTCCGGAGTGCCAGAACGATTTATCCAATTGCCTGGGTACCTCCTCTGAAAAATCCCACAGGCATCTCTACGTGGCTTATCCTCTGCTCTCCTTGGGTTTGAGGTTGAGTCTCAAACCTCCTTCCATTTGACATGTAGTGCTCTGCACTGCATTAATTTGATTCCTCTAATAGACTGTAAGTTTATTGAGGGTAGGGACTATGCCTTCAGTGAATATGCCTTCAGATATTCTCAGTACTTAACACAGTGCTTAGCAGGAAGCAGGTGCTCATCAAATATTTGGACCCAGGTGACAGCTTGGGTAGTAGACACCTGCAGCTCTGCAGCCATTAGTCCTGTATGGTGCCAGGGGTCCAATATAACAGGGAAGGGTGGGATCACTGGCTTTAGGACTGAGGTCTATGGTCTCTTTTTGGTGCTGACTTTGTACTCAGCTCTGCATCCCCAGCCAGCTAAGCCTATAGGCTGCCCCTCCTTTCATTCACTCCCCTCCACCCCCTGCCCAGTGTGGGGTCTGGAACCTGCTTGGACCCACGGGTCTGTCCACTTCTGTTGTGAGTGAAAGTGTGGGGACAGCTGGACTGGCAAGACTGCGTCATTGGTAAGTGGTCTGTGCAGTATTCTGCAGAATTTCACTCAGACAAGTACTTCCTACACTTTCCCCCTCCTGAGGCTTCCTCACCAGCTGTGTGGGGGAGGCCTTTTCTCACCTCCAACTTTCTTAATTCTAGGACTGTAAAGTCCATGAATCCTTGAGTTTTTCAGATAGAAACAGCAGTGCCTGAAACCCAGCCTGCTGCCTACTCACATTCTCGCACTCAGCTGCAGACTCCACGGCGGCGGGGCCCCTGACCAGTGCTCAGGACAGACAGGAGCACAGCCAGGTGATGCTGAGCTGACGCCACCTAAGGACAGGGATGCTGTGCCCAGGTTGGGGTTCGTGATGCCAGAACTGCCCACCCTCACACTTTTTTACTTTTTGTGCTGGTGCTTCTTTCTCCCGGGCTCTGTCTGCAGCTCAGTCTTTTTTTTTTTTTTTTTTTTTTTTTAGGCTGCACTGGGTCTTAGTTGTGGCACATGGGATCTTCGTTGCAGCATGCAGGATCTTTAGTTGCAGCATGTGGGCTTCTTAGTTGCAGCATATGGACTCTTAGTTGCGGCATGCATGCGGGATCTAGTTCCCCAACCAGGGATTGAACCTGGCCCCCTGCATTGGGAGCTTGGAGTCTTAACCACTGGACCACCAGGGAAGTCCCTGCAGCTCAGTCTTGATTTCTTCTCTGATTGTCATAAAAAAGCTCGTGGGGACTATCAGAGCCCTTAGGATCACCTAGCTCAACTTTTCTTACCAAGGTGCCAATGGAGCCAGAGAGGGGAACAGACACCCAAGATCACGCAGCTTCTGTTGACATCTCCCATGTGGCTTGCAGGATCTTAGTTCCTTGACCAGGGATTGAATCCAGGTCCTCAGCTGTGAAAGCACGGAGTCCTAACCAGTGGACCGCCAGGGAATTCCCTCTCTTTCCTGATTTTCGATGTTTCTAATGACTGTACGTCTCTCCCTAGTCTTTGTTTTCTTTCCTTTACCATTCTCTTGTCTCTTTGGACCCAAGAGATAAGAGAAGCCCATCTACCTCAACATTGGGACTAGGTTGAGGTGTGTCCATTTGACTTCCCATCTTCCACATTTGGGCATCTGAATTGAGCAGCATGGAAAGGGGAATCAGAGTGGGCAGTGCCAGGTTCAGAGGCCACTCCAAGCTCCCAGGACCTGCATTCAACTCTGGCCCAGCTGACTGCTTCAGAGTAAGGATGAGTGAGAATGAGGGGAGAGCCTGGGACTTTGGAAGCCACTCAATGTCAGGCCCTGGTCTAGGGGGACTTGAACAGGAAGGGGAACCAAAAGAGACAGATGAGGCCTGACCAGTCTCTCTGCACTTCACCTGCAATAGCCTGGATCTGCTTTTCCTTACAAGTAGGGCAGCTTTCCGGCAAACCACCTTACAGCAAGAAGTGTTGTAGGCCGCTGGCTTGCTGAGAGATGGGAACAGCTTCTCAGAGGTGCTATAACTCCAGCCTTCCAGCAGGGGATGTCCTGTCCCGACAAAATGCAAGTCCTCTTTTTCCTGCTGCCCTCCCAGCCAAGGAGACTGATTCCCCCGACACTTGATGGGGTTAATCTGTGCTCACAGCTAGGGGGAGAGGAGTCCCCTGGGGGTCAGAATAGTGTTTAGAATCTGGTGTCCTGTTTAAGAAAGGTAAAACCATCAGGAGTTGAAATCCCTCATCCCTCTGAATAAAAGCCTGTAAGTATGACCTTGCAGAGAAGAGAGAGAGCATGAGAGAGAGAGCAAACAGAGTGAAAGCAGCTGGGATAAAAAAGCAAGGAGATGTAGGACCTGAAAAGGGTGTTTTTGGAAATAGGGTACCAGAAGAGACATAAACTGAAAACAAAGGCTGTCCCTCCCAAAGCAGAGCATATGGTCACCTTCATTATGACACTATGACACTGATACAGACTGATATTTAATCTGAAATTTCTCCACAATTCCTGAGCAGCACCCATTCTCTTATCGTGTATAGATACCAACACCTAACTCCAGGGAACTGGGTTATGCAAGGGTTGCTAAGGAACGAGGGGAGATGCAGTAGGTAGGGCAGGGGTTGCTTAGTAACCAGAGTCCCTTTGTGATGGAGTGGCCAGAGCAGGTCTGCAACTGATGAAGATCTGTGGAGGGAGTCAGCCCACACCAGAGCTTCCTGAAAGTGCATGTCCCTTGGCCCCTGGGCCCAGAGTGGCCAGTGCCTGCCCCTCCTCAGCTCCCGGGCACTGCCCTGCCCAAAAAGTACACCCCAAGTCCCTGAGTATCCTCAACAGTCCTTTGCTCCAACTATGCCTTCCCCACCTCCCTTGGCAAGAAGCTAATCAGATTGCTAGATTCAAGAAGGGGCAGGGCTCACCAGCAAGAGAACGGGAATCTCACCGCAGGGGAGGCAGGAGCCTCTGGGCTCACACTGACCTGGAGCTGTGAAATTTGGGCTTGGGCGGAAAGAGGGCCCCCTAGGCAAGCATCCCTGATGTATTTGCAGTTCACAGGGAAATGTCTTCCTCTCTGAGTCTCCCATTCCGGTCTTCATCCTGCCTTCACACCTGCTCATAGCTAGGGTGGCACACCTCTTCCCTTCCCAAGGGTGTGCTGGGGGTGTGGCTCTCCACACAGCAGCCTGGCTTGGGGCTCCTTTGGCTGCCTGGGTTCCTCACAGCTGCCCTTCAGAGAGCTTCACTTCAGCACAGCCTGGAGGAGTCATCATGCAGGCATTTGGAACCAGTCAGCTTTTGTAGCCAGGACTCCTCCATTCTCTGCTCCCCAGGCACAGAAGTGGCCCTGCTCTCTCCCAGACACCGTGGACACTCACGCACCTCTCAGTCAGTGCCCTGGACTAGAGCACAGACCACCTATCCCGCTGCTCCTCCCCCCCCCGTCAGACCTCCCTTCACCTTCCAGGTCCTGTTTATCTGCAGCCTCCCTAGTGATGATTCTCCCAGCCTGAGCAGAATCAGGTGTGCACCCCCGTAATGTATTGGCCTGACGAGAACCCCTGGATTCAGGCCCGGCAAGGCTCTGGGGCCCCAGAGAGGGAGCAAGTGGCGCTGCCCTCAAGGAGCCTGCTGAGCCTCTGCTTCCTCCACCACCTGGCAGGATGCTCCCAGGAAAACCTTCGTGGATTGAGCGTTTATACACGAAAGCTTGTTGTTTCAAACAAAGCCCTTTGCACAGAACATCTCTGAGAAAGTGCTTGATACACTGGGAAGTCTGCCTCCAAGAAGAGAACTGGGAGACTTCATTTTTGAACTAGTTTTGAACCACTTGAATTTAAAAATTTACCATGAGCAGATAATCTTTACTTTTTGAACATTTTGATTGTGAAATATAACAAATACATAAAAAGTATATTTGTATGTATATACATATATATACATGCAAGACACACATATCCTTTTTTTTCTTGTGGAGGTATATTCTTTTTGAAAATTTTAATTTATTTTTTAATTAAAAACTTTTTTATTGAAGTATAGCTGATTTGCAATGTTTCAGGTGTACAGCAAAGTGATTCAGTTATATATATATCTATATGTGTACACACACACACACACACACATAAATAAATAAATAAATATATATATATATATATTCTTTTTCAGATTTTTTTCCATTACAGGTTTTCCTTTTTTTTTGGCTACGCTATGAGGCATGTGGAACAATGCGGGATCCACATGAGGGATTCCCCGACCAGGGATTGAACCCACACCCCCCGCAGTGGAAGTGCAGAGTCTTAACCACTGGACCACCTGGGGAGTCCCCATTACAGGTTATTACAATATATTGAATAGAGTTCCCTATGCTATACTGTAGGTCCTTGTTGATCTATGTTATATATAGTAGTGTATGTCTGTTAATCCCCAATTCCTAATTTATCCCTCCCCCAAGACACACATATCTTAGTGGACATCATGTAGTCATACAAAAGAACAGAGCCAGCACCCCAGAAACCCCTCGGTTTGCCACTCTCCAGTCGTCCCCCCTCTTTACCCTAGGAATATCCACTCTCCTGACTTTTGTGATAATCACTGCCTTGCTTTTCTCTGCAGTCTTATCACCTCTTTGCATTCTTAAACAACATAGAGGGATTTTGCCTGCTTTTGAAACTCGTGTATGTGGAATCACATAATAAGGGACTATTTTGTGTCTGGCTCCTTTCCCTCAATGATATCATTTTTTAGATTCATTCATGTTGTTCAGTGTAGCTTCAGTTCACTAATTTTCATTGCTGCATAGTATTCCATTATATAAGTGCAACCCAATTTGTCTATCTATTCTACCATTAATGGACATTTGGCCTCGGTTCCAGTTTGAGGCTATTACAAAGCATGTTGCTGTGAACGCTCGTGTGCAGGCTCATGGTACACACGTGACAGCACTCCTGGGTTGTGAAAGTGCAGAGTCAGAGGGCTGTTTGTTCAACTTCCCTGGGCAGCGCCAAACCATTTTCCAAATTGGTTGTGTTTATACTCCCTCCAGGTTTGACTGAGAATTTCGTTGATTTCTACTTTTTCAACTATAAGCAGCTCATTAAAATTGATAATTGGTGTAATTATTAGTTTGGCATCTGGCATTCTCACTCTACTGGGAAGCTCCATGGGTGGAGGTTGGGGGCCACAGTTCACCAGGGGTCCCGGCATCTACTGCCCAGTGCCTGACACACTGCAAGCGCTCGGTGCTTGCTTCTGGAATGAATGGGAAAATAATCATGTCTACTTAATTCTGGATCTCACATTCTAATTTGCCCCTTCTATAAATAGAGAATTTTCAGGAAAGTTTCCCTGACCTGAGGCTCCCCTGTTTGAAATTCACCCTGACTGGCCTGACTCTTTCCCACTCTCTGCCACTGGCCTTGTCTGTCCTGAGGAGCTGGGGGTAGATCATCATCATGCTTGCTGATGGCCTCAGTGATAAATGAAGTTGATTCTTTCCCCAGGGCCTAGTTCAGTGAGAAGCAGACCAGTCACTGGCCGCCATGCAGGGCCTGGGTCCCCGGGGGCCTGTTCCATCCCTGTGCTGGGCTCTCTGTGCAGCTGAGCAGCAGTGGGGTAGAACAAAAGGGCACTCTGGCCAATCAGGTAGCCGTGGTCATAGGGCCCACTCATGGGTGAGTATCCTATTGCCCTGTGGGTCTTGACCCCTCACAGGGACCCGTACTTGCTCAAAAGGACCTCAGGGCTATAGAGCAGGACACAGCTTTGTTGATTTCCAGGGCTGCGGGGTAGGAGAATAGTAGCGAGGAGCTGAGGCTTTGTTCCATTCATCTCCACTGCAGGATGGGCTTTGCCATGGCTCAGCGTCTGGCCCAGGATGGGGCCCACGTGGTGGTCAGCAGCCAGAAGCAGCAGAATGTGGACCTGGCAGTGGCAGTGCTGCAGGAGAAGGGGCTGAGCATGACGGGCACCATGTGCCACAGGGGAAGGCAGAGACAGGAGCAGCTGGTGGCCACAGTAAGGGGAACATCCTGCCTGCTCAGCCCTGGGAGGGGTAGGGACCAGGAGGGGGGCTTGGAGGCCCTGGAAGGCAATCTGAGACCACAACTGCTCACAGTCTAATGGGGCGGACCTCACTGCTCACGCCGGCTCTCTGGAAAGGGGCTTGTTCATGGGAAGACCTCACTCTTACCCATCCTGGGAGATCTGTGGTTGAGGAGGGATCTAAAGGGATTTCTCCATCCCCAGCCCGCAGAGGGGTTTCCTCCTCTGAGGCCCTCAGCCCCGGAGAGCCTACCCTTGGGCCTGTCCAGGGCACTTACCTTCAATGAGAGTTTGGTTCTCACAGGAGCCTTATGGCCATTCCTGGTGGAGACAGTATCTAATTAGCAAGCTTTTAAAATAAATTTATTTATTTTATTTATTTATTTTTGGCTGTGTTGGGTCTTCATTGCTGCATGCGGGCTTTCTCTAGCTGCAGCGTGCGGGGGCCACTCTTTGTTGCACTGTGCGGGTTTCTTGTTGTGGAGCATGGGCTCTGGGCACACGGGCTTCAGTAGTTGTGGCGCACGGGCTCAGTAGTTGTGGCATGTGAGCTCTAGTAGAATGCAGGCTCCGTAGTTGTGGTGCATGGGCTTAGTTGCTCTGTGGCATGTGGGATCTTCCTGGACCAGGGCTCAAACCCGTGTCTCCTGCATTGGCAGATGGATTCTTAACCACTGAGCCACCAGGGAAGCCCCTATCTAGCAAGCTTTGCCTCAATGTCCCATGCACAGGGCTGCTCAGGGAGGACGAGGCCTCCTCAGGCCATCTCCAGGCTCATCCAGCCCTTCATGTCACCCCACCCCCCCGGGCCCTGGAGCACTGTGGGGACGTCGACTCCCATATGTGCAACTCAGCAGTCAGACCCCCGGTGGGGAGCACCCGGGCGCCAGTGAGCAGGTGGGGGACAAGGTGAGAGGCTGCCCCTGGGAGTTGGCTGAGGGGTCTGAAGTGCTCCCCCACCAAGACCCTTCTCTCCCCTCCTGACATTACTGTAAAGCGGGTGCTGACCATGTGCCCCCTGGAATGTGCTGTGATGCTCCTTTCTGGCCTGTGTGGTTTTTTTTTTTTTTTTTCGGTACGCGGGCCTCTCACTGTTGTGGCCTCTCCCGTTGCGGAGCACAGGCTCCGGACGCGCAGGCTCAGCGGCTATGGCTCACGGGCCCAGCCGCTCTGCAGCATGTGGGATCTTCCCGGACTGGGGCACGAACCCGCGTCCCCTGCATTGGCAGGAGGACTCTCAATCACTGCGCCACCAGGGAAGTCCTGGCCTGTGTGCTTTTAAAGCTGGTTCCTACACTCTCTCTGCTCTCTTTTCTCTTCCTGTCCCGTTTGCATGTATTCATTCGGCAAATATTTATCGAGGACTTGCTATGTGCCAGGCCCTGTTCCAAGCTCTGGGGGTAGAGGTGTGTGTTTAAGTCTCTGCTTGTGGTAAGAGTCAAGCATAGTAAGGTGTCTGCTCTCTGCCAACAGTTAATGTTTTTCACATCCTTTGGTGGGGACATACATTGATGGTCACGTTCCTCTTTGGTGACCGTACCTGCCACTGAGATTCTCCACCTTTCCTAGACGAGGGCTTCTCACTGTCCCTCAGATGAATCTGCTGCACCTGTCAGGCCTGGACCCACCCACCAGCTTTCCATGGGCTTGGATGTTCCAACCCACTACAGTCCACTTGGCCATCCTGCCACCTGGTCCACCAGGATCTGGGACAGACCTCGTAAAATGCCTTGAAGTTCATCTCTGGCTTTGTTATTCTCCTACGACTTTGGTTCTGTTCACTCCTGTGTTTTTTCCCCTAGCCCCTCTGACAGACCAGATGTACTGTGATGGGGTCATGTTCTTCCTGTCATTGTTAGAATCCCCTGCTGCCGCAAGCACAGGCCAAAGCTTTCCTTCTGCCTCCCCAGCTCTCTGGGTTCTGCTGACATCCTTCTCGGGCTGGTCCCTCCTGTGTATCTGCCCTTGGCCGGATGCCCTTCCCTCCACCTTCAGAAATGGCCTGAAATCCTAGCTCCCTGTGGCCTCCCCAGGCTCTTCAGCTTCCTTAATGTCTCCTAAGGCTCATTTGTGAATCTGTAGCTGGGATTTCATTGCTGACAGTCTCCTAACTCTCCTGAGTCATTTTCCCTTTTAGCGTCTCAGTTCATGGGATCATGACTCTTCTTGGAACTGTTTGAAATCTTCCCTCCTGAAGCTGGGCACACTAGATGACAGCCCGTCTTACCTTCTCTGCTGCTTGCCTATTCTCCAAGGGCTTGCTGTTCTACAAGTGCTTTTGCACAGCTGGACAGAAATTTCCCCTCCCATCACATCTGCCACCACCTCAGAGGGGAAATGCTCACAAAATGAGTTTCTCTGCTTTCACCCAAACGCGATTTTCAGCAGGTGCCCGGTGAGGAGAATTTCTTCTCGCTCATCTTATCCATGGGCCATTTTGAGCACTTCCTTCAGGCAGACCCCATTCTCTCCAGCTGGCTGGGAAATTTTGAATCTATCACCCCATCCACCTCTCCTCCATCCCGTCCCCAAGGACTCTCCAGACTCTCTGCACCCTCCTCAGACTCACAGAGCTCCGCAGAGATGCACAGGGCAAGGTCTGCAGAAAGGGCACAGAGCTTCCATGCCTTCTCCAGGCACTGCTCTCCCCCAGTCTCCATGTGTTCACCAGCCCAGAAGCTCTCTGAACCCTGCCCTTGGGGTTTTTATGAAGGCTTCAGTGCATAGGCCTGATTGATTAAATCACTGACCACTGGTAATTTAAAAAAATTAATTTTTATTGGTGTATAGTTGCTTTACAATGTTGTGTTAGTTGCCATTGTCTATTCAACTTTCAATTCCTCTTTTGCCTCCCCAGAGGTCAGGGGGATGGGGCTGAAAGTTCCAACCCTCTAATCACATAGTTGGTTCCCCTAGCAACCAGCCCCCATCCTTAGGTATTTTCCAAAAGTTACCTATTAACATACTCAGGTGTAGTTGAAAGGGATTTGTTATGAATATCAAGACATGTTTACCACTTCTATCACTTAGGAAATTCAGTGAGGTTTCCCTGGGGTTGGGATTGGTCCAGGCCACACGTTCAGGGCAGGGTGCCACCTGAAGCAGCCTGACTGAGGGCTCTGAAGTGAGGAATCAGAATTTACCAGTGAACCAAGAGCATAAGACTCTGGGGCCGAAGGTCTCAGTCAGTGCAGAGCAGGTTTTACGGGCTTGGAAGAGTTGGGGCCATGGATGGTGGGCAGTGAGGTGTGCTGAAGAGATAGATACAGACAGGCAGGGCAGGACAGACTGCTTCAGTGGGAAAGCCAGGCCCAGAGAGGTGACTTGCTGGGGTGTCCCACAGCCTTTTAATAGCCAAGGCCATGGGCAGAACCTTGCCATTGGATCTCCAGCTCCAGCCCCAAGACCTTCTCCCACACTCCACAGGGGCTGAGCTCAAAGACAGGGAAGTTGCTATGCAGGCCAGGCCAGTGCCCCGGAGGCCTGCAGGGAGACACTGAGGGTGGTGCAGCGGGACCACAGGGGCCCCCAAAGAGAGAGAGGCTGCAGAGAGGGGGCGGGGAACAGCAGGCTGACAGCAGGGTCAGGGCTGCTGACCCCTCACCCTCCTGCAATGAGTGACAGAGGTGCTGACTTCCTGGGTAGGAGTGGGGAGGGGTGTCACCAAGAAAAAAAAAGCCCTATTTCTGTACCCTGAGCAGGAGGCAGGGATTTGAGGCCTGGAAAGAAGGGAACTTTGCTTCCAATAAGGCAACGCTCAGAGAGGGGATTTGTGTGTGTGCAGTGCTTGTGTGTGTGTGTGTGTGTGTGTCTATGGTGGGGAGACCTCAGGGATGGGAAGGGCTGGGGGAGAGTACAGGAGAAAGGGTAGGGGTGCAGAGGGAGGATTTGCGCTCGATTTATGGCCCTTGCCCCTTCTTCTGTTGAGAAGCGTCTGGAAAAGCCGGCCCTGGGCTCAAGTTGTCCAGAGCCCTGGGGCTGAGGGAGTGTCCCGAATGTGGTGGGGGGGGAAGGGGTGAGGGGAGGGGGAGGGGGAAGGCATAGGGAGAATGAGGAGTGGGGCAAAGAGAAGGGCAGGCCCTTGTGTCCACCACTCACGCTGCCCTCACCTCACAGCCTCACAAGAGGACAGGGCCTCCAAGGAAGGCGGCTGCCCGGGTTGGGTGAGGACAAAGACCGGGCTTTCTGGGTCTTCCCATCCCTTTCCCCCAGAGTCCTCCTCAGGCCAAGTTTCCAGCCAGAGGCTGTGGATTGTGGATAATCAGACACAAGTGCTTCCTTGGAATAGATAACCTCAGTATTTCTTTGGCTCCTGACAGCCCTTGGGGAGGTACTGGGATGCTTTCACCTGGGCTAATAAGTGAAAAACAAAACAACGGAGTTTGACACATGAGAGTGCCAAAAATATCCTGCTGTTTCGTGGGTATTTGTGTGTTGGAAGGCCCCGGGGTGCGGGGCACAGGGGCTAATTAGCTTGCAGCTCCCACAGGAATGGGAGGGGGTTCCTCAGGATGGGTCAGGCTCTGGTGCTGGGGGCTTTGCATATCCAACTCTACCAGGGAACATTTTGTCTGTATTTATACATTTCAAGTTGACCTCTTCATCTCTGATCTCTCAAGAAAGATCTGGAAAGAACTATTAGGGCAAGGGGGAATTCTAAGACATCCTGGGATGGCCACAGGTGAGGATTATGATAAACAGGGGTGATGGCATTCCAGCCTGAGGGTTCTCTGTCTTGTGACCCTTGAGGGTACCCAGTCTTGTTTGGATGTTGGGCGGCCTGGGAATAAAAAGTGGCACAAGAGCCAGACCCTGGCTGTTTTTCTCTTGTTTTTATCCCAGACCACTGTGGTGGTGGTGGGTCCCTTGTCCCGTCACAATGCAGCCCTCACCCCTGTGCTGACATCCCCGGCTGCCTCTGCCCAGGTCCCACTTGAGGGGCTGGGCTCACGGGCAGGAGGGCAGCTTGAGGGGCAGTGTCCGGGCAGAGGCTCCTGGTGCTGCACTGGAGCAGAAGGGGTGGTCCCTGGCTGGCCTGAGGCGGAGTCCCTGGGATGAAGAGTCAAACACATGAGTTTTCATGGAGCCTGGTTCGGTGGGGTGAGGTGAGGGCAAAAATAGGTGAATGCCTGAGGCTATGCTTGGTCAATGCAGAGTTCACCAGTGAAGATCCTCAGTCAGATTTTACCAATAAGCTGAATGATCCTTTCATCTAAAGTGAATGGTCCTTTTGGCCAAGTAAGCAGTGGGGCAAACATTAGTTGATTAACAGAATAAATGAAAGATTGGGAATAGGATGCGAATTGAGGACAGAAGTGATCAGGGGAAAGGTTCAGAGCTGAGGCTACAGGCCACAGTGTGCGCTGGGGCTTCCTTACATGTGGGGATGGGACACCACGTGGAGGCAGTAGAGGGACTGAAGGAGCCCTGCTGGGCTGGGCTGTCGTGTGTGTCCTGGTTGCCTGGACTCAAGTTTAGAGTTTCCGTTGCCTCAGCCATTGAAGGCCAACAGATGCTGTCCCCTCTGCAGGATGGGTCCCTGTGAATCCCGGTGGGTAAAATGTCTTCCTTTGCTGATCATTTTATCATAAATCTTTGATGTTTTCCAACTGCAACCTGCTCCAGAGAGGTTAATTTGTCTACATACGCGCAGCTCGTAAAAGGCAACGCTGTGATTTGAATCCCCCTCTGTCTCTCAACCACCCTCCATGACAAAGTGATGGCCAGGCTCTGTCAGCCCAGTTCTCTCTGCAGGTCTGTCTTAGTTTGGTTTCACTTGAAAGCAGAGACAAGGGCTTTTGGACAGGAGATGGGAGGAAGCAGGAGTGAGGGCGGGAGTGGTGAGTGATTAGGGAAGCAAGGAAAGCCCATACAAAGACTTCCCTGGTGGCGCAGCGGATAAGACTCGGCGCTCCCAATGCGTGGGGCCCAGGTTCGATCCCTGGTCAGGGAACTAGATCCCACATGCATGCTGCAACTAAGGAGACCACCTGCTGCAGCTAAGACCCGGCACAACCAAAAAAAAAAAAAAAAGCCCGTACAGGGGTGCGCAGGGAGGGTGGCACTGCTTGCCGCAGACTCTGTTCCCCAACCTCCAACAGCCCAAGGAGAATATGGAACACCTCTCAGACGGGAAGTGTCCACCCTAAGGCTGGTAGCAGAGCGTTTAACAGAGTGCTTCATCTCCCATCCACTGAGAGCGGCCCCTGGGGTTTAGCAACACACCCATACTTCCAGTCAAAGAGAAAGATGCTTTCTGCAGTGTAGCAAGTCAAGGCTCACAGGTACGGTCCACCCGCCCATGTCAGAAATCAGGATGAAGGCAAGAGGGGTGAATCAGGGCACCTAAAGTGTCCACCACAGGTTTCCAGGAAGTAACCGTCCAGGGTCTCAAATATGTTTCAAGGACAAAACACTCAACCATTGCTCCAGTGAGGCCCCAGGGAGAAACACAATCTCTCCTCTTCCGCAAATAACAATTAGTCCACTTCCCCCAAGTGATAGCCTTCAGAAATTTTCACTGGAGGCTTTCAAGCCGCCAGATCTCAGATCTACGGTTAATAATTTGAGTGGTCCACGTGACTGTCCCATGGGGTTCTCAGAAGAAACCAGAGGATTAAAATGAGGAGAAGGCAGGAAAGGAAGATCTGAGAGGAAACTCAGAATAAACTCATTACACACAAATAGAGCTGGGCTGGGGTCTTTCAACAAGCGAATGTTCTACTTGTCAAAAAATCAAATCATTTAAATGCAACGCTTAATATGGTGAAATTTACATATTAACAATTCCCTTTGCTTTTCCCTGAGTAAAAATCAGGACGGTTTAGAATGTGAGGACCTGGGAGGGGAGGAAGGCAGGGCACCCTTTTGTCCCATTTCTGGTGACCCAGCTTCTGGAGGTAATTGACAAAAGACACTGGTGGTGAGACTAGGGCCTTGGTGACCTGGTGCACCTCAGGTGTGGGACTGAGATGTGGAGCCTTGCGGTTTAACAACTGGATATCTCAACAGTAATCTTGACCAGAGCACTGGGCATTTGGGGTCTTGAGTGTCCTGGGTTAGATTTTATCATCTAAAGCAAATGGTCCCCTTGGCCAGTTAAACAGCTTATTGAGAGCATGGTTGGCTCACATTGGGAGAGTTCCTTTTAACAGGCACAAGGAAGGAGTATGAGACGCCAAGCAAAAGAAACCATCATCCTTATCACCCAACTTCAAAACAGACCCCAACAGCCCATATCAGATTGAGTTGTCTCAGAATCCTCCTCTCACGCCTTTCTTCTCCATACTCCTGAAGTGCATCAGCTAACTCCACGCCAAACATTTCAGGGAGACTCAGTGCCCCTCTTGCCTCGCTTCACTTGTTGGGGGTTAAGAACTGAAATGTTTCCCAAAGACTGGAGTGGACCAGTAGAGATCTCTTTCGTACTCAAAGGTTCTGTAATAACACACAGGTATATGGGAGGAGGGGAGACATTGTTTTCAGCTGTATCAGCTCACACCTTAGCAGGGAGGCCGAGGGTCCTGTCAGAGGGGGAGAGAGGGTGGCAGGGAGAGGTCCCAGGTAGAGTGGAGTGGGCAGGGACGCTGCCTGTGGAGCACGAGAAGGGCAGGTGTTCTGTCTCTCAACCATGCTATCCTGACTTGCAGTTTTTGCTGGTGCAGCTAGGAATCTGGAGTTGGAATCCTCTGTGTCTGGAGAGTAGACAAGGAAGATGGCACCGCCATTAGAAAGCCGGGCTCCCCAGGCCAGTGGAATGGCTGAGGAACTGCGTCTTCAGGAGGGGAATGTCTCCTGACTCCCTTAGAGGAGCTTATTTCCCAGGAGTGTTCCTGTGAGTTAATTTCCAAGGCCAGCATCCTTTCTCCACAGATTCTTTTTATTGCCATGGAGACAGTCTGCGGCTCTGTCCAATGAAGAGTCTGAACAGCAGGCACCATGACAACCTGTGGGGGTTGGAAGGACAGCTCCAAAGCACCTCACAGACCAGAGCAAGGATGGAAGCCTGGGGACAGTATGATTGCCACAAGTGTGGCTGATGAAAGGGCACAGCTTGACTGTTCGCTGCTTTCCTCTCTGCGAGCAGCGAGCGAGGGATGGATATGACGGGTGGGTCTGGGGCTGGAGGTGTTGAGGTTTGGGGCTGCCGAAGCCCCATTCTTTTCAGCTTCATTCTTTTTCTGACTCCGTATTTTGCTTATCCCCGGCCAGGCCAGCTGATATGTGCCTGGAGCCGTGACAAAGCCAGAGCAGGGCAGATCTGTCCAGCCCTGGGTGGGGGGAGGGGGCAGAGAGGAGGAAGCAGCACATTCCTAGGAAATGACCCACAACTAAAGAAGTGCTCTTCTGTAGAAATCACCCCACTCCTCCCAGGATTGTGGAGACAAACAACTTGCTGCCAACTTGAAGTGAAGCTTCATTCCCATGTTGGGGTATACTGGCTTTGCCGATGGCAAGGTGTTGGCGGTATGAGGCCAGAGGCCTGTGCACGCTCTCTGCTTGTCCCCAGCATTTGCCCAACTCCTGCTGGAGTCTGCCAGACACAGGTGGGTCCCGTGACCTCTGTGTTCAGCCCATAGCTGGTTACTTTGCAAAGCTGGGTCAGGAGCCTTGCCCACCTCCTTCCTTCCTCCCAGGCTCTCTCTCTATTCTATCCATCCCCTGGCCCTGGGCTTCCTCACTCCCAGGCCAGTGCTCTTACCTCACTATTCCGTGGTTGGGTTATTCAAAGAATCAGCCTGTGTCTCTACTGCAGGACTCACCCTGAAGGGCTAGAGAGGAGCCGAGGGCTACTGAGATCTCTCTGTTCCTGGAGTGGCTTAGGAAAGTCACAGACATGACCTAAGGTCTGCTCAACCTGCTGGTGGCTATCCTGGTGAAGGCCACATCTCAGGAGACAGAAGGTGGTCTGTAAGAGCAACCCTCAGGACTAAACTCATAACCAAATTTTGATAATAGATGCAAGACATGACTCCAGTTCTGGAGGGTCAAGCTCTGTGTGACTCAGTTTTCTCATGTGTAAAATAGAATTAAATGAATTGACAGCTGGGCCTGGTTTATGGTAGGTTTTAGCTGTTATTATGATGTTTTATTACCAAGTCCTCATACAGAGCTTGGGAACACGACTTACTGTTCAGTTATTCTCTGCAGATGCTCCTATGCCTGCCCAGCAGGGGGTTTGCTTATTTCCATCAACTGCAGGCCTGGGGAGCAGCCTCTCCCCTGCTCTTCCACCGTGTACACCTGTTATGTGGAGATTGGTAATCCCAGCCCAGAGCTATTCATTTTCATCTCCCAGGGATCCCCTGCTGGTGTGGTTTGCACTTCAACCCATCTACATAAGAGAGCATCTCAAGAAGACAATCCTTACAGGTGACGGGGATTACAATTCTTTCCTGTGGCATCCTCCATCTTTTTTTAAAAATATATATTTTATTTTATTTATTTGGCTGCGTTGGGTCTTCGTTGCTGGGTGCAGGCTTTCGCTAGTTGGGGCGAGCAGGGGCTACTCTTCGTGGCGGTGTGTGGGCTTCTCATTGGGTGGCTTCTCTTGTTGCAGAGCACGGGCTCTAGGCGTGTGGGCTTCAGTAGTTGTGGCATGTGGGCTCAGTAGTTGTGGCTCTCGGGCTCTAGAGCACAGGCTCAGTAGTTGTGGCGCATGGGCTTAGTTGCTCTGCGGCATGTGGGGTCTTTCCGGACCAGGGCTGAAACCCGTGTCCCCTGCATTGGCAGGTGGATTCTTAACCACTGCGCCACCAGGGAAGACCCGCATCCTCCATCTTCTATCCAACAAGCATAGATCACAAGCCTCCAACTGCCCATCATAAGCCCTTTATGTTCTCATGTAACCTAGGGATCAGTTCTGTGTTCAGTGCTCTGGTTTGACAGCTGGTGGCCTTACCTCTTTGCCCAACACCTCACCTAGTATAAGTACCTTCCTCCATTTCCTCCAGCCCTCAGCTGTGCAATTAGCCTGCAACCCCTAGCAGTGGTTCTTCTGAACTAGTCCACAAGGAATGTCTTACACAAATCACCCAGAGTTTGTCTTCAGAAGCTCCTCCACCCTGGGTCATCACTCTCTGGTGCATCCTATCGCTGTATCCATGTGTTGTCTTTCTCCTCTCCCCATGTCAAAACCTGCTCTTAGGAAGTTTGCAAACTCATTCATTCTGATGGGTAAGTGACTTTTAGAACTCAGTCACTCTGACGTTTAGACAGCTTCTGGGTAGCCATCCTTAGTGTTTAATGTGGATTAACTGCATGCTCATATGTTCAATAAACATACGCTGATGATATGCTCCAGTGGATGCTGCTGTAATTATCATTGTCATTGTTGTCACTGATAACCATTTACAAGCACCTACTATGTCCCAGGTAAGATAATTGGCCATAGTAGAGTATAGTGGCCAACATCTGTGCTGGATCCTTACCCCATTTGTTATGCCAAAAATTCCAGAAGGACCAAGGATTTACATGTAAAGTAATATAACCTGTGTTGCAGCTTATGGACGAGAACACATTTTATAGCCCCACGTATAATAGTAAAAGGCAGGAAACCACCTAAATGCCCAACAATAGGCCATGATTAACAGGGGATGATTAAATAAGTTATAATACATCCATTTATGGACTACTCTGTATCTTTTTTTTTTTTTTACGTCTTTATTGAATTTGTTACAATATTGCTTCTGTTTTATGTTTTGGTTTTTTGGCAGCGAGGCAACGTGAGATCTTAGATCCTCTGACCAGGGATCAAACCTGCACCTCTTGCATCGGAAGGTGAAGTCTTAACCACTGGACCTCCAGGGAAGCGTATCTTTAAAATTTAAAAAAAAGGGGGGGTGGGCATCGGTTTGTAACTACTGATAATGGAACAAACTCCAAGATAAAAGTTAAAAGGGAAAAACGCAAGGTGTGGCACAGTGTATAGAGTGTGCTACTGCGTGTGCAATGAGAGGAATCTATAGAAGGGTGTATGCAGAGACTATTTTTAGAAGGAAAAAGGAAGTTGACAAGAGTGTTTGGTTCTGGGAGTGGGATTGTTGATCTAGGTAGGAGGATGGCTTACTTTTTATCCTCTAATGGAGTTTGGATTCTTCTTATTCCTCACCACATGTGGGTATTATTTCTTTATTTAAAAATTTAAGACATGAGCAGATGCTATGGAATCAGGTAGACTTGGACTGAAGTTGAATTTCTATCAATTTCTACCTGTGTGGCCTTGAGTGTGGTACTTACCTTCATCTAGTCTCTTTCTCTGTAGAATGGGGAGTAAGAGCACCCACCTCTTGGGCTGTGGTGAGGACTAAGGGGGAGAGTGCCTGCGAAGTTCTCAGCACAGTGCCTGGCACAAAGAAGACCATCATTTGTTAGGCGCTTTACATAATTGTATCTAATTACCACTCTGGGTGCAGTACTACTCAACTAAGCTGTGCTAAGTGCATCAAGCACCCAGCAAAGTCTGTTAATACAAAAGCAGTGGGACAATTAGGCAGCAGACAACCAATCATAACAATCCTGGAACAAAGGATCTTAGAGGAAAGCATGTTTAACTCTGCCCCAGGGGTATAGGATAGGGGTCCAGGGAGGGTTCACTAAAGAAGCGACATTTGCCGTGGGAGCTTTATAGGATGAGAAGGAGCAGCTCCAGCAGAGACACCACACGAGGAAAGGCACAGGTGTGAGCGCTTGGGTCCCTCTGTCCCTGCCATAGGAGAGCAGAGTGTGAGGGAGGGGGTGGGGGCAGGACCTCAGATGGAAACAGTGCTGGGGACAGAGGTGAAGCACCAGTTCCTCTCAACGGCAGTGCCTCGTCCCCTCCTTTTCCTTGTGGCCACCTCCTAGAGATCATAGTCTGTTTCCAGTTGCTGCAGTGGAGTCTGGGGCAAAAGCACCGGGGGCCTTTCCGCAAATGTGCTTTGGAGACTTCTCATCTAGCCACAGCCCTTGGAAGTAGCAGCAAAACGTGCTCTTTAGGGCAGGCGTGTTTCTATTCCACATGCTCCCTAATACTGCAGTCTGTTACCTCTAGACATTTTTCTTCTCTGAAATATTCACACTGAGGACTTGTATGGATGTTCTGTTTTCTCTATCAATTATATATCTGCCTATAAAATATAGACACTTTTCTCCCTTTCTGGATAAGCAGGGAAGGATCAATGCAGGGAACTGTGATTGAACCAGATGCTCTGGAAGGAGGAAGAGCTGCAACAGCTGATGGGCTTTGGCGGTCACCCTACAGTCAGAAAAGAGAGAGCCCACCCTGATTGTCAGATGATGGGTTAGCCACCCCTGGGGAAGAGCTGAGTGTGCAGCTCCCTCCCTGTCTCCCGGGTAACAAAGCCTCTGGATGACCCTGCCAACAATAATGAGATGAAAATGAAGAGCCCTGCAGTATAATGAGCGCGATAAAAATAGAGACTTGCTGAGTAAAGGGCCGGCCGCCATGGAGAAGCGGGAGGAGGAGACAAGCCTGGAGCAGGTGGACGGGGCCTCTCAGCCAGACTCCCTGCTCTGCGGCTATGACTCTAACAGGCCAAGGCTGGTTAGGGCTCTGTAGGTGGGGTGGTAAGGATGTCAGAGAGGGATTAAAGAGTGGGCCTGAGTGAGCATCCCGAGCAGACTCTATCCTGGTCACTGTGACTCTGAGCTCCACAGGGGATGGACAAGGTGTGGCCAACATGCACGCTGATGGGGGTTGTGAGATTCCTGCCCTTAGCTTGAACCCCTTGCCTGTCAATGACCATCAATCAGAAAATGCTCTGAGTTAATGTACCAATTTTTTTCAAAACATGGCACCCCTTGTCTGTAGTGTATAGTGTAAGAAGCCTGCTAATTATGCTTGCCTTCCTTCCATCCCCCTCCCTCCCTCCCTCCCTCCTTCCCCCCTCCTTCCCTCCCTCCCTCCTTCCCCCCTCCCTCCCTCCCTTCCTCCCTCCCTTCCTCCCTCCCTTCCTCCCTCCCTTCCCCCCTTTCCTTCCTTCTTCAGTTGGCAGCTTGGAGTATTTGCCAGGAGAGGCAGCTGCTCCTACAGAAGGAGGGCTCTGGGCATTGCAGGGACAGCTGCGTGTGATGCCTTCTGGCACCTTGTCCCTCTGCGGTCTTTATTTTTTACAGTATTTTGTAAAAGAAAAATTAAAATTTATTTTTTATATTCAGCCACAAGAAAGATATCCTCCCGTATGTGCCAACATGGATGGGCCTTGAATACATTATACTAAGTGAGATAAGCCAGGCAGAAACAAGTACTGGCGGCATCACTTATATGTGAAATCTAGAAAAGTGAAACCTGTAAAAAACAGAGAGTAAAGTGGTGGTGACCAGGGGATGGGGGTGCTGATAAGAGTGATGGTGTTTAAGGGTACAAACTTGAAACAAGTAGAAAATAAGCTGTAGAGAGCTAATGCACAGTATAATGAATACAGACAATAATATTGTACTATAATTGTATAATGTGATGAATAGTGCTACACTGGCAATCATATTACCATATATAAATGTATGAAAGTAACACACTGTACACCTTATACTTACAATGTTACATGTCACATTCATTCAATTAAAATATCCACAAAGCTTATTTTGTAAGTAATACATGCATATAGTACAAAATTCAAAAGGAACAAAAATTATACAGTAAAAGTGAATATCTCTTTCTTCTCCCCAAGTCACCACTTCCTAGAGGCACCATTGTTAGCAGTTTCTGTGCAGGTTTCCGGAGATGTTCTAAGCATATATAAGCACATGTCCCCCCGTGCCCCCCACCAACATGCATTTTTTTTTTTTTTTTTTACCTAAGTGCTAAAAACTGTATCAGTCAGAGCCCTGACAGAAAACAGGCGGCACACATAACATGAGTCATTTGAGTTGACTTTAATGAATGGACTGCTTGCGAAAGTGTGGGCAGGACATAGGAGAAGCCCAGGGAGAATGCAGTAACCAGGGCCAGCAACAGTTGAGTGAGATGGCGCAGTGACCCAGTGTGAGCAACACAGAGAGCTGGGGCATCCCAGGGAAGAGACAGGGGCTAAATACCCATTCCATGCTCTCCTCCCTCCCTGCGCCCCAAAGGCTGAACCCAACCCAATCATTAAATCTAGGTGATGGATCTTCTTACATGCTGAAACACCCTCATAATAAAAAAACTTAAATGTCCAACCAAGATAATCAACAAGAGAGTCTGTACTCTCAGGCAGAGAGTGAGGCCAGAAGGGGAGGATGGGTAAGGAGGGCAAGCTGTGGTATGACACCAGTACGTGCACTCAGCCCCTTCACCTGCACTTAAGAGTCTATCTGTACATCTAGCTTCATTCTTTCTGGTTGCCTAGAGCATTCTACAATATTCCTGCCCTGGAACACTATACCATATATATATATATACTATATACAATTATATATGCCATATATAATATATACCATGTAAATATAAGTATATATGGTATATGAGAATTCTCTGTTGGTCCAGCGGTTAGGACTTGGTGTTTTCACTGCTGGGGCCTGGGTTCAATCCCTGGTTGGGGAACTAAAATCCCACAAGCTGCATGGTGAAGCCAAAAAATACATATAGATGTTGTAAATATAGGTATATGTAAATTATACATACATATATATATATAAAATCCCTCACTGATGGACTTGAAAATTGTTTCCAATCTTCTGCAAACAATGCTGCAAGGCATATCCTTTTACTTGGTCGTTCCACACAGCACGGATATGTACAGAATAAATCCTAGAGAAGAGATTGTTAGATCAAAGAGTGTATGCTTTTGATAGATACTGCCACATCACCCTGCATAGTCTTTGTACCAATTTACACACATATCAGCAATGTATGTGACTCCTGTGCAGTGTCTGAACATCTGAGTTACAAAGATGTGAATAAAGTTATTACAGCATCTTTCTGGCAGTGTCTGTACCTTCACAAAATGCAAACTTCTCTCTTTTTTTGGAAACTATGAAAATACACATTTCCCCTTTGTTTTCTGTCATTTCTTTCAGATTTATTCAGCAGGGATAAAATTCGTCCACTCCTGAATGGAATTCTGCTCCTTCTTTGGGAAGTCTTGTGTCACTTTAAGTCACAAATAACAACTTCAATTTAGAAGTTAAAAGTTTCCTATTTATCTTTCTGTGCATGAACAAACCAACTATATATATATATATATATATATATATATATATATATATATATATATATATATGTAAGACACTTAGGAGACAGTTAAGGAAACTGTATATGTGTCAGGCACCAGGGGACTCCAGAGAATCACCATTAATGCCACTAGGTGTGAGAGCGCTGCTGCGTCTGCAAGAAAGCACCCATGTTCTCCGCAGAAGCAGTCTCAAGTATCTAGAAATATGGAATCCCTGATGTCTGTAAGCTACCCCAAAACACCTTAGAAAAAAAGATGAAGCAAATATACAAACATTAACAATCATTAAATCTAGGTGATGGATCTTCTTACATGCTGAAACACCCTCATAATTAAAAAACTTAAATGTCCAACCAAGACAATAATCAACATTTCACACTGCACTCTTAGGTAAGACTTCTCCTCCTCCTTCCCATCTTCCCCTCCTCCTACTCTCCCACCTCCTCTGGCTTCTGTTCCTCTGGCTGCTGCCCCCATCCCACCCCATCTGGATCCGGTGGTCACCAATACACCAACAATCGGAACCTCTTCACTCTTCATGTGCTATTCTTGGGAACATCTTAGAATGGCTCCAGCCTGGCTTCGCCTCTGCTGAGTGGCAAACATTTATTGTATGGAAAACCCTCAACCCTCTAACAAACCCTGGCAATGCAGGTCCCGTGTCCTGTGGCCACAGGCAGCTTAAGCTTTCTTAGGCCTGAGTTAGGCAGGAGTCTCGGATCCACTCCAACTGCAGATAACACACACCAGGCTCTCCAGTGGGCCATGGAAGCCAGCTCTCAATAGGTTTACGTTGGAAGGTAGTTTTCTATCCTTTCCCTGGAGATTGGGGAATGAGAAAGTATCAGCATTCTCCAAAGAAATCTCATAAATCCTCCCAATATATCTCTTAGACAATACACTTTCCCCCCACCATGATGTTGAATATATCTTAGCATTATTAAACATTTACCTTCCATTACATACATTTGAAGTTTTGTCCATATTTACATAGTAGGATTTACTACATTAAATTCCATTTGTTTATAACTGTGTTAGACGAATGTTATTTTTATTATCTATTGTTACAGTGGCTTAAACCAGCCAACATTTATTATCTCATACAGTTTCTGAGGGTCAGGAATCTAAGGCTGGCTTAGTTGGTGGCTCAGGATCTCCCATGAGGTTGCAGTAGAGACGTTGGCCAGGTCTGCAGCCATCTGAAGGCTCAACTGGGACTGGTGGGTCCACCTCCAGAGGGCTCACTTACGTGGCTGAGCCTCAGTTTCCCACCAAGCAGCCTTCTCCATAGGGCTACTCAAGACAGACAACTGCCTTTCCCTTAAGTGAGTGATCTGAGGGAGCAAGGGAGAAGCCATAATCTTGGTCTTATATGGCTAAGCCTTGGAAGTGGCATGCCATGGCTCCTGCCATATTGAAACTGCAGAAATGTGTCTCGGGGGGCTCCAAGGAGCTCCAGTTCTTTATGTCTCAGCACAGAAAGAATTCAGTGAGAGGCAAAGTGATAGATAAGAAGTGCTTTATTAGAATAGGACGTTTGTGAGGCTTACAAGTGGGCAGGCGAGAGGGTGCTGCATCCAGAATTTGGTGGGCTACAGTTTTATAATCAAAGGAAAAGTGGGGAGATGGAGAAGACCACCTTCTTCCTCATTCTTTTAAAAAATTTTTAAAAAAATATCTTTATTGGAGTATAATTGCTTTATTTATTTATCTATTTATTTTTATTTTTGCCTGCATTGGGTCTTCGTTGCTGCGCATGGGCTTTCTTTAGCTGTGGAGAGTGGGAGCTACTCTTCACCGTGGTGTGCCGGCTTCTCATTGTGGTGGCTTCTCTTGTTGTGGAGCACGGGCTCTAGAGCGTGGGCTCAGTAGTTGTGGCACACGGGCTTTGTTTCTTTGCGGCATGTGGGATCTTCCCAGACCAGGTATTGAACCTGTGTCCCCTCCGTTGGCAGGCAGATTCTTACTCACTGTGCCACCACGGAAATCCCCTTCTTCCTCATTCTTGAGTAGACGTCACACTTCTATCATCAGCTCCTCCTCCACATCGGGTGGGGGAGTTTTCTTGCTCCTACATGGTCAAACTGGGACTGTCATGGTGCAATGGAAATGAGCAAAAAAGCGGTAACATATATTAAAATATGGTAAATCATCTCAGGTTTCAGTATAATGTCACCTTTTCATTATATTTTTGTTTTTACTGTGTGCAGAGGAGCATGTCCTAGGAATCATTAACTTACTGACCTCACGGGGCAGGATGTGGTTCTCAGTCACAATTCTTTTATTGTTTTGGGCATGTCTTCATGCTTCTGTTGCATGGTTTTGCTGATAAGCAAGCCTGCTTGGTTTTGTGGTTAAGCAAACCTGCTTTCTTGAGTGATCGTTAACTTACAGGGGTCTCCCAGCTTTTTTTCTCTACTTACAATCCCTTAGTGGGATTAACTATTTAATCACCTAATTTTTGTTCCTTTACTCTGTCCCTATCAATATGCTATTGGTTACAGAGTTCAACCATGGCACATGTGGAAGGGGACAAGGGTGTGATACCAAGAGGCAGGGTCATTGGGACCATCTTGGAGGTTGCCCACCACACCTATTGATGTCATCCTGCACGTGTCTTAGCTGTCAGTGTAAGTTGTGTCTTGTGGACTCATGACGCACAGAGTTGTATTCTGTGGAAGAGAATCCCTCCAAGGGTTTTTTTTTTTTTTTTTTTTTTTTTGAGGTACGCGGGCCTCTCACTGTTGTGGCCTCTCCCGTTGCGGAGCACAGGCTCCGGATGCACAGGCCCAGAGGCCATGGCTCACGGGCCCAGCCTCTCCGCGGCATGTGGGATCCTCTTGGACCGGGGCGCGAACCCACGTCCCCTGCATCGGCCCGCGGACTCTCAACCGCTGCGCCACCAGGGAAGCCCGCCTCCAAGGTTTTGAATGTGTCACTTGGTCACTGGGTACCAGTACTGAGTGGCGTCTGTGTCTCCCAGAGGTCACAGTGATAATAGCACAGGCATTCTCTGCAGCGAGTCTGAGCCAGAGGATAAATCTTCCAGACAGACCCTACTCTGTGTTCCTAATTTCCCCGCATAGTGTCCAGTGCTCTTTCATGCCCTTACCATCGAATCTCTTATAAACAGAAGGTCCTGGGTGGCCTGGCATGTCCAGACATGACTGAATCCTAGCAGGGATTAGGCTCAGGCAGGTACTTTTAACCGTTCCCCACCAACCCCGAGCACAAAAATAAGAAGCTCTGTCTACAGGGATGAAGGTGATAAACGGGGACAAAGTAGCAGTGGAGTTGTGCTCAGGTCGGTGCTTAGGGCATCCATCTCCCTGTCACAGGGGGAGTGAATCCTGACACAGGGCGGCTTCCATGGAGGGGAAGAAAAGACACCAAAAGCAAAGGTACAGAGGATACACCTTTCCCCCCACAGAGGACCTTTAAGCAATCTGTGAATTTAGTGGTCCTGCCACACCATGGACCTGATTCCCTAGGAGAAGGAAAGGGAGAGAGAAAGGGAAATTTCTTCTTGAATCTGGGGAGACATTCTCTACTTGGCACTTATACTTACTTGAATTATCTACTTGACACTTATACTTAACTTGAAACAGAACAGAAAAGAAAGTACAATCCAAACTGACTCAACACCCACTTTTTGGGTCATTGGCCTTTCCTGCCCTGCCCTACACTAACAATGGGCTTATCCCTGTTAACCTGTTGCTGCAGGTTCTGGTGATGGTGTGGTTTCCACTCGGGTCATTCCCATGGAGGTCATGGTTGAAGCCAAAAGGAAAAATGAGCTTTCTGTTTTCGACCTTTCTGAGGCACTTCATTTAAGGCTTGTCTCTTTAAACAGCATTGAGCTGAATTTAAAAAAAAAAAAACAAAAACCTGATCTGAGACACCCCATTTTTAAATAGGTGAGTTTAGTTTGATTGCATTTTTTGCAATATCTGATGTATTTAGATGTTTTTTCTTTACCAGACTTTTCTCCCATTTCTCTTTTTCTTTTCTCCATTCTTACCTTTTGTTGGATTAATGAAGTTTTCTTGTCTCTTTCACTGATCAGAAGTAGTGACTTCTATTTATACATCCATTTTTGTGGCTAGGTAAAACTTTAAAAAATGTGCACACCTAACTATATCTTTCTATAAAAGTCAAAAGTTAATAAAAATGATGATCCTTCTCCTCCACTAAAGATGTAACATGACTTAATTTCCCTCTGCAATCTTTCCTCTTAAATTCTACATTATAGTTGTCTAGTATTTAAATTCTTATATGCTTTTAACCTCTCAATAGTTACGGTTTACCATCAGTCACAGATTAGATTTGCCAATGTGTTTTATTGCTTTTTTGGCCACTACTGCCTCTTGCATTCCATTCTTCCTTTCTGGTTCATTTTCTTTTTTGCTGAGGTAATACTTTTGAAGTTCTTTCAAGTTGTTCTTTCTCTCTGATGCCCTGTAATTGCACTCTGATGTCTCCAGCAGAGGTGAGCATTCATCTTTGTGTTGCTTGATATTTGGTGTATTCCTTCAATTCTGGAAAGTCTCAGCCATATTTCTCAACAGGACAATGTCATAGAAGTCTCTGGAGATGGGGATGACATTGCATTGGATGGTCACAGAAGGGTCTCTGTGGAGGGGATGTGGGAGCCAAGATGTAAATGGCTAGGAAGAGCCTTCCTGGTGAGAGTAGTGTTCCAGGTGGAATGAAGGGATAATGCAAGCACTTGGTGGGATTCAGGAATCCAAGGAAGGCCCATGAGACAAGGACGGAGTGAGTGGGGGTGGGTGGCTGGAGATTAGATTAGATTAGATTAGATCAGAGAGGGAGGTAGGAGCCAGCTGGGTAAGGGTTCCTGGTCTCTTCAGAGGGGTCTGAGTTGACAGATGAAAGCGTTCCATGTGAGATTTTGTGGCAGAGACACCTAGCTGTTTACCAAAATCCACTGGTTCTTTCTTTCTTAGGCTCCCAGCAATATTATCTGCTGTGCAGTTGGGTGTGGCCATGTGACTGAGTTCTAAATGAAGGAATGGGAGCAGAAGTGACGTCTGCTACTTCCAGTCCTGGCCCATAAAACACTCCAACAAGTTCTCATCCTTGCTCATTTTCCCCTGTCTGGTTGACTGAGATGGAAACAACCACAACAATGGTGAAACCTCCGTGTTGAAGGTGGCAGAGTTGCCATTAGTCTGGGTACCTGAGTGACCTTATGGAGCAGAGCTCCCACCCCCATTCTCAACCTAGCCTTTCTGACCTGGAACTGCCCTGGAGTGACACATGTGAAAGAAATCAACACCCTGTTCTCCAAACCATGGAAAGCTTCTTATTGCAGCACAGCCCAACTAATGCTGCCAGGAGGACCTTGGCAATGAAGGCTGAAGTCCCATGGGTCACAGGAGAGAGGATGGAATGTTCAGGGTAATATGAAATTATATAGATTAATAATGTCAGAGATGGAATGGCTTGCTGAGGGACTATGACTCCAAGCTCACCTTTTAACAGATGAAATAGTCATGGCACAGAGAAATTAGCTGCTCTTCCCAAAGACACTCAATGGGAAAGGCCAGATTATAAAGCAGAACTCCCAATTCCTAGTCCAGAGTTCTTTCCTTGAGATTGCAAGAAGAGAGGTGGGAGACTTGGAGGAGAGGGGTGAGTGAAATTAGGTTCACTGGCCACCTGAGGGCTAAGATTTTCATGGGTGCCTTTAGGACACCTCAGCAAGAACCTTAATTAGCTGCCCCTTTAATTCTTTGAACAAGTTTGTTCTCCCTTCCTGTGGCTGAGGATACTCGAATCCTGGCAATGATGTTTTGGGCTCAGTATCAGTTTAGAGACTCAGCAGGAAATGGGTAATAACTCAAACTGGGTAATTGTAAACAGTTTTTTTACTTGAACACCCCTCAAAGGTTTAAGGGGTTTAGGAAACCAACTAGGATGGTGCAGTACCCTTGGGCCTGCAGTGATGCTGAGGGATATATTTGTTGGTGTTGTAAAAAGTTAACACAAATCTAGTGTTTAAAACAACACGAATGTAGTATCTCACATTTTTAAGGGGTTAGAAATGTGAAGTGGATCTCACTGGGCTAAAATCAAGGTATTAACAGGGCTGGGAAGTTCTAAGGAAGAACGGTTTCCTTGACTTTTGCACATTCTTTGGCTCCTGGTCCCCTTCCATCTTCAAAGCCAGCAATGGCTGGCTTTCCAATGATGTCATTTCCCCACTTCTGACTCTTCTGCTTCTCTCCTCCACTTTTAAAGGATCCTTGTGATGATACTGGGCCAACCTGGATAGTCCAGGATAACCTCCTTATTTTAAAGCCAAATGATCAGCAACCTTAGTTCCATCTGCAACCTTAATCCTCCCCTTGCCATATAAACTAATATTCTCACAGGTTCTGGGAATTAGGAGATGGACAAGCTTGGGTGCCATTATTCTGCCTATTATAAAGGGGCAAGGGCAGGGACCAGCTACTGGAACCCAGAGGAGGTAGCTGTATGGAAAGAAAGGGTCACCTAACAGGAATGTGACCTTTCTGAGACTGGACCCCCCAAATCAGGAGTGGTAGATATCCTCTGGCCACTTTTCTACCTGGCCACAGTGGACCAGGAAGCAAAGGAAGGACTTATTGTGCTGGTTGGGTGATTAATCCTGATTGGCATGAGGAACTAGGGATGCTTCTATGCAAGGGAGCAGCAAAGAGAATTTCCAGAACTCAGGGTGTTGATATGGGTGTCTCTTAGTACTCCTATCTCCTATAATAACACAGGAATTACAACAACTACATAACCATGGGAATAATCACGGGAATCATAGTAACTACAACCCACCAAGGGCAGGAAGAAAAGGAGCCTGAAGGTCTGGGCAATCAATCTGGACCAGCCTAAATGTGGTCAGGAGATAAGGGATATTTAGAACGGGTGGTGGAGGAGAGAGATGATAATTATCAGTTATGACCTGGGACCAGGTGCAACAGCAAAAACTCTTGTTTCAGACTCTTGTATCTGAATTCTTCCAGGGGATTGCAACTGGCCATCACCTTAAGGGACTCTGTGACTACTGATTGGACCCCATGCCTCCTGCTTGGGGAAGGAGTGAGAGCATCTTGTACTCACAAGAAATGGAGTCCCTACAATGTACTATGGGAGTCAATACGATGGGAATGAGTGACTCTGAGTGGTGCAAGGGCTGGGTTATATTTGATTCAAATCTATGTTCACCCTCAGATTGCCTCGGTACCGACAGCCTCCTGGCTACTGCTGACACTACCAGGGGCTGACCATCACTTTCTCTGGGAACTGTAAGTCCTTCACCTTGACTGCCACCAGACAGCCAGGCTGAACATCCATGATCCCAGAGTTTCTGGCTCCTCCCACCACATCCAGACTTGGATGAAACGTCACACTGACTCTCACTGCAGAAAGAGCCACCTGACAACCCCAGGGGGCGTTGGGGAGTTAACTTCCGGTGGACTGAAATTTCACTAATGGAAAGCAAGAGATGAGAGGGAGATTGGCAGATAAATTCCCCTTCCTCCTCCCTCCCATGGCTATCATGTCTCTTTGCAGTCTGTTGGGAGAAGAAGCATATGCCAGCCAGACAGGCTTGCTGAGTAACCTTCTGTGATCTTTGAGGCTTAGCATAAAGTGTCAGCCAGAAGGACAACGCACCATTTCACACTTCCTCTCGTTTCCTTGCTTCACTTCTCCTTTTCTCAGCCTTGTTGCCCTCTGTTTGCACTTCCCAAATGTAATCGTTAATTTTACGCTTCAACCTGCCTGGACCATGGTGCCCAGTCATGTGATTAAACTTTATTCTGTGAGGAGATAAATTTATATATTTGTGAGGATATTTTGGGGATGAAATAAACATGTAAATCAGTGGACTTTGAGGAAAGCAAACTCTGCCCCATAATGTGGGTGGGCCTCATCCAGTCAACTGAAGGTCTGTATAGAACAAAGGGCTGACCTTTCTTGAGCAGGAGAGGTTTCTGCAGCAGACAGCCTTTGGAGCGAAATGCAGCATCAACCTTACCCTGTGCCTCCAGCCTGCTGGCCCACTCTGCAGATTTTGGACTTGTCAGCCCATAACTGCAATCGCGAATTCCTTAAAACAAATCACTTTTTATGTAAATCCACATCCTATCAGTTCTGTTGCTCTGGAGAACCTTGACTAATACACCAAATGAGGCTTGAACTCTTTCTTCCTTGCTTTAACCTCTGTTTTAGAGGGAATTAGGTCAAAATAAGGTCCCTGATTTTCATGGACCTGAAACCTCATTTCCATCCCCATGTGAATATTAAAGCCCCAACCCTGGACCCTAAGGGTTTATCTCCAGGTCCAACACTCCACTGATGGCCGTAGTTTCACCTTCTTTACCTAATGGCTTTGGTTTCCCTATTTGTTTCTGGGACTTGAAAATTTCATATTATTTATTAATTCCTATTATTTTATCATAAAATTGCTTTGTATTAATTTCCTTCCTCAACCACATATTTCTAATATTATTATCTGTTATGCAGTATCTCTCTGTATTTGTTAGCAGGAGGGTCACCCTGGCTCTGATCAGAATTCCTCATGTAATTTGCATGTTGTCTTTTACATGTGTATAACAATATAAACAACACAAGTTGTTTAACAATAACAAACTCTTCATATATGTGTGTATGTATATGTGAGGCTCATAATTTCTATCATATGGGGATTTCATTTTCCTGACCATTGTACTAGTGTTAGATATTTAGATTGACTTTCATTTTTACTATTATCAATCGTTTTATGGTGAATGTATTTATGGACTAAGCTCTTTTAAGTATTTAGTATTATGCCTCTAGTATAGATTCCAAAAAGTAGAATCACTGCATCAAAGAATATAAACATTTAAAAATCCAAATCGCTCTCATGAATTATGCTTTCATGTGACTTCACTCTAGACATCTTGATTGAAGTTTGCATGCACTTGTCTCTTCTGACTTTGATCTGTTCCCTAAAGTGAATTCTTTAGCTAGCTACTCTCATCCATTAAAGATTTCTTTTTACTGGTTTAAGTCTCAGAGGGCAGGCATCTACAAGTTTTATCTTTCTGGGTCTAAGGACACAGTCATGTTACTGAACAAATATCTCACATATGCTTCCATAGCTATTGCTTTGGATTATATCTTTTTTTAAAAAATAAAAATATTTACTTATTTGGCTGCACTGGATCTTAGTTGTGGCATGTGGGATCTTCGTTGCCACATGCAGGATCTTTAGTTGAGGCATGCAAACTTTTGGTTGCGGCATGTGAGATCTAGTTCCCTGACCAGGGATCAAACCAGGGCCCCCTGCATTGGGAACATGGAGCCTTAGCCACGGAACCACCAGTGAAGTCCCCTGGATTATATCTTAATGCCATGATAAGTGTATGGACATTTACTTCAGTTTACAAGAAAACCAAAATTGTAGCAGAAAGGTTAGGAGACTGGGGTTGGACACACCTGGATACAAATTATAGCTCCACTACTTACTTGCTTTGTCACTTTGACAAATTATTTATACTCACTGATCTTTAGATTTTCCATCTGTCAAATGGGAGTAAAAATAATACCTAACTCAAAAGGCTGCCGTGAGAATTAAATGAGATAATGAACCTAGAGCCTTGGATATACAGAAAATAAGGCATATAACAAGTCCTCACAGAGGTAGCTGTCATTAATAAGCAGACATCAGATTCCGCTGGCCCCTCCCTGTGGCCCCCATAACCTGATGGTATATCCAAATCCCATTAGGGTACATTTTGTCATGCCCTCTTTTTTGCTTCTAACAGCACTTTATAGATTAGCTAAGTGTAATATAATTACCTGTTTTTTTTTGTTTTTTTTTTTTAGATGTTGGGGATAGGAGTTTATTAGTTTATTTATTTATTTTTGCTGTGTTGGGTCTTCATTTCTGTGCGAGGGCTTCCTCTAGTTGTGGCAAGTGGGGGCCACTCCTCATCGCGGTGTGCAGGCCTCTCACTATCGTGGTCTCCCTTGTTGCGGAGCACAGGCTCCAGACGCGCAGGCTCAGTAGTTGTGGCTCACGGGCCTAGTTGCTTCGCAGCATGTGGGATCCTCCCAGACCAGGGCTCGAACCCGTGTCCCCTGCATTAGCAGGCAGACTCTCAACCACTGCGCCACCAGGGAAGCCCAATTATCTGTTTTATTCTATTTTCATTTTAGTCTTTTAAAAATTGTTTAGTTTTTTAAAAGTTAAAATATTATAGATACTGCTAAGTCCTTAAAAATTTTTTAAAAATTGTTGCTCAATGCACATAACGTAACATTTACCATCTTAATCATTTTGAGAGTACAGTTCATTGGTATTAAGTACATTTATAATGTGCAGCCATTACCATCATTCATCCTCATAGCTCTTATCATCTTGTGAAACTGAAACTCTATATCTATTAAACAATAACTCTCCATTTCTCCCCTCCCCCAGCCCCTGACAATTACCCTTCTACTTCCTGCCTCTATGAATTTGACTCCTCTGAGAGCCTCATATAAGTGGAATCTACCTTATTTGTCATTTTGTGATTGGCTTATTTCACTTAGCATAGTGTCCTCAAGGTTCATCCATATTGTCATATATGTCAGAATTTCCTTCCTTTTTCAGGCTGAATAATATTCCATTGTATGTATAGACCACATTTTGCCTATCTGTTCACACTAAATCCCCTTTGGCAACATTGCCACTCTCTCATCCCTCTCCCTCACAACCCAAGTTATCCAAACTCAGGAACTTAATATTTTTCCTTCCAGACCTAAACCTTTTTTTATTCAAATATTTGTATTCACAGAAAATATATAGTAATTGTATGATGTTTTACATAATTAATATCAGACTGCATATAATATTTTGCATCTTGTGCTTTTCACTTAATGTTTTTTAATTTATCCATGTTGATACACACAGATCTAGTTGCTCCATTTTAATACTGCATAATTTTTCCATTTTATGGATATGTTCCAAGTTGTATTTACCTATTCTCCTATTGATCCCAAGGATTTGAGCCCAGTAACTTTGATAGCTTTCTAATACCTTAAAATACATAAAAAATATTTTGTCCAGTTTTTCTAGTCCTTAGAGGGGGAGCTAATCTTGGCTTTGCTTGCAGCTCTTTATTCTGCAAACCAAATACACAAGCATATACCCACAGAATTCTTTACAAATCAAGCCACAGAAAAATGTCAATAAAATTTTCCACTCGACAGAGAAAGAGAGAGAGAGAGAGAGAGAGAGAGAGAGAATGAACTACATTTTCTGACTTCAATTCAGCAAAATTAGAAATATAAATAGCTAACTCTATTAAGTACTTAATAAGTGCCAGGCACAAATCTTGATGCTTTAAACATAGTAAGCCATTAAATTGCATCTAATCAGCTCGATAATCCCATGAAGTACGAATATTATTATCATACACAATGAGGAAACCGCGGTGAAATAACTTGCCCAGCTTTTCACAGGGTGTCATCGGTAGAGCAAGGATTCAGAAACAGAGTAGCAATCTGATTCCATAGCACTTGATCACTTCATTACACTGTTATATTGAAAGTAGAATTAGAAAAAATGAACAAATACTTGCAAATTAAAAGTCAAAGAGAGACAGTAGAGACGATTCTATGGTGCAGACACAAAAAAAGAAAAGTCTGAAAGTCTAAAAATATGTCTACTGGAAAACCAGAAGACATTACTAAATGAAGGCTAACTGAGAGGGAAGGTGTAGGAAAAAAGAAGCAATGGTAGGGGTTCCCTGGTGGTGCAGAGGTTAAGAATATGTCTGCCAATGCAGGGGACATGGGTTCAAGCCCTGGCCCAGGAAGATCCCACATGCTGCGGAGCAACTAAGCCTGGACGCCACAACTGCTGAGCCTGCGCTCTAGAGCCTGAGAGCCACAACCGCTGAAGCCCTGTGCCTAGAGGCCATGCTCCGCAACAAGAGAAGCCACTGTAGTGAGAAGGCCACACACCGCAATGAAGAGTAGCTCCTTCTCACCACAACTAGAGAAAGCCCGCTCACAGCAATCAAGACCTAATGCAGCCAAAAATAAAAATAAAAAAATAAATAAATTTATTTTTTAAAAAAGAAGCAACGGTAATTATTGAATTTTGTAAAATATTTTGGTAAATGTAACTTTTAATTGACAGTAAATTTCTTGTTAATATACTTTATGTGTTATTTTGAAAGTAAAATAAAGTCTCTAAACAGGTTGTATCCAAAATGGGGTGCATGTACGCCACAGGGTTAGCAAAATGATCTCTTGGTGTTCAGAAAAAATATTAGAATTTTTATCTTTATATTGTATTTCTTCTTTTTTATATTTTTGTATATATTTTATAATTTATGTAATATGTTAGGTGATACATGTATATAAACTATAAATGAACAAAAACATACATTGCAGCTGTATGCTCAGAGTTTATTAATTGGGTATTTGGGATTTTTGGACACCAGTGTTCTAGACAAAATAACAAAGAGGATTGGGCTGGGGGTTATTCAATGGGAAATGAAAGTATGCTAATTTGGGGGTCTATTTTGTGAAAGGACAGAAATACTTAAAACATTAGATTTTATTAGAAAATTTTATGGCTAGCTAGATGTTAAAATTTAAGGACACTTACCAAAATTAATGTAAATAGCCATAGCTTCTGAACAATCAGAGGTAAAAAGATAAACCTTTATCAACCTGACATTAGTCAAGGAAAGAGCCAAAAATTTTAAAAAGCAAAGAAGAAAGAATAAGGATGGACTTGAATGATAGCCCTCCCCCACCCCCCACCCCACCTCCGCCCCAAAGATATGTCCTTGTGCTAATCCCTGGAATTTGTGAATGCAAACTTATTTGCAAAAAAAAGTCTCTGCACATGTAATTAAATTAAGGATCCCTAGATGAGATCATCCTCAATTATCTGGGTGTGACCTAAACCCAGTGATAACTGTCCAGAGGCACACAGGGCGAGGAGTTGATGGTCATATGAAGACAGAGGCAGGATGGGAGTGATGCAGCAACAAGTCTAGGGATGCCAGTAGCCACCAGAAGCTGGATGAGGCAAGGAATGGAATCTCCCCGAGAGTTTCTGGAAGGAACTCAGCCATGCCAACACCTTGATTTCAGACTTCGGGCCTCCAGAACTGTGAGAAAATAAATTTCTGTTTTTTTAAGTTTTTAGTTATTTGTTAGAGAAGCCCTAGGTAAACATACAGTTGATAAACAGAAAACACAATAGAATATAGTAAAAATAAGTCCAAATTTATTGCTAATCACAGTAAATGAGAAGTAGATAAACTCATCTATTAAACAACTCGCAGGTTAGATTTTAAAAGGAATATACAATCCAGTTATATGCTGATTACAAGAGGCTGAGTGGAAAGAGTGATTGTGGAGGTTGTAAACATAAGGATGGGAAAAGATATACTGGGTGATTACTAACCAAGAGAAAGCCGGAGTAGCAATATTAAATCAGACCATATAAAATTTAAGACAATAAAGAATTAATAGAATAAAAAGGGATAGCACATAATTATATGGGGAAGAGTCCACCAAGAGGGCTTTATTTATTTGCAAGAAAAGTTAAAATACAAATAACAAACTAGAAGAAAGTATTTGCAACTCATATTATAGACTAAGGCCTAATTTTCCTAATGGATAAAGAACCCCTACAAATCGATAAGAAAAGGACAAGAACTCTTAGGGAAAATGGTCAAGGAAAATGAATGGACATTCACAGAAAATGTTCAATTTCACTAGTATAGAAAGAAATACAGTTTAAAAAAAATTTATTATTATTATTATTTTGGCCATACCACATGGCTTGCAGGATCTTAGTTCCCTGACCAGGGAGTGAACCCATGCCCTCGGCAGTGAAAGCGCAGAGTCCTAACCACTAGACTTCCAGGGAATTCCCAGAAATGCAGTTTTAAACTGAAATACCATTTAAAAATTATCAGGTTGGTAACAATCCAATAAATTGATTGAACATTGGGTTAGCCTGTGTTTAGGGTGTGATGAAACAGATTGTCTCACACATTGCAAGCAGCAGTGCAAACTGGTATAATGTCTACGGAGGACAATTTGGCAATATCTAATAAAATAACAAAAGCGTATACCTTTTGATCTGCCAGTTTTATTTCTCTTAATTTCTTCTATAGATACAGCAAAATTATGTATGAAAAATACTATTAATTGCAGTAGTTAAAAAGCAAAAGATTGAGTCCATTATAGCAAACATCCATAAAATACAAATACTATTTGTAACTATTAAAAAGAATGAGGAATCTCATTTTGTAGTGATTCATCATGATCTCCAAAATATATTAGTAAGTGAAATATATAATGGATGGGACACAGTAAGTTTCTCTTTTATGAAAAGGAGTTAAAACTACATAAGTGTGATTGATAAATGTATGTAGTTCCTCTTATAAGCACATTAGTTGCCACTGGCGAGGGGAACTGAGAGACGGGTGGAATGGAGTGGGAGGGAGGCTGAGAACCAACTAACCAACAAACCAAACAACGACAACACCAAACCAAACCACGACCAGCATCCTCCCATCTCCATAGAAAGAAGAAATTGTAGGGATGATCGGCGAAACTAAGCGCTGGCTCTTTAAAAATGACTAATGACAAACCTCTGGGAAAACCAGAGGTACAAATAGTATTTGGTGAGATGTGTCCATTGCTGGTTCCCACTTGTTGTGTGTCAAAGTTGTGGATGAATTCCACGTCATCTAGAATGGGTTAAGGAGTAGACTTCATTGGGAAAGGGATCACTTGCAGGGCCTAGTTGTCGAGAGAAGGCAGGAGTCCCCTGACCTCATCCCGTAGAGGCTTGTGGGGTATTGCTGTGCCCACGCAGTGGTCTGCATTCCAGTGAGCGTCCTCTTCCCCTTGTTAGCCCCACCTTAAGTGCAAATGTAGGAGCAACCTTATCAGTGGCAGAACAAACAGATTGTTTGGTATCAAGAGAACTTGAAAAAAAAAATTAGAGAAAAAGAATCACTAGTCAAATTGAGTCTCCCTGCTTCCTCTCAATAAAAGCACTATGACAAGATGGTTTTATAGACATATTTAGCCAAGTAAAAGTGGATCATTCTTTTTTTATATACAAACTGTTTTGCAGGGGAGAGAGAACCCACGTGAGAGAACTATGATACTAGTTTGCATCCACCAAAGTTTGATATATTCTGCTTTCATTTTCATTCTATTAAAATATTTTCTAATTTCTCTGATGATTTCTTTTTTGATGTATGAATACTTAGCAGTACATTTTTTAATGTCCAGATGTTTAAGAATTTTCCAGATATCCTTGTTATTTACTTCTAGTTTAATCTTCTTGAGGCCAGAGAACATACTTGTATGATTTCAATCCTGTTAAATTTGTTGGGATTTGTTTTATGGTCCAGAATATGATCTATCAGGATGAGTGTTCCATGTGCACCTGGGGAAAAAAACATATATTCTACTGTTGTGTAGGGTGTTCTATACATGTTAGTTAGGTCAACCTGGTTGATAGCATTGTTCATGTCTTCCACATCCTCTCTGATTTTCCATTTACTTGCCCTATCTGTTACTGAGAGAGGAGTGTTGAAGTCTTGAATTATAAATGCAGATTTTCCTATTTCTCCTAATTCTATCAGTTTTTGCTTTATCTATTTTGAAGCTCTGTTTTTAGATGCATACACATTTAGGATAGTTACATCTTCTTGATAATTTGATCCCTTTAAAATTATGTAATATTTATTATTAAATATTATGTAATATGTATTCAATGTTGGTTCTTTTTTTTTTTCCAGAAAAGTTCAAGGGAGGAAAAGAGGAACAAAGGAACAACTACACATACGAAGAAGTGACTATAATGATGGAATGTGGATTCTAAGCCATATAAGGTATGAGGTGGGGACATGAAGGGGTAGGGGATGTGAAAAGTTGGCAGGTCAATGGATAGCAGGTTCCATTAGGGTTGCAGAATTATTGAAGTTGGGCTGTTGGAGAGAGTGTGTTGAAGGATAAATACTGAAAGGGTGGGATGCTTGTCATCAAGATAATGAAGGCCATGCTAATGGCAAGGTCTGGGGCATGACTGTGGAGTGTGTGGCTTGGGGGAGGGGATCAGGAAATAAGAAGATCATCCTTGTGAATATTGAAATCCCTGATAATTAAGGCAGTGCTCGTACTTGAAAGAGAGACAATGAACAAGGTGCTAAAATTTTAGGATGAACAAGGAATAAAGAGTGATAACCTGGACATCAGATGATTACAAGAAGTAGGGGGAAAGAGAGTAGTCTATCAAAAAGGATTAGCATTCAGAATATTCAAATAACCCTTAAAATCAATAAAAATCAGACATACAATCCAATAAATAGTGGACAGAGAACGAACAGGCAACTTACAGAAGAGGAACCCTGCATGGCCATCAAACATGTAAAGAGGACCAACTGCATTGGTAATTAGGAAAACAAGATGCTATTTCACATCTATCAGAATGACAAACATGGAAATGTCTGAGAGCACAGGCATTAAGAACAATGTGGAGGAACAGGAGCTCTCATACCAGTGCACATCAGTACAATGGCTTCGGAGAACAAATTTAGTAGTATATACTAAAGATCAAGATGGATGTGCCCTTTGACCCAGCTCCCCTCTTCCAATATAAACTCTACAGAAAAGCTCACACATGTGTGGTGCTAGGAGATGGCAGCATTATATGAAATAGATAAAAATCAAAACAACCCAAATGTCTGTCAACAGGAAAACAGGTAAGTAAATAGTGTCTATTCAAACAATGAGAATGCTCATTCTATGCAGTGAAAGTGAATGGACTAGAGACACATGTGCTGTGATTCAATTCCCAAAACACAAAGCTGATGAAAATCGGTAAATTGCAGCATGATAGGTACAGTGTGGTAATACCACTTTTGGTAAAGCTTAAAAATAAGCAAAACAATATATATTATTTATGAACATATATACAGAGTAAGAAATGTTAAAAAATGGGCCTGAAAAATGCACACAACTTTAGGACAGCAGCCACCTCTGGGGAGGGTTGAGAGAGGGGAGCGGGATCTTGGAGAAGCACAAAATAGCTTTCTATTCAATTTGGAATGTTTTAGTTTTGAAAAAAAGGTGAAGCAAATAGGGCAAAATGTTAATATTTGTGAAACGTGGGTGTTGGCTATATATTATGCTGTTCTTTTCCATTCCTTTGAAATATTTCACAATAGAAAAATTTCATGGCATATGTAGGATGACAGCACTATCCGAGATCAGATAAACATATTTTTAAAGCTCATGTAAGCCCACTGTTCAGTGTCAGTCTGTCAAATTACAAGCATTTCTGGAGCACCTAAAAATTGCATAACATGCAATTTTTTTTCTCCATGTCAGGACACCTGCAGAGAATGAGCAGAATTTCCAAACAGATGTCAGAGATCTGAACATGCAACTCATAGAAACATATAATTCATCACGACAAATGTGCATCAAGAGGAGATGGTGCTGGTGGCTTGGTCTAGAATGGGTTGAATTTGACAGAAACCTCCTGAAATATTTCTCCATGGCCGTAGCTCTCCAGTTCTTCAATATGTGACTGCTTTCCTCCAGGCTCTCTCTGGGCCATTAAGGGACATTTGGATACATGTCTCTCCGGAAGATCAGCAGAGCTCCATGTCTGCTGCAGCCCAGGCTTCTGTTCAAGGAACAAACAAAAGCATCTGAGTCCATCAGTCCCAGGTAGGAATGTGTATTTCCTTCAGGGGATTCCCTGGGGACAGAGGGCCGTAGACACTGGAGAGGCCAGAGTCCTCTAGGTGACACATTAACTCTTCTCGGCAGAATTCCTGTCCGGCAAGGCTAAAGGTTGGCTTTGGGGGGCAGGGAGGCAGTGGTCAGTGACCTGCACTTGTCACCACCGGGAGGGCCAGAGTATAGAGAGGGAGAGTGTTAAGGCTGGGAGTCAAGTTCTTATCAGAGAAGTGTTTACCTCCTTATTTCTTTTGTACCCAGAGATATCAGGTCAAATCCCCATTCCTTGCTGTGGTCAAAAGCATCAGCCACTGCCAGAGGCACCACCAGCCTAAATGTCCCCACCCTTAGAGACTCAGGAGGGCTCCTGCAGGGCTAGGCAAGGAGGGATGAGGGGTCTCCATCTGATCTCTCCTGTGAATCCTGCTGCCTTGGAAGTGTGTCTAGAGGTTTCCACAGTGAAAGTGGAACATATTCTTTCAGAAAATTTAAGAACAACTCAGTTCTCATATATTACCTAAAATCTCTAAATGCATAGCTAATTTAAAGTTGTGAAATTTTAGTAACAGATTTACCTATTCACAATTTTAATAATCATTGCCAAATTCTACATTCAAAGTTTAAGAAACAGTCTCTTGAAATCCACTAAGGTCCGTATAAAAATTAGCTTTTTATTTTGGATTTATTTTAGATTTACTAAAAAGTTGCAAAGATAGAGCTCCTCTATACTCTTCACCCAGTCTCTCCTAATGTTAACATCTTATATAAAACAATGGCACTTTTATCAAAACTAAGAAATTAACACTGGTACAATATTACAACTGAACTATCTACTTTATTCGTATCTCACCAAGTTTCTTTTTTTCTTTTTTTTGGTTGCACGGCTTGTGGGATCTCAGTTCCCTGAACCTGGGCCCCAGCAGTGAAAGCACAGACTCCTAATCATGGGACCACCCAGGGAATTCCCAGCATCTCACCAAGTTTTCCACTAATGTCCTTTCACTGTTCCAGGTTCCGTTCCAGGTTCCAATCCAGGTTACCACACTGTATTTAATCCTGGTATGTCCTGAATCTCCTCCTGTCCGTGACATTTTCTCAGTCTTGTTTTCCATGACCTTAACAGTTTTAAAGACCGTTCCTCAAGACCATGTAGAATGTACCTTAATTTGGGTTTGTCTGGTATTTTTTAATGATTAGACTGGGATGATAGGTATGGGGAAGATAACACAGAGGTGAAGTGTACTTCCTATCTCATCCTACCAGGGAGTACAAGATAGTGGCATGGCATTTATGGTGGTGTTGACCTTGGTTACTTGGCTAGGGAAGTGTCTGCCAGGTTTCTCCACTCTAAAGTTACTATTGTTCCCTTTCTACACTCAATTCTCTGGGAGCAAGACTCCAAGTCCAGCCCACCCTCCACGTGGGGGAGGAGGTATTAAATCTCCACCTCTGGGAAGAGAAAGCATCTACATATATTACCGTTGACCCTTGAACTGCATGGGTTTGAAACGCACAGCTCTACTTATACACAGATTTTTTTCAATAAGTACATATATGTGCTGTAAATGTATTTTCTCTTCCTTATGCTTTCTTTAAAACATTTTCTTTTCTCTACTTTATTGTAAGAATACAGTGCATAACATATAACATACAAAATATGTTAATTGACTGTTTATGTTATCAGTAAGGCCAATGGTAGGTCAATGGTAGGCTATTAGTAGTTAAGTTCTGGGGGAGTCAAAAGTTATACATGGATTTTCGACTGCACAGAGGATCGGCACCCCTGTCGCTTAGTTATTTATTCAGTCATTTTTTGGTAACAGTATGGATACATGTATATTAATTTTCTACTCTAGATTAAAATTCAATGCTACATTATTTATTTTCTTGCTCACTTGTTCCAGTTTGGGCTCCTCTGTCCATTTGACATCCCTCCATCTCTATTCTTTTCTTTTTTCTTTTTCCCTTCCTCCTTCCCTTCCTTCCTTCCCTCCTTTCTTTCTTTCTTGTTTTTGTTTTTTAGCAATTGTTTACTTTCTGGCAGTACAATATGCTCCAGGCTCATATCGTATTTTCCCTGCTCCAGCCCTAGAATCAACCGTTTCTCCAAGGAATAACTAGGCATTTAAAAATAGTAGATTTTTAAATATAGAAGCAATGTATAATGTTTGTGGGAAATTTGAGAAGTACATATTTAATCTGTCACTTTTATTCCATGTTTATTTACTTTCAAGCATTTTTATATGTAGACATTTATGTGAGTATAATTTCAGCCTTTCTGTATATAAGTTTGTGTCATGATTTTTCAGTTAGCATTTTAACTGAAGCATTTCCATATTATTACAAATTACTTACAAATGCCTTTTTTTTTCTGCCTTCTTATCTCTCTCTCTCTTTTTTAACATCTTTATTGGAGTATAATTGCTTTACCATGGTGTGTTAGTTTCTGCTTTATAACAAAGTGAATCAGCTATACATATATATATATCCCTATATCTCTTCCCTCTTGCGTCTTCCTCCCACCCTCCCTATCCCAACTCTCTAGGTGGTTACAAAGCACCGAGCTGATGATCTCGCTGTGCTATGAGGCTGCTTCCCACTAGCTATCTATTTTACATTTGGTAGTTGTATATATGTCCATGCCACTCTCTCACTTTGTCCCAGCTTACACTTTCCCCTCCCCGTGTGCTCAAGTCCATTCTCTACATCTGTGTCTTTATTCCTTTCCTGCCCCTAGGTTCTTCGGAACGATTTTTTTTTTAGATTCCATATATATGTGTTAGCATATGGTATTTGTTTTTCCCTTTCTGACTTACTTCACTCTGTATGTCAGACTCTAGGTCCATCCACCTCACTACAAATAACTCAATTTCGTTTCTTTTTATGGCTGAGTAATATTCCATTGTATATATGTGCCACATCTCCTTTATCCATTCATCTGTTGATGGACACTTAGATTGCTTCCATGTCCTGGCTATTGTAAATAGAGCTGCAATGAACACTGTGGTACATGACTCTTTTTGAATTATGGTTTTCTCAGGGTATACGCCCAGTAGTGGGATTGCTGGGTCATATGGTAGTTCTATTTGTAGTTTTTTAAGGAACCTCCATACTGTTCTCCATAGTGGCTGTATCAATTTACATTCCCACCAACAGTGCAAGAGGGTTCCCTGTTCTCCACATCCTCTCCAGCATTTATTGTTTGTAGATTTTTTGATGATGGCCATTCTGACTGGTGTGAGGTGATACCTCATTGTAGTTTTGATTTGACAAATGTCATTTTTAATGGCTGCATATATCCCATGAAGATGAAGTGACATACCATATTTAGCATTTTAAGTTTTATCTATTTTTTCACCTATTTTATCTATTATTTTACAAATAAGATGGTAAAGGTCTTTGTTCATAAATCTCTCTCTCTTTTTTTTTGCAACACGCAGCTTGTGGGATCTTAGTTCCCCGACAGGGGATTGAACCCAGGCTCTTGGCAGTGAAAGCTCGGAGTCCTAACCACTGGACTGCCAGGGAATTCCCCATATCTCTTTTTATACGTAAAATGTTTTAGGTGGATGTCAAGCTTTGTGTAAATTCCCATCAAACAGATTGGGTCATTCCAGATTTACTAACATATAACACACAAACACATATATATAACACAACTATGTGTATTTATGTACAAACAATGTACATAGCATGCATAAAACATAACACGTATTCTCAGAACATACAAGTCTCTCTTTGTTATTAGGGTTCTTTTGGATTATATGTCTTTGAAACTGATGGTAAATCAACTCCATAACAGGCATAGTCCAAGATTGGGAATATGAAATGTTATATGTAACACATGATGCCTGTGTGCTATACAGGTGTCACCTTCTCTTTGTTGCATCCTTCTTTGAGGGAGGGAGAGATATATATAGCAATGGTGACCACATTTTCTGGACCAAAAATGGGAACACATATTTTGTTCTATGATCAGTCTCAGAAGATCAGGGATGGGGTATGAAACCGTAGATATAGTTGTTTTTTTTTACCTCCTTTTTACCATATAACTTCGACTTTCTGATACTATTCCACACTGTAGAAGCACAGTCTATTTCATCTGCATCATCAGAGGCACCTTTGCTTTCTTCAGATTTGTAAATCTGAAGCTCCTGGTTTCCTTTCTATTCTCTATTTCCTGGGATTCTTTTGGCTGGTCAGAAAGCCTTAGGGCATCTTCTCTATTGAAAGGAAAATTGAGGGAGATTAACAGGTAATAATGTAAGGCAGGGGTTACCAACCCCTGGGCCAAGGACCACTACCAGGGGGCTGTGGCCTGTTAGGAACTGGGCTGCACAGCAGGAGGTGAGGGGAAGCTTCGTCTAATGCTCCCCATCGCTCCCCATCGCTTGCATCACTGCCTGAATCACCCCCACCCTTCCCCCACCCCGTGTCTGTGGAAAAATTCTCTTCCATGAAACTGGTCCCTGGTGCCAAAAATGTTGGGGACCGCTGATGTAAGTTGTGAAAAGAATACTATTGAGGTCTCTTCTTGTATTAGTTTGCTAGGCTGCCATAACAAAATACCACTGACTATGTGGCTTAAACAGCAGAAATTTAATTCGCAAAGTTCTGGAGGCTGATAACTCCAAGATCAAGGTATTGGCAGATTTGGATTCTCCTGAGACCCCTCTTCTTAGCTTGCGGATGGCCGTCTTTTCATTGTGTCCTCATGTCGCCTTTTCTTTGTGTGCACGCATCCCAGCTGTCTTTTTTGTGTGTCCAAATTTCCTCTTCTTATAAGACAACAATCAGATTGGATAAAGGCTTATCCCAGTGGCTTTTTCTTTTTCTTTTCTTTTTTTTTTTTTTAACTTGGTCGCCTCTTTAAAGGTCCCATTTCCAAATACAGTCACACTCTGAGGAAGTGGAGGTCAGGGCTTCAACATATGAATTTTGGGATGGGGGATTGGGTGGGGGGAGGACACTCAGCTCAGTCTATAACCCTCCTTGAGATCAACAAGATTGAACTTGCTTTGAAACCCAGAGATTTAGGTAGAAACTGCATGGTTGTTTAAAGCTTTTATGTTGAGTACAGTTGTGAACTTGTCTATTTTCGGAGTCCCATGATTCCCTAGGAAGGGTTAGGTTAGCTCTCTATATTAATTCCCTACTTGGGCAGGGGCTTAATAGTGGTAGAAAGACTGGGATAGACCACTCAGAAAATGGAATAAGAATTAAGACAAAAAAATGAGCATTAGAAAAACAATGATTAGGATTTCCCTGGTGGCGCAGTGGTTAAGAATCTGCATGCCAATGCAGGGGACACGGGTTTGGGCCTTGGTCCGGGAAGATCCCACATGCCGTGGAGCAACTAAGCCCATGTGCCACAACTACTGAAACCCATGTGCCTATAGCCTGTGCTTCGCAACAAGAGAAGCCCACACGCAGCAATGAACACCCAACACAGCCAAAAATAAATAAATTTATTTAAAAAAGAGATGCTTGGGCTTCCCTGGTGGCTCAGTGGTTAAGAATCCGCCTGCCGAGGCAGGGGACACGGGTTCGTGCCCCGGTCCGGGAAGATCGCATATGCCGCGGAGTGACTAGGCCTGTGAGCCATGGCCGCTGAGCCTGCGCGTCCGGAGCCTGTGCTCTGCAAGGGGAGAGGCCACAACAGTGAGAGGCTCGCGTACCGCAAAAAAAAAAAAAAAAGGTGCGCAATAAATATTTGTGGAATGAATTAACTGCCATCTTTCATTGGCTCAGCAATTCTGTTCATGTTTCAGACTGAAGAGATCTTGTACTAGGCTCATTAATCTAATAGATCAATAGATCATTTTAGAGAGCATCACAAATAGATGAAACACTTTAGTTCTGGATTGGAGGAGATTTTTCTTACTCTGATGTTCCACCTTCCCCTTGACTTCATTTATTCGGTCAATCACCATTTAACAAATATTCTGCACTCCTAATATGTGTCTGGCGTTTTCTATGTAGAACTGAGAATAGAGTGGTGAATGAGAGAAATACAATCTCTAGGTGCCATCATGGAGCTGTATGCTTGTGGATTCAGGGGCACCACACCCTCCTAGGTCCCCAAAGCCATTGCCAATCCAGTCCTCCTTTGCTATCATGTATACATGTCTACTCAGAGATTCCTGCCTTTTGGCCTTGAACCCCTCCTTGTTAGCATCCTCCATTTCCCACCAGAGTATGAGCACCTCCACTGGAAGACCACCAGGTTCACGGGGATCATTTATCTTAATTTTGCCATATCCCTGGAATCTGGATCATGGTAAGTGCTCCATAACATTTTCCTGAATGACCAGCCTGCTGCCACTCCGCTCATTCAAGGAGGACTAGTTTACAAGATTCCTCTTTACTGGAAGTCCCAGCCTCAATCTGGGTGACCTCACCGTTCACCTAATTCAATAGTTAGCCTCACAATTCTTTGACATCCTCCGTTCCAGGGACTTTCAGCCCAACTTCACTTCAGCTGCTCTCAAACACAGGGGTAATTTAGACTTGTCATCACCCAAGTCTCATCTATCTTGAAATATTAAATGTACACACCCTAATCTCTGGCCATCAGTTCCTGTTCTTCTACCTCTTTCTGCTCTGTTTTCTCTTACATTAGCTTGTCAGTACTATGGAGAATCCCTGTTCCCTGAACCCTCCATTTTGTCCTATTATATCCATCCCCTCCCCACTCTATTTCCTTCTTTGTATAGTCTGTATTGCATAAGGTATCACTTTGATCACTGTATTGTAATTGCCCTGTTATTTTTCTCACTGCTTTCCCACTGAACCTTTTGGGAGAAACCTTGTGCTTGATCAGTCCAAATGTCTTAACTTCTACAGTTAAGTTGTCATGGAAAACTGAAGAAATGCACCAAAAAATTATGGCTTCCAGGATAATTGACTTTTAATATCACCTGGCAATTTTTCCACATGATCCTACTCAGGACCATCTCCCTTTCCCCTCAACATGTATTTAAACCTTCACCAGTTGTATTCATTTGCTGGGCTGCTATAACAAAGTGTCATAGACTGGTGACTTACAAAACAAATATTTATTTTCTCACAGTTCTGGAGGCTACAAGTCCAAGATCAGGGTGTCAACAGGGTTGATGTCTTCTGAGGCCTCTGCCCTTGTCTTGTAGATGGCTGCCTCCCCTGTCTGTCTTCACATGGCCTTTCCTCTGTGCATGTCTGTGTCTTAAGCAGCAAAGTGATTCACTTATACGTATATATACATATACACATTCTATCTTTTAAAAAATTTATTTATTTATTTATTTATGGCTGTGTTGCATCTTCGTTGTTGCGCGCGGGCTTTCTCTAGTTGCAGCAAGTGGGGGCTACTCTTTGTTGCGGTGCAGAGGCTTCTCATTGTGGTGGCTTCTCTTGTTGCGGAGCACAGGCTCTAGGTGTGTGGGCTTCAGTAGTTGTGGCTCACGGGCTCTAGAGCGCAGGCTCAGTAGTTGTGGTACACAGCCTTAGTTGCTCTGCGGCACATGGGATCTTCCCAGACCAGGGCTCGAACCCATGTCCCCTGCATTGTCAGGGGATTCTTAACTACTGCACCACCAGGGAAGCCCCACATTCTTTTCCATATTGTTTTCCATTATGATTTATCATAGGGTATTGAATATAGTCTCTGTGCTATACAGTAGGACCTTGTTGTGTATCCATTCTCTATATAATAGCTTACATCTTCTAACCCCAACCTCCCACTCCATCCCTCCCCCTTGGCAACCACCAGTCTGTCCTCTATGTCTGTGAGTCTCTAATCATCTCTTCTTATAAGAACACTGATCACATAGGATTAGGGCCCACCCCAATGACCTCATTTAACCTTAATTACCCCTTTAAGACTCTATCTCCAAATATAGTCACATTCTGAGGTACTAGAGGTTAGAACTTCACCATTCTAATTTGGGGATTTGGGGGAAGGGGACCCAGTTCAGCCTATAACGTCAGTCTTCTCAAGCCCACTTCCTCACCACTGCACCATCCATCTTCATAGGTGAGGCAGAAAAAATAGTCTGGGAACTCCAACTTCTTGTCCCTCCCAATGCCTTATGAATCTGTAAGGGGTTCTCTCCCTTCCTACCTCCTTCCCATCAGTGAAGGATGTCCTCCCCCTTTCTGCCATAATCCAAGGTGTCTCCCACCTCTGGTGTGGCTAGGTTTCCCTTCCCACCTCCTTGAGGTCTTTGAGCTGTCATTCTCTTATTGGTTTCTTCATACCTCCAATGGCAAAATTAAGTCAGAGCAATTGATCTACCACATCTGGCCCCACAGATCTCAGAGTCTATGCAGCCTTGACAGGTCCTCTTCATGCTCTTTTGTGTTTGGGACTCTGCTGTGGGCTGTGGGCTCTTGCCTGGAGCAGGTGTTCCATGTAATTATTTCCCTCCAGTGTCTGGGAGAGGATGGAGTCTCACCTGACAGCTTCTTCCTCTCAGTGCCTCTATTCTGCCCCCTTTGGGGATAGAGGCTGGTAGGGAGTCCAAGTGGGGCAGCTCAGTAAGAACTCTCTCACTACTGGTTTGGAAGGCTGTTGGCAGAGTCATTCCTCTTTCTGAGTCAGGAGGGAGAGTTTGTGGGTTCCCAGAACCCTTTTCTGACTTCTTGGCTCCCTCGTTTCCAGAACCACTTGTACTACCCCTCCTTTACAACACTGTTTTCATTCTATGTCAGAAAAAACATTTGAAACTCGGCAATAGGCAGAAAAGTTGGCAGAATATCTTCAGTGCCACATTGAGCTTGACTTTCTATCATCTCTGAGCAAAGGTTAATGTGTACATTTTCATCTGTTGGAGATGCAGATAATTTCTGTCTATTAGAACTGATAATCCCAAAGATTATGGTTTATTGTCTTGTTGGACATTAATCAGTCTTTTGTCTAACCCCCAAATCTTATTCTAACATTTCCTATATATGCCTAGCTTCTCAAATGTCCTTTGAACTGGTCGTAACATCTTATTGGTTCTTTCGTTAATTAATGAGTTGAATAAGATTTTGACACCTATTCATTTTATATTTGTATGAGAGTCATGATATCATTTTTTGGAAAATTATACTTTAAGACTGATTTATTGCATGTGGAGGGTAAACAAAAGGGAGAGGCTGTTCGACTTTGCAGTAGAACCATTTTTATTAATTATGCTGCTGAATTTCTCCCTTCCTACTATTAGTTTACCTTTCACATGAAAAATGTTTAAACTCTCTCTCATTTATAAAAAGAAAGCTTTCCCAGTAATCCTTTATCATTCTGTAGCTGCCATACAATACTTATCTTTTCCTTAACAAAGTGGTTTTAAAATGTTGTGTGGGACTTCCCTGGTGGTGTAGTGGTTAAGAATCCGCCTGCCAGTGCAGGGGACATGGATTTGCGCCCTGGTCTGGGAAGATTCCCACATGCTGCAGAGCAACTAAGCCCACAAGCCACAACTACTGAGGCTGCGTGTCACAACTACTGAAGCTCGCGTGCCTAGAGCCCTTGCTCTGTAACAAAGAGAAGCCACCGCAATGAGAAGCCTACACCCTGCAATGAAGAGTAGCCCCCGCTCACCGTAACTAGAGAAAGCCCACACGCAGCAACGAAGACCCAACACAGCCAAAAATAAATAAATAAATTTATTAAAAAATAAAATGAATAAAAAGTTGTCTAAGTTGTCTATAAATTTGTCTCAGACCAAATGTGTAAGGCAATACATGAAAAACATCATTGAATATGGAAAGTTACTGTTAGATGCATGTGAAAAGTTTCATGCCTAGGAGAGGTAATTGCAATGACAAGAATGAGTTCTTTATGCTTTCCTACTTTTAACTTTACTGCAAAGTTTTGGTCTTTTCTGGGCCCTTTAAGGATCTCCACTGACTCTTTACCTCAATCAGCTTTAACCAGCTCTTAAAGTAAGTGAAAGTTGCAATGTTCCTGCACAGACTTGCATCACCATAGACACAAGACCCTTTCTGTGCAAAAAAAAAAAAAAAAAAAAAATCACGTTGTAATGAGGAAGACTCCTGTAAAATATGGACTAATCAGTTGAACAGCAAACAGGGTGGAACCTGTAGTAGGAAGGAGTTGAGTGACAGCAAAGGCAATTGGAGGAAGGAGATAGGATGCTTTTCTGGCCTCAAAAGAGAGAGACAAAGTGTAGAGTTCTATGAGCCTGCATCTTACATATAGCAGTATCTTGCTGGAGACTCCCACTGTGGTGATGAAGCAGTGATAACAAGCACAATATTCATGACCCTGAGCTATTCCTGCATATTATTTTGGGAGATCCAGAAAAAAATGACAAGATTTAATAAGTGTTATGGACTAAAGGTTTGTGTCCCCCCAAAATTCATACGTTGAAATCTAATCACCATTGTGATGCTATTTGGAGGAGGGCCTCTGGGAGGTAGTTAGGTCATGAGGGTGGAGCCCCCATGATGGGATTAGTGCCCCATGAGAAGAGGCCAGTGAGCTAGTTTGCTTTCTTCCCACCCTGTGAGGATACCATGAGAAGTCAGCAGTCTATAACCCCAGAGTGTTCTCACCAGAACCTGACCATTCTGGCACCCTGATGTCAGACTTGCAGCCTCCAGAACTGTGAGAAATAAATGTCTGTTGTTTATAAGCCACCAGTCTATGGTACTTGCTGTGGCAGCCTGAACTAAGACAGTAAGCTTAACAAAGGGACTGTGCAAATTGATAAGGAAAATACTACTGCCTAAGTAGGTAAATGAGCAACATTTATGAAAAACAGTGCATAACAAGGAAATCTAACCAGCCAATAAACATATAAAAATTTCAATTTATTTAGTAATCAAGTAACTATAAATAAAATAATAATGGGTTACCATTTTTGCCCACCAAGTTGACAAATATTTGAAAAGGTAAACACTTAATGGTAATGAGAGATAAGATGAGTACCTTCATACATTTTTGGTGAAAGGGGAAACTCTACACCTTTCTAGGAAATGAACTTGACATTATGAATCAAGAACCTGACTCCATTTAATCCAGGATTTCCATTTATGGGAGTCTTCTAAAGAAATAATTTATGAAATGTTGAGTGCAAAGCTATTTATAAAATAAATACATCAGAAATAACATGAATGACCCCGAATAAGGAAATTGTTTGTTATGTGTATCCTGCCAGTCGCCCCCCCCCCCACCCCCCCGCTCACTTCACTTCAACCGTATTGTCTTCACTGCTATTTCCTGGGCAGCCATGCTTTGTCCAACACGAGGACAATTGTACTTTCGGTTCTCTCGCCTTGGAATACCTTTCACCCAGATACCTGCATGGTTTGCAAACTTACCTCATCCAGGTCTTTATTCAAACGTCACCTTCTTAGTGACACCCTTAAAAAAAATGTCATGAAGAGATTAGTGATAGGACGGGAATAAAACACAGACCTACTAGAGCATGGACTTGAGGATATGGGGAGGGGGAAGGGTAAGATGTGACGAAGTGAGAGAGAGGCAGGGACATATATACACTACCAAATATAAATTAGATAGCTAGTGGGAAGCTGCCGCATAGCACAGGGAGATCACCTCTGTGCTTTGTGACCACCTAGAAGGGTGGGATAGGGAGGGTGGGAGAGAGGGTGACACAAGAGGGAAGAGATATGGGAACATATGTATATGTATAACTGATTCACTTTGTTGTAAAGGAAAAACTAACACACTGTTGTAAAACAGTTATACTCCAATAAAGATGTTAAGGAAAAAAAAAAGTGCACCCCTCTACCGATACTTCTCTCCCTGACTTCATTTTTCTTCCTAGACCTTATCATCATCCAACATTCTATGTAGGATCTCGATTATAAGTCAATCTATCTACAAAGTTCATCATTGTCTAGTAACCTTGAAAAAGGTTTTAAATTTTAAAGCCCAATTAAATTCTACATTTCATTATACTGCAAGTTATTGCATGTTTCTAAAAATAAGACAGAAAGAAGAACCTTGAGTCAAATCAAGATTTAAAAGGGTAGAGAGACTCCAAAATGTGAAATTGGCTGAGTGAGAGGCCCTTTCTGGGTTAGGTGATACTGACGTAACTGGTTAAACTCTTTCTCACTGCAGTTTAACTGTCTCAGACCGAATGGCTATTGAAGCTGGAGCTTTAGGAAACTTGGTAGAAAAATACCATGATGGTAGAAAATATCAGCTGTTTCTTGTGTCTCTGTTTAGTAAGGTCTTACAAAACACAGACAGCTTTGATTTGAGCTGAGCTGGCTGAAAGCAGAAAAGGGACAACACGGAGAGCCCCTCCGCCTGTGGACAGGATTGCTGAGGCTGGGTTAACCGTGCTTCTCACAGAATTGCAAAACTCAGAATCTCTGCCCCTTCTAAAATTAGCATAAAAGACAAGGAGATGGGAAATCAGCAGGGAGATAAAATTGGGACACCTGAGAGGGCAAAAAAATGAAGGAAGCCAGATTCCCTGGTCCCTTCCCACATCTCTCCTTCCTTGAACTGTCTAAGTAATACTTTTCTCTATACGGGGCCAGCAAGTGGGCTGCAGCCTGGTCATAGGTGCAGGTTATTCTGCCTCACTTATTCTTTCACAGTTGCATTTAAGCCTGGGGCTAAGGGCAAAGTTCCAAGGCTTATGGCTAAGAGAGAGAACAGCAAGGGTAGGGCCCAATTCTGTGAACACACAGTTCTAAAGTTTATACAGTGTTGGGAGAGTTGACTAGCAGTGAAACCTCAAGCCTGGACAAAAGGGGAGGGTATGTTTCCTCAGCCTCAAAGGTGACTCTAGACCCCCACCTCTCATAAACTGTGCCAGCAGGAAGTGGGCTACTATAGAAGTTAAGGCTCTAACAGGGATCTTTTTGATGACTCTCTTCTACTCCCCTCTCCGTCATGGCCATGGAGGGCAATGGACAAAAGAGTTCTTTGAGTGGGCGGGATGGCAGGCAGTCATATTGGCTGACTAATAAACTGCCTCCTCCATCCTACCCCTGCCCAGAAATATATACTTCGGATTGGTGACTGTTGTTCGTTTCCCTTCCTTTTCCAGGTGATAGCTTTTTTGTTAATTAATTAAAATGTTTTTCTATTTTTCCTCCATCATTTTTTAATCTGTCAGGAGTGTTGAAATGTATCAGTCAAAGGTTGCATAGATGGAAAGAGTAAGATTTGAAAGTAAGAGGGAAAAAAAAAAGTAAGAGGAATGAACTTGTTTCAAGGATCTGGATGCAATAACTAGACATGACATTCAGTTGTTTCTCTTCAAGAAATGGTGCATTTTCATTTGTAAATGGGATGGCTGCATCGTATCAAGTGGGGGCATTTTTGATTCTGTACATATGGGCAAATGGAATGTTAAGCAGCTAAGGTGTGGAATATAGTGGATATATATGGCTTCTCTATCCAGAATCTCTTCTTTCGGGGAAACATCCTTACCCTGAATATAGGCTATGCAAGAAGAATACTTCATTTACCTAGCCACAGGGTTTGATTCAGGGATGGGCACGTGACTTAAGATGGACCAATCAGAATTCTTGCTGGATTGCCCTGGAGCTAAGATTTTTCCCATTCTTCTGATTTTATAATTCTGAGACTATTTCAAATGCGGTAGCTAGCTACATGCTTCTTGGAAGAAGTCTATCTGAAGGAAGAGGCCAACACACAGATTTAAACCGAGCTGAGAGATGGTGAGAGAAGGAAGAAAAAGGAGATATGAGATAGCTAGAGATTCTGACCATCTTCTGAAAAGCAATTTCTGAGCATCCCTGGATCTATTAATAACTATGAGAGAAGCCAATTCTATTCTGTACTTTCCATTTCCATGCTGAGTCTGAGTTTGGTTTCTGACACTTGAAACAGAGACGATCCTGACTCCTACAGGAACTAACCATTCAATCTTTCATATGAGGCAACCTGGCTTCTGTCCCCCAACTCCTCCGTAACTGCTCTTGCCATTCACTCTTGACTGTCTAGTTTCTAAATCTGATAAACCCTTTACCATCCTGGTTCTCGAATTTGATGCTGTTTATAATGTTTTTTCTTGAAATTCTCCTCCACTGCCTTTTAAGAGATGTGTTTCTTTTTGTTTTTCTTCTTCTAACTTTTTTTCTCCTCAACTTATTTTCCAGACCAGTGTTTATCTCTAAGATGACTTGCTCCTTGACCCTTGCTTCTTGACCCTCTTATGGTCTCATTATACAACTTCTCCCAGGGTAATCCATTCACTTCCAGAGCTTCTATCGCTACTTATACACTTTAAGATCCTCATCTTTAGTCTAGAGCCTCTTGGTCTCTACACTCATATAGTCCACGGCCTACCAGGGTATCTTTTCTCAGATATGCTTCAGACACCTCCAAAACAACATCTCCCAAATCTAATCTCATTGTTCATCTATCCAAATATGCCCTTGTCCTAAGGTTCCAATCACAGTGACTGGGACCACATTTAAGTATTTGCCTCTGTTAGAAATCTGAATATTATTGCCAACTCCTCCTCTTCTTTACTCTCTCAGCAAATCCTGTCAATTATATTTCACAAACTTCACAATTATAATTCTCAAATCTGTCTCTGCATATCATACTGCCTTTGCTTTTGTTTGGTCCAGGACTATGTAGGCTCTGCATTGCACAGCTCCAGGAGCAACCATCCCTAGACATCATGGGCAATGGAGTCATGATGGTAATGGTCCTGGGAGAGACCCTCATACTTTCTCACTTAGCTTACTGCTGCTGCAACTTTCTAATATTCTCCTCACTTCCAGGCTCATTTCTCTTTAATCTTTTCTCCAAATGTGGCAAAAGGTTTCTTCTAAATGCAACTAGGAGTACATCACTTTTCTGCTACAAATCTCATTGCTTGCCCGACCTTTCCACCTTAATTTTTCACCACTTTAACTATCTATGTTTTTGCCTTACTAAATATTTGGACTCCCCCAAATGTCCCATGTTTTTCCTACCCTCTGCATTTGCATATATGCCCCCTGTGCTTTGAAAATATATCACTCTTTATCTTGCTAACTTATTTGTCCTTTCAGATGCAACCTAGGGTTAATCTTCCAGACCACCCCAGTTTGGGTTGCAATCTTTCCGAGGTCTTATAATCACACCTTACATTGCCTCTATCACAGCACATGTTACACTATGTTGAAATATGCATTTCCTTATCACATCCATCAGATGTGAATTCCTTAAGGGAAGAGACCTTGAGTTATTTATCTGTGTATTCTCAGGGCTTGGCATGTCGCTGCCTATTAAATGCCCAATAATTTTAAGAAAATGGTAAAAAGAAAAGCAATTTTTTGGCATCTGTCAACTGCTTGCTTGTCAAATCTGTCAGGAAGATGGAAGGGAAGGGAAAATATTACTTACTGATTGCCATTTGCTCCCTTAGAGTTTGTCGAGTCCCTTCCATTGTCAGTCACCAAGCTAGGCACTTTCACACAATTACATCACTTAGTCAGTTCAGTCCCACTGTCAGGAAAGCATTATTTTCATTTTAGACATAGGGAAATTTTATGCAGAAGCGTGGCTTTTGAAGTTAAACTACCTAAGTTTTAAGTTCAACAACTTGGCTGTTCAGCTAATAATGGTGATGGGCTTACAACTCAAGTGACCCCTTTTCAAAAACCATGTTGGTATCAGTGCTTCATATTTTCCCAACGCTGCTTTACAGATTCTTTTTTTTTTTTTTTTTAAATGACACTTCCTGTTCAAGATGGCAGGCTGAGTACACGTGTGTGTCTCCACTGACTCTGGAGACATTATTGATAGAACAGTATAGAAGCACAAAAACCATTCACATAAAAGTGAAGTGAGTAGAAGGAGACGGAGGTCATCAGCTGACTGTGTCAGTTATAAATCCATTGCCTTTCTGCTCCAAACCCACCCATTGTTGCCCTTCCTGTGGTGCTGAAACATCCCCCCCCTTGGCAGCTGCCTTGTTGTTAGACTTTATCACAGGGCACTGGAGTGACACTGGTGGAAGAAGGGGTATTTCCTCCTGTTCTAGCAGGCTCTTGTGGTCCAGCACCTCCCCACACACTGCTTCTCCTGATGCTCCAAAATGCAGTTTTCCAGTAAGTTCCAACTGCGTCACACCTCTGCACATATGGCTTCCACCAGCACCTCTCTGATGGCTTTGCAGTGAGTTCTGAGGCTCAGAACCTTCCTGAGATGGTTCCCCCTGGCAGGCCTGAAGGTGACTCTCCAGTAATTCTTCCTGGCATGTTACCTCAGCCGAATTCACCATCCAGTAAGCCATAGCCATGCTCTCTCCAACCATATCTGGATCAAAGTTCTGGGGGAAGGGATCATTTTCCAGATTTCTTCCTTCCTTGGGGGCTCTGCTTCAGCCCTGGGGTAGTGGCTGCTCCCTACATCTCCTATTCCTGGCTCCAAAGATAAAGTCAGTGTATCTATTGTAAAGAGCAACAGGGATATACCAGTAATCAGAATGACTTGGCTCGCAGAGATTTTGGCAGGAGCTAACTGATCACAGTGTTTATAGGAACAAAATAGATGGACATCTCATTGGAGGATTGTTTGATCTATATAAAGGAAAAACTCTAGTCTGGTAGTAAAAAAAACCTGACTTGAGTCACCGTTGTGGAGAGTCATGATCTCTTACTCAGTTTCCAGATCTAAGTCAATTTATAGATCCAGAGCCCTTTGATTGAGAAGGGAGCTGGATCCCCTTGAAGAATAGCTCTGCATCATTTCCAAAAGTACATACCATCATTTCCACTTATACATACCATAAATCTTCTTCCCCCGAAGTACTTGTGATCATATTTTAGGTTACTATTTATTGGAGAAAAACAATACCCAGACATTTCAGGGATTATTAGACACTAGCTCTGAATTGATGCTAATTCCTAGGGACCCAAAACACCACTTCGCCTACTAGTTAAAGTAGGGGTTTATGATGGTCAAGTGACCAATAGAGTCTGAGCTCAAGTGTGACTCACAGTAGGTCTAGTTGGTCCACAGACTCACTCTGTTGTTATTTTCCCCATCCTAAATGTGTAATTGCAAGAGACATAATTAGTAACTTGCAGAATCTTCACAGTGGTTCTCTGACCCATGTGTTGAGGGCTATTGGGATATATCCCATAAAATTAAAGATCTACTTGCACCCCTTTGTTCATTGTAGCACTATTTATAATACCTAGGACATGGAAGCAACCTAAATGTCTATTAGCAGAGGAATGGTTAAAGAAGATGTGGTACCTATATACGAAGGAATGAAATAGTGTCATTTGCAGAGATGTGGATAGACCTAGAGTCTGTCATACAGAGTGAAGTAAGTCAGAAAGAGAAAAAAAAATTGTATATTAATGCATATATGTGGAAACTAGAAAAATGGTATAGATGATCTTATTTGCAAAGCCGAAATAGAGATACAGATGTAGAGAGCAAATGTATGGATACCAGGGGGAATGGGGCGGGTTGGGATGAATTGGGAGATTGGGATTGACATTTATACACTACCATGTATAAAATAGATAACTAATGAAAACCTACTGTATAGTACAAGGAACTCTATTCAATGCTCTGGAGAGACCTAAATGGGAAGGAAATCCAAAAAAGAGGGGATATATGTATAAGTATAGCTGATTCACTTTGCTGTACAGCAGAAACTAACACAACATTGTAAAACAACTATACTCCAATAAAAATTAAATAAAAAACGATCTAAATGTAGACAAAATAAAAATTTAAAATAATATTTAGGAATAATCTTAAAATAATCTTAAAATGAGACATTCTTAAACATGGCATGAAACTCAGAGCTTATATATGGGAAAGATAAATGAAAAAGATAAATATATTTGGCTACATAACAATTTAACATTTTTGCATGGCAAAAGGCACTATAAACGAAGTCAAAGTCAAATGATATATTGCAGCAAATATGTGCAATACGTATGATTGATAAAATATAAAGAGCTTCTATAAATTGATTCCCCCCAAACCCCAAACAGTCCAATAGAATAGTAGGAAAAATATGAGTAGAAAATTTACAGAAGAATATAATCAAATAAATGATTAATAAACATGAAAAGATACCTAACCTCTAGTAGTAAAGAAAATTCAAATTTAAGCAGATATGAAATAACATTATTAGTGCTAATTATATTATTAACGTACCCCATAATCTTCATCCTCTCTCCTAAATAAAAAGGAATCTAAAACTAACAGCCTTAGACTTCCTTGGTGGTCCAGTAGTTACGACGCTGCACTTCCACTGCAAGGGGCACGGGTTTCTTCCCTCGTTGGGGAATTAAGATCCTGCATCCCGCCCAGCACGGACAAAAAATAGAAAAAAAAATAGAATAGCCTGGTTTCTACCTTTTTGCTCCTTTCTCTAGACTAGAAAATGTATATAAAATATGATTACAAATGCATAGATTTTTGTAGTTGATGTTTGTTTTTTATAAAAATGGTATGTATTTCTCTACAACTTGCTTTTCTCACTTGATAATATGTAAGGACCATCCATTCAAGTAAATAATACATACATAATTCATTCTTTTGAAAAGCTGCATAATAATCTATTCAATGGATGTGCTATAATTTACCTAACTTTTCATCCATTTTTCATTGCATAGAAAGAAAAGTAGGTAATATAGAAAAAGAATAACAATTAGATTGTCATCAGATTTCTTGTCAGGAATAATGGATGCTAGAAGACAATGCATTTAAACAAGGATGTTTCAACTGATAAAATTTTATAATTACTGAAGAAGATACAGCAGTCATAAACTTTTATGTTTCAAATACAACAAAGCCTGATGACTTTTGCCAGGCCACATAACCCAGACATGGCCACACTGGGTTTGCACATGTTCTTTGAATTTCTATACACATTATTACCCAAATAAGCAAAACTTAAAAAGCGTTACCATTAGTGAAGGAAATGGGCCCTTATACACTGTTGTCTGGAGGGTAAAATGGTACAGACTTTTGAAAAGCAGTTTGACAGCTGCATTAAGACTTTAAAATATTCATATCTGTTTCCTAGCAATTCTACTTATCTGCCTTTAACCTAAAGATTTCATCAGGTAGGGGAGCAAATCTTTATCAACAAGGATAAACACGGCATTATACATAATAAGGAAAAACTGAAAACAACTTAAATAATTCAACAACAGGAAATTGTTAATTAATTGTAGACCATCTACTAGGTGGCATATACAATCTTCTGAAAATCATATTTTAAAAGACTATTTAATGCCATAAAGACTGCTCAGGATATAATATTAAGGGTAAACACGAAACAGAAAAGCATGGGTTTCAAAATACTTCCAGTGCTATGGGGTAAAATACTTTGTAGCCTGGAAGTTTGTTACTTTAATATCTACTTAGACTTTCAGTTATAAAATGAAACAAACCATCACAGAACACTAGGATCAACTGCAAAGTTGTAAAAACTAGATATTCAAGGAGAAGGTGTTGGCAAAGTTCATTGCATAAGTAAGGACATTGGTGCTTCTGCAGAGGATGTGGTTTGTTCTGTTAGTCTGTCAATCAGCTGGAATTGCAGGACAATGTTCTGGGCGTGGCAGACACCACTCAGAATAAGCAGTCACCAGAGTAAAGGATTTGAATGGTGCAATGTCAGAAATACAGATAAGTATGTTACCAATTGAAACATAATTACAGCCATTACAAAGTGCACTGAGTAAAATGGAGAATCATGGTTGTGTTGGTGGCTTGAACATCAAATGACACTCTTGATGTGGGATGCACATACCTCCTAAAATCTCTCAATGGGTAACCCATTCTCCTCCCCTAATTTTGCACTTATTCCCTCTTGGGGCTTTCCCACTATCGTATGGTAGTGACCCCTACTTCGACCTCCCTTCCTACTACCTCCAAAGATAAGGGGTCTGAGTGTGATGGAGCCAGTTGTAGACAGATTCGGAAGGCTGGCCTCTTTTTGGGTCTGGGCTATGTCCATGTGTGTAATTTGTGCAAACAGAAAGTCTGTTCTGATGCTCTAATGACGCAAAAAGAAGACTAGGAGGTAGAATAGGGAGGGGAGGCTGAGCTCATCAGAATATTCTGAAGGGGGTGTGAAAGAAGAAGGAATGGGGGTTGAAGCTAAGCCTTAAATGTCTATGCCCATGGGAGACAGTATCTGGGAATCTACAGAGAGGAGCTGCTGCTTTACGAAGCTCCCCATCCATAAATCAGAGAAGGGTCATTAGGATCCACATCTCAGGGAAGGTTCTGTGCTCTTCAGAAAGGCAACTTATCTCCTAGGAAAGGTGGGTGGGAATATCCCCCCAGGGCTGGGACTATAGACAGGAATTTATCTCTGCCTAGCTTACCCTCTATCCTGCAAGATGCCAGGATTGTGTTGTGGGAGCCTAGAGGTGAGGGATGTGCCTTGGTCACCACCGTGAGTGACCAGAGTGTGGCCAGTGAGGGGTTCCTCAGAGTCCAGCCCAGATGGCAGTAAGGGTGTGCGCGCGCGTGTGTGTGTGTGTGTGTGTGTGTGTGTGTGTGTGTGTGTGTGTGTGTGTATGTGTGCCTGTGCTCTTCTAAAGACTCATTTCTGGCCCTGCCTGGTTACCCTTTGGGTACTAGGTCCTTATCTAAGGGAACACTGACTTTTCCGCTTCCTTCCTTCCTTTCTTCCTCCCTTCTTTCTTTCTTTTCCTCCCTCCCTTCCTTCCTTCCTTCCTTCCTTTCTTTCTTTTTAAATTGAAGTATAGTTGATTTACAAACCTCCTTCTTTCTTTTTAATCCCTGAGGATAAAACGCCAAATCTCCAGTCCAGGCTGCAGAAGCCAATAGCCACTGATCAAAGAGGCACTACTGGGCCTGCCACTCTCCACTTTCGGAGGCTCTGGGCTTTCCTCTCCTCAGAACACAAGGTCAGGCTGGGCCGAGGCTCCTTAGGATTCTGCTGTGGGGGAGAGGAAGCCTGGTCTTATCCCTTAGGGAACTCCTTCTAGAGTTTTCCTACTGATCCCTATGTCTAGGAAGTGTGGCTGACGTTTGCACAGCTGATTAGGACCGTGGTAATCGTTCAGCAAATCTAAGAACAGGTCAGTTTTCATACAGTTTAAGTGTGCAACTTAGCCAAGGTCATCAAATTTAAAAAGCAAATTTTACTACTGGAGCTTTAAAGGTGCTGCCATTTGAAGATAGTCTTGGGGCTTCCCTGGTGGCGCAGTGGTTGAGAGTCTGCTTGCCAATGCAGGGGACACGGGTTCGAGTACTGGTCTGGGAAGATCCCACATGCTGCGGAGCAACTAGGCCCGTGAGCCACAACTACTGAGCCTGTGCGTCAGGAGCCTGTGCTCCACGACAAGAGAGTCAGCGACAGTGAGAGGCCCGTGCACCGCGATGTAGAGTAGCCCCTGCTCGCCACAACTAGAGAAAGCCCTCGCACAGAAACGAAGACCCAATACACCCAAAAATAAATAAATAAATTTATTATTTTTTAAAAAAGAATAGCCTTTCAAAATCCTCTGTGGTAAGTGTTATAGGACTTTTTTTTTTAAGACAGTCTTTGTATTATAAAAGCAATACTATTCCTAGAAAATCTAGTAAGAGAAGTAAAGTAGAAAGTCAAGGGAAAGAAAACACCTGAAGCTCCATCACCCATCAAAGCTCCATCAGAAGAAAATTACTTTTGATGTTTTTGTAAATTTCATTTCAAATTTATTGTTGATTTGTTAAATTCAATAATTTCTGCCTTAATCTTTTAAAATGTCCTTTCTTTTTTAAAAATAAATTTATTTATTATTTATTTATTTTGGCTGCGTTGGGTCTTCATTGCTGCACACAGGCTTTCTCTAGTTCCGGCGAGCAGAGGCTACTCTTCATTGCAGTGTGTAGGCTTCTTATCGCAGTGGCTTCTCTTGTCGTGGAGCACAGGCTCTAGGCACATTGAGCTTCAGTAGTTGTGGCTCACGGGCCTAGTTGCTCCACGGCACGTGGGATCTTCCTGGACCAAAGCTCCAACCCGTGTCCCCTGCATTGGCAGGAGGATTCTTAACCACTGCGCCACCAGGGAAGCCCCTAAATGTCCTTTCTACTTTGAGTTTATTTGCTATTTTTTTAAGTAGCTTCTTGGATGGAAAACATACTTCTATAATTTTCAATCTTTCTTAAATAATCTCTAATTACAGTATCTAAAATTATATATCTATGTGTTTTTTCTGAGCAGTGATTTGACCATATCCAACACACTTAAAAAAATTTGGCATGGGGCTTCCCTGGTGGCGCAGTGGTTGAGAGTCCGCCTGCCGATGCAGGGGACGCGGGTTCGTGCCCCGGTCCGGGAAGATCCCACATGCCGCGGAGCGGCTGGGCCCGTGAGCCATGGCCGCTGGGCCTGCGCATCCAGAGCCTGTGCTCCGCAACGGGAGAGGCCGCAGCAGTGAGAGGCCCGCGTACCACAAAAAAAAAAAAAAAAAAAAAAAAAAAAAAAAAAAAAAAAAAAAAAAAAAAAAAAAAAAATTGGCATGTTCTCATTGCTCATTTCTTTCTTTCTCTTCTTTTAATATTTATTTATTTATTTTTATTTTTTTGGCTGCACTACGTCTTAGTTATGGCATGCGGGATCTTCATTGCAGCACACGGGATCTTTTTTTTTTTTAGTTGTGGCGTGTGGGCTTCTTAGTTATGGCATGACGACTTCTTAGCTGCCACATGCATGTGACATGTTTTAATTTCCTCTTTAAGTGAAGAATTTTTGATAAGGGCATTTTGACAAAATTTGTGTCATTTAATTATCCAATACAGCAGCCACTAGCCACACAGGGCTAGTGAGCTCTTGAAATATAGTCAGTCCAAATTGTAATAGGTTTAAGTATAAAATATACACTAGTTTCAAAGATTTAGTATGAAATTTAAATTTTTTTAATATTGATTACATATTTAAATGGTAATATCTTTTATATACTTGGTTAAATAAAATATATTCATAGAAGTAATTTCATCTGTTTCTTTTATTTATTTAATGTAGCTACCAGAAAAATTTAAATTACAAATGTGGCTTACAATTGAGATTCATATAATATTTCTATTCAGTTGTGTTCATCTATAGCCTTATTTTTTTCATTGGAACTATTCAGAGACAGGTGTATTAAATTCATCTACTGAGATTGGGATTTGACAATTTTGAAGCTACACTGTCAGATCTCTAAAGATTCATGACATATAATCTTGGTGGAGTGTACCTTTTATCAATATAAAAGACTGTATCCTTATTTGCCCTTTTTTTGTGGGGGTGGGTATGGGGGCCTCTCACTGCTGTGGCCTCTCCCGTTGCGGAGCACAGGCGCCGGAGGCACAAGCTCAGCGGCCATGGCTCACGGGCCCAGCCGCTCCACGGCATGTGAGATCTTCCCAGACCGGGGCACAAACCCGTGTGCCCTGCATCGCAGGCAGACTCTCAACCACTGCGCCACCAGGGAAGCCCTGCCCTTTTTAATGCTTTTTGCCTTGAATTCTCTTTTGCTCTGATTTTAATGTTTCTACATTGGCTTTCTTTTGGCTAACATCTTACATAGTATCTTTCTCTATTCTTTTATTTTCAAATGTCCTGCATCATTTTGTTTTAGGTGTGTCTTTTGTAAACTGTATACAACTATTTTTTTAAAAATACAATTTGAAAGAATCTTCAATATATTAGTTCAGCCCATTCACTTTTGTTGTGATTATTAATATATTACAAATGGTTCCTGAAAACTTCTTTTCTAATTCCGGAGGCTTTGTTATCTCCTTCCTGACTTCTGATGTATTGGATAGTTGGCCTTCCGTTCTTCTCATCCTTACTCATGGTAGGGGTGAGCACCTGTATTCTTAGCTGCCTGGCAGAAGGGTAGAGACTGGAGAAGAGACATCCCTCTGGAGCAGCATCTGCAAAGAATCACCCCACAGCTGTCGCCCCTTCCTGCCTCTCTGCATTGCACCTCCTGGCTCAGAGCACCATAGCTACTCCCACCTTTTGACACAGTGCCTTTTCCAGGGTTTGGGGATATGGTTTCAGCTAAGGTGGCTCCACTCCTTACAAATTCTAGTCCATCCAAGGACACCACTTCATATTTTCAGGGGCTGCTGTTGGTTTTTTTTCTTTTTCTTTTCTTTTTTCTTTTAACCTTTTTCACAATATCTAGTGATATAATGTGGAGAGACAGGCAGAAGTATGGCTTCATTTACCATCTTTATCTCATTATGGTATGTTCTCTTTCTGGCTTTTTTTCTCCATGTATTTCTTATTTTAATGTAATTTTGGTCCATATTTGCATACACAATTTTGTGTCCTGATTTTCCATCTAGCATTTTAACTTAAGAATCTGTCCTGCACTATTATAAACTACTTAAAAACTTCATTTTTAGTGTCTATAATATCCCATCAAGGAAAAATGTCCAACATTTCCTTGTTATTAGGAATTTAGGTTATTTCCATTTTTCTGCTATTATAAAAAGATGATAAAATTACTTGTACATATAGCTAGCTATATATATATATATTTTAAACATCTTTATTGGAGTATAATTGCTTTACAATGGTGTGTTAGTTTCAGCTTTATAACAAAATGAATCAGTTATACATATACATATATCCCCATATCTCCTCCCTCTTGCGTCTCCCTCCCTCCCACCCTCCCTATCCCACCCCTCTAGGTGGTCACAAAGCACAGAGCTGATCTCCCTCTGCTATGCGGCTGCTTCCCACTAGCTAGCTATTTTACGTTTGGTAGTGTATATATGTCCATGCCACTCTCTCACTTCGTCCCAGCTTCCCCTTCCCCCTCCCCTCTAGCTATAGTTTATATTTTGAATTGTAGCCTTGGGTGGAGGTGCCTCTGTCCTTATAGATTGTTAGCAAAGAGCTTAGGTCATTGCAGATTTACTCAAATTTTAGTAAAACAATATATGTGCTTAGAGCATATATGTTTTTCTGTGCTATTGCAATTCTTTGAGATCATATGTCAATGAAAACCAGGAGAATAGGATAACTCTTCAATGGACATAGATCCGGATTTAGGAGATAGTATCCTAGCTATGTGGATGTCCATGGACGCTGGTAGAATTCTCTTTGTTGTCATCTCTCTCAGAAGGGTGAATTATAACAAAGTTAACCACATTTTCTGAACCACGACGGGAACACACCTCATATATTGCCCTGGTCTGACAAATGTTCTACATCTGTACTGTTCAGTATGATAGTCATTAACCACATGTGGTTCCTGAGCACTTGAAATGTGCCCAGTCTAAGTTGAGAACTGCTGTAAGTGTAAAGTACGCATCGGATTTCAAAGACTTGGTATGAAAGAAAAAGTTAAAATACGTCATTAATAACTGTATACATTGATTCCATGTTGAAATGACATGTGCCTCATATTGTATTTCTATTGGACAGCAGTCTCTATTTCATGCCATCTTAGAAGCTCAGAGATGTACAGGACCACAGATATAGCTGTTTCTTACCTCCTCTGGCTGTAACACTTTATTATTAATTTCCTGACACTCCCAGTCCCCATTGCAGAGGCACCATCTCTTTATCCACGTCAGCAGCAGCTCCTTTGCTGTCCTTTAACTGGAGCACTTGAGAATTTGACAAGCTAAGGATCACACTTTCCCTCCTGTTCTCTACTCCCTGGCACTCCTGCCTGCTGAAGGTGAGTGCAGGAGGCCCGCAAAGCCTAATGTTATGTGCTAAAGAGCTTTCTAAGTCTTTCTCCCTGAGGCAAACGAGTTTGGAAAAGCTTTGAAATGAAGAGCTTTAGATTAAAAGTGCACAATTGCATAAAGCTCTCATGTAGGAACGTGTAGACTTGTCCATTCTTTCATTCATTCAATAAATATTTATTTATTTTTAATTAATTAATTAATTTATGTTTTTGGCGGCGTTGGGTCTTTGTCGCTGGTGCGGGCTTTCTCTAGTTGCATTGAGCGGGGGCTACTCTTCATTGCGGTGCGTGGGCTTCTCATTTTGGTGGCTTCTCTTGTTGCAGAGCACGGGCTCTAGGCTTGTAGGCTTCAATAGTTGTGGCTCTCAGGCTTAGTTGCTCCGCAGCATGTGGGATCTTCCCAGACCAGGGGTTGAACCCGTGTCCCCTACATTGGCAGGCGGATTCTTAACCACCGCACCACCAGGGAAGTCCCAACAAATATATATCGAGTGCTTACTGTGAGTCAGTCACTGTTCTGGGCTCTTGAGGTACATCAGTGAACAAAGCAGATAGAGATCAGTGCTCTCCTGGAGCTTATAGTCTAGGCAAGGCGTATGGATAATAAACAAGAGACATTATAAAAAAGTAAATGACATAGTATGTTGGAAGGTGATAAGTATGGTGGAAAAGAAAAAGTCAAGAGGGATCCAGAGTGATGGAAGAAGAGGGGAGTAGAGAGTGGCCAAGTTTGGCTTCATTGAGAAGTGACATTCAAGCAAAGCCTTGAAGAAGGGGAACATAACAGATGTGTGGCTATCTAAGGAAAAAGCATTTCAGCAGAGGAACAGCCAGTGCAGAAACCTTAAGGCAGGAGTGTGCTCGGCATGTATGAAGAACCCAAGGAGGCCGCTGTGGCTGGGAGGAGAATAGTAGTAAGGTCGGAGATGCAAGGGGGAGCACAGATCATTTAGAGCCTTCTAGGTCATGGCAAGGATTTGGGTTTTGCTATGGTCTGAATGTTTATGTCCCTTGCAAAATTCATACATTGAAATCCTAAACCTCATATTGATGGTATTTGGAGGTGGGGTCTTTGGGAATTGCTTAGGTTCTGAGGGTGGAGCCTTCATGAATAATGGGATTAGTGCCCTTATAAAAGAGGCCTGAGAAAACTCTCTTACCCTTTCCACTGAGCGAGGCTATAGTGAGAAGAAGCTGTCTGTGAACCAGAAAGTGGGCCTTTACCAACAACAAATTTGCCAGCACCTTGATCTTGGACTTCCCAGCCTCCAGAAGGTTAGAAATTAAATTCTACAATTCTGTTGTTTATAAGCTACTAGCCTATTGTCTTTTTGTTACAGCAACCAGAACGGACTAAGATGGGCTTTTACTCTGAATGACATGGGGAGTCACTGCAAGTTTTTAAGTAGAGGAGACACCTGCTCCGGCTGACATGTTTAAAGGCTCACTCAGACCCCTGTGTTGAGGTTAGACTTTAGGCAGGCAAGGATGGAAACAGGGAGAGAGATGACAGTGGTTCCCACCAGGCAGTAGCAGTGCAAGTGGTGACAGTGTTACATTTTGATACATAGTGAGTTAGAACCAACAGGATTTTCTGAGAGATCGGATGTGAGGTATGACACAGGGAAATCAAGGATGACTCCAGAGTCTTAAGTCTGGGCAACTGGAAGGATGGAGTTGCCATCATCTGAGAGAGGGAAGGCTGCAGATAGAGCAGGTTTGGGGAAAATATGAGAAGTTTAGTTTTTTTTTTTTTTTTTTTTTTGTGGTACGCGGGCCTCTCACTGTTGTGGCCTCTCCCGTTGCGCGGAGCACAGGCTCTGGATGCGCAGGCTCAGCGGCCATGGCTCACGGGCCCAGCATGGCTCACGGGCCCAGCCACTCCGCGGCATGTGGGATCTTCCTGGACCGAGGCACGAACCCGTGTCCCCTGCATAGGCAGGCGGATTCTCAACCACTGCGCCACCAGGGAAGCCCAGAGAAGTTTAGTTTTGATATTTATTAGTTATCTATTGCTACATAACAAAATACCCCCATATTTAGTGACTTAAGACAAGCATTTATTAGCCCAGTTTCTGTGGGTCAGGAGTGGTTTAGCTGTGGTTCTGTTTCAGGGTTTCCCCTAAGGTTCCAGTCAGGATGTCAATAGGGGCTTGAGGGCTTAACTTGAGGGCTTAACTGAGGCTTAACCACTTCCAAGATGGTGCACTCATATGGCTGTTGGTAGGAGGCTTAGTTCCTGGCTACATGGGCCTCTCTGTAGCTGCCTGGGTGTTCTCACAACTTGGTAGCTGGCCTCTCCCAGAACAAGGGATCCAAGAAAGAGAGAGAGAGCAACCAAGATGGAAGTCACAGTGCCTTTTTGTGACCTAGTCCCCAGAGTTACACACCATCACCTTCACTGCACTAAAACCAGCCCACATTGAAGGGCAGAGGAGTTAGGCTCTGCTTCTGAAGGAAAGCATATCACAGAGTTTGCGGACATGTTTTAAAATTGTCACATATGTATTAAGTTTGAGGTATCCACCAGGTATCTCAGTGGAGATGTCAAGTAGGCATTTAGTCCACAAACCATAAATGCTGGAGAGGGTGTGGAGAAAAAGGAACCCTCCTACATTGTTGGTGGGAATGTAAGCTGGTGCAGCCACTATGGAGAACAGTATGGAGGTTCCTCAAAAGACTAAAAATAGAGTTGCCATATGATCCAGCAATCCCACTCCTGGGCATATATATGTGGAGAAAACTCTAATTCTAAAAGATACATGCACTCTAATGTTCATGGCAGCACTATTAACAATAGCCAAGACGTGGAAGCAACATAAATGTCCATTGACAGATGAATGGATAAGAAGATGAGGTATATATATACAATGGAATACTACTCAGCTATAAGAAAGAATGAAATAATGCCACTTACAGCAACACAAATGGACCTAGAGATTATCATACTAGGTGAAGTAAGTCAGAAAGAAAAAGACAAATGCCATATGATATCACTTATATGTGGAATCTAAAATATGACACAAATGAACTTATCTACGAAACAGAAATAGACTCACAGACATAGAGAACAGACTTGTGTTTGCCAAGGGTGGTGTGTGGGGGAGGAATGGATTGGGAGTTTGGGATTAGCAGATGCAAGCTATTACCCAGAATGGATAAACAACAAGGTCCAACTGTATAGCACAGGGAGCAATATTCAATATCCTGTAATAAACTATAATGAAAAAAATTATGAAAAACTATATATATAACTGAATCACCTCGCTGTACACCAGAAACTAACACAACATTGTAAATCAGCTATACTTCAATAAAATGATTTTGTAAAAATGTAGACATCTAAATACTTTAGTCTGGGGTTTGAGAGAGACGTCTGAGCTAGAGACATAAATTTGGGAGTCCAGAGCATACAGATGGCATACGTATTGGGCCACTCCCTCTCTCAATGAGAATGCACAGCAGTAGGGCAGACAGGAGCTGTGCACTGGCTGACAAAATGGCTGTGGTCACCGAGTCCCCATGTAGCTGAGTAATGGGAGTACTCAACTGGGATGCATCCAAGGGATGTAGCATCCCCATTACGGAGTGGGATCTGCTGTCAAATTTCCTTCTCCCACATCCCTGCCCAATCCACTATCCCGTTACCCAGCTCTGGAAACTATCATCTTTCCAAGAGTGAGTTTCTGTCATTAAACACTCCCATTTCCCAGGAGGCAGAGTGAGAAGCTGGAAAGAGCAGGTGCTTTGGACTCAGACGTGGATTTGAATCTGGGCTACAGATTTGTTTCCCTGGGCAGTTTGTGGCTTTACTTAACCACTTCTGAAAAATATCATACTTGGATAATAATGCCTTTATGATAGAATGGATGAGAGGACACTCTGAAGGCTCAGCACATAGTAGGTGCTCAGTAAAAGTTAGTTTCTTTTTTTCTCAGATAGATTTGGAGTCTGGGACACTGGGAAATACATTTTATGTCTCATGATCAGGCTCCCAGGTGGAGGTAGGGAAGGGGCTGAAGCCACCACAGCCATCTTTGCTGCAGGATCAGCTTCACCATACCTTGGCATCTGGCCCAGGACGGGGCCCACGTGGTGGTCAGCAGCTGGAAGCAGCAAAATGTGGATTGGGCGGTGGCGGCGCTGCAGGGGGAGTGGTTGAACATGAAGGGCACTGTGTGTCACGTGGGCAAGGCTGAGAAGCGGGAGTGGCTGTTGTCCATGCTGAGGGGCCGGGGATGGGGGTGATACGGGTGCAGAGATCAGAACACACAGACCCAGCCTAGGGAAGTCAAAACACTCCTTAACATAATTTTGGATATTTCCCAGTGCCAGACATATACCAACACCCCATCACATTAGTATGTGAGGCGCTCGATGTTGTTATAACAGCTTTACAGTGGGAAACAGACCTTAAGTGTCAGGGATGATTCTGAACCGAGCTCTGCCTCACTCCAAAACCCACATTCTTAAGCAGGACTGTGGCTCTGCCTGTGGCAGGTCCCTGCAGGGTACAGATGACCGAAGCCTGGTGAAGCTGGGACAATGCCCATGACAGGGGCTGCTCTGTGGACCGGAGCAGGGGAGATGCCAAGCTGGGGAGCCCATCGTGGTCACTGTGGGAGTGGGTGCTCTTCTTGGGGGCTCACGGGGAAAGGGTTGCTTTTGAAGAGCTTTAAAGGACAGCGGGAATCAGCCAGCTATGTTTCCCAGAGAAGAGACACCAGGTACATGGGACTTAAAGAGTGAAGATTTGGGGCTTCCCTGGTGGCGCAGTGGTTGAGAATCCGCCTGACGATGCAGGAGACACGGGTTCGTGCCCTGGTCCGGGAAGATCCTACATGCCGCGGAGCAACTAAGCCCGTGAGCCATGGCCGCTAGGCCTGCGCGTCCGGAGCCTGTGCTCCGCAACGGGAGAGGCCACAACAGTGAGAGGCCCGCATACCGCAAAAAAAAAAAAAAAAAAAAAAAAAAGAGTGAAGATTTGCAGAAGTGAGGGAGAGCTAGGAAGAGGCGCCTGCCTGGAAGTATAAAGGGTGAAAGGAGAGAGTCCAGCAGCACTGGGAGCTCTGATTTCAGGTCAAGTGCACGGTTCTAACTTAGGCACCGTCCAGTTTTCTCCCAGGGTGTCTTAGGGTGAGAGGAATCAAGGATGAGGCCACAGTGAAGCTGGCAGCAAATGGTCAGTGTTCCAGGACCCACTTGGATCAGCCAAGCCCTCCCATATGACCGTGGAGGGAGGGAGGAGGTTTCTGATCCACAGTTTCGTCTCTTCCTCACCCTCTGTGCTGCCTCTGTGTCCCATCAGGCCCTAGAGTGCTGCGGGCATCAAATTCCTGGTGTGAGTGCTGCAGTCAACCCCCTGGTGGGGAGCACTGTGGGGGCCGGTAAGCAGGTGGGGGACAAGGTGAGGCCCGGGGAGCAGGGAGCTGTGAGGTTCTCTCCGTCTCCCAAATCTACTCACACACCTGCACGTGTTCCCAGCTGCCCCCTGTTCCTTGGAACCACAGCCCCCGGTCCCAATGGGTAGAGCACACCTGGGTCAATCTGCCCAGGTGGCCAGTGATGCTGTAGACCTTCTCTACTTCAGCCTTCCTCTAAGCCCGAGACGTGAGGGGACACACCCGCTCAGGGCCAGATCCTCTCTCCTGGCTCAGAAACCCGAGGCTGTTGTAGTCTGGACTCACTGGCACCCATTCTAATCGCTCCAGTCTGGCTGTCCCAGGGACGCCTCACCGGTCCCCAGACATGGCTGAGAAAAGGGACCCTTGCCCGGCATCCCAGATGGAACGCACTAAGCACAGCTGGGGCTCCTGCTGCCTCGGCAGACTCCCGCCCCTGCTGTTCTGAGGGCACCATCCTGACCCCTCCCCCATGCAGGCAGAGGTGGGTCCTGTGATCAGGGAGAGCCGTTCCCTCTTTCCTTCTCGTCAAGTCTTCCTCCGCTGACCACCCCTTCCTTTTTCTCCTTGCAGACCCTGCCCCACTTTCTCTCTTTGGTTCTCACATTCCCTGGCTTTCCCAGCCAAGTTCCTCTCCCTCCCTCCTTTGTCCAGCCTCAGGCTTTTCTAGGAAAGTCAAGATTTCCGCATCTGCCCCTGAAGCAGCACCGTTGTTTAGCTTGTGCAAATTCTCACCTCTCCTCATTAAAGCAGGCACCAACACCCCAGCTTTCCTAATGTCCCTTCCTGATACTATTTTCACTGACCTGGTTTTCTGGAGGGTGACGTGCCATGAGGAGAGTCTGGCGTGAATGACGGTGAGGGGTTCGTAAGCCAAGTGCTCCTGGTGGGCGAGCAGGTCCCTCAGACCCCCTCCTCTGCACTCTGGGAGAAGAGGACCCACACCCCCAGCTCCTCCCCATGGGACTCCAGGGAGCAGAGGTGACTGCTTCCCCACCCTGTTCTGACTGCAAATCCTTGACGTGAACGTGAGGTCCCGGCTGTGCTGCTGAGTGAGCTGCTGCCCCTCGTGGAGAAGAGGGGGGAGGGCAGGGAGGGCCTGTGGAGTTGGGGGGACTCTGTCTTGCTGTCCTCTACGCCAAGGGGACACTTGGGGAAGGAGCCCGCAGTGGAATATCCCAAGGAGAGGAGGTAGAAGGAGTGAGCTCTGGCTGCCAGGATCTGCCACCCCACCATTCCTGAGCCACATCTGCAGGCTACTTTGTCCCGGGGGATGTGGCCAACACAGACAAAGGGACTGTCTGGAAGGAATGTGGCTGGCAGATTCCAAACCTACAGAGGAGCCCCAATCACCCCTGACAGGCTGTGTCCTCTGAGAATGGCGGGGCAGATGCCAGGCCCAGGGCCTGGTAGTGTAACCCAGAGGGCCAAACCCCTCCAAAGAGGCCAGAGGAAGCCCCTTCAGTCCCTCCCCTGCACGCCTCTGGTAGCCAAGTTTTTCAACTCCCCCCCCCAACCCCCGCTTTGCTTTTCACTTCTTCTTGTCTGAATCAGAAACAGTTCTAGATTTGAAACTCAGGTGACTCTAAATGCATTTCCCTCCTATGGGAGTGGCTGTCCCTTGGGCTGCACCGACCTCACCCTGATGGCTGCCTCCAGGCTCCCAGCTCTGTCCTCCAGAGATCCAGCTACTGATTGGCCCTGCCCCTGTGACTGGTTCCAGGGAGTCCTGGGCTTTCCCAGCAGGGGAGGCTGTGTCAGCACCCTCTCAGGCTCAACATCCCCAAAGATTTTACATCTCCCCGGAGACCCTGGCCCCATCCCCAATTTCCCTTCTCCTATTATAGCTCAGCTCTGTCTCCTTGTCAGAAGCCCACTTTCTGGGAGCATCTGCTTCTCATTTGTGCTCACCTTTTACCTCATCACACCTGTCTGTCTCCTCACAGGGGAGGCTCTGCGGTGCTCATTGCCACTGCTGCTGTCTATGTACCTCCACACAGTAAGTGGGGAGCTTTGGAAGGGGGCAGTGGAATGGATGCCAGGGTGTCGGGGAAGTGAATATTGATCCTGTGTGATAAAAATATCCAAGTGCACAACACTGAACATCTCTCTGGTCCACACTTAATATCACATTCATTGCCTTTATCTCATTCAAACCCCACACCCCCAGGGCTGCCGTGGATGGTTGTACAGGTTGTTCACTGTGCAAAGGCACCAGGTCCAGGGACAGGGACAAGTGGGAGCTGAAATCCAGTCTATGTTCTGCTCGCCAAGCCACGCACCCTGGAGAAGTACTCTATTCTCCTGAAGGAAGGGGGTGTCTTGAGCATGCATTCACCAAGTCTGGCACCAGAGGGGCTGTATGGGCTCAAAGGAGAGTTCTTTTAAAAACTCACACCACGGGGGCAGTATAGACATGGCATTCCTGTGACTATCAACAGGCAGCACTTATAAACCACATAGCAGATGAGGAAATTAAGACCTAGAGATCTTAAGTGACTTGCCCAAGGTCGACCAAGTCATAGTACAGCAGGGGTCTGGCCTTGGGTCTCTTCAGTCCCATTCCCTGACCTCGCACCTAAGCTTTTCTCTCTGGGTCGAGCATAGACCAACATAGCCTCTGCCTTCCTGACTTTTCTTTAAGCCCAGGCTGCATCCTGCTCCTGCTTCAGTTTTGTTCCTTGGTAATTCCCAGGGGTGGAGTGGGAGGAGCATCTGAGTTGGGTCTAAGAGAGAGCAGGTTTATCCTCCACAGCCCTGGAGGTCCAGCAAGAGCTCCTCCTCTCACTGCCAGTGTACTTTTACTGTTTCTTTTTCCTGGATGCTGGACCAGTAGCACCAGCAAACTGCCCCACTGGGACTTACCAAGTCCTTGGCTGTGGAGCTGTCCCCACAGGGCATCCAGGTGCATGGTGTGTCTCCAGGACTTGCCAAGACTGACTTCAGCCGAGTGGTGAGGATTCAGAAGCTGCCAGCAGTTCCCACGCCAACCACCCTGTGCTTTTCCCAGCTGGGCAAGCCGCTCAGGGCTCTGAGAGCAGCAGCCTCTCACTTCTCTGTAGCAGAATCAGAGCTCTGGCTTCTGTGAGAAGATCCAGTGGAATCCCCAGCCCCAGCCCTAAGCAGGGTCATCTTCACCAAAAGGCACACATCTGCCAAGAGCAGCCACTCTTTTGCCCTCCACAATCCTATCTAGCACCGACTCTGAATTTTTTCAGTTTGAATATAATCTGGCTGTGCAAAACTCTTTTAAAAATCTCTGTGGATCGCAGAGGTAGGTGGGGTCCCAGAGGAGACAGGACTCTGATTGCATCCTGGCTTATCAGAAATTCCTCTCACCGAGTCTGGGGTTGCACAGCCTGGGAGCTGGGAGCTGGAGGACAGGAGGATCCTGGGAGGTGGGAAACAGGGATGGAGGTATGCTGGGCCCTCCAGCCAGGTCAGCAGGGAGACAGAGGTCAGAGGTCATTAGCACATACACCGAGACTGCAGTTCTGTCCCCCTTCCATGCAGGGCAGGGCAGCCAGAGGACTGTGGGGACTCTGTCCTTCCTGTGCTCTCCAGACGCCAGTTACACCAGTGCAGAGAACTTTGTGGTGGCCGGCTTTTCCTTGAGGCTCTGATATCCACCACCAGGACCAGAAGCTGTTGTTCTGGGTTTGGATATTGAATTTCACCCTGGGAACCAGATGGTGATTGGTTAGGAGAAGGAAGGCCAGGCCTCTAGGAGATGTAGGTGAATTCTAAGAAAAATCTAGTGTATGGTATGGAGGTGGGGAGACAGAGTTTCTGCTGAGCAGTTGCTGAGCTGAAGTCTTGATTTTTTTTTTTTTTTTTTTTTTTTACTGGCAATGAACTTGTTTTGAAACTCTTAACCTCAGCTTCCTTGTGAAGCTGGCAAGTATGAGCAGCTGATTTGCCTGCAAATGCTATCCCTGCATCAGTGGTCCATTTCCTCACCACTACCAGCTTCCTCAGGAGATCCTTCCTCCACGTATGTCACCAGCCCTCAACTGAAACCGTGTAACTCTGATTGGGACTTGAACCCACGTGCCGGGACTCAAACTTGGCCACAACCCTGCTTGGGACTCGAACCCATGGTCTTTTAATTAGAATCACTCACCTGGTGTCTAGACTTACTGAGGCTCAGGTTCTTTGTGTCTCAGCACAGAAAGAATTCAGTGAGAGACAAAGTGATAGGTAAGAAGTGGATTTATTTAGACAGAAACACACTCCACAGACAGTGAGTGAGTGGGCCATCTCAGAAGGTGAGAAAGGCACCAGGGTATGGGGTTGTCAGTTCTTATAGGGGTGGGTAATTTCATAGGCTAATGAGTGGGAGGAGTATTCCAGCTATTTCAGGGAAGGGGCGGGGATTTCCAGGAATTGGGCCACCACCCACTTTTTGATCCTTATGGTCAGCTCTGGAACTGTCATGGCACCTGTGGGTGTGTCATTTAGCTTGCTGATGTGTTACAGTGAGCGTATACTGAGGCTCAAGAGCTAGTGGAAGTCTGCCACCGCTAGTGGAAGTCTGCCACCGTCCACCATCTTGGACCCATTTGGTTCTAAACAGTTTATGTCATGTCCTCGGGCTATGTCATTCTTTCAAAAGTTGTGCCCTGCCCCCTTCCCTCCTGTTTCACAAGCATCCTGAGATGCCGAACAAAGTCTTTGCCTGGGGAGTTAGGGAGGTGGTAATTAAATGTCTTGCACGGGTGCTTCCCTTCCCCTGTGGCGCAGTGGTTGAGAGTCCGCGTGCCGATGCAGGGGACACGGGTTCGTGCCCCGGTCCAGGAGAATCCCACGTGCCGCGGAGCGGCTGGGCCCGTGAGCCGTGGCCGCTGAGCCTGCGCGTCCGGAGCCTGTGCTCTGCAATGGGAGAGGCCACAACAGTGAGAGACCCGCGTACCGGAAAAAAAAAAAAAAAAAAAAATGCCTTGTCCAGTCGCCCAGGAGCACACCCAAGAGCCTGTCCCTCACAAGGTTAGTGGCTCCAAGAGGAGATTCATCTCCTCTGAGATGTCTCCCTCCCCACCTCCCTGCCTGGGAGCCATGGAAATAACCTGGACGAGGAATGGACGATCTGCTAAGAGTCCCTCCTCTGCCACCCTCTTTACCTTTTCTGGTCCTCATTTTTCTCAGCTATTAAATAACGGGTTGCATTAATAGCCCCCACCCCCGCCCCCTCTATTTTTTTGTGAGACTCCCTCGGTTTCCTGACCCTCTAGCTTCTGGGTCCCAATGGTCTCGGTGGTTCCAGCTCCCCTCAACATGTGCCACTCTGAGCCTTGTCACCACCACAAGGTTATGGCCTCTATCATAAACATGTTCCTATCAGGGAGCAAAGGAAGCTGGAGAAATCTGGGTCCCTCAAGGGGCGGTGGCTCAGACAGACCCCCAGCTTCATCCCACACAGGGTGTGCCCTTCCAGTCCAGTGGCCGTTACACTCCAGTCCTCACCCACATCCTCCTCAGAATTCACACAACCAGCTCCACCACTTTCATGAACACTGAGCCGTGAACCTTCCCTCACATGCCTCCATGGCTGGCCCAGGCCCCCAGTTTTCCCCAATGGCTTTTGAAAATTGCCGCCTCTCTTTCCTTACAGCTTCACTTTTATTCACTGTGAGCAAGGACCTTGCTGCACACTTCACAGAGAGAACAACAGCAATAATGAAACAGGAGGGAAGGGGGCAGGGCACAACCTTTAAGAGAATGACAAAGCTATGGGTCATGACAAAGACTAGTTAGAACCAACTAGGTCCAAGATGGCAGAAGATTTGACTTCCAGTGGACCTTGAGCCTCATTATAAGCTCATCGTACTACATTAGCATATGCTAAATGACACACCCACCAGCACCATGACAGTTCCAAGGCTGACCATCAAAGATTAAAAAGTGGGGGACTTCCCTGGTGATGCAGTGGTTAAGAATCCACCTGCCAGTGCAGGGGACATGGGTTCGATCCCTGGTCCGGGAAGATCCCACATGCCGCGGGGCAACTAAGCCCATGAGCCACAACTACTGAAGCCCACGCGCCTAGAGCCCGTGCTCCACAACAAGAGAAACCACTGCAATGAGAAGCCCCCACTTGCCACAACTAGAGAAAGCCCACCCGCAGCAACAAAGACCCAATGCAGCCAAAAGTAAATAAATAAATTAATTAATTTTTTAAAAAATGTGGGGAGTGGCCCAATTCCTGGAAATCTCTGCTCCTTCCCCAAAATAGTTGGAATAATCCTCCCACTCATTAGCCTATGAAATTACGCAGCCCATAAAAACTAACCACGCCATATTTTGGGCCTCTCACCTTCTGAGATGGCCCTCACTCTTGTCCGTGGAGTGTGTTTCTCTCCAAATAAATCTGCTTCTTACCTATCACTTTGTCTCTCACTGACTTCTTTATGCGACGAGATATCAAGAAACTGAGCTTTATTAAATCCTGAGAGGCGTAAGAGGGAGGGGATAAGGGGATATATGTATATGTATAACTGATTCACTTTGTTATACAGCAGAAACTAACACAACATTGTAAAGCAATTATACTCCAATAAAGATGTTTTAAAACATCTTTAAAATAAAGTCCTGAGACCAGGAATGTGATTTCAATTAAAAGACCATGGGTTCAAGTCCCAATCTGAGTTGCATGGTTTCAACAAGATGGCACTCATCACCTTTCCCCACTCTGGTCTAAAACTTATTCGCATTGCTTCTATTCCTCCCCCAAAGCCCACACATCAGTGAAGGAGGTGTGTGTGTCTTTCCTCTCCAGGAAACTCCTTCCTTACCCACTTGGGATCTCATTCACTCCCACCCCTCTAGGCACCTCATTCCCTGAAATTTCTTCTCTCTTATCTGCAGCTTCAACCTCTCAGAGGTTTAAAGACAAAACAAAATCATCCAACAAACAAAACTCATATCTCTGATTATCCTGGAGCCATTATATTATTTCACTCCTTCCTGTAATAATTCCTTGCTCCTGTGCCCTCTGCGGGGGTTTTCTCATCATCAGTGCACATGCTGAAGTTTTCTTTTCCTGCCTTTTGGGGTGTTTAGAAATTTAACATGCAGATCCTTGCTGCTCTCCACATACTCAGACACTTAGCAGGGTCTTCAAGCGTTCTTCCACAGTCACAGAAGTAAGACTCTAAGTCTGTTGCTATTTTATTTTTTGTTTTTTTTTTTTCTTTTCTGTCTCAGAAATTGTTCATTTCTGCACTAAGTCTACAGTGTCCCGCCTATGGGTTTCATGGCCTGCCCGATCACCTATTCTGTCATTTGAGTCCTGCATCAAGGAAATTTTCCTTAGGTATCTGGGGATTAGAAGGTGGGGGGAGATATCTGCTATGGATCTCCTTTCTGATTCTGGAAACACGTTAGTGTCCATAAGTGTCACCTTCCAGACAGGCTTCTGGGACACACTCATGACATTTCTCAAGAGAGTTTAAAGTGTGCTACCCACTTGGACCGTTCACAGCAGAACTGGGGAGGCTCTCTCGGCCTGACATTTTGGGGCCTTAGTCGTCCATCTGGGGCTCCAACCAGGCAAAGTAGTTTCCCCAGCTCTCCCCTGGTGGGTATCCCAAGGCTCATGAAGGGGCAATCTGTATCCCACAGCCCCAGCCAGGAAGCATTTGGCCACCATGGTAAGGAGCCATGCCTGGACCTGAGAAGTGGGAAACTTTACACCCATTGGGGGAGCAAGGGAATTTACAATATTGGAATCCCTTCAGTAGGGCCTCCAAAATATGGATTGGGATTTCTAAGCTATCTATATGTGTATATGTAGAAGAAAGGTCATAACAAGAGTTACAAATCACTATTTCTTTTTATTTTTTAAAAAATTAATTTATTTATTTTCGCTGTGTTGGGTCTTCGTTTCTGTGCGAGGACTTTCTCCAGTTGCGGTGAGCGGGGGGCCACTCTTCATCGTGGTGCGCGGGCCTCTCACTGTCACAGCCTCTCCCGTTGTGGAGCACAGGCTCCAGACGCGCAGGCTCAGTAGTTGTGGCTCACGGGCTTAGTTGCTCTGCAGCATGTGAGATCCTCTCAGACCAGGGCTCGAACCCGTGTCCCCTGCATTGGCAGGCAGAGTCTTAACCACTGCACCACCAGGGAAGCACAAATCACTATTTATTAGGCTCCACCCCATCAGCTCCCAAGGAGCTCCATTAGCTTCACAGACTTTTGCAGGAAGGACCTTTCTCTACACATTCTTGCTTCTGCTCATAAACGAGGACACTTTGTAGAACTCAGCCCTTTCAAAAGTGTTGGTGAGGAAACACACACCCTTTGCTCTGCTGCCTTATTCACTTCTCCCTATAGGCTAAGGAGTAGATAAACTGATTGGTCCACATTACCGATGGGGGCTTACAAAGGCAAGGCAGTGTCCCCTGTCTCTTCCCCTTGGGCCAACTGCACTTAGGTGGGCTCAGGTGACCTTTCTAGTCTCTAGTGAGCAAGGCTTGCCATGTCTCTGTTCTGGGTTGAAGACGTTTGACCTGAAACTTGCTGGGCACATCAGGTCAGCTCTACTCTGCCAGTTACCTTCCATTTAAAGATGAGGTGATGGAAAGCCTTGTTCTCTAACTTAGCATTAACAGTATGAAGGTGACCCTGATTGTGATCCCATCTGTCCCCTTCGGTGTAAGAGAGGACTGTGATCAATTGTTTATACATTTTAACTAATGGTCCAGAATACTTATATTTCAGTTTGGGAGAAAGTGATAAATAATAACTGTGAGTCCATGGGGGCAGATTAGCTTAAGCCAGTGTATAAATCATAGTTTATGAGCTATTTTACAAAACCCTAAGATGTACTTATGGATTATCTTAAAACAAAATATCTCATTTGTACCTAAGTGGTGTATACAATTTTGTATAGCTCAATTTCTGACAGTTCTGTTCTGCTGGGGATTTTACTGTAATTGTTGAGGTGGGAGCAGGTTAGGAATAGGGCTTGTGGCATGGGTTGGCTGTCATCAGTGCTGATACTGATCCCATAGATGTCTGCACATCTTGTTCTTTTGTCCTTGGTATCCCTCAGACCGTCCTTTCCTTCTAGAAAGAGGCACATATGTGCCTCAAATAACTGATGTACAGTTAAAATAATATTGTAATTGATCTGTATATTCCTGACTTGCCATCTCTATCACTATCTTTTTTTTTTTTTTTTTTTTGGTGGTACGCGGGCCTCTCACTGTTGCGGCCTCTCCCATTGTGGAGTACAGGCTCCGGACGCGCAGGCTCAGCGGCCATGGCTCACGGGCCCAGCCGCTCCACGGCATGTGGGATCCTCCCGGACCGAGGCACGAACCCGTGTCCCCTGCATCGGCAGGCGGATTCTCAACCACTGCGCCACCAGGGAAGCCCTCTATCACTATCTTTTATATCTACCTAAATGTACATATTGTTATCCACCATCTATCATACCTAAATTATCTATTTATCTGTCTAGATAACTGGCAACTTCCTGTGGTTCAACTAAATATCTGTCCCTTCATCCATCCTGCAATCTGTTCAGGTAAGGACCCGTTCTCCTTAGGACCCACCTGCTCCAAACAGTTAGCTCAACCCCTTGTAAAAGGAATTATGGAGGCAAGTGGTGAAGGCCATCTGAGTTGAGCTCCAGGGCAGCCCCACCTGCCCATTTTTCACCTACCCTGCCAAGCATGTGTCTGGCATTGAGGATGACAAGTGCTGGACCAGGACTGCCCAGACAAGCAGGGAGGGGGTTCACAGGCTGGATGGTCCTGGGAAGAGGAAGCGAGGGTGTGTGTGAAAGGAAGAGGGGTGGGTAGGACCATCTCCAAACCTCAGTTTTTTTTCCTGAGTGGTTTTCCCTCTGGATCTAGGTCCTTATCAGAGGCTGTTTTTGTTCCTTCTCTTCTGCTTTTGGCTATTCCTGGGCACAAGCAGCAGTCAGTCAAACAAACAAGAACCACCATCTCTTCCCCCCCAGAATAGCCCAGGTCTTCCTTTCCCCTGGTGACAAGTCAGGCTGCCCTGGGGCTCCCACCAGGTAAGCACTGGAAACACTGTGGTTGCATTTGGGGTGGGGATACCTCTGTTTTAAGACCTGCTCCTATCCTTCTTGCTAAACGTGAGGTCAAAGTTTCCATAATGATTTTGAGTCAGAGGCAAAAGACTAGCCCAATGGATGCCAAATTGGCCAAAAGGCAAAGCCGGTTCATAAGCCCCAAATTTAAGGAATGCATTTCACTCAGCTTTACTAGCACAATGTTAAAAATTGTAGCCAAGTTTTATATATAGTCAGATGGAGATATAGACTTTTTAAAAATTTAGGTACTGTGACATTTCTAAATTTTTTCAATAGGAGTAAATTCAAAAAAGGTCTTTAGGTGAGATGCTTGGTTAAATATAAGGTTGTTTATGATGAACTTAATACACCATTCGGGGCTGGAATTGGATATTTAACAGAAGTCACATTTTCTTAAGCAAAATAGAGACATATGGCTTGAAAAATGTATGCTTATTTGTGGGAAAAATGGAACAAACACTTGAAAGTGGGACTTTTCTGGAAAATCTGGGTCATAGAGTTGTGTATTTTTTTAGAGGATCCATGCGCCATCAGCAGAACCCAAACCGTTTAATAAGACTTTAGCCTTTTTGTTCTGTGCTGGACAATCTTGAGCACCTCAGTTGCTCTGGGCTCAGGTGCAACCGAGGGTGGTTTGGTTGCAGAGGCAGAAGGAATGGACATTCTTTACCAGCTACTGGAAATGTAAATCTAATATAAGTTATTATGTTATCCATGATATATCATTTTCAGTTGGTAGTGTTTTTGAATCAAATATCTGTAAATGCCAAGAGTAAAACAACTCTTCAACATCTGTAGTTATTGCTGTATTCATTAAGGCTTGGATTCATACTAATGCACTGACTCTTTCACCAGTTTCTACTGAGAACCAGGTAAGTGCCAAGTATGCCATGGGGTTTGGGGGTATGGAAAACAAAGTGGTCCCTGACCTCAGGATGCACCCAGCCAGGTACGTAGACAGGTATATTGACACATCGGAACATGATAAGTGCTGTAACTGAGGAATGAGCTGGGTTTGTGGCCATATGGATGATAAGCACATCAAGGAGTATCACCTCCTAGTCTAGGTGGGTTAAGAGGAGATGGAGGAGTTAAGCTAGGGAAACAAGAAGGAGAATGACATTCCTGACAGAGGAAACAGCATGTGTAAAATCGCCAGACATTTAGGGAACTTGGTTTGGTATTCCTGGGGCTCAGACACAAAGAAGAAGGAGCAGTGGGAAAAGAGGATGGAGATGAGAGCAGAAGCCAGAGTCAGAAATCCCTCAATGCCAAGGCAGGGAAACTGGACCCAGTCTTGAAGACAACAGAGGGACAATAGAGGGAGCTTTCTTATCCAACACTTTGTGTTTCCCAGCTTTATGCAAGGAACTCAGACTAAGTTCCTGGCCATGTTCAGGCCTGAGGCATGATCTTCTGTCCCAGACAGTTGTTGAAACTCCAGACTCTGCTTCGAGTCTCTCCATTCACTCATCACTGAGTATCTACTCTGTGCCTTGCATCACACTGAGTAGTGCTGACAAAAGATTGAATAAGAAAAGTGAATTGATTAATGTAGTATTCTGCTCTAACAGGTAAAATCCAAAATTGTAGTGGCTTAATACAGGGGTCAGAAACTACCACCCACAGTTACCAGACTGCTATCTGTTTTTGTAAAAAAAAAAAACAAAGAAGTTTTATTGGAATATAGATGTGTCATTCATTTATGTGTCACCTATGGCTGCTTTCACACTAAGATGGCAGAGTTGAGTAGTTGCAAGAGAGACCATACAGGTTTCAAAGCCTAAATATTTACTATCTGGCCCTTTATAGAAAAAGTCACTGACCCTTGACTTAACATAGTAGAAGTTTATTTCTTTTTTATGTAAAGTCCAGTTGGAAGCAGAGAGTTCTGCTCCACAGAACTGAGGCTGATGGAGGCTCTGCCATCTTCGACACATGATTTCCAAGCTAACCCTAACACCAACATCTGGGAAGCCAAGAGGGGAGAGAGAGCGTGCAAAGGTTTTATGGGCCAGGCCTGGAAATGTCAAACAACGCTTCTATCCACATTCCATTAGCCAGAACTCAGTCACATGGTCCCATCTAAAGACAAGGGAGTCTAGGAAATGTTGGAGCTGGCTGAGAAGCAACCTTCTAGTGATAGCTCTACTGAAGGGGAATCAGTCTCTGGTGGAAAGCCATCTATCTCCCACAATATGCCCCCTGCTTAGAAAGCTTGTGCTTGCAGTAGGATCACCACACGTGCACAAATAACCAGAGTGTAGTCTTTTAAGAGGCTTAAACCTTGATGACTTTATCAGTATCCCAGTAATGATGGAGCTTAACAGGATACATCATGATAAAATAGGTGACAATAGTACAAAGACTAGGCATAGTCCCTCTTCTTTTTACTGTCTAATAGAGTGGAAACATCAAATGTACACCTAATGAAAATAAATATAAATATTTATTAAGCATCTGCCATATGCTGTACTAGACCTTTTGAATACACAATCTCTTTAAACATGTGTCATGGTCAGAGGAAGCCAAGACCAGGTTCATCTGTGTTGGCCATGTGAGTGCTCTCCCACCTCTGTCTCTCCTCCCTCCTGCTCATTTTAATTCTGGAGGAGTAGAGGCAGCCTTGTAAGAGGGAAAGGAGAAGCCCTGGATGGGGAAAGAGAGAGAAGAGGACCACACTTCCTCCTCTGATAAATGCTTCCAGGATAAAGCCAACACCCAAGCTGGAGAGGGAAGAAGCTTTCACTTAGAAGGGATTCCAGAATTGTTATTACCATATTGGACTGGACCAATAATCACTAACATGAGACTATTCTTGTGACTGAAGGGGACAGAGGGCTTTTATCATCCAAGAGGAATTTCATCCAGAGGCAGGGCAGGGCATTGGAATAGGGAATGGGGTGAGGGAACAACAAAGGTGTTTTTCTGATTTCATCCTGCTCATTCACCTTGCCAATAACATTTACAAATACTGGGATCCATGGAGTTAGCTTAAGCAAAAAATGACTTTATTAAAAGGTTATTAGGGAGCTCCTAGAACCTTGGAAGGCTGGAGAACCAGGCTAGAGGCTAAAGCTCCAGGTACATTGCCCACACCAAAACACAACACTGGCTTGACTGTTGTCACTACAGAACCCAAACTTTCCAGGTTGCTCTGGCCTGAATACCAGGGACTTGACATCACTGCCGTTGTCACCGATGCCACATCAGTGCTGTGCCTCTGTCAGGAACCCAACCTTGAGACCACCACAGCCTCCGAAAGCCAGCTGGCTCTGAAGCTACAGTTGCAGCAGAATGAGGAACTTATTTCATTTCCTTCTGAATCAGTCTTAGGTGAGGCCCTCTGATTGGTGGCACCAGTGCCTGTGTCTTACTGCAGAGGAGGTGGGGAGAGTCCTTTTTGTCTAGAGAGACTATGGATGGGGAATCGTTAGTCAAAATCTTCAGGTATTAGAACTGTCTTCAAAAGGTGCCAGGCAGCCATAAGACATTCTATGTCCAAGTTCAACACAAATTTAAAAAATACGTGTATAATCTAGGAAATGTTGGAGACGGTTTTCATAATACAAAGATGGTGGTTCTAAACTCAACAAGAAGTGACCTTGAGCAAGTCATTGAACTTCTTTGTGCTTAATTCTTTTAATCTGTCAAGTGAGAGACTGGGCTAAGTAATTCTAAGCTCCTGTCCACAGAAAGAAACAGAGATGTATTTGCAAAACCACTTTCAAGTCAATCAGAACTTGAGGACAAGTTTTGAGCTTGAGGAGGTGCCACGAGGGCAGATGTGGAAAGGGGGACAACTTCTATTAAAGAGCAGTCTAGTCTCAGACTATCCCCAGGATACTCACTGAATTCTGACTTGCATTTTGGGGCGGCACTCTGTTTGCCCAGGGCGCACCTCTGCTGCACTGCCTCTTCCGTTCACTGCCGGTGAAGATAGATAATGGTGGCTGATAACTGAAAACAGGCTTGTGGGCTTGGTCTGCTCTGATCCATCCCTGCCCTACCTTCCAGTTTCCCTCACCCTCTCCCACTCCCCAGAAGACCTTTGTTCCTTCAGGTAATTTTAGCTGTTGAGTGTTCGAAACTCAGACTTATATGACGTGGTCACCTTCGAAGATTATCTTCAAGTCCCACAGCAGAATTCTTCAGAAGTGGGGCGTGTTTCCATAAATGCCAGCAATATCCCAGAAAAGCAGAGGTTTTGCTTTTGTTTGTTTTTTTAAAATAAAATCATCCTGCACTTTTCTTGTCTCTAGCACAGTTCCCTTGGTGACACCCAATGGTTTGAGTCTCTGGACAGGAGGGAGAAAGCCCATCTTTCCTGGATCGATAAAGCAAATGAGTTTCTAAAATGAGGTCCTCATCTCTCATGTACCTTCAATTTCAAACTTTAACTATGGATCTAGAGAAGAAAGTGCAATTGTTGTATGATGGCAAGACACAAATGACTAAGACTATGGTGAGGAGGATATTTAATGTTCTGATTAAGGATAAAACGTCAAATTAATTTCTCCCATCAAATCAGTTATCTACCCGTTGTGGAAAGCAGCAGAAAAGTAATGACAGGATATGTAGAAGCCTCTTAGGAAGGTGGAAGTCTATTTAAAAATGAGTGAATTTTAATAACTTAGTGGCAAGTGAGGAACTTAGAATTCTAAGTACATGGAGATGAATTTAGCAAGCTGTTTTCCTCGATGGAAATAACTGTAGTTATTTATGTTCAAAATGCTTTGAAGGGGTGGAAATGCAGCAATACCATCTAACATCATGTCCGGTGGAAAGTTGTAGGAACTGGAAATCCAATGTTATATAATTAATTGGGCTCAAATTGTTTCTACTTTTTCTGGGCTTCAAATGAGAGGATCTTCGATAAGAAAGGGGAGCTTAGTGGATTTGAGATTTGCAAAGAATGAACAAATGTATGTGTTAGGAGCATCAGGAAATGCAAGGTAAATAGAACCATTAGGGGCTGGTACCCCCTCTGAAGTCATACTTTTCTTTGAAAGAATTTATCAGATAATTCTAACAAATGGAAAGAGATATGTCATTGCCAATGTCCTCAAGAAGATCACTACAACAAATATAGTTCCTGGTTTCATAATCTCCTGTCTGATCGTAGAAGAAGGGCCAGATCTGAAGCCTAGACATAGAAAAGACCTGTAATTACTAAAGGCATTTGTCAAACAACTCTGGTAGAGAGATGAAATAAGGAAAATAGGTCCCTCCAGATGCATAAAAATGGCCTCTGTGCTCCCAAAGACTTCTATTACTCAGCTTCTAATGGCCAGGGCCACTGACATGCCATCTACAGTCTTAGCCCAACCCTTGCTTCTATATCAGTTGCCACTGAGGCAAGTACAGCATTAGTGATCTCAGTCCTAACTCGTCCTCCTTGGCCCAGCCTTGACCACTCCCTTTTACTTCCCACATCTCTATCCCTGTCAGTCCACATGAACATGGGCCCAGCCCTCCCACCACCCTCCTCCCTTTCAGTCTGGCACAACCTGTCAGCCAGGGCCTCTGTTGGTTCCCAGGCCTAGACTCCAAACAATCACTGGTCCAGGATCTAGGTCAGGGCTCAGCCTAAACCCCAGACAGGTAGAGATCCTGCTGCTTGTGGATGGATATCTTAAGTCACAATATCTGCCCCAGGGGATCCCTGGTCCTCAAACAACCAGGAGAATCTCCCTCTCCCTTTCCCCAGCTGCTGTTGTGAACCATGCTGTAACTCACACCGTTTGCCGTGTTCTTCTTACACTTGACTTCACACTCTGAGCTGAACTTCCGGAACCCTCTTTGGCAGGGGCGGGGGCTCCTCATATCAAGAACTTACTGCTGTTGTCTTTTAATTGCTTCTGACTTATTCTGCAGGTTATACGAAAAATTCCTCAGGCTGTAGAGAAGTGAGATCTGTGACAGATTCCACCTGCTCTGTGTTTAGCTGCAGTTGCTACCACCTTCACCAAAGAAGGAATCCATAAATCCTTGGCTCTGTTTGAAAGTGGACAAAATGGTCCAGCTGCCATGTCATCCCTGATTCAGCCAAATAGGTGTCAACTGGTCTTCATTAAAACAAGGCCTCCTTGTTTGACAATTGTCATTATTCGTGGTTTCTTTACATTAAAAAAAAAACAACTGTTCACCCCCTCCTTATCCATAATTACAATATTCAGAATTGAAAAGGAGTGAAAAAAGTAAGGAAATAATTCAAGAGAAGTTGTTAAATTTGGAGATCTGATTTCCAAATAAAAGAGGTTTCCAAAGGTGAAAAAAAACAAACAAAAGGATAAAATCAATACTCAGAGAAAACATTATATTTGAAAAAAAAATTACAGCGAGTATGTCCAAAGCTCCAGGCAAAATCAATAACAAAAGCAACATAATGACATAGTTTCATAAAAAATTAAAACTATAAAGGAAAAAAAGAGAATTCTGCAAGTTTCCAAGTAGAAAAAGTAGGTCATTTTCAAAGAGCAAAATATCAAACTAGCTTTGGCTTTTTCCACTGCAAGGAGAAATGCCTAATGACACGGTGATGACATCTTCTATGGAAGGGATAAGCTGCAACTCTAGAATAATGGGCCACATCAAGCCATTTGTATAGGGAGGCAACAGAGAGACATTCTCAGATCAGCCCAATTTCAAAAGAAATGTGGCAGCCAGTGGCCTCATTTGAAAAGTGCTCAAAGCCACAATGTACGCTATGCAAGGCTAAAATTAATGGTAGAAATTTTGAATGGCTAATGGCTAAAAAATGAACCCGTGATAATTATTGATAGCAACTATTGTTAAAGAAGTAAGGATAACTCTGGAAGGGTTATTTATGACACCAGCTTAATTATTTGAAGAAAAGAAAGACACAGAAAGCATAAAAGAAACATGAAAGAGAAAAAAGTGAGAAATATCATATTTAATTATGAATGGGAAATTAGCGTAGGGAACAAGAAGCACAGACAAAAAGAATAGTAGCCTTTTTTTTCCATGAAGGGGAGTGGAACAGACTTTTGATTCGGGAAAGAGATCATTAGAATGCTTATAACATGGTTTACAATATTCATGTATGTATTTAAAATAGGGCTTTTTTTGTCTTCCAAAACTTTTTCAAAGATAAAGGGAGTAATATAGTTCATATAAGCAAAGAGACAGATCCTAAACATTGAAAGAATGAAAACCAAATGTACCAAATACCAGATTTAATATAAATCATCTAAACCTATTGTTAAAAGCCAGTTTCTGCCTAAATCAATAAGCAAGATTAATACTCCAAAACGTTAAAGTTAGAAAGTTGGTCCAAGATAGGTCATTTAAAAACAGTAAAGACAAATTAAAAAAGAAAAAAGAAATTAAAATTGATAAAAATTAATATTAGATAATAGAGTTGGAAACAAAATTGATTAAGCAGAGTATAAAGTTTCGATAATAAAAACCAATATTCAACAAATGGAACGATGAAACAATAAACAGTAGGAATATAAGATATTTTCCATTGCTATATTTTCTTTCATCTTACAGAGAACTGAACCAAGCCCAATAAAAGACTATTTTTCACTCTCACTGATCTATCGTAGACCTTTTTTGTGATTCTATGGACAGAAGAAGATGTATATTCTTGGCTATTAATATTTCTGCAAACTTGTATGCTAACTTAATACTATTGTGGGATCAAGCGGCAGACATACATAAAACCTACAACTGGGTAGGTTTGTTCTGACCAGAGAGTGTTAATCTTGATATAAATTATTAAAACATCATTGGATAATGTTCACTAGGCCTTTGGTGAACTTTTGAGCATTTCCACGAACTCTGGTTCATTTAGTGTAATGGTGAATGCGAATATTAAGGCTGGAAATAGATCTTTCTTATGCATCATTATATAGGTAGTAATTGTCTCATTTGGATTAATATTAAGGTAACTGGAAAAACAATATCACTCACTTATAGCTTTTTTTTTGTTGTACAAGAGAATAATATATCCTCAAAGGAACCACCCCCTTCCATTTACAGAGATTACCAGAGAATAGGGATTCTGTGAAAGAATTTGACCCTGCACCTCAAATAAAGAAAAGCTCTATTGTGGAAAGGTACGTGCCCTGAAACCCTTCATTTGTCAAGCCCTGGAGCAAGTGCTGAAAGGTGTGTGAGCAAAGGGGACTGTCCAGGGCTCTGTATATCAAAAGGCCAGGTCTCACCCGGGGAGGCTGAGGAGCTGATGCTGCCTCGAGGAAATTGTTTCTGCTCATGAATATTAATTTAGGCTCTGAAGTCTCTGAGAATTAATGCCTGTCCCTGGGAGGGGTGTGTGTGTGTGTGTGTGTGTGTGTGTGTGTGTGTGTGTGTGTGTGGTCAGTAGTTGTCTATCAGATGATTAGGATTAATGAGAAGACATATAGGCCTCACAATGGCAGCAGCCCCCAGAAAGGCAGGACTTGGAGGCAAATTTCCACCAGACTTCCTGCTGAAGTGCTTATGATTATTTTAGGGAAAATAACCCAGCCTTTGGAAAGTAGACTGTAGCGTTATTACTGTGCTTCATTGATACGGGCAGAAAGGGAATTAGACCCTAGAGCCAGCTTTCTAACTAAGGTTCAAAATCCAGAGGTAGTAAAAGAAACCAAAAAAACAAACCAGGGCTCCTAGGAGAATGATGGATTTCAGGGCTGGGACAGGGAAAATAGAGAGTGAGCCAGGATTATCTTGTGGGGACAAGTAAATAGGAAAGTGTTAAAAAAATAAATAAATGGGAGCATGTTGAAAGGAGAGAAAAGCCCACCTAAAGGAGCTCCCAGTGGCCAAAGCTGGAATAATTCGAAAAAGAATGTAAATGGTGATAGCATTGGATTACAACCATAAAATAAAATAAAAGTCCATGAGTCCATACTGATATTAATAAATGACTGAGTAAATAAATAGAGGAGGGGAAACATAAAAGTGCGATTAATAAATGTAGAAGGAGGGAGGGAAATGAAAATTATCATTAAGCAAAAACCACAGTAATAATTTTTGAAGGCAAGTCCATTTATTGATGCTAAAGTTAGTGAGCAAAAGTTTGAAGAGAAACAGGAAATTTGATGGTCTCAAAGTGTCTCTGCACAAGATATTTATGAATTACAAAGGGAGAAATAGTCTCCACAACTGTGGAGAAATCATGCAGGCATCATCTTAGCCAAGTGATCCAGGTCAACATCACCAGTAACAAGACACATTGACATCATATAACCCCTGCTAGGATGCACTAGGGAGGGCACAACATCACCTCTGTGGGATACTAGCTAAAATGCACAACCTCAATCTAATCGTGAAAAAACGTCAGGCAAACCTGACAGGCATTCTACAAAATCACTGAACAAAGCTCTTCAAAATTATCAAGGTCATGAAAGACCAAGAAAGACTGAGGAATTATTACAAATTGAAGGACACTAAAGAGACAGATCAATTAATGCAATATGGGATCCTGGACCAGGAAAAACTAGTGAAATTTGAATAAACTGTGGAGTTTAGTTAATAGTATTGCTTCAATGTCAATTTCTTGGTCTTGATCATCATACCATGATTATGCAAGAAGACATCAGGGAAAGCTAGGTGGAAGGCATATGTAAACTTTGTGAGTACTAGTTTTGCAATTTTTCTGAAAATTTAAAATAATTTCAAAATAAAAAGCTAAAAGAAATCTAAAGAAATAAACTTTGCTTCTAATTGGCTTTTAAAAACAATATTAATAAATGGGAAGAACAAGAAATTCAAAGATGTACTTCTTATACTTTAAATATGTAGTCGCTTTCAGTTATTAGTGAATAGTCTCATGTTCCAGGTATTGACAAATTTAGACCAGTTTCACATCAAAGCTTTAATCTCCTGCAATTTAAACCTTTTCCACAACCCCTGGATCAGTCCTGACTCAGGCTCAGAAACCTGAAGCCCGGAAAAGGGGTCCTGGTTGGCTTTTCATTCTTTCACCTTGTTCTTTTCCCTCCATTTCTCCCTGACCCTGTGAGCTCCACTTCCCCTAGGGTTGACACTGGAAGAGGAGACACGCAGAGGTGGAAAAGGTCTTTGGTGACTGGGACAGTTGTAATCTGGCTTTGGTACCCTCTGTGTGTGACCAGCGCCCAAATGCTTGTCTCTTATGGGATGATTCTGGGGTTCATTGGAGACCTTCACCTGAGCATTCCTGACCCCACTGACACTCTCCTGCTGACAGCTGTGGCTCTCACACTCAGACCTTGGCACCCTGCCTCCATCCCCACCCTGGCGCCTCCAGCCTGTTCTTGGTGGGATCCTTTTCAATTCCAGCTCCCTTCCACAGGGCCCACAGCAAGTCACAGGAAACACACACCATTCCCCATTGTCGGGGAGGGTGCCTCTGTTCCCATGGCAGCCTCTTCTCCCTCTGCCCACGGAGGCAGCTTTGCCACAGACTGTGGCTTTCAGAAGCTTTCCCCAGCAGTGACTCAGGTACTAAACCCTACATCCCCCAGATTCCACGGGATGCGTGACAAGGTCTCTGAGTTGCTCTTATAAACCCTCCCCAGCGACTTGCCTTAAACTAAGAGGGAAACCAACTCGGGAAAGGAGAAACAGCACTCTGCTCTGACAACTCTCCAGTTTCTCACTCTCTAAAGAAACCCTCTCTTCTAACATTTGTTCTGCCTCTTGATGAATTCCTGGCCTTCTCTTATATGACCCTGAGGCAGAGATGAGGCTAAAGGTGGAAAGAAAACAGGTATTACCATCTCTTCACAGCTCCTGAATAGGTAGTTCATGACTTACTTTGGTCTTTGGGGCCTTTGCTGAAAATCTAAGACAACAGGAAAAGTCACATCTAATATCCTATTATTCCATCAAAATTTAAAATGTACATTTCCTAGGGAACCCTCCTACTCTGTTGGGGGGAATGTAAATTGATGCAGCCCCTATGGAAAACAGTATGGAGATTCCTTAAAAAACTAAACATAGAGCTACCATATGATCTAGCAATCCCACTCCTGGGCATATATCTGGAAAAGACAAAAACTCTCATTTGAAAAGATACATGCACCACAATGTTCATAGCAGCACTATTTACAATAGCCAAGACATGGGCTTCCCTGGTGGTGCAGTGGTTGAGAATCCGCCTGCCAATGCAGGGGACATGGGTTCGAGTCCCGGTCTGGGAAGATCCCACATGCCACGGAGCAACTGGGCCCGTGAGCCACAATTACTGAGCCTGCGCGTCTGGAGCCTGTGCTCTGCAACAAGAGAGGCTGCGATAGTGAGAGGCCCGCGCACAGCAATGAAAAGCAGAGGCCGCGATAGTGAGAGGCCTGTGCACAGTGATGAAGAGCGGCCCCCGCTTGCCACAACTAGAGAAAGCCCTCGCACAGAAATGAAGACCCAACACAGCCATAAATAAATAAAATTTATAAAAAAAAAATAAATAAAAAAAAATAGCCAAGACATGGAAGCTACCTAAGTGTCCATCAACAGGCAATTGGTTTAAGAAGATGTGGTATGTGTGTATATATATATATATATATATATATATATATATATATATATATATATATACACAGTGCACTATTACTCAGCCATAAAAAAGAATGAAATATGGCCATTTGCAGCATCATGGATGGACCTAGAGAATATCATACTAAGTAAGCCAGACAAAGACAAATATTATGTGATATCACTTATGGTTACCAAAGGGGAAAGGGAAGGGCAAGGAGGGATGGAGGGATAAATAAGGAGTATGGGATTAACAGATACAAACTACTATACATAAAATAAATAAGCAAGGATTTACTATATAGCACAGGGAACTATTTTCAATATCTTGTAATAACCTGTAATGGAAAATAATCCTATCTATCTATCTATATAATCTATATCTGAATCAGTTTCCTGTACACCTGAAGCTAACACTATATTGTAAATCAACTATGATCCAAATAAATAAATAAATAAATAAATTTTACAAACTGCACATTTCCTCCTGCACAGCAATTCTACTTCTATGCATTTACCTCACATGTACATGTTTAGAGAGATGTATATACAAAGATATTCACTGTAGCTCTATTTGTAAAAGCAAGAGTTTGGAAATAATATGAGCGCCTATTGATAAAGGATGTATTACAGTGCATCCATTCAATAGAATACTATGCAGGCTTTGAAAAGTAAGAGGCAGCTTCAAGTTACAGATACAGCATCATCTCCCAAGATGTATTTTTAAGTGGGAAAAGCAAGACACTAGCATGCAAAATTTCGTGCAATAAACAGCTTGTGTATATGAATGTCTGTTAGCAAATGCACAGAATATTGTTGGAAGGATAAATAAAGAATTTGATAACAGAGTCTGTCACTGAGAGGGGAAACTAGGGAGTAGGTGGGAAGGTGATTTATTTTTCACTGTTTATTGTTTGTATGTTTTGAATTTTTTACCATGTACATCTACTGCCCTTCCAATTTATACACATCGGTAACTTCCCTCCTGTCCATTGCTAAGCTATCCCTTGTAAGGTCCTAAACTCGACTTAGGAGCAGAGCTTTTGGCTTGTGATCCCTGTCTGTTTTCCTGCCCTCTTTTTTTTTTTTTAATGGCCTAGTATTTGTATTTAACCTACATACATCCTTCTGTGTACTTTATTTTTATTTATTTTTTAGGCTGCACTGTTCAGCATGTGGGATCTTAGTTCCCTGACCAGGGATTGAACCCGTATCCCCTGCATTGGGAGCATGGAGTCCTAGCCACTGGACCACCAGGGAAATCCTTCTTTCCCTCTTGACCTGGGTCAAGATATGTAGAAAGCAGCCCCAAACTCCACTTCTCCCTTCTGCCTAAAAGCCAAGGTTCTAGGACAATTATAATCACCCCAGCTGGTGGGTTCTACTGGTGCCTTCTATAGTCCTTTAGACCCGTGCATTCCTAAATCCCCCACCACCACCATAACTATCACTCCAGAAGTTAAAGAGAAGGATAGAAAGTAGAGAAGGTCCTTATAATCCCTCACTCCAAGGATCTCCCACCCTCCTCTCTCCAGGCTTGGGTCACTGTCCACTGGTGACTTTACTGTAGGTTCTTGCTGCCAGAACAATCCTCTCCTCTTCTCCCCAGGAAGGAACCTGGAGGATGGAGGAACAGAATACAAAGCCAACCCTTGGCTCTAGTCCTGGCTCTGCCTTGAGTGAGCTGTGAGACCTCATTAGTAGTAGAAATAATAACACATTGTCACAGAAACCCACCGCAGGCCAGCAAACATGCCAGGCATCTTACACATTGTACTCATCAAATCCTCACAGTGACCCCATGAAATAGGTGCCATTATTGATTCCGTTTTATAGATAAGTTGACGACCTTACCCAAGGTCACACGGCAGAGCTAAGGCTCTATTGCCTGCCGAGCATCTGGAACTGTTTCCTTAAGCTCTCCGGTAGACTCATTCCTCATTTGTATGATGCAAGAAGACGAAACAAGGTTTTCATGGTCTCTCCCAGCTCCGATGATGCCAAGACTTTCATACTGTGACTCCCTAGAACCTGGGCCTTGTCTCCCTTCTCTGTCCCCAGGGACCTCCCCAATATTAGACCAGGCACTTTCCTACTCAGCCCAGAAACCCTAAGAGCTCACCCAGACCTCACGCCTCAGACACTTCCCTCTGTGTTTCTAACTCTGTCAGCCCAGAACCCCAACTCAGCCTCTTTGTTAAGTGCGTCTTGGTAAGTTTTTCAAGTGTCTTGGTAAAATTTTCTCCCCTTTCCCACAAGGTCTGAAGCAGAACACCATACCCTCCTCAAGTCCAGGTGCCTCACGGCAAGGTGCCCACACTTCCTGTCTGTGCCCCAGCTTCATGGGGATATTTGAGGTGATCTCCTGTGAAGTGCTTCAAATTCCTCCTCCCCTGACCACCTCTGTGAATATCTCTGATTCCCAAGGCAGAATTAGGGGGCTCTTCCTCTCTGACACTTGGCACCTTTACATTAGATAAGGAGGAACCTAGAGATCATTGCACAGTGAAATCAAACTGCTTGTCTTTGTCTTCGTCAGATTATGAGATAATTGAAGACGGAGACAAGGTCGTGTTTATCATTTTATCATCAGAAATTAACACTGAGCCCGACACACAGCACAGCCTCAATAGATGCAGCAAGGTTTTAAGCAGTGTAAAAGTTCAGTAATATGTGTGTTTTAAAAGGATTGTTCTGGCACCAACATGGAGGGTCAAATGACAGAAGTGAGATGAGACAAAAAGAGAAGTGTTAAAAGGCAGTGAAGATGAGGAAGAGGAACAAAGGGAACAAAGAGATTGGTAAAATTGACAATTCTTGGACCTACTGTGACATTGAGGGTGAGAGAGTTGGAGCTATCTATATTGACATTGTGGTCCCTGGTTTGGGCATTGGTGGATGTCATTGTCATTGATTGAAATAAGAGAAAGTAAATTTACCAAAAAATATCAAATTTGGGGCTTCCCTGGTGGTGCAGTGGTTGAGAGTCCGCCTGCCGATGCAGGAGACACGGGTTCGTGCCCCGGTCCGGGAAGATCCCACACGCCGCGGAGCGGCTGGGCCCGTGAGCCATGGCGCTGAGCCTGCACGTCCGGAGCCTGTGCTCCACAACGGGAGAGGCCACAACAGTGAGAGGCCCGCGTACCGCAAAAAAAAAAAAAAAAAAAAAGTCAAATTTGGTTTTATTCAGGTTGATTTTGAAGTAAACTTTTCAGCAGAAAATTAGCTATTTGGATTTAAAACGTAGAAGAGAGGTTTGGGTGAATGAGATATTTGAAAGGCACCAGTATCTGCAAAAATAATCATATCAGTAAGAAATTCAAGCCAGAAGAAAACAAAATCATGAAGAAATGAGAAATGTTAGTATTAGATGAAAAAAAAAAGTAGATCCTCCGGAAGAAGAGTTTTCTGTGTTTATTGGATGTTCCTCCATTTCTACAAGGCTGTGGCATAAACCATCTAAAAACTACTGGAAACTATGCCTCCTGTGTGAAAAAGTTTTTCAGGGACCCCTGGTGTCATTCCCTTAGCTGGCCAGTAAACCCGGGGCTCCAGTGAACAAGGCACTTGTTACCAGAGACTCAAAGACTCCCTCACAAAAGGAAGGAAGCCAGATTCTGATAGGAAACTAGAATCCTGTCTATAAATGCGAAGAAGAAAGGATAGTTTAAATAAATCCTGGCAGACAGTGAGCTTGTTTTGCAATAATAACACAATACAGCAGCCAGTGAGTTGTCCCAGACACTTTGTGTGCGCTGGACGGCTGCAAGCTTTATTTTCTCAAGTAACTTAAATTCCAGTCTTAGCGAGTCTGTCTAAAATCAGGTCCATCATTCAGAAGTTGCTGGGATGGATGTTTTCATCAGTGAGTGTTATCTTGGTTCTGGCGAGAGAAAGGTTCGGTGAGGATTTGCCTTTGGCCAAACGGACCAGTGAAGAAAATATCCATGACATTTTCTTGTGTGTGCAGGCCAGACCCCTGGATTTCCAGAATCTGAAAATCAGGGAGTAGAATGGCTGTGGAAAACCGCAATGCACACAATCGTTTCCATTTCTATACCAGTAGTTATTTATCTCTCGATCCTGAACAAACAAAAGTCATCAGTCAAGAGGAAATGATACAAATGAACTTATTTACAAAACGGAAATAGACTCACAGACATAGAAATCAAATTTATGGTCACCAAAGGGGATAGAGGGAGACGGGGAGATAAATTAGGGGTTTGGGATTAACATATACACACTACTGTATATAAAATAGGTAAGCAACAAGGACCTATTTTATAGCATAGGGAACTATATTCAATGTCTTGTAGTAACCTATAATGGAAAAGAATCTGAAAAAGAATATACATACATATATACACATATATATGTATGTATAACTGAATCACTTGATGTACACTTGAAACTAACACAACATCGTAAATTAGCTATACTTCAATAAAGAAAAAAAAGAGGGAAGGATCTTGACTAGTGAAGAAAACTGAAAAAATTACAGAATTTTGAAGAGCAAAAAATGATGAGGTTATGGACACTCTTTGTCATGAATCATGGATGAACTGCGAAAAATCAAATCACCTCTTGGCACTGTTTGTAAAAAGATGGGGACAGAGATTCATTAAGGAGAATGTATTTAGAAACTTGTTAACCAACACGCATGACCTTAATTTTATTACTGTAATGTTAGTAGACTAAGGAGAAAAACTTGGAAAAAGGAGAATCTGATGCATCAACAGATGATGATTTTGGTGGAAAGCAAAACGTGACAACAAACGGATATTGTTAAATTATTGTGAGAAGAAATTTCAGAAACAAATCATTTCACTAGTGTTTCAGAACAGAATAAGCAACAATGCCTGGGAAGAAATGGCAAATACTGTGCTATAGACAAATGCTGAAATTGCTCCAAGGAATAAAGACTCTAGGAGAACTTCTATTCCTTTTAAATTACAAATTTCTCTCAAGGTCTCACACAGAGGAGTTCAAGACCTCTTAGTGCCAGTCAACAGCTATGCCACACAGAGACACACCCAGCTTGAGCTGCTGATATTTTACTACAAAAAAATTCTCTCCCTCTAAAAGATTAAACTGGCCTCTATCTTGCTACATTCTGTAAACACAGAGTGTTTTATGGTGTGTCGGCGTAATTTTGCCAAAAAAAGGGTGGAGGATAAAACCAACTATATTGTTTTGCAACTCATTTACATAGGTATTTAGTTATATGGATACTATAAGTTACTAAACCTTTCTCACATTGTTAAATTTCCAGGTTGCTTCTATATTTTGCTATTGCAACAATGCTACAATGAACATCCTTGTATCTTCTGAATTACTGTAGGATGAATTCTGAGAGACTGCTGAATCATAGGTAGTCCTATAAATTCTGACACAAAATAATTGAGTAATGTTTGCTTTAAATCCTTTGGCTAAGGATTTTTGCATTTGTTATGCTTTGTTTACACAAGAACTATGCTATTCAAATGGTTTTATTTCACTCCCACACTCTGGTTTTGATTAATAAAGAATTATACGAACTTTCTAATGGTATGCTCAGAAATATATAAAATGCAAACTTTGATTTCATTTTTCTTTAAGAAGTGTTTAAAACACAAGGCTATTAAGATAATGACGGAGATATGATCTGTTGTTTGGGATTATTTTTAGTCTGTTGTGTTTTGTGTTTAAATGGGGAAGAGAGGAATAACAGCTTTGGTTACAGATGTATTAATCAAATCATTCTCCAATAATGAGTTATAATAAACTCTAATGCTTCTGGATTGAGGATCTCAAACATTTTTCTCTAACTTTAATTTGCCAAAGCTGTACACAGGTGATTTAAAAATAAACAAATAAATTCGAAGGAGATATGGGCATTTAGTATTTAAACAATAGTTAACACTATATAAACATTGTTGACTGTCCTCATCAATAATAATGAAATTACTTTCAGAAAAGTATACTATCCTATAGTAAAATTGAAAAATACCTCGATTGGTATGCACGAAAACATGACTTTTCTAACAGTTCCCTTGAAAGGAGATTCTGAAGAAATCACATAAGCTGGGAGGCATGTGAATGTTACAGTGTAAAAATATTCAGTTGCCTAAATTCATCTGTCCTTGTATAGTAAATGCATATGTGAGATCAAGTTATTTCACACATAAATTTCAATAAGTAAGCTAGAGGGACTACATTTTTATATGGAAGAAATCACATGGTAAAAGTTTGTTTTAAAATATTAAAAACTCCCTATGTCAAAAATCATAAATAATAAAATTGTCTCATATTGGTGTAGGAACTGAAAAGTAGAACCACCAGAACAGAGTCAAGAAACAGATTCAAGTGTGTATGGGGACCTAATAAATGATTAAGGTGGCATTTTATTTTTATTTTTTTTTGTTATATGCGGGCCTCTCACCGTTGTGGCCTCTCCCGTTGGGAAGCACAGGCTCCGGACGCGCAGGCCCAGCGGCCACGGCTCACGGGCCCAGCCGCTCCGCGGCACGAACCCGTGTCCCCCGCATCGGCAGGCGGACTCTCAACCACTGCGCCACCAGGGAAGCCCTAAGGTGGCATTTTTTTTTGCGGTATGCGGGCCTCTCACTGTTGTGGCCTCTCCCGTTGCGGAGCACAGGCTCCGGACACGCAGGCCTAGCGGCCATGGCTCACGGGCTTAGTTGCTCCGCGGCATGTGGGATCTTCCCGGACCAGGGCACGAACCCGTGTCTCCTGCATCGGCAGGCGGATTCTCAACCACTGCGCCACCAGGGAAGCCCTAAGGTGGCATTTTAAATCAGTGAGGAAAAAATGGATTCTTTGTTTGGGGAAACTGACTACTGAATGGGAAATCAATGAAGTCAGTCAGATCCTTGCCTGACATCATATGTACAAATATGTCCAAAAGGATTAAATATTTAAATGCGAAAAATAAAATTATTGAATTGCTGAGTCAAAATATAGGAAAATGTTTTGATAATCTCAAAATGGGCAAGGAATTTCTAAGTATAACTTGAACCCCCCAAACTACAAAAGATCTATAGATTTGATTATAATAAAATTAAACATTTCTGCACAGGAGAAAATAAACAGGCAAAGTAAAAAGACAGATAACCAATGTGTAACACATATAAGTGTCAGCTGCTATTACAGTCTAGGGAAGTCAGCCTCCTTCGTGCTCACAGCGAGTTAAAAGGAGACATGCAAGCTCATTCCAGTTTCCGTGCACACATAATTACAGGGTGTGTGCTAGATGCCGGCCATAGTCCAAGGCACTGGTGATACACACCTGAACTTTATGGTGAGGGCAGTAAGGTACCACTGAAGTGTTTTAAAGGGTTCAGGGAGGTTCATGCTCAGATTTGAATTTTAGAACAATTGTGCTGGAGAACCAGTTGGGAGGGTATTTGGGTAGGTAGATTTCAAGGTAAGAAAACCAGTTGGGAGGATGGTGTGGCAGTCACCCAGGTGGAGATGCTGCTGGCTTGTATGGAGGCTAAGAATGGGATGTGAGATACGAGAGAAAAATGGTGAGTGAGCTATTTAGATGGTAAACTAGGCAAGATTTTGTGGATTGCATATAGACGTTAAAGTAGATACAGGAATAAAATATGATGCAAAAGTTTTTGGCTTGGGCTTCCCTGGTGGCGCAGTGGTTGAGAGTCCGCCTGCCGATTCAGGGGACACGGGTTCGTGCCCCGGTCCGGGAAGATCCCACATGCCGCTGAACAGCTAGGCCCATGAGCCATGGCCACTGAGCTTGCGCGTCCGGAGCCTGTACTCCGCAACAGTGAGAGGCCCGTGTACCGCAAAAAAAAAAAAAAAAAGATTTTGGCTTGAGTAACTGAGAGAAAATGGTGCCAATTTACTAAGATAAGGAAGCCAGTGGAGGAGAAAGGTGTAGATAAAAGACAATGAGTTCAATTATTGGTATGTTGTGGTTTTGGTAATGTGGGACGTCCAAGTAGAGATGTCCAGAGCAGAGCTTAGTAGAGAAATCTGAGCTGAAGAGTTATGTATCCCAAGTGTCTCAGGTTTCAGCATCCGGGGACAATAGATTTAGTCCCATTATTATTATTTCCCAAGTTTTGTGGGTTCAGATCTACCACTTTTATGACTATAGGAATTCTAGTCTCCTGTACAAGCTCTCCAAGAATTTCCAGGAGTTCCCATGGGATGCATACAAGTGTCCAGGAATTTAACCCATCCTTGCTTTCCAAGATTAGAAGTTCCCATCTCCCCTGACCCACTTATGTTTGGCTGAGCCCAGAATTCACGATGCACAAGGCTGAAGAAACTAGTAACACCAAAGGCCAGGCTACACCACCAGTCGCACTCAGGCTCTGATGAAGTATTAGAATGAATCTATTTCATAGTCCACAGCCCCTCTCTCCTATGGCACATACACTCTGGGGAGGTGATCAGGTCCCAGTGAGCCCAGACCCAGCAACGCCCTCTGATCTGAGGCATCAATACTGATCCTAGTTCTTTTTGCCTAACTTTGTCCAGTACAGTGAACTCTCTTCTAGGTTCCTTGATGTCTATTCCTGCAACTTTTCTCCTTTGAGGTCCCCCCAGCCATCAGACATTTTTCTGTATATCGGAATCTCAGGGGCCCTTCAGCCCTTATGGAAATAAATGGCTACATATAGACAGGGGAGAAGCATCATTCAGTCTTCCTCACCTGCAACATCTGAGCTCCACTTGTTGCCGGGACAGGATTCTATTATATATTCAGTATGACACTGCATTTGCCTAAGCCCAAGCCCTGCTTAAAAACTTAGGAACCTCCGAAAGTATCATTTCTTTACAAACATCCATCCTTTTCACACCACCTGTTGTCCATCGACACCAAATCACATCCCCTTCCCTAACGTGTCTCACACTTTGCAGACGTGTCTTGGGTCATGGACAACATCATTCTCCCACATCCATTCCTCTGAGTCCCATCTGCCTCTCAGGGACCATCTGAAATGCTACAGCAGACAGCCATCTATGGAATCCAACTCTGTCATTCCTTAGGCCTATAGCAGTTTGCTTGAACTTTGGTATAAATCTCATCGTGTATTCTTGCCACAAATATTTCTTGAACAAAATTATTAAAAGGTGATATATATATATAGCATAATAGTGAAGAAAACTGGAATAACAAAGTCTGGGACCACTGCCAGGATTTGCCACTTACTAGTTGTATAAACTCTGGCAAGTGACTTCATCTCTCAGTGCCTTAGTTTCCTGATAATGTAAAAATGTGGATAATGGAAGCACCTCTTTCTTAGGGTTCTTGTGAGAATTAAATCAATGCATCATGCAAAGCACTTAAATTGGTGCCCACACAAGTAAGCACTCAATACTTTTTAGTTATTGTTATATATTTTATGTTTAAAATGCAGCATAGCACATGCTGCATTAAGTTGCCTCTCAGTCACTTACTTTGGGTCAGCATATAGGACAAATACAAAAGCTTAACATCTGCCTCTGATCATACCGTACCTAACATGCTTTATTGAAAATGCTTTGACACCTTCATTTTTAACAATTTTTATCCAGCAGAGAATTGTCCCAGAATACATGAGCTGAACAATTTTTTTTTGTCATGACTGAATCAAATTTTCTTGGCTCCAGTTCTCATTGAATGATAATTATTTGAACCCTACTGCCTGCCAGCGCTCTGCTAAGACTAGATATGCCATCATGAGCAAAATGCATGTGATCCTGTCCTCAATAAAACTTAAGGGAAACAAGCACTCAGTACGTTAAAAAAATAAATGCACAAATAAATATATAATAACAAAACTGTGGTAAATGCTTGAAGAAACAGGGTAGGAAGGAGGTAAAACCAGAGGCATCTAATTTACACTGAGTGCTGAATGAAGATCCATTTAAAGAAGGGAGGTTTAATCAGAGACCTGAAATTTGAGCAGGACTAGCCAGTGAAGAGTGAAAGAATCCAGGTGTGTGTAAAGACCAAAAGGAAGAGAGCAGCTTGTTGAGATTTTTGAAATGGACTTCAGCCCAGGGAGTGAGATGAGATGCAAGTGGGTGGTGGGGTCAGGTCACATGGGGGCTTGTAGGCCACACCAGGGATCTGTGACTCTGTTCCAAGAGCATTGGAGCGCCTCTGAAGTGTTTCGTGCAGTGAAGTGACAAATAACTGGATTTTAATTTTTAAAAGATTGCTCTGGCTGCATGAGAAGTGTAGATTGGAAAGCAGTGAAAACAGATGAATAACAGCTTCCTGTAACAATGGATATGACTCCCAAAACAGACTGCTAGGCAAAAAAAAAAAAAAAAAAAAAAGCAAATCACAGAAGAATGCATTCAGATTGGTTTCATTACTATAAAGGTCAAAACCAGGCAAAACTAAGAAAAAACATTAAGGAGCTATACATATATGTTAAAATATAAAGAAATGCAAGGAAACAGTTATTTCAAAATTCATGATAGTGGTTACTTCTGAGAGGCATGACATAGCTTCTGGTTTGGAAGGGGCATATGGGAGGCTTAAAGGGCATTTGGTAATATTCTATTTCTTAAGCTGAGTGATGCATAATATGTTCATTTACATTATATATTCTTCCCTATGTGTAATATACAGTTGACCCTTGAACAGCATGCCTTTGAACTACATAGGTCCACTTATATGCAGATTATTTTCAATAAATACATATATGTATTGTAAGTGTATTTTCCTTATGATTTTCTTAATAACATTTTCTTTTCTCTAGTTTACTTTATTATAAGAATACAGTATATAATACATATAATACAAAATATGTGTTAATTGACCATAGTAACGGTAAGGCTTCTTGTCAACAGTAGGCTACTAGTAGTTAACTTTGGGGGGAGTCAAAAGTTATATACGGATTTTTCGACTGTGCCCCTAAACCCTGCATTGTGTCAACTGTATTTCATAATAAACATTCATTTAGATGATCTAACTCCAGAAAATTTTGTGAAATGTTAAAATATGAGAACGTTGGGTCATGGATGCGTGAGTGCCTGTTATATTACTCTTTATATTTTTCTATTTGCTTGAAACATTCCAAAACTAATAATAAATCACAAAGAGAAAATAGATCCGAGGAAGGAGACAGAAGAAGGGAGAGCAGTGGGCAGGCAGCATAGCAGGACTTTAAGGTCATCTTCTTATTGTAACCTGTTGTGGGAATAGAGGTGTGCTGGGCACGGGGCTGCCTATATAGGCTTCAGTGTTAACGTTCTTCCTGGAGCTCTGCTACGATGGCTGCGTCATTGGTGAGAAAACTGCAGAAATCTAGGCTGTAGATAAACAGTGACTTGCACCAGGGTAGTGGCAGTGGGCATAAAGAAAAATAGACATTTTCAAGTTACATTTAGGAGCAGACTTGATAACGGATCGGATGTTTCACTGTGTCAGAGGGCTGGGAGACACACCTGTTCCGTGTCATCTGGCTTTTCACAAAATGCTGTTCCAAAAGCAGGAAGTCTGCTGGGTCACAAATGCATCACAGATGCTAATAACACGTCACTTGGAGACTCTGAAACTCTGATACAGCTCTCTCAGCCTGTGTTTTTTCCAAAGTCACCCCAAAGACTTTCCAGTTCTGTTTTCATGCCAGATTTCCCAACAGCAAATGCCCAGCAGCTGTGGAGGGAGCGTGACACAGAGAAGGGACTCCTGAGGGACCCCAGAGGCTGGACTGACTTCAAAATACCTCTAGAATGCCACTTGTGTGTCCATTCCTGCTAAACACTATGGTTTATACTCACGTACTTAGGTTCCTAAGATATAGGTTTCACGCAGGAAGATAGCTGCTGGTGTGTGCCCCAGGTCCTGTCCCCTGGCACATACAAGACATGATCATTTATCACGTGGTCCTGCTTCTCAGCTGGAGTCGGCCAGCCTTCCCGGTGCACCTGACTCAGCAGCCACCCCAGCACATGGCATGGCAGCCATGATGGCTGAGGAGGCAGAGCCCAGGGGTCCCCCATCCTCCCACCTCCCCTGTACCTCGAGGTACAGACATGTGTGCAGTGGCTGAAAAGAGGTTGATTAGGCATAATACTCTAAGCTCAGCACATCAGCGTAGAACTGTGAGGATGTCCAGCACACTGTAGTTTGGCTTGTGGGCATTCATGACCCCCATGTGATAGCTGGACAACAAAGAATCATCTCTCTTTGGTGCCTTCAAAAAATGCTTATTGAGAGTTTCTCTGGTGGGAGGCACTGGGTCAGACTTCGTATGAAAAATGAACAAGACAGTCAAAATACTACTTATGCTTTGTGAATGTGTATTAAGTATCCTGAGAGCTGGTCATGGTCTTTCCTACCCATGCACTAAATTTTTCTACCTTCCTTAAAGGTTTGGTTATGTAACAGTCTTTTATCCAGTTTACTAGAAGGGTTATATTCAGTTTGTCTTTATTTTTAGCGATGGAATATTACTAAGCTGATTTTCAAAAATCAATTGGATATTTTCCATCCAGTACCTATTTCTACAGGGAGTTTTTAAAAGCCTATGGTCTTAAGCTGATGCTCATGATCTGATGGTATTTTTCCTGGCTTGTCTTACCCATGGCAAAGGAATATTAATGATGTTTGTTCTTGGGCTTCTGTGTGTAAGTAATGAACAGGGAACTAGGTGTGAAACACCACAGCAGCCAGATTCAATTCAATTCACCAGTGTGTACTGAGCAACCCACAGTGAGGAATATCATGGTTTATGTTAAGACTTTGATCCTAAAACCTGACAAAGAAAGCAAACGAAATGAATATCATAGATGAGTTTTAGTTGTGAATATAGATGGAAAAAATAAAATGTTAGTAGGAGTAGATTCAGCATTATGTTAAAAGAATAATGACCAAGGAGTTTCATTTCCAAAATGAAAATATAGTTTATTATAAACAATTTATTATATTCATAAATTATAAGAGAAAAAAACAATGAAATCATTTCTGAAGATGCCAAAAAGGGACTTAATATAATTTAACAGGCATTTCTAATTCAATAAAAGTTATTAGTGTATTACAATAAAAAGAATATAAGAGAAACTAAAAGCAACATTACATTAACAGTGAAACACTAGCAGCCATTCCATTAAAGTCAGGAAGAAGACAATGATACTCACCATCACTGCTATTTAAATCATGCAGGAAATCAATATAATAGGCCAACTAAAAAAATTCTATAAATATTAGAAGAGACAAACTTTCCACTATTTTCAGATGTTATCATTGTCTTCCTAAAAATTTCAAGAAAATGAAGTGGGAGGAGACTTCCCTGATGGTCCAGTGATAAAGAATCCACCTTACAATGCAAGGGACATGGGTTCAATCCCTGGTCAGGGAACTAAGATCCAACATGCCGTGGGGCAACTAAGCCCATGCACCACAACTGCTGAGCTTGCACGCCTCAACTAGAGAGCCTGCATGCCTCAGACTACAGAGCCCATGTTCTCTGGAACCCGCACACCACAACTACAGAGCCCATGTGCCCTGGAGCCTGTGCACCACAACAAAGAGAGAAGCCTGTGTGCCTCAACAAAGAACCTGTGTGCTACAACCAAAGATCCTGCATGACGTAGCTAAGAGACCCAATGCAGCCAAAAATAAATAAAATAAATAAATATTTTAAAAAGACGTTAACTTGTTTAAAAAAAAAAAGAAAATGAGCTGGGAAATTATTAGAAAAATGAGTATAGTATAGTAACAAATTAGAAAATAAATATTCTGAAATTAATAGCTTTCTATATACTGGCAACAGACAGAAATATAACTGAGAAGAATCCATTCACAGTTGTGACAATAAAGCAGTCAAATATCTAGGAGTAAGTGTAAATTGACAATTAATGAATAAAATCTATATGAAGAAAACTGTTCAACATTGCTGAAGAGCAGAGAAGAAAACCTGAACATGTGGAGTGACATACCATATTTATAGATGAGAAAATTCGATATTGTCAAGACGTTAATTTTCCCCCAAGCAGATTTTTAAATTCAAAGAAATTCCATTAAACATATTCTACATTTGAAATAGTGAACATGTATAATCTACATAAAAGATGAAAATAGTGCAATGAACATTTGCACACTCCTCACCTCAATTTACCAGTCGTCAGCATCTTGCCACCTTTACTTCATCTCAACTACTTTTATTTTCTGAACCTTTCTGAACCAATGTAAGTTGCAGACAGCAATGTCACTTTGCCCCTGAATACTTCAACATACATCTCCTAAGAATTAAAGCATTTTGACACAGCCATACTCATCAGTTTCACACTTGAGACAGTTTAACAATAATCCTATAGTTCCACCAGAAACAGTGCCTGTCATATTTTACTATGCATGTGAGCCACCTGGGGATCTTGTCAAAATGCCAATCCTGATTCAGTGGATCTGGAGTGATGGCCGAGGTTCTATATTTCTAACAAGTTACCAAATGATGATGATGATGCTGGTCTGGCAGAACACACTTGGAGTTTCAAGGATCAAAAGTTGTTCCTTCTATACCCCCTTCCCAGGTTATCACTCCCCTGTCCTCCTCTAAAGAAGGAACCAGGGCTTCCCTGGTGGCGCAGTGGTTGAGAATCCGCCTGCCGATGCAGGAGACACGGGTTCGTGCCCCGGTCCGGGAAGATCCCACGTGCCGCGGAGCGGCTGGGCCCGTGAGCCATGGTCGCTGAGCCTGTGCTCCGCAACGGGAGAGGCCACAACAGTGAGAGGCCCGCGTATTGCAAAAAAAAAAAAAAAAGAAAGAAAAAAGGAACCATTATCTTAAACTTGGTGTAGTTTATTCCTATGCATGTTTTCATACACTTATTAGATATATGTATCCCTTAACTATATACAATATGTTTTCCATATTTTTAAACTTTACATATGGTATCACACTGAACATATTCTTGGGCAACTTGCTATCTTCGTTCAGCATTATGTGAGGTTTATCTATGTTAATGTCGTTCTGAGCCATTCATTTTAACTTCAGTAAATCTGAAAGAGAAAAAAAAGAGAGATAATTGAAAAAAATATTACGTATTACCTTTGTCTGTTCAGGCTCTATAACAAAATACCAGAGACTGGGAGGTTTATAAACAGAAATTTATTTCTTACATTTCTGGAAGATGGAAGTCTAAGATCAGGTGCCAGCATGGTTGCCTTCTGGTGAGAGCCCTCCTCCTTGTTGATAGCCAGCGCCTTCTTGCTGGGTCCTCACGTGGTGAAAGGGGTGAGGGACCTCTGTGGTGTCTCATTTATAAACACACTAATCCCATTCATGAGGGCTCTGCCCTCGTGACTTAAGCACCTACCAAAGACCCCACCTCCTAACATGGGGGGACATCAACATTCAGACTGTAATTAATGTCCACGAAGCCTTTAGGAATTTAGTATTTCCATGTGTTATGATTGGGTTTAATGTTCATTCTTTTATTCACTGAGTATTTATTGAGGACCTACTATCAGCCAGAAACTGTGTGAGGCACTGGAAATACAATGATGAGCAAAACAGACCAAGACCCTGTTCTCAAGGAGACAGTGATTGTGAAGTAAGGGTCAGACATTAATCAGATAATCACACTCATTTACTAATTACAAACTGTGATGACTGTGGTTTCTGAGTTGTGGAGATGGAACTGAGAGCTTGGAAAGAACTAAGCAGCTAGAATTTGCAGGACAAAAGACAGAGAGGAGAGACCTGCAGAGGAGAACTTCACAGATCTACAGAAGGTGCCTCTTGAGTATTCAGAAGAGTACTGATCAGCACATGCATGTGAGAAAACTAACCAAGGCCAGAGAAAGAACTGCTGGAAAGTTTCCTGGCTGCTCTCACAAGGCCAGGAATAGCACCTGTTTCCATCAGCAGATTGAAAACCTTATAATTCATGGGGCATTGGGCAGAGTGCTCTGAGGGGTCTCACCTCAGTAATGAAGAATAATCATTCTTAGACTGAACGCTACTCTGATCCCATTTAACGAACATTCAAAGCAAGATCCAAAAGGATCAAACTGCTCCTAAGTGATTTAACTGTATCCCAGAACAAAATTCAAGAAGATTAATTGGAATACAAAAATATCCAGCATCTAAGAAGATAAAATGCATAATGTATAGCTTCCAATCAGAAATTACAAGGCATGCAAAGAAGCAGGAAAATCCAATCATAATAAAGAAAAAAAAAATCAATCAATCCCAACTGATACAGCTGACAGAGATGTTAGAATTAGCATAACAAATATATTAAATAGATGTATTCCATATGTCCACAAATTATGTAGAGATATGGAAGACTTTTTAAATTTAATTTAATTTATTTTTTTATATAGCAGGTTCTTATTAGTTATCCATTTAATACATATTAGTGTATATATGTCAATCCCAATCTCCCAATTCATCACCCCCACCCCACCACCACTTTCCCCCCTTGGTGTCCTTACATTCGTTCTCTGCATCTGTTCATGCGCTGGAAGAGCAAAATGTCATTTCTCCCCAAACTGACCTATAGAGTCAATGCAATCCAATAAAAATTTCAACAGCTTTTTTCATGGAAGTTGACAGACTGATAATATGTATGGGTTAATAATAACCCATACTTCACATCATGTACAAACATTAACTCAGAAAGGATCCTAGACCTAAGTGTAAGAACTAAAACTATATCATTCTAGAAGAAAATATAAGAGAAAAATCTCTGTGATCTTGGGCTAGGCAAAGATTTCTTAGATAACATGGTCCAAATACCTACAATAATCATTTCTTCTGGGAGGCCCTGACCCTCATCCTGGACAGCTATCTTTTTTTTTTTTTCTGTATTCTACCTGAGCACTTTGTATATGATACTCATCAAATCATACTGTATATGTTTATATTTCTCTCCTGCATTGAGCACACCTAGAGTAAAGATCATGTCTTAATTATTTTAATGTCTCCAAAGTTCAATAAATGTTAATTACATGATGTCTCCAACTCCAAGATTAATCAGAGAGAAAATTTTTTCCTAGGAGCCTCTCAGCATATTTCCTGATGTCTCTTTGGCCAGAACTGGGTCATAGGGTTACCTCTAAGCAAATCACTAGTTAATGCAATTACCATGATTTACTTGGACCATTTATGCTTCACTCTTAGGGGATGGGCTTACCTTCCCCAAGGAGCTATGGCTGTTGGGTAGGCTGGCTGCAGAGAACTCTCAGAAGTGTGGTGATGGTGGAGTTGGTGACATTAACCAGGCTGCTTCATTTTCCACTGTGAGGTTGTAATTCACAAACAACCTAGCTTATACCTAGATTTTGGAAGGAAAAACTGCCAGATATCACTATATTAGAAAATAAAAAGAACAACACAGCTCTGCTACAGTAGGAAGAGTGAAATTATTCATCTGAAACAGCAAGACTTTGCACTGGGCTTTTAATAGCTTTTTAGATAATGCATCTATAGAAAAAGCTTGGTAAGCTTTACTGCTGAATCATTTACATCAACTCATACAATTTTGAATATTTATTATTTTTCACAATAGCCATTGTTTAAGAACATATGTTGTTATATAAACATTCTTCACAAACCTTAAAACTAACTGAAGCAATAGATATTATTACAGTAAATGTTAGAAGCAAAAAAAAAAAAATCTAGCCAGTGGGTCCTAGGAGTTTGTATTGATATTTTCTATGTGAATATAGCAGCTTAGAGAAAATAGGATGCAAGGAAAAAAACATGTAAAAAATGTTGTTTCTAACCTAACAAATCTGGCAGCAAGCATTTCACTGAGAAAAACTGACTTCCTTTCTTAAAGGAAAAATTCATATTTCTAATTTTGTGTTTTTGTCTGCTGTTTGGTTTTGTTTTGTTAAATAAAATCTTGTATTTTTCTTCCACGCTGTGAACCTCAGGTCCTATTTGGACCACTTCAGGATATGGAAGCTCTGAAGCAATCTCTCAGTCTAGAGTACATGAAAGGACAGTTTTCAGGTCTGGGAACAAGCAAATGGGGAGAAGAGGAGAATTTTTTTTTTAATTTTTTTTTTTTAGAAGATGTTGGGGGTAAGAGTTTTTATTAATTAACTAATTTATTTTTGCTGTGTTGGGTCTTCGTTTCTGTGTGAGGGCTTTCTCTAGTTGCGGCAAGCGGGGGCCACTCTTCATCGCGGTGCGCGGGCCTGTCACTCTCGCGGCTTCTCTTATTGCGGAGCACAGGCTCCAGACGCACAGGCTCAGTGGTTGTGGCTCACGGGCCTGTTGCTCCGCGGCATGTGGAAGCCTCCCAGAGCAGGACTCGAACCCATGTGCCCTGCATTAGCAGGCAGATTCTCAACCACTGCGCCACCAGGGAAGCCCAAGAGGAGAATTTGAAGCTGTGTTTTCATCCCCTCCCTCAGTCTCTATAATGACTTATGCCTTTAGAGCTCTGAGAAAAAACGTGGGTAATCTGTGCTCATTGCCCTTCCTCCAATCCATATGCCAAAGGGAAATCTCTCAGCTCCAAGACTGAACTCCCCAGCTACCTAGTCCTCCTCAAACCAGTCTCCCAGTCGGGTCAAAACTGCCATCATGGGGACTTCCCTGGTGGCACAGTGGTTAAGAATCTGCCTGACAATGCAGGGGACCTGGGTTCGAGCCCTGATCTGGGAAGATCCCATGTGCCACGGAGCAACTAAGCCCATGCACCACAACTACTGAGCTTGTGCTCTAGATCCCCTGAGCCACAACTACTGAGCCCACGTGCCACAACTACTGAAGCCCGCGCATAAAGCCTGTGCTCCGCAACAAGAGAAGCCACTGCAATGAGAAGCCCGCGCACTAAAAGGAAGAGTAGCCCCTGCTCGCCGCAACTAGAGAAAGCGCGCGTGCAGCAACGAAGACTCAATGGAGCCATAAATAAATAATAAAATAATGGAGGCCAGAAAACAACCGAACAAACTTTTCAGAATGCTGAGAGGAAAAACAATAACAAAACTATCAACCTATCATTCCATTAAGTAAAAACATCCTTCAAAATTGAAGGAGAAACGTCGACATTCAGATAGTGAAAAGCTGAGAGAATTCATCACTAGAAAGCTTGTGCTATAAGAAACACTAAGTAAAATTCTGGCGGAAGGCAAATGATACCAGATGGAAACTTAGAACTGTAAGAAAAAATTATGATCACTGGAAACTGTAGATATATGGGTAAATATAAAAACATTTTTCCTTACTTTTCTTCAATACTCTATAAAATAGTTAACTGCTTAGAGCAAAAAAAAAAAAAACCCTACAAGGTAACATGGGATTTATAATTTATGTAGCAGTAAAATACATGATGGCAATTACACAAAGAATGGGAGGATGAGTTAAATAAAATTATACAGTTGAAATATTCTTATGTTACATGTAACGTGGTATAATAATCAAGTTAGATTATAATAAATTAATGCAGACTGTAATTGCAATAGCAACCACTATAAATGTAATACAATTTGTTTTGCTTAACAGCTAATAGAAGAGATACAATTAAATAGTTTTAAAAATGCTTGACTAACCTAAAAAAAGGCAGAAACAGAGGAAAGAACAGAGAGGGCAAATAGAAATCAAATAGTAAGATGGTAGACTCAAATCCAGTCATTTCTATAATTACATTAAATGTTCAGGAATTAACCAGTCCATAGATGCAGAGATGGTCAGAGGGATAAAAAAGCAAGACCCAATTATATGTTATTTATAAAAGACACAACTTAAATACAAAGGCACAGATATATTGAAAGCAAAAGGATAGTAAAAGATGAATCTTCAAAATGCTAAGCATAAGAAAGCTGGTGTGGCAATGTTAATAACAAAGTGGACTTCAAAAAGAGTATTTTACGAGATAAAAGGATCATTTCACAATGATAAAGGGACCCATTTATTCAGTAGATATAACAAACCTAAATTATATGAGCCTAAAAACAGCTCTACAATACATGGAAATAAAAGCCATAAAACTACTTAAATTTTTTTTTTACATTTTATTTTATTTTATTTTATTATTATTATTTTTTTACTTTGTTTTATGCTTTTTTTTAAACATCTTTATTTGAGTATAACTGTTTTACAATAGAGTGTTAGTTTCTCCTTTACAACAAAGTGAATCAGTTATACATATACATATGTTCCCATAACTCTTCCCTCTTGTGTCACCCTCCCTCCCACCCTCCCAAAACTACTTAAATTAAAAACTATCAATAAGTAAATGTTTATCAAATCACAGTATTGTAAAACTTCCTAAAAAATATGCAAAGACAGACAACATAAAAGAGAGATTTGAAATCATAACTACTTAAACTTTGACACATTAAAAAATAACCAGAGGGGCTTCCCTGGTGGCACAATGGTTAAGAATCCACCTGCCAATGCAGGGGACACAGGCTCGAGCCCTGGTCCAGGAAGATCCCACATGCCTCGGAGCAACTAAGCCCGTGCACCACAACTACTGAGCCTGCACCCTAGAGCCAGCGAGCCACAACTACTGAGCCCACGTGCCGCAACTACTGAAGCCCGCGCACCTAGAGCCCATGCTCCGCAACAAGAAGCCCGCACACTGCAACAAAGAGTAGCCCCTGCTCGTGCAACTAGAGAAAAGGCCTGTGTGCAGCAATGAAGACCCAATGCAGCCATAAATAAATAAATAAATTTATTTTTAAAAAAGACAACAAAAAAGAAAAATTAGAAATTAGAAAAAAATTATACCTATGAACAGCAAAACATCTATGAGCAAAGTCCAAGAACATCACCAAATCAAGACTTTCATCATTCTAGGAAGAATAGTTTCAAACTGAAGGCCGCACACGACTCCATCCTTAGGCAGACAATGTGATTGATTACAGGCATACCTCGGAGATGTTGTGAGTTCAGTTCCAGACCACTGCATTAAAGCGAATACCACAAGAGTCACATGAATGTTTTGATTTCCCAGTACTTGTAAAAGGCATCTTTACACTATACTGTAGTCCATTGTGTGTGAAATATCATTATGTCAAAAAAATAAAATATACATACCTTAATTAAAAAATACTTTATTGCTAAAAATGCTAACCATCATCTGAGCCTTCAGCAAGCCATAATCTTTTTGCATAGTAACATCAAAGATCACTAATCACAGATCACCGTAACAAATATAATAATAATGAAAAAGTTTGAAATGTGAGAATTATCAAAATGTGACATAGACATAAAGTAAGCAAATATTGTTGGAAAAATGGTACCAATAGACTAGCTTGATGCAGTGTTGTCACAGGCTTCAATCTGTAAAAAACACAGCATCTGTGATGCACAGTAAAAAGAGGTATGCCTGTACTTCTCCAGTGATGATAGTACTTGCTTGAACACCTAGGAACCATCACGAGAATTGTATCAGTTAGCTATTACAGTGTAATAGCCATCCCAAAACTCAGTCACTTAAACAATCATTTATTTATTTCCCAGGAATCTACAGTGTGGATAGGTGATTCTGCTAATCTGGGCCATGCTTGGTTGATCTTAACTAGCTCACCCATGTGTCTATAGTCAGCTGGCAGGTCAGTTGTGAGTCATGCTAGATTACCCAGCCCCAGCCAAGGCAGCCTAGACAAGAACTGCCAACCCAGCCAACACACAGAATTGTGAAATAAATAATAAATGCTTGCTGTTTTAAGCTGCTAAATTTTGAGATGGTTTGTTATGCGGCAAAAGTTAGCCAATGCATCCTGCCAGGAAAAGCTTTCTGACTATCCACAAATTATATGATGAACAAGATGATGATACATGAGAGAAAATAAGCACTTCCCTCCCTTAGACCCTTATAAACTTTTAGCAGAAATAAGAATAACCATGTAATTAGCTGAAATGTTTTATTATAGTCATTACAAAAGTGCATTTTAGCGGTAGAGGTGAGCCAGAGATTCTCTTGATTACTTGGAGTATGGGTTAGCCTTTCTAGAATCAACCATAGCCCTCCAGTATATTTCATGCTGGTCTCTCCCCCACCTCACCCGAAGCTCTGCAAACTTTCTTTTAGAATAGGAAGAGCTATCTAAACTCGGGGGAGACTTAAAATCATCCATGAGAATGCAGGGAAAACAATAGCTTCTTTTTTATATTTATTTTTATTGCATCTTTTAAGGATTTATGTTTTTGTTTAAAAATTTTTTATATACAAAATATATTAGTACAGTACTATAAGCATAAAATTTTAAAACTTATAAAAGCTCAAAATAACTTTTATAGATAGCATTATAGACATCTGGAGACCCGTAATATAGACATACCTCTAAATTTCTATATGTCAGACATCACAGCACAAAGAAAATGTAGCTCCATCTAATCCATCTTGAAAGAAATTCTCAGGTACTACAGCCATCAGATTCCACAGTTATATGCTCCTTCCCAGGAAACTTCTTCTTCTCATGGATCTTAGAGCTTGTTCTTTAGCAGTAATTAACTGAGCACGTGTTCTGTGCCAGAGCTAGTTCCTGGGTATAAGTGATGAGCAACAGTCATAGCCTCTACCCTAATGGAACTTGCAAGCTGTGTTAGTCTTTTAGGGCTGCTATAACAGAATACCATAGAATGTCTGGCTTATAAACAACAGAAATTTATTTCTCACAGTTCTGGAGGTGGGAATTCCAACATCAAGTCTCCAGAATATCTGGTTAGGGCCTGCTTCCTTATTCATAGATGGACGTCTTCTTGCTTTGTCTTCACGTGGCAGAAGGGCAGAGAGAAGTAAGATTTCTCTTGAGTCTGTTAAGGTACTAATTCATTCATGAGGGCCCCAACCCCATGACCTCATCTAATCTTAATTACCTGCCAAAGGCCCCACCTACCTTCTAAACCATCACCTTGGAAGGTAGGGTTTCAACACATGAATTTGGGGGTCAGGGGGACAGAAGCATTGAGTCTATAGCACAAACTCTCTCTTGTCACATAACCCTGTGTCTCTTCCTGGAAAAAGATGATATATCCACCTCCACGATGTGGAATCCCAGCTCCTAATCCCTGATCCTGAGAGAGCAGAATACCATATGGTTTCTATAGAAAACTCAGATCTATTTTGATGCTTTCATGAATCAGCAAACAGGATGTGGAGGGAAAAAAGAGAAAACCTAAAGAGGTGTTTCCTGAAAGAGGAAGGCAAGTAAAAACATTCTCCCTGTCTGACTTTGCCTCACTCCACAGCTAGCGATAGCCTTTCCCTAGCCACAGGTGGCTGAAGAAGGCAGGTAGGGGAGTGTTTTAAGAGTTAGAGGAGGGACTCACCTGGTGGCGTAGTGGTTAAGAATCTGCTGCCAATGCAGGGGACATGGGTTCAAGCCCTGGTGTGGAAAGATCCCACATGCCGCGGAGCAACTAAGCCCATGCACCACAACTACTGAGCCTGCGCTCTAGAGCCCATGAGTCACGAATACTGAGCCTGAGGGCTGCAACTACTGAAGCCTGCATGCCTAGAACCCGTGCTCCACAACAAGAAAAGCCACTGCAGTGAGAAGACAGTGCACTACAACAAAGAGTAGCCCCCACTCGCCGCAACTAGAGAAAGCCCACGCACAGCAACAAAGACCCAACGCAGCCAAAAATTAATTAATTAATTTTTAAAAAAAGAGTTAGAGGACAAGAAAAGATGCTGTCTCCCACTCCCATCCCTTTCTTCCCTCAAAGGTGGGTGATGACAGAGGAGCTCACTGGACACCTGATTATATACACAGTTTGAATACTCTTGATGGTGAAGAGAGAACTCATGTTTGCATACATTCGGCCTGAAGAAAGGAAAGAAATGAGTTGGTGCAATGAAGGAGGGATGAAGAATGAAGGAGGGAGAAAAGTGTCTGTTCTTTTGATGGCATCAATTTTACTCTCTCTTTTTGAAGGGTCAAATGGTTTCTGAACCACTCCACCACTTTCTTCCCTCTCTTCCATACTTTTTTTTTCTATTTCTTTCTTCTTTGTTCTCCCCCATACCCAAAGCTGTGCCAAGAATGGAAGAAGGAAAACTTATGCTTTTATAGGATGTACTTGATGAGTGTTGGTAGGAAAAGAGACAAATCATTTTATTTCATTTTCTTCCTATGGGCCAAGGGGAGTAAGTAGAAAAGGAGAGGCGGCTTCATATCATGGTATTTAAGTGTTGTTAACTTTACATTATGGTATTTAAGTTACAGAATATCAAGGAGAAGAGTGAACATCACCCAAGGACTTTGCATCTTCTTCTAGGGAAAGGATTTGTTCATTTTCAGTTGATGCAGAAGAGTTATATCATGTTCGGTAGAAGTATGACCTTGTCATTGTCTTTATTTAAAGATTAAGAATGTTTTAAGGAGAGGCATATAGATGCCACGTTGACAAAGGGACGACTTGTAATGGTTTATTTTAAGTGTCAACTTGGCTGGGCCACAGTGCCCAGATATTTAGTCAAACATTATTCTGGATGTTTCTACAAAGGTGTTTTTTGGATGAGATTAACAGTTAAATTGGTGGACTTTGAGTAAAGCAGATTACCCTCCGTAATATGGGTGGGCCTTGTCCAGTCCATTGAAGACCTTGATAGAACAAAGACCTTCCCGTAGGCAGGAAGGAATTCTGCCAACAAATGACCTTTGCACTTAAAACTGCAACTCTTCCCTGGATCTCTAGCCTGCTGGCCTAACCCATCAGATTTTGGATTTGCCAAGCTTCACGGTCGTGTGAGGCAATTCCTTAAAATATCAATAAATCTTTATCTGATATATTTGGCAAGATGCATGAGCAGTTTCTGAAAACTCCATACTTGTGTGAGCTACCTTCCCAGTCTTCACTAGGCTGTAGGTGCCCACCTGTCTTCACCAAAGGAGAGATAACTAAGCCCAGGACGTCTCACGGAAAGAGGACAGGATAGTTCAGTTCCCAACCCCATCTGATTGCTGGTTTGGCAGCCAAATACTACAAATAAACTTTAAAATAAAGTCTCTTGTTTTACCAATTCAATCATATCTCACCATTTGTTAAACCATTTCAGAATTTTTTTAAAAAGAATTAATAAAAACATGAAAATATTTCAGAAGATGTTGCCAACATAGAAATACAACAAAAGATCAACTCTCAATTAGCAGAAGTTTACAAAAAGAATAACACAAGAACAATAGGAGTAGAATTCTTTTTTTTTTTAAGAGAAGGAAAAAAACTCCAGAATTGCAAAAAAGATCACAGATTGAAAATCACACCAACAGAGTCTATGGAAAAGTAAGCATCACCAGAAATTCTGAGACACAGCTTCTTCAACATTTTCAACTACAGGGAAAGATAAACTGGCACATTTCTAAGAAAGAAAATATGGGTAGTGTTCACAGGAACAAGCCCTAAGGCTGAGCTCTGGATTTCCTGTCTCTCACTAGCAATGCCAGAGGATGGTGGGGTAGCACCTTCCCTTGAAGACTGAGTGGAAAGGTGTGACTTAAAAGTGACATTTTTCATTTTCTGTGGGAAGGCAGCAGAAAGACTCTTCGTACTGTCTAAACTCAGCCAACAGCCTTAAATCAAGGGGGTTCAAAGAAGCATGATAAAATACTAAATGTTGTAATTAGATAACATACTTTGGATATAGTTATTTTTATTGAAGAGAATGTGTAATAACTTTCAAATGTCATCAGAAAAGTAACTGATTTTTCTTTAAATGTTGGAATTAAAACAGGAAGGAAGGGGGTAGGGCATAACGTTTGAAAGAATGACATAGCCCGAGGACATGACATAAACTGATTAGAACCAAATGGGTCCAAGATGACAGACAAGTCAACTTCCACTAGACCTTGAGCCTCAGTATATGCTCACTGTAACACATCAGCAAACTAAATGACACGCCCACAGGCACCATGACAGCTCCAAGGCTGACCATAAGGATCGAAATTGGGCAGTGGCCGATTCCTGGAAATCCCCACCCCTTCCCAAAAGAGCTGGAATACTCCTCCCGTTCATTAGCCTATGAAATTACCCACCCCTATAAGAACTGACAACCCCATACCCTGGCGTCTTTCTCACCTTCTGAGATGGCCCACACACTGTCTGTGGAGTGTGTTTCTGTCTAAATAAATCCACTTCTCACTGAATTCTTTCTGCGATGAGACATCAAGAACCTGAACTTCATTACATTAAGTCCAGAAATCAGGTGTGTGATCTCAGTTGGAAGACCATGGGTTTTGGCCAGGTTCGAGTCCCCACCTCATGGGTTCAAGTCCCAATCTGGGTTTAGGCTGGGTTCGAGTCCTGGCACATGGGTTCAAGTCCCAATCTGAGTTGCACAGTTTCAGAATCAGTAAGGCCTAAAAGCAAATAAAGCAACCTAAAAGAGAAAAAATAATGGGGGATGGGGAGAAACTCAGGTTCTTAAGAACAAGAAAAGTTAAGAGAAGCGACAAGCTGTGTAGACCCAAAGGGCAATGTTGCTTGTCTTCTTAAAAAGAAGTGCCCCAAATTGCAATTAATGCAGTAGCTTTGAATTAAGAATGATTTATAAAATATTTTAAGATATGAAACAGAATTTTTTTGAGTTTTTTTTTCAAATACTTTGAAAGACTCAAGGGGAAGGAAAGCTCCGCCCTGCCTCAGAGTTCAGTGTCTGAGTGGGATGGTGGCCCTGAAGCCACTGCACATGACTTTGCCTTAAGTAGACGAGAGACATGACCTGATTTGCATTTTAAAATGTCAAACGTAGAATGGATCCTTCCTATTGCTTTCTTTATGCTCCTGGTCTCTCACTTGAGCTAATATTGAGATTAGCATGCTTCCTGAATCAGAATATATGTTTGTGTTGGCAGCATATCTCTGGGAGAAGGTGTCTCAGCCAGTGTGCAGGGGAACGGCGGGTGTCCTTATTGTCACAAAGGGTGTATCTGGTTATCACCTTTGACAACATTAGTTACGATCTGATTCCAGGACCACCAAACAACCCTGATTATAACTAACTTCTCTTGTAACTTTATCTCTAGCAAGATACTAAGCTGATCAATGAATGTTCTTTTTTGTTGTAAGTCAAGAACTTAGCATTATGGTTTTATTTTTCTTAAGTGTGTATTTCTATGAATTCTCAATCTGCTATCTTTCTTTATTATTTTGATATAAGCCTATAATCCCTTATCCACTACTCTGAAATCCAAAAAGAAAGTTGTTTTTTTCATTTGGCAGCAAAACTTGACATGAACAGATGGAAGTCTATTTATAGTCTATCCTCCTCAAGGAGAATACTTATATATTTTGCTGCAGAAATATAATGTGTTTGATTACAAGGTATCCTTTATCTGTATATACTGAGATACAGTTTTTGTCCTTTTTTTGCATCTATTGAGATAAGATGGTGTTTTTCCTTTATTATGCTTTTTCATGAATTATACCGATTGATTTCTTAATGTTAAATCCAATTTACTTGTAGTGTATTTTTTAAAATATATTGCTTGATTTGGTTTCCTGATATTTCGCTTAAGATTTTTACATCTATGTTTGTGAGAGATTAGTCTGAAATTTACTTTTGTAATATTTTTGTCAGATTTTGAAATGAAAGTTTATGCTGGCCTTATGAAGTGGGTTGGAAAGTGCTCTGTCTTCATTTTTGGGGAGTGTCTGTGTAAGACTGGCATTATTTTTTTCATAAATATTTGGTAAAACATTTATGGCCTTGGAGTTTTCTTTGTGGGATTAAATTTTTTAATTGTTATGGAGCTATCCATATTTTTCTATTTCTTCTGATATAAAATTTGGTGTGTTGTATTTTTCTAGGGATTTTTTCATTTCATCTAAATTTTAATGCCATTGGCACAAAATTACTTACAATATTCTTCTATTATTTTTTATTATCTGCATGATCAATAGAGATGCTTCTTTACATTCCTAATGTTGGTTATTTGCATCCTCTCTCTTCTATCAGTCATTTATCAGTATTATTAGAGAACCAAATTTTGGCTTTTTTGTTCCTCTCATTATGGTCATTTCTTATCTCATTAATCCTCTTGATTTATTCTCATCTTCCATCTACTTTCTTTGAGTTTATTTTGCTGTTCTTTTTATAATTTCTAAAAATGGATGCTTAGTTCATTTATTTTTCAGCTGTTCTTCTTTTTTGTATAATTCATTCAAAACTTACAATTTCCCTTTAAGAAGCTTTATTACACAGGTTTTGATATGGAATATTTTATGATTTTTCAATTCCAAATAGTTTTAAATGACCATTATGATTTATTCTTTAACATGAGTTATGTGGAAATGTATGCCTTAATTTCCAAACATATGTAGACTTTCTAGTTTTTGTTGTTGGTCTTTGTTAGTTGAGTTCTGGCACAACTGAACTGAGGACAGAGAACATGCTCGATATAATTTCAATATTTTTGAGACTTGTTTTATGGTCCTTCATTCCGGCCATAGATTTTTGCCAGGTTGATAGTTATTTTTTTTCAGCTCTTTGAAGATATCTGTTTGTTGTCTTCTGGCTTCTGTTGCTTCTGTTGCGAAAACCAACCCACTATTTGGCTGGTTGAGAAACTGATTACATTGGGCCACTTCACTCAGAAATTCATCCTAAAAAAAAAGAATGTATATATATATATATATATATATATATATATATATATATATGTATATAGGTATAACTGAATCACTTTGCTGAACAGCAGAAATTAACACAACATTGTAAATCAACTATATTTCAATTTTTTTTAAAAAAAGAAAAAAAATGCATCCTGATGGTGACTGACATGTGTTCTGGGTAAGAGGTGTGCTTTTCCTACTAACTGTTTCTGCACCAACACCATCAATCAAGGACTCACAGGGTGTCTGATTTACCACTGTGGCATTCCACATAATGTTGCCCTAGGACAAAAAACCCACTCTATGTCAAAGAGGGTGTGACAAGGGGCACATGACGGCAGAATCTACAGATTCTACCATATGCCATGTCACCCAGAAGCTGCTCATATAAAAGAGCATGGTAACTGTTTTTTGAAGGGATGCTAAGGCACCAGCAGGGAGATAATATGCTGTCTTTCAGGATGCAGTGCACATCTTAAACCAATGGTCATTAAACCAACGATGTTGTGTCCCCACAGATAGAACACATGTGTCCAGGATCGAAGTAGGAGGAGTCCATTTTAACATCATTCCCAGCAACTCACTTGGCTAATTTGTGCTTCCTATCTCCATGACTTTAATTTCTACAAGTCTAGAGTTCCTGGTTCCAGCAAAAACTAAAACTGGCTGCTCCCTAGTCATTGTGTTCTCATGTACATAGACCAGCAGGCAAAGAAAAGAGTTAGACCACTTACAGGGACAATTGATCCTGATCATCTTGAAGATATAGGTTGCTGCTACATTACAGGGGCAAGGAGAAATATGTCTGGAACTCAGGGGACCATTGAGGCATCTCTTGGTGCTCCTATGCCCAAACTTAACTGTGAATGGGCAATTAGTATCAACCATGCCTGACAAAGGCATGACAAGCCACCTCGGCCTGCAGATATGCTAGCCAAGAATGAAGGGCATCTAGAGTGTTGTAGGTGAATATCAGTTATAGTATCAGGACCAACTACAGTTGTGGGTACGTAGATTGCCCAACTAACTCTCCTCTTTCAAGTTTTCAACACGAATGGTGACTAACTGCCATCTCCAAATATGTGTTGGGATAGAATGAAGTGAAGCTTGAGTGGATATGAGTGACACAAGGGGTGGATTGTAAAGGACAATATTTATTCTTTGTTTAACAAAGCATCTTTCCCTTTGGCTTTCTTTTTATGCTTTCTGTGTGTGCCCTTGGGTTAAGTGTGCTTTCATTTCCAATGATCAGAACCTATGACCTTCTTTTAAGGACTGCCCTTCAACCTCATTGAGAGCCAGAGAACTGAATTTATATCCTGCCTTATCCCCCTCCCAAAAGGAAGTCCTTAATCAAAGGTTGTCAAGGGCAGGATTATGAAAGCCCAGGACCCATTTTTTGGGTGGGAATGACTCCAATCTGCACACAATTATTCAGACATTGCAATTCTAATACTTTTGTTTCTCTTCGAATGATCTCTCTCTTTCTCTATCTCTTTCTCTCTCCTATTTATTACAGTTAAGTGTATTTGAGGTGTTACATTTGTAGTGCTAATTTGAGATGGTATTCTTGGCCTCTTTGGCATAAAAAGAGATCTAGACATTTGTAAAAGTGGATCAGCTCCTGTTTATTCATCATTTAGCTGGAACGGCTTTGGGAGCATAGGCTGTCCAACTTCTGAGAGTTATACAAGTCTGCAAAAATCGTATAACCTTTTACTGATGCCCTGATATATGGTTATCCCTGGAACTGTAAAACCATCCATACCCTATAATATTGGCTGTCTGCAACATTCACATTATGCATGCTTAGCTCTCTTGTATTATTGATGATTGAGAGTTGCCCAAGAAAGAAGGAATCTGGGCATATATAGTAAAAGGCCCATCTAGATATGACTCCTATGCATAATTTATTAAATTTCTACCATCATCTTCAATTCTTATATTAGTTTTCTTCTTATCAATGTATTTCTCTCTTTCTTTGGAATTATTAATACTGGATAGCGCCCTTCACCCACTTTCTTTCCTCCCCTTCTTCATCCTTATAGTCCAACATTTGCAGTGAATGCTCCTGAATTAAAGTTACAATACAAATGTACCTCTCTCAGTCCCCAAATCAGATGCTGCTTCTGTCCAAATATAGCCTGCCTCTAGGGGGTGTGCATCCTCAAGAAATAGGGTGTGGCTATGATTCAGGAAGTCTAGGGAGGGGCCTGAGCATGTCATCTTCATAAAGCTCCACTGGCATTCCTGACCTGCTCCTCCAGTTGAAAACTCCTGCCCAAGAGAATCTGTACCTGCTTCTCTCTGCATCTCTGCTCCATTCCTCTCTTGCTACCAAATAGACACTCCCTGCTATGAGGGAGAGGACATTCCAGCTATGAGTGTGAGTAAAAGATTCACCATCCCTGAGAACTGCCTTTGTTCTAAGGTAATTTCCAGATTGGGTGAGGGTGTCCTTTGCAATCAAAAGAACTTAAGTGACACAACTAGTAAGCTGTGATGGCTAATTTTGTGTGTCAACTTGGCTGGGCCACAGTACTCAGATATTTGGTCAAGCACCAGGCTGGACATTGCTGGGAAGGTATTTTTTACATGAAATTAACATTTAAATCAGTAGACTCTGAGTCAAGCAGATTATCCTTCATAATGTGGATGGGTCTCATCCATCAGTTGAAGGCCTTAAGAGAAAATAGCCTAAGGGACTCCAAGGAACAGGGAATTCTGCCTTCAGACTGTCTTTAAACTTGAGCTACAACATCAGTTCTTCCCTGGATCTGCAGCACAGCAGATTTTAGACTTACCACAACTCCACAATCACTTGAGCCAATCCCTTAAAATCTCTCTCCCTCTCCCTCTCTTTATAGCTAGAGATAGATAGATAGATAGATAGATAGAGAGAGAGAGAGAGAGAGAGAGAGAGAGGTTCTATTTCTCTGGAAAAACTTAACATACGCATTTCTTGGTTTCTCACACATTGTTCTTAGCTCTGTGAGTAAACCTGACCTCTGGATGCACAGAATCATGCCCTGAAAATGGCTACAATTTCTGGACGACTGGAGACAAGCTCATTGGAATAGAACCCAAGAGCTGGACCAGATGTTGGTGTTAACACTCTCATAACTGTTACAGGACAGGTTGAACACGGTGTGCAATGAATAACTTTGAAGAAATGTGCATACATTTTCAAAAGGTACTTTATCAATAAGCAAATGTCCTGGTTTTGTCTTCTTTTTTCTGTCTCTCTTGTCCCTGGGGACCCCGAGGAGCAAAGTCCCCCTGACATTCGTGCTCATGACTCTCAATGAAAAATTTCTAAATAATTAGCTTCTTTCTAACTAGCTTTCTTCAGAGTTCACAGTAGCAAAAATTCACTCCAGCAAAAACATAGCACTGAAACAAGAAAGACTCCCTTTCTTGTTTTTTCCTTAAGCTTCCATGAACCTTTTTGTAAGCTCCTGTAGGTATGTGACACAAAAATGTTTCTGAAAATGTGGCAACCTATGAATCAAAGTGAGAAACGACACATCTTCAAGCCAGACATTTATCTTGAGTGCTTTCCTAAGATGTACACATCACTTCTGTGAGCTCGTGCTTTCACTCATTCTTTCTATGCCTCTTCCCACCCAATGGTGTCTCAGTTTCCCTAGCTTGTCCACACTCAACGAAACACAAGGGAATTCGAACCAATCTGATCACCTCTAATGGATTCTCGAATGGGTCATCATTTTCTAGACAAATAAACAAGAGTCAAATGACTGCACTTTAACTGAGTGAAGTGTTCTATAGAAATCTTTTGACTCATTAGCAGCTTGTCTGGTTTTTTTCCCTCCTTTTTCTTTCCTACATATTCTTTCATTCATCCAGAACCTTGGTGAAGACAGGAATCATTCCACTAGCTCTGATGCTTTGGCTACAGGCGCTAATGCATTTCTAGAATAAGTGTTCACACTTCTTGCCTCTAACACGCAGAAACATGAAACCTGTCCCAGGCTTCTCAGCCTGATGGGGAGCCCTAGGGGAAAGGCTGTTTGGGGAAAGAAAGAACTCAGTCTCTCTGTCTGTAGTTTCTTATTTCTCACAGGTCTCCCTAGAGCTCTCCTGCAGGCAATAGCCCTTTTCCCTGCTGATTAAGTCATCATGAATTCCTAATCTAACTGTGTGAGAGACCTTGTTTCTTAAAGTTGCAAGGAACTCAAACTCTCTCTCTCTCTCTCTCTCTCTCTATATATATATATATATATATATATATATATATATATTATATATATATATATATATATATATATATATATTTATTTATTTATTTTTTTTTTTGGTATGCGGGCCTCTCACTGCTGTGGCCTCTCCCGTTGCTGGAGCACAGGCTCCGGACGCGCAGGCTCAGTGGCCATGGCTCACGGGCCCAGCCGCTCCGCGGCATGTGGGATCTTCCTGGACTGGGGCATGAACCCGTGTCCCCTGCATTGGCAGGCGGACTCTCAACCACTGCGCCACCAGGGAAGCCCTATATTTTTTTTAAGCCTTGTATTTTCTTTTCTTTTTTAAAAATATTTATTTATTTATTTTTGGCTGCGTTGGGTCTTTGTTGCTGCGCTTGGGCTTTCTCTAGTTGCGGTGAGCAGGGGCTACTCTTTCCTTTTAGTGTGCAGGCTTCTCATTTCAGTGGCTTCTCTTGTTGCGGAGCACGGGCTCTAGGTGCGCGGGCTTCAGTAGTTGTGGCACGCAGGCTCAGGAGTTGTGGCTCACGGGCTCTAGAATGCAGGCTCAGTAGCTGTGGAGCACTGGCTTAGTTGCTCTGCAACATCTGGGATCTTCCTGGACCAGGGATTGAACCCGTGTCCCCTGCATTGGCAGGCAGATTCTTAACCACTGCACCACCAGGGCAGTCCAAACACTCTACGTTTTAAAATTTCTGCCTGACAGGGTCATTAACATTCTAACTTCTAGCCTTCCTGGTTGAATACAGTGAGTTAGTGTTGAGATGGTTGGAGCAGAAGCCCATTTTGACCTAAATCAAGTTAGTGATATATTTTCCAGCCACTTCTCCATCACATTTTTACAGGAAGAACCTGATGTTCTATGCATTCAACTATTTTGATGCGGTAGTGAGGAGATCGTGACGCTAAAAAGGATGACACCTTTACTTTCACCCCGTTCCTGATCCTACATGAGGCTTTGTGAGTTGAGCTGTGGTCCTGTGATGTCTACTGTGTATACTACTTGAAAATTTAAAATAAAGCCCTTTGAGGAGGGGATTGGATGGCAGGTTTGGAAATTTAGGGTTTTAGGGGAAAGTAGTAGTTGTTTAAATTACAGAAAATTGAGATAAAACACCTCCTTCCTCTTCCCAAAGTTGGGAGTGGGGTGGGTATTAATAGCAAAGGATCATCTCTTTCCAAAGAAATCTCTTCACAGATCTCTTCGGAAATGCAGTATGTCTCCCTCCATACTCTGATTCCTTTTTTGTGTCCTAAAACTGGATGAGAGGTTTAAAAGTCATAGAACAAGTTTTTAAACATTTTCTTTGAATATTTGTATATGATCACCTGGCTTTGGAATTTCTCATCTAAAGTATTTTGGTGCCTTGAACAAAATTTCAATTTTAACAGACTGTTACATATACAAAATAAAAATAGAATTACAAGGAGATAAAGGCAAATCTAAAAACATACGAGGAGATCCTAACACATATTTTGGAAACTGACATCAAGTAGACAACATCAATCAATACACAGAAAATATTTAGAAATAAACCTAAAAAAACATGCACAAAAATCTTTATAGGAAAAAATTTAAACTTGATTGAAAAAGGGTGAATATAAACAGATGTTTAGGTTTCTGGATGAGAAACTTTAACATTATAAAGATGTCAGTTATCCCTCAAATTAATCTAAAAATTCAATGCAATTGAAATCCCGGCAGGAGTTTTAGGCAACTTGACTGTTCTAAAATGCCAGTGAGAAAGTAAAGGCGCACTAATAGTTTAGACAGTTTTGAAAGAGAAGAATACAGGTATGTGTATGTATGTCTAATAGTTTAGACAGTTTTGAAAGAGAAGAACACAGGTATGTGTGTGTGAGGGAGGTCTCTTGCCCTGTTAGACAAGACATATTGAAGACTCTAGAGTTTAAAACAGTGTAGGGAAGGGGGAAGGAGGAGGGATAAATTAGGAGTTTGGGATTAACAGATGCACACTACTATATATGAAATAACCAACAAGGATCTACTGTATAGCACAGGGATCTATATTCAATACCTTGTGATAACCTGTAATGAAAAAGAATAAGAAAAAGAACAGATAGATATATGTAACTGAATCACTTTGCTGTACACCTGAAACATTATAAATGAACTGTACTTCAATTTTAAAAATAAAATAGGACTTCCCTGGTGGTGCAGTGGTTAAGAATCCACCTGCCAATGCAGGGGACACAGGTTTGAGCTCTGGTCCGGGAAGATCCCACATGCTGTGGAGCAACTAAGCCTGTGCACCACAACTACTGAGCTTGTGCTCTAGAGCCTGCAAGCCACAACTACTGAGCCCATGTCCCACAACTACTGAAGCCCATGCACCTAGAGCCCGTGCTCCGCAATAAGAGAAGCCACCACAATGAGAAACCTGCACACTGCAAAGAGTAGCCCCCACTCACCACAACTAGAGAAAACCTACACGCAGCAACGAAGACCCAACACAGCCAAAAATAAATAAATAAATAAAATATTTATTTATTTTAAAAATAAATAAAAAATTTTTTAAATAAATAAAATAGTGTAGTATCATCACAGGAGAAGAAAAATAAATCAGTGGGATAGAAAAGAGAACCCAGACACAGATCCATGCACATCTGGGGAATACTAGAGAAGGCATCAAAACTCACCAAGGAGAAGATAAACTATTCAGAAAAAAAGGCTTGGAAAACTGGCTCATCTTTTGGAATAAAATAAAATTAGATCACAATCTTATAAGTGGAAAAAACAAATTTTAGATCAAATAAAACTTTTAAACTAGTAGAAAAATATATAGAAGTATATCTCTGTGACTTGGCAATGGGTGGGCTTCCTAAAGCAGACACAAAAAGCACAAACCATAAAGGAAAAGATTAATACATTTGATTATATTAAAATTGAAAACTTCTGTTTGGCAAAAGACACTATAAACACATTTAAAAGGCAAGTGGCAGACTATGAAAGCACATTTGCAAAATGTAGCAGATTTGCATATGTAGCAGATGAAGGTGTAGTGTCCAAATAGACAAATAACTCCTACAAATGTAAGGAAAAGACAATATGGAAATGTTGCCAAATGAGGAGCAGACAATTCACAGGAGAGGACACTCAAACAGTAAAAAAAATTATAAAAGATCCTCAAACTCCTAGTAGCTGTGGAAAATAAAATTAATAATTTATATATCATCTTTCACTAATCGGAATGACCAAAATTTGAAAGATTGCTGTTACAAATGCTGGCAGATATAGCAGTTATGGGCTACATATTTATACAATATTTTTAGAAAACAATTAAAAATTTAAACGTTCCTACCCTTCAGTCAGCAGGAGCCATCATGAATTCTATTTACTTCCTTGTCCAAATCAGGACATCCTTGAAGGCCTGTGGCTCTCCTCTCAGTTAATTTCTAAATATGACACACCCCAGGCCTTCCTCACCTGTCCCCACACTGGCCCAGGGCCTGGAAAGCATAAGACTATCTCTGACCTTCTCTTGCCCCACATGCAAAACACCTTTTGTCTGTGTGATTCCATGGCCTGATAGCACAGGTGATTTCTTCCTGATGCCTGCTGCTCAGAAGTATGGCCTGGGCAACTGCTTCTCAGCCTTTTGGCTAAGATCAGGTGTAGTATCTATCCTTATCAGAAGTATGGCCTGGGTTCTCTTTATTCTCAGACCCTAAACATTATGGAGAATTTGTCAGGTTGTTAGTTATCCCCACTCTAGACTAGGCAGGGACAGGAGATTTACACCATTCCCACTCTGCATCTCTGCCCCAAATTCTTCTCTTACACCAGCTCATAGAAATGTTCTAGTCTGTTCTATTGGCTAACTTTTTTTTTTTAAGTCTCTTTTGGTCTGAGACTTGGACTATACTTCTCGAACTTAGAGGCTAAAAATGTGAAATTTCCCAACCTTCTACTTCCTTACTAGGTGTGGTGGTATTAAAATATGTTCAAAATTTCATTGGTACACCTCCCTTCAAGTGATGGAAGCCAAATTCCTATCCCTTTGAGTATGGGCTGAACCTAGTAACTTGCTCCTAATGAATAGAATACTGTGGAAGTGACAGTGTATAACTTGGGAGAGTAGGTCATAAAAGGTACTGCCACCTCCTGCTCACTCTCCTTTGGACCATTCACTCTGGGGTAGGCCAGCTGCCATACTGTGATGTCACTCAAGCAGCCTATGTGAAGCCCATGTAGTGAGAATGCCTGCCAACAGCCATGTGAGCAAGCCATCTTGGAAGCAGATGCTCCAATCCCTTTCGGCCCTGTCTGACATCTTGATTGCAACAACACAAGAGCCTGTGAGCCAGAACTACCCAGATAAACTGACCCACAGAAACTGTGAGCTAATAAATATTTGTTGTTTTAAGACTCTAAATTTTGGGGTAATTTGTTACACAGCAATAGATAATTAATACACTGAGGGGATTGGCAACATCTTGTCTCATGGCCAAATGGGATAATCAAAGAGAGAAGAAAAGAACATACAGGTTAATATTTTTTATGGGCTGAACTGTCACTCCACCCCCCACCATTCATATGTTGAAGCCCAAACCCCCAGTACCTCCAAATGTGACTGTATTTGGAGATAGGGTCTTTAAGGAGGTAATTAAGATTAAATGAGGTCATTGAAGTGGGCCCTAATCCAGTGTGACTTGTGTTTTTATAAGAAGAGGAGATTAGTGGACTTCCCTGGTGGTGCAGTGGTTAAGAATCCACCTGTCAATTCAGGGGACACAGGTTCGAGCCCTGGTCCCCTGGTCTGGGAAGATCCCACATGCAGTGGAGCAACTAAGCCCGTGCGCCAAAACTACTGAGCCTGCGCTCTAGAGCCCATGAGCCACAACTACTGAGCCCATGTACCACAACTACTGGAGCCCATGTGCCACAACTTCTGAAGCGCACGTGCCTAGAGCCAGTGCTCCGCAACAAGAGAAGCCACCACAATGAGAAGCCTGTGCACCACAACGTAGAGTAGTCCCCGCTTGCCGCAACTAGAGAAAGCCTGCATGCAGCAACGAAGACCCAATGCAGCCAAAAATAAATAAATAAATAAAAATTAAAAAAAAATTTTTTTTTTAATTTAAGAAAAGAAGAGGAGATTAGGATACAGAAGCACAGAGGAAAGACCATATGAAGATAAAGGGAGCATACTGTGAACTTGCTCTGTGGCCAATGTGACTGAGACACTAAATTTTTTATTTTAACTAATTTAAACTTAAAATTAAAACTGATGCTCAATTCAGTCATTGGAAAACTTTTAGGTACATTTGGAACAGCTTAGGTAGGTTAATCTACTTTTTCAACCATAAATTTTTAAAAATCTAAATACATGCCAGGTATTTCTGATGAAATTTAACATCTGAATTGAGATGTGCTGTAAGAATAAAATATATACTGGATTTAAGATTAAGATTTTAAAAAGAATGTAAAATAAGATTAAGATTAAAAAAGGAATGTAAAATATTCTCATTAAAAATTGTTGGACTTCCCTGGTGGCACAGTGGTTAAGAATCCATCTGCCAATGCGGGGGACACAGGTTCAGTCCCTGGTCCAGGAAGATCCCATATGCTGCGGAGCAACTAAGCCCGTGTGCCACAACTACTGAGTCTGCACTCTAGAGCCTGTGAGCCACAACTACTGAGCCCACGCACTGCAACTACTGAAGCTCACTTGCCTAGAGCCTGTGCTCTGCAACAAGAGAAGCCACCACAGTGAGAAGCCCGTGCACCGCAATGAAGAGTAGCCCCTGCTCTCCATAACTAGAGAAAGCCTGTGCACAGAAATGAAGATGCAGCCAAAAATAAAACAAATTTATTTTTTAAAATTGTTATATTGATTATGCATTGAAATAATACTTTTGATAAATTGAGTTAAATAACATGTATTCTTTTATTCTGTCTTCTTTTGATTTTTTAAGTATGACTACTAGAAAAATTTTAATTACATATGTGGCTCACATTCTATTTCTATTTCTCTCATTGGTTAAAGACTGCCCCACAGGGCATCAATTTCCCCATACACACACCTAGCAATGTGTCTCTTGGCCCCTTAGGGGTGTCACAGCAGAACAGCCCTTTATCTGGGTCCATAAGTGGTGAGGAAGGCCAGGGTCATGCTTAGCCAAAACCTGAATGATTTCTTGTCACAAGCAGAGCATCAGAAGGCAGAAATAAGGAGTTGGAGGTTGGAGTTCAACCTGGAGAATCTTCTGTCGATAGACTAGAGCACAGGCAGAGCTGAGGACCCTGGTGCAGGACAAGTTGCAGCTGTTCATCGGACAGGGTGGAGGAGTTATAATGCAGCTGCCCAAGCATGCTGCCTACCAGCTGCTTGAGAAGCCACCACACTGCAGCCCTCATGCACTGGCAGATATCCTCCATGCAGCTGATGGGTACCCACCCACTCTGGTGTGGGATGAAGTGAGGAGAAGCATTCCTCACGAGCAAAGGCCTAGGCCTGGAAACATTGAGACTGAATGAGTCCAGGAAGGGTGTGCATAACTGGGTGTAGAATGTCCTGTGACCCATGAGTTCCATTTAGAGCTACACATTCTAAAGAAATCTTCATACATATGTATGAAGAAACATGTTCATTACAGTATTGTTTGTAACAAAGAAAAGTTGGAAACATTTGACCATCAATAGAAAAATGAGCAAATAAATTGTGGTATATTCATGTAACGAAAACTATATAACAGGTCAAATAAACAAATTAACCAAATGGAAATTCTAGAACTAAAAAATCAATAACTGAAATAAAAAACTTACTGGATGGACAGAGTAGCAGAATGGTGATGTCTGTCAACCCAGAACTCTATTTTCAGTAAAAATACCATTCAGGAATGAAGGTGAAATGAAGACATTTTCAGATGAAGGATAACTAAAAGAATTCACAGCCAGCAGATCTGTTCTGAGAGAATTGCTAAAGGAAGTTCTTCAGACAGAAGAGAAATAATACAATAAGGAAACCTGTGACATCAGGAATGAAGTAAGGGAACAGAAATGACAAATACTGGGTAAATACAATAGAATGCTCTTCTCTTTTAAAAAAATTTATTTTATTGAAGTATAGTTGATTTACAATGTTGTGTTAATTTCTACTGTACAGCATAGTGATTCAGTTATACATATACATACACATTCTTTCTCATTATGGTTTATCACAGGATATTGAATATAGTTCCTTATGCTATACAGTAGGATCTTGTTGTTTATAGAATGTTCTTCTCTTAAGTTTCTTAAAATATGTTTAATGGTCGAAAGCATAAATTATAACATTGTGTGATTGGATTTTTAAAGTATGTACAAATAATATTATATATGACAATGATAGCATAAAGTAGGAATGGAAAGGTGTCCTATAAGGTGGTAAGTTTTCTACGTTCCAATTAATGTGGTAAAAGAATGATTCTAAGCAGACAGTAAAAAATGATGCATTTAAAAAAAATGATGCATTTTTAAAAAAATGATGCATTTTGTAATCCCTAGAGCAACCACTAAAAAACTGTACAAGAGATATCATGAAATCCCAATAGATAAATTAAAATGGAATATTTAAAAGATATTCAAATAACTCAAAAGAAGGCAAATATAAGAAAACCAGTTTCTTCTACACACAGAACACTCTGACACAAAATGTGCAGGTTTCCAACAGTGAGTAGTTTTCCAGCTGTCTATGGATGCCAACTGGGTATACTACAATTTAATTCAATTCTGACACTAACTACCCCAAGTAAGTGCAGACCCACAGGTTAAAGGCTCCATCCCAGAAACTGCCTCCCACTTCGGATGCCCATGGCAAGTCTGGGCCTCCCACACTTCTGACCAACCAGCTATAAATCAGGGGTTCCTACAACCCCCTCTTCAGTTTCAATAATTTTCTATAACAGCTCGGAGGACTCAGGGGAAACCTTTACTTACCATGACCAGTTTATTATAAAAGATACAACTCAGGAACAGCCAAATGGAAGAGATGTACAGGGCAAGGCATGTGGGAAGGAGTGTGACGCTTCTGTGCCCTCTTGGGACATGCCATCCCTTCAGTACCTCCATATGTTCACTGACCCAGAAGCTCTCTGAACCCCTTAGTTTAGAGTTTTTATAGAAATTAAATGATGTACACATGACTGATTAAATCATTGGACATTGGCGATTAAGTCAATCTCCAACCCCTCTCCTTTCCTTGGAGGTCAGGTGTGGAGCTAAAAGTTCCAACCCTTTAATCAGGTGGTTGTTCCTCTGATAACCACCCCCAGCCTCCCAGAGTCATTCATTAGCATATAAACAGACTTGTCACAATGGAGGTTCCAAGAGTTTTAGGAACTCTGTGTCAGGAACTGGGGAAGATGACCGACTATATATTTCTTATTATACCACAACATCACAGCAAGAAAGGGGAAACAGGAGTGAAACACAGAGGGAACAAGCAAAAACAAATTTATAAAGCAGTAGACCTAAACCCAAACATGTCAATAATTACATTTAAAAGAATAAGCTGTTTCTGTATGCACTAATGTAGAAGTCTCTAGGACATATTGTTATGTAAAAAACAAGTTACAGAACAAAGCATTCATTATAAACCAGTTAAGTTTTTTATATATTCCTGTATGTCCATGTACATTTGTATTTCCAGCCCAACATAAATGCATTAGAAAGATCTGGAAGTATATTCAAATTGAAAACAGTTCTTGAAAAGCCGCTGGGATTAGAGAGGAGAAACAGTGTCAAGAGGAACTTTTTTTCTGTATAATTTTAATGACAAGAATGTATTTATGTATTACTTTGTCATTAAAAATAAATGAATGGAATTAATTTTAAAAGAACATGTTGTTTCACAGTGTGCTGGTGATACCATATGCGAATTAGACATTTTTAGGTCCCCTGACTCAGGAGTGTAGCCAACTGCTTTTAGCAGAATTTGTCAAATGAAGTTATTAGTATTTCAATCTATTTCCTATCTGTGCCATTTATCTTTTACTCCCATTTTTCTTCCCCTTCCCAAATTTAAACCCTCAAGTCTGGAGCCCTGTAACCCTAACGGTTATGGATCCAATCTCCCTTTATCTTCGCCCACTCTAACATCATATTACTCTTTTAGAATTTAACACTTTCAAAATTTTAGATATTCCCAGAAATGACTTTCATAAAAATATATTCAGCAGTTTTTCCACTATTATTTTTAAAGTAGTTTTAAGAGCAATGTTTTTCAAATTGTAGGTCTCAATTAGTAATGGGTCATAAAACTTATATAGTGGGTCTCAATTCATATTTATTTTTAAAGAAATGAAATAGAAAATATCAGAGTACACTGAAAGTATAGTGTGGGTGAGATTTGTGAAATTTTCGTGTGTGTGCATGTGTGTAGTGGGTTGTGATGGAAAATGTTATTTGTTTTCTGTGGGTTGAGGTAAGGGAAGGAGGAGGAGGAAGAGAAACACTGCTGTTGTGAAAACATTTAAAAGAAACTTGATGCAATGTGCCTTCTTTCCTTCTTCTACTTACACATGTAAGTAATGTGTAAATACTTACCCCTTAAATAAATGCTTGTTTAATGACTAGCCAACAGATTCTTAGCTATATAGGCCTAGAAATGTGAGGTAACTGGAAGTTTTACAAATAATGCCATTCATCCATTCATTCATTCATTTAATACCGATTTAGCATCTATTATGTGCTAAGCCTCAGTGAAAGAATCTTTGGAAATTTCAGGGGGAAAAAACTAACCTCTTGAATGGAATAATGAACAAAAATAAATAAGACATTTGCACAGGAATTTAAGCCAGTTTTGTAATCCGAATGTAATCCCATGAACAGATATCCCCCGACAGGATAGGGAACAACCAAGCATGCATACCAAGACTCGCTGTCTCTGGTGGGGCAGGTGGGAGGCTGGAAAGGATTTCAAGAGTAGGCCACCATGGTGGTACCACAGTTCCACCTCAGCGTAGGATCCCCCTGGGTAGGGATGCGAATTTTCTGGGGCCAAAAAATATTCTCCTCACCAGGACAGGCTTGGCTCTTGCTTACTCAACTGACTCAAAGTATGTTACTTAAGGGGCTGGAAACAGTGATGATTGTGACTAATATTTTTTTTAAGTACTGAGAATTTTTTCATTGCGAAAATTTTAATGATCATGATACAGCACAGCACTGGTTGCAATGACTCTAATTTCAGTGTATCTGAAAGCATGGTCCCCCCCACATATTGATCTCTCCACCTAATGAACATCCTAACATAAAATTTTGTCTTCTGATAATTCACAGTAGAGACAGTAAATATTTCCTTGAAAGCCTTTGTTCACCTGCCCTTAGACTTGAGTGTGTAGTTTGCAGTTGTGGGTTCAATGGTATGTGCTCAATTATACATGTAGAGTTACTGATGCTGGTGATGGACTTACATTTATTCCTGCTCCTTGAATCTGGGGTGACAGTAATTATTTCCTAAAAACTTAGAAAGTCATCAGCCTTTTCAGTAAGAGCAAACAGGATTATGATCTATTCTCCATTCGTTTTAAGACTTTAGTACTTAAACTGACGTTTCTTGGTAAGTATGATCTCAGGTGGCCTTGAGCTGCAGCGGCCTGAAGCAGGATTTAGGTTCCCCAGCCAGAGACTGAGGTCAGGCAGCAGCAGTGAGAGCACTGAATTCTAGTCACTAGTCCACCAGGGACCAGTGGCCAGTGACAAGGCCCTGGCCCATCAGCTGTGTAGAAATGAATTTCCACATAGAGATGGAAAGTAGTGAAGTAGGTAAAGTGTTTATCAGGAGGAAAAAGAGTACATACAGTACATGTGGACAGACACACGGCGGGGCTCAGAGAGAAAGTCACGCCCTCGTGGTAGTTTGAATCAGTTTTATGGGGCATTTCTTCCAGGTTTCCTTTGACCAATCATCTTGCTTTGCCTGGTTCTTTTATCTCATATGGATTTTTTTTCTAGTTTCTTTAAAATTTTATTTACTTTTGGCTGTGTTGGGTCTTTGTTGCCGCGCACAGGCTTTCTCTAGTTGCGGTGAGCAGGGGCTACTCTTCCTTTCAGTGCATGGGCTTCTCATTGTGGTGGCTTCTCTTATTGCAGAGCACGGGCTTTAGGCGCATGGGCTTCAGTAGTTGTGGGGCATGGGCTCAGTTGTTGTGGCTTGCAGGCTCTATAGCACAGGCTCAGTAGTTGTGGCGCACAGGCTTAGTTGCTCCGTGGCATGTGGGATCTTCCCTCACCAAGGGACCAGGGCTCGAACCTGTGTCCCCTGCATTGGCAGGCAGATTCTTAAGCACTGTGCCACCAGGGAAGTCCCGCTTTGCCTGGTTCTAAGTCCATATTTCGTATATCACAGTGTCCTCCTCTGTGTGCATGCGCATCTCTTAGCCAAGAGGGATTCTAGTGAAGAGACCTATGGGTAAGTTGACATCACTTACTATGGGGTGGTGCCCCCTCCGTTTTTGACCTCCAAGGAGCCTTTCTACGCTCCTTTGTAGTTGGGAAGGTCTCCTTAACTTCGAGAATGTGGAATATGTCGTCTTTTATCTCTTATCTGGGCAAGGCCCAGCCTCCTCTCTCGATTGTCCTGCTATTGATATTTTGGAGTTTCTGTCCACAGGGAACGAACTCCTGCTGCTTACCCTGTGGCCCATCTATCTCCTGCCTCAGGTATATGCATTTTCTTTATTAAATAATAGGAGGACACGTTTCTTCTGTCTACTATTGATGTAATTTCTGTGACTATAATTTTTGAAAAGGAAAGACGAGCGAAGGAAGTGAGAGTGGGAGGGAAAGAGGGAGGGAAACTCACGTGGGAGGTGACATTGGTAAGGACATGGATGGTCCATGCCATGCCACTGTTGTTCTTCCATGATGGCTGAAGGTGAGCCATTGGGAAGTTGGCAAAATATGCCAATTTATAGCTGAGTTGAAAGGCATAGAAGAGGGACAGCTTTGGAGTGAGTGTAAGTAGTAGATATTGTGGTATCTGACCAAGAGAGCCTCAACATTCCCCTCAGCTGGGCTTTAGGCAGGCTTTTTTCTAACTCCAAGTCCTTACCTCCCTTTTCTTAGAGTGTTTCCTTTTCAAAACCTGTCACTGTGAATTCTTTCTGTCCCTTTGAGTTGTAAATCTTTTTTAAAAGCACCTTGCCAGTTTTACAACCCAGGAATGTCTTTCTCAAGGACCAGGGAGCCATCCCTTTGAAATATAAACATCAAGGTAGACAGCACCTCTATCTCCCAGTTTCTGTGGGAGGGTAGGAGCCTAATTTAGGTGGGGACCTAGCTCCAGATTGTAAAACTACCTCCTGTCATGAAGATGCAATAAAGTTTATTTTTCCTTTGGGTAAGGCCAGTTAACAAACACAGATGGCCTGGAACATCCCCACCCCAGCTCTTAAAAACTCTCCTGCCCTTTGTTTCCCTAGAGATGAGCTCAGCCTGAGCTCAGGACCCCAGGCCCTGTTGCAATAACCCTGAACAAAGTCTTCTTTGCCTGTTTAATTTTGTTCAGGAAATTTTTCCTTTGGCACAGCTATGGGCTAGCCTGGGGGGAAAAATACTTGAACTGAGAGCTGGGAAGCTGGATCGAGGTCCCCCCTCTGCTCCTAAATTATAGGAACTGTGGGCAAAGAACTTCACCCCCCTGAGCTCAGGATCTTTAAAATTTAGAGGTTAAAAAGATGAACTCCAAGATTTCTTCCAGCGTCAAGGTTTTTTGATGGCGGATGTGCTTGATTGACAGTAGGGAAAATTATAAATTCTCCAAGAAACATATAGCGATTTAAATGCAGGTGGGTTGTTGTGTCACATTAAGAAAACATTAAGGACTAACAGGATCATACACTGTTGCACTGCTCTTACCTGGTCCTTAGAAGATGAAGGGACTCTTTTAGGAAGCATGAACGTGACCCCCCCCCTGTGGAAAATCCTTGTTCTGGAGAAGTGACTAACCCCCAAGATGCTACCCATCTTGACTCCCCAGAGACACTTGTTTCCAGGTGGGCACGTTGGAGGCCACTTTTAAATAAATATTCTTTCTCGACAGACTTTTTAGTTATCCTAAACACTGCTCTGTCCTATCATGGGTCAGACACCAAGACAGCTGGTGGGAATTTGGAACCAGAAGGATCCAGAGTAGGGATAGGAACCCAGATAACCAGTTAAGGGTTTGTGATGATTACTCCATACTACTTAACTCACTATGCACTTTTATTGTGTAAACCTCTCACCCTCCACTCATTCTCCCCAAACGGGAATGTCATTCAGTCATCGATCGGCCAACCAGCCCATCTTAAGTGAAGTGGCTCAATCTCACAGAGTTCCAGCAAACGAAAGGCCTCGAGATAAGAGGCAAATAAGAACTGACCGTATTTGTCCTGCTCCATCAGGAGTGAGTGCTGTAGTACAACACATACAGCAAGGACCTCTGGTCACAGTGCTGAAGGAATTATACAGAATCTTCCTGTTCTATTATACTAATAAATCTAATATGAATATACCAATATACATATACTAATACTAATATACTTACACGTTAATAATTAATAGGAATGAAAGTTGCCTCCAACCACCACTGTGACCCCCATCACGAGGCAGGTAAGTGCTACAGCAATGTTCTATCAGTCAGGGCTCTCTTGCTAAGGAGAAGCATTTCTGTATTTCAAGGAGAAAGGAGTTAGTTAGAAGCTTACACAATGATTTGAAGGGTTGGAGAAACAGTATGGAAGCTAGCTGGTTCATGAAATCATGAAGGGGTGGATCCTAGGGAAACTGCTGACAACAATCCCAGCTGTCTGTAACACCAAAGCAGGTGATTCTCAGGAGGGGGCCAGAAGCTGCAGCAAATCATATGTCTATCATATGTCCAAGCGTTTGTTCACAACTGCCAAACAGACACACTGACTTTTCTGCCTTCCACATGTCCTGTGAGCAACTTTAATTGGCAGACTGTAACCCAATACAGGAAGGTGATACTGGGAAATGGAGCTCCAGACTTCCCTGCAATGCAGAGTATGGAGAAAGCGGTGTGGATGATATTGAATTGACAAAGATAATCTGGTACAAGCAAATTAAGCCAAATACCTATATCAAGGGTAGAAGGCACACAAGATGCCATCAGAGCCCATGACTCCTCGTACATTAGTACAGAACCTCAGGGACACTCTGGGCAGAATCCCTAGAGCAAATTAAGCGCAGACAGACATGGTGGCTTAATAATTCACCCAGCTTCTCTTTCCTTCTCAAATGTCAAACTGCCTGGAAGTCTCAGATAACTCCCATGCGACACAGGCTATCTTTCCTCAACCTGGCAGTGCCCTCGAGCATAACAAGACTCTTCAAAGCCCAAGTCCAAGAGAGCAAGGTCCAGAAAGAGAAAGGAGTTTCCTCCTCCCCTAAGTCCTCCCTGGGGCATCCCTTTATAGGGCCCAGAGCCTCCCTGATAATTGACATGAACACCCACGGCCATGTGCTTTCAGTGACACCAGAAGGGTATGGTCTGAACGTATGGCCCCTCAGAACAGGGCAAAAAAAATGTGCATTGTGCAAAAAAATGACCATTCACCATATAAGGCATAGCATACACAGTAGCAGGGGGCTCATTTTGTTACACTCACAGATGTCTAACCAGGGAGATGATGGTATCGTAAGTACAGGAGGGAAAGGAGATTTAGAGGAGGAAGGTGAGGAAAGGGACCCTCTGACACTGGGTGGGAATGTAAACTGGTGCAGCCACTATGGAAAACAGTATGGAGGCTCCTCAAAAAACTACAAATAGAGCTACCGTATGATCCAGCAATCTCACTCCTGGACATATACCAAACAAAACTATAATTCGAAAAGATACATGCACCCCTATGTTCATAGCAGCACTACTTATGATAGCCAAGACATGGAAACAACTTAAATGTCCATCAACAGATGAATGGATAAAGGATATATATATACACATATATAGATGTGTATGTAAAGAAGATGATATATACATATGTGTATACACACACAGTGGAATATTACTCAACCATCAAAAAGAATGAAATAATGCCATTTGCAGCAATATGGATGGACCTAGAGATTATCATACTAAGTGCAGTAAGTCAGAAAGTGAAAGACAAATACCATATGATATCACTTACATGTGGAATCTAAAATACGATACAAATCAACATATCTACAAAATAAAAACAGACTCACAGATATAGAGAACAGACTTGTGGTTGCCAAGACGGAGAGGCGGTAGGGGAGGGAAGGAAAGGGAGTTTGGGATTAGCAAATGCAAACTATTGTATATAGAATGGATAAACAACAAGGTCCTACAGCATAGCACAGGGAAGTGTATTTAATATCCTGTGAAAAACCATAATGGAAAAGAATATGAAAAAGAGTATATATAACAGTCACTTTCACAGAAGAAATTAACACTACATTGTAAATCAACTATACTTCAATAAAATTTTAAAAAAATAAATAGAGGAGGAAGGTGAATTCAGTCAGACACACTGAGTTTAAGCTGTCTGCAGTAGAGCCAGGTAGAGGAAGCCAAAATGCCCTGGAGCCAGGATTCTCTATTTCTCCTGTTGAGAATACACAGCAAAATCACCACTCGGCAAGCTTCCCAGCCCTTCCAGATTCACTGTTGTTGAAAGGCCTCCAGGCCTTTCATGCCCTAAGGGAACCCTTGCAGATCTGTCTCCTCTCCACCACACTCTTCCCTCAGTTCTTCTGTCATATCAACTGTAACTGCTTACAAATGCACGGTGCACGTTCTAGGCCTAGGATACTGAGTGTGATATCTTGGTCATCAAAGAGCAGTCACTGGATAAATATTTGTTGAATTGAATTGAACTGATGGGAAAGGCTAAACTTGTTTAAATGATTTTACCTGAAGCTGTTTCCAAATCAGATCTGAGGAGAAGCCAGTCAGGGTCAGACTGAGCCAAAAGCAAGAAAAGACCATTTATGCCTGGGGCCCTGGCCCCATATCCTTAAAATTCCTTTTGGTACTGCCACATCCAAATCCATGAGCTAACAAATGCTAATCCCTTGGCCAACTGCAGTGATGCAGAGAGAAGAATCCATGTGACACGGGGGGTGCTGTGGTCAACTAGAGTTGGCATTCTGGTTTAGAAGAAAGCAACTCACTCCTCCCCCTCCCCTGCCTTGCACACTGGCCTGATTGTGCTTTCCCTACGTCAGAGACAAAATGTGGTTAGTTATCTTGGCCCCCGACTTCCTTTGAATTTGGCTAAAAGGCTATACCCATGATGCTGGCCTGGGTCTTCTCCCATGAATACACCCAACAGAGAAAACCCTTGTTGGCCCTTGTCTCCATTGAAGGAAGGCAAAACTCCGAGGCCTGAGCTAGGCTGACCCTGGCTGGGCTGAGCTTTCACTGGAGCTGGCCTGGCTTTTGGGGTGCAGATGCCCTGACCATCTGGTACCTGCCTCTTCTGGGGAGTTGAAACTCACAGAACAGAACTTGAAGGCTGCAACTGTACTTCGTCATTATGTTAAAGGTCCAACCCCACTCCAACACCAGTTAGAGAGCTGTGTCTCTGTGGGGTCCTTAGAAATCAGAACTCAAGGCAAAGCTTGTAAGCTAACACTTCACTGAGGGTCCAGGCTGCAAAAGTGAAGGACAAAGGTCAGTGAATGGGGGAAGGAGAGCAAGCAAATTCAAAGGGGCATGTTACAGAGCTGTCCACAGCCTCAGCAGAAACACTCCAGCTGTTCAGTCATGCCCGATGTCTGGGAGAGACCGAGCGGAATCACAGTGCCTCACAGCAGTCTGGCTGGGACAGAAAGGACAGAGACTTTACCTGTCAGCTCTTTCCCATTTCCTGTCACTCACACCCTTAGAGTGTGAACTCTCCTATACTTCCTGCTGTGTTACCAGCTCCTGGGGAAACCAGAAACTCCAGGTCTAATAAAGTCAGGCTGCTTTTCTAGAATCCTTGTGGTCATAGAATATGGAAGAAAGAGCAACATCGTCTTACTTCCCTTTGATGTCACCATATTTTTTGTAAACTGCTCATCATCCAAAGGAGAGAGTTTGTGAAGTTTGGGAGTTCCGTTGTGATGACCTGAGTCTTGGCCAATGTCTAAACTCGCTGAGGTATTTCTCAAGTACTTGAAATCAGTTTTAAGAAACAGGAAAAAAATATTTGAGTCGATTACTTTGTGTGTGTGTGTGTGTGTGTGTGCTGTACGCGGGCCTCTCACTGCTGTGGCCTCTCCCGCTGCGGAGCACAGGCTCCAAACGCACAGGCCCAGCGGCCATGGCTCACGGGCCGAGCCGCTCCGCTGCATGTGGGATCTTCCCGGACCGGGGCACGAACCCGTGTCCCCTGCATCGGCAGGCGGACTCTCAACCACTGCGCCACCAGGGAAGCCCCGATTGCTTTTTTAAAAAAATAAATTTATTTATTTCATTTACCTACTCTTTTTGGCTGCGTTGGGTCTTTGCTGCTTTTTTTTTTTTTGTGGTACGCGGGCCTCTCACTGCTGTGGTCTCTCCCGTTGCGGAGCACAGGCTCCGGACGCACAGGCTCAGCGGCCATGGCTCACGGGCCCAGCCGCTCCGCGGCATGCGGGATCTTCCCGGACTGGGGCACGAACCCGTGTCCCCTGAATCGGCAGGCGGACTCTCAACCACTGCGCCACCAGGGAAGCCCTGCTGCTTTTTAATACAGCTAGATATTTTTAAATAGTATGCATTCGATTTTTTTAGTGCACAGAATCAGTCTAAAGAAGATAACCACAAAGGACAGTGAATTGGATACATTCTCTGGGCTCCCCTTTTATTCTTTCCATTGCTGCAGCTATGAGCTTCATGCGGATGTAAACTGACACCACGCTCCTCAGCGCTCTGTGTTTCTCTTGCTCTCTTCCCAGTGTGTCTCTAATGCTGGGGCACGGGACTCATGCGCGGTCTGAAACTGCAAGGGAATTAACAAGCCCTGGGACAACCCTTGACCAATGCGGGAAGGAGCTGATGAACAACTGATCCCCCTACCAAACTCTTTTTTTTTAATTTAAAAATTTATTTATTTTTGGCTGCGTTGGGTCTTCGTTGCCGCGCACGAGCTTCCTCTAGTCGCGGCGAGCGGGGGCTACTCTTCGTTGTGGTGCGCAGGCTTCTTATTGCGGTGGCTTCTCTTGTTGAGGAGCACGGGCTCTAGGCGCGCGGGCTTCAGCACTTGTGGCTCCCGGGCTCTAGAGCACAGGCTCAGTAGTTGTGGTGCACGGGCTTAGTTGCTCCGTGGCATGTGGGATCTTCCTGGACTGGGGATAGAACCTGTATCCCCTGCATTGGCAGGTGGATTCTTAACCATTGTGCCACCAGGGAAGCACCCCCTCCGAACCTTTTGAGTGGAGAATCCAAGGTGCATTCTATGTGGCTTCTCAGAAGATCCCAGTGGCTTCAGCCCACAGCCTCCCACAACTGGAAAACACACTTTTGCATTGGCTTTCCCTTCCTCTCTGTTTTACTTTCCCCACTTCCTCCCTCCTTCTCCTGAGAGTATTCTCCAAAAATTGCCTATATGCAAGCCTTGTGTTGGACTTTGCTTTTAATTTTGGGGGGGGATTGGGGAGGGGGAGGCTAGAAGCGTTGGTAACAGAAATGGTAGAAAGCAGACCCCAGAGTAGGATCCTGGATCTGAATCACTCTCTGGTCAAATGGAAGTGAGGGCTGCACTGCCGGACAGCATGGAACGGGCATGACCCCTGGTGTGCCATAGTGTCACAAGATTCCTAAGATGGGGATGCAGTGCAGGGTAAAGGTCAAGTGTTGGGTTACGAGGTTGCTAAGGCACTTGAACAATATGAGGGCAGTTATGATTATAAGGACTGAGAGTTTGCCGGCTTTTATTAATTACTTTAGAAGCCTTGAAGAAAGAAAATGACAAGCCCAGGTTAGCCAAATAACAACACAAGTCACTCTGGGAGATCCAGAAGGACTCTGTAGCTTGTTTAAAGAGACCTCACTTCCGTCAGCCAGAGGGAAGAATGTGCTGAAAATAAGTATTTAATTATATGAGTGATGGAACTGCAATGACGATTGAATGCATGGCTTCAAAGGTCTCTTTACTCAAAGCCCTTTGAGGAGTTCTCAGGAGAACTCCGAGAACAGGAATAGGGGCATTTGGGTGTATGAGCCTGATAATATCGTGGAGGCTTACTCTAGAGGAGTCATGAGAAGACACATTACATTAGATAAGAATTCTTGGGAGTTCCCTGGCGGTCCAGGGGTTGGGACTCTGTGCTTTCACTGCCCTAATACACCAGCAACTCTTTTCTCTCCCTCCCTTTTCCCTCCTTGCACACAGACCCCCAAACTGGCAGTGTGTCAGCCAGATGTGTTTTGTAGAACCAAAGTATTATTTTAAAATTTGAATTAGTTGTCAACATTTTAGAAATCACGTCAATCCACATAAAACTCTAAATTTCCACCCTTTTTATTATTTACATGAACTCTATAAAATGTTAGAGTTTGAAATCTCTGCCCTGGAGTCCCCCTGGGGGCCATGCTTGTTCCACCCAAGAGGCAAAGGCTGCCTTGGGGTTTTTTTTTCCACTTACAGTCAGTATCATAGACTGTGCGGATGGGACTAGACAAGGATATTAGTTATGACCTTTCACTTCATTTTGCAGATGAAGAAATTGATGAGTAGGAGATCATAGAACATAGTCAAGATTATACATTGGTTGGTAGCAAAACCAGGAGAGAGTTTAAACCTTTGTTTTCTGAGTACATAGCATTTTCCTTAGGGCACCCATCACATTTTGGAGGTCAGAGTAGAGGGGAGGTAAGGAAATCTTTCTCATTTCTCCCTTTAGCAGTTATATTGACTTGACATCTGCTGTGCCCTAACCCAAAACTACCTCTCCTGCCAAACTTGGGTGTCTATAACCTACCAGTGCATAGCCCACTGTTGGATAATCAAGAGATTATTTTTTAATGTAACCCAGGGATCACACTTCCCTTAGGATAGTCTCCCTGAATCCCCATCCTGCTTACTCATAGAAAACCCCATCTTTTACCAAGATTCCCTGATGTTTCTGACTATCCCCAAGGAATGCTTAAAGATCCCACAAATTCATCCAAATTGTCTCTGCCTCCCCTGCCCCCTTGCCTGGGTCGGGACTGCTGCTCATTTCCACCACAGGACTGTCTTTCCATCTCATCACTAGCTTCTCCACGCAGATCATTTTCCCCTCAAACCATTTTCTTTCAATTCTGGACACAGATACATTCCTATATTTCTCAGGTATAGCATTTCACGAAACTTTGCTTTAGCCTTATATAATAACAGGACCAAGTCATGCTGCAGAAAAGAAAATGTATAACAGGTAACTAGTTGCACCCCCTCCTAGATTGTCTAGGTTATGACCATGCACAGGAGATTACCCATTAACCAGTGCTCTCCTTTGCCCCGCCCCCCAACCTGCAGCAAAGTTGCAGGGACCAGAGATGGGCCAAAGATGGGCTATTTCTGCACCTGGGAACACATTTCCAGTAAAACAAAGAAAATCTAAGTTTAAGGCTAGCTTTCCACCAAATATAATGATTTACAGAGATGCCAAATCTACCCACAATGAAAACAAACGGTTGCACTGTTTGCATAGCAGTTTGTTTCTTTCCTGTCTCTCCACCCTAGAGTAGTATTTTGGTTTGACTTGGCATAACCAAAGGGCCCTTGAAATATTTTCAGTGTCAAAAAAGCAGGGCCCCTGCTCCGCAAAGATGAATTTGAACCTTCACCTTTGATGAAACAAAACTTGCTGGCCTTTGAAAATATTCTTCATACTTCTAGCCACTGAGTTAGGAAAAAAAAAAGGAGAGGTTTAACCTCAACTAGAAAAAACAAGAAAAAATGTTTTATAGAGTTTCTGGACAGGTGAGTGTTGTATTTTTAATATTTCAAGATTGACATGGTTTTTGGGGAGTGAGTAAATAATGAGGCTAAATATGGAGAAAGAAAGGGGTATTTGTTTAAGAAAACAAAGGGGTATCTCTCCGAGATTGAAAGGAAAGAGGCCTACTCAGGGAAAAGCAGGCCACCGAATTTTAAAGCTCATCAAACACTCTGCCCTACTCTCTACTTAATAATTTAGCAAAGTACAGCCCTAAGAAGTAGGTGATTTAGCTCAAAGGAGACATCTAATTAGTGGTGGAACAAGTGAATAAATCAGGCCTCCTGACTCACTAGGCATTTTTCTTTCCACCACGTCAGGCTGCCTTCAGCAGACAACAGGTAGGCAAGGCAGTAACAAGGAGGCCCCTTAAGCAGAGATTTCAACTGCCACCCTAGAAAGGCAGTGGAATCACTCTCCCCTTTTAACTGTGAACCCTTTGTGGGAGTGATAGGGACAGAGTAAAGGGACAAAGTAGGTGATTAAATAGTTAATCCCACTAGGGGATTGTAAGTAGAGAGAAAAGTATGGGAGACCCCTGTAAGTTAAGGATCACTCAAGAAAGCAGGCTTGTAGGGACTTCCCTAGTGGTCCAGCTGTTAAGACTCCGTGCTCCCAATGCAGGGGGCCCGGGTTCCATCCTTGGTCAGGGAACTAGATCCCACATGCTGCAATCAAGACCTGGCTCAGCCAAATAAATAAATATTAAAAAAGAAAAAAGAAAAAAAAAAAAAAAAAAAGGAAAGCAGTTTTGCTTAACAACAAAACCATGCAACAGAAGCATGAGACATGCCCAAAACAATAAAACAATGGTGGAATGAGATCCACATCCTGCCCAGTGATGTCAGTAAGGTAATGATTCCCAGGACATGCTCCTCTGCATGCACTAAAAACAAAAATATACGGGAAAAGGTGACATTATTCCGAAACCTGAGATGATTTACCATATCTTAGCATATATTACCACCCTTCTGAATAGCACCATGACAGCCCCAGTTTGACCATGTAGGGACAAGAAAACTCCCCCGCCCGACGTGGAGGAGGAGATGATGATAGAAGCTTGACGTCTACTCAAGAATGAGGAGGAAGGTGGCCTTCTTCCCCTCCCCACTTTTCCTTTGATTATGAAAATGCAACCCATTAAGTTCTCAGTGCGCACTCCCTTGCCTGCCCGCTTGTGTCTCTCACAAGCGTCCGATACTAATAAACTCTTTCCTTACCTGTCACTCTGCCTCTTGCTGAATTCCTTCTGTGCTGAAACAGAAGAACCTATGCTCTACTAAGTCCCAAAATGCATTCTGTGATTTCAGCAGCACCTTAGGGAGAGTGTTAATGATGGGGAGGGGGAGATGGAGCTGGGAGAGAGGACACCTGGCACTTCTGTGTGTTGACTGAATGCCAGCAAAGTTGTTGCCCATCGATTCTGGGAAATCACTTCTATTTAACTTGTGGTAAATGTTTTATCATAGGACAAGATTCTGACATTTTCCAAAGTGCTTTTTTAAGAGAAAGAAGATGTGGAGGGAAGAGTGCAGAGTGGGGAGATGCTATCTAATGGGCACAGAGTTTCAGTGGGGGAAGATGAAAAAGTTGGATGGTGGTGATGCTTACACAATGACGTGAATGTACTTAATGCCAAAGAAGTGTACACTTAAAAATGGTTACGGTGGTAAATGTTATGTTAAGTATATTTTACCACAATAAAAAAATTTTTTTTTAATTTTCATTGAAATATAGCTGATTTACAATGTTGTGTTACTTTCAGGTATACAGTAAAGTAATTCAGATATACATATATATGTTATATATTCTTTTTTTACATTCTCTTCCATTATAGGTTATTAAAAGATACAGAATATATTTCCCTGTGCTATACAGTGGGTCCTTGTTGGTTATCTATTTTATATATAACAGAGTGTATATTTTAATCCCAAACTCCTAATTTATCCCTCTCCCCTCCCCTAAAAAAAAAATGTAAAGAAAGAAGATGCAGCATCAGGAAGAGCTTGATCCCCAGAAGCCACAGAGAACTGTCTTGCCAAGGGAGCTGCTACCTGGGCCACTCGAAGCAGCTGAGGGATCAGGAGCTGCCACCACAGCTGTCAGCTCTAGAAGGAGACACCCGGGCCTCAATCCATGCCTAGCTATCCCCATGAAGCCAGGGACTGCATATTCATGTATTCTTTAAAACCAATAATGATGGATATCACATTATTAAGGTATTTAGGTCCCATTGGATAAGTTTAAGAGAGTGAGATAACAGTTTTATTTCAAAATAGGAATATTTTAAATATGCCAGAAATTACTTCCTTTATAGTGATTTAAATGTAGATGTTAACTCAAGAATGTATGAGGGCCGAACTAGTCTTTCAGAATCCTTCCCGGGGTTCATGGACAAGAGTGTGGGGACCATTGCTTGCTCTGGCACTGTGATTATCTTTGCATGTGTAACAGTGGCATAGACAAGAGAATGCTGGACTTTACACCAACCGGGTTCAAGTCCCAGCGCTCACAAGGCTTGCTCTCCCACCCACACCATTCGGCTCTCCACTCAGAAGTCACCTCCTCAAAAGCCTCCTCTGACCCCCTTGTAAAGCAGCATGCCAGGGCCTTCTGCCCTAGATTTGCCTGGCTTTACTTCCCAATGCTTATCCATCTGCAACATGGTATGTATGTCTTTGTTCACTAGGAGGTGACCTGCTTGAGGGCAGGACCTGGGTCTCTCTTGTTCTCTGTGGCATCTCCTGAGCTTAGGACCGTGCCTGTCAGGGTGAGGTAGACTGGTTCACCCAACATTCCAGCCCCTGGCCTTGCCTGACCCTTATAGCTTGGGTTCCATGGGAGATGATGCTGCAGCCAAGCAGACCCCCAGGCAGGACACGGCAGAAAGAAGGGAGGCCCAATCACCCCCACAAATAACAAGCAGCTAACTCTGTGGCCCTGCTTAATTAAGCTCAGGAACAGAAATAACACAGTCGCAGCCCCCACCTCACTTCTGCTTTCCTAGCTCTTAAAAAGTCTTTGTAGCGTGCCGCAACTAAGAAGCCCACATGCCGCAACTAAGACCCGGCGCAGCCCAAAATATAAATAAATAAATAAATAAATAAATATAAATATATATATATATATATATATGAAGTCTTCATAGACCAAACATCGTTTGGAAACTATGAGATAGAGAATGTTTTAAGAACTTTATTTTTAAGCACAAACAATATGAATAGGCAATTTAAGAATGCAAACAATTTTTAGTTACTCAGAAAACACAGATAATGCCAATTGTGTTCCAATCTCAGAGCCAGGGGCTGGGGGTCAGGGCAGAGACTTGAAGAACAGGGTATTCTTCAAGAGTGTTCTGGCAAAGGAACATGTGAGGTGTGAAGAAACATGGGCAGGTGCAGAAAGAGGTCGTTGAAATGAGCTAGCAGGGAGGAAAGTGGGAGGCTACCTACTGGATCTATCATGACCTCTATCAGAGACCTCCCCAGGCCAAGTTCATCAAGAGGGTAACCCAGACAGAGGCCAGCATGTTTAAGACGGCGGCCTAGGCCTCCTACCCCTTGCAGTCTCACTCTCCTGGAGAAGCACCAGCAGCGGAGCCAACAGCAGGAAGACATTGGTCAATTAGGTTACTGTGATCACAGGGTCCACACTGGTTTTGAGCTCCTCCCTGGGGGTCCACTGGGTGATGAGTGACTCTGGGATATTTGCTTCATGCCCTGACTCACGCCATCACTCTTGGTCCTCTGACCATCCATAGGTAGAGGGAGGGCTTATCAGCTCCGGGCTGTGGAGACAATCCAAATGGCAGGGGACAGGGGATAAGGTCTCAGAGAAAGAAGCACCACCTGAAGAGATGGTCTCAGCCCCAAGCTCACATGTCACATCCTCTCCATTTCTGCTCCCAGGATCGGCTTCACCATCGCCCGGCATCTGGCCCAGGATGGGGCCCATGGGGTGGTCAGCAACCAGAAGCAGCAGAATGCGGACCTGGTGGTAGCAGCATTGAAGGGGGTGGGCCTGAACGTGATGGGCACCGTGTGCCACGTGGGGAAGGGTGAGGACCGGGAAAAGCTGGTGGCCATGGTGAGGGAGAGTGGTTGTTTTAAAACCATAACCTGGGACATGGAATTTCTGGGATTGAGATTCCAAAAGATCTATGGGTAAGTGCTTTTAACATTACTCCTAAGCATGCCTGGTATAGAACACCCTCAAGCCAGAAAAGAGATTAAGTCTAGAATAAAGACAAATTTTGATCATATTTTAAAAAGTGTCCATACTAATACTCCTTAGTGGATATTGAGCATTCAAGTGTGGCATGAAAACTAAAAGTTGCTCCTGGCCCCCAGGATGCTCTTAGACAGAGGAGACAGGCTGGAGGAAGGCAGGAGCGGGCTCTAATCCTGACCTAAACTCCTCCTGCTCACCTTCATGGTCCTCAGTGTCCACTTCTGTTCATGCCCCAGCTGTCTGTATTTGCCTCATTCATATGTGTCTCCATCTGGACTTACCCCTTCTTTGTCTTCCCAGGGGAAGCTCTGCAGTTCTGGTCTCCTCAGTTGGGGTGTACACCGAGAAGCTGTAAGTATGAAGTTCTCTGGCTTTAGATTTGGAGAAAGGGCAAAACCCCATTTGCCAAGAAAAGTGGAGAGGTCCAGGAAGATCCCAGAGCAGGCCATTGCTGGATGGGGCACACCTACATAAAATTTGATCAGTGGGTATCTCAGATCTTCCTTCTCCAGAAAGGATACTCATGGCAGCATTTTATCCTTTTTTAATGACATTATCAATGATCTCTGCAATTGCTGCTGAAGGGATGTATTTCTAGGCACAGACCTAGAAATGCAATCCAAACTCTCCTTCCCAGTTACCATATGTGTCATCTACTTTCTTGTCTGTTCACAGAAACTAGGGGCCCTACCATGTCAGTAAGACAACCCCACTGGGACTCACCAAGAACTGGCACCAAACATCTGGATGATTTGCCTGGTGCCTGGAGTCTTCAGCCAAGTGGTGAGGACCAAGGAGTGCTCCTGTTCCTGCCCCACTGAGCGCCAGGGTGCCTTCCCTGGCAGGCCATGCACCATAGGCGCCTGGACTCTTAGACCTGGACCTGTGGACTCTCATTCTGATGCTCTGATGCACAGCCTTTGGGATCAACAACAGAATCAGGACTTCAGTCCTCTGTGAGGGACCAGCCCAGAGTGTCCCCTAGCAGCCCTTCCACAAAGACACAGGCCTGCATGATGTGGAGCCCACGTGACTCCATCTGTACAAGTAGCACTAACCTTTTGACTTTTCCTTTAGCTATTTGAGGACTCCGCCTTCTGGGAGCGTAGGAAGGGACTCCATGAAATACAGAGGCAGGTTGTGAGTGAGGCAGTGTCCTTTGTAGATTTGGATTAACATGATCCCAGAACCTTCATGATGGATGAAAGATCATACACCATCCCTCTGCAGGCTATTACCCATTTCTCTTTCTGAGATCTGATGACCCGCCTAGCTCTGGGACGAGTAAAAGTCCCTGCAGAGCCCATATATCTCCACTTACAGCCCTTCACACATCCCCTCGGGGTCTTGACTTCACAGCATCCCACAGGAGTCCAGGGCTCATGGGTAGGTGTCACCACTCTCAGCCCCATCTCCTCTTTCCATGTAGAGTGGGGTGGACTGAGGACTGTGTATGACTGGTGTCCTTCCTGTGCTCTCCAGACGCCAGCTACATGACTGGCGAGATCATCATGGTAGCTGGATTCTACTCCCACCTCTGAGGGGCATGAGCTCAGAGCTCAGGCTTGCCTCTTGATGTGCAGACCCCATGTGGTTCTGGGCCACTGTGTTGGAGCACCTCTATTAATGATGAGCCTGTGCTCCAAATACACACTCTAGTTCAAAACCTTCACTGCCAGAAATAATAAAGGACATCAGAAAAGAGGGCTTTTGGTATGAAACTATCATAAAACCAGCTAAAATAATGTCAGCTTTGCCAGAAAATAAAATATGTGCTTTTGAGTCTTGGAAAAGGGAAGGAACTAAAGGTAGGAAGGGAGAGGGCTGTAAGGAAGGGGGAAATGCATTTTGAGCACACTGGTAAGTGCTTTCTTATAGATTATCTCCTAAACATCTCTGTGAGCCTGCTGTTTACATCTCTAATTAATTCTATGGTTAAGGAAGCCAAGACTTAGAGAGATTGAAGGAAAATGCTCTGAGAACACACAGCTAATCCAAAAGCAGGAATTGAACCCCAGGTTTCGCACAACAGAAAAGGACCACGACAGAGCCGGAGGTGTCTGAGGGGAAAGACCAGCTCTTAGGGTCCTCGTTCTTCCCCAGATCCCCATCCTAAGAGACTAGATTTAGTCTACCTGCATTCATACAACTCAGCATTCCACAGATATGTGCCAGGGCAGTAACTGTTATCTCTCATACAATGAATTTAGATGCTTGATGCCTGAAAGTCAGGGACAGTAGCAGACCCTATGGGTATCCTGCCCATATTCCCTTGGCCCACATTGAAGTCACAAGCATCTTCAGTGGACAATTCCCATACATGCTGAATGCTTCAAACTCAAACACGTGTGTCTCCCTCCCTAAGGGCTTTCTCTGGTCACAGTTTTGTGCTCTGCACGTGGAACTAGTTAGTGCCTGCAGAGCAGCCCACCCCAATAAGGGGTGGGAGTTGGGGAATCACTACCCCAGCTGCTTGTCACTTGGTGGGACAATGCCAGAGTGTGTTCTATACAACGTTTCAGAGGGTGCCCAGCAGTGGGCACTAGCCCACAGTTTAAGAGTTTGCTCTTAAACACACTTTATTGGCTCTTCTCCCTTCCCTGTTTCATTCCCCATTCCCTCACGATTCTCCCCTAGCTCGTCTCCCAAGGAAACTACTTACACCCAAATTTTGGTCTGAGGGTCTGCTTTTGGTGCAATCCAAATTAAATTGGGGACAAAACCTTTCATTTCACATTTATAAATGAAAGGCTAAAAATGCAAAAGTCTCACTGAAAAACACGATGGCTGAAAATCATTCACCCTAAAGAATAATAAGTCAATTATTATTTATAATAAGCACATATAGGGCTTCCCTGGTGGCACAGTGGTTGAGAGTCTGCCTGCTGATGCAGAGGACACGGGTTCGTGTCCCGGTCCGGGAAGATCCCACATGCTGTGGAGCGGCTGGGCCCGTGAGCCATGGCCGCTGAGCCTGCGCATCCAGAGCCTGTGCTCCGCAACGGGAGAGGCCACAACAGTGAGAGGCCCTCGTACCGCAAAAATAATAATAATAATAATAATAATAAGCACATATAGTTGGGATCAGATTACTTTCATTTTGATAGGCGCAAAGAGTTAGAAATCAGGATAGCTGTTGCTTAAAGTTGGAGAGATCATCAAGTTTGAAAAGAAGCAAAGACAAATAAGCATTTATGTAAATGACTAACATCAGACCCTTTCTAAGGTTATTAGGGAAGGAGATAATGAGCAAGATGGCATCGAGTAGTTAAAAGCTAAGGAGAAGGTAACCCTAGAGAGGTGATACAGCGCAGGAACAGGGAATGAGATGCCAGAAACCCTGAAGGTTGACAATATTGTCTTCACATCTTTTCTTTTCTTTTTTTTTAAAATGGTTGAAAGTATTATATTTCTTCATCTTGTTTTATTTTTTTTTAATGAATTTATTTATTTATTTTTGTCTGCGTTGGGTCTGTTGCTGCGCAGGCTTTCTCTAGTTGCGGAGAGCGGGGGCTACTCTTCGTTGCGGGCTTCTCATTGTGATGGCTTCTCTTGTTGCAGAGCACGGGCTCTAGGTGCACAGGCTTCAGTAGTTATGGCACGCGGGCTCAGTAGTTGTGGCTCTCGGGCTTTGGAGTGCAGGCTTGGTAGTTGTGGCGCCCAGGTTTAGTTGCTCCGCAGTATGTGGGATCTTCCCAGATGAGGGATAGAACCCATGTCCCCTGCATTGGCAGGCAGATTCTTAACCACTGCACCACCAGGGAAGTCCCGTCACATCTTTTCTGAATCTCTATTTTCCGAATTTGTTCTTGGATTCACCGAAGGTTCCTGGAGGTATCTGCAGCCTATAAAACCATATACACAGAGAGGAATCTGGGAAGAGGGCCAGGAATCTATATCCCCACCTAGACAACAACTGCACCAGCAGAAACTGCCAGGGGAAGGCTTGGATAGTAAATTGCAGTTAATTTCAGTCAATTTCAGTTCCTAACACAGTAGCAATTACCCATCCCCCACTCTTAGCCACCTGGTAGGTTGACAGCTGTGCATTTGTTCCTGGAGGAGCTTGCATACAGCTTCCAGGAGCCAGTGTGAGCAAAAAGGACCTTATCCTCCAAATATCAGGGATCAGTGCTCTGACTGCTGATTGCTGCTTCTGATCACAGAAGTGCAGACAAAGAGGCAAACAATCATTGTTATTGCATCTCCTCCCTTTATTGCAAGCCTCTTCTCTGCTGGTTGAAGAGACTTCTGGGGGAATTTAAAAGGCTGACACTAGGGAGTTCCCTAGTGGCCTAGTGGTTAGGATTCTGGGCTTTCACTGCTGTAGCTTGGGTTCAATCCCTTGTCAGGGAACTGAGATCCTGCAGGCAGCACAGTGCAGCCAAAAAAAAAAAAAAAAAAACAAAAACAAGAACATATCTTTAAAAATAATAATAATTAGGGCTTCCCTGGTGGCGCAGTGGTTGAGAGTCCGCCTGCCGATGCAGGGGACATGGATTCGTGCCCCGGTCTGGGAGGATCCCACATGCCGCAGAACAGCTGGGCCCGTGAGCCATGGCTGCTGAGCCCGTGCGTCCGGAGCCTGTGCTCCGCAACGGGAGAGACCACAACAGTGAGAGGCCCGTGTACCACAAAAAATATATAAAAATAAATAAATAATAATAAAAATAAATAAAAGGCTGACACTCTCCCCCACACACTTCATTTTTTGCTTTCTTTTTCCCCTTTTGGGAGCCAGACATTAAAGACTAAGACATTCAAAAACAACTGTATAGGGCTTCCCTGGGGGCACAGTGGTTAAGAATCTGCCTGTCAATAGAGGGGACACGGGTTCAATCCCTGGTCTGGGAAGATCCCACATGCCGTGGAGCAACTAAGCCTGTGCCGCAGAACTACTGAGCCCGTGTGCCACTACTACTGAAGCCCACACACCTAGAGCCCATGCTCTGAAACAAGAGAAGCCACCACAATGAGAAACCTGCACACCGTGATGAAGAGTAGCCCCCACTTGCCACAACTAGAGAAAGCCTGCACTCGGCAACAAAGACCCAACGCAACCAAAAATAAGTAAAATAAAATAAATAAATTTATAAAAAAACAACAACAGCAACTGTATATACAGGCAAACTTACAAAGTAAATGTGCAAGCTCAAGGCTGAGAAGAGACCTAAGAAGACTTTAGGTTTACTCCTCAGGCTGATCCCCAGCACAGAGACAGCCTACAATTTTTTTTTAAAAAAACAGCAAACCCTGGGAAAAGGGAGAATCTGATTTCCAGAGTTTCCACATTATTACAATCAAATGTCAAGTGTTCAACTACAACAACAAAAACACAAGGCATACAAAGAAACAGCAAAATACAGGCCATTCAAAGGGGAAAAAAAAAAAAAACAACAGAAACTGACCTTGAAAAAGACCAGATGGCAGATATACTAGACAAAGACCGTAAAATAACTACCTTAAAGATGCTCAAAGAACTATAGAAAAATGTGGAGAAATTCAGGAAAACAATTGTTGAATGAAATTAAAGTATCAATAAAGACATAGAAAATGTAAAACAAAATAATCCTTGAGCTGACAATTACTATAACTGAAATGAAAAATTCACTAGAGGGATTCAAAGGAAGATTTGAGCAGGCAGAAGAAAGTGAATTTGAAGATAGAACAATGGAAATTATCAACTCTGAGAAACAGAAAGAAAAAAGTTTGAAGAAAAGTGAACAGAGCCTGTGGGTCATCATCAAGTGGACAAACTTATGGATCAAGGGAGTCTTAGAAGGAGCCAAGGGAGAAAGGGACAGAGAGAATATTTTTTAAAATAATGGTTAAAAATTTTCCAAATTTGATGAAAGATATGAGTATAAACATCCAAGAAGCTCAATGAACTCTGAGTTAGATGAACTCAGAGACATATTAAGTTGCCCATACATATGTCTATGTCACAGCTCCACAGATCTGTGCACAATGTTCTTTATGCCTTCACTCTACCACATGCCACCTCACTTCCAATTTGACTCCACCCTCCTCCCACCATTTTCTCCACTTCTTTGTCATAGCCTGAAGATAAGGCTAGGACAATGCACTCCATTCAGAGAAGTGCCACTGGGTGGTTGAAGTTGTCATAAACTTATACACCAGAGATTGAATTAGCTCTCCAGGGGAAAACTTCTTAGGGCTACTCATGCCTGCAGTCTGATTTGAAGATGCCTCATTGGGAGTTACAGGGGGAGCCACTCTCTCTATCACCAAAAAGTAGACAAATTAAGTGCAATCCATAAAACCCATCTACAAACTTGAGAAATTTTAATGTACAAGGAGGTTGTTTTGATATGGGCATGGTTAATATTGCAAGTAAAAATGAAAACAGAAGTGCATCCCTTAAGTCTAGAAATAAGAATATATGTCACTTTATCCTGAGCAATCTGCAGGAGGAAGACAACATGAAAACTTGGTCCACGTTAAATATTCCTTAGCTGAGATGGGTGACAAATTGTCTATGAATTTGAAGAAAATGTTAACATCTACCCAATATTATTGCCCAAATCCACAGTTCATATTCGAATTGCATTTGAATATTTGAAATATTCATTTCAATATTATTGTACCTACAGTCCAAATTCAGATGTAAATGGTCTAAACATTCCAATATATAGTTGAAGACCATTAGATTGGATTTTTTTAAAAAAGCAATACCCAGTTATATGCTACCTACAGGAAATGCATTTTAAACCTAAAAACACAAATAAGTTAAAAGAAAAAGGGAGACTTCCCTGGTGATGCAGTGGTTAAGAATCCACCTGCCAATGCACGGGACATGTGTTTGATCCCTGGTCCGGGAAGATCCCACATGCCATGGAGCAACTAAGTCCATGAGCTACAGCTACTGAGCCTGTGCTCTAGAGCCCGTGAGCCACAACAACTGAGCCCACGTGCCACAACTACTGAAGCCCATGCACCTACAGCCCGTGCTCCACAACAAAGAGAAGCCACCGCAGTGAAAAGCCCTTGCACCACAACAAAGAGTAGCCCATGCTCGCTACAACTAGAGAAAGCCCACACACAGCAACAAAGACCCAACGCAGCCAAAAAAAAACTTAATTTGTAGCAAATGAATAACAATGATACAACTATACAGTTGTACCAAATCAACCAAAGTAGACTGCTAAAAGAAAACTTGTTTAATCATTACATCAAACAGTCCATAAATGGTAGTACCCTTTCCCTCTACCAAATAAGAAAAGGAAAAAAAAAAGAAAAAGGGATGAATAAAGATACACCATGCTATCTAATCAAAGGAAAGTTTGAACTATATTAATATCAAAGTAGATTTCAAAATAAAGAATATACCAGGAATAAAGAAAGTCACTTCATAATGATAAAAAGCTCAATTCACATAAGCACATAACAATCTTAAGTGTTTATGCATCTAATAACAGTGCTTCCAAGTACGTGAAGCGAAAACTGATAGAACTGTGAGAAGTAGACAAACCCACAATTACAGTCAGCAATTCAGTACCCCCACAAAACATGTGAAAGACCTGTCCACTGTTAACTACAAAACTTTGTTGAAAGAAAATTTAAAAGATCTAAATAAAATGAGAGATATACCTTGTTCATGGATTAGAAGACTCAACGTTGTTAGGATGTTAATTCTCTCCAAATTAATTTACAAATTCAGTGCAATCCCAATCAAAATCCCAGCTGGCCTTTTTCTGGGAATTGACAGACTGATTCTAAAATTCATATGGAAATGCAAATGACTGAGAATTGCCAAAACAACTCTGAAAAAGAACAAAGTTGGAGAGCAAATGTTACTTAATTTCAAAACTTATTTTAAAACTACAATAATCAAGAGTGTGATATTGTTCCGAATCTTAGAAAGTTAAATATATACCTACCTCATGATCCAGCCATTTCTCCTGGAGATATTTAAACCAAGAGACTCTTTTTTTTTTTTTTCCCCGGTATGTGGGCCTCTCACTGCTGTGGCCTCTCCCGTTGTGGAGCACAGGCTCCGGATGCGCAGGCTCAGCGGCCATGGCTCACGGGCCCAGCCGCTCCGCGGCATGCGGGATCTTCCCGGACCGGGGCACGAACCCGTGTCCCCTGCATCGGCAGGCAGATTCTCAACCACTGCGCCACCAGGGAAGCCCAAACCAAGAGACTCTTGAGGACACATGTGCAGAGTAAACTCAGAGCTAGAGCTTGACTCTCTAAGTAGGCTCCATGTGTGGCCCTGTAGATTACAGTAGTATATCTTTTTCTGACTTCTCAAATTTTCTAAATCTCTGTTTATCTTCATTTGTACTCAGAGACATGGAAAATACCTAGAGATATCTCTGGCCTACACAACTACACACAGATGTGGGAGTTTTGGTACACTATACTGTATCCTGTTAAACTTTAAAGAGAACATTTCAGTATTGTAAATAATTTCCTTTCTACTTTGGCCAATTTGATTCTAAGAACAATTTGTTCTCAGAAGACTCATTAAGTAAATTGTCACTGCACTTAAATTCAACTGAAGCATAAACTATTTGATTTCAGCAAAACTGTCATAAATAAGGCTCATTACAAGTATAGGAGCTCATTTTCTTCTAATATGACTTGGTTTAGAAGCAGTGATTAGTTGCATCCCATCACTAAGCTTTTGCTCTGACCCTGGCTATTGAGAGTTCTCTTGGTTTTCCAGCAAGTTCATCTTTATTTTTATCAAGGACAAGAATCATCATATTTCAGGGTTGGGAATATCATCTAACTTTAATCCCTATTTAATGTTTGAATTCCCTCCACAACACCCCTGCAAAATGATCTTCCATCCTCTGTCTGAATACCTCTAGTGTTAAGGAATTCACTATTTCTTATGGCAGTATATTTTATCTATGGACAGCTCTGGGCATTTGAAAATACCTTCTTAAATTGAGCTGAAAAAATGTCTCCCCATAGCTCTTCTGCACTGGTCTTATAGCTATCCAAGGAGCACCATTGATCAAGTCAATTCTCTTTTCCCCATGACAGCTCTTCAAATGATAACACGCTCTATCATTCCTACCCATCCCATTTTGGTCTGCTCTGTTCTCTGCTAAACATCCTCAGTTCCTTCTCTAAGCACCTTTGATCACCAGATAAATAACGTTTACTAACATCACTCATCCCACCAAGAAAACACTGATTCTACTATAACTAGAAACACATGAGCATTATCATAATCTTAATTCAGTCCACACATTTTTTTTCTGAACTCCTAGTTCACACTTTATTTGTAGGATAAAACTGTTCTTGAAGCTACCTAAATCTTCAAGGATTCTGAAAAGCACTCAAGCATCACCAACAAGCATCACTTAATTCAAGCTGGAAATCACAGGCAGACGAGTCAGAAGATTTTGAGAAGAGTCTCAAATTCTCTTGGCATCCTGCAAAGAGGCATCCTTGGACCCAGTTGCAGTTGGATGTTCGATGGGGCTGTGCTCCACTTGAGTCCTGCAGAGAAGGAGAGAGAAGCGTCTTGATTTCCCAGTGGGCAGGTATTATGATAACCTTCACCCTTCATCTGAAGATGCCCTCCAAGTGCTAATGTCAAGCTCCCTGCAGGGATGAGCCACCAAAGTTGCCTTCTGTGGCATGTGGCTTGATAATGGCACTCTTGTTTGGCCCCCATTTTGTGCTGATCCCACTTTCTATCTCCCCTAGTGTCTTTTCCCCCATGGGAGCACTTCCTAACCAATCATTTGTACACAAATCCTTGCCTCAAGGTCAATTTTGGGCATCCACTTCACTCACCATGTCACTCACCACCATCAGGGAGGTCCTGGATATCAGTGAGTATTCTAGAATCCCATCCTGAAGCTCTATTTGCTAGGGTCACTCCTGATACAAGTTATCTTAATTTGGTTCCCATGAAAGCAGACCCTGAGATAAAGACCTTGGTACAGATAGTTTATTTGCTATGTAGTCCTAGGAAGCAGGAGTAAAGGAGTGGGAAGGGTGACATGGGTTTAGTGGAATCCTTTCAGGGTCCTTGGTAGAAGCACCCAACTGTCACTAGCATATTCCTCACTGCATTTGTATAAGAAGTGTCTTCTAAGCTCTCTAGGGACCATAGTAAGTCAATAGATTCTCGGTCACATTTCTGTGGCCTCAGCTCAGATAACCAGGCTGTCTCAGCTCTGGTCCCTGTATACGATGCTCCAGCTGGCTAGCCCAGGCTCGTTCACATGGCAGAGGCAGAGGTCCCAATGCATAGATTAGAAACACACAAGGGCTCTGGAGGCCAAAGCTCAGAATTGGCACATGGTCATTTTTGTAATAGGGAAGAACAAATCTGACTTCATATTGGATCTGTTTCTTTTACTTTAATCTTTGTATTCTATAGCTTTTTTTTTTTTTTTTTTTTTTGGTGGTACACGGGCCTCTCACTGCTGTGGCCTCTCCCTTTGCGGAGCACAGGCTCCGGACGCACAGGCTCAGCGGCCATGGCTCACGGGCCCAGCCGCTCCTCAGTATGTGGGACCTTCCCGGACCCGGGGCACGAACCTGTGTCCCCTGCATCCGCAGGCGGATTCTCAACCACTGCGCCACCAGGGAAGCCCTGTATTCTATAGCTTTTGTTACAAGGTAATCACTAAAGGGATGGTGCCGATAGCTTAAAGTATACATAATGGCCCATCTCTGAGAACCCTGCCTCCCATGCCTGAGTGTTAAGCTAAAATACCTTTGTTTAAGCTCACAGGAAACATCCAACCAGGCTCACCTGTGAATGGCTGCAGGAAAGAAGAAATTAACACATCCCCTCCACAGTCTGGCTGGAACCAGGAAATGTTTTCAACAACCTACCACCTTTTTTACTTTACCTCCTCACCTCCCCCTCTTTCTTCTATAAAAGAAGCTAGCATCCAAACGCGGGCAAGATAGTCGTTTGGGACACTAGTCCACCATCTTCTCAGTCTGCTGGATTTCTGAATAAAGTCACTATTCCTTGCCCCAACACTTCGTCTCTCGATTGATCGGACTGTGGTGCAGCGAGCAGTAGGAGCTTAGACTTAGTAACACTTTCACCTCATGCTATTGGCTAAAACAAGTCACAATGCCAGCCTAGATTCAATGGAAAGGAAAATAGACTCCATCTTTCCATGAAAGGAGCTTTAAAATAACATTGCAGGACTTCCCTGGTGGTGCAGTGGTTAAGAATCTGCCTGCCAATGCAGGCGACACAGGTTCGAGCCCTGGTCCGGGAAGATCCCACATGCCACGGAGCAACTAAGCCCGTGCGCCACAACTACTGAGCCTGTGCTGTAGAGCCTGTGAGCCACAACTACTTAAGCCCACGTGCCTAGAGCCTGTGCTCTGCAACAAGAGAAGCCACCGCAATGAGAAACCCGCACACCACAACCAAGGGTAACCCCCACTTGCCACAACTAGAGAAAGCCTGCATGCAGCAACGAAGACCCAACGCAGACAAAATAAATAAATAAATTTATTTTTCATTTATAAAATCACACTGCAAAAGGCTTGGGTACAGGGAGGAGTGAAAAACTGTAGATATTTCTTTAATCTACAACAGAAAACTACATAGAAACTAAAAAAAATAAACTGCTGCTATATACAACATGGATGATTCTCACAGACAGTGCTGAGTGAAATAAGCCAGACATGAAAGAATTCATACTGTACTATCCTATTAATATAAATTCAGAAACAGGCAAAACTTAAGTGTAGGGTTTACAGATACATGCTGAATAAAGTATTTTTTTAAGTAGGGGATTAATTATCCTAAATGTTAGCATGGTAGTTACTTTGGGATTGGTAGTTACTTTAAGACTAGTGGAAAGGCATTACAATTGACAAGAAACACACAGGGGTTTCTGGGTTATTGGCAGTGTTCCATTTCCTAACCTGAGTGGTAATTACCCGGGTAATCAGTTAAAATCATTAAGTGGTAGATTTATGCTTTATTTTTCTTTGTGTTATATCTCATGGTAAAAAAAAAATTAAATACTGTATGATATTGGCATGAGAACAAAAGAATGGACAATGGAACAGAGTAAAGAACTGAGAAACAATTCACACCCATAGAAGAGAATTTGATATACAGTAAATGTTGCGTCACAATTTAATGACAAAGGACACACTGTTTAGAAGAGGGTGCTGGAAAAACTGGTCTGCTAGAGGGAGAAAAATAAAACGGAATCCCTACCTTCTAAAGTATACAAAGAGAGCTCCAGAAAGATTAAAGACCTCAAGGCAAAAGACTACAAATTAATGGTAAATATTGTGGATTAATGTCTTTCTGACATACGAGGCAGGGAAGGACTTCTAAAGAACAGCATAAGAAAAAATCATAAGGCCAAACTAATTAAGTTAATTGCATAAAATTAGGAAAATTTGTTCAATGAAGCACAACATGATCAAAGTTAACAAACAGATAACAAATTGAGTGTTATTTGTGATGCCTAAAAAGTATTGTTTTAAAAAAACTAATATCTAACATATACAAGGAACTCTTCAAAGATTAAAAAACAGGAACCCTAAAAGATAAATGGGCAAAGGAAATGAAAATACAATTTGTAGAAGGGGAAATCAAAAAGGCTGGCAAACATGTGAACGGAAGCTCAAACTCAGCTATCAGAGTAACACAAAGTTTTAAAATAATAAGATATTACTTTATTAAGCTGGCAAAAATAATAAAGCTGAGAATACCAAGTGTTGGCAGGGATGTGGGTATAGCGGGACCTCTTATGCTGTTGGTGGGCGTGTGGACTGGTGCAGCCACTCTGGAGAGCAATCAGACAGTTCTTAGTTATAGATCATTATATTTCGTGACCAGCAAGCCCCACTTCTGGATATATTTCTCCAAAAAATTCCCACTCAAATTCACATGAGGACATCTCCAAGAAGGTTTATTCCAATGTTTGTGGTGGTAAGGGTCTGGAGGTTATCCAGAGTCTATCCAAGAAGTAAACTGGAAAATAAGGAGTACCGTGTAGCAGTCAGAAGCAACAGTTACACGTACCAGAGCAATATGCATCATGCCGGGAGAAAACAGGAAGAAAATAATGAGATCTAGAGTGTATATCACTTATATAAATTAATACACCATACCCAACAGACAATATACATCTTAAAAGAACACATACAACTGGACGCATATACATTTAACTGGATGGTTTTCTGTAAGGGGAAAGAGGCAAATGAAAGTGGAGATTGGGGTTATGGGTCCTGCCCCAACCAATGAGTTCCATGAACCAAAGACTGTATTGAATTCAACCCTCTAAGTCCAAAGTTCCCTCAAAAAAAAAAGGAAAACCTCAAAGGGAACAGGAAGGTTTGCAATGAAAAATAAAATCTTTCTTCCTCCACAGTTTTTCTCTCCATGGAATCTGCTGCTAATGTGTATGTGTGTGTGTTGCACATTTTTTAAGAAAAATGCTGAATGCATTTACTAGGACATGTTTGTGCGGATGGGTAATTTTTATTTCTATCACATTGTTCTCTACCTTGTTCTCTTTGCTTCAGAATATACTTTGGGCACTTTTCCCTTTAAGCGCTTACAGGGACTTCCCTGGTGGCACAGTGGTTAAGAATCCGCCTGCGCATGAAGGAGACGCGGGTTCCATCCCTGGTCCGGGAAGATCCCACATGCCGCGGAGCAACTAAGCCCATGCGAGCCACAAGTACTGAGCCCGCATGCTGCAACTACTGAAGCCTGCGTGCCTAGAGCCCGTGCTCCACAACAAGAGAAGCCACCCCAATGAGAAGACCAAGCACTGCGTGGAAGAGTAGCCCCCGCTCCGCGGCAACTAGAGAAAGCCCGCGCGCAGCCAAAAAACCCAAAGCAGCCAAAAAAAAACCCACCACCAACAACAACATAAGCACTTACAGATCTATCTCCTTTATTAACAGCTGTATTATATTGATATACTCCAACTTAAATGTCCTACCAATAGATATTAGTTTGCTTTTTAAGTTGTTTGCTATTAAACAAATTTGCTTTTTAAATTGTTATTAAACAATAAATTTAGGGGAAATTTTAGCAAGCATATTCACGATGTAAACCCCAAGTACTGAAATTTCTCAATCAATACAGTCAAAATATACACACACTTAAATATTTGATAGATAGGCAAAATTGCTTTCCCAAAGGTTGCAAGAAAATAAAATCCCATCAGGGACTTCCCTGGCGGTCCAGTGGTTAAGACATTGCCTTCCAATGCAGGGGATGCCTGTTCGATTCCCAGTTGGGGAGCTACGATCCCACATGCCTTGTGGCCAAAAGACCAAAACATAAAACAGAAGCAATATTGTAACAAATTCAACAAAGACTTTAAAAATGGTCCACATCAAAAAAATATTTAAAAAAAATAAAATCCCATCAGAAACATGTGAAAGTACCTATTTCCCCATACTTTTCCCAGCTCTGGATATTATGAAGCTTTTCTTTTTTACCAATCTAAAAGTTGGAAGATTGTATCTTGTTGATGTTTTGATCTCCATGTTTTTAAAATATGAGCGAGATGAGTATGTTTCCATAATTTTATAGACCATTTATACTTTTCCTGTGAACTGTCCGTTCTTATAACTTGCGTATTTTCTTTTGAGTTGTCTTACTTTCTCTCATTCATTTGCATGAGCGTTATTTTGCAAAATAAGGCAATTAGCCATTTTATCATATGTTCTGCAATTACATTTTCACAGTCTGTCTTGTCTTTTGCCAAACAGAAGTTTAAAATTTTTATACAGATTTATCAGTCTGTTCCTTTATGCCTTCTGGGGAACAGATATTTTAAATTTTATTTTATCACTTGGAAGTTTCTGAGAGGATTTATTAAAGTGTCTGAGGTGAAGAGGGAGGAGGGGAGCAACTGAGACAGTTGCAATTTCAAGGCAGAACAAAGAATTTAAACAAAGAGGTGGCAGGGGTGTTAGTGGCAGCAGAAATAGCAGCCCTACTGGGGCCCATTCCAGGGAAGCAACATCCCAGCAGAGCCTGCTGGACCCTTGCACTTAATGGGAGCTCTTAGGTACACCGGTAAGCAGCCCAGACTGGTCATGAGACCTGAGAAACATGCCTAGTTCTTCCCGGACACAGCAGGGAAGGGACCTCCCCAGGTAACTGAAATTCATAATTATCTGGGTCTTTGGAGACATTTCAAAATAGGGTGTCATTGTTTATTAAGCTGGAAAAATTGGGCATACTTATAATATAAACCTCTCAGTCTGAGTTTCTCAATCAAGTTTCCAAGAGAGATTAAGATTGATAAATAGGACTTCCCTGGTGGCGCAGTGGTTAAGAATCTGCCTGCCAATGCAGGCGACACAGGTTTGAGCCCTGGTCCAGGAAGATCCCACATGCCACGGAGCAACTAAGACCATGTGCCACAGCTACTGAGCCTGCGCTCTAGAACCCACGAGACACAACTACCGAAGCCTGTGCACCTAGAGTCCGTGCTCCGCAACAAGAGAAGCCACTGCAGTGAGAAGCCCGCGCACCACAATGAAGAGTAGCCCCCGCTCGCCGCAACTAGAGAAAGCCCACACGCAGCAACAAAGACCCAACACAGCCAAAAATAAATAAATAATTTTTTTTTTTTTTTTTTTTGTGGTACGCGGGCCTCTCACTGTTGTGGTCTCTCCCGTTGCGGAGCACAGGCTCCAGACGTGCAGGCTCAGCGGTCATGGCTCATGGGCCCAGCCGCTCCGCGGCATGTGGGATCTTCCCAGACCGGGGCACGAACCCGTGTCCCCTGCATCGGCAGGTGGACTCTTAACCACTGCGCCACCAGGGATTGAAAAAACTAATAATAAACAAGTTTTGAACTTTGCAAATTGGGTGATGCTGAAATTTGCCAGTGATGGCCATTGACAGAGCAGCTCCGTTAGCAATTTAATTAGAATACTTTTGAAGCCCCCTGTGGCAGTGAGGGTAGAACTGTGGTCATTTGGTTGAGCCCATCCTCAGTTTTTGATTTGAGATAGGGAAGGACACTGATAATTGGTAAGCACTGTATATTGCATGGAAGGGAGGGGGTAGCTGATGATGTCACCGTCTCCCTCTGGATTTACCTCTCCAACCTTCCCTGACACACCACTGACCACCTGGCAGAAGTGAAGGAGCTCTACAGGGTTGACAAAAAATCAGAAGGAAATTTTCATACCACACAGATGCCCCCCAAGAGCTTTGCTATTGTAAATGTTACAAACTTGGATTACGTAAGCTAGAGGTGAATTGTACTGCGGATTTTTCTGTTTCTTGCAATTCTCTCATTAAGTTATTAGGCCCTTCTGTTTTATATTTTACTAGCATTTGTATTTCACAAATAATTCCATTGGGACAATTTTTGAAGATAAGGTGTGAGATGGAAGAGGAGAATTCTAGGCTGCGTCCTAAGGACAATTCTGATAAGATTAGTGATGAAGAATTATAATCTTCTGAGTCATTCCACTACACCATTGTAAAAAGTGGTCTATAAAAAATCCTCGGGCTTCCCTGGTGGCGCAGTGGTTGGGAGTCCGCCTGCTGATACAGGGGACACGGGTTCGTGCCCCGGTCCGGGAAGATCCCACATGCCGCCGAGAGGCTGGGCCCGTGAGCCATGGCTGCTGAGCCTGCGCATCCGGAGCCTGTGCTCCGCAACGGAAGAGGCCACAACAGTGAGAGGCCCGCGTACAGAAAAAAAAAAAAAAAAAATCCTCTTTACAACGAAAACTACCCCTCAATTGATTTTTTTTTTTTTTTTTTTTTTTTTTTTTGGCTGCACTGGGTCTTCGTTGCAGCACTCGGGCTTCTCTGGTTGCGGCACACAGGATCAGTGGTTGTAGTGTGCGGGCTTAGTTGCTGTATGGGGATTTTAGTTCCCCCATCAGGAAACAAACCTGTGCCCCCTGCATTGGGAGCACAGAGTTTTAACAGCTGGATCACTAGGGAAGTCCCCCCTCAATGGATTTTTACACATGCTGGTAATCCAAGTTGTCCTAGTGCACTGTACTTCATTTGAGGCAAACAACTTACAAATGCAGCAATGGCTCCAGCAAAATGGAAAAGCCACTTAACGATTAATCAAAGCCATCTGACCCGGAAAAGTGCTGAATATTTCTAATGGCTACTGGAATCTCAAAGCAAACAGAGAAAAACTTTTGTTTACAAAAAAGGTCAGTGGAAAAGCTCAGGAAGCAAGTGATTGAGTAGCAAACTTACTGCCTAAAAATGAAAAATTACAGAGTTGATGAAAATCTCCTAATTCCAGGATATAAAATTATAGTGAGTAAAATACTTGGACAGATGCAATACAAGACACTGAAAAATTTCCATAGCAGGGTTTGTTGATGTATTTATAACTTGTCACATGATGTTAAAAAGGTTTTTATGTAATAAACTGAAAACAACCTCTTCTATATCCAGGTTGGTAAGTCGACAGATTTCACTAATGAATGTCATGTTGCAACATTTATTAACGTGTAAATAATGGTAAAATTCAAGAAAAAATTTCTACTGCAAAGTGTTACCTGAAGCAAGCAAAGGCCAAGATATATTTCATATTTTGTTTAGTATCTAGAAATGAAAGGTTATCTGGGAGGATATTGGCATTTGTACTGATGGTGCCCTATAAACAGTTGGTTCTGTGAAAGGCTTTGCCCCTTGTGTAAAATAAGACAGTCTTGACATCATCACAACACACCGCTTTCTTCATAGGGAGGTGATGGTGTCAAAAAGTCTAGGAGATTAAATGAAAAACAGTTCTGGATGGTGGTACAAAAATGGTTAACTGGGCTTCCCTGGTGGCGCAGTGGTTGAGAGTCTGCCTGCCGATGCAGGGGACACGGGTTTGTGCCCCGGTCTGGGAAGATCCCACATGCTGCAGAGCAACTGAGCCCGTGCGCCACAACTACCGAAGCCTGCACACCTAGAGCCTGTGCTCCACAACAAGAGAAGCCACCACAATGAGAAGCCCGCGCACCTCAACGAAGAGTAGCCCCCGCTCGCCGCAACTAGAGAAAGCCCGCACGCAGCAACGAAGACCTAACACAGCCAAAAATTAATTAATTAATTAATAATTTTTAAAGAATTACTCTGAGGATGAGTGCGTTCCTTGATCTGAAGAAATGTTACTCGGTGGTCCAAATTGGTACAGTATCTTGTCAGTCGAGATAAATATCATGATCACCATAAAACTAATCCACCATGGTTTGCATACAAAGTATATCAGCCCCTTCATAGGGAGAGTTCCACTAGGCATTTATAGGAAGAGAATAATCCCCCTTCTTCAGAGTAAACAAGTGTTAGAGCAGCTTTTACACAGTCCACCAGGCTTAGGAATAACCTCCCATGCGTCTGGATCATGCATAGATATCTGTATTTGTTTAGTAGTGAGCTGTGGGTCCTACATCAACCCCAATGTGTTCTTCCATGCTGCAATATTCAAAAGCAAGGAAACTGCCCCTAAATTAGTCACTCTCACAATCATTTTAGTAAAGGTTTTGGAGGAAGCTGATGACATTGATTCACAAAATGAGATAACTCCTTCACACTATTGCCCTCTGGTTTTAGTAGTTTCTTCGTTTTGCCCTTTTCAACCTGGACAAACTCCTTGGTGACCAGAGGTTGTTAACATGGTGTCTGCTGTCCCAGCATAAATTTTCCAGCACAGGTTTTAAATGAAAAACACAAATTTTATTATTTCTTTTTAGGTTCAAAAATAACATTTTATATGCATATATAGGCCTACAGAAGAGATCAAGAAACATATATATGTATAATAACTTTGTAATTGCTAGACTTTTATTTTAGCCAGATCATGTCACTTAGTGAGAAATTTCTTTTTCAGTCTTAATAAAATAGTGACTTAGGCTATTTTTATTCATATTGCTTTGGCTTGTGATTAATCGCTTTACTATTCAAAACTGTGAAATGTTTTGTATTATAAATAACATTAATTAAAATAAATTTACAACCCTTGTTTAAGTTAAATATATCAAGCTGACCTTTCAAAAACTGAATCCCCACTTTGGCTTAAGCCAGTTATTTAACAGAAATGTATTATGTTTGCTTTAAAAGTTTTTTAAATTTATGAGAAGGAAAGAAAGAGATTAGTTTCAAATAAGGTTACTTAATCTTTAGCTACCTGATTCTATTCAAGATACACTGGCCAAACAAAAAAAACAATAACAAAAAAAAACTTTTTAGCTTTAAATAGGAGAAATAATTACTCTTGCATATATTAAATACCATGTACCATACCTCATTAGTATTTCTTACAATATGATTATGTGATAAAACTTTTAGACCTATTTAGTTAAGTTTTTTTTTTTAATCAAGTAGAATTTTTTTTTAATCAAGGGAAAACTGAAATCTCCTCACATGCACTACTTATGTGCAATAGAGTGAATATCCTTTGTGGGGAAGTGAAACCACACAAAAAGAGTAGGCCATAGTAAACAGATCCACAGAAAGTATGCTTCTCTACTCAAAAGAACACTGACTATTAATATTGGATTATTATATCTGTAATTTACTATCATAGTAACGAACCATTGCTTCAGATATAACAGTGTTTATGTCAGAATTCCTTGAGACCTTCCCTTGAAAATTATTTCAAGCATTCCTTGAAGGTAGAAAGATTGAGAATGGCCTCCCTAAGACCCTACTGCCGCTGTGTCAGTGTGACAGGTTTCTGTGCCCTCTTATTTGCTCACTTTCTAATCGCTAAGAGTTCTGAACAACAGTTTCACTGACAGCCAAGCCCAGGTCCCATTACAATATGATTTTTGTCCAACTTGAGCACCAATACCCACTTGGACATCAGGTTTACTGCAGGACTGAAACATGGCTGCTAGTCTCTGTATATTCTCACGAGCTCCTTCAGCCAAAAAGGGCAGAATTGCTCTTAAATGAGGTAAATATACTAAATGCTGATGCAAAAAGATTTCCAGGACACCTTATAACATGAAAAAAGCAAAGTTACAAAGTGGTGTATAGCATGTAAACACATTTACATAAACATACCAAGTTATATAGTTTCATGAGTTCCTGGCTGATTATATGTTCAGAGACATAGAGGTGAATCTAAAGGTAAATTTGGAGGCAGAGACTGAATAGAAGGAAAAAAATTTCCTCACCAAGAACCATGGAGGGCTTCCCTGGTGGTGCAGTGGTTGGGAATCTGCCTGCCAATGCAGGGGACACGGGTTCGAGCCCTGGTCTGGGAAGATCCCACATGCCGCGGAGCAACTAAGCCCGTGAGCCACAACTACCGAGCCTGTGCTCCGCAACAAGAGAGGCCACGATAGTGAGAGGCCCGCGCACCACGATGAAGAGTGGCCCCCGCTCTCCGCAAATGGAGAAAGCCCTTGCACAGCAACGAAGACCCAACACAGCCAAAAATAAATAAATTAAAAAAAAAAAAAAAAGAACCATGGAAAAGAGCAATTATAATAAAAACGTTAAATGAAGCAAATGGGATGAGAGTTGCTAAATAAAAAATTACAGTGTATGCATGTGTGTGTATATATGTATATATTATGTATATAGGTACATGTATGTATATGTATAGATATAATTATATATTTATATATAATTTTATATGATATTTCTAGGAGTCCTCTGGCTGAAGATGGGACAAACTGGTCCTTTCTTGGGGCAGGAACACAGTTATACCTTCATGACCTGAGTCATATTATTATTTGTTCTGAATAAAATAATCAAAAAGAAAACAAATACTTGCAAGAGTAGGTTATAATGCCAGTTACCTGTCAAGGTGCCAAGGATGCAAATCATCTTTATCTCAACAACATATGTGGGGAATTCCCTGGCGGTCCAGGGGTTAGGGCTCCGCACTTCCACTGCAGAGGGACATGGGTTTGATCCCTGGTCAGGGAACTAAGATCCTGCATTCTGTGTGGCCCAAAAAAACAACAAACAAACAAACAAAACAACAAAAAAGCATATGCGGACTCATAGCAGGAAAGCTAAACTATACTAGGCGTACTTTGGCAAGAAACTGTCTAATATAGAAGGATTGTCTCTGTATATTTAAGCCTGACTCTACAACTGGCTGCAGAATCCTGTATCTTGCTATAACACTTAGACATGCAATATTTGAAAAAGAACAGAATTATTCCAGGTATAATTCCTATATCAAGGAATTAAGAAAAGGGTAGGCAAGCAAACCCTTAACAGGAAGCCCAGGCTGAGCCCACCTGAAGGCAGGACAGGGAAAGAGGCTCCATAGTTACCTTGGTTCTCATCTTCAGCTCACATTTAGACACCCTCTTACCTCCAAAGATGTGTTGGGTCAGGATGCAAAACTGTTTGAGTATAAGCTCACAACATTTGATCCATTTCATTATTGGACCCATAAAACACACACACACATAGATATATATAAATAGATATCTTAGAAGTTAAGAACATGGGGCTTGGAGACAAATCCCACAGCTGATGAACAGTGGTGGTTGGGCAAGTTATTTAACTTCTCTATGACCCAGTTTCCCTGTGTGTAAATGGGAATAGTATCACCTATCAATACCTCACTGGGTTTTTATAAAGATGAAAACACCTAATGAACCTGAGTTTGATACACAGTAAGCACTCAAAAAAAAAAGTGCTGTTGGACCCTCCTTAGGAAGAAAGAGGCTGCTTGTAACAGAAAACAATATCAGCTTGGCCACACGCCCACTTTCTCCAGCTGAATCTCAGGCTTTGACTCTCTGGGTCGCAACACACAAGCCTCATGATGTCATAAGAGGCTCAAGGCATCGACAGAGAAGAGAGACGTCATTTTTAAAAGGAGAACTCCAAACAGTAAATGCAAACCTGACTCTGGAGAAGTATAAAACATTGACTCTGCCCTTAAGGTACTATCAGCCTCGTTGGGGGTGGTAGGAGACACAGGGCTGAGACATAGAGTTTGGTTGGAAAGACCAATAGGTGTATCCAAGAAGGCTTCTCTGCAGACGTGACTGCCTCCAGAGGAGATGATGCCTGTGCTGAGTCTTGAGGAGAGTAGGAACAATCCAGATGATGAGGATACAAGCATAGAAATACAGGGAAATTGTTATGTTTCTAGTAAAAGGAGCTTGTGAAAGCAAAGAGAAATGAAGCTAGGGAGAGAGGTCAGAGACAAATCAACAAAATCCTAGTACAAGAAGCCAAGAATTTTAACTTTATCATAAAAGTCAATGGACAGCCATTGTTGAATTTTCGCAACGAGATGGACTTGATCAGATTTTCACTTTGGAAAGATCACCCCAGCTTAGTTTGGAAGTAACAACAGAAAAGAGCTACAACTACACTCCAGGCCAGATACATGACCACTGCAATAAAATATAGCAACAGTGGGATGGGGAGAAGATTGACTTAAGGAGAGCAGATATAATATTGGCAGGATTTGGTGACAGTTGGATGTGGAAGAAGTGAGGGGAAGAATCATAGCTGACTCTGAAGTTTCTGACTTGGACAACTAATGAATAATAGTTAACATAAAATACAAGAAAAGAAACAGGGGTCCTGGAAGCAGATGAGTCCAGTGCTATAGAAAGTCACAGAGGTCACTGTTCGCTGTGATGATAAGGGAAGGTGTTCAAGAGGCCCTGCATGATGGACAAAACATGATTTGGTGTCTTTCAATAGGAACCTCCATCCTAGTTTGGGGCTCTGATGACTCAAAAAAAGTGAAGGCTGGAAAGAGGGCACGGAGATCTCATGGGTGTGTCCTGGAAGGAGGAGAAACGGATGGCCTGACCTAAAGCATGGAGAGGAGTGGCAGCAGCCCAGACACCTGAGGACCTGCACAACATTGAGAGCTATTACTGTCACTCGGATTCTCTCCAGGCATCGAGCAAAGCACCTGGGACTCACCGTCAAAGTAAGAAAAGTATATATAGGGACTTCCCTGGTGGTCCAGTGGTTAAGAATTCATGCTCCCTATGCAGGGGGCCCAGGTTCCATCCCTGGTCAGGGAACTACATCCCACATGCTGTAACTAAGAGTCCACATGCCACAACTAAAGATCCCATGTGCCACAACTAAGACCCAGCCCAGCCAAATAAATACATAAATAAATAAATATTTTTTAAAAGTATATATAGAAAATTTTATACAGATATATATTCTTCCCAAAACCCCATATGCCTGAGACAAGTGTCCCATCCTTTTGGCAAGAGAATGCTGTAGAACAATACATATGTAAAGACTTTCCAATTAGGCATACGTATCGTTTAAGAAATCAATTTTCTCATTTATATGAAAGCTTCAGAAAAGGCAAATTTAAAATTTAAGAGGCAGAAAGTAGATCAGTGGCTGCCTGGTGCTAGGGGTAAGAACGGAATTACCTGTAAAGGGCTTGTAGAATCTTATTGGAGTGATGAAAATGTTCTAAGAATGTCTTAGTGAGATTGCTGCATCACTTGGTAAAGTTACTGAGAATGATTCAATTGTATACTTAATTTTTATAGTAAAATAGACTTCAATAAATTTGTTTTTTAAAAAAGAAATCATGGGCTTCCCTGGTGGTGCAGTGGTTGAGAATCCGCCTGCCGATGCAGGAGACACGGGTTCGTGCCCTGGTCCGGGAGGATCCCGCATGCCGCGGAGCGGCTGGGCCCGTGGGCCATGGCCGCTGGGCCTGCGCGTCCGGAGCCTGTGCTCCGCAATGGGAGAGGCCACAACAGTGAGAGGCCCACATACCGCAAAAAAAAAAAAAAAAAAAAAAAAAAAAAAAAAAAAAAAAAAAGAAATCAACTTCCAGATGTGGTCCTTTCTAAAAATGATCTGCCTGAGAAAGCACCTATGTTCAAGGCTATGTAAAATTTCCCTTCCTACCTCCCCTTACCATTAGCCAAGCTCAAAAAGGGAAGAAAGTTATATTATTCTACTATGATGTATTGGTTCAGAATGAGAAAACCTCCCAGTTGCCAACAAAGACTATTATACATATTGGTTTCTGGGATGCTTCATTTAATATTTAAATGCCTTAGGGCTTCTTACCTTTCTCTTTTTGATACTTAATTTTGTTAAGAGTGCTGGTATATTAGAAATTAAGTGTTTTAGCCTGTGTTGGGATGTTCTGAATTCAGATATATTGTCAGGAGCAGTGCGTGTGAGGACAGTTTTCATTTAAGGACCTTTCTACACCTCAGTTCTTGTCAAGGAACACATATGGGGGAGAGCTCTACAGGAGCAAAGCAAAAATAGCATTGATACAAAATAGTAAATGCTGAAACTAGCATTTCCAAGTATTTAAAAATAAACATTCTTTTCAGGGACTTCCCTGGTGGTCCATTAGTAAAGAATCCGCCTTCCAAAGCAGGGGATGTGGGTTTGATCCCTGGTTGGGGAACTAAGATCCCACATGCCGCGGAGCAATTATGCCCATACGCCACAGCTACTGAGCTCCCGTGCCTCAATGAGAGAGCCCGTGTGCCGCAAGTTACAGAGCCTATGCGCTCTGGACCCCACGAACCACAATACAGAGCCCACGAGCCCTGGAGCCTGTGCGCCTCAACTAGAGAGAGAAAACCCTCACGCCACAACTAGAGAGAAACCCCGGGCGCCACCTCTAAGACCCATCGCAGCCAAAAAAAAATTCTTTTCAGCTCTTCTCAACACTCAATCCCTAGATTGTGTCATTAGCTAGGAAAAAAATCACCTTTGGACGAATGAAGCTGAACTGTTTAGTGACACTTGTCTCCTTAGACTGTTTTCCAATACTACCAAAATTTCAAGATATATTAAATAAAAGCCATGAATAGAAATTTCAAATGTCTTCTTCAGAGTCAATATGAATTTATCAGAAAGTTAAATAAGTTAAAATAAGTTAAAGCTTATTTTATCAAGTTGCATCATAATCCATACATAATCCAGTGCCACTATCACTAACCAATCTTAAGGGAGCCCTTAATGCTGCATCATCATACTCTAGTTCCATTACTCTCTCACTCTCTTGACAACTGTTTCATTCTCTCTCTTCTCCTCAAACCTCTAGCACTTCACTCTCAGATGAAGACCTCACTTCATTTTTCCGTGAGAAAATTAGGCAATGAGAGAGACCTTCCACAAGCCCCCAGCACACTTCTTCCTATTTATCTTCTCTCTTACTCCGGATGAATTATAGATGCTCTTAGCTAAAAGCTCACTCCTTGTGTTCTAGGTCCCATCTTTTCCTGCCTATTCAAGGATATTCCTCCTGTGATCTGCTCTCTCTCCTATATTGATCATCTTACCCCCTATCCTGGATCACTGAGATCATCCACATCAGTTTATGGATGTGTTGATTTTTTTCTCCTCTTAATCATCTTCTCCATCTGGCGACTGCCCTACTTCTCTGCCTTTTTTTGCCTCTCACTGTTGTGGCCTCTCCTGTTGCGGAGCACAGTCTCCGGACGCACAGGCTCAGCGGCCATGGCTCACGGGCCCAGCCGCTCTGCAGCACGTGGGATCCTCCTGGACTAGGGCACGAACCCATGTCCCCTGCATTGGCAGGCGGACCCTCAACCACTGCGCCACCAGGGAAGCCCCTTTAAAAAAAACAACAACAACAACAACAAAGCTACTTGAAAGACTACAGTCTCTTATTTTTATCTTCCCCCTCTCTATTAAACCCACTCCAATCATGTTTTGAAACCTTTCTTGTCAAGATCACCAGTAACTTCCACATTGCAAAATCCAGTGGTCAGTACTCAGTCCTCCTTTTACTTCAGCTATCAGCAGCATCTGATACAGCTGATAACTCTTCTCCATAGATGCCATCTTCACTTGACTTTGAGGATGCCAAAGGCCTGGTTTTCCTCCTACCTCTCACCTCTGCACAAAAAGATGGAAAGTTTAATTGCACGTGAGCACATGCACGTGCGCACGTGTGCGCGCTCACACACACACACACACAAACACACACAGAAGTTGTCTCTATAAGGCAAAAATCTAACCATGTCAATATCTGACCCTTTCACCTTTCTTATTAAATTTCAGTGTCTCCCTCTGCCCTCTAGATAAAGCCCAGGTTCTCTGTCTCAGTGTTCAATAACTGCCACCATTTGGCCCTTGACTAATTCTCTAGCCTTATCTCCAGCCTATCCCCACTTCACACTGGATGTTCCAGGAATACCAAACTTGTTGTAGTTTCTCCCACTGTGCTTTTCTCTCCTTGCCTCGATTCATGCTACCTTCCTTGCTTGGTGTGCCCTCCTGTACTCCCAAACTCTGTATTTCATTCTTCGTTTAAGAAAGTTAAGGAGGGCTTCCCTGGCGGCACAGTGGTTAAGAATCCACCTGCCAATGCAGGGGACACCAGGGTTCAAGCCCTGGTCCGGGAAGATCTCACATGCCACAGAGCAACTAAGCCCATGTACCACAACTACTGAGCCTGCACTCTAGAGCCCACAAGCCACAACTACTGAGCACACATGCTGCAACTACTGAAGCCCGCGTGCCTAGAGCCCATGGTCCTCAACCAGAGAAGCTACCGCAATGAGAAGTCCATGCTCTGCAACAAAGAGTAGCCCCCGCTCGCTGCAACTAGAGAAAGCCTGCATGCAGCAACGAAGACCCAACGCAGCCAAAAATAAATAAATAAAAATAAAATAAAATAAAATAAAAAGAAAGAAAAATCAGCTAAGAAAAGAAAGGAAGAAAGAAAGAAGGAAGGAAAGAAGGAGAGAGAAAGACAGAGGAAGGAAGGAAGGGGGGGAGGAAGGAAGGAAGAGAAAGAAGAAAAGGAAGAAAGAGAAAGGGACAGAAGGAAGGGAGAGAGAAGAAAGGAAGGAAGAAGGAAGGATGGAAAGAAAGAAAGGAAGGAAGAGGGAGGGAGGGATGGAGAAAGGAACAAAGAAAAGCCATGAGAATTGTGATCCCTTTCTGCAAAATTGAATACATGGATATTATATGAGAATGGATATGTAGAGAGGTAACTAGGGGAATTGTTTTTAAAAAAACAATATTTAACTTGACATCAAATTTTTACTTTCTTCTGTTGAAGGATAATTTTTTAAAAGGTAAAGTCATGACTGTCATATAAATATAATGTGAACAAGTACCAAAATTTTTATTTAACTCAATAATTCATGAAGGGAACTACTAAGATATTATAAAAGATTCAAAAGTTAATTCAAAGAACCACACATAGAGAGAGACCATAAGGAAGACTAAAATAAATTTGCTTAATAGATGCAAAGCTGATTTCTTCCACAGTGGGGGAGGGAAACCAATTGACTCTGCTCCAGATACCATTTATTTGCATCTATGGATGGGAATCATTTGCAATGCTATCAGTTATCTATAACTCATGGAGTTGTAAATAGCTCAAAGGTAATGAAAGGTGTAGTGATCCCACAAGATCCGATCACCTGGAAGAGTGTGCTAGGCAAAGCCTGGTCTTCCATTGAAGACATCCAACCCATTTCAAAGTTGGACCCACTTTGAAGTCTTTCACAACTTTTCCCTGAATTTTCTCATGAATTTTCCCAAATATTTTTTAAAAAAATTTACAGTGGACATTTATCTTTTTTTAAAAAAAAAGCATGAATCTTAAAAAAAATGGTTCTGGGCTTCCCTGGTGGCACAGTGGTTGAAAATCTGCCTGCCAATGCAGGGGACACGGGTACGAGCCCTGGTCCGGGAAGATCCCGGACCAGGGATCTGGTCCCTGCGAAGCAACTAAGCCAGTGTGCCACAACTACTGAGCCTGCACTCTAGAGCCCGTGAGCCACAACAACTGAGCCCACTTGCCTAGAGCCTGTGCTCCATAACAAGAGAAGCCATGGCAATGAGAAGCCCGCACACCACAACGAAGAGTAGCCCTCGCTCACCACAACTAGAGAAAAGCCCACGCACAGCAACAAAGACCCAATGCAGCCAAAAATAAATAAATAAAATAAATTTATTTTTTTTAAAAAGGTGATGAACCTAGGGGTGGGACAGGAATAAAGACGCAGACATAGAGAATGGACTTGAGGACATGGGGAGGGGGAAGGGTAAGCTGGGACGAAGTGAGAGGGTAGAACTGACATATATACGCTACCAAATGTAAAATAGACAGCTAGTGGGAATCAGTCGCATAGCACAGGGAGATCAGCTCGGTGCTTTGTGACCACCTAGAGGGGTGGGATAGGGAGGGTGGGAGGGAGATGCAAAGAGGGAGGGGATATGGGGATATATGTATACATATAACTGATTCACTTTGTTATACAACAGAAACTAACACAACATTGTAAAAAATTTTACTCCAATAAAGAAGTTAAAAATAATAATAATAACAATAATAGAAGCTCTTTTCCTGAGTCCACTCAGGTATTGTCTTCCCCAGGATATTTTATCTAACCACTCTGACCCCAAGGTTGGGTGAGGTACCCTCCTTCCCTTTTGCCCCCATAAAACTGTGTTAATCATATTTATCTCCTAAGACAATGGATAATAACCATTTTTTTGTCTGCAGGCCCAGTTCAGAATATGAGAGCTTTGAGTACCAAAACTAAAACTATGATAGAGTCATCTTTCTATTCTGTGTGCCCAGTATATAGTAGGTTCCCATTAAATGTTTGTTGAAAGAATGAAGAAACTAGTATACTCCTAGATTCTGTATCATTTTTCCAAAATAAAGATGTGATGGGAGCAGAGAAGCAGAGAGAGAGAGAAAAAAAAGAAATGCTTAGCCTTTTGCTACCCCCAAGCAGATTCTCCCTTGTCAAAAAGACTAAGAAATGGTTCGGGGAAAGGTGAGAAAGTGATTCTGTCCTTGGACAAGATGAAGCCCCAGAGATTTAAGAATAAATTGCCTGGAGTGACACTGACGAAAAGTTAAGTAGGAGGACAAGGAAACCCTTCTATTTTGAATCCTTGGCTGAAGGGGAGGTAAGGAACCATAATGAATGAATAGGAACCATAGGAGCTAAGTTTCTGAGAAAAAAGATTATGAATTTGTGTATATTTGCTTTGAAAGCATTATCTGCTTTGACATTTGCCTAAGATTTACTAAAGTTTAAGTGCTTAAATAAGGGAATTGGTTTTATGTAAATCAGTTCATAGCTATAGATTTGTGGAGATTTGAGCAGAGGGTCAGAATCCTAAACATCATGAAAACACAAGTTCACTGTGTACACAAGTCCTGATGCCATTCAAAGCCTGAACACTTAAAAACCAAGAATGACTACTTGAAAGTAAATGTTTCCAGACCAGAGCTGAACTGACACAACTGGACAACAGAGGGGAAGAGTGTGGCTAAGGAATTTAACTCATGGGTCTAGTGGGGCCCCTACAACATCACTATTTCACTGCAGCCAAATCTCAATTCATTCCTTTAACAAATATCTATTAAGCAATTACTAGGTGGTGGGCACCCTGTTAAAAGTGATAAATGCAACACAATCACTTAGAGTTAGTGAGATAAATGCTAGAAGGGGAATAAGCACAGGGGCCACTAGGTCACATGGAGGAGACAGTAAGTCAGCTTTGGGGGGTCGGAAAGGATTCCTTTAATGCATTGAAAACAAAGAAGTCTGGAAGAGGCTGGGGGATGAAAAGCAGCCGGGGAAGGGCATTGCAAGCAGGGGTGAGGTGCCTCCAGAGGCTGGAGGCCAGAGGTCTTTCAAGGGAAGGGATAGAACAATGAAACACACATCACCCCTTGTAAGAAGCTACAGAACTGCTTATATTTTAGGCACTTTACAGTTTACAAAGCCCTTTCACACCTTAACTTGCTTGGTACTCACCTTCACAGCAAGACTGTGAAGTAAATATTTATTATCCTAGGGGGTCTCAATGAATAAATAATTTTTGAATCTATGTGTGCATATGTCAGGATTTGATTCTAGGCAGCAGAAACCACTCCAGTTAGTTTAAACAGAAAAGATTTCTTATGGGAAAGTCTGTGTTCAGAAAACCATTAGAAGGGCTAGAAGAGCAGGCTCTAGGCTGAGCTTCCTGGGATGATGCCCAGACCACCCCAGTACTAGCCCAGCCAGGGAGATGGCACGTCGATGTGCCATGTGGGGAAGGGCGAGGACCAGGAGTGGCTGGTAGCCACGGTGAGAGGCATTCAAGGAGGTACAGACGGGGCCACGGGGATGCTGCTGCTTATAACCAGTACTAGGAAAGAGGCACCATGACATGAATCAAGTTAACTATGTGTCATTCAGCCCCTGCCCAGGATGCCCACAGTCTCCAACAGATCTGGGCAGGAAGAGGAGATGCTGGGGGGTAGGGGGCAGTGCATATGGACAGGATCTGGGGAGGTGTGGGGTAGGCAGCATGCTGGTGGAGGAGAAGAGTCTGGTTACAACCACCAGCTGCAGTGTGAGAGGTTGGCCAGGCCCTCCTGGAAGATCCTGAGAAGGGATATGAAGGGGTTCGGAACATTGTAGAGAAGGGAACCCTGGCTGTACGGTCAGAGCTAGTGTTCTTGGGGAAAAGGAGAGCTGACAGTGAAACTTCAGGAAGCAGTGCCGATGAGGAGTGTCTGAGACTAGGAGGAGGACACGAAAGGGTACCTGGGGTGTAACTCCACCCCTTCCTGTCCTGAAGCTCAGTGCCTGGTTCCTAAGAGATGACTCCGTCCTCATTTGGTGTGGTCCTCTCCTGGGTCTGACCTGGCACAGCCCCGGGGAGAGCAAACAGGAATCACCTCCCACTGCAGCAGAAACCTCCTTTCACTCCCTGACCCTTGTCCTCTAATATCCCCTTCTCCCCACAGGTCCTGGAACACTGCAGGGGTGTTGACTTCCTGGTGTGCGTGCCAGGGGTCAATCCTTTGTCGGAAAGTACCGTGTGGAGCAGTGAGCAGGTCTGGGACAAGGTGAGGTCTGGGGAAGCCGGGTGGGGCGGGTTGGACGTCCCGCTCGCCTTCTGTGCGACTCTCCACCTCGGCTTCCATGCCCAGAGCTGGTCTTCAGCTCCCATGCGTCCACCCTCCCGTCACAGACTCACCAGCAGAGAGCAAGGCCAGATGCCTGCACTCTGAGCCTCAGTCCCCCATCTGTGAGTTGGAGGTAAGAGTATCTACATTGCAGTTGTGGTCCCCACCATCCAGGAGCTCCCAGTCTGCAGGGAGTGTCCAACACAGAATCAAATAATCACAATAAATGTGGGGCACAGAGAAGGGAATGACTCCCTTCCTTGCCAGGGTTGCTTAATGCCCAAGGCTCTAACCCTGAAATCCAGCTGTGTTGCTGCAGTAACAAATCCACAAGCCAGGTAGCTTGAACAACAAAAATTTATTGTCTCACAGTTCTGGAGGTCAGAAGTCCAAGATCAAGGCATCAGCAGGGTCAATTCCTTCTCAGGGCTATGAGGGGGATTCTGTTCCCTGCCTCTCTCCTAGCTTCTGGTGGTTTGCTGGCAATCTTTGGCTTTCCCATCTTATAGAAGCGTCACCCCAATCTCTGCCTCCATCTTCACATGCCGTTCTCCGTGTGTGTGTGTGTGTGTGTGTGTGTGTGTGTCTGTCTGTCTGTCTGTCTGTCTCCAAGTTTCCCCTTTGTACAAGGATAGCATTCATATTGGATTAGGGCCCATCCTACTCCAGGATGACTCCATCTGAACTACATCTGCAATGACCCTATTTCCAAATAAGGTCACATTCTGAGGTCCTGGGGGTTAGGACTTCAACATATAAATTTGGGGAGTATATAATTCAGCCCATAATGCCTGCCTTTCCCACACTGTTTGATGCCTCCTCAGCCCCAGATGAAACATTCTTTTCTGACTGGTGCCGTTGGAGACATGGGGAGACATCCTGCAGACTCTGGGGTCTTCTGTCTGCAGAGTCCTCAACCTGCTCCCCATATTCCTGCATCTTCAGGGTGCCTCCCCGCCACGCATGTCAAAGAAAGCCAGGATTCTCTCCACTTCTCGTGTCAGAGGCCATCACACCCACTTTCTAATGTGATAGATCTGCTAACATGGTGAAAACGCACACTGGACTGACTGTCTCCCCTCCCCCACCCTTCATTTGCTCTGATTTCAGGTCCTGGACGTGAATGTGAAGTCCTCCACCCTCAAATCTAGAGGCCCAGGGAATCTGGAAGCAGAACAGGGATCCACAAACAGAAGGGCCCAGAGTCGGGAATCGGGGAACCGGAAGTGGTCTCTCTTGGGCCGCAGCCGCTCAGGGCACAAGAGCCCTGAGGATGGTGACCCTGAGACACACTCCAGAGCCCGTAACAAGAGCAGTCATGGTTTCCCAGTCCCTCTCAAGTCTGGTCCCTCCACTCCCCGCCGCACCCCCCCCCTTCCCCAGCCACTGCAGGGCAGTTCCTGCTTCCCTGTCTCCCACAGCCTGTGGTAGATGCCAAAGCCTGCCCAGCTCCTCCTCTCCTGTGGGATGGGCTTGGGCTCTCTCTCTTGCTCTGATTTCCCACTGGTCTCAGGGAGTGGGGCCTTCCCAGATATTCCCCAGGAACCCAGCATTTTTCCTGGGGCAGGAGCAATCTGGCTGTGCTCCAGGGAGCATTTCTCCCTCATTGAATTGCCAGCCCAATCATTAGAAGCTTTCCATTGTCTGATCACCGTAGGAATACAGCTTTTCCTCAAAGTGCTCTATTCACCCAAAATCAGTCCTCCAAGATGGGCCAGTCTCATTTCTGTTTCAAAATAGATCCCTCTGGGTGTATCCCAGCTCCTCAGGCCTCTCTCCCTGCTAAGCCATGTCTCCTCTGAAGGTCAGAGCTGCCCGGTTATCTCCTTCAGCTTTTCCCTCACTCCCTCTTTAAAATGGTCAATTGAGGTTTTTTCAGTCTCAGTACAGTGCTTTGTAGATGAAGCCTTAAGACCCCTCTTCCCTCTGGATTACTTCCCTTCAGCTTCTTCCATATTGAAATTCTGGAGCAGCCACTGAACTCAGCAAGCACATTGAGTGCCTGGTATAGCTAGGTGTCTCCTCTGGACCTGTGTGGCCACCTGTGATATACAACCAGGACTTCTAACGCGTCATGACTTCCAAGGCCTCTCCCACACCTAACACAGGCATGATGGCTGTGGTATTAGATTGAGTCATACTTTTTAAATGCCATTTTTACATACAAAAATGGCCAGCTACCAGTAATGTATGTGATTTAACCCAATACAATGGTTTTCAAACTGTTTTTCACAACAGAACCCTTTTATCAAAGAATACCCTCCACAAGAACCCAATCTCTAAAACAGACGAAAGCAGAGATGCCCAGGTTGTAATGGATCAGAGGCCTGGTGCTTACCCATTTGACCTCTGCCTAATCCCCTGTTGGCTGTTGGTAGTCCTGAGTACCTCTGCAGAACTGGTTTCACAAAATTGGTTAAAAACTACTAGTGTGTTGAAGACAGCATGGTCTTTGGTATCAGAGAGACCTAATCAGATCCTCGCTCCATCACTAGCTACACATTCTTGGTGATTAAACTCTCTGGGCCTTCATTTCCTCATCTATTAAGTGGAAATAATGATACCTGGTTGTGAAGATGAATTGACATGATTAAATGTCAATTACCAAGCAAAGTATACATAGTAGAGACTATGTATAGTTATGTATATTTTCTATAATAAATAATAAACATGATTTTCAAATGAATATTAATTACAGTATAGATTATAAGTACCATAAATATAATTTAATAATAATTAAATTGGTCTTAATATTTATAATAAACATTATTAATATTATTATCACTACTATTCTTACTAGTTACAGGATCTGAGCAAGTAAAAGATTACTTTCTCCAGCCTTGTGGACAAGGCAGGAGTTCATGAAGGAAGCTCTATTTAAATCGGGTTGTGAAGGGTAGTTAGGATTTTGACAAGTAGATATAAATGGAATATACTTATAGAAAAAATGGAAAAAAATTTATATATTTATAGAATAAATGGAAACAATTTAAAAAATAATGGGAAGCTTAGAGAAGTTTCAAAGAACAACCTGAAAAACCACTGGGAAATAAAAAGAAGTGGTCAGACAGCATGAAACAAGGAGAGTATTAATATTGGGTGTCTAGATATTATGCAGTAGGCAAGGAGGAGGCTCTGACTTTTTTTAGCAAGAAGTCATGTGATCATGTATTTTAATAATCTTGAGCATATTTCATCCATCCTTCTAAATTTTAAGTATGAAGAGAAAAAGGACCTTGGTTATGGTATCCAGTATAAACAGCCAGAAAGAAGAAGAAACCACAAGGACACAATGTAGCAGAGGTAAATAATTTAAAAATCAAAGGTAAAAAAGTTTTAATGTATCATCTTAAACACAAGCAAGAAAGTTAAACAGTCTTAAACCAAAACACTAAGTGAAAATAGGAGCCTTGAGAAGTAAGCTGAGACCTGCAGTCAGCTTTTGCCTTGTGGGTATTTTCCAAATCCTCTTTGACAAATGCCAAACCCTTTAGCTTCTGTTTTCATGGCCTCCCAGGATATAGGAAACAAAAAAACGGCCTGCCCAAGGAAGAAAGTCCAGTAGGGGACACTCCAGTCATGAAGCTGGGACCCCAAATGACTACCCCTCAATTAAAATACGAACTAGAACTAGACTCCTGGAAGACTACAAGGAAAATTAGCTTTTGCAAAGTTAGAAACCAATAGAGGGGAAAAGAAAAACATGGCTAAGGATTTGGACCCCAAGTTATGCCCTCATGCAGATTTTTAATTTAAATTCCTGCTACTGAGATGACTTCACACACACACACACACACACACCTCATACATACAAACAAGCAATAAAAAAAGAAAAGTCAAAAATTTAATTTAGGGACTTCCCTCGTGGCTCAGTGGTTAAGAATCCACCTGCCAATGCAGGGGACACAGGTTTGATCCCTGGTCCGGGAAGATTCCACATGCCACGAAGCAACTAAGCCTGTGCACCACAACTACTGGGCCTGTGCTCTAGAGCCTGCGAGCCACAACTACTGAGCCCATGTACTACAACTACCGAAGCCCACATGCCTAGAGCCCGTGCTCTGCAACAAGAGAAGCCACCACAACGAGAAGCCTGTGCACCGCAATGAAGAGTAGCCCCCGCTCATCACAACTAGAGAAAGCCCGTGCACAGCAATGAAGACCCAACGCAGCCAAAAAAAAAAATTTAATTTAAAGTTATCCCAGGTGAATATTGGCCCCAGGTGCTTAACAGAGGCAAAAGAAAAACTTCTTTAAATGAACTTACCTTAATCACAGACCTTACACAGTTCTTAATAATAAAATGTTAAGGTAAGATCAGCTCACATTCAAAATAATAATTAAAACAGAGAGCAAGAAGCAAAAATTAGCATAAACAACAGACAACAGAAACAGACCCCCAAGTTCTTTACATACTGGAATGATCTGACACAGATTATAAAATAATTAAATGTACTTTTTTTTTTCAAGAAATAAAAGATAAGCTAGGAAATGTGTTAAAAGAACAAAGGAACTATAAAGAATGACCAGGCAAACTTGAAATGTAGAGAAAAAGAATGTTAGAAATTTTTAATATAATTATTCACATTTAAATGCAATGGATGGACTTAAGGACAAATATGAGACATCCAAAGAGAGAGTCAGTGAACTGAAAGATGGAACTAAGGAAATTATTCTAGAATGCAAAACAAAAATACAAAAAGATGGAAAATATGATAAATATGTTAAGAGACATGGAGGAGAAAGCAAGAAAGTTACACTAACATCTAAGTAATACTCACAATGATAAGAGACAGAAAATAAAAGTAGAAGAGACAATAATTGAAGAGATGATATCTGAGAAATTCTAGATCTAATGAAAACTACCAACTCACATATCCAAGAAGTAATGAAAATTACCAACTCACATATCCAAGAAGTAAGTGTCAAGCAAAATAAATATATTTTTTAATTCTACACTTAAATCACAATAAGTCTGAGAATTATCATGAGCCATTTCAGAACACAAATGAAAAAGAAAAGATCCTAAAAGGCACCCCAAAAGAAAAGAGAGATTACCTTCAAAAGGAACAGAGGTACTGTAGTTAGACTACCTTTTCATTGGTAACAAAAGAAATCAGAAAGAATGAAATGAGATCTTCTATATGCTGAAAAAAATAGCTATCAACCTAGAATTCTATACCTACAAATATATTTCAAAAACTAGGGCAAAGTAATAACATTTTCAGGCATACAAAAAGAGTTCACTTTCAGAAGACCTTTATGAAAAGAAAGTCTATGATGTACTGCAGGCAGAAATGAAAATGAGAGCCCATATGGAAAATCTAAGATGAAAATAAGAATTAAAAGCACAGAATATAGTAACATATGAACAAATATAACCATTTACTATAAAAAGCAATAATGATGTTTTATAAAAATACAAAGAAAATAGTACTCAAATCAGGAGAATGGAAATGGAGTTAAGGTGTTGTAAGATTTTCATGTTCTTTGAGAGAGAGAGTAAGGGTATTACCTTTAAACTCTTATAAGGTAAACAGGCCTGTTTGACTTTCTAGGATAACAGCTACAAGAATGGCAAGAGAGTATGCAGTATATTTTCAAACTAGTAGAGGAGGGAAATGGAAAGAGGAAAAATAATCCAAAAGAAAACAAGAAGGAAAAGGAAAGAAAAGAAAGAACTGGGAAAAATAATAAAACACAAAATTTGATGTTAGATATTAATTCCAGTGTATCAGTAATTACAGTTAAAATATGAAGATAGGGGCTTCCCTGGTGGCGCAGTGGTTGAGAATCCGCCTGCGGATGCAGGGGACACGGGTTCATGCCCCGGTCCGGGAGGATCCCACATGCCGTGGAGCGGCTGGGCCCGTGAGCCATGGCCGCAAAGCCTGCACGTCTGGAGCCTGTGCTCCACAAAGGGAGAGGCCACAGCAGTGAGAGGCCCACGTACCACCAAAAAAAAAAAAAAAAAAAAAATGAAGATAGCCGAGCTAGAAAGTTTTTTTGTTTGTTTGTTTGTGTTTTTTTGCGGTATGCGGGCCTCTCACTGTTGTGGCCTCTCCCGTTGCGGAGCACAGGCTCCGGACACGCAGGCCTAGCGGCCATGGCTCACAGGCTTAGTTGCTCCGCAGCATGTGGGATCTTCCCGGACCAGGGCACGAACCCGTGTCTCCTGCATTGGCAGGCGGATTCTCAACCACTGAGCCACCAGGGAAGCCCTGTTTGTTATTTTTGTTTGTTTTTTTTGCAGTATGCGGGCCTCTCACTGTTCTGGCCTCTCCCCTTGCAGAGCACAGGCTCCGGACGCGCAGGCTCAGCAGCCATGGCCCACGGGCCCAGCCACTCCGCAGCATTGGGATCCTCCCAGACGGGGGCACAAACCCGTGTCCCCTGCATCAGCAGGCAGACTCTCAACCACTGCGCCACCAGGGAAGCCCCCGATCTAGAATTCTTAGTCAAATTATATGCTCTGTTCAAGAGAAATATATTTTTAAAACATTACTGAAGGTTGAAAGAAAAGAATGACAAAAATGAAAGGTAAGTAAATTTCAATCAAAGGAAAGCTGGTATCACTATAGTAATATGAGATGAAAGAGATATTAGATCATTGATAAAGATAGAAATGGTTGTTTCATAATGTTGAAAGGATCAATTCACTAAGTACATATAAAAATTTTAATTGCTATATATACTGACAGCTTCCAAACATATAAAGCAAAATTTTACAGAAGTAAAAAGAAAAGAAGAAAAATCCACAGAGTGGGATAGATAGTGTCACCTCTCTCTCAGTAGTTAATTAGAGCAAGTGGGCCCATACCCCCCAAAATATCAGTAGAATAAACAGGATTAAAATAACATGATTAACAGACTTGACCTAATGAATACACATAGAAAATGTACCAACAACTGTAGAATATACATTCTTTTCAAGCACAGAGAGAATATTTACAAGATTTGATAATGCTGGCCATAAAAGAAGCCTCAACAAACTTCAAGTTATTGAATAAAAAATACTAGTTTCTCTGACTTCAATGCAATTAAACTAGAAATCAATAACAAAGTTACTTTTAAAAACTTCATATGTTTGGTAATTATAATTGAAATTAGAAAATATCTAGAACTGAATTATAATGAAAATATGTATAAACTATTTTTATGATTATAGTTTTATTATAATGAAAGAATACAAATTAGAACCGGCCAAACAAGAGACATATATATGGCAGAATCTAGAACTGGGAGGCTTACACAGTAGCAAAAATAAATAGAACTGACACTTGCCCTCCACAGTTTGTGGAGCCAATTTCAGGTACTTTTGATACATTTTAATCCATTTCTTAGTTATATCTGGTTTGCCTGAAAGGATTTTGGAGCATCTATACTTCTAATATGCTGTTTATACTCCCTATGCTAAAGTGGTGGTGTAGAAAGTCTTAGAAGGGACAGTGTGTCTTCCACATCCATCTTCTCTCCATCTTCCTTTTCTGAGACTTCCTCTAACCCAGTGACCTCCCTTATTCCCCATGTACCTTTTTCACTGTCTGCCCAGGGTCTTCCATTCATGCTTTTCACTCTTAATCCTCACTGGGTAAGAGCATCATTCAAAATTTACCAAATTTCTATTCTTACTCTGCTCTCAGCTAGCTATCTGCAAGAAAAAGCAATATGGTAAATTCTTAATGCTAGGGTATTATGTCTAATATTGATTCAGTGTTATCCCTCCCCAATATATTTGATTTTTAATAGTTTCTTTAAAATATTTATTTATTTATTTGGCTACACTGGGTCTTAGTTGTGGCACTCTGGATCTCCATTGCTGCGTGTGGGATCTTCGCTGCCGCATACCGGAGCTTTTAGTTGCCAAGTGCGGGATCTTTATTTGTAGCATTCAGCATCTAGTTCCCTGACCAGGAATCGAACCCGGGCCCCCTGCATTGGGAGCACCGAGTCTTAACCAGTGGGCCACCCGGGAAGTCCCCCAAGTATATTTGATTTTGAAAAGAAATTCCTATAAAATCCATGAAGATGATTCTCATATTGCAGAATTTCAGGCCAGAGGGAAAGATACATTTGACAGAGATCCTGATGAGGGAGTGAGCCATGAGCCATGGGGATAAATTTAGGAAAGGGTGTTCCAGGCAGAAGATACAGCAAATACAAAAACCCTGAGGCCGATATGTGCTTTGTATATTCAAGAAACAGTGAAAAAGCCAGTATGACTGGACCAAGGGAGGCAGCAACAGGAGATGAAGTCAAAGAGGTAGCTGGATTCCTCTGAGTCAGCCTAAGGGGGGCAAGGTAGAAACAGGAAGACCACTTAGGCAGCTCTCAACATAATCTAAGCAAGAGACAATAGTGACTTGGAGCATCAGTGGAGACTGGGAGAAATCAGATTTTGAATAAATTTTGAAGGTAGAGTCAAAAGGATTTGCTGACAGTTTAGACACAGAGTGAGAAAAATCTCAATGACACGCCATGGTTTCTGAGCAACTGCAATGATGGGGAAGACTGGAAGGAACAGATCTGGAGGGAAAGATCAGGAGCTGTTTTGTAGATAAATAGTCTGAGAAGCCTATTGGGCAACCATATGGAGATGTCAAGTAAGCAGTATGTTATAAGTATGTGTCTGGAAAAGAGGCCTGGCCTAGAGATACAAATTTGAAAACCATCAACAAATGGATGATTATTGAAAACCATGAGACTGGATGAGATCATCAAGGACGTGAGTGTAGATAAAAAGGACAAGAGGTCAAAGGAGTGGTTCTGAGGCAGCAGAAAAGGAGACCGAGAAGGAGAAATAAATGAGGTAGGAAGAAAACTACCAGGAACTCGGAAGCAGGGGAGTGTAGTGTCCCAAAAGCAAAGAAAGCCCTTCAAGGTGAGATCAGCTGTGTCAAATACTGCTGACAGGCCAAGTAAGATGAAAATGGGATTGGGCTGTTGAATTTAGCCATGTGGAAGGCACAGGCAACCTTGACCAGAGCAGTTTCATTGGGTTCATGGAGTTCTTACCAAGACAGTAGATTTTTCTTGAATGAAGGTCTTATCATTCTCTATATGCCTTTAGGACAATTCCCAGTTTGTTTTTTTAAGAATTTTCACCATTCATCATTATTTCCCTGGAGAGAGTTTATGCAAAGCTCTGCACACTGCCTTTGCAGAAGTGACCCCCTTTCTCCTTCCCTTTTAGGAAAACCTTCTCAAAAGTTGTCAGTGTTCAATTCCTGACTCCTTTTCCCTACCCCAAATTCTTTCCTGGACCAATCCAATCAGGCTTTGTGAGACATCTCCTACTGAACCCAGTGAAATTGCTCTTGTATACATAAACTATTAAAGCTGTTCTTAGGAAGTTGATAGCCTTAAATGCTTATTTACAAAAGAAAATTAGTGTGCTAAGCATCCATCTTAAGACATTGGAATAATAATAGCTAACTATACCCCAAATGGTCAAATTCGTGACCATTTTATATAGGATAGGACAGGCCAGAAACACTGGTCTTCTCTTAAGGGATTTAAGATTGTCAAATTTTAGCACTACAGTGAAATTATTTAAGATATTCCTTATGTTCATAACATGTGAGGCTATTTTGTTTGTCATGATGGCAAAAAAAATGTTTTTAAAGGGAAAGTATTTCAAACTGTGCTCATTCAAAGTAAGCTATCAGTTTACACTGAATAGTTTGGCCAACCTAAAAAGTACCATATGACAAGGGGGAAATGTGATTACTTTAGACAACTATGATATGTTTTATTAAGTTTTTCATTTCTGTTGACTATTGAGTTTGTAGTTCTAGCAAAGGTATAATTCTGGAAAAAACTAGTAATCAAGAAGTCGTTTGGGCTTCCCTGGTGGCACAGTGGTTAAGAATTCACCTTCCAGGGCTTCCCTGGTGGCTCAGTGGTTGAGAATCCGCCTGCCGATGCAGGGGACACGAGTTGGTGCCCCCGTCCGGGAAGATCCCACATGCCGCGGAGCGGCTGGGCCCATGAGCCATGGCCGCTGAGCCTGCGCGTCCGGAGCCTGTGCTCCGCAACGGGAGAGGCCGCAACAGTGAGAGGTCCGCCTACCACAAAGGAAAAAAAAAAGAATCCACCTTCCAACGCAGGGGACACGGATTCGATCCCTTTTCCGGGAAGATCCCCCATGCCGCGGATCAACTAAGCCCGTGCACCACAACTACTGAGCCTGCGATTCCAAACTTAAACTGGAATTGCAATGAAGTGGACAAACTCTTTAAAATTATATACCTATTATATTACATGATATTACCATTAGATAAATGCGATCTGTAGTCAAATTTTTCCCTCCAAAAACAAAATCCAAACACAAATGTCTTTACTGGCAATACAACTTGAGAAACATCACTGAAGACGGAAAAGGAAAAGGAGAGATATACCTGCACCAGCAACCTCTCTCACACTCACAGTCCTCCCCCTCATCCATATAGTCTCCATTCTCAGTCACACACAAGTGTCTTCAGCTCACATGCCAACCTATCTTTCTCTTCCCAGGCAAAGTTCAGTAGTCCTGATCTCCTCAGTGGCAGCCTATATTCCACTTGCCGTAAGTATGACTGTCTGTGGCTCTAGGTGAGCCAAGAGGAAACTTGCTCTCATTTCATCTGGAAAATTGGGTGCATAGAAATATCCAACATTTGACAATTGCTCCTCAGGACTCCCCACATGCAGACATGACATCATTGGGTGTCACAGATCTTTCCTTTTACATAAATGCACTTAGTGGGAGCCTCTTACCCTCTTTTTCAGGCATAGTCTCCCAGACTTGATGATCTGGAGGTGCTATTGGGATGAGCTCCCAGGCAGAACCCAAGAGATCCAAGTGACATTCCCTTATTCTCAGTTCTAGGCTATTTATCTATTTCCCTTTCTGCCCACAGAAAATAAGAGCCTACAGTGTCAGTAAAATGGCCCTGCTGGGACTCACTCAGACTCTGGCAGTGGAGCTGGCACCAAAGAACATCTGGGTGAACTGCCTGGTGCCAGGAATCATCAACACAGACTGCAGTCAAATGGTGAGGGCCAAAGGCAGCTCCTGGACCCTCCCACACTGTCCCATTGCTGTCTTCCCCAGGCAAGACCTTAGCCAAAGAGACCCATGCTTATAAATGTGAAGTTCTGTCCTCAAGCCCAACACACCCAGATTCTGGTCTGCAGCTTTGAGACTTGGCAACTTCTGCCCACCATACAGGAGAATGGGTTTCAATTTCAGGGTTTTGATTCTTTAAGGGAGGGGCAGGGAATGTTCCCCCACCTGCCTTAACTCTGAGCCGGGTCATGCTTCCACAAGGGCACGTGCATGGTGGGTCTCCCAATGTAACTGCATCTGTCTGAGTAACAATGACCTATTATTGTTCTTTGCTTTAGCTCTCCGAGGACCCAACTCTGTGGAACTGTTTGGAAAGATTCCATGGAATACAGAGGTATGTTGTGATGAGGCAGTATCCATCCGGATCTGGATTAAGGTGACCTTAGAAGCTTTGTGATGGATAAAAAATCACATGCCATCACTCTTCAGGCTGTTACCCATTCCTCTTTCTGAGATCTGATCACCCGCCTGGCTCTGGGACGAGTAAAAGTCCCTGCAGAGCCCATATATCTCCATTTGCAGCCCTCCACTCATCCCCATGAGGGTCTTGACTTCACAGCATCCCACAGGAACCCAGAGCTCATGGGGAGGTGTCACCACTCTCAGCCCCACCTCTTCTTTCTGTGCAGAGTGGGGTGGCCTGAGGACTGTGCAGAACTGGTGTCCTTCCTGTGCTCTTCAGATGCCAGCTACATCACTGGCAAGAACATCATGCTGCCCAGCTTCTCCCCCACCTCTGAGGGGTATGAGCTCAGAGCTCAGGCTTGCCTCTTGATGTGAAGGCCCCGTGTGGTTCTGGGCCACCGCGTTGGAAAACCTCTATTAATGACGAGCCTGTGCTCCAAACACACACTTTGAGTTCAGAATCACCAGAGTGTAAAATAGTAAAGAAAAGAAAGTTTACAATATAAAACTGTCATTAAGTATTTTCATTTTTCTTCACCCCTTTCCCACCTTAGTTATTAGGAACCATGGCCTAACAAGAGCATAGTTACCAGGAGATCAGCATTCTCAGGGATGAAGTCTGGGCCACCCCATTAGGTGAGCAGCCTAGAACAGAGGACATGCTGACCAAGGGTGAAGGGAATCTAGAAGGGGTATGGCCTGAGCCCATTTGCAGCTGTGGGCAGTTCCTGGCACACTGACAGTTTCTCAAGTACCTGTACATCCCTAGCACAATGGGAGATTGCTTGGTTGTACACAGATAACAAGCCAGAAGTACAGAGGAGTTAACACCAGCAGAGGTCACCCTCACCAACAGAGGATGGGAGTTGGTGGATCAATGCCAGCCTCCCCACTTGGATTTTCAGAGAGTGCCAGGCAAGAATGAGGCCCTGTTACAGTGATGATAATTTGCACATTAATGTTGACTATTTTCCCTCCAGGGTCTCACTTTCCCCACTTCTGTTTCTTCACCTGGTACATAGTTACATAGGCATTGTTTTTTATAATACTTCATTAAGCTCTACGCTTATATTTTACATACTTTTTTGTACATATATCATGTTTCTCAATTAAATGTTAAAAATATAATAGGTGTAAGTAGGACTTTGGCTTTGAGTCATTTTAATACAAATAAAAGGTTTCATCATTTGAAAAATAACAAATAAATGACACATAAGTTGGAAGGGAGTAAAGAGAGAGTATTTTAGGTTTTCATATTTATGTATCAGTCAAGATCCTAGGAAGAAACAGACAAACTCTTAAACTGAGTGATTTGAGAACGTATAATAAAAGTACCATTTACAAAGGTGTGGTCAGGGTTTAAGGAAACCACCGGTTGGGTAGGGCAGTGGGGGCGCAGCACTTCTTCTAGGCCGAAAGGAAAAAAGGAGGGAGCAGATGCAGGGACCGAAAAGGGTAGCTGTAAGGAGTAGGCCAACGGACAGGAGCCCTGGACTTAGGTAAACCCAGCCCACACACTGTGACCTAGCAGAGATGGAGTTGGGGGAATAAATATCCAACCAGAGGCCAGAGGGAGCCTGTTGATCAGCCTGTACAGGTCAGTCTCCTAGAGCACAGAGCAGAGAAGGAAAGGGGGGAATGTGGTTATGGAAGGATAAACAAGATGTCCAACTGGACTAGGAGGATGGTCAAGTTATTAATCTTAGATTTTGACAGTTAAGCTAATGTGTTGTAATTTCTACAGTAACCACTAAGTGAAACAAAAGATATAGAGCTACAAATAAACAAAGAAAACTAAAACGATTTAAAAAATCAATCCAAAAGAAATCAAGAAAGAAGACAAAAAGGGGACTTCCCTGGTGGTCCAGTGAGTAAGACTCCACACTCCCAGTGCAGGGGGCCCAGTTTTGATCCCTGGTCGGGGAACTAGGTCTCACATGCATGCCACAACTAAGAGGAGTTCATGTGCCACAACTAAGAGTCTGCATGCCGCAACTAAGAGTCCACATACCTCAACAAAGATCCTGTGTACTGCAACTAAGACCTGGCACAGCCAAAACAAATAAATACATAATAAATCAATACATATAAATATTTTTTAAAAGAGCAAAAGAAATAGCAAACACATAGGATAAGTGGAAAATACAAAATAAGAGGATGGATGTAAACCCAAATATATATGTGAGTGTAAATGGACTGAATGCTCTACTTAAAAGAAAAAGAATATCAAACTGGATAAGGAAGGAAAGAAGGAATCCAACCATATAAACACATATGAGACTTTAAAAATAAAATCTGAGGTATACAAGAAGGTTGAAAGTAAAGGCAGGAAAAAGGTATCACACTGTGTTGAGGGTCCCCAAGACCACCCTCAGGCTCAATGATTTACTAAAAAGATTCACAGGACTCAGAAAAGCTGTTATACTTATGGTTATAGTTTATTACAGTGGAAGGGTATAGATTAAAATCAGCAAAGTGAAAAGGCACATGGGATGAAGTCCAAGAGCAACCAGGTATAAGCTTCAAGGTGTCCCCTCTCAGTGCAGTCGTATGGGGTCATGCTTAGTTCTAGCGTCAATATTGAATATGTGCAAAGTGTTGTCAACTAGGGAAGCTCACCCAAGCCTTGGTGTCCAGAGTTTTTATTGGGAGTCAGTCATAAAACACTCACATGACTGATCTTAGCTACCCAGCCTCCAACCCACCCCCACCAGAGGTCAAACTAACACAGTGTATCCAAAACCTCAGGCATGCAGAAAGACTCTTATCAGGAAGCATATTCCAAGTACTCAGAGATTATCCTCCAAGATGCAGTCATGTGAGATGATGATGTGTTAATTAACTCTACAGTGGTAATCACTTCACAATGTATATGTATATCAAGCCGTCATGTTTATACTTTAAATATATACAATTTTATTTGTCAATTATACCTCAATATAGCATGTGAAAATACACAGGACCAAAGCTCACAGCACAGAGAGGTAAGCAGGACACCATTAAATCCTGGCCCTTTACATTTATTGGTAAAGCTCCTTATTACTAGTAATAGTAATATCCTAGTACAGAAGAAGAGCAGGCGGATCAAATGTGTTGATAATTCAGGCAGCCACTAATAGGTTTACAACTCAGCACCTGCCAGAGCCAGGTTCACATTGGCCAGGCCCAGCCTAGCTCAGGCTTCAGGGACCCGCCCTCACTCTGAGGACAAGGACCAGCAAAGATCTTCTGTATCAGTCATTCCAGAGGAGCAAGTCCAGGCCAACACACACAAGGGCAAACCAAATCAAAAAGGATATTGAGGACTAAGAGAATTAACCCCAGCTTGGCTCAAGCACAGGGAATCATAACCAGGCCTGTGTGCAAGGCCAGGGAGCTAAGAGTTACTACCTTTAAACCAGAATTCTCTGTGTCTGCCACTGACCACAGGTCTTCATATACTATGGCCTCTCTGTGCCACAGCAGAATTCCAGAGGATTAGGATTTCTGGAGCCATTTCCATCTGCAGGCAGAAGTGGTGATCTCTTCTTGCCTTTGGCTCAGTCTGACCTCTGAATCTGGCTTTTCTTCAAATCTGATTCAGAGGTGGCTACTCAGACGTCCTTACCCTTCTCCATTCATTCAGCTAAACAAACATGAAACAACTACTAATGTGGTGGCCATGGTATCACGCTGTGCCTTAGGTCTCGAATGTTGATGTGCCGTCGGTACACAGGTGGCCATTAAGGTTTAAAAAATCAAGAATACATACGCTGTAACGGAGAGGGAGGTCTGCAAGGTCCTCTGAAAACTGTTAGTAGTTGCAATAACCACGGGGACTGAAGCATCTGCATGAATATAACAGGGACTGGTGTGGTGCTGAACACCCATTTCCTCTTCCACAGATGTGGAAAGGCTGCAGCTTCAGCCTCCCTGACAACTATATTGAAGCTATGTCATAATTTCTGCCTGTGCCTGTCCCCTAAAATGTCCCACAAGAACCTTGGCTCACCCTCTCTCTCCAGTTTGTATGGTTGGAAGTGAAGGATTTTGAAATGATGGAGTTGCCAGATAGAAACAGCCAGACTGCCTGAGTTTCTACTTGAAGAAAAGTTGCCCAGGAGTGCCACAGACCCTGCATTGGACTGTGACACAAGCAAGAAATTCGTACTGGGTTAAGCCACTGAGATTTGGGGATTGCTTATTATCTAACACAGCCTAGCTTACCATAAGCAAGTGTGGAGGAGGAGGGTCAGGCAGCCACTTTTCCCCACCACTAGTAGTGACCTCGAGCATAGGCTCCTTGAAGCCCAGAAAAAGGAAGGAATTGGACTCCCTAGGCAGGTCTTAGTTGGGGGCAGGAGTCTCCTAATGGCCTCTCATCTCCCTGGTGACAGTCACTAGGATGGCCATGACTTCTCCTTCTGGCAGAATCCCTCCTACTCACAAGGGCTATGGCCTCCCCAGTTGACTTCCCAGGTGGTACCACCTGCCACTAACTTCAGGAGAAAGAACAGCTTTAGGTGAGAAGCACATGCAGAGACTCAGATGCCATAATACTACAGCGGACAGCTAGCTATCCACCAGGGCACTAGAGCTGGGAGCCTATTTCCAGAGACCATCCAGGATGAGTTAAGTACATGTAGATTTCTTTATTCCTCCTATTTAGAGCTTGCCCTGATCCTTCCTAGCTCCATCCTAGCTATCCTGTGGCTTCCTGCCCTGAAGGAATTCAAGCTATAAGCAGATTCTTGGATGCCCTTCTCCACCCCTGGACACCTGCCTCGTTTTTTCACTTCAGTGATGTTGTTTACCAATGGCATATAAACTTTCTAAGCCTAAGGCAGTGTGGGGTCATTTGGCCATCACATAGGTCTACAGGATAAATTTCTGTTGAATCATTAGGGATAATTGAGAGGGCTTGGATTAGAGGCACACCCTTAGCATCTCCAAATCAGATGTGAAGAGAAACCAGTGGCCACACTAATCCTAAAACAGAAAGAGGACAGCTGATCCCACAGCAGGAGGAGGGGTTCCACAGACAGCTGCAGAGTCATGAAGTGCTGGCATAAAACTTAAAAGGAAGAACTCTTCCTTTCCCCAGCCCCACACACTGTTCAGTTATGTTTCCTGTGTCTGAGGCAAAATGCTGGAGATGCACAATCATTAACCTTCCCCCAGGGCCTCTGAGGAATTGATACTCTCCCGGAATGCATCACATTCCCAGGGAGACAAAGAGAGCCATAACCTGAGGGCACTGACCAAATCTAGTAATTTCCTGGCAAATCTAACCCTGGTTACCAGGAATGTAACAGGATTTAACAACGGAGTGATTCCTCCCTTTGTGAATTATTGTTATAACAGTCAAAGGATATTAACCTGAATGAGGGCCTGGATTCAGACTCTGTAGGCAAATGGTGTCCCATCAGCCTTCTCTGATATACCCACTGCAATATGATATTGTACTTGGTTCTTGGATGCTCTCAGGCACCCAAACAAACCCAAACATATCTCTCTGCTGCTACACATTTACACAGAAGCAGGACCCCTGAGAGGAAGGAGGCTGAGTCCCTTTGACAGCCAAGTTTCCTACAGTATCTCTGAGGAGCTGGGGTTTCCCTGACCAAGACCAGATGGCAGGACCACTGGTGTGGCCCCTGAGAGAGAATCATGGAGGGAGAGAAGGAGGCCGTCGCGGTGGAAAGAGGACTCACTGATGCCAGAAACTGCCCTGACCCTGTCAGCCCCAAATCAGGTTTATGCCCCACTAGAAGGGCTCAGGGCTGCTCTGAGTGGTAACATGGGAAGGCTGTGTCAGTCACTACGTAGTACCCTTTGACTGCGTGTAACCCAGGGGAGAGGGCATTATCCCTCCACACCACTCAACACACACATACACACGCACACCTTTTATACCCACACATAACCCACCAGGAGGTGGCTCCTCTTACTGGGAAGGCTGGGGTGGTGAGTGGTGGCTGGAGAAGTTGCCAGGTGAAGACACACAAATGGATTCTTTACCAGGCTGCATTGTCTGAAGTTTTAGAATTTAATTGACATATGATTTGAAGCCCCAAAGGCAGGAACAAAATATTAACCCTCTCCCCTCTTCTTTTCCTGATTTCTCGATATTCTTAAATAGCATTCAATCATTTTTAAAACAAAAAATGTAAAGAATAAAATTCAAATGGCTTATAATACCACATCTCAGACATTTGCAATTAGCCATTTATAAATGAAAGCAATATGATACATGGATATGATAAGTCAAATATTACAGAAAGGTATGCATTTTTCTTTAAAAAAAACTTGCCGATTTCATTCCTGAAAGGCAACCACTCCGAACAGTGATGCCAGTTGGGTGGCCAGTAATCCAGCTCTAAAACCCTGTCTCATCATCTGTTTTCTTAGACCACTCCTGGGTACCCACTATCCTTGCTTGGGTTTCCCAGGAAGCAGACTCTGAGATGGAGATTAACATGTAGTAGGATTTTTAGGAGGAGAAGGAAGCAGGGTTGGGCGAAGGATGAAGTCTAGCTGAATGCAGTCTCAAGGGAACGTCTCAGTCAGTCCTGTGGGGAGCTCTGAAGATGAGATGACCCTTCAGAGCTCTCCTGAGCTGGGGTGAGAGGGCTGGGCTCCATTCCACTCATTCATCCATCACTGGATGTGGGCTGCTGGAAGAAGGGTGCTCTTCAGCTAAAGAAATCCCTAAAGGGGTTGACAGTTGAGGGCTTTCTCCCAGCAGCTGAGATAATAAATCTTCTAATCCTGAAGGGTAATTCGGGCAGCAAATATAAGCAACCACCACATAACCCAAGCTCTGAAGCTAAATATACCTGTTGTATAAACCCTCAGGTAACCTTGTCAACAGAAAAATGTCCCTGGGGATTATGTGCTCTGTCCTCTGCTCATTCCCAAGAACAGGGAACCCTGACTCAAGAGAACCTGTGCCCCCACCAGAGGCAGAACCTGATATTATAATAATTTCTTTATGGCTCAGTCACATGGCTGTTGGCAGGAGGCCTCAGTTCCCCACCACATGGGCCTCTCCTTAGGGCTACTTGAGTATCCTCTCAACATGGCAGCTGGCTTCCCCCCAGAGCAGGTAGTCCCAGATAACAAGAAAGAGGAGAAAGACTCAACACCATTCCAGTCCTAATCTCAGACACTACAAACCACCACTTCTGCCTCACTCTATGCTTTGAAAGCAAGTCACTAAGTACCTCCTACACTTAAGGTGTGGAGGATTAGTCTTCACCTTTTGAAGAATAGTATCAAATAATTGTGGATGTATTTTTAAACCACGACATATATACAGAAGGAAATTTCCCAAATCAACAATGATAGATACTTCTGAGAAAGGGAATAGACTAGAGGAGTCAAGTAAAAAGAAGTTTTTTGTTTTCCCTCTGTTTTTTTTTTTCTTTCTTTTTTTTTTTTTTTTTTGTGGTACGCGGGCCTCTCACTGTTGTGGCCTCTCCCGTTGCAGCGCACAGGCTCCAGACACACAGGCTCAGCGGCCATGGCTCACGGGCCCAGCCGCTCCACGGCATGTGGGATCTTCCCGGACTGGGGCACGAACCCGTGTCCCCTGCGTCGGCAGGTGGACTCTCAACCACTGCGCCACCAGGGAAGCCCCCCTCTCTTTTTTAATAAGGGTGAATTCTTGGGGAACTTCCTAGCAGTCCAGTGCTTAGGACTCCACGATTTCACTGCCATGGGCCCTGGTTTGATCCCTGGTCGGGGAACCGAGATCCCACAAGCTACATGGCGTGGCCAAAAAAAAAGTGTATTCTTGTCATACTCTTGTAATTAAAAAATAAATATTATTGACTATTACACATATGGCAAGCAGTGAAACTGGTGGGAAGCCAGAAGCTCCCCTAAGGGGCAGACTGTGACTTACTGTCCGTCTCTGCCATGGTTTCTCCTGCCTGAGCCCACCCAATAGACATAAGGGAACAAGCAAGAAAATGATTATTGCTAAGAGCTTCTCAGAGGAGTCATCATTTTCTTAGCACACAAACAAGGAGTCAGATGACTGCACTTTACTGAGAAGTGAAAGGTTGGGAAAAAACATTAGAACCATTAGTCGGTTTCTTCCATCCCCATTCTTCATCCACTATTTCATTTAATGTGGAAATCATCCTATTAGTTTTGATGGCTTGATTACAGGCTTTGGATGGGGCACACATAACCCAGGGAAAGTGCCCAAGAGAGCTGAGCTGGGGGATTCTACACCCTTGTGGCCCCCCTCAATCTGGGCCCTTGGGCCCATTCCCGTTCCTGTATCCCACGTAGATGCCCATTCTTCAACAGCTAGGGCCAGTGCCAGCATCTGCATGCAGTTAGGGGACCCCTGTGGGAGGACTGGTCCACACCCAAGCAGAGAAATCACACAGTGGCTAGTTAGGGCCTATCCCTTGGGAACTGATGGCCTATCAAGAATTTTCTCTCTCCTGGGAGGCAAGATGTGTCTACCCTTCCTGGGCCTTTGCTGACCCCTTCAGGCGAGGGAAGGAACTTCAGCTGTGTCCACACAAGCACAACACTCCGATCTCTCCAGGCCCCCTGCATCTCACTTACCTGATCCTTTGCGTAGGAGAGACAGCCAGAGACCCCAGGCTCTGTCCCACGTGCAGGAAACCCTGCCCATCAGGGCAGCAAGCAGGGACAAATAGGACCTTCTCCCCTTCTCCTCCTATAGAGGAAAGTACTTTGTAAATGTGGCCTATCCCACTCACTTTACAGACTAAGAACCACCCTGTGGGTCCTAAAGGTGTTGCTAGAGACACCCAAGGTTCAACCACTAGCTATCTCTAGTCTACATTCAAGTCTTGTATTTGTCTTTTTCGTGTGTGACTCTCCCTTTTGGAGGAAATCATACACTGGAGAACTCCCGGTTTGGAAGAATTTTTGGATTTGAATTTGGAATTTTTGAATTTTGCAGTATCCAACAATGGATACTGCAGTGGATACCACCTCTGGCTTGAAGAGTCTCAGAAAGGGAGCTCTGGGGCACCCAGAGAGTGGCTACAAGAAAAGGGCCACCCATGCGAAGTGGGATGCAGGTATCCCTCTTGAACTGGAAGGGCACAAACCGGTGTAGTAAATACCTGCGCCTTCCTCTGAGCCCTCCATCTCCATGTCCTGCTGATGCTTTCCACCAGCCGATCCCAACCAGAAGATGAAGGCATCAGAGTATGTTGAGAATGTCCATATGCGCCAGCCTCCCTGGCTGGCAGTGCATGGGTGGAAAGTGGGTCTGAAGGGGCAAAAAGAAGACAACTAATGCAGGAGCCAACAGAGGAAAAGGACAAAGAGCTAAGCTGCTTTTCCATCTGCCTCTATTAATGACATGAACAGATTGAGAAAACAATATATAATGATTCAGAAGCACACCTGGGGAAGGCAGTGGTTTGTGATGTGCAAGGCTATACACCAGAATTTTGATTATAATTGGTCTACTCAGTTTTTTTTTTTTTTTTTTTTGTGCGTTACTTGGGCCTCTCACTGTTGTGGCCTCTCCCGTTGCAGAGCACAGGCTCCGGACGCGCAGGCTCAGCGGCCACGGCTCACGGGCCCAGCCGCTCCGCGGCATGTGGGATCTTCCTGGACCGGGGCACGAACCCATGTCCCCTGCATCGTCAGGCAGACTCGCAACCACTGCGCCACCAGGGAAGCCCCTCCTTGTTTGTTTTTAAAGCCCAAGTTAATAACTCCTTCAAAATAAATCTCAAAACTGAGTAGACCGGGCTTCCCTGGTGGCGCAGTGGTTGCGAGTCTGCCTGACGATGCAGGGGACATGGGTTCGTGCCCCGGTCCAGGAAGATCCCACATGCCGCGGAGCGGCTGGGCCCGTGAGCCGTGGCCGCTGAGCCTGCGCGTCCGGAGCCTGTGCTCTGCAACGGGAGAGGCCACAACAGTGAGAGGCCCAAGTAACGCACAAAAAAAAAAAAAAGAAAGAAAGAAAAGAAAAGAAAATGGGAAAAACTCTTCTAAGTCATGAAACACGGTACTGGTGGATTTGTGTGAATATGGAATAAGGGAGCAGGTGTCTATGGCAGGAAGGCTTGAGCAAGGACACCGGAGAAGCTTGATGAGAAAGACAAATGTCTTTAAACCTTAGAGGAGATGCAGAAGATTTAGTAGGACAGGTCCTCTTGGCAGATGGTTATTCTTCCTCTTGGTCAGATGACCTGCCTATTTTGGGGTTAATCATTTCTATTTTATTCATTTCAATATGAGGACTGCTGGTGATAGATCAAGATGATCGAGACCTCAGTCATCCGTCTGATCTACTACAAAAGCTGGAAACTTTCTCTGCATCCTTTTTTAATCTCATAAAATCCTAAACTTCATCTCCCCTAAATTATATCTGTATTTCATCTTTTATGGAATCTTTTGGGTGTCCATAAACAAGTCATTCATAAAAAGATAGTTTTAGAACACTTTCTTATCTCAGGTGGGTAAACCGAGGTCTTTTTTGCATTGATTTTTTTTTTTTTTCTTTTTTGGCGCGCGGGCTCAGCAGTTGTGGCTCATGAACTTAGTTGCACCGTGGCATGTGGAATCTTCCCGGACCAGGGCTCAAACCCGTGTCCCCTGCACTGGCAGGCGGATTCTTAACCACTGAGCCACCAGGGAAGTCCTGCATTGATTTTAATAAAAACTGAAGGTATGAACCTATCAGTGTCTGATATGGATGAATTCATCAGCCACTTTTCACAAAGTGGACACTGAAGAGAAAACTTGGGGTGATTGGCAGCAATTTTAACATCTGGGTATGAAGTCAAGTTCCCTTTAATTGGAGCTCTCGGGTGAGCTGGGTTTTTGTCTCTTTGCTCAGCACCTCTGAAGGGGACAGTTAAGAAAACTGTCCCCTTCAGACAGTTTAGTTTGAGTTTATTGCTATTAATTGCTTCTTCCCATTCCTGCAGTCCAAGAATCTAATGAGGCGAAACTAATAGGAAAATGTTTGCTGTGGTTCCACACACTTTGTTAGGTAGAAAAATCGTCAACACAATTTTCTACTCATTTGCTCACAAATGTGAGCCAATTCAGGGGTAGACTAGAAAGGACCATTAAATATGAGGTCAGGAGTTTGGTATTCTAATTCCACTGTTTTACTAACTAGCTGTGTGTGCTCAGGTAAAATTTACTTAATTCTCTGTGTCTGTTTCCTATAACTTTCCAGCAGAATGATTAGACCTAACAATCAATCTACATTCAAGAAACTAAAATGCCAGGTCCTAAGAGCAAGGGAGAGGGGTGTGGTAGCCGAGGCTGGCCATGAGGACAGGGGCCAGAGCACACAGGACCCCAGAGACCTGGTTAAGGATTTTACTCTTTATTCTAAGATCATTAAGAGGCCCCTGAAGTGTTTCAAGCAGGGGCTGACATGACTAGATATTGGCTTGAAAAGATCATTCTGGTTCCATTTTGGGAAACGTATCAGAACCCCCTATATGACATTTAAAGTTCATTATGTCAAAACATGCTCACCTTACCTATATTCCCATGCTATGGTATAATGAAGAATTCGTCTGGTCTTTGTCCCAGGTTCCTGGCACAGAGCTTCTAAAACCCTTGGAATTCCCCAAGTGATATTGTTCTTCCTGAACCCCTGGACCATACCTGAGTTTATATTAGTAAGATAATCAGGGGGTCTCCTAAATGACTCAGGGGGTCTCCAGGATGGGGGCTGGTCACCCGAAAGACCAACCACCTGATTAGAAGGTTAGGTCTTTAAATGATGTGCGACCAGCCCAGCCCTACTCCCCGGGTGGGGAGCAGGACTGGCGACTGCATTCAGTCACCTGGTCAACGATTTAATCAGTCATATCTATGTAATGAAGCCCCAATAAAAGCTGAACACTGAAGCTCAGGGGAGCATCCTGGTTGGTGAACACATCAATGTACCAGGAGGGTGACCTGTCCTGATTCCCCTGGAGACGGCAGGGAAACTCTACGTTCGGGGGCCTCCCAGACCTTGCCCCATGTGTCTTTCATTTGGCTGGTCCTGATCCGTATCCTTTATAATAAAATTGTAAACAGATAGTGCTTTCCTGAGTTCCATGAGTCATTCCAGAGAACTAACAAAACTGAGGGGGCCATGGGAACCTCCTGGATTTGTAGCCTGTTGGTCAAAAGTGTGGGTGAGCTGGGAACCCCCGAAGTATGCCTGGCATCTGAAGTGGGGGCAGTCTTCTGGAGGATTGAGTTCCCACCTGGTGTGGTCTGCAGTAACTCCAAGGGGTTAGTATCAGAATTGGATTGCAGTATACCAGGTGGTGTCAGACCAGTGCGGGTTGAAACAGAATCCAAGCTATTTTGTTTTAGTCATTCTGAATCAGTTTCAAGTCAAAAACCCTTTTGTCAAAAGGAGTTTATGGGCTTCCCTGGTGGCGCAGTGGTTGAGAGTCCGCCTGCCGACGCAGGGGATGTGGGTTCGTGCCCCGATCCAGGAAGATCCCACGTGCCGCGGAGCGGCTGGGCCCATGAGCCATAGCCGCTGAGCCTGCGCGTTCGGAGATTGTACTCCGCAACGTGAGAGGCCCGCATAACGCAAAAAAAAAAAAAGGACTTTTTAAAAAAAAGTGTCCCAAAATTAAGAAACGGACATATTTGTCTGCATTTGAGAAAAACCACTGGCTTCTGGCAGCTCAAAATTCAGACCTGGTTACCTGGTGGCTCCCCTGGAGGCTCAATGCCATTCATGCTTGGTGGTTATTAGCCCTAATGTAACTTGGGGGTGAAATCTTGCTTTTCCATTACTGGCCATACTGCAGCCCCTTGTCATTTGCTTCTGAGATGTGTTACTTTCACCGGGCCGGGGAGTCTGCATGCCTGTCATCTCAGGCCATCCTGTGTGGGCTTCCTTTCCAACAAACAATGCAGACTAGATATTTTGGTGACCTTTGAAATGAAACTGCAATCTTTCATAGTTCTTTAAACTAGCTGCTCACATAAGCATTGTTTGCCAACTCTAAAACCCTCCATTTTCATACCCTTTCTGGACCAGCACACTCCTTAATTTCCCTGCTAACAGATTAATAAATGTTGACCTATGCTTGCAATCAATCTAAGAAATTTTGTCGAATATCTTCTAGAAATGACTACAGTAAAACTTCAGGTTAGCAGTGGGCAGGAGAAAAAAGTCTCTTCCAGAATGCTGTCTTAACACGGCCTATTTCAGTCCAGATAGATCACAGGTTACACATTCAATATGCCCAAGCAAAGCACATGAGTTAGAACGATACTGGTATTTATGATTAATACATCATTCAACAAATTCTGCCATTAAAGATTTTTGGGGGCTTCCCTGATGGCGCAGTGGTTGAGAGTCCGCCTGCCGATGCAGGGGACGCGAGTTCGTGCCCCGGTCCGGTAAGATCCCACATGCCGCGGAGCGGCTGGGCCTGTGAGCCATGGCCGCTGAGCCTGCGCGTCCGGAGCCTGTGCTCCGCAGCAGGAGAGGCTACAACAGTGAGAGGCCCGCGCAGCGCAAAAAAAAAAAAAAAAAAAAAAAAGTTTTTTTGGCCTTTTTAATCATTTGTATTATAAATGATATTATTTCCATAACTAGAAGTAAAATCCCATTACAAATGATTCTCAATAATAACTCTCTTCAAAGGCATCCACAGCGGCAATGCTTCTGATCACAGTAGTAGCGTAGTAATAATTGTCCGGAAGGAAAATCCCCCATTGTCTATTGTCTTTATCATAGATAGAGCTGGAAGAACTCCACCAACCTCAGAGCAATTCCGTTTTTTTTTTTTTTCCTGCATCTCCCTTTATAGTAAATGCCTTTTTTTACCACTTTTCTCTCCCCATTTCCACCCTGGACATTCTAATCATTCCTCCCAGAAAAACACTTAAAGAATAAATTTTTTTAATGAGGGGAAGTTGAAAAAAGAAAAAGAAAGGGTTGACTGGCATTTTCCTCCTTGTTCTATGGAGTGCAGAGCTCTTGATATTTCAGTCTCTAGGCCTCATTCTGATTCATCGCCAGGTTCAACATACTTGTCACTACTGTCATCAGCCTAAGGGTGGCTTTGAAAGAACCACATAGAATCACAGGGTAGAGAAAGAGATAGTGGATCCTGCCCTCAGCTTCCTGTGCCACCTTCTTTATTTCATGCCACCAACACAAAGCTTAATTACAGGTTCCTACCCTTAGTCAACCTTATCAAGATTTCTAGGGGATCATTAGAAATATGTCATTACTAATTGTGTTCCTGAGTATACTAGACAAGAATAATATTCTCTATTGCAGAGCAGAAGGCATATTATATATACATATAGTTATATGTGTGTGTGTATATCTATATATAGATACACAAACATACCCACAGACATACTGGTTATATATTTTGGCTCTTTTTTATTTGCATGTGATTTCTATACCTTCTCACATAATTTTTCACTTTTTTCAAAATATTTTCCCTTACGGACAGTATTCAGAGAGATTTTCAGGTAGTAGTTACCAGAAAAAAGAAAGTCAGAGTGCTTTAGAAAGTATTTATGGGGTCTTCCCTGGTGGCACAGTGGTTGAGAGTCCGCCTGCCGATGCAGGGGACACGGGTTCGTGCCCTGGTCCGGGAAGATCCCACATGCCGCGGAGCGGCTGGGCCCGTGAGCCATGGCCGCTGAGCCTGCGCGTCCGGAGCCTGTGCTCCGCAACGGGAGAGGCCACGACAGTGAGAGGCCCGCGTACCACACACACACACAAAAAGTATTTATGTTTTCATCAAAAATAAATGTTTTTTAAATACAACTGGTCCTTGTCATCATATAAATGTAGTCATATTAAACCCAGTAATGTCATTGATGAGATTTGTTTGAACTCCAATAATTGGACCAACTACAAAGCCAACTAAGATTTTTAAGTGTTATTTTCATTCCCAAAGGAAAGAAAGGGGAATAAAGAAAGGTAAAACCTTCTTGGTCACAGCAAGAACCCAGAGGACTATTTCACCTGTCTCTTGGCATGAATTTTACCTCAAACAAACACATACAAAAATCTACTTCAAACAAACCACTACCATTAGCTCAAACCCGATCAATAAAGTCAGCAGAAGAGGGGCCCTCTCCATGCCATTAGAGAGAAAATACACTCCCATTATTCAGGAGACCTGAGGAGAAAGAGATCTAAAAAATTTTTCCCTTTGAAAATAGTAAGAAAAGTAATTAGCTGTCATTCAGATTCTGTGAATGGGGCGATATGGCTGGAACTTATTATACAGGTCTTCAGAAAATCCTTGTGTTACTTTATTTTTTAACCATTTTTTAATTTAAGTATAGTTAATTTACAATGTTGTGTTAGTTTCAGGTGTACAGCAAAAGATTCAGTTACATATATATGTATTTATATATTATGTATATATATATTCTTTTTCAGATTCTTTTCCACTATAGGTTATTACAACATATCAAATATAGTTCCCTGTGCTATACAGTAGGTCCTTGCTGTTTATCTAGTTTATATACAGTAGTGTGTATATGTTAATCCCAAACTCCTAATTTATCTCCCCCACAACCCCCACTATCCCCTTTGGTAACCATAAGTTTGTTTTCTACATCTGCAAGGCTATTTCTGTTTTTAAAATAAGTTCATTTATACTGTTTTTTTAGATTCCACATGTAAGTGATATCATATGATATTTGTCTTTCTCTGTCTGACTCACTTCACTTAATATTTCACTTCGCTTATTATACAGGGTCTTCAGAAAATCCTCGTTCTACTTTAAATTTAACTCTAGGGCTTTGTTCAGTTTGGTAGTGGGAATAACTAAAATACATGTGTTATGAGATGAAACAGTAAATTCTCCTCTGCTAGCTGAGGTGGACTTCCACACCACGAGTCACAGGAGAGAGTTTGTCCCTTTATCTACAGAAATCATGTATTTCCTCAGGATCTGAACTAAGACAGCACAGCTGTTCTGTAAAGGGCTCAGGATGGACACCCACCAGTGTCCCCTGGTGCGTGTGGGACTCACGGGAGCAGGGTCAGCGGGGCCAGGTCCCGGCGTCCCCGTGTTCTGTGGAGAGGTGTGCCGCGGCAAGTGAAAGGCAAGTGCCACGGAGAAGAGCCACACAGGGCTTGGACGCACTCCTGGGACGCTTCTATTATATGAGATGTGTACGAAAGTGGCCTCACCTGGGGATTAGACATTTTATTTATGTACACCAAGCAGTTCTTATCTTAGGTGCCCACTGTCTAGGGTGATTCTCTGGGATGCCTCGACGGTTTCCAGACCTTGGAGACTTCGGGTCCTATGGGACAGTGAGTCTGAGAGCTGGCTCACTGCCAGGCCACTCAGAGAGAGGGGCCCAGAGTCAGAGTCACACTCCAGACAGCGCTGCTTGTCTCCACAAAACACAGCAGTACGCAGTTGCACATACTTCCTTACACAACATACACAAGTCTACAGTTGCAGGTGGGGGGATAATTAATAGATTTTATTTTTTTAGAGTAGTTTTTGGTTCTAGGCGATGATGTATCAATGTAGGTGCATCAATTGCCACCATATCTACTTAGGTTTCTGTGTTTAATGCAGACTTCCGTTAGAAGAAGTCCCTAGAGCCAATTGGAATAAGGTGAGTGGTTAGATTTCTAAGACCTTGAAGAGCTTACGAGTCTTTGTTGCATCCCACATGAAGGGCAGCTTGGCAAGGTCAAGAACAAACAATCTCTCACTCTTTCTCATTCTTGGTGCTAACGTTCCATATCCACCAAGCTCTTTTTTTGTTACTAGAAAAGGCAATAGTCTTTCTAATTTTCATACTTTTAAAAGTACTCTTCTCTTTTTGTTTGTTATCGCAGATGTGTTTTCCTTATTGTTTAAAATGTGTTTAAGACCCTCACACTTTGGAGAGCAAGACCCGGACCTGACCTAGGGCTCTTCACTTACTAGTTCTATTCCTCAAGCAAATAATTTAGCCACTCGGAAGTTATTTTCTATCAGTAAAATGAGAGATTAATAGTATCTGCCCACCTCACACAGTTGTTGTGAAGGTCAAAAGAAAAGATGTATGAGTGTGATTAACAAAATGAAGGATAAAAACCATATGGTCATTGCAACAGGAGAACTGTCTTGTAAATTGAAGTCACTCTTCAAATGTTCATACGTGTTCTATTAGACCATAGGACTCCTCTATTTCAGATCCAATCTCTTACTGGTTCTGGGAAAATGTATTATTGCATCTTTGATTATTGATTTCGTGCCTTTGATTTTGATTGCTTATTCGGGAAGCTAACTATTCAGAAATTGCAACGCTGAACTCTACTCCCCAGATCTGCCTTCCCGAAATGTTTCATTTCTCAGTTTCTTAAAATTCTGGTTATATTGCTCAGGTTTTCTTTTTACTTATTTAGGTGCCATTTCTGCTGTGTGCAGCTGAAACAATATTTTCAGTCTGTCTTTTGCAATGATCTTTACCTTCATTCTTTTTCATTCTGACCTTCACTCACTTGAGAGGATGTAGAGTCCATTTCATTTCTTTGAAAAAAGGCTCCAACCAGTTTCTGAATTCTCTGTGTGGTTCCCTGCAGTTGCTCTTTTGCAGAATTAATTTTTAAGAAGTTTTCTGTACACTCTGTTTTTTTTGGAGTAATGAAACTTTTTCAGGGAGTCCACACTAATTTTTCCAGTTTACTGCATTCTCCCTTAAGTTACCTTAATGATGTCTGCTCTGCTACTGAAAATTCCTTAGTAAAATTTCTGATTGATTTCGATAGAATTGGTGATTAGGAGTTTGACTGGGTTTCTACTCGCTCCACGGTCTTCCTGGATAATTTTCCTACTGTGTCAGATCTTTCTATCCTCTGGTTCAATAGAGTCTGGAAAGACTCCACAGACGAAAGATGGGATTAAAACCAGAGAGCCAAGCATTTTTAACAGAAAACTAGAAGATACCTTTTTGTGCTTTGGTGCTGCTGTCAAGGCTCAGGCTGGGCCCAAGAAAGGGGGAGCAAGGATGGAATATTGAAATAAAATCTTACCACAAACCCCTTAATAACTCTACTTAATAATTGCATTCTGAACCTTCCAGGCATCTTGCAAGCAGCAAAGGCTGGTCGGTTTCTTTAGCTATAAATGAGGGGGGCGCTAAATTATTTGCAAGGTCTTTTCCCAGTTCTGAATTTCTACATTAAATAATACTTAAGCTGCAGGTTCAAGCATGAACTGGTAACTAGAATTATCCCCACTTCCTGATACCCCACCTTCAAAATGTACATATGGGTCTGTGTGCATATGCACACGCACACACCCACCCACACACACATGCACCCCTCCACAGGCCTATTTCGATTTCCCCACTTGTACATTTTTCAAATCAACTGTTATTAAACATAAAATGAACCAGTGAAAGGGAAAATAAGGGAAGTAAATAGGAAATTCCTCCCTCTGGAATCAGGGCAGCCTCTGCATCCCCAGATGTACTCCAACACATGATGTACCTAAGAGTAGACACCACAGGCAGCCAAGGCTTGGATCGGGCACCAAGTCTCAGCTCAGTCTGGACTCTGCCAGGGGAGGCCCTGCGGCCCTCTCGTGGACACACTGTGGAACTGCAGCCTTCTCTGCATCCAAAAAGGCACCAGTGACCTGAAACCCTAGGTCTTTGCCTAGCAAATGGTGCCTCGAGTCATTTTGAGGCACACTATCCCTGCAGCCATTAGATCTGAGGCTCAAAAAAACTAGGCTGGATTTCAAACTGGGTAATGTTAAATGGCCTACGTATTTACTAGTATTTTGGCTACTCCCAGCAGAAGAAAAAACACTTAAATTCAAGTGCTTCAGAATGAAGTTGCCAGCCTCAGGGCTCTTGTCTCTCCTTTGACCTTCAATTACACTTCGTTTGCATTGTCCAAACTCACGTCTCAAGAAGATATCTTTGGCAACTAGTAGCAGAAAAATGAGGGATGGAATTATTTTGACAGGTTGAGAATGGGAGGGTTGTGACATCTTTATTGTTCGTTCAGCCAATGTTTAATGCGTGTCTCTATGCCTATTCATTCATGCAAACCACAAATACTTATTAGTTCATACTGTACCAGTCATTGCCTGTTTGCTCTCAGATCTCGTCCCTGTCCTTCTCCTGAAAACAGTTTCCTGTTTATCCTTGTCAACTATCTTCCAGTAAGCATGGTCAGTGGGAGGCACTGTCAAGAGACTGGAGGTTGAGAAGTAAGGAGAAGCCAGATTCTTTTTGCTGGCTCTCTCTCTCTGTTTTGAGCATCATTTTCCTATAGTGGTTCCAGCTCCCCATCAGACAGCTCTTCCCTCCAGGGCCCTTGCCTGTCCCAGCCATGGGACAGCCTCAGCCTCTGATTCTGGTGACACCATCCCTCTCCTGTGTCCTTCAAGCCCTCGTGGTAGTAGCATTCAGCTTCTCACCTCTGTGCATTTCCTGTGTAGTCAATCCCCTGTTTTAAATTCCCTCTTTGAAATGCCCAGGATGATTTTGTTGTACTTGGTAATAAGGATATCGCAGTGGGCAATACAGGCTCCATTCCAGATCTCATGGAGCTCATAGTCTATCAGGGAAAACAAATGTTAAACCAACCATCAGTAGCATGATAAGTATTTTGAAAGAGAAGTATATAAGAACATACAGCAGAGAGACCTAACCTAGAATAAGAATAGTTCTATAGGCGACACTAGAAACCCTAAGTCAATGGATCTTTACACAAAGACATAGCCCCATGAGCTGTGGCTGCAGCACAGCAAGTTTTAATGCTACCTCTCTCCCTTCCTGGATCCAGCAGGGGAGAAAGAAAGGGTCCCTAGTGAAAAAAGAAAGTCAGGGGTTTCAAGCAGGATTCAGTGCACAGTAGTGGCAGAGAAGCAGAGATGGAGTTATTCCGGCAGCCTTCAGGGGTCCAAGAAAATTAGGCTCTGCCTGGTCCAGGCAGGGGAGAAACCAGAATCTTGGAGGAATGTATTGTCCCCCTGGCAACCTCCAAAGCACAGGAGTCAGGCAATGTCCAGGCCAAGCTTGATTCAGAGAAAAAATGTCTTCCCAAAGATTTAAGCTCCAACATTCCAGTATTTTCCGGGCCTCCTCCCACCCTAGCACTGCCCCCAGCAGGCGGACCAGCCAGCTGTGCTCTTTTATCCCAACAGGTTTCTACGCGTGCCTTGGTGAGCTCATGGCACTTTCATCCTCTCCATCTACCCCTCCATCTTGAAGAATTCCAGATTTATTCAACACCTTGACTCCTCTTGCCAAATCATAAAAGCTCTGGATTTATGTATCAGATGGGAGAGGCATACTCTCTTCGCTTTTGCCACTTAAATCACTGTTTACCAGATCTAAAGTGTGTTTTTTAAATGGAGGTTTTCCGATTTCATACTATAGAGGAAAATCATGACTCAAATGCACGGCGGTTCAGAGCCACCCCTCCTTGCGGGAGCTCCCAGTGTGGAAGGAGGGAGAGAGCAAAGTTTGAGGATCCGCTTCCCCCTCCCAGCTCACTGCCTACTGTAGGTCCATACTGGAACTTAGCACATCTAAAAACATTGTAACTCAGCATACTATCACCCACAGGTCTCTGGTCTCTCCTTCAAACCCCAATTATACTTAGTCTACACCATCAAAACTCATGACTCAGGAAGCCATTATGGGTCAGTTGTGGCAACCAAGGCAGGCCAGGAAAAGGAGGGAGCTCAGCACGAGGGCCTGGAGCAGCCCTTCTCAATCTGGGTTCCATGAGAGAACTAAACCCTAAGGCATCTATCATATGTAATGAATTAACTTGTATCTCTTATGCTTCCGGAATGGTACCAGCTATGTACTGTCCTTGAGAGAACTGAGAAAATAGTCACTCTCATAATATTCTATAAGCTTTCATTCTCTCCTGGAACCCTTGTTGAGAAAGCCTGGCCCAACAGCAGAAGCTGGTCCCAGTAATGCTTTGGTCACTCTCTTGAACCTGTCTGATTCAGAGGATCATACACGAATGATTCCACCCAGGGGAATTCCCCGGCGGCCCAGTGGTTAGGACTAGGCACTCTCACTGCTGGAGCCCCGGGTTGGATCCCTGGATGGGAACTAAGATCCCACAAGCTGCAGGGTGCAACCAAAAAAAAAAAAAGGTTCCACCCACAAGCATTAGCACAAGTGGGGGAGGGGGGATGTTTATTTTAAGAATATGGGTATTAAAGCATAGTGAGAGAACATGGAAAAACAACCAGAAGAGCCTCCAAGAAGTCCACACCTGGGTCTCCTGATGGCCTTTTATTGTCCCTCTGACCATTCAACTAACCTAACTCATCCAATTTTAACAGAAGATGATCGAAGAATTAAACTTATTTTCATCTGGGCAGGATCCCCTTTGCAGGGTCCATTTTCTGGAATTATCTCCACACAAAACCCTACTCTCAGCCATGGGTGCTAAGCTCAATGGGAAGATAGGAGACTAAGTCCTATAGCATGAGGAGGGAGTGGGGCACGGAGGGAAGATGCTTATTACCTGCCCACTGTCTCCAGGGTTCCACCACCTGGGGCAAGAGAGAGCCTCCCCATGGGGCAGATGCAGTGGAAAGGGTGGAAAGGAGATGCAAATAACACTTAGCTGAGTACTTTTTTAAACTGTTGTTTTCTAGGTGTTTCATTGACATGTCTGATCTCTGCAGCTAGATTGTAAATTCCTTGAGCGTAAGGACTAAGTTTATGCTGTGAATCTTTAATCTACTACAGTGTTCAGCCCAGTGCTTCTCCTACAGATGCTTCATCAGCATACTGTTGATTAATTAGAATCTGCTTTGGTGGGGAAAAAAAAAAGGTTTATCCTTGCCACAATTACAATGTAAGGTTTATTTGAAAGTACTGGATGAATATGATAAGGTTTAAAACATTGAATACGGGACTTCCCTGGTGGCGCAGTGGTTAAGAATCCGCCTGCCAATGCAGGGGACATGGGTTCGAGCCCTGGTCCGGGAAGATCCCACATTCCACGGAGCAACCAAGCCAATGTGACACTACTACTGAGCCTGCACTCTAGAGCCCGCGAGCCACAACTACTGAGCCTGTGCTCTAGAGAGCGCATGCCGCAACTACTGAGCCCGTGTGCTGCAACTACTGAAGCCTGTGCACCTAGAGCCCATGCTCGGCAACAAGAGAAGCCACTGCAATGAGAAGCCCGCGCACCGCAATGAAGAGTAGCGCCCGCTTGCTGCAACCAGAGAAAGCCCACGTGTAGCAACAAAGACCCAGCACAGCCCTAAATAAATAAATAAAACATTGACTACTTGTGTGCTATGAGACAAGGATCTCCCCACATCACCCCGTCCTGGGCCTCATAGGAGCCACCCACCCCACCCTGGACATCTGACAGAGAAGCCTGAATAAGGGAGAAGTTCATCACCACTGAAATTGAGCTGAGTTTCCCCTGAAGACAGAGCCCAAAGACTTCTTTCTCACCTAACTTTCTAGGAATGGCACGCCAGACAGAAACTGAGGACAAAACTGACCCCCACCCCACCCCATCTTCCTTCCACTCCTGCTCTGCTACCAAGAGTCAAAGGTCTCTCTCACCCACCCCCATGTGAACACCCCTTTCGTGCTGGACTTCAGAGTCTCACCAACAGTCCAGGTTTGCTACACCCAGTCAGGAATCAGCATGTACTGCCTAACCCTGGGGTCTCAGCTCAGCCTCAGGATGAGGCAGGAGCTGGCACTCCTCCATAGTCTTGGAGCCTGTGAGTTCTGACTGCCAACTTTAGGCTAAGTCCCGCAGGTTCCTGAGCCCCACGTGGCTCTCAGACTGGTCAGCCAGGAACTTGGAGAGTCAACACCTCGGGGAGATATGGTACTGACTCTCATACCCCAAACACACATAAAATTGATTTAGTCTCAAAAGCCAATGGACTCAGTCTGGGTAGGGAACAAGCCCTTGCAGTGATAAGAAAAAGTTGTCCATGATCCATACCTCCTACCTGGAGTAATAATCAGAAGGCAGCAGAGTGAGTGTGGAATCAGGAGTCATCTGAGGGTCCTCCAACCAGACCATGACCGTGCTGACAAGCAACCACTCCCCACACTGCAGCATACCTTCGGGGTAAGCAGAATGTCACATCGACCAGAAAGCATGGCTCTTCCCTGGGACAACACTAGAGACCCTATGAATTCTTTTTTTTTTTTTTTTTTTTTTTTTTTTTGCGGTACACGGGCCTCTCACTGTTGTGGCCTCTCCCATTGCGGAGCGCAGGCTCCGGACACGCAGGCTCAGCAGCCATGGCTCACGGGCTTAGCCGCTCCGCGGCATGTGGGATCTTCCCAGACCGGGGCACGAACCCGTGTCCCCTGCATCGGCAGGTGGACTCTCAACCACTGTGCTACCAGGGAAGCCGGACCCTATGAATTCTTAACTCACAGCAGTTTTCATCCTAAACTTGATAAGCTGAAGTCGCCTCCTTTTTCCTTAGTCATACCATTGGGTTTTCAACATATTTTTGTTGTTTTCTAAATATGGAACCAATCTTACATCATATGTACTGACAAATAAGGATCTTCAGCTGACACGATGATGGCAGGGCTTGAAAGGTTTTCCTGGGTAGATGGGTGTCTTGCCCTCTCCCCTGCACTGCCTTCCAGAACTCATTGCCACCGTATTTTGGGTATTGGTGCTTTCTGCCTTCCACTCATGGCCTCCAGTGGATTCCTGCAGATCCGACCCACAGAGACTTGCCTGACCTCTTAGCTAGGTCTCATTGGTTGTTAGTGAGTATGTGTTGTGCTCTCTTTCTTCTTCTTTTTTTTTTTTTTTCCCCGCTATGCGGGCCTCTCACTGCTGTGGCCTCTCCCGTTGCGGAGCACAGGCTCCGGACGCGCAGTCTTAGCGGCCATGGCTCACGGGCCCAGCCGCTCCGCGGCACGTGGGATCTTGCCAGACCGGGGCACGAACCCGTATCCCCTGCATCGGCAGGTGGACTCTCAACCACTGCGCCACCAGGGAAGCCCTCTCTTTCCTTTTTAACTGCACTGTCTTTGGGGGTAAATGCAGAGCAATTCTGAACACCCCATCTAAGCCAAGCCTAGGGCCAGAGTTCTGGGATGGCAACCCTGCCACGTGGTCAGGCACACCATCTGGCTCTGCTACAAGACAAACTTGGTCTTCCTGCTTCTACTAGTCCACAAAAAATTAATAATCAACCATCATGACCTTTATACCACATTTATCAACCTTAGCGAAGGGAAATCTGGACTTTGAAAGCTAATTGACAGGCTTGACTGCCCAAAGAAGTTCAAAGAACAGCTTAGCCAGTTGTGTCAAAGTTGATGGCATTCTCTAGACACATGACTAAGATATTTTTTATCCAGTATATTTTAAGTCGCTGCGCTCAAACAGGCAATAAGACCTGGAATCTGATCTGTAGTTCTGATCCTGGGGCGTCCAGGAGACTTTCCAGCATTATGAACCATACACAAATAGAAAGACAGTTTAGTGTGGTAAAGGACAGTGGCTTTCAAACTTTTTAGCTTCGTAGTAAGAAATGCACGTTATATGGCAACCCAATACACAGAGAGACAGACAGACACACACACACATATACACACACACACACACACACACCCGTCCACATAACTGAAACAAAAGTTTCTTGAAACAATACTGCCTTAGAGGAAGATGCATGTGAAAGTAATTTATTAGGAAATATTTCCAGGGGAAAGAGAGGAATGAGGAAGTTGGACCAGGAAGGGGCCGAGTAAGGGTACTATATCAAGCCAAGTCACAAGGAGGATAATTCTGACTCATTCCCACAGAGGGCTTGGGGGGCACTGTGGGTCACAATGACTTGCAGTCAAAATCATCCCAATGAGAGGGCAATAGAGCTGGAGTGTGTACATCCCCGTCTCCAACAGTCATTGGCCGAGGGCCATGCACACTGGAATTCAGCTGATGTGCACAGAGGATAAAGAGACTGAAACTAACACGACATTGTAAGTCAACTATACTTCGATAAAATTTTTTTTAGAAAACGATTTTTTCCAGGAATTCCCTGGCATTCCAGTGGTTAGTACTCCACGCTTCCACCACAAGGGGCATGGGTTCTATCCCTAGTTGGGGAACTAAGATCCCACAAGCCACGCAGTGAAGACAAAAAAAAAAGACAAAAAAAGTTTCTCTCCTAGACCAAACTCTAAAAAAATTTTTTCTTAAAAAAGGTAAAGGGGGACTTCCCTGGAGGTCCAGTAGTAAAGAATCTGCCTTCCAATGCAGGGGATGTGGGTTCGATCCCTGTTCAGGGAACTAAGATCCCACATACCACGGGGCAACTAAGCCCGTGCCACAACTATCGAGCTCGCGTGCCTCAACGAGAGAGCCCGCATGCCACAAACTACAGAGCCCACGCACCCTGGAGCCCACACACCACAACTAGAGAGAAGCCTGAGTGCTGCAATGAAGAGACCACGCGCAGCAACGAAAGATCCCACATGCCTCAACGAAGATCCCGCGTGCTGCAAACTTAGTTGCTGTTGACCTGACACAACCAAAAAAATAAAGAAAATAAATAAATATTTTAAAAAAGAAAAGGTAAAGGAATCCCAGGTGACATGGTCTCAGAAGGGACAGCACCTGCTCCAAACACCCTAAACATGAGTGATAATCTGTGATGTTTTCTACTCTGGTTTTGCTTTGTTTTGTTCTTTAACTTGTTGGCCATGGATTTGAATATCAGTGCAGCCACTTATGAGCTATTATTTAACCTGTTTGAGGTTTTTCCTCATTCCTAAAATGGGAATAACAATATTAACTTTGTTCATTGTGGTGAAAATCAGAATCGATATAGATATCCCTAGCAAACAGTAGGTGCTCCACTTGTAGCTATTATGAAAAAATATATTTTCAAAATGCCTGGAAAAAGTAATACAAAAATGTCTGTATGTTCTTGATGTATTCAAGACATGCGTGCATAAAAACACAAGTGGTGGAGTATGGGCTCCTTTGCAGAGATACAACGGGCATCTGCACAAATATTCACCACCTCCAGACTCCATGCCTTAGCTCTTTATTCTCTTTGACTAATGTGGCTCATTGTCCAAGCTTCTTTCATGAAGCCTTTCCAGACCACCCCAACTAAAAACACTCTCTCCCTCCTCTGAATTGACATGTTATTCTATTTGAAATTATTTGATATAACTTTTTCCACTTTCCTTTTACCTCTTTGCAGTATCTATTAAAATCCTGACATGGGAACAGATAGACAAATCAATGGAATGAAATAGAATCCAGAAATAGGTTCAAATACATATGGGAATAATAAAAATAATCAAGGCATAGAGGGATAATGCAAACAGTGCTGAGATAACTGATTGACCCTTTAGGAAAAAAAATTAACCTGGATCTCTACCTCACTTCCCATACAAGAGCAAATATCAGATGGCCCAAAGATTTTAACAGACACACACACACACACAAAAAAAAAACCCACATTGACTAACTATAGGAAAACATGAGTGAATTTTTTATATTTTTGGAGTAAGAAAGGCCTTTCTAAGCATGACATAAAACTTAGAAGCCATAAGAGAAAAGATAAATAAGTTTGATTCCATAAAGATTTAAAACATCTACATGACATGAAAGACATAAACTCCAAAGTCAAACTGGGAAAAATATTTGCCATATGTGACAGTCACATGGTTAATTTCCTTTCATGAAGTGTTTATAAGAATAAATAAGAAAACAATAAAAGTGGACAAATGACATGAACAAGTAGTTTATGAAAGAAGAAATACAAATACCTGTAAACATATGAAAAATAATCTTAATAAAGGAATATAAATCGAAAAGTTTCTTCGCCCAGATTGGCAAAAGTTAAAATGTTTGGTGAAACTGAGTGCTATGAGGGTGTGATGAAATGGATACCATCACACAGAATTGCCTTCTCAGGAAGGGTGTCTGAGACTGGAATAGGGCACAGCTTGTCTGGAGGGCAACTGGCAATTCCTCTCAAAATGTCAAAGGCACATACCCTCTGCCCTATTGCTTCAACTATTTGTTTGGGCCCGTACAAACAAGTTCTCCTACCTAAGTGAACAAAGATGCTATTGCAACATCATATTTATTGGCGATGTCAACTACAATTGCCACTCACCATGGGCACTCGCCATCTACCTCTACAAGGATTAATCATGTGCTGCTGCAGCTGCTGACTTTCAACACCCCCTGAAAAGTGTGGAGGGTGGAGAGCAGAGATGAGTCCCTCTGTGCTCTGGGAAAAACTGGCAGAACAGGTCTTCAGAGAGTTAGATATTTTCAGGAGCTGATTTTATGAGCCCAATTCTTGTGTCTCCTCATACCTAGAAAAACACTAAAATCCTTCATGGTGACGTCTGCTCCTCGTGACTAGCGGTAACCTTCACGCGGCTAGTGGAAAACTTCTACAAAAAATATGTGCTTGGGCTTCCCTGGTGGCGCAGTGGTTGAGAGTCCGCCTGCAGATGCAGGGGACGTGGGTTCGTGCCCCAGCTCGGGAGGATCCCACATGCCGCAGAGCGGCTGGGCCCGTGAGCCATGGCCGCTGAGCCTGCGCGTCCGGAGCCTGTGCTCCGCAGCGGGAGAGGCCACAACAGTGAGAGGCCCGCGTACCGCAAAAAAATAAAAAAATAAAAAAATAAGTGCTTGATTGCATGTTTTCCCCCTTCACCAAAATCACATATATACTGACTTTCCCCCTACCTCCTTGGAGCAGTTTCTCAGAGCTATCTGAGGACTGTCTCCCAGTCCTCATTTTGCCCCCAATAAAACTTAACTCTCAACTCTCACATTGTACAATATTTCTTAAGTCGACAGAGAAAAGGCATAAACAACTGAAGTGGGCTTCAATGGGTAACTGATAAATGATTGTCTATCCAGATAATGAAAGAAGGAATAATGATGAAGTATGGACTGCTGGTCAAAGATCTCCAACACAGGGACTTCTGTGGTGGCGCAGTGGTTAAGAATCCCCTGCCAATACAGGGGACATGGCTTCGATCCCTGGTGCTTGAGGATCCCCAGCCAAAAAAAATAAAAATTAAATTAAAAATAATAAAAATAAAATTTTAAAATTAAAAAAAAGAACTCCCAACACATGCCAACAAGCTAGGGAATGTTCATGCATTGACACACACAATTGAGTGCCCATAAAAAGTGATGGACACCAAATAAGTTATAGTCTATAGTCTAGTTAACAGCATTGCATCAATGCCAGTGTCCTGGTCTTGACATTGTACTACAGATGTTCCCACTGTAAGATGTCACCATGGCGGACGTTGGGGGAAGGGTACATAGGGACTCTGTATTACTTTTGAGTTTATAATTACTGTGAGACTATGATTACTTCGAAATAAAAAGTTTTTTAAAAAAACCAACAAGGTGCAGAAAGTGTGTATTGTGTGATTTCTCGGGTTTTTTTACAAAATATCAAAAGGTAAGAACAGTCCCTTTGTCATTAAATTGAAAATGAGTGAGAAAAGCATATGTAACTAGAAGGACAAACCCACCCACCCCCTTCACTCCTAAGGGTTTGCTTGAAACAGAAGGATAAGAAATTCTTAAAGTACCCCTACTTCCTTTGCAGAGATTAAAAAGAATGCATGCTGCTCAAGAATTTGATCTGGCCCAACAAAGAGAGAGCCCTCAGAAGCAGATTGCTCTGTCCTTTCAGCAAGGTTTGTGATAGGCCTTATTCATTTCATACCACAGGCCTCTATGCTGCTCTAAAAGCAGGACAGGGTAAGTAAAACTGCTTTGCATAATAATGGCAAATGTTATCTCCAGAGAGGGCAGGCTGGCACCTCTAGGGAAATGGTTCACTTTCTTTTGTGGATTTAGACTGCCTTGTCCCTAGAAATTGTTGATGGTTCTTGGAAGGGGTATGTGTGTGTGTGTGTGTGTGTGTGTGTGTGTGTGTATCCGTGTGTTCAGTTGATCCAGAAATTTACAGGAAAATGAAATACTTCGGGGGCGGGAGGCGGGCAGGGAACATTTCTTCATCTCATACCAGCGTAGAAATCTCAAGGAAAACATGTGGTGCTCCGGGACTGGCCTTACACTATTGTGCTGGCCTGACACTGCCAAGGCCCACCCTGCAATTTTCTACTCAAGCCCCCACAGAAAAATTTAAACTGGCAGGAACTGTAGTTACAGAGGATTCTTGCTTCAGAGTGCCCTGATGCTCTGATTTGGGGGGGAAGGGACAGATCCTCTAGGAGAACATCCCCTGTATGTTGAGAGTGGGGTTTTGCACTGGAAGGATTCTGAAGGAAAGAAACTGTGAGTCCCCAGCAAAGCAGATGCCTGGTTGTGATAGGGACAGAGGAAAGGGACAAAGTAGGTGATTGAATAGTTAATCTCACTAGGGGATTGTAAGCAGAAAAAAGTGTGAGACACCCCAGTAAATTAATGATTACTCAAGAAAGCAGATTTGCTTACCCACAAAGCCTAACAGGCTTGCTTAACAACAAAACCATGCAACAGAAGCACAAGACATGCCCCAAAGCAATAAAACAATGGTGGCATGAGACCCACATCCTGCCCAGTGAGCTCAGTAAGTTAATGACCCTTAAGACATGCTCTCTGTACACATAAAAAGCAATAATTTATGGAAAGGTGACATTTCAAAGTGAAAGACTCTCATTGTACTGAGACCTAAAATAATTTTTTCATAGTGCCATGATAGTCCTGGCTTGACCACGTAGGGACAAGAAGACTCCCCTGCCCAACCTGGAGGAGGAGCTGATGATGGAAGCATGACATCTACTTAAGAATGAGGAAGAACGTGGTCTTTTCCCCCTCCCCACTTTTCCTTTGATTATAAAACTGTAGCCTACTAAGTTCTCGGGCAGCACCTCTTGCCCACCCACTTGTAAGCCTCGCAAGCGCCTATTCTAATAAATCACTTCTTATCTATCACTTTCCCTCTGGCTTCTTTCTGCATTGAGACATAAAGGACTGGAGCTCCTTGGAGGCCCCCCAGTACGGCACCTATCGGTTTCAGATGGAATTAGGAGACCAAAGGGTTTAGTCGGAGTGAAACAAGAGGGAAGGGGACAGGACACAACCTTTGAAAGAATGACATAGCCCAAGGGCATGACATAACCTGATTAGAACCAAGTGGGCCCAAGATGGCAGACAAGTCAACTTCCACTAGACATTGTGCCTCAGTATACGCTCACTGTAACACATCAGCAAGCTAAATGACACACCCACAGGTGCCATGACAGTTCTAAGGCGACCACAAGGATCAAAAAGTGGGTGGTGGCCCAATTCCTGGAAATCCCCGCCCCTTCCCTGAAATAGCTGGAATACTCCTCCCACTCATTAGCCTATGAAATTACCCACCCTTATAAAAACTGACAACCCCATACCCTGGTGCCTTTCTCACCTTCTGAGATGGCCCACACTGTGTCTGTGGAGTGTGTTTCCCTCTAAATAAATCCACTTCTTACCTATCACTCTTTCTCTCACTGAATTCTTTCTGTGATGAGGCATCAAGAACCTGAGCTTCATTAAGTCCTGAAACCAGGTGTGTGATGTCAGTTGGAAGACTGTGGGTTTTGGCTGGGTTCAAGTCCCTGCTGCGTGGGTTCAAGTCCCAATCTGAGGTGCATGGTTTCAGGAGTAACATCTGTGAAAGGAAAAGGGAGGAAGCAGGATTGAGAAGGAGGATCTGTGAGACCCTGAGATGCAGATCTGACCAACGCCAGCCCAATAGGAAGCTCCAAAGCAAAGATGGCCCCTTAGAGGAGCCCCATGTTAGGCAGAAGTGGTGAGGTTCTTGTACCACCATCCTGCTCAGTCACTGGCTGGGGCCACCCTTGGAAGGAGTTAACTGCCAGCTGGCAGCTGACAGCTAATCAGCTGGCAGCTGACTCCCAGCAGCCAGAGTGAGTCCTTTCTAGAAGGAGAATCTGAGCTGTTATCTGCATCTCCACATCTGCCACAGGGCTTGTCTCTGAGGGAGGAAAAGGGGGAAACTCCACCACCACTACCACCCCTTCCCAAATACAACAGAAGGAAGCAATCCTGGGCATGAGGGAAAAGAGAAGCCAATGCCTGTCTTGTAAGAACTTCTGCCTGCTTCTGTACAGAGTTCCTGAAAAGAACCTGTACAAACACTGGGTGGATGATTTCTGAACAATGTTCACAAACAACTGCCTAAATACAGGGCAATCGGGAAAAACTTTTGAATTGAATAAGTTATACAGTAGAGTTATGAGATTCTAGATAGAGCAATATCTCACAAAATTAATAATCCATTACCTGTAAATAGGCAAAGACTGTGTCAGTCTCTGGCACCTACAGATACATTCACTGTTTTTGTTTAGTTTTTTTGTCTGTTTGTTTTAGTAAATTTGTTGCCAACATTTAAAAATTAAATATTTCTTATTAAAACCCAGATTTCTACCTTCTGTTTAAAATTCCTAAGATTGGGACTTCCCTGGTGGTCCAATGGTTAAGACTCCACGCACCCAATGCAGGGGGCACCAATTCGATCCCTGGTTGGAGGAACTAAGATCCTGCATGCTGCACAGCGCGGCCAAAAAAAAACCAAACAAACAAAATAAATAAATAAAATTCCTAAGATCTGTCAATGCTGGGCTGGCCTTGTCAATGACAAACATGCATGAAACTAAGTGCGCCTCGGGTCTGCAAGCTGCAGGTCAGGAGTACCCACCGATCCCCATGGGTTCCCAGCCACTGAGGCCAAGGCACACTACCTCTTATCACTCCGAGCTTACGCCATCACCCACAGTTTAAACCATTCCATCAATACATACAGTGTATAAGAGGGTAGGGCAGCAGGTAAATTCAGTTTATTTTATTTATTTCTTTATTATTTTGACTGCTCTGGGTCTTCATTGAGGAACACGGGCTTCTCTAGTTGTGGCGCAGGGGCTCTAGAGTGTGCGGGCTTAGTTGTGGTATGTGGGATCTTAGTTCCCCAACCAGGGATTGAACACAGGCCCTCTGCATTGGGAGTTTGGGGTCTTAACCACTGGACCACCAGGGAAGTCCCTAAATTCAGTTTAGAAAAAAAACCAGTTCCTTCAGAACCAGTTAAATCTCTTTTAAGTTCATTTGACCATAGCCATCAATTGAAAACATTTGATCCAGGATACAAATGTATTTGCACCAAATACAAAATATATATACATCCAAGGTTGTTCATTGTAGTGTTGTTTGAAATGGCAAAACACTGGAAGCTACTTAAACATTCTTCGGTGGGAGACTGGCTAAATAAATTATGGAATATCCACACAATGGAATACTGTACAGCTATTTTTAAAAGGGAGAGAGAGAATAAAGGTGATCTGTTGTGTACCACTCAGAACAATCTCCAAGAATGTATTTTAAGAAATGAAAGAGAGAAGTGGGGAAAAGGAACAAGCAATTTGAAGGACATTATGTATAGTGTCATTCCATTCATGGGAAACATTTTAAAGGGAAAATATGCATGTAAATGCATAGGAAACTTCTGGAAGGATGATACACAAGACCAAGAGCTATATGGGGAGCAGGTAAAAGAAGCATAGGGAAGAGTTACTTTTTTACTTTTCACTCTATAACCTTGTATCTCTTTTAAAAATTGTGAACATGTGTTATTTTTGTAATTTAAAAAATAATGATTAAAACAAAAATGAATTGATGCAGAAAGTAAAATTCCAATTAAGAGAAAATTAATTTCCAAGAAAACTGTCATTCTCTAACAACGTCAGAAAAATTAAAAGTAGCTATTCAACATTGACAGCAGGTCAAGCTGTCATAACTCACTTTGATTTCACATATAGAAATAAAACTGCCTACCTCACTGGATAAGACACATTCAATAAAATTTTACAAATCACCCAACAATTGTCGGCACTTAGTTAAGTATTCAATAAAAGTCGCTGTTATCACACAGCCCTCCTACACCACCCAAGCCTGACTTGTGTCAATATTGCATGAGTCAATGACCAATGTGGAATGGCTATTGCAAGATGCAAGACTTAAATTCCAACCCAGGTGAATTTCCTTCCAGACTGCAGTCAGCTGATAAATGGAATATTTATATATGGCATATTTCCTGCCGTATCAGTAAACAAAGGATGTCACAGTCATCAACAATTGTAGCCCTCCAACATGAGCCAGTGAGCCTTGAGGAAACTCAGGGCTGAAAAGAATACCATCTAGCAGCCAAGAGACCGCAGCCACTCCCTAAGGTGAGACCTGAGGAAACTCAAGATATGAAAACACAGGATATCAGCCCCAGATAGCTGAGGTGCATATCAAAGGAATGATTTCAGTGAGCCCAGACTCTTGCATCTTCCCATACATAGAAAAGCGCTAAATTACTTAACTTGAGATATCTGGTTTTCTTTCATTAACAATAATCCTTTGACATTCCCGACTACCTGCCCTTTGTTGCAGAACTCCTATATATCCTGGCTCCTCCACTCCTCCTTGGAGCAGTTTCTCAGAGCTATCTGAAACTCTGTCTCCGGGGCTGCAGTCCTCATTTTGCTCCAAATAAAACTTAACTCGCAAATCTCACGTTGTGCTTTTTTTTTTTTTTTTTTTTTAAGTCAACACAGCCCTTGAAGAAGATGGGAGTGTAGTCCTCAATCATGGAGGCATTTCCTTAAGATCTGCAGATGGTACCACCTCCATACAAGAACAACCCCATTACCTATTAAAATCCCCGTTTCAAAGAGACTCCTACACACATATGTATTTCCCCCAAAGATTTCCTACCCTCATCTCCAACAAATCAGCTTGATGAGTAGTAGAATCTGGAGACTCCCACTCTTCTTGCCTTCCCTCTACCCTTTTCTGTTCACAGATCCCCTCCCTAATGTCCCCTGTGTTCTCCCAAAAGAAATGGTGCTGGAGGCCAAATATCAACCCCGCCCAGACAGTGAGGGGCCATGTGATGTTCAGGAGCTCACAGGCCAGAATTCTCTTTTCCCCAAACCCTTTGCACTTTAGGGTGTGGTCTCCCTCAGCCTCCCACTGCAACCTCAACCCCTGGATCTGGCTGCCCACCTCTGGATAGGAGGTGAAGAGAGATCAAATACGCCCTGCAGGCCTGTCACTTTGAACTAAAACTCTGAGAGGCTCTGCTCCAGGCCTCCTACATCCCCTCCCCCAGCCCCGCAGGCAGGTGCAGAGCACTGGGAAGGGTTCCCACAGTGCATTAGCTCTGAACAGGTCAGGAAGAAGAGGAGTGTCATGCTATCCAGCCTCTGTTGTCAATAATTCATGAGGTTCAGACTGAGGGGCACCAGTCAGAGAGTCGGTTTTCCCCAGACATGGGGAAAATTAGACTCAAACTCTCTTATCTCATCAGGATGAACTGAGTACCACAGCTGTTAACATCTAGTTTGAGGAATAAACTATAGATCCAGTGCATGCTTGTTATATCATTCGCTGCTCACACACCCCCTTTTGAATGCCGAAATCCTTTTTTGCTGCTCAGTTGACCTACACGTATACTAAACGAATCTTTAGCAAGTATGAATTTTATTAAGCAGCGATCCCCAGAACTGAATTTCACAAACCAGGATTCTCTCTCTTCTAATTGTAGGGACTGACATTGGATTGCCAGACTGGTGATTTCACCAACTAACAACACTTTTCTCAACCTACCCATCTGCTTTCATCATCTTCTCTTAACAAAAAGACTAACACACACACACACACACACACAAAAAAAAAAAAAAAAAAAAAAAAAGGAGCAAAAGCATATCCCCAAATAAAGGACTACCTGTTAAGTTAAATAAGCTTAGATTTATGAAAAACTATATTGTCTTTTTCTCTTTTTGCCTTGAACTAGTGAAAACTTTGCCATGGATCTGCACAACTTTTCAGGGTGGCATTTGGAGGCCACTGGGTTAAACCAATTCAGATGCTGACACTGGGTCTGTCGGGGCCTTTCTACAGTGTATCATAAGCCATACAGATTTATTAATTCTCCCAGAAAACCAGGAGGGAGATTATTTCAGCCCACTTGGCAGAGCAGAGGCTGAAGTCTCAGACACAGAATTTATAGCTGGAGAGGACCTTATCCATTATCTACTCCAGCACCCTCAGTTTACAAAGAAGAGCCTGGCCTGTGGCGGCCATAATAATTACTTTATGGTGGCAATAATTACTTATGTGTTTAGTAGTTTACAGTTTATAAAGTGCTTTTACATTCAACAAATATTTATTGAACTAGGATGGAGGCTAAGACCTGGGTACATAGTGATTATGGAGAACTTGAGTGCTCCTGAGTTCTCCGAATTTCCACCACTTGTTGGGGGACTCTCTAGCATCCTTGCTACCACTTAGGCCTGAAAATGGAGAAGTCCTCTTGCAGTGGAGGGTATAAGAGATCCTGTCCTGTCAGGATCTTTAATTCTGCACACTGGTTACCACTGGTGATCAGAATCTGCCCTCCAGGCCTGTGGGGATGGAGGAGAACTTGAGCCAGAGTGAAGGGCAGGGCAGGCCTACCCAGCTGCCTCGCACTTCGTGTCTCTCCCAGGCTCCTGCAGCCTCACCTGAGACCCTCACGTGGTGGGCTCCATGGGGGCTACGGGCCTCACCCCCTTGGTCAATCTTAAAACACTTGCCTTCCTGTGGGCTGTCACAAATGTGGACCCAGACTTTCTTGGAAAACAAAGTCCATCTTGAGGTTCTGGGAAGCAAAAGCAACCAACTCAAAGTCCCCTCTCCCCCAAGAAAAGACGTGGGCAAGCAGATGTGAAAGGAGGGGCGGGAGGACAGGAAAGTCTACGGACTCCCGGAGGCGGGAGCAGCCCTAAAGGGAACCGGAACCGACGGAACCGCCCCACACCGGCTGGCCGGGGCGAGCAGGGGACTGAGGGGCGCCGCGGCCACAGCCGGCTCCCTGCGCCAAGGGCCCGCGCGGAACAGGACAAGCTGTTCCGCTCTAGGACTGGTGGGGAGCTGGGAGCGGGGAGGGGATCTGGCTTCCGAGCGGGCAGCAGGGCGGGGAGGTGGCTCGCCCCTCGCCCCGCCCCCGTCACCTCTCCTAGGCGGCGCAGAACCCTGAACCGGCCGCCTCCATGCAAAAGGCAGGGCTACTGTTGGGTCCCTGTGCGCGGACGTGGAAGTCGGTGCGGATGGCCAGCTCCGCGGTGGCGCGCCGGAAGCCGCTTGAGAATAAGGTGGCCCTAGTAACGGCCTCCACTGACGGGTGAGTGCCCGAGCCCGAGTCTCGAGTCTCGGAGGCCCCCGCTGTCTGCAAACAGGTACTAACCCCTTGTCCTTGGCCTCCCGTGCCCCATCTTCAGGCCTTACGTGTGGCCAGTTTCGGCCCGGGAAGAAAGGAACTACGTGGTTGGCCTACAGTCCCCTCGGAATCGCCTCCCCCACGAACCTTGCAATTGCCAGCCCTCTTGTCACTGCTGCCTCTGGCTCGACTGTGCCACCTGGGTGCTGCCCGCCCCCGTCAATCCCATCTCCCAGGGTTCTGGGCTGCCCGGGTCAACTGGCCCCACCTAGAGTCTGGGAAGACCAGACGCCAGAAATCCAAGACAGTCCAGATTCCAAAAATCCTATCCACTACCTGCACCGACTGTGGAAATGTTCCAGACACCCCATTTTGGCACCCCAGGAGTCTCATAGAACTGCGCCCCTTACCTTGAGGGGACACAAAAGCCATGTGTCCACATTCTTGTTTAGTTCAGTACATTTTGGCCTCTCTTGCCCAGCCCGTGTCTCACCAACCACTGTTGTCTACCCTGTTTCTCACTCCCACAGAACCCTGCTAGCTGCCAGCTCTTCACAAATCTAAAATACAAATGAATGGGAAATGCTAATGGCTAAGTGCAAAATGTGTAACCCTTTCTCCCAGGGGAGTATGTAAAAAATTTACGATTGTAACCAGAGACCCCCACTTTCACATGTACCCCCAAAAGTAACTAAAGATAGAATATTGAGATGATGTAGACTAGTAAGGAAGATATTTGGGGGTAGAGGCTTTTCTGAGTGAGACCCTCCAGTCATGGAAATAGCTGCTGCTTGTTATACCCCTAGCTCATCTCTCTCTCCTCAGTCCCTACAGGGTATGGGGCCTGTGACCTGTGGTGGCACCTGTGGAAGGTGATATCACTTCCTGGGAACCTAGACTGAAGGCCAAAACCATAAGAAAAATAAGTAAACCAGTGCCAAAAGTATGCTAAGCATGTCCATTTATATGGTAATGGCTGTGCCGTTAACCCTATCTAACACATGGGGGTTGTACAGAGAGAAAGCTGGAATTCAAAGCCCAGGCAATCTGATTCAGGAGCCCACGCTCTCACCCTCTTTTCCTGTACCAACTTAAAAGTCCTTATCTCTCTCTGCCCATAGGATCGGTTTCGCCATCGCCCGGCGTCTGGCCCAGGATGGGGCCCACGTGGTGGTCAGCAGCCGGAAGCAGCAGAACGTGGATCGGGCAGTGGCAACGCTGCACGGGGAGGGGCTGAGTGTGACGGGCACCGTGTGCCATGTGGGGAAGGGTGAGGACCGAGAGCGGCTGGTAGCCACGGTGAGCAGCAAGGATATGGGCGCAGAGCCAGGAGGTAGCAGAAGGGAGCCAGCCTGAGCTGACTTTCCTGGACAGCACGGGTGTAATCCAAGCCAGCACTGTTAACTAAAACACAACAGTGCGATCTGCATACCCACTCCAGTCCACCAGCACATTTTTATTGTGTGCCTTTCTGTTCTGCCTCAGAGAATCATCCCATCTCAGTCAGAGAATCAAAAAACCACTCTACTGTTTCAACTCTGCATTGTGCCTTGGGACACCTCCCCCCCAAAAAAAACAGCTGGTCCTGGCTTTCCAATCTAATTGGGCAGATTAAAAGGGTAAATACAATTGCAAAATAGGTATTCCCACTCTGAGCTAATAAACAGTCAATCCCTGTTTTTCAGCTTATAAAGTCGAGTCTCGGGGAACCTACAGGAGGCAGCCCATCAGGTTTCAACCACCTACTGTGTGCCATGCACTTTGTTTCGAGCCTTTTGCAGGTTCTCTCCAAACAACAACCCAAGCAAGGCCAGGATTAGTCTCCCTGTTTAAAGACTGGTTCAGAAAGCTGTATCAACATCCCAAGGTCCCACAGTTAGTAAGAGAAGAGATGTGAGCCAACCCAGAATTGCCAAGCTACCTACAGACTACCAGGCATTTCCCCGTCAGGTCAGGCCTTAGGTGCCCACTTGGACTTTAGCCTCCAAGACAGTGTCTAAGCCAGTGTCTGAGTTGGTGCTTGGCACCAGTCTTCCAGCTGCATAAGAAAATATGAACATTTTACAAAGGAGGCCTGCTCTTCCCTAGGCTCAGGGCACACCCTTTACTTCTTGGAGTAAAAGGGAGAATCTGCCCAAGAAGGGAAAGCAAAGGATATTGTGCTAACAGAATGAAAGATGGTGAAATAATTGGGATAATCTTAGACAAGGAGGACATGAAATGATGGTAGGTGGTGGTATAGTAGACAGCATAAGATTATTCCGTTTGTCAGGAGTCATTTGGCAAATGCTCAGATGTGCACTGGAGAGAGCCAAATGGGGGTCCAAGAAAGCCACCTTGCCTGACATAGGCAGCTGGACAGAGCCTGAGATTGAGACCTTGATCCTCAGGGTGAGGGAGCCACCTGGGATCCTGGGCCAACTAGTGACTAGGCGTATGAAATGTATGTGTCCACTTAGTGTCAAATTCCTGCTGGGAAAATGACCTCTGGACCCTCATCAGGTCCACTCTACCCGTCCTGCAGCTCTGGCCTAGAAGTGGGTTTGAACTAGACCTTGAAGAGAACATGGGGCTGGGCAGATGGCATAGGACTGGGATTCCAGATGACCCTGCAAAATGAGAAGACAGCCAAGGAAGGACGGAAGGGGAGAGGGGAGCATTGTGAACCCACAGCAGAGAGAGAGCACAGGCTTGAGAGGGCTGGTAGGAAATGGGCCGGGTGGGAAGGATTGGGGACACGGGCCTCCGTGGCCTCCCAAAGGAGTTTAGACGTTCTTGGAGGAAATAAGAAGCCATGTGAGGTTTTGAGCAAGGTGAAAATGGTTATTAAAAGACAATAATCTGGTACTGGGAGGAAGGATATATTGGGGAAAAGAAGACTCTGAGCCAAGGACATCAGGGAGGAAGCTTATGCTGTTACTTAGGTAAGAGCAGTGGCAGTAGGACCAGAACAGATGCGCCCAAGAGACATTTAGTGGGAACCAACCAAGATATTTTTTTTTCCTGGCCGGTGACAAGAAATGGGAAATAGGAGGGATGAATCAAAATTGACTCTCAAGTAGTTTGAATGTCCAATGTCGAGTGGAGAATGATAGGATACTTGTTAGCAGTTTGAGATGCGTCCTGCCGATTGCCAGCCACTACCTGTGATGAGAGAAGCTGCTGCCCTGAGGATGGTTACCCCCCAGTGGCTTCCTAATCTGCACCTCAAAGCTTCTCAAAGGTGTCGTGAGCCGAAACCAGATTAACTGCTTCTCCACTTGATTCTACTTTAAAAAAAAAAAAAAGAACTGGGCTTCCCTGGTGGAGCAGTGGTTGGGAATTCACCTGCCAGTGCAGGGGACACGGGTTCAGGCCCTGGTCCGGGAAGATCCCACATGCCGCGAACAACTAAGCCAGTGCTCCACAACTACTGAGCCTGCGCTCTAGAGCCCGTGTGCCACAATTACTGAGCCCGCACGCCCAGAGGCTGTGCTCTGCAACAAGAGAAGTCACCACAATGAGACACCCATGTACCACAAAGCCAAAAAGGCAAAAATAAATAAATAAATAAAATAGATTTATTTTAAAAATAAAAAATAGACCTGTCAGAACACAGAGTAGCAATCACACAATTTAGAGCGAGCCTTAGAAGACACCTGGGTGGTCATAGTAGCTTTGCCATTAATTTTCCAGGGTTCTCTGTCTGTTCAGTCAAAAGCCAGCCTTCCCTCCTCTCTATGCTGATAGGCCTACAAAGAGAAGGGGACAGGATACACAGCAGAAGTGGAAAAGGGCTCCAGGCGATTCTGCTGCAACCCACTATCTCCCCACCCCCAAACACACCCGCACATGGCCCAGCACACATCACTTTCTAACGCATACCGTGTTTTCCTCATCATGAAACTTATACAGAGCCAAGGCAGGTGACTGGGACTTTGTGCCAGGACATCAAAATTTAGAGAGTGCAAGAGACTATTGATACAGGTTTGCAAAGATTATGTGATTTTAAAATTTGTTAAATTTACATGTTGACAGCCCAGGCATCCCCTCAGCAGTGTGGAAGCAACTGAGCTTAGCACCTAGTTAGCAAGAATAATTAGTTAAAACAGGAGCTAGCAGATTGTTAATAACACACCTCTGTGTGCCAAATCCGGAAGCACAAAGTTGGTTGAGGGCCCATTTAGTGCCGCTTGCCCAAGGCATCAAAATTACCAATTCTGGGCCAATGCGAAGTCTGGTTGCAGCATGGCATAATGTTGGCAGATTCTGTTTGGCTACTCGTTACTCCAGCACGTGCCTTCACCACCTACTTACAATTTATTAAGGAAGTGAGATGTTGCCTCTCTTAGTTTTCCCAGTTTAAATCTCAGTTTCTGCCTTGAATCTTCCATGCCTCCAGGCCAAAAAAATAAAAGCAGGGAGTGGGGGGAAGGGAGAAATGGCATCATAACTGAGTGTGGAACTGCTTTAAGCCCAAGCCAGCATCCTCTCTAACATGGCTCTCCTGGGTAGCCAGTTTCATAGTGACCCCGACTCACTTTTGAAGGACTCTTATGAATTAGCTCTGGGTTAGAGTGTAAGTTCTGCCACTACTAACTAGCCTTGTGCCCTGAGCAAATCACTTCACCTTTCCCAGAGACCGAATGAGCAGGCCTCCTCTTCTTAGCTGGCCCTGATAGGTCATTACTGAGCTATATGACCTTGAGAAATTAACTTCCCTGGACCTTAGTTTCATCACCTTCACCATGAGGACGTTGGGCTAGGTGATCTCAAAGGCCCGAGTGGCAACTTTTTTTTTTTTTGCGGTACGCGGGCCTCTCACTGTTGTGGCCTCTCCCGTTGCGGAGCACAGGCTCTGGACACGCAGGCTCAGCGGCCATGGCTCACGGGCCCAGCCGCTCCACGGCATGTGGGATCCTCCCGGACTGGGTGACAAACCCGTGTCCCCTGCATTGGCAGGCGGACTCTCAACCGCTGCGCCACCAGGGAAGCCCAGCAACTTTCTATAGGTCTAATTTTTTATTTTTTTTGGCTGCATTCGTTCTTCGTGACTGTGCGGGCTTTCTCTAGTTGTGGTGAGCGGGGGCTACTCTTCGTTGTGGTGCATGGGCTTCTCATTGCGGTGGCTTCTCCTGTTGCAGAGCACGGGCTCTAGGCCCGTGGGCTTCAGTAGTTGTGGCACACGGACTCAGTAGTTGTGGCTCGTGGGCTCTAGAGTGCAGGCTCAGTAGTTGTGGCGCACGGGCTTAGTTGCTCCGCAGCATGTGGGATCCTCCCAGACCAGGGCTCGAACCCATGTTCCCTGCATTGGCAGGCAGATTCTTAACTACTGCGCCACCAGGGAAGTCCTTATAGGTCTATTTAAACTTGTTTCTCCGTTCAGGTACGTGTGGACAGGCTGAGTTTGAGATAATGGTAACTCATTCAAGGAGAACTGGACAGTAAGCACTGAGAGAAATGGGGCTGGGAAAAAAGAGGAAGGGTCTAGAAATGGACTTTGAGGCAAGATCTGAGGCCATGAGAATAAAGGACCTCCCAAAGGGAAAGTCTAAAGAACAAAGGGTCAGTGACAGCCTCAGAAGTGGGGGCAGGAAGAAAAGACTGCCAAAGAAATGAGACGACCTTAAATGTTTTAGCAGCAGAGCTTGGGGTGTTTTGGAGAGAAAATGTTTTAAGGAAAAGAAATCATTTTGACAACTGTTCCTAAGAAGGAATTCTTTATCGACACTGATAAATGCACTTCCCTTACTGTCCTGCAGCCCTAACTCAGACCTTACTCCTCTCTAGGCTGTGAACCTTCATGGGGGCGTGGACATCCTGGTCTCCAATGCTGCCGTCATCCCTTTCTTTGGAAACTTAATGGATGTCACCGAGGAGGTATGGGACAAGGTGAGAGGGGACAAGAGCAGCAGGGGATGGGCCTCAGAAGACAGCACACACTCAGTCTGCTTTTATAATGTATTTGTCAAGTGCAGTGTAAATGTGAGGAATCCTTGCAATTTGCCACACGCCTGCAGTGCACCTGGTAAAGGGCAAATGGCGGGGTGGGGGGCTTCATCTGTCCCTGCCCTTCTCTTTCATTTCTGCTTCTCCCCAGTTTTGTCTTCATTTGCTCCTTGCTAACCGTCTTCTGCCTCCCTCCCCCATCATCTCCCCCATCCTCGACTCCATGGGCTTATCCAGGCTCTCCTTCCTGGTTTATTTCCAGCAGACAGGGCAGCTAATATGCCAATGACTAGTACGCTCAGACTTAACACGCCACCCCTCCCCTTTTCAGCTGCCAAAAAAGAATGATTTTTGATTAGTTGGAAAACTTTAATAGCTGCTAGTTAAGTGAAATATCAACTCTGGTGAAATTAACTAAGTTGCCACTTTATAAAATACAGCCTTTTAAAAAGACCTGCGCTTTTTCCTTTTTAACTCCAATGTCTAGAACATCTGAGATCGAGATGTCTAAATTCAAGAATGAGAATATTAGTTTTCATGTGAATGTGTACAATTACATTATATTTATAATATATTTCACACACCTACATTCTTTAATTATAAAGCCTTAATTAAAATATTTGTCTTTCTTTACTGAGGTTAATATCCCCACCTGATTTGAAAATGCTAAATTTTTCATGATCTCCCATGGTTTTGCTTTTTACCCTGATGTCATCCATAATTTCTCAACACTGAAGTTTAAGGATACTAAAATATTCTAGTTTATCAGTGTTTCACAGACATAGAGACCAAAGTGCCAAAATACTCTTCAGTGAATCAGTTCCTGATTGATATTCTTCAAAGTAGAGAAACATCTTTCATGAGCAGTCTGAACAAAGACCACATGAAAATCAGTTATAAAACAAGTAATTTTTCTTTTTAGTTGGCTTCTTTTTTGAATTTTTGAATTTTATTTTATTTATTTTTTTATACAGCAGGTTCTTATTAGTCATCCATTTTATACACATCAGTGTATACATGTCAATCCCAATCTCCCAATTCATCACACCCCCACCCCCACCACCCTGCCACTTTCCCCCCTTGATGTCCATACGTTTGTTCTCTACATCTGTGTCTCTATTTCTGCCCTGCAAACCGGTTTAGTTGGCTTTTTTTTTAATATCACAGTATATCAAATCTAAATGCAATGGTTGATCCTTGATTGAACCCTGGACTTTAAAAAAAATAAGAACATTTGGGGGACAATTGGGGAAGTTTTATTATAGACAGTATATTAGGTAAAATCATGATTATCAATGTTAAATTTCTAGGGTGTGATAATGGATGGTGGTGTTGAAGAACATCCTTATTCTTTGGAAATAATGCTAAAGTCTTTAGGGCTAGAGCATTAGAATGTCTGCAACTTACCTTCCAAGGGTAAGGAAAACCTGCATAGGTACATAGATAGGGCAAATGGTACAAAATGTGAACAGTTGGTGAATGTAGGTAAAGGATATCTGGATATTCATTGTCCTTCTATTTCAACTTTTCTGTAAGAGTGAAAATTTTCTAAATAAGAAGTTGCATGGGGGGTATGGGAGGGGACTATCCCAGCAGTGCCTGGAACAATGTAAACAAGGGTCATGCATTTGTTTTAAATTACAGATGTGGGGTTTTGATCGTAGACTATGTTCCAGCTCCCCCAGAAGTGCCTCCTCATGATCCCACTTGCCAATACATGTCCAGCCAGACAATCCATCCCGGAGGGCCAAGAGCATCTCACTCCCTAAGCTCAGAAGCCAGAAAAGTGCTGGAACAACCCCAAGTGCCTGAGGTCAGGCCACATTTCCCCTGAGAAACACGGCACACTCTGGGCCAGGTCCAGGAAGCCATCCAGTTCCAGGCTCTCCCTAGTTGGAAGACACACAGAAAATCCAGCTCAAGTCCAAGGCAGCCCTGAGAGTTCAGGCCCATTCTGGGTCAAATCATACTTAGGAAACAAGCTGAACCAGGCTCCATTCTTTCTCACCCGAACCTAATGTGTCATTCTCTAACTGAATAAACTGGGGAAAGCCACCTCTCCCTGGGCCTCGGTTTCTTCACTTGTAAGGCCAAGTAAATCATCCCTAGGATCTCTGCCAGCCCTAACAAACAGATCCTGGGAACTACACTGTAACTCCCCATTGCCCTGCCTTCAGCAGCCCTCTTCCCTCATGCTGTTGCCCCTCTTCTCTCTGTTGCAGGTTCTGGACATTAATGTGAAGGCCACAGCCCTGATGACAAAGGCCGTGGTGCCAGAGATGGAGAAACGAGGGTACAGAGAGCAAGAGGGAGCCTGCGTTCAATGGGCCCCCTGAAGGCTGAGGGGAGGGTGTCCATGGCAAGAGGGTCATTCTGTTCTTTTTCCAGAGGTGGCTCAGTGGTGATTGTGGCCTCCGTAGGAGCCTACAGACCATTTCCTGTAAGAACCTCCTTTTCTGCTACTTTTATCCCTTCCTCCATCCTGTACCTTCTACCCTTCCAGTCACCCTAAGAAGTTTGTGTCCCCTTTTGGAATCACATCACCAAGTACCTTCCAGCAAAATAGAGGCCTTGCTTCCACAAACGCTAACCTAGGGGAGGTTTAACCACAAGACAGTTTTCTAACTGGGACCCTCCATTACAAGAGATACCCTATTATCTGTTTATAACCCTTTATATCTTATGTTAAGAACCAAGAATGAACTGGAATTGAAGAGACTAACCCATTCTCTCTTTTCCTCAGGGCCTGGGCCCTTACAATGTTGGTAAAACAGCCTTGCTGGGCCTCACCAAGAACCTGGCCTTAGAGCTGGCCCAAAGGAACATTAGGGTGAACTGCCTGGCACCTGGACTCATCAAGACTAGCTTCAGCCGTATGGTGAGGAAGGGGAGTCCTGCATCCCACTGGGACCCTAAAAGGCATCTTCCCAGGTAGAAAAGCCCAGCTCCTGGGTCCTGAGCTCCCAACCACTTCTACCCCCCATCTGTGCACTTTTCCACATCCCCCCTCCATACCAGCCATGTGTCCCGACCAGACCCCCATATGATCCTTTCCTGAGGTGCACAGTGAGACTGAGGAATTCAGATACCACTCAGGCCATTTCATATCTCCTTAAGTGGGTGAGACCTGGGGCAACCCAGGAAAATGCCTCACAGAACTTGAAGAGAATGGAGCAGAAGAGGGAAGTGGGTAGAGACTGGGAGCTGGGAAGGACTAGGAGGTGAAGGGGGTGCCTCTTCATCGCCCTTTCAATTGATGTGAGGGCAGGCAGTTTCTCCCCTCGCTGTCCCTCACAGGAAGAGATTTCCCTTTTTCCTGCAGTTGTGGGATGACCAGGCAAGACTGGAGAGCCTAAAAGCAACCATGCAGTTCAAAAGGTAAGGCTGGGGGCTTCCCTGGTGGCAGAGTGGTTGAGAATCTGCCTGCCAATGCAGGGGACTCGGGTTTGAGCCCTGGTCCAGGAAGATCCCACGTGCCGCGGAGCAACTAAGCCCATGCACCATGACTACTGAGCCTGCGCTCTAGGGCCCACAAGCCACACCTACTGAGCCTGCGTGCCACAACTACTGAAGCCCATGCACCTAGAGCCTGTGCTCCACAAGAGAAGCCACAGCAATGAGAAGCCTGTGCACCGCAACGAAGAGTAGCCCCCGCTCGCAGCAACTAGAGAAAGCCCGTGAACAGCAATGAAGACCCAACACAGCCAAAAATAAATTAATTAAATAAATAATTTTTTTTAAAAAAAAGGTAAGGCTGGCAAAGGGGAGGGCGAGGAAGGATAAAGATGGTCCCTCACAGCCCAGGGCTCGCCGACTCTCGGTCCTTCAGACAACACAGGCATGCTCTCCTCTGCTTCAAACACACAGATTTCACAAGTTCTTGAACACAGCATCACTACAGTGGCGTGTGCAAGGAGTCTGCTTCCACTGCAGAAACGAAACTCAGAGGCATCCAGGTTTAGCAGAGCAGAGCCCTGGGGGAGGCCCTGACCCCTCTCTCCACCTGGGTGTTTGCCTCCACCTCTGGGCATCCCTAACCTGAGGATGAGGGACCAAAACCAAAACCAAAACATGCTTTTGTTAGTTCCCCTTGAATAAAAACAGTCATGTGTCCAAAGCTCAGGTTAATGATCCTACAATCCAAATAAAAGGAATGAAGAGCTTTACCAAGTCCCAAAACTCCCCTTGCCTAAGAAAACTAGCCTCTTCCCCAAAGGGTTGGCTGAACTGTTCAGGTGCCTTCATCTGGCTCTCTTTCCTCTAAGTTCCCTGCCTCTCTCCAGCTTCTGGCTTCTGGAAACTCTCTTGTCTTTAGCTCCTCCACCTTGTCTCCTCAAGGACACATACCAGCAATGCCTACTTGAGGAGGGAGACATCCTCAAGTGCTCCCAAAGCCATTCTGATGTCAGGCATGAGCTGCTGGCCTAGTTCACAACTCATTAATAAGTCAGGGTATTGTCACTCTTGAGCCACAGTGAATGATCCGGCCCCATGCTTCTCAGTCTTGGATGCACATTAGCTGGAGTGCTTGGAAACCACAGATGCTCAGACCCCACTCCCAGAGATTCTTTTTCAATTGGTCCAAGGTAGAACCTAGGCATCTTTGGCAGGGGTGGGGGTGGGGATAGTTAAGCCTCTCGGACGACTACAGTGTGCAGCTAGGGTGGAGAACCACTAATCCAGGCCTTCTAGGTTTGAGGTACCCACTCTACCCACCTCTAGAGCATCCTATGGCAGTTAGGTTAAAGTGTTCCCTAACTATGCAATCACTGATACAAACACTGAGAATTAGCACAGTCTCACAAAATGACTTTAAGGGACAAAAATAGATTCCTGAAAAAGGTGTCTGTGAATTGAAGCTGTACAAATGGAATCATTTTAAACAAATCATTTACTGTCTCACAGACTCCCTGACACTTGAATAGTATGCACACATGTGAAACAAATTCTTTGAAGAATGAAATAGCTGCGCACCAGGTTATCTATATAACTTTGGATTTTGGTGTCCTGAGTTCTCTAAAAAACAAAGTATCTCTATATTATATGAATATAATGTGCAGTGGTTTTTGCAGAGTACAGTATTAATGCTTATACTGAATTATAACAGCTTATATTCATGGTAACCCTATTTTATGGGCAGTACACTGGTCCTAAAAAATCACCTGATACTTCTTGATTAAGCAAATTTCATGCCCTGTTTGATTTTTACTCCCTTCCTTTTTTCCCCTCCTCCCCAGGATAGGCAAGCCAGAGGACTGTGCGGGTATCGTATCTTTCCTTTGCACCGAAGACGCCAGCTATATCACTGGGGAGACAGTGGTGGTGGCTGGAGGGATGCCATCCCGCCTCTGAGGACCTGGAGAACATCCACCAGCGCAGAGATTGGGCTCCATCTCCTGGGTCCTGTTCCAGCATCCATCCACTGGCCTTCCCCACCTCTGCCTACCGTACTGCTCACCTTACACCATAACCCCAACCCCCCATATCAATTCTGCTCTGTGAAAAGCTCCAGCATTCTCTGGGGTCAAGGTGTGGTCTTATGAGGACTCTCACTGTTTCTGTGGCCTTGGATAAAGACTTCCCTTGAGAGCACAGGGCAGGCCTGCTGAGAGGGCTTAGTCTAGCGCGGCAAAGACCAACTAATATTTTTTTTCAGGGCATCAGAGGAATTTGAGGGAGATGGGAGAGCAGGAACCTGGAGTGGAAGGAACAGGGTTGGAAAATAACAACTCACAAATGAAGTCCAAATAAAATAAAGATGATCATGATGCTTTGAATCAATGTGTTCGTTTTTCAGTGTAGGGTGCATAGGTGTGGTAGCCGAGCAGAAAGCATAAATCTGAGCAGACTGGATTCCCCTAAGATCCCCCCAGATACTAAGTCTGGATCCTCCTAACCCTCCTCCCTCTCTCCAGGACCTGAGCGTAATGCTGGGTGTGGAGGTGTTTGCAGAGCTGCCAGCTGGGAGGAGGTGGCATGGGAATTCCCAGGTGCTGCTCTCGGCCTCACACCCGCGGGGATGGTGCCAAGAACACCACAGGGATCCCCGAGGCTGGGCAAGCGGAAAACTAAGGACGAACTCCCCCACATTCAACCATGTCCTCTGCCGGCATCGCCCTCAGCCTAGAGTTCCTTCCTTCGAGGGTCAGCGAGAACGCGCTGGACGGGTCCCGAGCAAGCCGTGAAAAGGGAGGAGCCTTGCAAGGATGACCCGGCGAGGGGTCCCCAACCTACGAACAAAAGAAGTGGGTTCTGCTCACGGTGCCCGAGGAGTGAGTGACACGGAAAGTGGGGATGCTGCCCCCCTTCCGGGAGATGGCCCGGGCTGCAGGCGACACGCACAGGGCGTAGCACGCTAGAGCCGACGGGAGGGGTGGGCGCCAGCGCTCTCAGGGTCTCACGCGGCTCGGAGGCGCGGCGCGCATGCTCAGTCCGGCACCTCTCCGGGCGGGGCGGGAGACCCGGCGCTCCGAGGCGGGGGGGAGAAGCGCTCGCGCAGCCGCCCCTCACAGGAGCGGGCTCAGCGGCTGCTGCATCGCTCAGTGCCGGGGCCCTGCCGGAGCCGGGTCTAGCATGTGCCGCGTCTCCCCGGCGGTGGCGACGGCGGCTCCTCTGCAGCAACAGCGGCAGCAACGGCCGCCATGGCCAAGTCCAGCGCGGAGCTCACCCGCGAGCTGCAAGGTACGAGGCTGCGGTGGTCTCCGGGACGCCCCGTCCGGGAGCCTCCCGGACCCAGTGCGTTCCTCCCCGCGGTACACCCCGGTGCCTCCCGCCCCTCATGCATCCGGTTCCAAGGCAGCTCCCTGCCCCTGCATCCCAGCTCGGGGCATCGCTGTCCCAGAGCATCCTCCGCTGCCCCCCTCGCCTCACCCCGTCAGGACCTACGTGTCCCAGAGCCGCCCGTCCTGATCTTCAGTGACAGGTGCAGTCCCTTCACGCTCCCTGGGGCTGACTCTCAGCGATTCTGGCCCACCCCTCGGCGAAGCATCTAGTGTCCCCTCCGGAGAATCCGTTTCCCCGCCGGGTGGGGCCAGGCCAGCCCTGCCGGGTGATGGGAGCTGCCCCAGGTCCTGACCTCCTCTGGCCTCAACACCCTCCCTCCTCTGGGCCCGGCCCTGGAACTGACTCGATAGCCCGCCCAGCGCCCTGCCAGTGGGGCAAAGAAGGGAGTCAGGGAAAAGGGCCTGGACTGGAGCTAAAACCAGGAGCAGGGTCTACTGAAGCTTCTCTACCACAGCCCACATCCCAGCCTGACCCCCTTCTCTCTACCCAACACCCACACCTCACGGCCTCTCCTGTTTGCCTGGTTCTCAGACTCAGACCAAACCAAGGCCTGACCCCCCATCACTGCCAACCCTGACCCCCAGAGGCGGGAACACAGGCTAGCCCACGCAGAGACCAGGACGCTCAAGGATACTCAGAGGCATGCTGCGCTGTGGCGATTTCCCCCAGGTCCACAGGCACACAAGCACAATCATGAGATGTGTGTACACACATCTTTACAGAAACCGCACACGCACGCACGCACGCACACACACGCACACACACTGGGATATCTGGATGATTCTGCCAGCAGATGGGTATGGAACTCATTTAAACACTAACTCCTTCCTACCCCGCAGCTCCCACCCACACCAGAGCTGGCTGGCTCTGTGCCCCTTTCACAACTGCAGACACAGCATACTCATTCACACTTAGCCATCCCCACCAATGTCACACACGGGCTCCCTGGCATCTTCTTTACATGCGTAGTAAAAGGTAGACACTCACACCCAGACCACCTAGAATGCAGCCGAAGGGATACCCTCCACACCCCTACACACTGACTCACTCTGTATGTGTTGACAGCTGCTAGAGTGCACGGGTTGGAAAAATCCTTCACACTCTTCCACGGTGTCACTCAGCTACTGTCCCCCGACTCAGGAACATCAGGAGCCAGAGTTTTCTCCACACCCCACTGCCTTTCTAATAGAAAGAGAAAAGTCACCCAAGAAGGAAAGGTCTCGGTCCCTGTCCTTCTCGGTCTCTCTCTGATTCTCTCTCCTCTCCTCTGCCCCTGCCCCTGGAGAGCCTCGGGTTTGCGGGGGCGGCCAGGGTCAGGGGAGCTCTGAGCAGCCCACCACCCACCTGCAGACAGCATCCGGAGGTGCCTGAGCCAAGCGGCTGTGCTCCAACAACATCGTGTCAAGCTGGAGACAAAGCCCAAGAAGTTCGAGGACCGAGTGCTGGTGAGGACACTGGGCTGGGGGAGGGGAGGGGGGATCAAGAGCACCTGGGCTGGTGAGGGCAAGGAGCCTGGGGGGACAGGGGAGACAGAGGTGGGGGAGAGCTGAGGAGACATAGCCTGGGGGCAGGTGGAGGTTGGACTGGGTGGATGTCTAGGAGTCTAGGGTGGGGCATGTGAGAGAGGGGGGACTTCCAGAGCAGAGGGTCAGCTGACAGAGGGTGCACACAGGCTGAGGGGGCTAACAGAGGGCAGGGTGACTAGGGCCCAGGAAGCTGCCATTTGCTGCTGATATTCTTTTCCCCTCTCTGAAGGCCCTGACCTCCTGGCGCCTCCACCTTTTCCCCCTTAAAGTCCCAGCCAAGGTGAGTTGGGCCGATGAGCCAGAGAGCACCTGGCGTGCTCCCCTCTGAGCCCGGCAGCCAGGCCCTGACCATGAGCTGGGCATCCCCGTGTCCCCTCCCCCCAGGTGGAGAGCTCCTTCAATGTCCTGGAGATCCGCGCCTTCAACACGCTCAGTCAGAACCAGGTGAGCGCCAGGGCTTGGGCCCCACTCCTGGGCCAGCGGGAGGAGGGAGCCCGCATCTGAGGCCCTGCTGCTCCCTGTCCCCCAGATCCTAGTGGAGACAGAGCGTGGCATGGTGAGCATGCGGCTGCCATCAGCTGAGAGTGTGGACCAGGTGACACGACATGTGAGCTCTGCCCTCTCCAAGGTCTGCCCTGGCCCTGGGTGAGTGGCAAAGGAGGAGTCTCTCGGGGGTCAGACAAGGAGACCTCCTTCCCCCTCCCTCCTTCCCCCTCCCTCCTTCCCCTGGGCCCCCAAGACATCAAAGTGAAGAGCTCTTGTGTCCCTATTCCTGCTTTTCCTGGGGATCCAGAAGCTATAACAGGGTAAGAATTGAGAGCCTCTTTCCACCCATCTTGGGATGGATTTGTTCATTTTCCAGGAGTCTAATCCGGCGTGGAAATGCAGACACCCCAGAGGGGCCCCGAGACACATCCCCCAACTCTGAGACTTCCACGTCCACCGCTCACAGTGTCTGCGGTGAGCAGGGGCAGACTTGAGGAAAGTGGGGCCTACACCACCCTGCCCCTTGCTCAGAGTCCTCTGTGTGCGGGGCTTTGCCTTCCCTGAGACTCCACGGCTCCCAGACCTCAGAGGTTCAGGAACCCAGGACACTGGTGCATAAAGTGACCTTGACCTTTCCTTGAACTCCAAGCCTGTTCCCCACCCCCTTACCGCTCAAGGAGCCAGCCCATCTCCTGCCCCACAGGTGGCTTCTCCGAGACCTACGCTGCCCTGTGCGACTACAATGGGCTGCACTGCCGTGAGGAGGTGCAATGGGTGCGTTGGGCCGGGACCGGCAGGCGGGCAGGTGGGACCCAGAGGGAGGGGGCAGAGGAGGAGGAGGAGGGAAGCAGGTGTGAGCCAGTTCCACCTCTCCAAGGATGTGGACACCATCTATCATGCTGAGGATAACCGGGAGTTCAATCTTTTGGATTTCAGCCACTTGGAGAGCCGGTAAGCAGATGGGGTAGAGACTCAAGCCCCCATTCCAGCCCCAGCCCAGCCCTGGCCCTTCTAGGCTCTCCCTTCTGGTCCCACCCACAGTCCCGGCTCTGTCTCCCAGCCCCCACCCCACCTGCCTACCACCCATCTAGGCTTTCCTCAGCCCAACCACCCCAGCCCTAGTCTCTTCCTCCCGGCCCTAGCCACCTGCTCACCACCTTCCTGCCTCCCTCAATCTCCCCACAGAGACTTGGCCCTAATGGTGGCAGCCCTGGCCTACAACCAATGGTTCACCAAACTCTACTGCAAGGACCTGCGGCTGGTAGGGTCTAGGAGGGGCAGTGGGGAGGGGAGAGTACTGCCCTCTCTGGCTCCTGGTCACATGACCCCCTCTGTCCTCAGGGCTCTGAAGTGCTAGAACAGGTGCTACACACCCTGAGCAAGTCGGGGAGCCTCGAAGAGCTGGTGCTGGACAACGCCGGGCTTAAGACGTGAGGCCAGCCTCCTCCTTGGGCAGTGGTACCCCCTTGATGTAGTCTTAGAGCCCCAGAACCTCAGAGCATGATATGGGCCTCTGAACCATCTCATCCAGCTCCTCACCATACAGAAAAGGCCCAAAGAGGGCACAGAGCAAGCCACGCCTAAGCCTCCTGACCCCCAGCTCCACAGCCTTTCCCTGTACCTCCATGCCCCGTCCCCTTCTGCCGTCAGCCACCGAGCAGAGTACGCTGCTCCAGTCTCGAGGACCCTAAGCTGGGCTTTGTCTCAGCACAACTTCCCAGGTATTCCATAGTGATGGCAAGCTCCCTGGCAGGCCCCGAGCTGCTCCCCACCTGCAGGGGCCGCCGACCATTGCAGCCCCAGCCAGGCAGGCAGGTGGAGGAGGAGGGGAAACCCAGGGCCTGGGACAAACACATCCTTCCTCCCCTTCCCTGAAGGGACTTTGTCCAGAAGCTGGCCGGGGTATTTGGGGAGAACGGGAGCTGTGTGCTGCATGCCCTCACTCTGTCCCACAACCCCATCGAGGACAAGGGTGAGCCCCAGCCCTGAATTCTACCCCCCATCACAACTTAGACCCCTATCCCAGCCCAGAGCCCAACCCGGTCTGAACAGGGGCTCTCCGACCTGATGCCAGCCCCTGCCCCAATATGCCATCCTTGACCCCAGGCCCATACCCCACTCAAGCGCCCAGTCTGACTCTGCACCACCTGCCCCCACTGCCCGTATCTCAGTGGGCCCCTTTATCTCTCCACTCCCCAGGTTTCCTCAGCCTGAGCCAGCAGCTCCTCTGCTTCCCCACTGGCCTCACCAAACTGTGCCTGGCCAAGACTGCCATTTCCCCTCGAGGTACTTGCCCCAGGACCCCTGACCTCTGACTCTGACCCTCCCCCAGCACTGCCTGGGTGTCGAGTCCCAGAGGTGTACCCATACACTCACACAGCATCCCGGAGACCAAAGAAGGGAAAGGAGCCACATTTGGAGAGCGGGGAAGAGTTGTATGCAAGGGGAAGAGTTCGGGGGTGGGGGGCGGTGGCCAACCCAGCCCAGTGCCCGCTGTGCTCAGGGCTCCAGGCGCTGGGCCAGACCTTCGGGGCCAACCCGGCCTTTGCCAGCTCCCTTCAATACCTGGACCTGAGCAAGAACCCTGGGCTGCTCGCCACAGATGAGGCCAACGTGAGTCCACGAATATAGCCTCAAGCCCCTGCAGAGGCCCACTCGGGCTTCAGGGCCTGGGGTCTCTGCCCTTTAGCCCTGGGGAAGGGAGGGGTTCTGTCACCCCTTCACCTGCAACCCCTCTGTCCTTCCTTCCCAGGCCCTCTACAGTTTCCTGGCCCAGCCCAATGCCCTGGTGCACCTGGACCTGGCGGGGACTGACTGCGCCATCGACTTGGTGAGGGGTTGGTGACGGCGGAGCCAGCCTGTGGTGATCTGGGGAGTCTGGGGTGGGTCACCCCCTCCTTGAGTACAGAGGTGGGCAGAGCTGGCAGGATGGCATCAGGTTCAGCTGAATTACAAATCAACACCGAAGCTCACACCTGTGCAGCACTTTATCTGTGCGCCGCCAAGGCTGTGCTGGCTGTGCCTAGAAGCCAGCCCGGATCCATTCCTCAGCCGTGAGCCCCAGTGCAGCGCTGAGTCCACCGGAGGAAAGGACTCCTTCCCTAACTTGAACCAGGCACCTTACGAGCCTGTGGGCTCCCTGGCTTTACACATCCACTGCCTATGAGCCTCTCACCCCCTGGGGGCCAGGCAGGTGGGAGTAGACCCACCTTCCACAGGGGGGAAACTGAGGCTTGAAGAGACTAAGTGGGCAGGCACAGCGGGGCTCGCACAGACTGACCGCAGAGGGAGAAGCGCCAAGACCTTGGTGGGGAGGGAGGAGGGAGTCCTCGTCACCCCTCCCGGCAGCCCTCCCAGCCCCGTGAGACGCACCCTGTCTCCACCCCACAGCTTCTGGGCGCCCTGCTCCACGGCTGCTGCTCCCACCTCACCTACCTCAACCTGGCGCGCAACAGCTGCTCCCACAGGTGGGAGCACGGGGGTGCAGGGAGGGGCGGGGCAAGTCGTGGACACCCCCTCCCTTGCTGACCCCAGGCATCTCCGCAGGAAGGGCCGGGAGGCCCCGCCTGCCTTCAAGCAGTTCTTCAGCAGCACCTACACTCTGAGCCACATCAACCTGTCGGCCACGAGGCTGCCCCTGGAGGCCCTCAGGTCGGGTGGGTGCAGGGTTGGGGGGCGTCCGAGGGGGAACCCTGGGAGTAGGGGGTGAGGGGTAAAGGCGGGCCTGCTGACCTTCCTCCCACAGGGCGCTGCTCCAGGGCCTCTCCCTCAACAGTCACCTCAGCGATCTGCACCTGGACCTCAGCAGCTGTGAGGTGAGCCCTCATTCCCCCCCCATCACCCCACCGTTCATTTCCCTAAGTCAAGCTCTGGCTCCGTCCTGCCTCCGCGCTACCCCTCAGAGACCCCCCCGCCCTGACCTCACCCCCACTTTCCCCTGTCCGTCTGTGGTCTTTGGCCCTCTTTCTAGAGGTCATTTTCAGTCTCCAGGATCTCCTCGCTGACCGCTTTGGGGTGGGAGATACCAGGCTTTCCCACCAGATGGCAGGAGCAAGCTGTCTCCAGAGCAGCGGCCTGGAGATTTTTCTGGCTGAAGGGAGGGGAGAGAGCCCTAGGGAAGGATCTGAGATAGAGAAGGGGCCTCTAGATTTCACACCCGAGAAGACCTGGTATGACCTTGAATCCTGGCATGACTCCTCTTATCCCTAAGCATTAAAGGTGCCCTGTCTTCCACTCACACCCTGTCCCTGCAGCTCCGCTCAGCTGGAGCCCAGGCTTTGCAGGAGCAGCTGTGGGCTGTCACCTGTGTGGGCAGCCTGGATCTGTCAGACAATGGTGAGTGGGGGCACTTCCCTTCCTGGGGGCCAGGTGGGGACAGGGGCCTAGAGCACGGGGGAGAAGCCTTAAGGAGACTCCAGTGAGCCTCAGGCCTCAATGCCAGGCCTCTCCCATCTACTGGCCAGGGTTCGACTCGGACCTCCTGACACTGGTGCCCGCACTTGGCAAGAACAAGTCCCTCAAGCACCTGTTCCTGGGCAAGAACTTCAATGTCAAGGCCAAGTGAGGCCCCCTCCCTATACCCACAGACCCTCACTCCATCATCCGCCTATCCTTGTGGCTCACTGTGTTACCCTTGACCGCCTCTCCGCTGCTCCACTAACATGACCCCAGCCCCTTCCCCTTCTACTCTGAGCCCTGACTCCCCGCAGGACCCTGGAGGAGATCCTCCACAAGCTGGTGCAGCTGATCCAGGAAGAGGACTGTGTGAGTGCCTGGGCCTGGGAGGGGAGCTGCAGTGACAGGGGCTGCAGGGACTGGGCTAAACCCCCCACTTGCCCACACAGTCCTTGCAGTCACTGTCAGTGGCAGACTCCCGGCTGAAGCTTCGCACCAGCATCCTCATCAACGCCCTGGGCAGCAACACCTGCCTGGCGAAGGTGGATCTGAGTGGCAATGGCATGGAGGACATCGGGGCCAAGATGCTCTCTAAGGCCCTGCAGATAAACTCCTCCCTCAGGTGGGGCCCACACCTGGACCCTCTCACCTAGAGCCCCAGCCCTCCCCCCCACACATACATGCCCTCCCTGCTGCCTCGCTGCTCTGTACCCCAGCTTCCAGGAGACCCTTAGTCCCAGGACCATCTCTGAGTCAGCCTCATTACCCAGGAAAGGAGGGAAGGCTCCCGAGGGGGATGTGTCCCCTCCCACTAAGAGAGACCCCGAGGGAGGGGTAATACGCTGATGCTCACCCTTTCCCCAGAACTATCCTATGGGATCGGAACAATACATCTGCCCTAGGCTTTCTGGACATTGCAAGGGCCCTGGAGAGGTGAGTAGACCAGGGCCCTGCCCTGATCCTAGCCCCCAGCTTCCCTATACCTGGACCAGGCCTGAACTACACCAGCCCCACCCCAGTCCACCTGACCTACTCGCATAGAAATGTTAGGAAGGACCACAGAAGAGGGAAATGGTCAGCAAGAGGTGGGGTCTGGGGAGCAAGAGCCTCTCCTGCCTGCCTCTATCCCACCCAGCTAAGCCACTCTGTCCTACAGCAACCATACGCTGCGCTTCATGTCCTTCCCCGTGAGCGACATCTCCCAAGCCTACCGCAGCGCCCCTGAGCGTACCGAGGACGTCTGGCAGAAGGTGGCGGCCTGAGCAGGGTGGAACCCGAGGGGCAGGGGCCAGCCCACATCCCCTGGCCCTCACCCCACCCACTCATCATCATCTCCAGATCCAGTGGTACTTGGTGAGGAACAACCATTCTCAGACGTGCCCGCAGGAACAGGCTTTCAGGCTGCAGCAGGGCCTGGTGACCAGCAGCGCCGAGCAAGTAAACGTTTCCCTCCGAGACACAGGGAGCACACGTGGGGCACACAGGGCACAGGGCTGATGTGATGGAGCGCAGGTCGGGGCGGGAGGGGTCATGAGAGAGGCATCGTGTGGTGCCCATAAGTGGATTGAGCATGTGGGAGAGCAAAAAGACAGGACGTGCAGAAAGTGGGCCCCAAACATGAGAGAACACGTGAGCAAACAGCAGGGGTCCCAGACAGGGGGTCTCAGGACTGTGGGAGCTCCACTGAGCGTTCAAGAGGGCATCCCAAGAAGAAGAGGGAACAGGCCATCGGGAGACATCACCCTTACCCCTGTCAGTGCCAGCACCAGTAGTACTGCTCAAGGGGGCCCAGAAATGGGGTGCCTGGGGGCCCACCTGGGAAGGTGAAGATGCGGGAGTCCCCCCTAACACTCCTGCCACCTGTGCTGCAGATGCTGCAGCGGCTGTGTGGACGGGTGCAAGAGGAGGTTCGGGCGCTGAGGCTGTGCCCCCTGGAGCCCGTGCAGGATGAGCTGCTGTATGCTCGGGACCTCATCAAGGATGCCAAGAACTCCCGGGCGGTGAGCCCTCCGCAGCCCCACCATCCCCTGACAGTCTAGAGAGCCCAAGAAGGCCAGCGTGCCAGCCCAGGAGTGCCCATGGATGGCACTGCCTATCCCCCCAAGTTTTCATGGCCTCCTAGGCCAGGGACCCAGCGAGGCCAGACTCTGACCTTCTGATCAGAGCCCCTTTCTTCCCCAGCTGTTTCCCAGCCTCTATGAGCTGGGCCACATGCTGGCCAACGACGGACCCGTGAGGCAGAGGCTGGAGTCAGTAGCCAGTGAGGTGTCCAAGGCCGTGGACAAGGAGCTGCAGGCAAGTCCTGGGGAGGGAGCCCGGTGCTGACCAAGGCCCTGAGCCGAGGGCCGAGGCCAGCACGGGAAGATTACCGCGGGCAAGAAGGAGTGGCAGAGCTGAGACCACCTACACTCCCATTGTGCCAAGGTGTTGCTAGAGAACCGGTCTTGGATATTTGCTGCTCGTTTCAACCTTAGCCCCTGAACTCTGAGCTCTCCCTCTGGACTCTGATCCTTGGACTGACTCTCCCCTGTCCATGTGTCCATGTGGTAGGATGAAAAGGACACTGACCAGGATGCGGGGAAGCCTGAGTGTCCAAGGCTCTGCTGCTAACCAGCCCTGTGACCTTGGCCGGCCCCTCAGTCTCCCCACGGGGGGCTGGAATAGACAGGCTGGAGTCTCTTCCACTGTGGTGCCAGCCCTGACCCTGCCCTCCTTGGGGCTCTGGCCTCCTTTCCTCACGTACTAGGTGATCCTGGAGTCCATGGTCAGCCTAACGCAAGAGTTATGCCCTGTGGCCATGCGGGTGGCTGAAGGGCACAACAAGATGCTGAGCAATGTGGCTGAGCGCGTCACTGTGCCCCGGAACTTCATCCGAGGGGCGCTGCTGGAGCAGGCGGGGCAGGACATTCAGAACAAGCTGGAGTGAGAGGCGGGGTTGGGGCTGGAGGTGGGGTTGGACTTGGCCTGGAGCACTTAGGGACTTGGTGGGGGGGCCAGCCATCAGCAATGAATAATGAATGACACAATCTACATTACAAGGGATGAATCTTCAACCAACTGCAACCTTGCTATTTAGGGTCTGACTCTTCTTTGCCCTAGCAGTCTAAATGCTGAGCTGGGGTTTAGGAGTCCGAACAGTGCACGCACGTGTACATGTACACACAGCCGCGCACATATCCCCAGGCACTGACCTCTAGAAACAGAGCACAGCCTCCTCGGAGGTGTGGACAAAGAATAGGGGTGCATGGACTGCGCTGCCCATCCCCCCAAGTTTTCATGGCCCCTAGAGCTCTCTGTCGTTCCAGTCTGGGTGCCACCTCTCACCAAAATGAAGACAAATTATTACACAAACCCGTGAAATGGCCAAGCTCAAGAAGTGCTGGTTCCTGCTCTTACAGCAGAGACGGGCAGAATTCACTCAACACCTCAGTTTACCTCGCTCTGTTCCACTGGAGCTCCAGGGGCTGGACCCAGAGCCCCTCTGCCCCTCCTTCCCCTCAGTTCCTCTTCGGCCACCCTCCCCCTCCACACACCCCTAGGCTGGAAGGTCTGTGGGTGGAGCTGGGTGGTGGATCCCAGGTGCCTCGTACAGCAGCCGTGTTCTCCGTGGGCGGTCAGGGTGGCTGGCCCACTCCCTCAGGCGTCTGGGGAAGGCTGGGGCAGAGGCTCAGGCGCAGGGAAGGAGGAGCTGAGCCACCCCCCTGTGCCCACAGTGAAGTGAAGCTCTCGGTCGTCACCTACTTGACCAACTCCATAGTAGACGAGATCCTGCAGGAGCTGTACCACTCCCACAAGAGCCTGGTAAGACTTCTGAGCCTCAGCCAGGCCCAGACATGTCCTCCACCCCACATCACCCGCATTTCCCCTCACCAGCCCTCCCTGTCAAGGTCCTGGGCGGTGGGCGGCTTCCTTGGGATCCTGTTCACACCTGTCCTTCCCTAGGCCCGACACCTGGCCCAGCTAAAGACACTGTCAGATCCGCCAGGGGGACCGTGCCAAGGACAGGATCTGTCCTCCCGGGGCCGAGGCCGGAACCATGACCATGACGAGACCACAGATGATGAACTTGGGACCAACATCGTGAGCAACCCCACTCCCCTCCTTAACCTTGGTCCTGCCCCTGACCCTGCAAAGCGCTGTCCCCTTCTACTTCCCTGGACTCCACTCTCTGCCCCTCGCCGGGTCTCATCCCCTCGTCCCGACCCTGCCCAGCCTCTTCCCTTGTCCCATTGCCTCAGCCGCCTAAGAACAGGGAAGCGGGATAGACTCTAAAGAGAAGGCTTTATGAGGAATGGGAGGCTCCAGGTGAGGCTCCTGGGGTTTGCCACCTGGCCCCACCGTATGCCTCCGTCTCTGCAGGACACCATGGCCATCAAAAAGCAGAAGCGCTGCCGCAAGATCCGGCCGGTGTCTGCCTTCATTAGTGAGTCTTCCAGCCTCCCCGCTGATGGCCCTGATTCCCTTTCTTTTATCTCTGCCTCTGCAGCCTGCTTCCTCCCTGTCCCTCCTGCTAGTCCCTCTAACGCTGCTCTCCCCACAGGTGGGAGCCCTCAGGACATGGAAAGCCAGCTGGGGAGCCTGGGGATCCCCCCTGGCTGGTTCTCAGGACTCGGGAGCAGCCAGCCCACAGCTAGTGGCTCCTGGGAAGGTCTATCTGAGCTGCCCACTCATGGCTACAAACTAAGGCATCAAACACAAGGGAGGCCCCGGCCCCCCAGGACCACCCCTCCGGGACCTGGTCGGCCCAGCGTGAGTCCCTAATGCCTCACAAGAGGACCAAGTTCACTTAGCAGTGCCAGAGCCAGAGATTCTAGCTCTAGGACACCAAAGCCAGAGGTACTAGCCTTGGGGCATCGGGCAGGGCCCCAGGCAGGCCATGGAACAGAAGAGGAGTTTTCCAGATTGGATGGAGCTAGACCTTGTCACAGATAGGAAATGTCTGTCTGCCAGACAGTGGCAGTTCTCATTTTGGTGAGAGAGAGAGTCAAGAGCCACCAAGTTTAAGAAATGCCCAGGTATCCTGAAGTCTAAGTTTCCATGGGGCCAAGAAGAGGCAAGTCAAAGTCCAAAGGGGAAGGCTTTGAGTGAATGGGAGGAGGGCTTCCTCACCCAGATGGTATATCCTACAGGACTTTCCTCCCAGCAGGCGCCAGTAGCTGGGACCCGTCAGGAGAACGGGACGGCCACCCGCCTGGATGAGGGGCTGGAGGACTTCTTCAGCCGAAGGGTTATGGATGAAAGCTCCAGGTGTGGTACCCAGGCACACTCCCAATTTCAGGAGGCGCCGAGTCCCTGGAGGGCTCCCATCTCCCAGAGAGGCCTCTCCAATGGCAGTGCCCCAAAGCCAGTCTCTCTGGGAGATTTCCCCCACATTCTCTTTCCTCCGCACCGAGCCCTTAGTTCCCATGTTCTCTGAATCCCCTCAGGACAGCAGAAAAGAATGGGGCCAGAGTGAACCACCACAGGGGGATTGGGGTTGGGGCTATAGCAGGCCCTGGAATGGGGTGACGGTTAGTGGTACCAGGCCTGGAGGGTGTGTTCTGTCACTGTCCTGCACAGACTCCCTGGCATCTCTCCAGAAGGAACTGGGTCACTTGGAGAGGCTGAGAGGAGATGGTGGGAGGGGTGCCTGGGAGGGAAGAGGCTGCTGGAGGGTTGTGACAGGGGAGGTGAGGAAATAATCCCCTGAGAATAGGTGGAAAGGGTTATGGAGCGGCAGGAAAGACTAGACGAGACAGGACAGCTGGAGGTTCCGGAGAGTCAGGACTGGCCTAACGCCAGCGCCACTCTGGGCCCTGAACGACCTTGGCATCAGACCTAGGTATATCCCCACGACTTTGTCACTAACTCACCCCGACCCTGCCCAGCTACCCCCGGACTCTGAGGACCCTGCGGCCAGGCCTCTCGGAGCCGCCACTCCCTCCACTCCAGAAGAAGAGGCGCCGAGGCTTGTTTCACTTTCGCCGGCCCCGGAGCTTCAAGGGGGACAGCGGGCCAGGGTCCCCCACCATCGGGCTCCTCCTCCCTCCGCCCCCGCCCCCACCCCCGACTCAGGAGAGCCCCCCCAGCCCAGATCCCCCCAGCCTTGGCAATAATTCCTCCCCCTGCTGGAGCCCAGAAGAGGAGAACAGGCTCCTCCCTGCATTTGGTGGGGGCCGGGGGCCTTCCTTCTGCAGGAAGATGGTAAGTGAGGCAGGGGTGCTGAGTCCTGGTTTGCTGCCCCACACATAGCCCATCCACGCACCCCACCCTAGGCAATTAATGGGAGACTGGTAGGACTCGGGAACTTTGTCATTCCAGTTCCTCGCTCCTGGGCTCCCTGGGCTAAGCCTGGTGACCCAGCGCATGCTGGGAGTCCACCATGCAAATAAGGACAGTGGAAGGACTCCTCAGAGGGTCTGGATAGGGCTTCCCCTGGCAGGGTCCTCTGAGGGGTTGGGGCCCTCCCCTGCTCCCTTGCTGCCTGTGGAGCCCCTTCTCCATCGGGAACTGATTCTAAACCCGAAACCTTGTTCCAGGGCACCGACGGGGCAGAGCCTGGGGACGGGGGCCAGGCCCCTGGGACAGCACAGCAGCCAAGGGTCCACAGTGTCGCCCTTCCTGGGTTGGGAAGAGCCAAGGGTTGGAGCTTCGATGGGAAACAAGAGGTGAGCGGAACCTGGGGAGGCGAACTGAGGGTCCCGTGGGTCCCTGCATACCACCCTCCCCTCCCCACGGCCCTGCAGTTGGTAGGTCAGTGGAGAGAGTGGTGTTCTGGAGTAGAAGGTGTCAGCTGCAGTTCTGCCTCTACACTTGCTGTGCAACCCTGGACAAGTCACTCTGGAGCCTCTGCTTCCTCATAAAGTGTGTAGCCCTAAAAATGCTTACCTCTAGAGCTGTTTCCCAAATTTTGGTGACTTGATTACCACCTTTATGACTGCTTTTCACCTTCTCCACATACCATGGCATTATTTACATAATATTTTTATTTAAATCAACTCACTTTTTTTTTAAATAAATTTATTTACTTATTTATTTATTTATTTATAGCTGTGTTGGGTCTTCGTTGCTGCATGCAGGCTTTCTCTAGCTGCGGCAAGCAGGGGCTACTCTTCGTTGCAGTGTGCGGGCTTCTCATTGCGGTGGCTTCTCTTTTTGAGGAGCACGGGCTCTAGGCGCGTGGGCTTCAGTAGTTGTGGTTCGTGGGCTCTAGACCGCAGGCTCAGTAGTTGTGGCGCACGGGCTTCGTTGCTCTACGGCATGTGGGATCTTCCCGGACCAGGGCTCAAACCTGTGTCCCCTGCATTGGCAGGCGGATTCTCAACCACTGAGCCAGCAGAAAATCCCTCAACTCACCTTTTTAAACTCAGTCTGGACCTAAGCATTATCATCTTTAGAATCACAGGCTTGTTGTACTAGTCATGTTTTTTTCTACTACACATAAAATAAACACATATTAAAATAGCTGTATGTTCATTCGTGTGAACCATTTCTTATGCCCCTAGGGGTGGTATGAGTGCCACTCTTTGGGGAAAACAGTCTGAATGTCTAGGGACTAATGGGATGCTAGAGCAGAAGCCACTTGCTAACTGCAGTCCCCATGCAGAAGGGACTTTTTTTATGACCTGACTCAGCTGTCCTTTCAGGGCCCAGGCCCAGACCTGGAGGGCAGCGTCCAGCCTTGGCAGAAACGGCGCTCGTCGGACGATGCAGGTGAGAATGATCGCCCTCACGTCCTTCCTTTGCCCCATCTCTCAGGGCCCCTGCTAACATGCCTTTTTTCCCTTTCCCCTTTCCCCTTTCCCATCCCCTCCCTCCACTCCAGGGCCTGGAGCCTGGAAGCCCCCACCACCACCCCAAAGCACCAAGCCGAGCTTCAGTGCCATGCGCCGAGCAGAGGCCACGTGGCATATAGGTATGGAAAGCCTCTTCTCTGGCAGCAGCTCTGAAGGCCCGGGTTATGTCCAAAGAGACAGAAGCCAACTAAGGGGGGGCAGTAAAATGTCAACACTGTGCAAATGCTTCAGGATAGCTACAAAACTACATCCAAAAGAAACAAACAACCCAATGCAAAGAAAGGTCCCACGGAACAGAAGTGGCTTTGCCAGGCTTAGCCTACAAGGAACACTTTGTGGGTGGTTCGGGGAATTCTCTAGAGCGGGGGCCATCAGCAGAACGGCACCCTCTGTAAAGAAGGACTCTCTCTGCACCCCAGCTGGGGAAAGGGTGGGCAGTACCAGCCATACCAGGCCCACCTCCAACACTCCAGTCTCCCCCAAAAATAGTTCACCAGGCCATCCTCCACTCATGCAGAAAGGTACCCCACAGCAGGGGCAAGAGCCCCCTGCCTCGGAGGTCAGACACCCTGGGTGTTAAGTGCTGGCTCAGTCAGCCAGCACTTAACACCCAGGTTATTCACCTTCCAGAATAAAGGGGGGGGGGGTAAATCATAGTATGACACCTCCCTTCTGCTGGGTTCAGAGCACCTTTCACTTAGGGAGCAGCTAAAGGAAAGCTGGTCAGCTCTGGCATCAGCCTCAGTTCCCCCAGGTCTGGAATGTGACCCTCCAGCAACAGTGACAGGGACAAATCTCCCTGGAGAGGTTGACACTCCCTTCCCTCCTCCACTCCCACCCCAGCATAAGGGCGCCGTGCAGAGCCAGGTTGGCCCGAGGTTTGGCAGTGCCTGTGCTCCGGCCCCGCCCTCCAAGGCCAACCCAGCACCGGGGTCATCTTCGCTGATGATCCCATCCCACACACAGACTAGTTAAGACACCGGAAGGGGGGGCTCCATCCTTCATTTAGGAGACGGTGATTGTCGGGTGCTCCCTGAGCACACCCTAACCGCAAGCACCCTCCTGGGCTTCCTCACCGCACCTCACAGATACACACACAGACAACCCCAAACACGTGGCACGTCCTTGGACCCAGGGTGCCTAAAGCTATGGAGGCAGGGTATGGGGGGAATGGTGAGGGTGCCAGGCACCTCTCCTCCAGACTCACCATCTAAATCAGACTGGCAGAGAGTTCTAGGAGTGCCAGGTTGCAGCCTTGGCAGGGCGCCGGGGCACTGCAGCCCTGGATGGGCAGCCATGCCTGTGGATCCGGCAGGCTGCGGGCCCTGGCTCTGTCCCTGCTCTTCAAGAGGGTCAGCCAGAGCCCCCTGCAGAGGTGACAGGCTCAGGAGGATCCTGGGGACCGTGAGAGCAGAAGGGGACATCCGAGGCAGAGACACGGGAGCAAATGGGCTTGGAGGGGAAGGTTCTGGCCTCCAGGGCTTCACAGGGACAAGGGACGGGGAGGGCTGTGCAAGAATGTCTTTTCCTGCAGTTTCTTCTCTCTTCCCATCCCCCAGCTGAGGAGAGCGCCCCCGCCCCCAACCACAGCTGCCAGAGCCCCAGCCCAGCATCCCAAGATGGGGAGGAGGAGAAGGAGGGGCCCCTATTCCCAGAGAGGGCGGTTCCTGCCAGGAACGCCAAGGTGAGAGCCAGCAAGGCGGCGGGGAGGGCACTTTGAGGAGGCAGAAGGACAAACTAACTGACTGAGCATCTTCCTTCTGTGCCGGCTACAGGACCCTCCTTTAGCTCTGCGGCCCCCCAAGCCGGTGGCTGTGCACAGGGGCCGCCGGCTCCCCCAGGAGCCAGGGGGCAGGGAGGAGGCTGAGACTGGGGGTGCGGCCCCAGGAATGAACAAACCCCGACTGAGGCTGGGCTCCCAGCAGGACCAAGAGGAGCCTGAGGTCCAAGGTCTGCCACCTGGCTAAAGAGGGTGTGGGGCACCTCTGGGGCCTTGCTGCCCACATCGGGTCCCTTCCTGGGCACAGGATGAGTGACAGACAGCCAGAAGTCACAGCCTGGATGAGTGCGCAGCCTGTGAGCCCCACTCATGGGCCAGGCCTGCCTTGACTGTCATTTCAGGGCCCCCAGATCCGGGCCGCCGGACTGCCCCCGTAAAGCCCAAGAGGACACGGCGGGCACAGTCCTGTGACAAGCTGGAGCCTGATAGAAGACAGCCCCCTGACCCCACAGGTGCCAGAGGGGTGGGCTAGAGGGTGGTCCCCCTTCCTACCCATCCATGTGACGAGGCCGCCCACAGGGCGTGGCTGGCTCTCCCTGCCTGGGAAACAGGACTCCCTGGATTTCCCCCAGCAGGAGCCAGCGAGCCAGGAACAGGGTGACAGCCGCTGCAGCACCCCCCCAGCCCTCCTCTCGACATGTGCCTCACAAGGACTCAGATCCCCACCCATCCCCGCACCTCCAGGCCCTTCTGCCAGCCCCTGTTCCCCAGGCGCAGTACAGCAGGATGAGGCCTGGGGGACATGATGTGGGGGACAGGAAGGGAGGGAGCAGCCTGGAGAGAGAGGCTCTGCTTGCTCTGCAGACCTGGGGGGTGGGGGGTGTCTCCTCACCTGGGAGGGCAGATCTGTCCCTCTGTCCCCAGGGGCTCTCTCTCCACTTGTATAGAATAAAAAAACCAAAATCACCACCTGCCCAAGTCTCTGCTGTTTTCCCCATTCTCTGCTCCTGTTCCCCACCAGCTGCTCCCCTTCCCTCAAGCCCCACAGTGGGGAAAAGTGGGGAACATCCCCCCAGAGATGGGGCTAGAGCTCTAAGGGAAGAGGCAGGAAAGACTGGAGAGCTGCTGGATGGGAGGGGACTCAGAAGTCCCCAAGCAGGGTGGCTGTTATGTGCAGGGTCTTGCCTGAGCTGGCTGGAGAAGCGGGGGAACCAACACCAGTGTGTGTTGGGCTTTGGGGTGGTGCAGTGGGATTGGGGAGATCCCAGTGTCCCAGGAAGAGACTGGGGAGCAGTGTGCTCTGTGTGTGTGTGTGTGTGTGTGTGTGTGTGTGTTTACACACAGGCAGGCTCACTAATGGTGGAATTAAATGGTGTTGTGTCCTCCTGGGGGCACCATCAGTAGTCAGAAATCTCGACAGTAGAGTGGCCTGCAGGTGAGCGCAAGTGTCTAGGGCAGGAGAAGATCAATAATTAAAATTAATCGTTTCTCATCAGTGTACTAACAAATACCAGCTTGGCATTCAAGACTGGGCTCAAGGACTTCCCTGGCAGCGCAGTGGTTAAGAATCCGCCTGCCAACGCAGGGGACATGGGTTCGAGCCCCGGTCGGGGAAGATCCCACATGCCGCAGAGCAACTAAGCCCGTGCGCCACAACTACTGAGCCTGCATGCCACAACTACTGAAGCCTGCGTGCCTCGAGCGCGTGCTCCACAGCAAGAGAAGCCACCGCGGTGAGAAGCCCGCGCACCGCAACGAAGAGTAGACCCCACTCACCGCAACTAGAGAAAGCCCGCGTGCAGCAGTGAAGACCCAATGCAGCCAAAAATAAATACATTTATATAAAAAAAAAAAGACTGGGCTCAATAACCTCTTCCTCTGTGAAGCCCTTCCTGATGTCTTCCCCTGACTCATCCAAATTGAGCCCTCCCTCTTTGTGGCCCACTGCATCCTGAATAGGTCCATACTTTGCACCTGTCATACCTCATTGCATTTGTGCATTGGCTGATCATCTCTGTGTGATTTTTGTTCCATATACACGTACCTCCCCCAGGGGCAGGAGCTGGGTCTTAATTACCTGTGTAGCCCCAACCTCTGGCACAGTGCCTGGCATCCAGGAAATGCTCAATAAATGGCTGCTACCTTAATACACAAGCAGCTTCGGGGATGGCGGGTGAAGACGTCTTGGTGACCCCTCTGTCATACTCATCCCAGATCACCATGTACCCAAATGTCTTCACGCATGGCATGCAGCTTCCCGGGCAATTGCTCACTTCCCCTGGCCTCACTAGAGAATGATTGTCTTGTTTCCTTGAGATCTGTGTGTGGCACGGCCCATCCCACAAGGATGTGGCCATATGAGCTGAATCTCGGGGTGGAGGGGGGAGTTGTGGGTACCAGGAAGATGCCTCAGGAATCAGTCCAGCACATCTCCCCCTATCTTCAGGGGGCTTCGCGTTGACCAGGATGTGACACTGTGTGCCCTTAAGCAATTGTGTCCATTTCCTCGTCTCCCTGTTAAAAGGTGGCTAGGGAACTTTGCATTCTCAAAGCTATGAGCCTCAGCATGGTACATGATGGTTTTTAAGAAGCACGTGAAGATCTCCATTCTGTCGTATTCGGGTTGGTTGGCGTGAATGAGTGTATATTGTGTGTGACAAGTATAGCCCAGTGTTCTTTTATATATGACTGTGAATGTCCTTAACAAATGTGATACAGAGAGTGTCGTGAGACCGGGTGTGTTTCCCTATGTGTATCTGTAGGGCTGTAACTGTCATGGTGTCACGGTGAGTTTATGTGCTGGCACCTGTTTGTGTCAAGATATGTGTGAGCCTGTGAGTCGTGTGTGCATATGTCTCCATCATTTCCTAGTGTGAATGTGTGTGCGTGCACGCACCACCGCAACGTGTGCATCTCTGTGATGCGGGGTGTGGGTGTGGCATGAAGGGGAGGATGTGTGTCACTGTCTGCAGGGGTCCTGCGTCTGAGCCACCCCCAGCCCGCCCTCCTCCTCCAGCTCTGTGGCTCCTCCTAGGCAGTGGCCCTGCCCCTCCCCTCTTCTCCCTCCCAACCGGTCTGTGCAGGGGGAGCTGGTGCTGCGGCCCCCCCCCACCCCTCCCCATCCAGGCCCCATAAATAGCTGCAGAGCCGGAGCCGGAGCCTGCGCCAGCGGCTGGAACACCAAGGGAGTCAGGGCCAGGGCCAGAGAGCTGGAGAGAGGAGCCCCCGACTAGAGCCCAGGTGAGCCCACCCTTCCTCCCTAGCCCAGCCCCAGCCCGGTCCAGCCTGGCCCAGTCTCCATAACAACATCGCCCCCAGCCTCCAGAGAGGTCTCTAGTCCTGCCCAATACCCTCACCAACACATGCCCCTGCCCAGCTCAGGGGACCTGTGAGAGCTGGGAGACTTGTGGCTGGAATGTAGAGGACCCCTTCAACTCAGACCCTCCCTCATGTATCCAGAAAGACACACGCTGTGGGGAGGGAGTAACCAGCCAGGGTAGGGTCCCAGTTCTGAGGGAGGTACGGGAACTGTCACACCCTCCTGAAGACAGCCACCCGACTAGGGGACAGACACGGGGTGGGGGCATTCAGAAACACCAACGGACACTCGCCGGGGAAGCACGACATGGGATCAGACAGCCTCACCCTGCGATGTGGACAGACAAAGATAGATGGATGGCCCTGCCATGAACTCAGGCCAGCGGACCCCTGCCTGCTGCTGCCCGAAGCTTGGTGCCTCTGCTGGGGGAGGGTGGCGTGCGTGCATCCCACGGGCAGCATGGAGGGGGCCGAGGCTCCCCAAAAATCCTGTCGCTAAGAGACAGTGCCAGTGCTGCCAAGAAGTGTGAGAACAGGGGAGGTGGGGAGGAAAGCCAGCGTTGTCATAGTGGGAGCCACTGCCAGGAACCTGAAGGAGATTTCAGCAGGGACTGGGCTCTGCTTCTCACTCTGCAAGCCCACCATCCCTCCCTTTCCGTCAGCCAACCAGAAGGTGAGTCGGGGGAGGTGGATGGGGACAGCCCCGCAGGGTACCTTCCAATCTGCCTCCTCCTGCCTACTGCAGCCTCCATTCCTGACCATCCTCTTCAGACTGGCAGGGACCCCTTGCCCCAGTTCAGCTCCTTCGAGCCAAGACTGAGTGCAGCGCTGACTCAGACATCAGTCAGGAAATAGCAGAAGGTGCTGAGGTAGCAGAAATTGTGGTTCAATTGATGGCCTAGGAGCAAGGCTGCCAGGAGCCCCCCCAGCCCTCTAGCCCTCTCCAGCCCCATCCACGCATATGAGGCCAGCAGGGGTGACAGGAGCACTGGACTGTGCAGGAGTGGGGGCGCTCGGGTCCTCCACCCTCCCCAGCTCAGTGCTCAGGGGAAGCTGAGTGAGGTCACTGGGAAGCAGGTCCATGAGATGCCAGGGCCTCAGGGAGAAGGGCAAGGGGATGGGGCCATGGTTCCCAGAGACAGACCCCTCCCCTGGCAGGTGTTCCCCTTCCAGCATCCAGGCCATCTGCTCTTGTCCCCACAGTGACATGTCCGACCCGGCGATGGCATGGGTGCCTGAGCCCCCAGCCATGACGCTGGGGGCCTCGAGAGTGGAGCTGCGGGTGTCCTGCCATGGCCTCCTAGACCGAGACACGCTCACCAAGCCCCACCCTTGCGTGCTGCTCAAGCTCCACTCCGATGAGCAGTGGGTGGAGGTGAGAGCTGGGAGCTCCTTCACTCACCTCCGGAACCGAGAGGGAGGAGGCTGGTGGGGGCAGTGAAAGCCTCATGGGGGACTGTCAGGACTCCCAGGGCCCTCTTCCAGGCTGTGTGGGTAACCCTGCGGAGGGGGGGGTGCCATCATTACACACACAAACCATTTTACAGATTCCAAAGCCCACAGAGTCCCATTGAGTCCTGAGATCGCCCCCAAAGTCAGTGGCACTGCTCCCAAATATGAGAGCCCCAGCGGGCTGATGGTCCTGGGGGCTGGCAGCACCCTGTGCTTGGGGTTCAGCCCAGGGAGAGAAGAGCTAGTCGCTGGGGTGCGGAAGCCTGAGGAAGGCAGGAGAGACCCGGGCGGTCCAGGGCAAGGCAAAGCAGCCCGGGTTCCCAGAGGACACGCTCCCCTCTGCCGCAGGTGGAGCGCACAGAGGTGCTGCGCTCCTGCTCCAGCCCTGTCTTCTCCCGGGTGCTGGCCCTTGAGTACTTCTTTGAGGAGAAGCAGCCCCTGCAGTTCCACGTGTTTGATGCCGAGGACGGAGCCACCAGCCCCCGCAATGACACCTTCCTCGGCTCTACCGAGTGCACCTTGGGCCAGGTCTGCATTCCCACCCCACCTCCACCCCTATCGCTCTGCCTCTGGAAGCCAAAAGAAGACAGAGGATAAGCTCTGGAGCTAGTTCAGTCGGGGCTTGGACCCCGTCTCCACCATTCACCAGCTGTGCAGCCTTGGGCTAGATACTTAAACTCTCTGAGTCTTAGTTTCCTCATCTAAACAATGTGGGTCACAGTGCCTACCCATTAAGGTTGCTGCGCAAATTAAGTCCAATCCTAGCCCAAGTGCAGCCCCTGTGAGAGCTCAAACGGCACTTATTACCCTGTCCCTTGTACCCTGGCTAAAGCAGGTGGGGGCGTCATAGCTGGGTCCCCCTCCACCTCCATCCCCAGGTTGTGTCACAGACCAAGGTCACTAAGCCGCTGCTACTGAAGAATGGGAAGAACGCGGGCAAGTCCACCATCACGGTAGGCAAAGTCACCTGTACTCACCCTCGGGCAGGGCATTCAATGCCCCTGCATGGACATCCATGGTGACATCATGCCCAGGGCTAGCTCCCACCTAAGGGAAAGGGCCTTGTGGGGGTGGGTTGGGGGAATCCTGTCATTTGTGTCTGCCTTGTAGATCGTGGCCGAAGAGGTATCTGGCACCAATGACTATGTGCAGCTCACCTTCAGAGCCCACAAGCTGGACAACAAGGTTGGAAAACCAGAGTCCAGGTCCCCATCTCTACTGTTAGGGAGCCTAGCCCCCCTACTCAGGACAAATCCCAGGCCCCAGCTCTGCTCTCTTCTTGGTGTTAGCCACCTCCCCCTCAGACCTCACCAGGCTCATGGACGCTTTCCCCCGTGTCCCCAGGATCTGTTCAGCAAGTCTGACCCTTTCATGGAGATCTATAAGACCAATGGGGACCAGAGCGACCAGCTGGTCTGGAGGACAGAGGTTAGTACCTGGGGCTGGGGGGAAGGAGGGAGGAAGGGCAGAGCAAGGGAAACTAGATCGGGGGTGACCAGCTCTCTGTGCCTCTTCAAGGTGGTGAAGAACAATCTGAACCCCAGCTGGGAGCCGTTCCGTCTGTCCCTGCACTCGCTGTGCAGCTGCGATGTCCACCGGCCTCTCAAGGTGAGGCCCCCGCAAACAAGGGCGGTCTGTTGGAGCATCTGGCCTCTGCCGGAGACCATTCCCCCACCCCCACCCCCGAGTGTGGCAAGCCCCTCCCTCTTCCCCATGTGATACCCCTTCCCACTGTGGGTAAAGAACCAGTCACAGCTCAATGTTCCTACGTGTGTGCCTTCTAGCAGAAGCCAAAGTCCCTGCCGGACTGAGCCAAAGGATGAAGTTCAGCAAGTGGCTTCTCTAGGCAGGTTGAGGACATCTGTTTGGGCCTAGCGACTGTTGGGGCCCTACCACCCTGAGTCCCTCCTCCTGCCCCCAGGAACCTCTGCAAAGCCTCCCCGACCCTGACCGCCCCACCCCCCTTGCCTTCTCAGTTCCTGGTGTATGACTATGACTCCAGTGGGAAGCATGACTTCATCGGCGAGTTCACCAGCACCTTCCAGGAGATGCAGGAAGGAACAGCAAACCCTGGGCAGGAGGTGCCACAAAGACCCTCAGCCAGAACCCCACCAAGATCCCTGGGAGAATCCTGAGGGTGATGCTGAAGAGCCCCCCAACACGTGATAGGAGGTGGAGAGGGTGGAAAGCCCTGGGCTCAGCCTGAGGACTGAGCCATGGCGGTCTCACTCTGGGAGGCTCCGCTGGAAGGGGGAGGAAGGGTCACGTGATGTGACCCTGGGCTTGTGGGGTATGTGGGGTCTAGATGCAGTGGGACTGTATCAACCCCAAGTACCGGGACAAGAAGAAGAATTACAAGAGCTCAGGGACCGTGGTGCTGGCCCAATGCACGGTAAATTCCAGTGCTCGCCTCAAGCCCTGCCCCACCCCGACCCCCGAGGCAACCTCAGATTCAACCCTGCCCTCATTTCAAAGGTCATTTCTCTGCTCCTGGGAACTGAGAACCCTTGCCCTATCCACCACCAACTTCAACCTCAAAAACTCTGGCCCCTCCCTTTCTCCTGCAGAAGCCCCACCCAGCTTCCTCCTCAAGGGACCATCCCTCCACCTTACTCCCCCCTTCCCACCAGGTGGAGAAGGTGCACACCTTCCTGGATTACATCATGGGCGGCTGCCAGATCAACTTCACGGTAAAGGCCGAGGGGATGGGGGATGTGGCCAAGGGGGAGGGGCTAGGCCCATAGTGAACAGAAGGAGCCCAGAATCCCCCCTGCCCCTACTTGGACCTCTCATGAGCCTTAGTGTGGTCAGCTTGTTCCCCTCACCCGACTCTATGATGAGACTACCAGTGGGCTTGTTTAGATTCACCTTAGGCCTCCCTACAGGCCCTAGCTCTGGCCCAGCCTCTCTGTTGGCGCTCACAGATGCACCATAACACTTTCCCCTTCCCCAACAGGTGGCCATTGACTTCACCGCCTCCAACGGGGATCCGAGGAGCAGCCAGTCCCTGCACTGCCTGAGCCCCCGCCAGCCCAACCACTACCTGCAGGCACTGCGCGCGGTGGGAGGCATCTGCCAGGACTACGACAGGTAGCAGGAGGTCGGGGTGTTGGACAGGCAGGGACGCCTTGCCCAATGGGCCCCCACAGACTTTTCTTCTCCCCAGTGACAAACGGTTCCCAGCGTTTGGCTTTGGGGCTCGAATCCCCCCCAACTTTGAGGTAGGCTGGGTGCGAGGGGAAGGGAGCAGATGTTGGGAGGGTCAGACAAGAAGGAAAAACATCCCCTGGCTGGCCTCACCCTACCCTCACAGGTGTCCCATGACTTTGCTATCAACTTTGACCCAGAAAATCCTGAATGTGAAGGTAAGAGAGGAGATTCCCACCAGCCCCGCCTCCCCGCACGCACACAGCTTGCTGCCTACTCCTGTACACCCTATGCAGGAGCACAGACTCCATTCCCCTGGGCCCTGCTCCCTGCCCCTTCACCCATCCAACACCTGCCTTCATTTGGTAAGACTTACAGCCCCTGGCCCAGTATCTGCCCACCCAACTCTGCCAGCACCTGGACCATCCAACTCTCCTGCTTAGTGAAGAACTTGGTGGCAGGGCAGTCCTCAGACAGAGAAGCACCTCCTTGCTTTAAGGGGGTTCAGGAAGGGCTCCCGCTAATCTCTGCCCTCCTCACCTCTTTGCCCACAGAGATCTCGGGGGTCATCACCTCCTATCGCCGTTGCCTGCCCCAGATTCAGCTCTATGGCCCCACCAACGTGGCCCCCATCATCAACCGCGTGGCGGGACCAGCCCAGCGGGAGCAGAGCACTGGCCAAGCCACGGTGAGGAGCCCCAGCTGAAGCGGGCAACCTGGTGTCCTCGGGGGAGGCCCGGGCCCGGGTTTGGGGCCGCTGCCAAGGCCGCAGAACTGACCCTTCCCCCCTCTGCCCGCCCCCAGAAGTACTCGGTGCTGCTGGTGCTCACGGACGGCGTGGTGAGCGACATGGCCGAGACCCGCGCCGCCATCGTGCGCGCCTCCCGCCTGCCCATGTCCATCATCATCGTGGGCGTGGGCAACGCCGACTTCTCCGACATGCGGCTGCTGGACGGCGATGACGGCCCCTTGCGCTGCCCCCGAGGGGTGCCCGCGGCTCGCGACATCGTCCAGTTCGTACCCTTCCGGGACTTCAAGGATGTGAGTGCCCGGAGGCCCCTCCCGGCTGAAGCCCAAATCTGACCCGTCTCTCTCACTTGATTGATGTCCTGCGAAGGACGCTGGAGCTCAGCGGGCCACCCGAAGCCCGGCCTCTTACCTGAGCCCCTCCTTCCCCCGCTCTCCCGCCCCTAACCACACCCCCGTCCCCATCCCAGGCCGCACCCTCTGCGCTAGCTAAGTGCGTCCTGGCCGAGGTGCCCCGGCAGGTGGTGGAGTACTATGCCAGCCAGGGCATCAGCCCCGGGCCTCCCAGGTCCTGCACGCCAGCCACGACGCCCAGCCCTAGCCTGTGACAGCCGACAACCGGACCGACACTCCCTCAGTCTCTCAGTGAGTCCTGGGACGCTAGGGGGATGGATCTTGGTGGAGTCCATCACGGCTGGGTGTGGTGTAGACGAGGGTGCTTATGACTATCCCACTCTCCCCCAGGTGCCTGTCCTGACCCTTGTGACTCAAGTGACCAGTGCCTCTCCCTCTTGGACCAGCTGTGCCCCCTGGGTCCTGGAAGTGAGTGGTGAGCCCTGCGCCATCTCTCCAGGCCCCATACCCCTCAGCCTTGTGGCCCCTCAGTGACTTTCTTCAGTGATCCTGACTTTCTGACCGTTAATAAAGGGAACCACTCCTAGCACCTCAGCCTCTACCCATCATGCCTCAGATGCCCGTTGGGCAGTCCATAGCACGCCACACGCGCCATTAAGAAATGAGGACCAGCACCTTTTGAATTCTGAGCCAGAACTCCCCAGACAGCCTGGTGGCTCTGCAGTTTCATCCCAACTATGTGCCAGTGAGATCTGAGGAGTCCCTACCATCACCTCCCAACCCCAGGGGGACCCAGGCCCCCTGGGGTTTAATTACCAGAGATAGAGGGGTCATAAGGGGCTGTCAAGGGGGCAAGTTGATGCCCTCTTAAGCTGTCTTCAGAGAAGCCCAGCTGAGCCCCCCAGGGGCTGAACTCCAGCCCTCACACAGCTGTGAGGCAGCCTGAAAAGGGGCTGGAGGAATGGGGTGCGGGACTGAAGGAGGGCAGCAGGTCTACTAGTGAATTATGAATACAGAGGGGTATCTAAGGTCTTTGCAGCCTGGTTTCCCTGGTGTGTGAATATGTGTGTGTACGTGTGTGTGTGTGTGTGGGGGTGCTCATGCTCTGCATATCCCTGACTCTCCAGAGTGTGGCCTTTAGTGGTTCAGAAGTCCAGCTGTGTACTTTGTTGTTGTTGTTTTTCTTTTGGCCGCACCTTGCGGCTTTTGGGATCTTAGTTCCCTGACCAGGGATTGAACCCGGGGCCCCGCAGTGAAAGCTGAGTCCTAACCACTGGACTGCCAGGGAACTCCCTGTGTACTCTTAATAACATTGTGACAACAATAGCAAACATTGCCATTTAGCATGTGTGAAGCTTTGTACTTAGTGTGTTTTAAATGCGTTCACTCTCACTAAGTAGTTACCATTATTTTCCCCATTTTCCTGACAAAGCAAATGAAGCTTGATTGAAGCTCACCCATGGTCAGAGAAGAACTGGTAAGCCTGGAACTTGAGTCCAGGCCCATCTGACTAAAGGGCCCACATTTAATCATGAGTGTGCAACTTCTGTTTGAGGTGAATCCATGTGACCCTCAGCTTGTGACCCAAGTGTGTGTAAACATGGCCCAGTTGTGTGTACGGGTGTAGGTGCGTATGGATGGGCATCTCTGCCCATATGTGTGCAGTTCAGAACCTCAGCCAGTTAAGGAAGGCAGGCAAGAGCAGTAGTGGGTCTGGATCACAGCTGTAGAGAGCCGGTGAGGATCTGAGGGATATCCAGAGTGAGGGAAGAAGACCTGGGCTCCTAGAAGGACCCTCCCTGCCCCAGCCTCTCCCTTCAACGATGCACATGGAAGCAGATGGAGGAGGAGAGGCTAAAGGTGCCGTGAGCCACTCAGAGAGAGGAGCCAGAGCCAAAGAGGATGGCCAGTAGCCAGCAGTGGGAAAGGGAGAGAAGAGAATGAAATCCTGGTGGAGATAGAGGAGAGGACTCCCATGGCAGGCTCCTGAGTGGAGGAGGGACGGGCTCGGCTAGAGGAGGGGGAGAAGGGAACAAGAACAGGGATGGGAAGAGACAGCTGGGGAGGGGGTGGGTACAGGGGGCAGAAAGGAAGAGAGACATATGGGAGGCTCTTCCCCCACACCCAACTCCTTCTCCCCATTTATTATTTCCTTTAGAGGACCTACAACAGAGGCTGCTCCCAGGTAACTGCTCCCAGCCCAATGCCTCTGTTCTGCCCAGAGCCCCCGCCCACTCTCTCTGTAGGCTGCTGAACTAGAGGGCTGGGTTACCATGGCAACTGTGAGCCGCCAGGATAGCCACAGGCAGGCCTGGCCTGGTCACTACTGTTCCTGGGCTTCTATGCAGTGGAGGTGGGAGGGGGAGGCTCCATCTGGCCCAATCCCCACCCCTCCCCCCTATTTTCATTGGGGCTTCAGAACTGAGATGCTCCACTCCTCCCAGGTGGGGGCTATCCAGCCTCTCTCCTTCTCCCTCCCCTCTCTCTCTCTTTCTCTCTGTCATACACACACACACACACACACACACACACACACACAGAGAGAGAGAACACAGAGGCCTGGAGCAAGGATATAGAATAAACACTTCTTAAATTGCAAGAACATCTAGCCAATAGCATACAGTTGTGCCTAGACTTCAAGTTTAATTCACAAAAGCTGCATTCTCTCAGCTCCTTGTCAGGCTGGGGAAAGTCTCACCTCAGCCCTCAGAGAGACAGGAGGGAGCAGGGGCACCCTATGCAGGTCTGGAGGCCAAGGCAGCATGGAGGGAGCAACAGAGGACCAGTGCATGGGCCTATGCTGCAGTCAGGAAGTTGGAGCATGACAGAAAGTCCCTTTGGTGAGGCTGAATTCGGGGCTTCTTGGGGAGACCATTGGGGCTCCCACACTAAGGAGAGGCCAGAACTGGAAAGGTGTCAGAAGTCATCCAATCCAAGTGAGGATTAGATGAGGTAATTGAGACCCAGGGAGCAAGTGATTTGCTCAAGGTGACCGCGAGGTATCCTGTGGCAGAGCTGAGACTAGCACCCCTGGCTTCAGACTCCCGTCCAGGGTTCTCTCCCAGCCCACACCAACCACCCACAGAGCTCCTCAGGCCTTTGCTGCTCTGGGCCCTGCAGGCCACGGGCTTTCTTCAAGAAAGCCTCTTGAATAGAGTTCCTGGTCTGTCTTGATATTGGGAATTGAAATCTTGAAAATGCAGTAGTCCTAAAATGGGGAGGTTACAAGCCTTGGAATGAAAACATAGCCTCATTGCTAATTACCACCTTAGTGCACTACAGGTTGAAAACCTTGAATTAAAATCTAAGCTGAGCCGGGAGCTGCACCATTCCCTCACCTCCCATTCACTGTGCATCATCCACACCTCCTTGCGCTCCCCCGCCCCCCCGCCGCCGCCCAGTGCCTGGCACTGACTCCTGCAGACTTCAGTGACCTGGGCATGTAGAGTGGAGCAGAAGGTGAAGGGTTTCTGTGCACGTCCTGCGTGAGGGAAGGGGACCCCTCTTCCAGAAAAACGACCGGCATCTAACCTCGGAGCATGCCTTTAGGGTCCAGGAAGTTTGGGGATATTTGTGTGGTCATCCAAAGGAGTGTCTGGCACCAGAAGGCGCTCCGTAACCATCTAGTGAATGGTACAGCCGCCTCCCGGGTGGTGCGCGCCACCCGCCCACCGACTCCACCACTCCGCGGTCAGTGGCTCAGAGGAAGAAGTGGGCGTGGCCTCCGGCCCTGGGCCGCTCGGGGCCAGCCTGTCACAGCGAGCCTTGTAGAGGTCGCGCTCCCTGGCCAGGCGGGCCACCTCGGCCCGCAGCGCGTCCAGCTGGGCGGCGAGGCGGGCGCGCTCGGCCTCCAGCCCGCGCCGCTGTTGTAGCCGCTTGGAGCGACAGGCCTGCGCGTACCCGCGGTTCTTCAGCGTGCGGCGCCGCTGCTTCAGCCGCAGCGCCTCGTCCCGCCCGCAGCCCCGCAGCTGCCGGTTTAGCTCCCGCACAGACATCGACACCAGCGCCGCGTCCGAAAACCGCTCGGCCAGCTGCAGAGGGAACGGGCAGGGCCCAAGTCAGCGCCGGCTCCCGCCCTGCTCCAAGCTCGGGTGGCCCCGCCCACCCGGCCCCGCCCTCGGGAATGCTCCGCCCCCGGCTCCCACCTTTACCTGAATGTGCGCCTTCCCCTGAATCTGTCCCGCATTCTAGATCCCGTTCCAGGTCCCAGCACGCCCTCCCCTGCCGCGCACCCCCGCCACGGGTCCCCGACCCCTTTGGGTGGTCCCCGCGTGTCCCACCCACCGTCGGGCGAGCCAGTCGCGCCCCTGAACCCCACATTGATCTAGAGGGTCATGAGCATCCGGCTCCTGGCCCACGTGTGTCCCGTGGGCTCGGGCCAGACAGACCCTTCCCCTCCAACACACCTCGCTCCCCTGTCCTGAAGGCTGCAACCCTGTGACCCTCAAAGGATTTGGATTACATCTTAATGCCCTCAACACCCCTGTCTGCGTCTATAATTAATAGGATGAGTCCCAATCCTTCCTGAGAAGGTTGGGGGCTGGGGCAGCACGAAGTCTTGAAAAGGCCAACTTCACTCCGGTTCCCACAGTCTCAGCTCTGCTCCATTCCACGCACAACCCTTTCCGTGGTTCCCCAGACTGAGTATCTATATACCTCCCTTAATCAACCATTCCTGACGCCCTTTAATTCTCAGCTCTCCCCTTTTGGTCGATCCTCTTCTAACCTTGTCTTCTCCCTCTTCCTCCTGATTCAGCCTACTCATTTCTCTCTATTTGGAAAAAAGAAAAAAAGAAGGGCCAGAAAACAGTTTTCTCTATCTGATATCTTTTAAAAGTCCTTCTTCCCTTCTCCTGTCCTCTACCTCTTTCCCAATCGGTAACCCTCTCCGGGGACTCCCCTTCCTCTCTGGGCTGGCCTCCTCCCTCACCCTGCCCTCCCTCGGACCAGCTCACTGATCACTCACCTGGGCGTGCTGGGTTCCTGTCTCCTCTGGGCTCCCTGGGTAGTAGGTGTGGGGCCCTTCAACAGGGACTGGGCCCTGACCCTGCAGCAGCTCCACGGCCTCCTCAGGACTCAGCACCTCCCCAGCCCCCAACTGCTGTTGCAGGGTGGCCAGCCAGTACAGCTCCTCCAGGCCTGACCGGGTGCCCTCGGTGGCCCCCACCATGCCCGGCTCACTGAAGGTGGGTGATGGAGGCACTGAGCTGTAGGGTGTGGAGCCCAGTGAGGCTGTCGGGGGGCCAGATCTCCCCTCCAAGGGTTCCCGCTTTACCTCAAACTTCATCAGGTCAAAGTCATTGACATATTCCATGGCCAGGGGACTGGGAGGCAGTGCCATTCTGGGGCTGGATTAGGAGGGGTGCACCTGCAAAAAAGAGGACAGGTTTGGAGCACCTGGAGGCTGCCTGCCAGCCTCCTTGACCAAAATCCGCTTCCTCCAAAGCCCAAGTGCCCTGGGGACAGAGTTCTGGAAAGCTGGGGTGATGGCACAGCCTGTTCCCTGCACAGTCACCTCCGGGCTGAGGGACAACTTCTTAGGTGGCAGGGGCTCCTGACCAGGGGGCAAGCAGCTTAAAGCCTGAGTGAAGAAGAGGATAGCAGAGCCTCTGGCCCACTGGTGCCTCTGGGATCTATGAAAAACAAGAAGACTGTGGCAGCACTCCCAACTCTAGTGCTGGGACATGCTGAGCATCTCTGTCATCTCAAGAGGCATCATTTCATTTCCAAGCAATTAAAAAATGTTGCTTAATTAACTGTGACAGAGTATGTGTATATTTTAGGGCAATGGAAAGGCACGCATGCTGTGAATTTTAAAATAGAGGGATAACATGCTGTAATCTCTCTCTCTCAGAATACCCAGGCCAATGCCTTGCTCATAGTAGACCCTCAATGCACATTCATTCTATGGATTAATCAATGAATCCCTTTTCTAGAAGCAAGAGACTTTTCAAGGAAAAAAAGAAAGGCCCCAGAATCAGTTCTAGAAATATCAGGACAGAGTGGTGACCATCTTTCCCCAAGGCTAATCTCTCCAAGGGAAACCAACCGAGACTGGTTTTCATCCTTCTATCCAGGACCTGCGATGCTGTATGAACTTGAGCAGGTCACCTTCCCCTTCTGACCCTCGTTTCCCCTTCTGTTCAAGGAAGGTAGTTAGACTTTAACATTTCTCAGAGAGTGTTCTGTGAAACATGAAGTCTGAGATATATCCAAGAAGGGGTCTGTGCACAGATCATTCTGAGAAATGCTGCCTCCCATCCCTGTGAACCTCTTGCAGGTTCACAGAGCACCACAGCATAGTGATCTGCGAAGTCCTTCGGTAAACCAACTGTTCAACTTCAACAGAGTGTCCCAAACTTATGTCACCCAGGAACCCTCCTCCCTGTTATCAACCACAGAGCATGTGCCCACCTGAGTCACCTCTGGCTAGGTGACCTCGGAGAGCTTTCCCAGCCTGGAAGTCCCAGGCTTGAGCCCAACTCCCAGTTCCAACAGCCCCAGGAGGTACAAGGCAGAGAGTGCTCATCCCCAGGGCTTAGAGTTTGGCTCCATCTCGATGTCCAAACTTAGGTAACCCATTTTCCAACCACATCTCAGGCCCCCAGGCTCTGCCCAGAGAGGTGGCAGGAAGGACAGGTCCTCTCTCTCTTCCTGTCCCAGGTGTTGCCCTATCTACTGAGCCCCTCACTCTTGAGAAGGCAGAGGGGATGGGAACAAAAACACAGATTGAAGGAATTGACCTTTGGCAGGGAGGAGAAGGTGAGACATAGAGAGAGGTGTCCAGAAAGAATTGGACGAAAAGCTAAGTGAGGAGGGCTGTTTATCTTTCTGATGTGATAGCAGTGAGGCACATAAAGCCAATCAGGGTGGGAGTAGAGCAGGGGACAGAAGTGTGAAGATTCCTGAAAACAAACAACAGAAAGCAGACAGAAGGTGTCAGAGGAGGGGGCTCTAGGTGAGAGGACTGGCACCCAAGTAGGCCTCAGACATACTCACTTTAGGGATGGCAGAGATGATTGGTCAGTGTCAAAGCCAGGCAGGCACAACTTCCCCAGAGACTGGAGGCCCCATTGAGCAGGGTCTGGTGCCTCTGTGCTCAGAACAAGGGGCTGTGGGCACAGAGCCCACTGGGTACTCTTAAAGGGCCAGCTCGCTGAGGTCATCCATGGTTCTCAGACCTCCAACCAATGAGGTAAGGGGATCATTTGCATATCTCATTGGCCTGAGGGGTTGCAGGAAATGAGAGGAGAGGACAAGTCTGCCTGTTCTCAAGGAAAGGAAGGGGGCATCTTCCCCAACAAAGCGCCTCACTGATGGTCTGACTCACTGTTCTCAGTTCCCCAGTACAGAGTGCCACTTTGGCCCCCGCCGGCACCCTCATGAGGACACAACCCTCAGCCCTTGGTGACTGAAAGCCTGGGACTGGAAAAGAGGGCCAGACAAGCTTCCAGCACCTTTACCCTCCAGGGCTCCGCAGCATCCTTTGGGTGTTTTGGGGGAGTGCAAGCTCTCCCAAGCCCACTCTCACCTGGCCTGTTGGGTCTGTTTCCTGTTTTCAGGAACGCTCACATTTCTGCTCCCTGCCTCACTCCCACCTTATCTGGCCTCATGCCCCTCACAGTTATGGCATCAGAAAGATAAACAACCCTCCAGGACTTGCCCATCCTAGTCTCAGCCTCTCCAACTCCCGCGGACCCAGCCCCAGGACAGGCAGGCCAGCTGGGAAGCAGGAGCACCCAAGGGGGAATGAGGAACTCTCTTCCTTCCTCCCAGGACACCTCGGGACACGGAAATCCAATCACCACCAAGCCATCAGAGACACTTTTGTAACTGTCCTCATTTGCCCTCTGCTTCCCCTCACCTTTTCCTTGTGTGTGTCTCTGTCCCTCTTTCTTCCTCTCTCACTCCTCCTGGTTCCCAGATGGCTGGGGGGGTGACCTACATTTTCAGCCTAATCCCCTAACACTTCTTAGAGCTATCATCCCCAAGTAGAAGTTGGAACAGAGATACTAGGAATTAGCCAAGGAGATGTTTAAACCTGTCTGAAGCTGTTTAAATAGGGTCTGCACTAGAATAGAACTCCAGGAGTTAAAAGCTATTTCCTACTTTCTAAGAACATCCAAACACTCCCCTGGGGTTAACAGGTCCTCTTTTCCAACCCAGAGAGAGACCTGGGTGTCCATCAGCCCCAAGGATCAATGATAAAAATTAACCTGGTCCCAGCCTTAGGTGTTAGGTAAAGAGCCGGTAGATTCAGATGATCTAAGACAGTGGTTCTCAGCCCGGAGTCCCCAGACCAGCAGCACCACCTGGGAACTTGCTAGAAATGCAATTCTCTAACCTCACCTCAAACTTACTGAATCAGACACTCTGGGGATGGAACCAAAAAAAAATCTATGTTTTAATAAGCTCTCTGGGTAATTTTGATAAACACTGAAGTTTGAGAACCCCTGATCTACAGAGTGCTTATAGTCAACTCAGTTTCCTTTGGGGTGTGTGTGTGTGTGTTTGGTCTTTCCTACTATGCTCTCTACACACATATAAGAAGACCAACATCAGAGGACATTTCTCTTCCTGCACTTGGCCTCCATTTTATAGAGCAGAGACCATTGTCATCATTCAAGTGGAAAGGTGTGATTGCCTGAATCTCGTGCTGTTTTCGCAGAAGAATCGAAAAGCCCAAGGCCTAGGAACAAGGCCACAAAATGGGAATGGGGACCATGGAGACCAGAGCCCAACACGTGCGCATGGAATGTGGTTCTAAGGTAAATACCCAGGAAAGAGACCTCAGAATTTCCCTGGTGAAGAAGGAATAGCAAGTGTTGACTGCAGCCCCTTTTGCAGGCCTGGTCTGGTCTAGCCAGACACTTGCCCCCCAGCAGCTGTCAGGTCTGCGCTGATCCTCTTGTTTACTGGAGTGCTCAGAGGAGAGGTGGGAGGGCTAAGCTGCTAACGGGCTGAAGGAGTCAGACTAAACAAGCTCAGGCAAGTTGAGCCGCTCGGGGCTCAGACCAGGCACCACTGACCAGGGAAAGGAGTCTGAGGGGTGGGGGCTGGACCAGGGAAAAGGACCAAGGACACAGGGAGGAGAAGCACATTGGTCAGTGAGGACCCAGGAAGTGGTTCATGGGTTTTCCTGGCAGGATGGGAACGCAGGCTGAGACTGACTGGCTCAAGGACATTTGGGGACAGAGAAATGGGGATGAAAAAGTTGAAACCAGGTGGACTCTGCAAAGGACAAAACAGAGGAAGGGAGGCAAGAAGACTTAGCTAAGGAGGCTGTAGGTGTAGACCTGGGAGAGAGGGCAGAACTAGTCAGGGGCTCCCCAGGAATCTGGATTGAGGGAGACAACGGGACATAGGCACATGGAAGAGATGGGCAAAGGCCCATGGAGAACTAAAAGAGAGAAGAAAGCTTCTGAGAGGGGATCAAGAGGGAGTAATAGGTGATGGGAACAAGTGACTAGAAGAGCAAAAGTGGTAGAAGAAGGAGAGAGGAAAGTAAGATTGAAAGTAAGTAAGAGAAGGAAGTAAGGACCGAGGGCTTCCCTGGTGGTGCAGTGCTTAAGAATCTTCCTGCCAATACAGGGGACAAGGGTTCGAGCCTTGGCCCAGAAGATCCCACATGCTGCATAGCAACTAAGCCCATGCGCCACAACTACTGAGCCCGTGTGCCACAACTACTGAAGCCCACACACCTGGAGCCTGTGCTCTGCAATAAGAGAAGCCACTGCAATGAGAAGCCGGCGCACCACAACGAAGAGTAGCCTCCACTCGCCGCAACCAGGCAAAGCCCGCATACAGCAATGAAGACCCAACACAGCCAAAAATAAAAATAAATTAATTAAATAAAAAAAAAAGATTGGGGACCGAGAACTAGAAACAAATACAGAAGAACAGACATATAGATGGTCAGGCCATAGAGAAAGAGCAATGGACAAAGGACAAAAAGGTCAAAGGATATGGACAGAGGGATGCTGGATCATGGGGAGAGAGGGCCAGACAGGTAAAGGGCCTGGAGAAGTGGGGTAGGAAACAAAGAGGAAGGAGAGGACAGGAGACAGAGTCAGTAATTCAGGATTCCATTCTCCTCTGTCTGCACCCCCATTTTTGCAGCCCTGTACCACCTGTTCTCATTTCTAGTTCTGGCTTATGGAATCCAGATCTTCAGTAATGGACCCAAACCCTCAAACCTCTTCCTGTTCTACCTCATACATTCATTTATTTGACAAATATTGATTAAACACCTACTACGCACCAGACACTGTGCTGGGCATTAGGGACACCTCAGTAAATCAGACTGACACCAGCCCTGTCTTCATGGAGCTTATAGACTGATGAACCAGAGAAGAGTCAATTTATTGCCCTTAGGCCCAGGCAGGAGTAGCCCGTGCCCGAGGCCCTGTGATCTGAAAGGCTCCACTCTGACCCTCTTCTGGCTGTGTACCTTGGAGTGAGGGGTCCAGGCATCCCCTGCCCACACCCCAAACCCCTTCTGGACCACACTCCAGATACTTAGGAATTCCTTGTCCAAAGATCCCCAAGCCCATTTCTAGGGCCCACATGGACCTCTTTCCTGGGTTTGCCCTCCCGAGGGTAGATCACACTACTCGTACACACATTTCTAGACCCAGTGGGTGGCCAAGGGGTGGCTGTTTGCAGGAGGCTGTGGACAGAATTGGGATGTATAGACAGGAGGTCCACGTGCATGCACATGAGGTGTAGAAGTAGAATATGGTGTCAGAGGTGGGAAAAGAAGTGGGCTCGAAGGCCAGTGGCTGAAAGCTGCTTCTCTCCACACCACCACATTCTGCTGTGGAATTTTGAGGATTCCAAACAAAATCCACATTTGAACCAAATTCCAGACCACTGTGGGTATATTTGTCAAGGTAGAAGGATAGAATATATTTTATTTAATAGTTTGTTAGCTTGAGTCATACATTTAAAATATTTAAACACAAGGTTTGTGAGCCTCTATCTGTACTCTTGCCCCAGGCCCTACATATGCTAGGGATGGGCCTACATAAAAACAGACCATTAGAGCTTCCCTGGTGGTGCAGTGGTAAAGAATCCACTTGCCAATGCAGGGGACATGGGTTCGAGCCCTGGTCCAGGAAGGTCCCACATGCCTTGGAGCAACTAAGACCGTGTGCCACAACTACTGAGCCTGCGTGCCTAGAGCCTGTGCTCTGCAACAAGAGAAGCCACGGCAATGAGAAGCCCTCACACCACAACGAACAGTAGCCCCCACTCCCCGCAACTAGAGAAAGCCTGTGTGCAGCAACGAAGACCCAACGCAGCCAATAAATAAATAAATAAAATCTATTAAAAATAAAACGTTATAACTGTTGCAGGAAGAGGGACGTCTCCCAGGGCCCAAGAATGGGCTCTTGTCTAACACTTGGAAATGAATTGTCCAAGGAGACACACATGCTGACAAAGCAAGAGACTTTATTGGGAAGGGGTACCTGGGTGGAGAACAGGAGGGTAAGGGAACCCAGGAGGACTGCTCTGCCACGTGGCTCGCAGTCTTGAGTTTTACGGTGATGGGATTAGTTTCTGGGCTGTCTCTGGCCAATCATTCTGACTCAGGGTCCTTCCTGGTGGTGCACTGCATCTCTCAGCCAAGATGGATTCCAGCTAGGAGGATTCTGGGAGGTTGGTAGGACATATGGGCTGGCGTCACATTTTCACCTTTCCCAAATTCTTCTTGTTGGTGATGGCTTGTTTGTTCCATGTTCCTTACCAGGACCTCCTGTCATAAAACAGCTCATGCAAATGGGTTAGTGTGATGCCTGGCCAGGGTGGGCAGTTTCGGTCAGTGGTTCCCCTAACATAACAAGATGGGTACTTTGCAGGAGAAGGGCAGGGGGCTATGAGACTTTATTTCATGAGGACCTAATCTAACGTGGGGGCAGGGGAGGTGGTAGCATTGCAGGGACAGCTCGCCTAAGAAGTCACATTAAACTGAGACTGGTCAGGGGAGTAAGAAGTGACCATGCCTGGTGGTGTGGAGAAGGTGGAGATTCCAAGCCACAGGAATAATGTACGCAAAGGATCTGGGCAGGGAAGAGGTAGACACATTCATGAAACTGAAAAAAACCCAGTGTAACCAGAAAGCAGATACCAAGGAAAGTGGGAAGAATGTCAGTAGCTGAGGGTGGGGCCAGATCATGCAGAGCCTTGTAGGCCAAGTTTAGGATGTGGGGGCTCTACTCAAAGGACAATGAGAAGCTACTAAAGGATTTTCAGCAGGGATGTGGAATGATCAGGTTGTGTCTGAAAAGATCACTTTGGATCTAGGGTGGAGGATGGCCAAAATGGAATCAGAGTCAGATCAGGGGGTTAATGCAGTTATCCAAATCGAGTTGGGGGGATATCTTAAGCTGGAAAAAAAACCCCAAAAACAAGAGTCTCGGAGGCGGAAACTTGTGTACAGGTGATTTGTTGGAAGGATTTTCCAAGTCAGTGAGAGAAGTGGGACTGAGCAGCAGGAAGAGTTGAAAAGCATTACAGCTGAAACAGAGGCTTCAGCTGACCCCATAGGAGCTCTGGAGCTGGGATGGACCTTCAGAGTATCCCAAATTGAGGCAAGGGGGCCAGGACTTTGGAGGCCTGCATCAACCAGTCGTTGGATACCAGCTGCCCCAGGAAAGGGGGCATTTGGCAAGACAGCTCCCTTCAGCCACAGGTGGTGCTCAGGGAAGTGCTCAGCTTTGCACCATCAGCAGCCAACACTCAGCCGCTGGGACATGTACCTGAAGGGGGCATCTGGGCAGCACACCACAGCACCCACTGCAGGGGGTCTGTGAGATATCCAATGGCTGGGCCCAGAAGGCCCTGGGGAGGACAGAATGCAAACTAAGGCAAAACTGGTCACACTCTGCCCCTGTTACTGAACACAAGTTCACATGCCCAACAACGCACAGTGAGGACAAACAAACTGAAACGTTGGAGTTTGAAGTAGAGAAAGGTTTATTGCAGGGCCAAGCAAGGAGAAAGGGTGGCTTGTGCTCAAAAACCCCAAACTTCCCAGTGGTTTTCTGGGAGTTTTTATAGGCAAAATCTGGGGTGGGAGCTGCAGGGTATGTGACTTTTCTTCTGACTGGTTGGTGGTGAGATAACAGGGCAGTGTTCCAAGGATCTTGTGCTCAGCCTGAAGTTACCATTCTCCACCTGGGTGGGGGCATTAGTTCCTGCAGAAGAGCTCAAAGATACTGTTATGTATATCCCTTGAGCAGGAACCAGGACCCTGCTTTATCGCTGCACTATTGTTTCTTGACTGTTCCTCCTCTGTTTCTGCCTTACCTCCCCTCCCTGATTAGTAACTGTTTGAATCTGCCCTTTGGCACTCAGGGAAGGTCTAAGAGGCTGAAGCCTTTTTCCTACAACTAAGAAACCGGGGACACAAAAAGGATTTGTATCTGGGAGGGCTCCACGGAGTCTTGCTCAGTTTCCATGAATGCTGTGATCCTGAAGGGGGGATCTGGGCCACACTCCCCAGCATGCACTGCAGCGGGTCTGTGAGACATCCAAGGGCTGATCCAGAAGGCCCTGGGGATCAGAAAATGCAGACCAAGGCAAGGCTGGTCACACCCTGCCCCCTGGTGGTGGCCACGGACACTAGGCCAGCTGGTGGACCAGGCTAGGAGGAGGGCTAGAGAACTGAGCAAAACTGTGAGGCACATAAGGGGAATTGGATAAGGAAACCCTCAAGGGAGCCCCTTGTTCAGTCTGCCTAAAGTTAAGGAAGAATGGGAGGGGGATTAGAAATGTGGGATTTATTCATTCTTTCACTCCACCAATGTTGATTAAGTGTCTGATTTTTATGGGCCAGATTCTTCTAGGAGCTAGAATAAAAAGAAAACTAAAATTTGGGTCCTGTTGGAACTTTCCTGGTGGTCCAGTGGTTAAGAATCCGCCTTTCAATGCAGGGGATGTGGATTCGATCCCAGGTCGATGTGGGAACTAAGATCCCACGTGCCGTGGGGCAACTAAGCCCTTGTGCCACAACTAGTGAGCCTGCATGCCGCAACTACAGAGTCCCCATGCTCTGGAGCCTGTGTGCCATAACTAAAGAGACGCCTGCTCACCACAACGAAGAGCCCACATGCCGCAACTAAGACCCGATGCAGCCAAAATTAAATAAATAAATATTTAAAAAATAAAAGGAAATTTGGGTCCTTTTTTCAAGTACCTAACACTCCAGTGAAGATTACGGAGATACAAAAACAACTACAATAAAGTGTGATTAATTTTAAAATATAGGTATGTACACTGTATTGAAACAACATAGATGAGACAGACGTTAATTCCAAGGGGCACACTGACCTTCACACAGAAGGTGATGTTTAATTTAAATCTGAAGGGCAGAAAGGTTCACAGAAGTGCTCTGGGAACTGCAGAGTTTGGTATATAGGACAGAAAGCAGCAAGTAGGGAGGTGGGCGTGATACCATTGGATAAATGGGAACCAGATTATGAAGGACATCAGTTGCCATGTAGTAGGAAGCCTTGAAGGAATTTTAAGCCTAAGAGTGATATGATCTCATTTTTTCCTTAAGGACAAATCAAGGAGACAGTATAGGATTGCAGGGGGGAAAAAAAACTTGGTAATTAGAGTCAGAAAGACTTGGATTCAGATTCCATTTCTCCTGCCGATCAGCTGTGTGACTTTGAAGAAATGACTTAACCTCTAAGCCTCAGTGTCCACATCGGTAAAACAGGGCTGTTGTGAAACTGAATGGGATTATGCATGTAAAGCTACTGGCTCAGAGCCTGGCATCTGGTGTCAGTACAATAAATATTCCTCTCTCTTAATTTTCCAAAGTGAACTTATGCACAGAGTTTGGAGAATAACTTGGTGGGAGGGAGAGGGGGTGGCATTTGGAGAGGTGGGAGGCCAAGGTGCTTGGAAGCTATTGTTTGAAGCCAAGTGAGAGATAAACCCTGAACTAAGGCAGTGGCCAGGGGGAACAGACACAGACTTGAGAGCTAATTGTGAAATACAAATCCAAAGTTCCTGGTGTCCGACTGGATGATAAGAAAGGAATAGTCTAGACTGATTCAGGTTCCTCTAGGGCAACTGGATAGATAGTGGTGCCATTTGCTAAGATAGGGAAACATGAGGGCAGGTGCAGGATCACAGAAGAGATGATGAACTTCAATAGCTTGGCCATGATGCCACCAGTGTGCACATCTTTAGGCCCAGAAAGTGACCGAAGAGGAGCTATTTGCAGTGGAGTGGGTATGAACAGAATTTGGATGTAGGAACTGGAGAGAAGAGTCCCAAATATATACACATGAGGTTGAGTCCAGGATGGAGCCTGGGTGGAAGAGATCAGGGTCAGCAGCAAGCCCAAGGCTGGAGGCCAGCTCTTTTGTCCCATTATGTTCCAGTACAGAACTCTGAGAAATCTGAGAATTAGGGCTGTTTCTGTTGCAAATAGCAGAAGTCCACCTGAAATTAGCTTGAGCAAGAGAAGAAATTTACTGACTCCTATGCCCAGAATTAGGAATCTGTCACTCTCCATCCCTCAGCCTGCTTCCTCCATCTCAGGCGGGTTCCTGCTTTGCAGGGCCAAGCTGACAGCCAGCAGCATCAGGCTTAGGTTCTACCAGCCCAGCAACCCCAGCAGAAGGAGATCTCATTTTGAAAGTTGACAGAAAAAGCCCCAGAGACCTCATGCCCATTCCTGAACATTTCCACTGGCTGTGTCCAGAGCGACGGACACACAAATTGGCCAAGCTGAGAGCCCACCGGTAGTAGACCCACAAGACCACACAGACTGAGGAGGTGGTTCCCCAAGGGAACATCGGGGTGCTATTACCAGGAAGGGGGAGTGGATGCTGGGCCAATGCTTACCATAGCCACATTGAGTTTGAGGTGCTATGGCCTTTGGGGTGATACCCGTGGTCTCAAGCTGAAGAGAGATGTCTGGCTGGAGACATAACTTGAGAAATTACCAGAGGACTTTGTGGTGGTGGTTGGGTGATGCAGATGCATTCTCCAGGGGAATGTGGAGAGAATGACCAGGCTAGAGGCCCAAAGAAGAGATTCTGGGGTGGAGAGACATCACCACTTCATGGTAAGGCAGAAAAGAGCCCTCATCACGGGAAGAAGAAACACGGATTTGGGAGTTGGGGACTGAGGGAACCACGACATTAGGGCCCTGGACAACAGAAGAGCCTGGGCTCAGAGTGCCCAAGCCCCGGGAAGAAGGGGAAAGGCAATGCCCAGCCCCCGGCTTCTAGACTTCCAGCACCCCATGGGCTCCAGCCCCTGGCCTCTCCCCTTGTTCTTAGCTTGTTTGTCACCCAACATCTCCCAGTCCCTCTGCCGGGAGCAAGAGTCCTCAAAGTTACATCATGTGCAGGGGGCGAGGCGTAGCCGTGGGGCGGGGCCTCGGGGAGGAGGCAGCCGAGAAGAGGACCCAATCCTCCAATGGGAGACAAGGGTTTGGGGGCTAAGATGCAGGAGGTGGGGCCATGGCTGGGCTGACCTGGGGCTGGAGCCCCGGGAGGAGAGAGGGTTGCGCCGGCCCTGCTGGGTCCCGCCCCTTCGCCCGCCCTCCTCCTTTTTAAGCGCCTCCTGTCTATCCTGAGCTCCCGCTTTCTGCGCCGCGCTCCCTCTTTCCCCGCCTTCCTTGTCTCCCCAGCTCCGCTCCGTTCGCGCGGCCACCCCGCAACCCCCGCCCAGGTGCCATGGCCGCTGTGTACCGCCCCGGCCTGCGGTGAGTGACCCCCACTCCGGGGCCGACCCGCACCTTCCGCCGCGCTCGCCCCCTCGGGGCTGCCATTTGCGTTCTCCTGCTCGCCCTCCTCCGCCTGGTTTCTCCTCCTCCGAGGAGGAGGCGGGCAGGTGGCGAGTGCGTCTGGAGCCACGGCCTCTCGGGTCGTGCGTCTCGATGGAGATCGGGGCGGCCTCAGCCGCTCCGGGTCTCTCGGTTTCCGTCCCCACTCCCCCACCCCCCACCCCCGCTTTGCTGGTCCCTGACCACACCGTCTCTTATCTGCCACCCTCAGAACTTCCTTTCCCCTCCTCGCTCGTCCTCGCTGGGCCCGGTCTCCGTGTCTCCTTTGCTTTACAGATGTAGCGCTTGTGCCCCAGGTTGCGGTGAGGAGCAGTAGGGCCTTGGGGTCAAGGGTGCATGAGCCCCTGGGGATTGAGCTCAGAGCTCCCAAAAGAAGGTAGAAGGTAAACAGCCATTCCCCAGCCTCCCCCCGACTGGATCCTGGCGGGAAGCCCAGCACAGCCAGAGGGGTCTGGGGCCCAGGAAAGGAGGGAGGCAAGGTGGAAGAGGGGGCCAAGTTGCCTTCATTCTTACCTGGCTGGCTTCATCCCCTGTCCAGGACCAGAACCCCTAGGCCCTGCTTGTCTGCCCTCTCCCCCTTTTCACAGCTTCCTGTCTTCCCTCTGTAGCCTCCCTTCTCAGCTTTTGTCCCAGGGTCTGAGCTGACCCTCTGTCTCTCCCACAGCTGATTCCACTTGGCCAGCCCTTGTGGGTGGTCTCTGGAGAAGGGGAAAAGGAGAAGGTGCTACTCAGGAGGCTGGGGGTGGGGGTGGGGGTGGGGGTGGGGGTGAGGGAGGGAGCTTCCCAGGAGACTTCCTGAGCCAGCCTCCCTGTGGAGACAGGTTCTCCCCAAGGCTGTCTGCCTTTAAAATTAATGCTCAGGGGAAATTTCTCTCTGAGGGGCAACAGAACCAGGTCCCAGGAGGCTTCCACCTCTGCCCCTGGGGCCACACTGGGTTTCCACCCTGCCCTGCCCAGTGAAGCCACCCAGCTCCCATATTCACGGTCTGAGCGTCCTCCCTTCCCCAGGCTTCTTCCCTGTGAGTCTGAGCGCCCTGCAGTCTAATGTTCCACCCCACCACCAAGAGCCAAAGTTCTATGCATGTGTTCTCTAGGAAAGAGAGCCAAGGGAGAGACAGGGTCATGCAGTGCTGGGAGTGTGGGGCACAGTTTCTGGCGGGCAAGGCCCCGGCATTAGGAGGACAGCTTCTCTCGATTGGCCTTTGCTCTCTCTGGGTCACTCCACCCTGGGTCCAGGCCAACTGGAGAAGACCTTACTCTTCCCTCTCCTAGGGGTGTGAAGGGACAGACTCCAGGGACCCTGTTCTAAGAATTGGGGCATGCACCCCAGCCAGTGACATTCTCCAACAGCCATCCTTCCACACAGTTCAAAAATGCCAAACCAGTGGCAGCACTTTATGCAATCCTTGTTGGCCCAGGTGGGCAACCGCAGATCCAGTGCCTGGAACCCTGACATCCAATCACCCACTCTCTGTGCAAGGGCCCAAATCTAGAGACCTGGGACTTAGCATCTCAAAGATCTAGTCCTCTGCTTGAGGCTTTCACAGTCTTCCAGCATGCACATCAGAAGAAAAGAATGAAAACAGCTGCCTTTTTGACTTATAAAAACTATACTTGGGAATAAAAAGGACACCAGACACATGAAGCTGTCAGCTGAGCACAGTTTACTGACATTTGGGCCATAGGACACCTGCTCATTTCCAAACATTGACCAGACATAGTAAAAAATGGGCATGAGCTAAGCCTCCAATAACATCAGCATGCCTTATACATACAGTCACACAGGCAGTCTTTATGCTCATTTGGTGATACCTGTCCCTTGCTAATCAGGAGACACCCTCACTAAGCCTCATAAAGGCCACAAGACAGACGTGGCCTGAACCCATCTTCCTTACCTATTCCGACCTCTTCATGGTGCCTGTACCCAGACCTACTTTAGCACATCCCCAGCAGCCCAGCTTTCTGTCCCCTTGACTTGCCCATCTTCCATGAGAACACCTGGCCCATTACTTCTCTGTTTCTTGTCTCACAGGCTTAGATGGCATGGGCTGAGCCCCTGGGGCTGGCCCTCACGGCGCAGTATCCAGACCCTGCGAGTACTGAGTGGAGACCTGGGCCAGCTGCCTGCTAGGGTTCGAGACTTCGTGGAAAACAGTGCCCGCCTGTGCCAACCAGAGACTATCCACATCTGTGATGGGACCGAGGCGGAAAACACTGCCACTCTAACCCTGCTGGAACAGCAGGGACTCATCCGAAAGCTCCCAAAGTACAACAACTGGTAAGCCCTGATCCCAGTGACCTGCGAGATGGGGGCAGCTGCGGGAACAGAGGCCAGTTTGGGTTTACCAAGACGAAATCAAATTTAAGTAGACCATCCCAATGGAATGAGTGAGAATGGGAGCTTTGGGGGAAACAATCAGGAATTATTGGGATTGGTCTGTATTTTTATGTTAAGTGAATAAGCTGATACAAATAAAAGCCTTTGCTTTTTTTTTTTTTTTACTTACAAGTTCAGGGAGTTTTTGCCAGGGCAGAGGCCATTAGGGGGCTGGAGCCAAGGGAACTACCCCTTACTTAGACTGGGACAAAATCTGGAGGAAGCAACTGAGATGCAAATGGATGGGAAAAAAATAAGGCCAACAGAAGATCTAGAGACAAAGTTGGACTTGAAAAAGTGGGTCTGGGATGAGGGAGATCTACTAGCCACTATCTTCTTTTTTTTTTTTTTTTTTTTTGCGGTATGCGGGCCTCTCACTGTTGTGGCCTCTCCCGTTGCGGAGCACAGGCTCTGAGGCCATGGCTGACGGGCCTAGCCGCTCTGTGGCATGTGGGATCTTCCTGGACTGGGGCACGACCCCATGTCGCCTGAATCGGCAGGCGGACTCTCAACCACTGCACCACCAGGGAAGCCCTGGCCACTATCTTCTTGATATCCACTCTCCCCCAGCTGGCTAGCCCGCACAGACCCCAGGGATGTGGCACGAGTAGAGAGCAAGACGGTGATTATAACTCCTTCGCAACGGGACACGGTGCCCCTCCCGGCTGGCGGGGCCCGTGGGCAGCTGGGCAACTGGATGTCCCCAGCTGAGTTCCAGCAAGCCGTGGATGAGAGGTTTCCAGGCTGCATGCAAGGTAACCAGGGCAGGGACACAGAGGCAGGGGCACTGAAGGAATAAACAAGTCGGAACCCTTCAGCCAGGTGGCGTTTTCCTCCACAGGCCGAACCATGTATGTGCTGCCATTCAGCATGGGTCCCGTGGGATCCCCACTGTCCCGTATCGGAGTGCAGCTCACAGACTCTGCCTACGTGGTGGCAAGCATGCGGATTATGACCCGGCTGGGGACGCCCGTGCTTCAGGCCCTGGGAGATGGCGACTTTGTCAAGTGCCTGCACTCCGTGGGCCAGCCCCTGACTGGGCAAGGTGAGCGCCTGCTCTGCCCGGGGCGGGGGGACACAGGGGCCTGCTTGTACTCAGAGGGAACCCCACATCCTACCCATCCTGATTAGTGAGATACTGAATTCCCAAGAGCTAGGGCAGCAGTGCGCTGGGGGTGAGGCTGAGTTGGCAAAGCAGTTTGCTCAAGATTGAGAAGAGTGAATTATCCATGTCCAAGAATAGGGGCATGGGAGCTGATGCATATTATGAGGTGGGAGGCCTCAGCCACCCATTGACACCACCACTGCTGTTGAGTGTCTTTCCTGCCACCCCCTGATCCCTCCAGCCCCTGACACCCCGGTGCCTGATGCCCCTGCCAGCAGCCCCATGACCCCATTGTCCCCAGGGGAGCCGGTGAGCCAGTGGCCATGCAACCCAGAGAAAACCCTGATTGGCCACGTGCCCGACCAGCGGGAGATCGTCTCCTTCGGCAGCGGCTATGGTGGCAACTCCCTGCTGGGCAAGAAGTGCTTTGCCCTTCGCATCGCCTCTCGGCTGGCCCGGGATGAGGGCTGGCTGGCGGAGCACATGCTGGTGAGGGCCTGGTGAGGATCTGGGCAGCTTCGGGGGGCAGGCCAAGGGCGGGGCCTGGCCAGTCAGCCTCAGCCTCGCCTCTCCACTGCCAGGTGGCCAACTGGCGGGCCAGGGACTCTGCGCAAATGTCCAAAGCTTTGGCCCGAGGCTGATGAATGTTGGGGGGGCTTCCCCTTGCTGCCACCCCAGGCCCTGTAGCAAGGCGGTGCACCTGTTTCATGAATAAACATTGGTCTTCCCTGTTGACCCCTAGCTGTCCTTCCCATGCAGACCATGCTTAACCTCTGGTGACCTCTTGCTTGCTCCCTCTCCCCACCTGGCAGATCCTGGGTATCACCAACCCAGCGGGGAAGAAGCGCTATGTGGCAGCTGCCTTCCCCAGCGCCTGTGGTAAGACAAACCTGGCCATGATGCGGCCGGCATTGCCAGGCTGGAGAGTGGAGTGTGTCGGGGATGACATCGCCTGGATGAGGTTTGACAGTGATGGTGAGAGGCCCTTGGATTGTACTCGCCGTTCTGGTTCTTACCAGAGTGTAGGATTCCCACCTCCACTGCTCAGGGTGGACGTGGTCAGTGAGAACCTTCTCCTGAACAACCACCCCTCCCCCATGGCTCCTGGCAGCCCAGCCGCCCTGGAGATGCAAAACCTTTCCCCTCAGATCTAGGGTCCAGCTCGGGGCAGGGAGGGGCTGAGCAGGACCTTCCGAGGCTGAACCTCTTGACTCTTCGTGGTTAGTCCTTCCGTTTTTTCACTTTTCCTCCCGACAGGTCGACTCCGGGCCATCAACCCTGAGAACGGCTTCTTTGGGGTGGCCCCTGGCACCTCAGCCACCACCAATCCCAATGCCATGGCCACAATCCAGAGTAACACCCTTTTCACCAACGTGGCTGAGACCAGCGATGGCGGCGTATACTGGGAGGGCATTGACCAGCCTCTTCCACCTGGTGTCACCGTGACCTCCTGGCTGGGCAAACCCTGGAAACCTGGTATGGGGCAGGGAGAGGGTGTAAGTCAGCCCCCAGGGCTCAGCACCTTGATGATGTAAAAGCCTTTTCCTCAACCTGCAGCCATCTGCCAGGACCTCTGGGACTCAAAGGGAGTTATGCAACCCTAAGCAAGATCTCAGTTCATGACCCAGTTCAGTTTGTGGCCTGGCTGAGTCACTTAACCTCCTGAGCTTCAGTTTCCCCATCACATGAATGGGGGTAGTTATCATAGAACCTATCTCATAAGGTGTTGGAGGGTTAAATTAAATAATGCATGCAAAGGATTCAACGTAGTGCCGAATACATAGTAAATTCTCAATTACTATAAGCTGGATATTTTTAAAGGGGGGGGTGTCTTGGAAATTATTACAGAAAGAATTAGACTCAAAGCACAGTCATAAAGTTTGACCCATTAGGAAGGAAGTACCCTGCCCCTCCCCCTGCCACTTGCACCCTCACCCCACCCCGACTCCCCATGTAATAACCATTGTCTAAAGGTCAATATTGTTACCCTCACCCTTCCCCTGCCCCTCCAACACATACACCCCAATCTTTCCGAACGAAATCAGACCAGCTCTCTAGCCTCTCCCAGAAGCTAGTTTCTCAACCCTGTCCTTACTCCCTTGTGCCCTGCAGCCCTGCCCCTTCCTCCAGCCCTGCACTCTGGACCTTCAGCTTTCAGTGGCCTTTGGCATTCCGCAAGCCCAGACCTAGGGGTGGGAGCAAAGAGGAACCTAGCAGGGGAGGGTGGCCTGTGGTCACTGAAGCCTACATTCCAGTTTTCCAGGCTGGCTTAGCAGTAACCCCCCTCATTTAATCATCCTTCATTTTCTCTAACACCATCATTAAGCCCTCCTTAGCCTCCCCACCCAACTGAGAAATCCAAGAAACTTTAATATTTCACCACAGGCTAGTTGCCCAACACTTTCATCACCTCTGGATTCAGGGGTGTAATGAGGGCATGTTGTGCCCAGCTTCAGTTCTCAGAATAATACCTTGTGCTGGGTCCTCAACTGGGGGCTGATGAAAGTGCAAGAGAGAAGCATAAGGATGGTTCTTACATGAAAGTGGAGGCAGGAGCTGGGGGTCAGAGGGGGGCGGGGGCGCTGGCTCCGTGACTCCCTTGCCCCCCAGGTCCAACCAGTAACCTCTGGCAGAGAAAGCACGGTGTCCATTCAGGGCCCCCGTGATGGTGCTTTATACATATGCCACTGGCTCAGTCCCAACTCCTCTCCAGGCACCTGAATGGGCCAAATGACCTGGGCTCCTCAGGTTATGACTGCCCAGGTTATGTCCTCGTCTGAGTTCTTCAAGCCCTATCACTCCAGCCGGGTCTGAGCAGACCCAAGGAAACCACCAAAATCCCGCTAGCTTTAAAATCAGTTCCTGTTTGCATTCTGATAGCTCAGGAGATTCTGTCTTCTGCCATTTGCTGATGGAAAGTCAGTTGTCTGTAAACTGAAGAAACAACACGACAACAAAGACAATAGCAAAGAAGAAAGTTGGTTATCTGAAATACTGACCTGTCGCTGTTTTTCCTTTAGGTTTGAGTGTTTATTTAAATAATAATCCCATAAGTTAAAAGAAGAGTTCCTGGGGGAAAATTTCCATTATAACCCTGTGCCAATATTTAACCCCATTCCCTTGAGCACTGCTCAGTGCCAAGTGGCTGTAGCTTGACATAAACATTAGTGTCCTGCTAAACACCAATTCCTCTCTCGCTCTCTTCTCCCATAGCTCAGCTGGCAGTACCATTATGGATAAATAACCTGATCTTCAGGGGAGATATCCTGGCTCCCTTCTCCCTGCTCCTTACCAACCTCCAACCCGAGATTGTGGGGAGCTGATGAGGCAAAAAGAAACTGTGCCAAGAGTGTCTGCAAATGTCTCTGTGTATTGGGGGTGGACGTGCCCTTGGAAGTGACAGTATTTGTATTTGCTCTGCCAGGTGACAAGGAGCCCTGTGCACATCCCAATTCTCGCTTTTGTGCCCCGGCTCGCCAGTGCCCCATCATAGACCCAGCCTGGGAGGCCCCTGAGGGTGTCCCCATTGACGCCATCATCTTTGGAGGCCGCAGACCGAAAGGTAAACATCGTGTGGGCTCCATGCCATCTGGGTTAAGGGTTGGGCTCTCTATCAGGGCCCACCTCCCTCTTGTACTTAAAGCTCAGAGAGCCTAAGCCTGGATCGCCAACTACAGCTGTCTGCCTGCCTCTAGAGCACCCCCCAGAGAATGCAAAATCGAGGTGGAGTGGGGAGGCATGGGGTTTGAAATGGGCAGCTGAGGTCCTAGGAGAGAGAGAGTAAGAGTGAAGATCACCAGAAGGGATGGAGTGATCGTACAAAGATAAAGGCTGCCTTTGACCATGTGCACTGGTGTCCCAGGAGTCCCCCTGGTATATGAGGCCTTCAGCTGGCGCCATGGGGTGTTTGTGGGCAGTGCCATGCGCTCGGAGGCCACTGCCGCGGCTGAACACAAAGGTGAGCTCCACTCCTGTGTGCCTAGCTTGCCCCTTCCCTCCCTTCCTGAACCAGACCTTCTTCCTGCCCACCCCTTCCCACGTGTATCTTTTCCCCATTCCCTTCCCCTCACCCTGCCTCGAGGATGTTCCAGAACCACCAACATTTCACAGCTTCCTCCGGCTGGAGGCGGGGTACCTTTCTCTTCTCCAGTAAGAAGGGAAGTTCCTTACCCATCCTGCTCCCCTCCCCAGGGAAGGTCATCATGCACGACCCATTTGCCATGCGGCCCTTTTTTGGCTACAACTTTGGGCACTACCTTGAACACTGGCTGAGCATGGAGGGGCTCAAGGGGACCCGGCTGCCCCGCATCTTCCATGTCAACTGGTTCCGGCGCGACGAGGCAGGCCACTTCCTGTGGCCAGGCTTTGGAGAGAATGCTCGTGTGCTAGACTGGATCTGCCGGCGGCTCGAGGGGGAGGACAGTGCCCGAGAAACGCCCATTGGGCTGGTGCCAAAGGAAGGTGCCTTGGATCTCAGCGGCCTGGGAGCCATAGACACCACCCAGCTGTTCTCGCTCCCCAAGGACTTCTGGGAACAGGAGGTTCGTGACATTCGGAGCTACCTGACAGAGCAGGTCAACCAGGATCTGCCCAAGGAGGTGTTGGCTGAGCTGGAGGCCCTGGAGGGACGCGTGCGCAGAATGTGACCTGAGGCCACAGCTAGCGAGAAAGAGAGAGAGAGAGAGAAAGAGAGAGAGAGAGAGAGAGAGCATGCCCCCCACCCCCACCCCCCGGCTCCAACCCTCCCAGGAATAAGCGAGCTACCAGACTTGTAAAAATTATGAGCAACTTGACATAACTATCATCTTCTGGGTGCCATGAGACCAGGCCACAGACCTTCCCCCACATGCTGCCCAATAATGAGATGCTCATTTATTTAATATAACATCTGTGCTGTTTTCATTTCCTGCTTGTCTTCACAGGCTTCCCTTTAACACCAATCTCACAATCTTCTTCCAGCCCTTCCAAGTAGCTGGTGTCCCAGTGCAGCCTGGCCTGGCACAGCCTGGTGGTATAAGGACCTCTCTCACTGCCATCTCTACCACTGAGCCACTGAGTAGAAATTGCTGGGAGAAGGCAGTAACTACTCATGTCCTGAGGTCTTAAAAAGGTGGGGCCTCTGTGAGCTGCTCAGTACAGCCTCCAGGCCTAAAATTCCCAGTCTCCCATCAGAGACACAGAAGCCTCTATAACCCCACTCACCAGTGAAGCAGTTCCATTGTTGATTCTCAAACCTGTTCTTCCTCCTGCCTGACCTGAAATTGGGACCCGCAAAGTATTCATGAAAGCTTATTCAATATTAAGGCAGCTTCCATAGTACCTTCTGTGTGCCAGGTGCTCTTCAGGGGTGTCAGCTGAGAATAACTTTACCCGTGATCTGGATCAGGCTGAGTGAATGCATAAACTGAGATGGGTACAAGGGAAGTATGTACCCAGAAAATCAGGACAAATATTAACAAAATAAAAATTACCATTTTAAAAGTGGGAATAATAAAACAGGGAATTGCCTCAGAAGAAAACACTGGAGGAGGAAACACCAAGTGTTCTCATAGAAAACAGCCAAGGGCTTCCCTGGTGGCGCAGTGGTTGAGAGTCTGCCTGCCGATGCAGGGGACGCGGATTCGTGCCCCGGTCTGGGAAGATTCCACGTGCCGCAGAGCGGCTGGGCCCGTGAGCCGTGGCCGCTGAGCCTGCGCGTCCGGAGCCTGTGCTCCTCAGAGGGAAAGGCCACAACAGTGAGGGGCCCGCGTACTGCCAAAAAAAAAAAGAAAACAGCCAATAACGAGTTATAATGTGTAACAGCAGAAAAGAATCTAAAGGTCAGAGTGGATCACATGCTAAAACACAGCAGTGGAGTCCATTGCACTTAAAAATATCTAGCCAAATCCTCAGCTTCATAAATAGCATGTGATAACTGAAACAATATGATCAGAGGCAACATAGTATAGATGTTTGGCACCTAGCAGACTCAGGCCAGCGGTGCCTCTCAGTTTCTTCAGCTGTAAAATGGGGTTGTGCCTACATCTAACAGTGTTGTTTGGATTAAGAGCCAGTGAAGCCAGGCACTCAGAACTATGCCTGACAAGGAATAACCATTGAATATATGTTAGCTGTCCTCACCTTTCCGCTCTACACTGATTAGAGTGGGCCCCGTAGGCATATGTTATACATTGCTGGCTCCACAGTAAGAGGAAAACGAGCAATGTAAATACAATTTAGAGGAGAAAGAAAAATAGGTTTGGAAATAAGTCCTTCCTGGTAAGAGGCAGGGAACTGGGGTTCCAGACACCTCTCTGGTAACTAAATGTACAGGGTGTAGGAAGGTGTTAGCCTTAAAAATGATTTTGGGGACTTCCCTGGTGGTCCAGTCATTAAGACTCCGTGCTTCCACGGCAGGGGGCACAGGTTCTGGTCTGGGAACTAAGGTCCTGCATGCCGCGTGGCACAACCAAAAAAAAAAGAAAAGATTTTGTTTCTCCAAAGGAGACATACAGCTGACCAACAGGCACGTGAAAAAATGCTTGACTTCACTAATTATTAGAGAAATGCAAATGAAACTACAATGAGGTAACACCTCATACCGGTTAGAATGGCCATCATCAAAAAGTCTACAAACAATAAATGCTGGAGAGGGTTTGGAGAAAAAAGAACCCTCCTATTCTGTTGGTAGGAATATAAATTTGTGCAGCCACTATGGAGAACAGTATGGAAGCTCCTTAAAAAACTAAAAACAGAGTTACCATATGACCCAGCAATCCCACTCCTGGGCATATATCCAGAGAAAACTAGAATTCAAAAAGATACATGGGGCTTCCCTGGTGGCGCAGTGGTTGAGAATCTGTCTGCCAATGCAGGGGACATGGGTTCGAGCCCTGGTCTGGGAGGATCCCACATGCCGCGGAGCAACTAGGCCTGTGAGCCACAACTACTGAGCCTGCGCGTCGAGCCTGTGCTTCGCAACAAGAGAGGCCGCAATAGTGAGAGGCCCACGCACTGCGATGAAGAGTGGCCGCCGCTTGCTGCAACTAGAGAAAGCCCTCGCAAAGAAACGAAGACCCAACACAGCCAAAAATAAATAAATAAATTTTTAATAAATAAATAAATAAATAATTTTAAAAGATACATGCACCCAATATTCATTGCAGCACTATTTACGATAGCCAAGACATGGAAGCAACCTAAATGTCCATCGACAGATGAATGGAGAAAGATGTGGCACATATATACAATGGAATATTAGTCATAAAAAAGAATGAAATAATGCCATTTGCAGCAACATGGATGGACCTAGAGATTATCATAATAAGTGAAGTAAGCCAGACAGAGAAACACAAACATCATATAATACTGCTTATATGTGGAATCTGAAAAAAAAAAAAAAAAAAAAATGAACTTATTTACAAAACAGAAATAGACACACACAGAAAACAAACTTATGGTTACCAAAGGGTAAGGTTGGGGAGTGGGGGGGAAGGGATAAATTAGGAGGATGGGATTAACATATACACACTACTATATATAAAATAGATAACCAACAAGGACCTACTGTATAGCACAGGGAACTATACTCAATATTTGTAATAACCTATAAAAGAAAAGAGTCTGAAAAAGAATACACACACACGTATGTGAATCACTGTGCTGTATACCTGAAACTAACACAACATTGTAAATCAACTACACCTCAATTTAAAAATTTAAAAAAAATTAAAAGTCTGGAAAAACCCCAGTAAAAATGATTCTGTCGATGAGAATAAAATTGGGCTCCCTGCCCTGCAGCTCCAGATAAATGATAAAATATAGTTAACCTTTTTTTTTTTTTTTTTTTTTTGTGGTACGCGGACCTCTCACTGTTGTGGCCTCTCCCATTGCGGAGCACAGGCTCCGGACGCGCAGGCTCAGCGGCCATGGCTCACGGGCCCAGCCGCTCCGCGGCACGTGGGATCCTCCCGGACCGGGGCACGAACCCGCGTCCTCTACATTGGCAGGTGGACTCTCAACCACTGCGCCACCAGGGAAGCCCTAACCTTTTTATTTCAAAATAAAACACAGATAAAGAAGACCATACAAAAGGAAAGTATAGCTTAATAAGCTAATATAAATGGAACAACCTTGAAACCATTACCCAGAAAAAGAAACAACTTTGCCAAACACTAAAAGCCCCCCCACCCCCTTGCCACGATCCTCATCTTCATCACAGCCCCTCCTACCTGGTGGAAATGGACACCATGGTTCATGATAGTCACATCCTTGCTTTTTTTTTTTTCCCCTGGAGTTGTATTACCCAAATCCAGATCCCTAGACATTGTAGTTTTGTAGTTTTTGTAACTGTCTTGCACAGTTAAAAAAAATGTATATGCCTTGTAAGTCTCTTTCAATCTACAGGTTTCCCCTCCACTCTTTAATTTTCCTTCAGTTTAACCATTGAAGAATCCAGGCCTAGATGCTCAATGCCTAGATTCATTCATTTATTAGGGATTTCAAAACAGCTGTACTCAAACTCTGTCATAATAGTTGGAATAATTTTACAAAGGGACACTCCTTTTCTGTTTAATTACTCAAAGGTACAGTTATATAAGAACAGCAAGTAACTGCTTGATTCTTTTCCTTTATTTACCATCTTCAAAATAATGATTTGGCTTCATATCATTCTTCAAAAAGGTGACCCATTAGTAACACACACACACACACACACACACACCCATTATGAACTCATGGATTTAAACATACTTAATGTTTATTAAATTATCCTTATAACGCTCAGATGTTCTCATCTTTGGTCATAAGCTTGGCTCCTGAGTCCTTTTGACATCACCCTGATGTTTACTGGCTTCTTTGCTACCTGGAATGGTAAGTTGTTCCATGCTCATCTTGTACATTTCCTACCCCAGACCTAGAATCAACCATTACCCCAAGCTCTGGTTTCTTTCCATGGGAAATGGTATTTTAAGATTTAGGTGGTACGAGTGTTTATTGCTACTAGATTGTTTCTAGATCTTTTCAGTGAATAGGGATAGGAAGATAAAACACCTCATGAGTTCATACTGATAGTTCCTATTAAAACTCAGGGCTAAAGGGTTTTTAACTTCTATATCACATTTGTAACTCCTATCACCACACAAAAAATTCTGGTTCCCAAGGATATAGGAGACAAGAGTATTAGAAATCCCATAATTATTCAATTTCTTTATAGTCAACACATTTTAAGTCCTGGGCAAATTAGCATACTTCCCCCGTTCCTTCTACATCGAACATGCTGCAAGAAGATAAGTTATAAACACACGTCATCCGTCACTTCGGAAGACAGAACTTTCCGTTGTGTTGCCTGAAGCTGTACACGTGTCCCAGGAGCTCTGTGCAGTCACCAGGCTGGGAGCTGGGACTGGGGAGAGAGAGGATACGGGTAGCCAGAGAAAGAAAAATTTGCTTTCCTTCTCTCCTCTCAAGCTCAGCCCGCCCCCTGGTGGAGATGCTAATAAGCCGGGAACAGCCCAAGGCAGGTCAGATGGGAAGTCAACTAGCTTGACATGTACAGAGCAGTTACTAGAACCAGTCCTAAAATGGGTGCTATAGGTAGAAAACCTCTCTGTGGCTTCAAGTGGCTTTAAGTGTAGCTGGGGAGAGTGGAGGCTGCACAAATGAAAAGCACTTACAAATTGTCACCAAGCAACATGCCAAATTTCAAAATCATGAGAGGGAAGGTCTATAAAGTTTATCAAAATGACTTCATTATTTTTAAAGAAACACCATTGTCTTTCAATGAAACACATAGTATAGCCTAACATATAAAAGCTCATATACATTTTTTAGGTTTTTTTTTTTTTTTTTTTTTTTTTTTTTTGTGGTACGTGGGCCTCTCACTGCCGTGACCTCTCCCGTTGCGGAGCACAGGCTCCGGACGCGCAGGCTCAGCGGCCATGGCTCACGGGCCCAGCCGCTCCGAGGCACGTGGGATCCTCCCGGACCGCGGCACGAACCCGTGTCCCCTGCATCGGCAGGCGGACTCCCAACCACTGCGCCACCAGGGAAGCCCCATATACATTTTTAAAAATAATGTAAGTCACAAGTGATATAATCAACTTCATAGGCTTAAAAATCTTTTTTACATTCAAAAATCAACCAATGGATCCAGAGATGAAATCCTATATTCTTTAGAATTTGATGTTAAAGACTCATTTTGGCCATAAAACCTCAGATTTTTCTTTTTAACACTTACCATGACTTTTAAATGTCTTATTCAATAATATACAAATTCCATATTTCAAAGGCTTGAATTTAGATTTTATTCAGTTTTAAACTGCATTTGTAAATTAAAAGGATTTGTAAGCTAAGGAGAAGAGGAAAGAAGTTAATTTAAAAATGAGTTAAGGGGGGCTTCCCTGGTGGCGCAGTGGTTGAGAGTCCGCCTGCTGATGTAGGGGACAAGGGTTCCTGCCCCGGTCCGGGAGGATCCCACATGCCGTGGAGCTGCTGGGCCCGTGAGCCATGGCCGCTGAGCCTGCGCGTCCGGAGCCTGTGCTCCGCAACGGGAGAGGCCACAACAGTGAGAGGCCCGCGTACCGCAAAAAAAATAAAATAAAATAAAAAATAATTAAGGGCTTCCATGGTGGCGCAGTGGTTAAGAATCCGCCTGCCAATGCAAGGGACATGGGTTCGAGCCCTGGTCTGGGAAGATCCCACATGCCACGGAGTAACTAAGCCCGTGTGCCACAACTACTGAGCCTGAGCTCTTGAGCCTGCAAGCCACAACTACTGACCCCCCCATGCCACAGCTACTGAGCCCACGTGCCACAACTAGTGAAGCCGCACGCCTAGAGCCCGTGCTCTGCAACAAGAGAAGCCACGACAATGAGACGCCCACGCACTGCAACGAAGAGTAGCCCCGACTAGCCGCAGCCAGAGAAAGCCCGCGTGCAGCAATGAAGACCCAACGCAGCCATAAATAAATATTTATTTTAAAAATTTAAAAATAAATAATAAAAATGAGTTAAGATGAGTGTAACAGAAGTTTTTGTTTTCTGTGGACCTCAGGTAGTCGAATTGTGTTAACCACGATGCTTTGTTCATACTGTATCTTTGCCATTAGTTCATGCAAGGCCTTCTCCATTTTATTATTTGTTTAATGATGTAATGAGCCTAGGTATTTTTATACTTTTTAAATGCAAATTTAAACCATATTGTTTTTGCATCCACCACATGTCACCAGAAGAACTACCACCTTTTTTAAACCTAAAAATGTAACTTGCACAATTTCCCACAGCATAAAAATAGAAGACTACATCATTTTAACGGCTACCTGGCATTTTTGTCTAACATATGGACCATCATTTATTTAACCAATCCCATCCCGTAGCAGTGTGTTTGGATCTATTTTGTTTCCAGTGTTTTACTACTATCAATAATTGCTCTGCTGAACATAAACATTTTTGCTAGACTTAGCATAGAGGTCAGGGCTAGATTTCTTAGAAGTGACACCACTGGGTCATAAGGAAGGGAGTCTGACTGGTAGAGATAAAGCTTCCCCCAAATAAATTCTCCTGGGAGGTGCAGAGGGGGAAACAAGCAAGGAGTTTATGGCCATATTTGCTTGGCAGAAGTAACAAAAAATGAGGCTAGTAAAAAAGACAACCAGGTTTGGAAGTTTGTATTTGAAACAATAAACAATAGTGAACCATTTGTAGGTTCTTAAGAACTAAATGCTATTAGAGAAGAATACTTCTAGCAGATCAACTAACTAGGAGAGGCGTGAAATAATGAAAATTTGATGTTGGGTGATGACCCTGAAAAACCACCTCAACTAATCAGCTAAGAATCCATAGGACTTGAAGAACTGAATTAAAAGGGCAAAGAGGAGGGAAAGATCATTTTGGAAAATGATTTCCAGGCTGGACAACCCAGAAACCAGACTCCTAAGATTCTGTGATTTATAATTTAGAATTATTTTATAATTTATAAATTTAGAACTTATTTATTTCTAAATAAAGCTAAGCTTTATTGAGACAATACTATAGGGCAGATAGTAACCTGGCAATAGGAGATGGCTGACTAGCAGAGCCGGCTACATAATTAGTAGAGCCCAGAGCAAGAGGAAAATGTGGGGCGCTTGCTCAGACTTTTAAGAATTTCAAAGGGTGACAGCAGAACATTAAGGCAAGTGTGGGCCCCTGAAGCCGCCCTGGTGACCACAGATACTAAGATCCGATCTAGCGATCTAGAAACCAGGAGGCATCACCCGAAGGACTAACCACACCCTCTCCCTCCGAGGGAGAGCGAGCCCCAGAAGGAGATGCCAGGGAATCCAAGGGCCCCCCGCTCCCCTAAGCAGCACTTCTAAGAGAGTGCGGGCTGGGGGCGCTGAGGTGCAGCTTGGACCCTGGGCCTATGCTCCCGGCACGGTCGCTCGACCTACCCCCGCCACCCCACCCAGCACGGGCGGAGGATCCCGAGGTACACAAGTCCTGGCCTTGGACTCAGCTGGGTTACTCATAAACCCGGAGGAGGGGGTAGGAGGCGCCGCGCGTGCACACCCTGGACCAGCGGCCCGGGTCGGAGAAGCACCCCAAGGACAGATGGTCTAAAAAAAGTCCGCAAATCCCTGAAGGCCCAGGAGGAGTCTGAGTGGAACAGACGAAAGGCGGGCGGAGACCCTTGGGGATGCTAGGAAGCGTCTGCAAAGAGCGCGGAGGGAAGCCAGGGGTCATCTAAAAAGCTGCCAAAGCGGCTAACGGGCGGTCTAGAAAGGGCGGTCCCCACAAGAACAAGGCTTCCGGAAGCTAAGCCCGGAAGGACGGGTGCGAAGGCCTGTGACTTGAGCACATTCCAAAAGCGCCGGGCACCCCTTAGGGCAAGGACGGCTGTAGCTGCAGCCGGCGAAAAGAGAAAAGCTAAAGCCGGACAGGGACCAGGGGAGGAAAGAGTAGGTCCTTAGAGATCGTCTGAAAAGTGCAAAGCCCAATTAACCTAAGGGACCGACAGCAAATTGTACCCTTTGCCAAGACACCTCTCGGAAGCAAAACAACTTCTTTTGTAAGCCCCGCCCCTCGTCTATTAAGTCTAGTTCCGTTGTCTGATTCTGGAAGCAGCCGGTTCCCTACTTACTCCTCCCACAACAAGGAGCTACTGCCCGTACTGGGTCGCGCGCTTTCTCCTCCCCTCAAACCCCTTGCGCACTTTCTCCCGCCCATCTGTCAATCACCGCGCTCAGCTGTCCAGTGAGCGGGCCAAGGGGGCGGGGCCATCAGGGGCGTCGCGTGACGTCTACAGTCCGCCAGCCGCGGAGCCGGGAGATGAGTGTCGAAGGAGGCGCGTGACGGAGAAGCGGTTGGCCGACGCCGCGGCGGCAGTCGTTGTAAACAAGGCCTCGCGCCGCTCCGGGCCCTGCGACCGCTCCTGGCTGGTGGGTGGTCTCGCGCGGGGCGGTAACCGCCGGCTTTGTGGGAGGTGCTTCTCAGCTTTCTCCCTGCCTACCCCCGCTTAGTGTACACACCCCCGGTATACCACGTGGGCGTGAGGCAAGGAAGGAGGGGGGGGTGTAGGCCGAATTTTAACCTCATTGGTTGTTGCTGCCTCCGGCTTTCGCAAGGGAGTGCTCTGATTGGCCGGTAAGGGGGGCGTCGGGGGGGGGGCTCTGACTCCTAAGGCTTCTGATTGGTTAGATATGGTAAGCTAATGAGACGCTTTCTTCCGCGAGGGGTTTTGATTGGCCGGCAAGAGAGGTTACCTGGGAATCCACCCCCACCCCAGGGACTTTGATAGGTGAGTTTGAGGTAGAAACTGAGAAATTCCTCTTCAAAGGATTCTCACTGGTGAGCTAGGGTCGTGCCCTAGGCTTCACTCTGCTTTTTTTGCTTCACAGGATCGGGAAAGGTTTGTGTTCCCGAAGCCTTGGGAGTTGGGAGCCTTGGGATCTCAGTCTCTAGGAAGGGTCGCCCTCCTAGAGACAGCTACTATCGTATCTCAGGAGAGTCTGGTGTTTCTAGAGCAGGCTTTGCTTTCACCAAATCCAAGGAGGTGACAGGAGGAGTCCCTGCACAGGACTTAAGGATGCTGTGACCAGAAGATGGGCTCACGGAACAGCAGCAGCGCAGGAACTGGGTCCGGAGACCCCTCCGAGGGCTTGCCCCGAAGAGGGACTGGCCTGCGTAGGAGTGAGGAAGAGGAAGAGGAGGATGAAGATGTGGATCTGGCCCAGGTACTGGCCTATCTCCTACGCAGGTAACTTACCCCCTGGTGTGTCCCCACCAGGTGCCACCACAGCCCCTTGATCCCAGTTCCAGTCAGGGAAGTTACAGAGAATAGGGAATGAGATTAGCCCAGGACAGCTGTTCTGTTTGAGCAGAACAGCTTTCCCTGCTGGACACTTTCTGCACTCAGCTTCATACCCAGTAAGAGTGGTTCTTGCCTAGGGAGGGTCAACAGGATGGCTGGCTCTTGTGTTTGAGGGGACTGTTCAGGGAAGTCTCTCTACCTATGACTACACAAATGTAACCTATTTTCCAAGTAAGTAAAAAAAAGGGGGGTGGGGGGATTCCCTGGTGGGAAGGGAGTGATGTGAGGGGTGAAGAAAAGAGTTAGGGAAGTGGGTGTTGAACTTAAGTGAAGTTATTGACACATGATATGAGGCCACGTGGATTTACTTGAAAAACAAGTTTAAATTAACCTAACTCTAATCCTGTTCTTGAGGAAAGAATGCTTTGAGGGAAGTGACCACCAGGAATTGACTGGAAAGGGGTGCAGCTGGCTTTGGTTCTTAGCTATGGCTCCCTGGAGAGAAGACGAGCTTTAGAATCCCTTCAGAAAACAACGTTCTATGCTGGACTCTTTGGGCAGAGGCTCCGAAGGAAATGCTCTCAGAATTTTTAGCTCTCTGGGAAGTCAATTTAGTAGATCTGTCAACATCCATGCAATGTTGGGGTTTTCTACTCCTGCTGTAAGAGTGAGAATTAGTTTCCCAGTGTGTCTTATAGGAGACAAAATAACAGCTAAGGTCTAGTCAGCCTCAGACCTCGAAATGGGGACAGTATGAGGGTTTGAGGACAAGGTGGTCTAAGAACTGCATAGCTATTGACTCTGAATTTGGTTGATTTGGGGAAGGGATCCTCCCCTTTATCATGGGGGCTCTCTCCACAGAGGCCAAGTGAGGTTGGTGCAGGGAGGAGGTGCAGCAAATTTACAGCTCATCCAGGCCCTGTCGGACTCGGAGGAAGAGCATGACAGTGCCTGGGATGGTCGTCTTGGAGACCGATACAACCCACCCGGTAAGACGAAAGGCAGACTGAGACCTAATATCAGAGGACTTCCATTAGAAAGCCTTTTTTTAAAACTAACTTCGGCAAAAATTGAAAGAAAAAGATGAGGTAATTCAGGGAATAAGGGACTCTTTGCAGCCCCAGTATATTCAGCCACATTGAGTAGACTGAGCACAGCTCTGCTAACTGTCCTCTGAGGCTGGAAAAGACCTAGGATGAAACTTCTGTTTGGTACTCACAGTGGATGCAACCCCTGACACCCAGGAGCTGGAATGCAATGAGATCAAGACACAAGTGGAATTGGCCACAGGGCGTCTGGGCCTTAGGCGGGCAGCCCGGGAGCACAGCTTTCCTCAAATGCTGCACCAGGTAGGCCTCTCTACTTCCAGCCAGCCTGGCAGCAGGCCTATCAATGCAGCCAGAAGCTACAATCCCAGAGAAGAGGGAAGTAAACTTCCCAAGGACGCCTCAAGTGCTGGAGCTGGAGAGCTCTTAGCCAGCCTGAACTGGAGTTTGGTGGGACATACTACTGTGTGTGGGGTTCGTTTCTGTAGCAAGAGCAATATTTTTGGAGGACGGGGGTTGGTGTGGCTGAAATGGCCCTCTGTTTCTGCTAGCAATATTCCCCAATCCCTTCCTTTAGAGAGAACGGGGCCTCTGCCACCAGGGAAGCTTCTCCCTTGGAGAACGGTCTCGAATGATGTCTCAGTGAGTATGGGGCTTGGTGGAGAGGTTCCTAGGGCCAGATAGGTCTTATTTCCTAAACTGTGAAGGGATCAGTGTTAAAGGATCCTCAGGGATATTAAGTTTAGGTTATGTGGGGTTGAGGCTTTGAGAGTGAACAAAGTGGAAAAGTGTAGCAATTGAGAGGATGATAGAATGATTCAAAGAAAGAGGCTTATACCCAAAGCCAAAGGGAAGAATGCCCTTGTACTCACATCCAGCTCTGTTAGGATTCTGCAAGCTGGGACATTCCCCATCCTGAGCTCCCCTTACCCTCACTTTCCCTCTGCTTCCCAGCTTCTTGCCCAATGATCTGGGCTTCACTGATACCTACTCTCAGAAGGCTTTCTGTGGCATCTACAGCAAAGATGGTCAAATCTTCATGTCTGCTTGCCAAGGTACCAGACCCTAGTCCTACCAACTGCCCTAGAACAACAGACGTTCTCCCTGACTGAGGCTAGAAAGCCCCAGACCCAGGGAGCTCAGACCCTGGCTTAGGGATGCTTAGCTAGAACACATGTCCCATGATCAAGGGAAGATTCCACAGATCAGTGGTGAGTGAGAGAGGTCTGATCTAGGGAGGATTCCAGGAGGGTGTTCCCTAATTCTGCCTGATCCCCACTCACACAGACCAGACAATCCGACTGTATGACTGCCGGTATGGCCGCTTTCATAAATTCAAGAGCATCAAGGCCCGGGATGTAGGCTGGAGCGTCTTGGATGTGGCCTTCACCCCTGATGGGAACCATTTCCTTTACTCCAGCTGGTCTGATTACAGTGAGTGTGCCCCAGACCACCATCATCTCTTCAGCCTGGGACCTGAGGTCTCCAAATGCCCATTTCCTCCATGCCATGACTCCATGCCTTCTCCTGGGCAGATCACTCCCAGGGTCCAACATCCTTCCCCTTTGTTCCATCTCCTCCCTAGCTTCACTTCCACCTCCTAACCTCAGCTCTGAAAGATTCTTGTTTCTTTTGCTTCTCTTAGTTCATATCTGCAACATCTACGGGGAGGGAGACACACATACTGCCCTGGATCTAAGGTACTGGCTTCCTTTCCTGGTTAGACTCATCAGAAACTTCTCAAGGAATGGTCTCCAGGAGCAAACCTCTTGAACTGGAACTCCTGCTTAGAGGGAAAAGTGCACTGGTTGCAAGTTTCTCTTTGTGGATTCCTGGGAGGGGACCACCCAGCCTGTCAGCCAGAAGACCAGAGTAAAATAGGTGGTTGCAGGATTCTTCCCGGCTTCTCACTGAGGTGCTCCACGTTCTGGCACGTGCTGGCACTTCTTTTTCTCTCAGCAGTGTGCCCCACGGCCCTCATCAGATTCTGTATAGATTAACCAGGGCTAAAGGGAAGTCCACTTAATGCAGCTCCTCCTTTGCTCTTTTCAGGCCAGATGAGCGTCGCTTTGCTGTCTTCTCCATCGCTGTCTCCTCAGATGGGCGAGAAGTGCTAGGAGGGTGAGTGTTTGTGGGGATGCCTCTGTTACTTAATGAGATAGGAGTTCTCCTAGAGACCAGCTCTGCCGTCACAGAGACTGCACTGTACACCTGTACCCAGGCAGCTGTGGAGAACAACCAGGCCTTCTCTGGGGCCAAGGTTTATGAGTTGCTTCACTTCTCACTCACCATTTCCGCAGCATGAGATGGGAGGTCTCAAACCTCCTTGCAAACACAGCTAACTCTTCTCCCACCTCCTGTATAAGAAGAGAGAAGGGCTCTCCCCTCAGCAGGACTTCGAGACAACAGTCTCTCCAGAGCACACGTAGCATGGGTCCTCTCGGTCCTGGCTCCAGAACCCTCTTTTTCCCTTCCCTTTTAGGGCCAATGATGGCTGCCTGTACGTCTTTGATCGAGAACAGAACCGACGTACCCTTCAGGTATTGCTCCCGAGACTTCAAGCCTCTGCCTCCTGGTCCTTGGCCTGTTGGAAGACCTAGAAAGACCTGGCGCCCTTCTCCCCTAGATTGAGTCCCATGAGGATGATGTGAATGCAGTGGCCTTTGCTGACATCAGCTCCCAAATCCTGTTCTCCGGGGGTGACGATGCCATCTGCAAAGTGTGGGATCGACGCACCATGCGGGAGGATGACCCCAAGCCTGTGGGTGCGCTGGCTGGACATCAAGATGGCATCACCTTCATTGACAGCAAGGTGGGCGTGGAGTCAGGACCGCACAGCCAGGCGACTGAGGTTGTGGTTGTCCAGGAGGGCGTCAGAGCGGACGGGTGTGGGAACTCGCCAAGCTGCTCATTAGCCAAGGTTTGCAAGAGCAGGAGTTTAGGGAAGAGGCTTAAGCCACGAGATGTGAGGTCCATCAGTACCCACCATTCCTCAAGGAGCAGGGCTTTCTGTACAAGAAAAGTAGAAGACAATGTGACCCAATATAGAACAGGAGCCCAGCCAGTGAGCACCTTAGGCAAAGAAGGGGAAACCTAGCCAGGGTGTGGGGTCTGTGGTAGGAAACCAATGGTGAGGCCCACCTGGATGAAGAAAGAGGCAACCAAAGTCAAAGGACTATGGTTCATACTCCTCAACTGGGGAGGGGGAGCTGGACTGACAGACACTGACATCTGCAAGCTCCGATGCTTCATTATCCATCTTGGGATTCACAGGGAGATGCCCGGTATCTCATCTCCAACTCCAAAGACCAGACCATCAAGCTCTGGGATATCCGACGCTTTTCTAGCCGGGAAGGCATGGAAGCCTCTCGCCAGGCTGCCACACAGCAAAACTGGGACTACCGCTGGCAGCAGGTGCCCAAAAAAGGTGAGAGCAGAACTAGAACCCGAGATCTGGAGAGTGAAGGGTTGGGGGTGATGGTTAAAACATTTAACCCCTGGCAAGGCCTGGCATGGGCACCGTGGATGGGCCAAAGCCTGAAGCCCTCTCCCTTGCCAGGCATTAGCTCTTTGTTTGCTGAACCATGAGAGAGCCAGCGGTTCCCAGTGTAGGGGCTGGGGATCCCTCCAAACCTATGAATGCAGAAGTATTTCAGCGTCTTAACCATCAGCAGAGCCATATTGGTGTGTATCAGCTGACAGTTAGATGGGGAAAGAGCCAGCAGTTGGGAATCGGAAAGGCGATGTCTTTGAGCATCAGTCTTTGCTGAGGACCAGTGATACAGGGGAATCCAGACTCCCTAACCCAGGGCTTACCCTGCATCCCTCCCCAGCCTGGCGGAAGCTGAAGCTCCCAGGGGACAGCTCCTTGATGACCTACCGGGGCCATGGGGTGCTGCATACCCTCATCCGCTGCCGATTCTCCCCCACCCATAGCACCGGCCAGCAATTCATCTACAGTGGCTGCTCCACTGGCAAAGTGGTCGGTAAGGACTGTGTCCGAACAGGGGGCCTCGGGAAGGGCAGCAGTGTTCCCCTGGCATTCTACCTGTGACCACCTTAAGAAACCCAGTGACAATTACAAGTGAAATTTCATTTAGCCTAGAGCAGGGAGGCTTAAACGGAGAAAGAGAAAACATTCTATTCATCAGCATTTTAAATTAAGAAAAGGAACACAGAATTCTAGTCAGTAAATATACTAGATTACCAAAAATATACTCAGTTCTGTTTTTCAGCCAGTCAGGGGAAGAGATTGCAGATGAAAGGTAGGAGGGAACAAAGACAAAAAGAATGACACAAAAAGACAGCAGCAAGTAGTAAAAGATGTACAGCCACTGAAGTAGGAGGATGTACGAAAAGAAACACACAGTCACAAACACACAGTCACAGGAGCCTAAGACAGTGCCAAACCTAGGGAGGCCCTGAGATGGAGGCCTATCCGGGGAGAGAGAAAGGTGCACCCACGTCCAGAAAAGGAACGGCACGTTCACATGTCTGTGGAGACAGCCCATTGTTCACTTTTTGGTGTCTTCCATATCTTGTGGGCTTTTAAGAAAATGGCTACTTTAAAGCCACATTTCATTTTCTTAACTGTAGACCCTGTGACATTTAGCTAAGGGCCAGAGATACCCAAGCTCTGCTAGACCATACCCTCAACCTGAGGTAGGGAAAAGAAACTAACACCATCCTCTGGCTTGGGCTTTGCTCCCCTGGGAAAATGGGAAGTTGCCTGAGAGGCAGGTAAGTGGTGCTGCTCAGAGAGAGATGAGGGATGGCCCGAAGGTCTTCTGGCAGCCCCTCTCCACTCTGGCTTTCCCTGGACAGTGTATGACCTCCTCAGCGGCCACATCGTGAAGAAGCTGACCAACCACAAGGCCTGTGTGCGTGACGTCAGCTGGCACCCCTTCGAGGAGAAGATTGTCAGCAGTTCGGTGAGGATGCTGGGGTTAGGGGGGCCAGTGCGTCTGGGACTTGGACCTAGGAGGGGGCAGTGCCCCCTGACTACTTGCCACCTTCTGCCCCGCAGTGGGACGGGAACCTGCGTCTGTGGCAGTACCGCCAGGCTGAGTACTTCCAGGATGACATGCCAGAGTCTGAGGAACACCCGAGCACCCCTGCCCCAATGTCCCACCCCTCTACAGCCTTTTCCTCGCCCCAGTAGATCTGACTTCCAGCCCCATTCATGGGTGAGCCTCTTGATATCTCTCCGCCTCCTCCCTTTCTCCCTTCTGGGGGATCTTTGGGGAATCACTGGCATTGGGTGGGGAGAAACAGAAGCCCAGGCTTCGGCCCCCTAGCTAAGCCCCGGGAGGGAGATCCTCCCCTTGGGGCAGAGTGGTCTTCTCACATGCTCACACCCATCAGCTTGGGTCTCTGTCTCTGGTCAGGGTCAGGCAGGACTGCCATTATCTGGTCAGCAGGAGTAACGTCCTGAGTGTTTTTAATCTTGTTTGGATATTAAGTCTTAGCTCCTAGAGTAGATGCCTGGGGCCAGGTCTGAACTGAACCAGGCCCATTGCCCAGGCCTTCACGTTGAGGACTAAACTGGTCAATCAGGACCAGGCGTCCTGGCCTTTCTTCCAGAGGTCCTAATGGCTAGAGCTCTAGCCCCTCAGGGGAGGGGGGGATGGGGAGCGTGTGTCCTCAGCACCGTCCCTGGCTGGGAATTACGTCTTCTCTTTCACGTGTCTGGGTCTTTGGGGTAGGCAGCCTGTGGTGTGAGAGGCTCCATGTGACCCCACACAGGGTGGGCCCTCCCCTCCCCCAGTGTTCCCTCGTGCAGGAGGCCATCAGCTTCGAGGAGGGATGTTGAAGTAGGACTCCTTCGTCCTCTCACTGGCTTTGGCTCCCTCAATAAACTCTCTGTGGGAACCTAGCTCAGTGTCCGTCTGTCTCTCTCTTTTTCCTGTCTGAGATCTTTTATCCTCTCACTTCAAGAAAACAGTTTCAACAGAGCCTTCAGATATGCTCCTCTGTGGGAGAAAACACTGCTTTGATGCCCCAAGATGAACGGAAATACCAAAATCATTAGTTAACTGAGCTTTGAAACAGGGAGTCCCTCACCAACCTCAGAAACTTCCCAGCAAGTAGAAATTGAAATAACAGGAAATAAACACATTTTAGATGAGAACCTGGAACACCCACATCAGCTCTGCCCTGGAGCTGGTCCAGTCTATGGAAGGAAGTAGCCCAGAGCCAGAGAGCACCTGGTGGGCACTGATGCCAGGTCCCATCTGGGTACTTCACACTTAGAACCTTATCCACCTCACAACCACCATTTTTTACAGGTGAGGGAATGGAGGTGTGCAGAGGTCAGGCACCATGCCCCAGGGCAGATCCATGGTATGGTCAGTAGGTGAGCAGCCCGGATTGATCTTCCCCATTATCTCTAAGGAACCTGGATGCACACCTCCAGGGGGTCTTAAAGACACAGCAAGGCACAGCAAGGAGTTAAAAGATGTACTTATTCAGCTGCAAAGCAGGTAGTTTTAAAAGAATAAAGGGACTTCCCTGGCGGTTATGACTCTGAGCTTCCACTGCAGGAGGCACAGGTTCCATCCCTGGTAGGGGAACTAAGATCCCACATGCCTCTCGGTGTGGCCTAAATAAATACATAAATAAATAAACAAATTTTTTAGATAAAAGAATAAATTGTCCAGATGCTTGGCCTCCATATGCTCTCTTTCCTCCAGTTGATCCGCTTGCATGAAACTGTCATGCAGATCTCCTTTCCCACCAGCCCTTTTCGTTCCCTCTCTGCCTCTTCACCCAGACATGCCAACCCGTCTCACCCAGAAATGCCAACCCATCTCACCCAGAACTGTTTTACCTCCAGGATGCCAAAGGTAGAGGCCAATTAAAATTATTAGTGTCCTCAAAGCCTCATTTAGTCAAGGGCCCAAGGACCGTCTGTTCTTCTCATTAAGAAATGCATTTCTGGGCATCCCTGGTGGCACAGTGGTTAAGAATCCGCCTGCCAATGCAGGAGACACGGCTTTGAGCCCTGGTCCAGGAAGATCCCACATGCCATGGAGCAACTAAGCCCACACGCTGCAAGTACTGAGCCTGCCGTCTAGAGCCTGCGAGCCACAACTGCTGAGCCCGCATGCCACAACTACTGAAACCCGTGCACCTAGAGCCCATGCTCCGCAACAAGAGAAGCCACCGCAATGAGAAGCCCGCGCACCGCAACGAAGAGTGGCCCCCGCTCACCACTACTAGAGAAAAGCCCACGCACAGCAACGAAGACCCAATGCAGCCAAAAACAAATAAAATAAATAAATTTTTTTTAAAAAGAAAACTATAAATTCCATTTGAAAAAAAAATGCATTTCCTGGGCTTCCCTGGTGGCGCAGTGGTTGAGAGCCCGCCTGCCGATGCAGGGGACACGGGTTCGTGCCCCGGTCCAGGAGGATCCCACGTGCCGCGGAGCAGCTGGGCCCGTGAGCCATGGCCGCTGAGCCTGCGCATCCAGAGCCTGTGGTCCGCAACAGGAGAGACCACAACACTGAGAGGCCCGCGTACCGCAAAAAAAAAAAAATGCATTTCCAATACAATTTTAGTTTAATATTAATTATGAAACTGTGTGAAATGTTTGTTGTACAAATAATACATTTTGTACTACTAACAATTTTGAAATTTGTACTAGTTAAAAAATAGGAAATTCAATACAGAAAAAAAGTTTAACCTTGTGATCACAGGAAATGTGTAAAAATTGTTTCAAATTATCTACTTTTGGCAGATAAGTGTGATCAATGAAAGACTTTCAGGCATAAAAACATTAGGATAATTTCTGTGGGGAAAGAATGGAAATGTTATTTCTGACAAGATCTTGTCACATGTTTTTAAATGAAAAATGGTGAGGTATATAATCACTGTAGTGTTTAGATTCCATTGGATATATTTAAAAGAGTGATAAAGATAGCTTTATTTTTGAAATGTCAACATATATGATACACTGGAAATTATGTCCTTTGCAACTATTTAAAATTACAATGTAAAGTTTTGTGTCAGCTTAAAAATGTGTGAGTGCTTCAGTAGGTCTTCAGGTATAGGATCCCTGAGCACAGACTATGTCAAGGTATGGGCTGTAGGATCTGCAAGGATCCTGATTGGTTAATCCATCTCAGTCAGTTTGCAGATGATGGCACTGAGGACCAAGGATGGTTAGTTGATTTTCTCAAAGTCACAGAATTGGGCCAGAACCCAGCTGCCTTTTCTTGCTCATTTCTTTCACGAGTTCATGGGCCTCCACTGTGCTCTGAGATCCCACCACCAGTTTTGAGGAATGAGGAAGGAAGACGAAAAGGGATCTCAAAACAGTTACTGAATATCAGGGACTTCCCTTGGGTAGGTTACTCACTGCCCTATGGGTCCAGCCTCAGTGGTCAGGCTGGGAGGCCAAGTCCCAGGGTAATTGGTTGGGGGACACTGCCTTAGGATTAGATGGACTTCAGGCTGGGGATCTTCCTTCTAGGGTCTCCACCACCCACTATCACCTGGGAGTGAACCAGGCTGTGGCCCAAAACATCCCATGTTTCGGTCGTGGCCCTGAAACATGAACTAGGACATGGTTCCAGCCTAGAGGCTCAAGGAGGCACAGAACTAACAGGCAAGGACACAGGCTGCTGTCAGGACACACACCCAAGGCGAGAACACTGCTGACGTGGCAGCCCTCAGCCCCAGCCCCTTACTGCCCCCCGCCCCTCTCCCCCGCCTGCCAGCTGCCAACAGGGCTCTGCCCTGTGTCTGCCACACCTGTCACTGTCTGTCCTTGTCCAGGGGGAACCCCATCAGCCCCTCCTCAGCTGCCCAGCAGAGCAAGCAGTTAGTGGGGAGGGGAGGGAACATGGAGCAGGGGCCGGCGGTGGGGGCAGGGCGGGGGGCCGGGGCCCAGATCTGGGTACTGCTGGGCTGCTTGGTCAGGGTGCTGCTCTGGGTGGCCTCTGCTTTGCTGTACTTTGGGAGCGAACAGGCTGCCCGCCTCCTGGGCAGCCCCTGCTTACGGCGCCTCTACCATGCCTGGTTGGCAGCAGTGGTCATCTTCGGGCCCCTTCTGCAGTTCCATGTCAACCCTCGGACCATCTTTGCCAGCCATGGCAACTTCTTCAACATGTGAGTCCACTCGAGGCCGTGGGCGCTGGCTCCCTGGGCTCTGGGCTCCCAGCTCCCTCCTCCAGGTTTCTGTGCTCCTGCCAGGCCAGGACACTAAAAATAGGCTAGGAGGTTGAGGAGAAGGTCAGAGGGGGAGGGGAACAGAGTCATGGGGGTACAGGAGCAGCGACGAAGAGGAAACATGGGCCCTAGAAGGCTGAATGGGCCGCTAAGGAGATGGCCAAGTTCAAGTGGATGGGGGGAGACGGGGGAGAGGGCCCAGGAAACAGAGAACCGGGAACGACAGATGTGACTGGAGGCAGAGCCGTGATGGGAACGTAGAGCAGGGTGGGGAGATGGGGCTGAGGGGTCTCAGCAGCCCTCCCTCTTCTCTGCCACAGAAAGTTTGTGAATTCGGCGTGGGGCTGGACGTGCACCTTCCTGGGGGGCTTCGTGTTGCTGGTGGTGTTCCTGGCTACACGGCGCGTGGCAGTGACTGCCCGGCACCTGAGCCGCTTGGTGGTTGGGGCAGCTGTGTGGCGGGGTGCCGGCCGGGCCTTCCTGCTCATTGAGGACCTGACAGGCTCCTGCCTCGAACCTCTGCCCCAGGGCCTGCTGCTCCGCGAGTTGCCGGACCGCCGCAGCTGCCTGGCGGCCGGCCACCAGTGGCGGGGCTACACCGTCTCCTCCCACACCTTCCTGCTCACCTTCTGCTGCCTGCTCATGGCCGAGGAAGCAGCAGTGTTCGCCAAGTACCTGGCCCACGGGCTGCCCGCCGGCGCACCCCTGCGCCTTGTCTTCCTACTCAACGTGCTGCTGCTGGGCCTCTGGAACTTCTTGCTGCTCTGCACCGTCATCTATTTCCACCAATATACTCACAAGGTGGTGGGCGCCGCGGTGGGCACCTTTGCCTGGTACCTCACCTACGGCAGCTGGTATCATCAGCCCTGGTCTCCGGGGATCCCAGGCCATGGGCTCTTCCCTCACCCCCACTCCAGCCACAAGCATAACTGAAAGAAATAAAGGCACTTCAGGCCTGGCTCTGGCTCTGCTCATCATTGGGCTGGCGGGACCTGCAAAGGGTGGGAAGGGTAAGAAGAGAGTGTGATGGTCGCCAGGTTTCCTCAGCCAGACCTTGCTGTCGCTGACCTTGAATGTCCTTGTGCTTGATCACTATCCCTCCTGTTCTTTCAGTCTCCTAGTCCCTGCAGACATCAAGCTCTTTGGGGCTCTGATGTCAAGGACTGGCACTGGCAGGTCAGGCAGCAGTGCCCTTAGGTATGGGTGACATTCCCACTGAGCAGATGCTCCATCTCCAGCCTGGTTGATTTGTTTTCCCTGCCTCCAGCACTGAATCCCCCTCTGCCAACTTCAGGGGCCCGCCTATCTGGGCACCCTGCTCACGGACGCTTCCTACCATGTCTTCCCGTAGAGGGTCTATATGTGCTCATTTACTTAAAAGATGTTCATTAAGCCAAACATAGTTCCTTGCCATGTGAATAAGAAAGACAAGGTTTCTGCTGTTTGGGCGCCCATGGGTTACTGCCTGATGATAAACTCACAAATAATAGCAAACACTTGTGCTTACTGTGTGTTGGGCACCATTCTAAGTGTCTATAAATTCATGTATTTAGCCCTCACAACAACAACACTATGAGCTAGGGCTGGTAGCGTTCCCATTGTACACTTGTGAAAATGGAGGCACAGAGTTTAAGTAACTTTTTCACAACTAGTAAATATCAGAGCCAGAATTATTAACGCAGGCAGTATGGGTCTGTTGTCTGTGTTCTAAGTCAGGGATCAGCAAACAACAGCCCTCCTGTGGCCAATGTTTGAATGGCCTGAGAGGTAAGAAATGGTTTTACATTTTTTAATGGTTGAAAAAAAAAGAATAATATTTCATGACAGATGAATATTACATGAAATTCAAATGCCAGTGTCCATAAAGAAAGTTTTATGGGAACTAGCCACGCTAATCCATTTAACCGTTTACCTGCTACAATGGCAGAGTTGAGTAGTTCCTACTGGCACTATAAAGTGTAAAATATTTACTATCTGGCTTTTTACGGAAAAGGTTTGCCAGCCCCTGGTCTAAACCACACTATCCCCCCAAAATAAACTGGCTAATATCAGAGAGATAGTGCTATGAAGGTACTAAAACAGGCTGCTTTCTAATAGACTTGGAGGGAGTTACTTTATGAGGAAGATAGAGTTCTCTCTGAAGAAGTGACATTTAAGCTAAGAAAGGAATGACATCCTGAGGCAGGGGAAGGGGTGTGCCAGGCAAAGGGATTAGCAAGGACAAAGGCCCCGAGGCAGGAAAGAACATGTTGCAGACAGGTTTGAGAAACAGCTGGAAAGTCCAGGTATTTATAACTGAAATGAAAGAGGAAGAAAGCAGTGGAAAGTGAAGTTGAAGGGGAACAGGTGCCAGACAGGCCTTTTGGGCCAGGAAAGTCCTTTGGATTTCATCCTAAGGTCAACAGGAAGCTGAGAAAGTTTTAAGCAAGAGCAAGGTGGAATCCTGCTGCTGTGTGGAGAGTGGGTTACAGAGGAATGGAGCCCACAAGGATCATAAGGGAGCTGACCCTCTCTTATGACCCTGTGATGGGGCGATGCCAGAGTCTGAATGTCACTGAGCCAGACAATGCCCGTGGAGCCAGGGGTCCACGCTGGCAGGGCAAAGGAAGGGAGGCCAGGTCTTGCTCCAGCACCGAGAAAAGAAGGAAGAGAGCCAGATAAGGCTAATCACTGTCCCAGGACGAGCAGGGAAAGAAGAGAGCCAGAGCGCTGTCAGGAGGCAGGAAGATGGGAGGCGGGGAGTTCGGAGCTGGACACTGGCCTTGGGGCCGGGGAGGCGGGGGCGTAGAAGGCAGGGCGGGGAGGGAGGAGGTGGGGTGGGCGGAGTCGGTAGGCGGGGAGTCGAAAGACTGGCAGCGGCGGGGAGGCGGGGAGGCGGGGAGGCGGGGAGGCGGGGAGGCGGGGAGGCGGGGAGGCGGGGAGGCGGGGAGGCGGGGAGGCGGGGAGGCGGGGAGGCGGGGAGGCGGGGCGCTGGAAACGCGCGTCGGGCTCTAGGGGGAGCAGCGGCTGGGCCGCCTCCCTGAGCCCCTCCGCTCCTCGCCTCTCTCTGGTCTGTCCCCGCCTCTTCCAGTGCCTCCACTCCCACTACCCAGTAGGGCAGTGCGGGGAGCGAGTGCTGCTTTCGCTTTCCCTTCCCCGTGCCCACTCCTCGCTTCGCGTGCGGCCCTAGGCCGCCGCCCCGGCCATGGCCACGCTCAGGGTCCTGCCCGAAGCCCAAGCAAAGGTGAGCGCTGCGAGTTCGAGGAAGGGCCCATGAGGGAGGCGTGGCTCCGAGAGGCTGAGGGCGTCTGTGACCCGCCCCCACCCAGCCCCCCGACTCATGTCGGGGTCAGTCATCCGAACCCTCGTGAGCCTCCGTGCCCAGAGCACCTGAGCCTGGGGAGCCCGGCCAGGTCTGGCTGCCGGGAGAGAGAGAGGCGAGGCGGTCGAGGTTCAGCGGGGTGAGGTGAAGCGGAGCGCTGGCGTGGAGGGGAAGTACACTGGCCCCGAGCCCAGGCCCACACACAGACGGGGAGCGGACCCTGCCCTGCCACCACAGGAGGCCCCGGGGCCCACTCCACAGGGCACTCCTCCCCTTCCCCAGTCTCAGCGGTTCTCTTACATCCCTCCTCCCACAGCCCAGGAGACACTAGGGATCTGTTTCCGCTTGAACCCTTCGCCCTTCACCTCCAGGAATGTTCTCATTTCCCAAATCCCGCCCCACCTGGGTCCACTCCACCCTTTCCCAAGTCAGACCCTACACAACCCTAAGGGTCCTTGAATAGACTGGCCATAAAGCCAGATGTCTGAAGGGCTGCCTGTGTCCCACAGGTGGATGTGTTCCGTGAAGACCTATGTACTAAGGTAAGACCTGACCCGTCATCACCCCACGCCTCTTACCCTATCCCACTGCTCAGCCCTTCCCTGCTGGGCAGTGGCAGCCCTGCTTCACTGCCTAGGAGGGGCATTTGATTCTGACCACCATGCTCCCCTACCCTTACCCTACACACAGACAGAGAACCTGCTCGGGAGCTATTTCCCCAAGAAGATTTCTGAGTTGGATGCATTTTTAAAGGTACTGGGGCTGGGCAGGGAATAGAGAGTAGGGGCCAAAGGGAGAGCCTGGTGGGCCATGAGAGTGAGGAGGTGAGAGCTCGCCCCTGCCTCCAGCCCTTCTCCCCACCTGCACCAGGAGCCAGTTCTCAATGAAGCCAACCTGAGCAATCTGAAGGCCCCGCTGGACATCCCAGTGCCTGATCCAGTCAAGGAGAAAGAGAAGGAGGAGCGGAAGAAACAACAGCAGGCAAGTTGGCAAGAGCTGGGAGGAGGGACCCAATACGGGGAAAATCAGCCTTAGGCCTGCCTAAGAGACCCCCTCTCCCTTCAGAAGGAAGACAAGGATGAAAAGAAGAAAGGGGAAGATGAAGATAAAGGTATCACTATGGTGAAAGGGACTTGTGTCTCACCTCCCAGGAGCTCCTCCCTAAGGATGTCTGTTCCCTGCCCTGCACAGTCCCAGTCATGTGACTGACCCAGTGCCCACCTCCTAGGTCCTCCTTGTGGCCCAGTGAACTGCAATGAGAAGATCGTGGTCCTCCTGCAGCGCCTGAAGCCTGAGATCAAGGATGTCATTGAGAAGCTCAACCTGGTGAGCCCTCCCACTTCCACCCCCACCCTTTGTCCTCCTTCGTCCCTGCCAGTTGGGCATGGCACCTGCCAGGTCTTAGCAGGAGAGGGCACAGGAAGTGAAGCCAGAATTCCAGGCCCTGGGGTTCAGGAGAGACATGGCATACTTCCACCCACCGTGGGCAGGGAAACAAAGGAGGACAGGAACCTGGGAATTGGGTTGGGGGCTGATGGGGTTTCAATGCCGTTCCCTCCTCCCAGGTCACCACCTGGTTGCAACTGCAGATACCTCGGATTGAGGATGGGAACAATTTTGGAGTGGCTGTCCAGGTGAAGACACTGCCCCACTTCTCTGCCCTCCTTATTTCTCCCATCCATGCTGCTTTTCCACTTTCCCCCTTGCTTTCTTTCCCCCAGGAGAAGGTGTTTGAGCTGATGACCACCCTTCACACCAAGCTGGAAGGCTTCCACACTCAAATCTCCAAGTGAGTGATTGCCCACTGCTCTGCCTTTGGCTGGGACTGAGGCCTGTGCTCCCTCCTCCTCCTACTCCACACCCTTCTACTTCCCACAGGTATTTCTCTGAGCGAGGTGATGCTGTGACCAAAGCAGCTAAGCAGCCCCACGTGGTAGGTGAGGCCCAGGTCAGCGTGCATGGGAGGAGGGACACCTTTGAAGTCAGACCTGACTTCAAATCATAATCATCCCACAGGGTGATTATCGGCAGCTGGTGCACGAACTGGATGAGGCAGAGTACTGGGATATCCGGCTGATGGTCACGGAGATCCGCAACGCTTATGTGAGGAGGCAAGGGCAGGGGAGGGCAGAGGCAGCTTTCCCAGGCCACCCACTCCCTGACCCTGCGGGCTGGGAGTGAAGGGTAACAAAGCTCGACCTCTCCACAAGGCTAGAAATGGGGCACAGAGCCACTGGGGACCTGCGGCTGACGCCCATTCCTACCTGGCCCCATAGGCTGTGTTATATGACATCATCCTGAAGAACTTCGAGAAGCTCAAGAAGCCCAGGGGAGAAACAAAGGGAATGATCTATTGAGAGCCTCCTCTCATTCTGTGATGGATCCAGCAGAGACCTTCCTGACTTTCACAGGAGACTCCAGACTTTCCCCACCTTCTGTCTGTTGAGGTTTCTCCCTCACCTTGCCTCCCAGGCACAATAAATATAGTCATACCATCGCCCAACAGCCCAAGTCTCTTTATTGGACCCTGAGCCTCCCCTCTGGCCCTGGCTCAGGTATTTCCACTTGTGGGACCGACCCACTGGGTGATTTGGGCGTTGAGCTGCTGGTTGGTCCAATCCTCCCGGATGTCATCAAGGTGGCAGTCAAAGTCCACAAGGTGCTGGTGGGCCCGGCCCTCTAGTAATGCTCCCACCATCTGCCGTGACTCTTCCCAGTCCCTCCACATCACTCTGAAATAATAATCCCCTTGGAGGTCAAACTCAGCAGGCAGAGGGGCCAGACACTTGGCAGAGGCAGAGGTTAGCTTCTAGAGAAGGGTGCTTAGGGCAGAAACAACAACAGAGGAGGCTCAGGAGCTGTGGGATTCCAAGAAGAGGTGGAGGGAGTGGGGCACTCACAAGTTCTTGTCCTTGGGGACCCAGCAGAGTCCATGGCTCTCCAGGACAATAACTGGGGGCACATGAGGCTGTGGCACCAGTTTCTGATTATCCAACTGTGTGGACAAGGAAGAGCAGGTGAGGGTTTCGAGGGTTCCCCCTTCCTACTTTCTTTCCAACTCCCCACTCTGAAATCCAAGCCTCACCATAATAAGTACTGCATCAGGGAAGAATTCTGCAATCCGCCCAGCGATTTTCAAGGCCAAGGGCCCAGGGCTGTGTAGAAGGAAGATCAGAGTTGTGAAGAGCCTCCTGTGGGCAGACCCCATCCATCTGAGCTGCGCCTCCCAGGGCCCATAGACGTGGAGGCAATGACAGTCTTTCCCCATAGTTGGCCTGGGGGCATCAGGCCTGCCTGACGCTTCACGCAAGACTTACGCTTGAGCGCTGTGGGAAACAGGTGCTCAGACACTGCTGGTGAGAGTGGAAATCTAAGATGGTCTTTTTGGAGAGTAATTTGGCATAACCATCCAGATTTATATTGTATGTTAACCCAGAAACCCTACTTATGAAGAATTCACTGTAATAATAGGACAGTGTCTGTAATAACAAAAAAATTGGAAACAACCTCAATGTTTAATGTAAGGCACTAAATAAATTATGGTACATCCATGTTTATAGTGTATAGCTGATAGAGTAAGGTAGATATTAGTGTAGGGATGGAAAGATGTCAGATATTTATTAAGGAGAGAAAAGAAAATTACAAAACAGTATAGTTTGCTCCAAATACGTGACTACTGTATATGTAGATAACTTTTTCTGTATACAGTTGACCCTTGAACAATGAGGGGACTAGGGGCCACAGAGCCTCCCACAGTTGAAAATCTGCAGGTAACTTTACAGTGGGCCCTCCCTATTCTGGATTCTGCATCGGAATTCAACCAACCTCGGATCCTGTAGTGCTGGAGTACCTATTCAGTGAAAAATTTCGCCTATTTGTGGCCCCAGGTAATTGAAACCCGTGTTGTTAAACGGTGAACTGTATATATAAAAAGAAATTTCCTTTTTTAGAAGCTGCTGGTTGGGCTTCCTTTGTGTTTTCAGCACTTGGGGGGCATCTCAGTTACAGCAGGTGTCAGCCTGTTATTGTCCTTCCCACCCCACCGCAGCTCCTCCAGGAAAATAACATTTCTTTATATTTTCTCACTGCCTACCCAGCCTCGTAGGGACCTTAGCTCTACAGTGGCTAAGCCTTGGATGAAGGAAAGATGGAAGGAATGACCAAGAGGGGCTCTCTTGACATCCCTCACCCCATAACCCTTAGCCCTCTGCCTCTGGCTTCCCCACTCACCTCTGGTCGTCCAAAGCTGCATTGGCATGGTAGTACCCTGCTACTACCAGCCCGGCCTGCGCGCCCCACACATCCACCTGCCATGGGAAAGCGCCATCAGTAACTAAATCGTGCCGCCCGCCCTATGGGTGCGAACTACTGCCAAGAAGCCAGGGATGGCCTTGGGCTAGGGGTGTTGGGGGGTTTCGCGGTGGTCGGTGGGCGTCCAGCGGCGGCACCTGGTTGAGGGCGACCTCCAGCATGACAGACAGGGCCAGGTGGCTGTGGAACAGGGGCACACAGTCGGTGAGGCACAGGCATTCTCTCGACCGCGGCGCTGGAGCCAGCAATAGCCCGTTGACAGCGGCGTGCGGGTAACGGGCGGCGTGCAGGCACATCTTCACGTAGGCCCGGGCCGAGATCTCCACCTCCCCCATGGCGAGCGGGGCCCCAGCTCGCGTCCGCGAAGCCCCCTCCAGCGCCCCCAAGCCCTCCTGGGCCCTTCCCCGTGCCCCTCACTTAGGTTCGACGGTGACGCTGAATTCACTCGAAAGCAGCCCGCCGGCTCCGGCTGACCTCAGCCCGGCGCCCAGCCCCCGGCCCCCGGCCCCCACCCGGCCCGGAATGCTGGCGGCCGGGATTGCATGTTGCAGTACAGAGCTCCGCCTCCCCCGCCCCCAAGCGGCGGCAGCAGAGCTGCGCTTGCCTTGGGGACACTTAACCAGGGCTCCAAGTCGGACCTGCTTCTGGAGTCCCGCCCACGTGGTACTCTTTGATAGGCTTAGAGGGTCTCGTTTTGCCAAATCATTATCCAACATTGTCCTGCCTTTGACTGTAAAGAGCCTCTGAACCACCTGGGTGCAACCCGCGCCGCTCATCTGGTGTCTCCCCGAGCCGCAGAGCTTCGAATGCCGGTACGTAGCGGACAGCTTGGCTCCAACTATGGAATGAGTGGATTTGTACTCTAGAGCGGCTTTGCCACTTACTAAGCCGTGTCACTTTTGCAACTACAGGTTATCTGGCCCTTGCTTTCCTCAATGTAATGACTGCAGAAATAAAGACGGCATTGACTGAAGGAGGAGGGTAAAGGTCAAAAAGAATTTTATTGAACCATCCTTCCCATAATGTCCTGTAGTATAATTTCCTTTGCCTTAATGCCTTGGGAGCGTTTGTTCCCCTCCCAGCCCTTGAGAAGGAGTCCAACCATTTACCCATAATTTTCTCAGTGAAATCTCATTCTCCCTCCAGGCTTGCTCTGAGCTGAAGAAAGGATTGTGCCTTTCTTCATTCCCTGACCTCAGCCTCAGAGCTTTCCCCCAGTCTGTCCAAAGCCTGATTATTCCTATAAGGGCTCTGCCCAGATGCCATCTCTTCCAGGAAGCACTCATGACACCTCCAGATGGAAATAATCCCGTGAAATCCCCAAATACAGGTTATTTTCATGGCTGTCATGGCATGTAACAGTTCCCACCCTGTTCTTTAGGATGACTTCCTAAGAACAGGATGGACCTTTAATTCATCTTCGTCTTCCTGGCACCCCTCCCTTTCTCATCACCACATTCACATTTAGTGTCTGGATATAGGTGACACTCAGTAAATGTTTCTGAATGAATGACACACACCAGAGGTTATCCACACAAAGTATAGGTCATTTATTTCCCTTCTAACCCTGGGCTCAGTACATAGATGGCTTCTCTTCACCCTTTGGGTTGACAATTTTCTCCAGGTTGCTGCTTATAATATGGTAAAGCTCAGCCTGGAAGAAGGCCAGAGGGCAACAGTCAGGTTCTTGGCCTTTCCCCTGCCCCCCTCATCCACCTGCCTTAGGGGCTTACTCCACACTCACATAGAAGGCCCTGAGGTCCAGCACCATGGCCCTGAGCTCTCCATAGGCTGCCTCATCTCGCTCGTGCACCAGGGCCCGGTAATCCATCTGGGATGTGGAAGGTAAAGCTGAGTCAGCCCCATGGGAGGCTGGGACATTAGTCTGGTTTCCTCATACAGGGAATAGGTAACTTGAGGAATGAGCCCCTTCTCAGCCAAGAAATGGGATCCCAGAGGGTCAAACAGAGAAAGGGGTCAAGGTTTTTGAAGCCTAAATCAGTTTTCCTGGGCTTAATATTCTCCACATTGGGAAGGTTACAAATGAGACAAAGAGGACCTCTATCCCCCACTGTCTCATCAGCCCCCATCCCCAGCAGCCTCAGCTAAAAGGCTGGTGGACTGTCCACTTACTACGTGGGTCTCCTTAGAGGCCTTGGCCACAGCATCCCCACGTTCTGAGAAGTACCTGCCGGAAGCAAGAGGAGTAACCACAGGAATGGATGTTCAGAGAGAGGTACTCCCTCAGACCCTTCCCAAAGCCCCGCTTTATCCCGATAGGCATGCCCAGCTTTGGGAGTCCCAAAGAAATGTCCCTGCAGGCCCCGGTGCTGGCCTTCCAGCTGCCCTCACTTGGAAATGGTTGTCTGGAAGGCTTCCACTTTGGTCTTGACTGCATTTACCCTCTCCAGCACCTTTTCCTGTGGTGACAAAAGAGTGGAAAGCAAAGAAAATCCTTCATCTCCTCCCTCCTTCCCTCACCGTCTCCCTCCTCCTCCCAGTTCTTGTCTAGCTCCTATCCCTTACTCCCCAAGTCTCTCCCTGCTGTCAGCATCCTCACACACCCTTTCTCACCTGGATTGCCACCCCAAAGTCATTTCCATCCTCAATTTTGGGGATGAGGTGCTGGATCCATGTGATCACCTATATTAAGAAATATCATGTAGGAATCATTCAACAAACCTTCTATTCTGATTACTACTACTTCCTAATAATAGGTACATTTAACTGAGTACTTATTAGATGGCAGGCACTGTGCTATGTATTATATATCTCATTTAATCTTCACAACAATCTTTCAAGGTATATATATATATTTTTCGCTTGTTTCCAGGTATATATTCTTTTTTTTTTTTTTTTTTTTTTTTTTTTTTTTTTTTTTTTTTGCGGTACGTGGGCCTCTCACTGTTGTGGCCTCTCCCATTGCGGAGCACAGTCTCCGGATGCACAGGCCCAGCGGCCATGGCTCATGGGCCCAGCCGCTCCGCGGCATGTGGGATCCTCCCGGATCAGGGCACGAACCCGTGTCCCCTGCGTCGGCAGGCGGACTCTCAACCACTGCGCCACCAGGGAAGCCCCAAGGTATATATTCTTATTGTACCCACTTAACAGATGAAAAAACTGAGTCACAGGATGTCTAAGTTACTTACTTAAAGTAACCAGTTAGGTAAGTGATAGAGTCAGGATTTGAACAAAGGCAGTCTCCCTCTAGGGCCCAAGCTCTTAAACCAACTCACTGTATCATAGCATCTGTGCTCTGTACCTGGTACAGCAGTAGGTTCTCAGGTTATAGAGATGGATGCAACACAGTCTGATTTGGGGATACCATTGTTATAGAGAACAAAAGGTATCTACACCCAAGGCACAGAAGGAAGCTTCCTACTTGGGGAATAGTTTCCTAAATGAAGGAATTGAATCTCTTAAGGAGACCAGGGCCTGGCCTTGCTCATTTTCTCTGTCCCCCAGTTCCCAGGCTTACCAGAATGCATTTTTCTTTGAGAGTCCAGACTTCTGGCTTAACCAGGGCAAGCAAGGCCAGGAGCTTCTCATTCCCAGGGAGAAAGCCGCACTTAGGGACTGTGAGAAAGAGGGGACTTAGACCCTTTCTTATGCAGTAGTCAGTGTGCCATTTCCCTTTTCCTAGCCACCCCTTCCTCTCTTACCTTCTTTCTTCTCTTGCTTATCCGTTTCCATCTAAGGAAAAAAGGGGGAAAGTAGCATTAGTAGTCATGGAGGTTGGAGGGCCATCATTTACACTGGGTTTATAGCCCAAGCCCTACACCATGAGTGCCTCACCTCATCATCCTTGGGTGGAGGGTCTGGGATGGGGATGTCCAGAGGGGCCCGGAGAGAAGTCATGTCAGTCACGTTGAGGGAGTCCTCCTGCACAGATCTTACTGTCAGGGGCTGCCCAGCCTCTTCCCCTCATCCTGAGTCAGAGCCTTCCCTCCACACATCCCACCCACCCTCTGCCTCCCAACCTAGGCTCAGGCCTCACACTATCCTAATGTTCCCAGTCCACCATTTGCGACTGTTCTCTGCATTTGGAGCCCAGTTGTAGCTGGAGAGGGTGGATGGAGAGGAGAGAGGCCATGGGATGGGGCAGGAGGGGTCCACACTACTCACTTGCAAGAGCTGATTCAGGTATATGATTTTCTGAGGTAAGAACCTGTAGAGGAATTCCTCAGCCTGTGGGTTACATTGCAAGGGTCAGAATCCCAGAAGACGTTCAGTGAGATGTCTGAGAAGTGGGACTGGAAGGGCCCTTGGAAATCATTGACTCCAGTACTTATAAATGAGGGAACTGAGGCCCTGAAAATTGAAGGGAGTTCCCCAAGCTGGGACACAGCAGAACCAAGGTTAGAACTGTGGTATTCCTGCTTTTCGGCCATGGCTTTTCCCTCCACACCAAAAGAGGGGAGAGGAAGTGGTGGAAGTGCAGAAGGTATTAAGAGGGGTACTGGTAAAAGTAGAGATCAGTAATTAAGAGCTTATCTTGGGTGGAGGCTTGATAAGTGAAGTAAGGCACGGGTGGAGGGTGGGTTTGGGGATCAGTCTGAGAAGTTGCAAGCCTCAAGTATTGGCCTACGTTTCTGGGTCAAATCGCTTGAATCCAGAAGACTTACCTCCTGGAAAAGATTTTGCCTGAAGACATCCACCTGCACAGAGAGCGGTACCCGGATGTTGGTTAAGGGTCTCAGTTGTCCAGAGTAAGATCCCACCCCCAATAGGATGTCCTCCTACTTGGCTCAGTCCTTTCCCACCACAAGCCAGATTTCCCTGGAAGCCCATGCTCAGTGCAGAGATTGTCCGGAGGGCAGGAATCTGGTAATCCCCGGGCAGAAGTGAAAGCACTTAGAGAGGTTGGGAGATTTCTCTGGCACGGCCTTGGTCCCTCGGAGCACCCAGTTTGGCCTCCATTTAGGAGGGCTCCTCGGCCCCTTCCTGGCCTCCCGGTCCCCCGTTACCTGTTTGCGGGCTTCCCCGCTCAGGCGCACCCCACAAGGCTTGGCCATGCTGCTCCAGTTCCTGCGAGGTCTCCGGTCTCCCAGTTCGCCGCCTGGGCTTTCGCTTTCACTCCTCACGTCCAGGACCGCCCCCCTCAGCCCCACCCCCTTCCTTCTTTTCCCCCTCCCCCTGGAAGGCCGCAAACAGTAGGGAGCCCCTCTGCCATTCTCGGCCTGTGAGACTAGGAGAGGCGGTGCTGACTCGGTCACAAACCCAGGGGCTGTCCGGGGGAGGAGCTAGGACAAGTGGGACCAGCGGAGACTGAACAGGGGCTGTCCCTCGGAGAAGGGGAGGGGCTTAGAGAGAGGGGAAAGAACTGTCCAAGGACAGTCAGGGTTGGGGTGAGAAGGGTGGGAGAGTGGGAAAGGGGGTGTTAAGTGATGGGGCTCCCCCAGGAAGGCTTGACTGCGGGGAAGGGCCAGAGACGGATCAGGGTGGGCGGGAGAAGTAGTAGGAGGGAGAAGGGACAGAGGATCTGGAAGGGAGAAGGCGCGGGGGCTTCCTCCCGGAGGGCGCCCTATCTTCAAGACTGACTGGAGAAGGAGCTTGCGTGGGGCTCAGGCCGGCCAGAGTTGAGTCCCCAGCTGAGTGGGATTTCCCCTGTGGGGTCTCGGATAGAGAGGAGGGCTTTGAGGGGAATAAAGTAACCCCGCACCGGGGTCTATCCGAAGAGGGGTGGGACCAGCCTGGACCAAGGAGGGGAAGAGCGCCAGAACAGGGTTTGCTGCCTAGGCGCTCTGGGGGAGGAGCCATGGATTATTCATCATTATCATTGGCTGGGACCCTGGGCCACGCCCCCCAGATTTCTTGGCCTCAGCCCTTCCTCAAGCTTAGACCCCGCCCCTTCCCCTGAATCTGTGTCGCAGTCCCGCCCTCTTTCCTAGTACTTCCTGTTCCCGCTAACCCTGGCGTTGGGCCCGGGGCCGAAGAGTGACCGTGCCCTGAGTGACCCGGGGCGTCCGAGCTGACCGGGTCGGGCCGCGAAGCCAGACCCCAGGCGCTCCTGGCCGCGCTCGGGCCGCGCACAGCCTGCGCCGGGTCCCGTCGGGCAGCGGGGTGGGGCTGACTCCTGTCTTAGGATGCCGGGAGAGGAGGAGGAGCGGGCCTTACTGGCGGCCCGCGAGGAGCTGGCGAGCGCCCTGAGGAGGGATTCCGGGCAGGCGTTTTCGCTGGAGCAGCTCCGGCCGCTACTGGTCTCCTCTCTGTCGCCAGCAGCCCGCTACCTGCAGCTGGATGCTGCACGCCTGGTCCGCTGCAACGCTCATGGGGAGGTGAGGCCCGGCCCGGGTTGGGAGGAGGTCAGAGGACCTGAGGCCGGGCCGGGGCTCACAACTCTCTGCTCTCTGACTGCTCCCAGCCCCGAAACTACCTCAACACTCTCTCCACGGCCCTGAACATCCTGGAGAAATATGGCCGCAACCTCCTCAGCCCTCAGCGGCCCCGGTACTGGCGCGGGGTCAAGTTTAATAACCCTGTCTTTCGCAGTACGGTGGATGCTGTTCAGGTGAAGCCCCTGTGCCCCTAATGGGAGAAGGGAACCTAACCTGGGCTGGGGGTTGACTAGAAAGGGCCTGAGGCTGTGCTGAATGGGTTGAGGTCCAGCCCTATTGGGAAGGGGGCCTGCTGGGCGGTGACTGGTTTGAATGTGTGGCAGGGGGGTCGGGATGTTCTGCGATTGTATGGCTACACAGAGGAGCAGCCAGATGGGTTGAGCTTCCCTGAGGGCCAGAAGGAGCCGGATGAGCGACAAGTTGCCACAGTCACACTGGAAGTACTGCTGCTTCGGACAGAGCTCAGCCTGCTGCTACAGGTGAGGTATCTCTAGTCCTGAGGACTTAAGCATCAGGGCTGGGAATCCCAGCCTAACAACAAAGCCAGTGTGGGGACTCCCATGCTGAACCATAGGCATAGTCCCCACAGTAACTTAGGATCTCTCTGTACTTCTCACTCTGTGAACGTTGAGGGACCAGGGCTTTGAGGGAGGGCCTTGTTCCAGGGCTGTAGGTGGGAACTCTTCTTATTTTGTTTGCAGAATACTCATCCAGAACCACAAGCACTGGAGCAGCTGCTGAAATACAAGGGTGAAGATGATGTAAGGAAGGCAGGGATGGGGTTCTGGGGCCTGGCGAACAAAGGGAACCTGTTGTGGGCCTCTGTCCCCAAGCTCTTGCTCATTCCTTGTCCTTTTTCCTCAGATACTGCAGCTCTCAGAGTTTGCCCCCTTACTGAGAGAGATTGCTCCTGGCCCCCTCACCACACCCTCTGCCCCAGGTATTATTGTCCTATATTGGGGGGTGGGAATGCTAGTAGATCATACTGATGGAAATTTCCTCTGTCTTCTTGGTTATCTTCCTTTCTTTTTAAAAAGAGATTAAAATTGTTTCCTTGGGTTGAAAAGATATGCTGAAAAGTTGTCTGTGATTTGTCCCCCTCCACAGCAGATTCAAATGTAACCTGGTCTTTTTTAGAAAGGTGTTCTATTTTTTCCTGTTCTCCAGCCTCCATTCCTGGTCCCTGCTTCCTCTGTGGTTCTGCCCCAGGCACATTGCACTGCTCAGCTTGTAAACAGGCCTTGTGCCCAACTTGCGATCGCCTCTTCCATGGACACCCAGACCGTGCACATCACCTCCGCCAGACCCTGCCTGTGGCCCCCCAGGCCACCCACCTGACCCCCAGGTGAGAGGCCTTTTCTTCTGAGTGGGAGCGAAATTGAGAGAACTTAAAATTATTTGAGTATCTACTATGTGCTGGATTCTGTGCAAAAGAGTGTCTCGTAGAGAGCAAGCAGGCAGTTATTGCTCTCCAGGAGATCATAGGTATACATATCAAGCAAGCAGCAGTCATAGCAAAATAGATTATTTGGGTGTGCAAATAGGTAATAGGAGGATGCAGCTTAGTCAGGAGGATCAGCTCAATCAGTTGGTAGTATTTTAAGCACCTAATAGGGGTCAGGCCCTATGTTAGGGATATTTACCAGCCAGATATGGACTTTAAGTTGTCATTTAAATGTTGAACAGGCTATGGGTATGGCAGTGTTCCAGACATGTGCAAAGGCCAGAGCCATGTGTTGTCCTGCAGGGAATGAGGGATGCCCATGGGTAAGGGTCCCAGGCACCCTCTCAGCAGGCCACGTCTGCTTTTCCATTACAGCTTACCTGCCTCAGCTCCACCACAGCCTCAGTCAACCTCCCTGCTGGCCCTGGGAGACAGCTCTCTTTCTTCCCCTGATCCTGCAAGTGCCCGTCTTCCCTGGCACTGTTCTGCCTGTGCCATGCTGAATGAACCTTGGGCAGTACTCTGTGTGGCCTGTGATCGGCCCCGAGGCTGTAAAGGGTTGGGGCTGGGGATTGAGGGTCCCCAAGGAGCTGGGGGCGTAGAACCCGAGCTTGCACGAGGTCACTGGGCCTGCCAGAGCTGCACCTTTGAGAATGAGGCTGCAGCTGTGCTGTGTGCCATATGTGAGCGACCTCGGCTGGCGCAGCCTCCCAGCTTGGTAGTGGATTCTCAGGATGCCGGCGTTTGCCTGCAGCCCCTTCAGGTAATCTGTTCCTGGCCTTCTCAGCTCTTTATTTGCACCTGTTACCACAGGCCATTCTCTACTTCTTCATTCCCTATTTTCCTTTAGTTCCCTGGTATCTTCCCCCCAGCTTCCTATATTTCCATCTTGAGCCTCAGCCAACCTTCAATGGGATAATTCTTTCTGCCTTCCCAGCAGGAGGATACTTTGCTCTCCTCTGCCCAGACTCCAGTGTGGTACTGTATTCACTGTACCTTCTGCAACTCGGGCCCTGGCTGGGTGTGTGCTATGTGCAACCGGACCAGCAGCCCCATCCCAGTACAGCATACCCCCCAGCCCCTTGCCAGCTCTTTGGAAGAGCGACTCCCTGAACCAGGGCCTCCACGACGCCTCAGTGCCCCCCTGGCCAGTTCCTGTGGGGACCTTGAGAAGCAGCGCCAAGACAAGATGCGGGAAGAAGGTCTCCAGCTAGTGCTCAAGATCCGGGTGAGGATTTGGGCCTGGGATAAGCTTGTGGGGGAAGGGAGAGGCTGCAGTTGATTGATGCAAGTTCTCAAAACCTGTCATTGTTAGCAGCAGCTGCCTCTTATTGAACCCTTCCCCCACGGCAGGTATCATGCTGTGTCCTGCTCACGTGATCGGTGATCTGAGCTCAAGCACTGTCAGCATTTTGGTTCGGGCTAAGGGTGGGTGGAGTGTGCCCTTCCTGATGGGCGCTGTGTCTGGGCGGGACTGTGCCTTAGGAAGGGGAAGCCGGAGGCGCCTGTCCAGAGGAGGTCTTCTCAGCTCTGCAGTACTCGGGCACCGAGGTGCCCCTGCAGTGGCTGCGCTCAGAGCTGCCCTATGTGCTGGAGATGGTGGCTGAGCTGGCTGGACAGCAGGACCCGAGGCTGGGTGCCTTTTCCTGTCAGGAGGCCCGGAATGCCTGGCTGGATCGTCACGGCAACCTGGATGAAGCTGTGGAAGAGTGTGTGCGGGCCCGGCGGAGGAAGGTAGCAGCAGCTGTGCTGGAGGGGGTGCAGGATTGAGGGCTGTGGATCTCAGAGCCTCTCACATTCTTCTTCACTCCTCGCCCCTCCCAACTCACAGGTGCAGGAGCTCCGGTCCTTGGGCTTTGAGCCTGAGGAGGGGTCTCTTCAAGCCTTGTTCCAACACGGGGGTGACGTGGCACGAGCCCTGACTGAGCTACAGCGCCAGCGCCTAGAGCCCTTCCATCAGCGCCTCTGGGACAGTGGTCCTGAGCCCACCCCTTCCTGGGACGGGCCAGATAAGCAGGTGCTGGAAGGAGGTGAAGAGCCCACTTAGTAGGGCTGAGGGCAAACTGAGGGGTAGGCTCTCTGCGGTCTGACAGCCACTTCTTCCCTCTCTACCTGAATCGCCTTGCAGAGCCTGGTCAGACGGCTTTTGGCAGTCCACGCACTCCCCAGCTGGGGCCGGGCAGAACTGGCGCTGGCGCTACTGCAGGAAACACCCAGGAACTATGAGCTGGGGGACGTGGTAGAAGCTGTGAGGCAGAGCCAGGACCGGGCCTTCCTGCGCCGCTTGCTTGCCCAGGAGTGTGCTGTGTGCAGCTGGGCCCTGCCCCGCAACCGGGTAAGTCCCTCCCCACTGCCCCTGGCCTTAGAATTGCTCTGTTCCCTTTGGACCCCCACTCTACCCCAGCCCCTGTCTCTGATCTTGTCTTTTGCTCTGCAGTTGCCTTTGTGCCCCTGAAGTCTTCTGGGAAGGGGAGGGCAGGAATTGGCCACCTCCCTCTCTTTTTTTAAATGTTCTATTATGAGAAATTTCAAACATGCAATAGTAGAGAAAACTGTATAACGGATTCCACTCTCCTTCCCCCCACCATGTATTCATCATGAAGCTTCAGCCGTTATTAATGTATGACCAATCTTTACTTAATCTACACATACATAAGATTATTTTGAAGTAAATCTCAGATGTCAGGTAGTTTATCTGTAATATTTCAATATGTCTCTAAAAGATACAACTCTTTGAAAATATAGCCACAAATACCACTGTCACACCAAAAAAATTACCAGTAATTCTTTAATGTGATCATCAAATACCCAGTTGGTAGGAATAGGCCCCTTTTATCTCCTGAGCCCCTTCTGACTTACTCTAGGTCAGAAGTGGCAGTTCTTTGGCAAAATACAGCCCAGTTTAGTTAGGCTGGCTCTGTATGTTTTTTGTTTTTACTTTTTATTTTAAAATAATTGTAGAGTCATAGGCAGTTATAAAAATAGTACAGAGTCCTGTGTGCTCTTTATCCACCTCCTCCCAATGGTGACATCTTGTATAATCATAGTGCAATATCAAGACCGAGAAATAGATATTGGTACAATGTTAGCTAGACCGCAGGCTTTGTTCATTTTGTGCATTAGTGTGTATGTGTGTAGTTGTATGCCGTTTGATCCCACATGTAGATTCATGTAACCACCACTACAATCAAGATACCACAATGTAACCCCCTTGTGCTACCGCTTTATAGTTGTAACCTTCTTCCCCTCCTCCTGTCATATGGCAGCCACTAGTCTGTTCTCTATTGCTATAGTTTTGTCATTTCAAGGATATTGTTTGTGTTTGCTTTTTTTTTTTTGGCCATGCCACACAGCTTTCAGGATCTTAGTTCCCCAACCAGGGATTGAACCCGGGCCCTCGTCAGTGAAAGTTCGGAGTGCTACCCACTGGACCACCGGGGAATCCAACCCCCTCCCCGGCTTTTTTTTCCTTTTCAAATTAACTTTTTTTTTTTTTTTTTTTGCGGTACGCGGGCCTCTCACTGTTGTGGCCTCTCCCGTTGCGGAGCGCAGGCTCAGTGGCCATGGCTTACGGGCCCAGCCGCTCCGCGGCATGTGGGATCTTCCTGGACCGGGACACGAACCCTTGTCCCCTGCATCAGCAGGTGGACTCTCAACCACTGCGCCACCAGGGAAGCCCTTAAATTAACTTTTAAAAAAATTTTATTTTCTATTGGAGTATATAGTTGATCTACAATGCTGTGTTAGTTTCAGGTGTACAGCAAAGTGATTCAGTTATTGTGTATTTGCTTTTAATTGAATGTGGTTGCCTTTAGAGGGCATTCTTCTGTTAACCTTAGGTCTCACCATTGTCTGTTTTTTTCCATCTGAAAGTCTTCAGACATTTAGGTTGCCCGCCGAGTTGTTATTTAGACCCCAGTTTCATAGCAGACACCTCCTACTGCCCCTCCCCGTGGCTGGCAACTGTAGCTTCTTACCCCCTTCCCTTCCCCTCCACCAGATGCAGGCTCTGACCTCCTGTGAGTGCACTATCTGTCCCGACTGCTTCCGCCAGCACTTCACCATTGCCTTGAAGGAGAAACACATCACAGACATGGTGTGCCCTGCCTGTGGCCGCCCCGACCTCACCGATGATGCACAGCTGCTCAGCTACTTTTCTACCCTCGATATCCAGGTACTGCAGTCCCTAGGACTCAGGGTTCCCTGGGCTTTGAATAGGAGCTTTGCCCACCCGCCACTTCCACATCCTGTTCCCAGCTTCGAGAGAGCCTAGAGCCAGATGCCTATGCGCTGTTCCACAAGAAGCTGACTGAGGGCGTGCTCATGCGAGATCCCAAGTTCTTGTGGTGTGCCCAGGTCAGAGGCCTGCCCAGAGCTGCTGACCGGAGGGAGGGGTGGGGAGTGGTGCCTGGTCAGGCCTCAGACAGCTTTATGCTCTTGCACCCACAGTGCTCCTTTGGCTTCATATACGAGCGTGAGCAGCTGGAGGCAACATGTCCCCAGTGTCACCAGACCTTCTGTGTGCGCTGCAAGCGCCAGGTGAGGCACATCCATCCTTTTGGAAATACCTGCTGAGCCACCTCAGGTACTGTCAGACGTGGGGTGTGCTGGAGAACAGAACAGACCTGAGCTCTGGGCTCAAAGAGTTACAGGCTAGCCAGGGAGGGAGGGAGGACGGGTGAGGGAAGGAGAGAGAGCAGAATTATACATCACCATGAGTTCTATGAAGAAAACAAATAGGAATCTGAGGTTAGGAATAACAGGATGGACCCACCTAGTACACAGGATCGAGAGGTTAGACAAGTCTTCTCTAAAATGGCTGGATTTAAGCTCAGGCATGAAAGTTAAGAAGAATCCAACTATGCAAAGAGTATTTGGGAGAGAAAGAACAACACATGGAAAGGCCAAAGTCAGAAAAAGTGTTGTGTGGCTGGAGCCTCAAGAGCAAGGGTGAGAGTGGCTGGCGGTCGGAGAGGAGCAAGCTGCCAGGTCAGGAGAGGCCGTGAGGCCAATCAAGCAAGGGATTGGCCTTTCATTCTAAGACTGAGCAAGGGGTGATGCTCTCTCTCATTTACCTTTAGAAAGTTTAATATTTGATACCAAAAAGTTACATCTGTCTTTTTTTAAAACTTATTTTAATTAATTAATTAATTAATTAATTAATTAATTTTTGGCTGTGTTGGGTCTTCGTTGCTGCGTGCGGGCTTTCTCAAGTTGAGGCGAGCAGGGGCTACTCTTCGTTGCCACGTGCAGACTTCTCATCGCCGTGGCTTCTCTTGTTGTGGAGCATGGGCTCTAGGCACGTGGGCTCAGTAGTTGTGGCTCGCAGGCTCTAAAGCTCAGGCTCAGTAGTTGTGGCACACGGGCTTAGTTGCTCTGCGGCATGTGGGATCTTCCTGGACCAGGGCTCGAATGCATGTCCCCTGCATTGGCAGGCGGATTCTTAACCACTGTGCCACCAGGGAAGTCCCTGCATCTGTCTTATAAAACACAATAATAAAATGAACACCTATGACCCTACCACCAAACCCTCCAAGCTAGAACACTCCCAGTGCAGTTGGTTACACGTTCAAAGGCACACTGGCTGCAAGGTGGAGGCTGAACCATAGGGGAGCAGGAGTGGAAGCATAGAGACTAGGAATCAAGACGAGACCTGACCTGACCTGGAGTAAAGGTGATCAGAGTAGGGATGAAGAAAAGGACAGGGTTGAGCTAGGGTTGGGTGGTGGAAACAAGACTTGCTGGTGAATGTTTTGGGTGTGAAGAGATGAGAGAACCAAGGCTGACCCCTTGGTTTGGGATTTGAGCAAATGGTGGATGGCAGTGCCATACACTAAGCCAGGGACCGCTGGATCTGAGTGGAGGGGCCAGCAAGAAGGGACTGGGATAGAGCTTTCATGGGAAGCTTGTTTCCATCTGGCAGTGGGAGGAGCAGCACCGAGGCCGGAGCTGTGAAGATTTCCAGAACTGGAAACGCACCAATGACCCGGAGTACCAGGCCCAGGGCTTGGCGATGTACCTTCAGGAAAATGGCATAGGTAAGGTTGCCTGTTTGCCCAGTAATCTCTCATTGCCAGCAGCTCTCTTCCTGAGGGCCTGAGGAGCAGTGGCAGCTAGAACACTGACCTGCTGTCCCTTGCAGACTGCCCCAAGTGCAAGTTCTCATACGCACTGGCCCGAGGAGGCTGCATGCACTTTCACTGCACCCAGTGCCGCCACCAGTTCTGCAGTGGCTGCTACAATGCCTTTTATGCCAAGAATGTGAGTCCAGAGAACGGGGATGGAAGGGCTAGCTGGGTGGGGCTGCCGGGAGTGAGGGGTGGAGGCCATTGAGGAACATCCGAGGGGAAGAGAACAGTGGGGGGTAAAGCACCTCTCTCTGTCCTCTCTCCCCTTCTGCTTGCTCCAGACCCTCCAATGTCTCATCTCCCCCACCCCTACACCCCTCACGCAGGGGTTCCTGAGAGGCCAGGACCCCAACAGTCTCCAACTTCCCCTCTCCCATCTGGGTTTCCGCCAGAAATGTCCAGACCCTAACTGCAGGGTGAAGAAGTCCCTGCACGGCCACCACCCCCGCGACTGCCTCTTCTACCTGCGGGACTGGACGGCTCCTCGGCTCCAGAAGCTGCTTCAGGTCAGGAGCAGCCAGCCTGGCTGGTTTGCTGGTCGCCCAGGAGAGGAGGCAGGGCACAGGGTGGCAGGAAGGGAAAGGCCTGGATGCCGAGAAATCCAGCACGCTGGCATCAAGGGACGCTAACGCCCGTCCTTCTGCCTTCCTCAGGACAATAACGTCATGTTCAACACAGAGCCCCCAGCGGGGGCCCGGGCAGTACCTGGAGGTGAGTGTCAGGACAGGCCTGGGAGAACGCAAGGGGAGGGGCTGGGCTCCCCCTGTGGATGAAGGGGAGGCTTGGGTCTGGGGTTGGACCAGGATGCAGGGCCCATCCCGTGCTTGCTTGTTGTGCTCTTTGGTGACTAAGCCTCCCCAGGCTTGTTTCTTCCTCTGCAAAGTGGGGACCATATCCACCTTGCAGCCAAACTTTTATGGAAGGCCACATTCAAGCGCCTGGCACCTCGATGCTAATTTTATTCTCCCATTCCCAAAGGATAGTGATTCATTAGTTAACTCAGTGACTATTTAATTAAAGACTTACTAGTTGCACTGTTTTAGGTTCCATGAGGGCAACAGAAAGATGTTATATATGATTCTAATCTGCCCCACTTCTTACCATCTGTGTAGAGTAAGACCTTCACAGAATAAGCTAACCTCGCAAGCCTAAATCACAACCAAAAGAGCTGTCTCAAGGGAGTATATGATTATGGGCCAGAAGTCAGCTTGGCTAAAAGCAGGGACAGCAGGGTCCCTACTTCTGTGTTGGAAGTGGTCTGCACCGTGGCATCTCTGGCACAGCTGTTAGAGCAGGGGCTCCTGTCTTCAGTCCCCTCCCTAGAGGCTGCCTCCTGTGCCTCCATCCATATCCTAGTTCTCCTGGGCCTTTGCGGTCAGTGGCCCCCTCCGGACAAAGGGTCCCTTCCTTCCCTTATCCCTAGGTGGCTGCCGAGTGATGGAGCAGAAGGAAGTTCCCGACGGGTTCCGGGACGAAGCCTGCGGAAAGGAGACTCCTGCTGGCTATGCCGGCCTCTGCCAGTGAGTGCCAGGCAGGGCGTGGAGCACGGCGTCAGGGGCACAGGAGCACTGGGGGTGTGCCTGGGCAGAAGAGTGGGTCTCTGCGAGCAGTAGGTCCTGCAAGAAGTGGGAGGGAGGGGCCTCTCTAGGCAAGGGCACAGAAAGGTGGTGTGCATAGGTTGGCAAGGGCCTCCAAGAGCAACTGGCAAGGGGTGTCGGTCTTGTTCATCTGAGTATGCTAGTGCCCAGCACAGTGCTGGACACACTCAGTTGATATCAGCCAAACTTCAGAAGAACAAATATTCTGCCCTCTCATCTCCCCAGGGCACACTACAAAGAGTACCTTGTAAGCCTCATCAATGCCCACTCGCTGGACCCAGCCACCCTGTATGAGGTGGAGGAGCTGGAGACGGCTGCCGAGCGCTACCTGCATGTGCGCCCCCAGCCGCTGCCTGGGGAGGATGCCACCACCTACCATGCCCGCTTGTTACAGGTAAAGCCTCCCCAGCCTCACCTCTGACCCCACTCTCTAGAAGTCCCCTGTCCAGACTGTGTCTGAGCCCCAGGCTTCCAGTATCATCATCTTCTCTCTCCTTCTACAGAAGCTGATAGAAGAGGTGCCCTTGGGACAGAGTATCCCCCGCAGGAGGAAGTAGCTGAGGGCAAGGGTCCCAATGAAGGTCCCGTGATCTGACTCCCCGGGAACACCTCCAGCACCAATAAAGAGGCATTTCCTTGCCCAGGCTTCTTGGTGGTCCTTCTTCCTTCCTGACCCCACCATGGGGGCACCAGGGAAAGGGGGGAGGTGAAGAGAGCTTTGCTAAAGGCCCCCTGCAGCCTGCCACCTGACCCTCTCCGGACTTAGGCAGAAGGAATTGACTTAGGCAGAAGGAATTGACGCTGTGGGAGGCGAAGGGCTGCCCTCCCCCCATCCAGCCACCTGGCCTGGACTTCTTCCTTCCCTGCCTCCTTTCTTTCTTTCATTGAATTCAGCTGACGTTTGAGGTGACCTAGTAGGTACCAAGCAGGCACTGTGGGGGAACACAGAAGCACAAGTGGTACAGAGCTATCCAGAGGCTCCAGGCCAGACTCCGGGACACTGCGGCCTCCCTGGGGAAGCAGCAGTGTCATAGAGGTGGTCTAACACAAGCAAGGAGTATCTTGAGGGAGGAAAGGGAATGAGCCTGAGGCAGTAGGGTCCCTCCTCCAGACTCTGACTGCAGGATTCCTACGATAAGATTCTCAGATGCTGCTTCCCCCTGGTGGTAACCAGTTACCCTGCAACTCGGAGACCACGTGATTTCGGGGAAAAGGACCTCCCTGGAGGAGAACTGAAACTTAGGGTGGGGACTGTAGAAAGGGGCGGAGAGATCCAGGAGCTGCCTAGCCGGGAGCTGAGCTGAGGTCAGCTGAGCCCTGGGACAGCCTGCACAGCAGCTCAGGTAAGATTAACCAAAAAATAGGTGTCAGCCTGGGTCTAGGTGGGAAGGCCCGTCTAGACTGGAGGTGGTGGGTAGAGGCTCCTGGGGATCCCTCTGCTAGACAGAAGAATAGACAGAAGGCCTGTGAGCCGGGGAGCTGGAATTTGGCGTGAGTGAAAGACCGATGGGGGGGCCCGGTGTCCCAAGCCCTCTAGGCAAAGGACAGGAGGACCTGCTGCCGGGACAGGAGGACCTGCTGCCGGGTTGTTTGGGGAAGAAGACTGCTGCACTCTCCTGATTGTTTTCTTGCCTACTAGTCCTGCCCACTTCTGCCCGCCCACAGCTCTGCCCCTGCCCCCAGCTCCCTGCCCCACCTACCCCTGGGACAAGCGGAGTTGGGGGAAGGTTGGGGGTCATCAAAGGATAGGTTATGGGAGTGGCGAGTGAACAATGTTGTTGAGGCATCTCACAAGCAGCCTCTGTGTCTGTAAATACTTGGGGATCCAGACAGGGCCTCTCACCAGGAGCAGGACACCAGGGGAACAATAGATTCCTGAAAAACCTTAAAATTAAGACCAACGCCTAAGGTTCCCTTCCAGATGTCACAGCTCGGGATGTTAAAAATAAAGTATTTTTGGTCATCGCTAGTGATGGCAGAAATGAAACAATTCAGCCTCAGAAGTTTGAGATTATGTCTATAGAGGCAAAAGATGGATGAGATCTCTAGGGTCCCTTGCCGGAATCCAACCCCAAGGGCCAGGATCTCACTTTTCCCAAAGTATCAGTTCCCTGACACTTCCTGCTGCTTTTATACCCAGGATGGCATCAGGCAGGGCACGTTGCACCCGAAAGCTCCGGAACTGGGTGGTGGAGCAAGTGGAGAGCGGGCAGTTCCCAGGAGTGTGCTGGGAAGATGAGGCTAAGACCATGTTCCGGATTCCCTGGAAGCACGCAGGCAAGCAGGACTTCCGGGAGGATCAGGATGCTGCCTTCTTCAAGGTGAAAGTCCCGGAAACCGGCCCCTTGGAGGGAGGGATAGAATATACACTGGCACTGTCACCCTCAAGCGGTTGCATCCACCTGGGTTTCAGATAAAGGGGAGGTTGCAGGGTAGAACCAGCTACGTTACATAATTGTCAGAGCCCCGTGCAAGATGAAAATGCAGACCTTAGTAAGGATCTCAAGTTGGTGATAGCTGAGCATAAACCTAGCATAGGCCCTTCTGTGTGAGCACTCAGGCCACACATCCGTGAAACCAGCCTCGGTAAAGGATCTGCGGTCCACAACGTGCTGCCTCTTGTTTAACTTCTGCTGTGTCCTAGGCCTGGGCGATATTTAAGGGAAAGTACAAGGAGGGGGACTCGGAAGGCCCTGCTATCTGGAAGACTCGTCTGCGCTGTGCTCTGAACAAGAGTTCTGAGTTCCAGGAGGTTCCTGAGAATGGCCACAGGGATGGGGCTGAGCCCTACAAGGTGTACCGGCTGCTGCCACCCGAAACCCTCCCCGGTGGGTGTCCCTTTGCCCCGCCACTCCTAGAATCAGCAGCCCGGGGAGGAAGGATGGAGCCTTGCGCCTCCTGGGAGGATGGTGGCCTCCCTTCAGGCCCCTTGGTCAGAGTTCTGACCTGTCCTTGGGGAGCAGGTTCCCTGTTAGTCCTGCCCATCCTTGCACTGCCTCCTATCTCTCCCCTTCCCTCTGCCCACTTAAGGCTCTGACCTTCCTCTCCCTCTCAACATTCCGCAGCTCAGCCAGGGACCCAGAAATCACCATCAAAGCGACACCACAGTTCTGTGTCCTCTGAGAGGAAGGAGGACGAGGTTACCACGAAGAACTGCATACTCAGCCCCTCCTTGCTCCAGGACCCCCTCAAAAATGTGAGCTGGGGAGGGAACCGGTGGGTCTGAGGACAGAGCAGTAGCTGGGGGAGAGGTGGGCTAACAATAGAAACTGTGTCTGTAGGAGCTGGTGGAGAGCAGTGGGGGAGCAGCCTCTTCAGACTCCGGGAGCAGCAGCAGCAGCAGCAGCCCAGAGCCTCAGGAAGGTACTGAGCGCTCTGCCTCTTGTGTCACCCTCATGCCACACCCTCTGGCCCTTGGACTCCCCAGTCCCCTCTGAATGACCAGTGCCTCTGCCTCCCACCCAGGTAGGGACACAGCTGAGGCCCCTCTCCAAGGAAATCTGGTATCCCCAGAGCTTCTGCCCCCTCCAGGTTCAGGTACTTGGCGTTTCTGACCCACCCCTGCCCGCGTCCTCCCTTGTCCTCCTGTGGCTATGCGTGTGTTATTAATCTGTCAGGGCTTGCAGCAAAATCGGGGCCACCTTACTCAGAGGCACTGGTTTCTAGGCAGTGTACCCGCCACCACTCCAAACAGCTCACTTCTCAAAAATACCTCCTACAGACTGTGTTCCCTGGAAATCCACTTTGAGACATTGATTCTGTTGGTTAAGGAGAGGACCAATCTCTGGGACCCTCTTGTAAACTGTAAGGCCCTGGCCATTAAGGCCTCAGTGAGAATCTGTGTATTAGCTGCTCTCCTGAGTGATGGGAAAGTATGATGGGAAGACTTCTGGGCTGCCGAGGGTTGGCGGTGAGGATGAGGAGGGAGGGCACCTTCTCTATACTTAGAAGGTACTGCTGCTGCCCCCACCTTGCGGCCTGCTTGGTCCTCACCAGCCCTTACCTGGTTTCTCTCTCTGAGCCTCACATTCCTCGCCAGCAAAATGAGGATGCTGGATTTGCAGGAAGCCTCTCTTCATTTCTCCAGAGCCTCTTGCTGGCCAGTGGGCCCCTGGGGAGGGGCGCCGGTGCAGCTGGCCTTTCTTTGTCCGCAGACTACTCTCTGCTGCTCACCTTCATCTACGATGGACGTGTGGTGGGTGAGGCCCAGGTGCAGAGCCTGGACTGCCGCCTCGTGGCTGAGCCCTCGGGCTCCCATTGCGGCATGGAGCAGGTGATATTTCCCAAACCCGGCCCACAAGAGCCCACCCAGCGCTTGCTGAGCCAGCTCCAGAGAGGGGTCCTGGTGGCCAGCAACTCCCGAGGCCTCTTTGTGCAGCGCCTTTGCCCCATCCCCATCTCCTGGGATGCGCCTCAGGCTCCACCTGGTCCAGGCCCACACCTGCTGCCCAACAATGAGTGCGTGGAGCTCTTCAGAACCGCCTATTTCTGCAGAGGTGAGGCTGCTCCCGCCGAGCACCTGAGCCCCTTCCCCCACCTCTGTTCCCCCTCCGTGGGCCTGGCCACCACCCTGCGCCCCCTCCAGCACATCCCCTGCGCTCGTGCAGTGCTCAGCCCCGGCAGCCCCCCTTCCCTAGCCAAGGCCGCAGAAGATGAGGACCAGGTGAGCCCAGCACCAGGGTGTCATGCCTCGGGAGCACCACCACATGGGAGCGTACAGTAATCATGGGAAGGTGCGCCTCGTGGCACCCCACACCGGACACACCTGCACAGCGACCACTCACACATTCGCGAGAGCTGCGCGCATCACGTGCCCTCGCCCACCGCTCAGCCGCCCCTCAGCTTGCCCCTCTCCCATCCACGCTTGGAATCCCACTTCCTGCCTCCATTCCACTCTCAATTGGACTTTTGGAGTGGGGGCCCGGAGTATAGGGGACCCAGGGCCACGGGGTGCCCTAGTGCAGGGAGGCTGTGAGCAGGCAACAGAGGTGTGGCACAACTGTGTTAGCAGCCAGGGCTGCCGCCAAGAGGACTCTAAGCTCCCCCAGCTTCCCCAGGTTTCAGGTTTTGTGATGACTGGCTACCTCTAAAAGGGGGCCCCTTTCCCTATTTGTCCACTGGCGAGTAGCAGCTTAGTTCCTAGCATTTCCCCTGGCACCAGGCAATAGCCTCACCACCCCGAGGCTCCTGCTCTGGCCTTGGTCTCTGAGTGGCCCCACTGCCACCACTCTTTCTCCATTATGGGATCCTCCCCAATCCCTCCCTGCCTGAGACCCTCTGTCTTCTCTTTCTTCCAACTCTTGGCCTTTTCTCTCAGACCTGGCCAGGTACTTCCAGGGCCTGGGCCCCGCACCCGAGTTCAAGGTGACACTGAATTTCTGGGAGGAGAGCCCTGACCCCAACCACACCCCACAGAGTCTTATCACAGTGCAGGTGAGTCGGGATAGGGCAAGAACAGCCTGCCTGTATGGGAGTGGGGTGTTCAGGAGGAAGAGGGCCTCCCGGGGAAGGAGCCCCTGGGTGTAGTGTCTGGCTCTGCCTGCCGTGCGCACAACCCCCTCCCCCCACCTCTTCGTGCAGATGGAGCAGGCCTTTGCCCGACATTTACTGGAGAAGACTCCAGAGGATCAGGCAGCCATCCTGTCCCTGGTGCAGAGCCTGGAGGACCCGGCCTCCTTCTCCTCTCTCTGCTCCTCCTATCTGCTTTGAGAGAGCCTCTTCCTCCACGCTCTCAACCTGCCTCCCATGGTGATCATTCTCATTGGTTGTCTGTGGTGATTTAGTCCTTGAACTCCTCATAGACCCTGGTTGGTGGGGAACTCAAGGATGACTTTTTTTTTTTTAAATTTTGAGATATACCCTCTTTCGTCTCTGAGGAACTGGACTGGGCAAGTACAGATGGCGTGAACTCGGGGGGCCTTTCCCTCTGCCCGCAACCCTAAAACCTAGCACTTTATATTTTCTTATTAGATCTTCATGAAGGATTGAAAATAAAATTTTATTGAAAAGGAATTAGCATTGGAGTTGTTGAGAGAAGAAGGCAGCAGGGTCACAGAGAGATGATGGGGATGTAACCTGAGGGCAGGGCACTCGGGTTCTCTTCCTGCTGTCATCTCTGGGCCTCTTTCCTCTCCTCCAACCACAGGTTCGGGCTAGCAAGCTGTCTGGGCTAGGAAGCTTCGGGTTCTGGGCCTGGCTCTCTGTACCCTCTAGGCAACCAGAATTAGGGAGAGGGTTGGGGTCAGCCAAAAAGAGGGGCACTGAGCCTATGGCCACTGTAGCCACCTTCATAAGGGAAATCCGGTGTCCACAGTCCTTGGCTAGAGGCCTCCGATTCAGCCTAGGGTTGGACTCTGGTCTGGAGGTCTCAATGAACAGACCTGAAACGATGAGCTAGAGGCCCTGGGGCCTGGCAGGGGACGAAATCAGAGGGAAGAGTGGCCGAACCTCCTGTGCCCTGGGCAGACCATGCCCTGGTGCCTCTTCTCCCAGTACCTGGGGCACTGTCACCCCAACTGAAGGCTGCTCCCAAACAGGTCTCCTCACTCTACCTGCGCGCCACGACAGACGACATGGCCTAGACTGCCACATCACCAGCACTCTGTCTGCTGGGATCCCAGGGGTCCAAATCCACGAACACCACTCTCTCTTGCCCCGTGTTTATCTTGCTCCCAAACTGGTAGTTCTTCACAAGGCCACTGGTCATCCTACCTCATCCTACACTCATCTCCACCAGACTAGTTCACCGCTTAACCCGACTGCCACAGCCTCCAGCTTCCCACTTCCCGTACATGCCACCAAATTGGTGGAGAGGTAGCCTCCCAGACCGGCTCCTTCCTGTCCTGTCACTTTTATAAGCTTTGAGTGGCTTACTGACATGATCAAATCTGGATGTCTAGATTCTTGAGGAACTTCTTGCTGTCTCACCTGACAAACTTCACTGCTTTTGAGCCTTTCTGCCTCCTTGGACCTTCCTTGTTTTCAGTCTCCCTCATCGTCATCCTGAGAAGCCAGGAGCCCCAACAGGCATCTGCATAGGCAGTGAGGAAATTGGGTACTGAGTGTGCAGGTGCACAGGCCCTGCTGAAATCCCTCCTGGACCTTCACTTCATTTTCTGTTATACCCCACATCCAACCCAGCAGCAAATCCTATCATTCCTTCCTTCAAAATCTATCCTGAATCTGACTCTGCTTCCCTCACCAAGACTGGTTCAAACACCATCATCTCACACCTCTTCTTTCTGCTTCCTTCCACATCTTTTCTGCTTCCACTCTTGTCCACCTTCAGCCCATTCTCAACACAGAAGAGATCCTCATAACACATAAATCTTACCATGTCATTCCTCTGCTTGAAATCCTCCACTGACTTTCAGTTCACTCAGGGTAAGAGCCCAAATCCTTACAATGGCCTTCATGGTGATATGGCCCCATTCCCCTTTCTAACCTCACCCCTTGCTATTCTCCTCAGTTACTTTGCTCCAGGCTTCCTGAACCCACCAGACATTTCTGCCTCAGGACCTTTGCACTTGCTGGTTCTTTTGTCTAAAACACTCTTCCTTCAGGTAAGCACATGACTTGACCCTCTCTTTAGAGAGGGCTTCCCTGAGCAACCAACTCAAATAGCAGCCCTCACTATTCTCTGTTCTCTTATGCTGCCTCATTTTTCTTCATAGCACTGATTACCACTTCACACATTTCTATTTGTCTACTTGTTTGTCATCACTCCTTCCCTATTCCATGAGAACAGGGGTTTGTTTTGTTCATTGCTATATCCCCAGTGTCTAGAGTAGTGCCTGGCACTTGGTAGGCATGTAATAAATACTTGTTGAATGAATGGACAGATGAATGAGCAAATTACTGTGTCCTTTATCTCTTAAATTAGGTCCTAAGCACCTTAAGGGCAGGTGCCCGCACTTTATCATATTTGTGCCCCAGCGTGAACACTTATGAACACTGACAATATATGTACAGTGATCAAAACAATCTGTAAGTATCATGTAGAAACCAATTTAGCCAAGCACCATGGAATAGGGATTGGAAACACTGGAATTCAAAAGAGCAGAGTTCCCAACCGGGCTGCCACTAAGGAGCTGTGTGGTCTGGAACAAACAGTCCATATGGGCCTCTGTTTTCTCATCTGTAAAGGCAAGTCTTGGACTAGATTTTGAAATCCCGTTCAGCCTTGATATTCTGTGGTAAATTTAGGGCAATTGCACATTCCTCTGACAAACATTTGCTGAGCTAAGTTTTAGGCACTAATGGAAAAAACAACCTCTCAAGAGTTCCCGGATTGAAGGAACAAAATAGGGTCAGCTTGGCTGCAATAAGAGCTGAGTCTTTTTTTTAAAAAAAATTAAACTATAGTTGACTTACAATATTGTATTACTTTCAAGTGTATAGCAAAGTGGTTCAGTTATATATTTTTCCAGATTCTTTCCATCATAGGTTATTACAAGATATTGAATATATAGTTCCTTGTGCTATACAGTAGGTCCTTGTTGATTATCTATTTTATATATAGTGGTGTGTATCTGTTAATCCCATACTCCTAATTTATCCCTCCCTCCCCTTTCCCCTTTGGTAACTATAAGTTTTTTCCTATGTTTGTGAGTCTGTTCCTGTTTTGTAAATAAGTTCGTTTGTATTCTTTTTTAGATTCTACATATAAGTGATATCATATAATATTTGTCTTTCTTGGTCTGACTTCACTTAGTATGATAATCTCTAGGTCCATCCTTGTTGCTGCAAAAGGATTATTTTGTTCTTTTTTAGGGCTGAGTAGTATTCTATTGTATATATATGTACCACATCTTCTTTCTCCGTTCATCTGTTGATGGACACCTAGGTTGCTTCCACATCTTTCCTGTTGCAAATAATGCTGCTGTGAACATTGGGGTGCACATGTCTTTTCAAATTAGAGTTTTCATCTTTTCTGGATATATGCCCAGGAGCAGGATTGCTGGATCATAGGTAGCTCTATTTTTAGTTTGTGTTTTTAAATAAATTTATTTTTGGCTGCGTGCGGGCTTTCTCTAGTTGTGGCGAGTGGGGGCTACTCTTCGTTGTGGTGTGCGGGCTTCTCACTGCGGTGGCTTCTCGTTGCGGAGCATGGGCTCTAGGCGCACGGGCTTCAGTGGTTGTGGCACCCAGGCTCTGTAGTTGTGGCTCACGGGCTTTATAGAGTGCAAGCTCAGTAGTTGTGGCGCACAACTTAGTTGTTCTGTGGCATGTGGTTTAGTTGTTCTGCAGGGCTTAGTTGTTCTGCGGCATGTGGGATCTTCCTGGACAAGGGGTCAAATCTGTGCCCCCTGCATTGGCACGTGGATTCTTAACCAGTGAGCCAGCAGGGAAGTCCCTATTTTTAGTTTTTTAAGGAACCTCCATACTTTTTTCCATTATGGCTATGCCAATTTACATTCCCACCAACAGTGTAGGAGGGTTTCCTTTTCTCTACACCCTCTCCAGCATTTATTGTTTGTAGACTTTTTAATGATGGCCATTCTGATCGAAGTGAGGTGATACCTTACTGTATTAATAGTTTGGGGAGACTTCCCTGGTGATCCAGTGGGTAGGACTCCATGCTCCCAATGCAGGGAGCCCGGGTTCGATCCCTGGTCACGGAACTAGATCCCGCATGCATGCCCCAACTAAGAGTCCACATGCCACAACTAAGAAGTCTGCATGCTGCACCTAAGAGATCCTGCATGCAGCCAAAGTAAATAAATATTTTTAAGTAAAGTAAAATAAATAGTTTTGACTTGCATTTCTCTAATAATTAGCGATGTTGAGCATCTTTTCATGTGCCTGTTAGCCATCAGTATGTCTTCTTTGGAGAAATGACTATTTAGGTCTTCTGCCCATTTTTTGATTGGGTTTTTTGGGTTTTTTTTTGATATTGAGTTGTATGTGCTGTTTGTATATTTTGGAAATTAAGCCTGTGTCGGTCACATCGTTTGCAAATATTTTCTCCCATTCGGTAGGTTTTTTCCTTTTGTTTATGGTTTCCTTTGCTGTGCAAAAGCTTCTAAGTTTGATTAGGTCCCATTTGTTAATTTTTGGCTTTATTTCTTTTGCCTTGGGAGACTGATCTAAGAAAATATCGCTACAGTCTATGTCTGAGAATGTCTTGCCTACGTTTTCTTCCAGGAGTTTTATGGTGTCATGTCTTATTTAAGTCTTTAAGCCATTTTGAATTTATTTTTGTGTATGGTGTGAAGAGATGAGTCTTTTTTTTTTTTTTTTTTTTTTTTTGCGGTATGCGGGCCTCTCACTGTTGCGGCCTTTCCCGCCGCGGAGCACAGGCTCCGGACACGCAGGCCCAGCGGCCATGGCTCACGGGCTTAGTTGCTCCGCGGCACGTGGGATCCTCCCGGACCAGGGCACGAACCCGTGTCTCCCGCATCGGCAGGTGGACTCTCAACCACTGGGCCACCAGGGAAGCCCAGAGCTGAGTCTTAATAAAGAAGCAGAAGCATGCCCTGGAGTCAAGACTGGGAAGGATATTCTAGGCCAAAGAAATGGCTGTGCAAAGGCAGGAGGCATGGGGAATGGGATGTTTGTAACTATAACCATACAACTTATATTACACAAAGAATTTTTGAGACAAAACGGCTCTTGTACGCTGAGAAGTATGCCCTGCATCCAGCAAAACTAAAGTTTCGGCCAGGAAAACATTCGCAACTGGAAAACAGCCAGGTGAGGAATGCCACAACCTAAACTGTTCAAATTTAGGAAATGACCCGGCCCGACCCGGCCCGTGCCCTCGCTGCTTCCTGTGAGGTCTTTCTTCCCCAACAACCTGGGGCGGTGCCAAGTCCACCTCACACCCGTTTCTACCTCCCTATCTCACCATAGGCCCTAGGCTGGGAACAAAGGCGGACCAACCAATTGCTACTCGGTGGGATTTGGGTTAAAGGGCAAGGTCTAACCGCAGGTCAGGCGCCCCAAACAGGGCGTGGCCGTTGCCCTTGGCATGACGCAACCTTCCGGTAGTAGGAAGCACCCTTGTTACCAGGCTCGCTGCAGGTGAGGCTGGGGTCTGCTCCCCGCTCACTGGTCCGCAGAGAAGAACTTCTGAGGAACCCCTGTTGCCTAGGCGAGGACGAGAGCCCATTGGTCGGGACACCCCACAATGCCCCCCCCCAGGCCCCCCACCCCCGTGCATGCAGGTTTCTTCCCATTGGTTCGCTGCCTGCCTCGGGAGCCCCCTGTGGCCTCCAACCAGGCAGCCTACTTGGCGCCCCGCAGCGAGTGCCCCCAAGCTGACCCTGTTTCCCATTGGCTGCTCTGGGGGCCGCCGCCATCTAATGAGGATGGGGGCGCAGAGCTCCCGAGCACGCCCTCCCTGCGGCGGGATCTAGCCCTGTAGCCGCGGGACCGGGCAGGGGCCGAAGCTGTGCAAAGGCCGAGATACCGGCTTCTCTTCGGAGGACACCCGTTCTTCCTCCGGGCCGGGTCTGGGTCGCAGCTCGGGCTTCCCGCGGAGCTGTGCATCTCTAATCTGGAACCCAACCCTCGAGGCTCCAGTAAGTACGAAACACCTACGCAGCGTGAGAACCGGCTCAGGGCGGACGGAGAGAGTGTCCCTGCTCCTGTGTATCCTGTGTGCATCTCCATTTACTAATCTCCTTAATCGTTTATCCACCCATCGTTTATCGGTTCGTTTATTTGGCATTCTGGGTGCACTCGCTGCGCCGCTTGTCCACATCCTTCTCTCCGACGGTGTTGGGAAATCCTGTGCCCTGAAGAATTCGGACTGAGATCCGAACGGAAGAGTGGTGTAGACGAGGGTGCAACCCCGGAGGGACCATGTTCTACTATCCCAGCGTGCTTCAGCGCCACACGGGCTGCTTTGCCACCATCTGGTAAGGGAGGGCTGAGCCAGGGTGGGCGCACCAAGAGGGGCGCCCAGGGATCCCAGCCTGAGGGCTTCTCCTCCATCCTCACTCCTCGTGCTTCTTCCAGGCTGGCAGCAACGCGCGGCACCCGGTTGGTGAAGCGCGAATACCTGAAGGTCAACGTGGTGAAGACCTGGTAAGGCCCAGAAAAGGCAAGAGGGGCCTGGGGCCATTGTGGGTTAGGGGATGGATTACGCAGGGCTGTGGGGCTGGTCGTTGGCGCAGCGGTGATCAGGGTGCATCGTTCCCCCAGCGAGGAAATCCTCAATTACGTGCTGGTACGAGTGCAGCCCCCGCTGCCAGGTCTGCCGCGGCCCCGCTTCTCCCTTTACCTCTCAGCCCAGCTCCAGATCGGCGTCATTCGGGTCTACGCTCAACAATGCCAGTACCTTGTAGGTAAGGCTAGAAGGCTCTGAGGTGGGGCAGAGCTGAGTGGTCCTCCCACAGGCTGGCGCCCTATCTTGGCTGGCGCCCTATCTTGTCCTCCCTGCCCACAGAGGACATCCAGCACATCCTGGAGCGCCTGCACCGGGCCCAGCTGCAGATGCGCATTGATATGGTGGAGATTGACCTGTGAGTGTGTCCCTGGGACTGGGACTACCCAGTCTTTGGAAGGGAACCTCCCTGCTTGGCCTCGGTCTTTGACAGCCCCCATTCTCCCTCAGACCCAGCCTGCTGCTGCCTAATCACCTGGCCAGGATGGAGACTCTGGAAGATGCTCCAGACCCCTTTTTTGGGATGATGTCCGTGGAACCCAGACTGCCCAGTCCCTTCAATATCCCTCAGGTAGGTCTCATTCCCCCTGGACACCTCAGACTGATGAGTTGCCAGTCTGACACTGGGGTGGGGGTGGGATGGGAGCCTGCTACAGTCCTGCCCCACAGAACTCTTTGCAGTGCAATTGCCATGGTGGACCTATCCAGACAAGCCTGCTGCAGTTACCTATTCAGGACCAACCTAGAGGCAGCTCTTGTCTCCATACCATTCCAAGAGCCAAGTCCCCAGTCCACGCCCTCAGTGTCCCTCGGCACTGGGTTTCCCATGTCCTTGTCCATCCATTTCTAACACCCCCTACAGCTTAGACAGTGTTACTTCCTTCCTTCAAAGACACCTCCAGTGGCTCCCCACTGCCCACAGAATACTAGCATTTAAGGCTCTCCATACCCTGGTCCAGAGGTAGCCATCCCTAGACATCTCAGCACATCCCCTGGGCATCTTTGGCTCCCAAACACCAGCCTGGCCCCTATGCGCCGAAGATGCCACATTTACTTCTTTGCTTTTGCTGCTTCCCTAGGCCACAATGGTCACCCCTTGTTCTCTTACAGACCTTGCTCAATTTCTGCTCTTTTCCATCAAGTCTTTATACCACTCCCGGCCAGAACCAAATGTTGTTCTAGAACTCAGCACATCACTAAGGCCTTGGTTATCCTTTGTATTGACTCTTTTTTTAAAAAAATTTGTTTTTCAAAACAAAACTTTTATTGAAGTGTAGTTGATTTACAGTGTTGTGCTAGTTTCAGGTGTACAGTCCTTTGGCTGGCTCTTGCTGGGGTCGTATACAAACTTGTCTCCCCACTAGACCATACAGTCCTTAAGATCAAGAATCTTTTCTGTTCCCTCTGTCCCCAACACTTGACATAAGGATGCAGTACTTCTTTCACAGACAAATGAACACAGTCTAGATGATTGGGTGGGGGCGGGAATGGGAGGAAAGGAAACCGGCTGGTGAGTGGGTTCACTGCATGCTGCTGTCAGTGCCACAGAATTAGGCATAAAGGGCTACCACTGTCCAGTGTCTGAATAAGGCTGTGAAAGTGGGGAAGCAGGGCGCTGAAGCTGAACCCTATCTTTTGTCCCCGATCCCTCCCCAAAGATTCGACACCTCCTAGAGGCTGTGACCCCAGAGAGAGTTCTTGAAGAGATCCCTCCTGAAGTTCCTATAGAGCCAGGTGAGCAGAGAGCCTTCTTTTTGGTGAGAGGCAGAGGAACGTCCAAGAGCTGAAGAAATCACTGTCTTTGAGCTTCTTTAAGGAGCGACGCCCTGTGAGGGGCACTGTATGTGTATAATGTCATCACTGCTCACAAGTGCCCTATGAGATCAGAATTATTATCCCCAGTTTACAGATGAGGAAAGTTAAGCGATGTGTCCTGGGTCAGCTTGCCAGTGACTAGCCGGGGCCTGACTAGAACCCAGGTGGACTTGAATCTGGAGTCTATGCTTTTGCCTTACCACGTGGGTGGGGGGACTTGGAAAGAAATGGGCTGGTGTGACTTCCCTCCCCTCCAGAAAGGATTCTGGTCACTGCACCGTCTCCCGAGGCCATCACGCTCCTGGAGGCGGAGCCCATACGTATGCTAAAGATTGAGGTGAGCTGAGCCCTGCTTCTGCTGGCCCAGCCCCCCTGCATCTTCTGCCCCCAGAGTCCTGCCTTCTCCACCTCCGTTTCCCCACCACTGCCCCCAGCACTGGCGCACCCACGGGCTTCCTCGGTCTGGCCCAGCCCTGTGGCATGTCTCTCAGACAGAAATGGAATTGAGTCCCCTCGCCTTGGTTCTCCCTCTCCTGACAGGGTGAACGGGAGCTCCCAGAGGTCAGCCGCCGAGACTTGGAACTGCTGATCGCAGAGGAGGAGGAAGCCATCTTGTTAGAGGAACGTCGGCTAGGCAGGTCCATCCGGCCGCGTAGGGCCCGCCCGGTGCTGGATGGTCAGGCCCCTGGCACGGGCAGTCTGGGCTGGGCAGTGTTCCCATCTCTTCTGTGTTCTGAGTCCTGACCTTCTCTTCGCAGAGTACAAAGAGGAGCTCCGGGCCCCGGAGAGGGAGATCACAATCCCCCCGCCCTCACCTCTAGCTCTTGCAGAGTAAGGGCAGGAACCCCTGGGCCAGGTAGGGGTCATTGCTGGGAGGGTATCTTCACTCTCTTGCCCATTTCCCCTCAGGGTGGAGGAGGCTGCAGAACCACTTCCGGTTCAGGTCCTGGCCCCCGAGGAGCTGAAGCCACCAGGCTGGGAGCCCGAGGCCCTACTTCCTGGTAAGTACCTGCCATGCCAGGGTCCTTCCTGGGGGTCCCTGCACAGCTGCTGCAGACAGTGGCCCTGTATTCTAACTTGCTGAAGGGAGGACTCTAGCATCTCGCCTGGGTGGCTCTGAGGGCAAAGGGTGTGGGGCAGAGCTGTGACCTCGAGTGTTTTTGCAGAGGTAACCCCCCCGCTGGAGCTGCGTCTGCCAGTCCCACTCAGCCCAGAGGTGAGTAATGCTCCTCCAAGCTGCCTCCTTTTTGCCCTCCTCTGCCAGAACTGCTCACCCATTTTCAGTTTCCCCAAGCCGAAGGCCACTGCTAGCTTCCACAGGCCTTTGAGCAAATCAGTAAAAGGTGCCCCTGTCCACACCCCATTTTATCCGGATGGGCACCTCATACAGGGTGGGAGCTGCACCCTCTCCCAGAGGCCCCACCCAAGCCCTCTCCCAGGGCACCGCTAGGGACGGCAGGCTGGGGCCTGTCTGCAGTCCACGAGGACCACAGGGAAAGGAGTAACGGGTAGCCTTGCTCCCCGCTCCCCTCCCCACTCAGCGGAGGAGACCCCCAGTCTCCCCACCTCCCAGGAGCCCACCTGCTCGCCGCCGCCGCCGCCAGTTATTATTCTGGGACCGGGAGACCCAGATCCCCCGGGAGGAATTCCGGGAACAAATGCAAACCAGAGCCCACTGCCGGGAGTGTGTGAGTACAGCCCAGGCTCTGGAGGGATGGAGGGAGGCAGGTGCACGTTGGGCCTCCTAAACTCCCGGGGAGGCCATGAGAACAGTCCCCAAAGTGCACATGTTGGGGGTTTGCCCACATACCACTTCACCACCCCTCCTAGCACATGCAAGGCTATCAGCTGAAAGTCCTTTTAGCAATGAGCAGGGCAGGCAGGAGCATGAGCCTGAAAGAGCTAGAAGGCCAGAGGCCCTGGAACAAGGAACTGCAGGTGGATAAGGGGCAGTGGCTCCTTCCTAACCCGGCTTCCGGCCTTTCCCACCACACAGCCAATGGTGCAGCCTCCCGAGAGGATGATCATGAGCCCCGGAGAGCTGTTCCGAACCCCGACTCACTGTGAGGAATGGTGGGACTGGTGTGTGGGATCCTCTGAACCCCTATCCCTCACTCTTGGTGTTCCTCACGCCTCAGACCCTCTCCCTGCTGCCCCGTCCTCAGCTGGCCAGCTACCCCAAGAACTGCTGGCTTTCTGGACCCACTGTGCCCAGCCACTCCCGCTAGCACTCAGGAGAAGGCCGCCCCCGGAGCCCGAGTTAGAGGAAGCTGAGAGGGAGGCGGCAGCAGAGGAGGAAAGGAGAAAGGCTGAAACTCCGAGCGATATTGAGGTAACGGCACCCTCACTCCTTCCTGCTTTGCCTGAGCTCCAACAGCCTACTTTTTTCTGCCCGTGTGAGCCGTGGACACCAGGTCACAGCCAGGCTGGTTCAGGGCTAGGCCTGCTTCACCCCTGCTCCCAGTGCTTCTGTGATGCTTGGGGCCTTAGTTCTCATTCTCTCACCTCCAGGTCCTGAGGGAGGCCCTGGAGCCCAGTGGGCCCCTCACGCTGCCTTCAGGTAAGTACCTGGAGAAGGGACGGTGGAGACCACCACCCTGACCACTGTCCCAGGAAACTGGTGCCCCAACTGCTGACAGTTCTTGTCAGCGCTCTTAACGTAAGGAAGCACAGACTGAGTCTCTTCAGTCCCCTCCCCCCACCCCCTGGGTGTTTTTAACTAGTCACTGCAAGCTCTGGCACCCAGGTGGACCAGGTGGCCCCAAGATCCCAACTGCTCAGGTGCAAACAAACCCACTCAGGACCTTCCCCTCGCCCTGACAGAGATCTCCCTAGAAGCGGCTGAGGAGGAGAAGACCCGCATCAGCCTCGTCGAAGAACGGTGGTAAGCGGCAGCCCCAGCTAGGATGGGTGTGCCCCTCGTCACTGTCACAGCTGCCACCTTCCCTGCTCCACCCAACTCCTGTGTTTTCCTAGGGCCTGGGCTGAGGCGGAGCAGCCAGAAGCTCCTGCATTGCCCGTGGTGCCTGAGCTCCCTGAGGTGCCTGTGGAGATGCCTGTGGAGCTGCCCCCAGAGCCTGAGCTGCTCTCACTGGAGGCTGTGCACAGGTACCAGGAAGGGCGTGCCTCCATGGGTGGCCTGGGCTGTAGCCTCAGCTCACAGTTCTTGACCCCCACAGGGCAGTGGCACGGGAGCTGCAGGCCAACAGGGAGCCTGACTTCAGCAGCCTGGTGCCACCTCTCAGTCCCCGCAGGGTGGCCGCCCGGGTCTTCTACCTGCTCCTGGGTGAGCGAGGAATGTGTGTGCCTGTGTGGGGGGCGGGGAGTGGACACACAGGCCAGAGGCTGCTGTAGGGACCCTCTCCTCTGACCAGCCCTCTCCTCCCCTCTTGACCAGTGCTTGCTGCACAGCAGATCCTTTGTGTGAAACAAGAGGAGCCATATGGGCGCCTCCTGATCCAGCCAGGGCCCCGATTCCACTGCGGTTAGAGCCAATTTACAAAGCTGCTAGGGAACCGACTACGTTAAACAATGTCCTGCCTCACTTCTGAACACGGATCTCTATCCTTCTTGCTTCCAGAGCTACTGTTCAAGCAGAAAATAAACTGCCTTTATTACAGGATGGTGTCATGACTCCGTTTGTATTGTCCCACAGTACGACAGACCCAGCCCTAGGGGACACCCCCAGTAAGGCAGCAAATAGGGCTGAGACTCCAAGTGGGTATGAGGCCCAGGCCCAGAATCTTTGGTAAGGCGTGAGCTGGAACTGGGCTGAGAGCTGGTCTCGGGCGTGGGCAGGCTCTGTTCTCTCTGGCCCAGCTGCAGCCCGCAGTCTAGGTGAGGCCCAGGATGGCCTGGAGCTCCTGGGCCTTGTTGCCTGGCAGGGAGCCCAGTGCTGAATGGAAGCTGTTAGTGTGCTGTTTGGCCAAGAAGGTAAGCAGGAGCAGCAGCGACGCCTTGGTGTCTGGGTGGAGAGTGAAGGGGAGGAGTCTGGGGAGGGCTGGCCCCCCATCCCTAGCTGCCCCAGGCCCCCTGAGCCCTGCTGCTCCCCGCCTCCCCCCAGCCCTGCCCAGCCTACAACTGCCACCATCACCTGCTGGGACCTTGTTCTCGGCCAGGATGAGGCTGCAAATGCGCAGGAGCTCTGGAGCCACATCTACAACCTGTGGGAAAAGAAGGGCTGACTCGAGCAGAAGCACCCCTGGAACCCAGCACTGGGGTGGGTGGTAGGAGCCCCGCAGAGGTAGTCTCCTACCTGGGCTGTTTGAGCAATGCTGATTAACACACATGCCAAACAACTGAACCATGAGAAGAACCCTGAAACAGGGTGGTAGTAATTTTTTTGTTTTTGGAGAGCATGAAGACTGTGACCAAAGGTATTTGAAATCATGGCCTTAAAACCAAAAGAAGCCCAGACACTCAGGAGCTCCACCCACACAGTAGTCTGTGAAGATGCAAGACAAAGGTGATGGACACAAAAGCACTGGGACATGAGTCCCAAAGCTAGCCACTTGATGCAGACAAATCTCATTCAGAAAGTAGAGCTGCTCTGACTGGAAAGGATGGTGGGGTGGCCCAAAGGGCTCAGGCTCCATGGAGCACAGTCTGAAAGAAACTGGTCTAGGAAATCACCCTAGGAAAGCTGTGACTTCTGGCTCAAACCAGAGGGTGGAAATGAAACCTCCCTGAGGAAAAATGCTACGTGGTGAGAGGAAGCCCCTCCTCCCCCCTTAAAGGCCTTGGCTGCCAATCCTTGCACACCAACAAGAAAGCCGAGAAGAGCAGCTTAAACTGATGCCAACCCTGCCTGTCAATGAGACTGGAGCATCAAGGCCCCCTCTAAGGGCCCCCGCATCGGGGTTACCTGGTCAGGGCTGCTCTGGTACAGGAAGCTGAAGAGGTGCCCTAAGGTGACCCACTCCTCCAAATCCTCCTTCAGCGGCAGGGCGTGCAGCAGGGCAGCCAGCACCTGGACACACAGAAGACTCTGGCCTCCAGCCCTGCACCCTCCTCAGCTCCCTGGCCCTGCGTGGCGCCCCCACCCCTCACCTGGGGCTCTGGTTTCCTCGTGGGACTGGCCATCAGCAGGCGGGCAAGTGCCCCACAGATGTTGTCACGGACGCGATCATGGCGCTCCCTTGCCAGAAGGGGCAGCAGGAGCCCCAGCAGCTTGGGGAAGTGTCTGGTCCACAGTCAAGGAACAGGCACACGGGGAGAATGCTCCCATCCCGAACCCCAGGGACACCCTCCCAACCCCATCTGGGCCCCCTCCTACAAGCCAAGGATACTCCCGGGCAGGGCGACCCCCGTGCTCTGCCAGCACGCCCAGCCCAAAGATGGCATTGCTCCGCACCTCAGGGTCCGCCTCCCGGGCGGTGCTCAACAGCACAGGGAGCAGCCGGGACACAAACTGGGCCGAGGCGGCACCCAGGCCCTGAATGGACTCCGCCAGCGTCCCCATCGCAAAGGACTTCTCTGCCACTGTGCATCCCTGTTTCTGGTGGGGGGAGGAGTGCGAGTCAGCCTGGACTGGGACCAAGTGGGGAACTGGGCACGGGGGACACAGGCGGAATGGGGCTCAAAGCCAGAGGACAGAGCACTCACCGTCTTGCAGAGCAACAATGGCAGGAAGCCGGCAAAGAAGGGGGCAAAGGCATCTCCCCCAGCCGCAGCGGCCAGGGCAGGGATGGCCTCACCAGCATGCTCCAGCAACATGGCATCGTATTCAGCCTGCAGGGCCAGGTCAGAGGCTGGACACCAGGGCCAGCTCTGAGACTGGGAGCACCTCCCACCGTATTCCTCCACGGCTGTGGTCTCCCTGAGGGCTGCCCTTGGTTGACAGGACTGGCCCCTTCCAGGCTGGGTTTGTTTGCAGCCCAGCTTTCCCTCCTGGTCCTCCTACTCCCACTATTAATCCAAGCCTGCCCCGAAGCCCCACCTCCAGGAAGCCTTCCTTGAACACCCACTGCCTTAGTGGGAGTGGGGTTGGTTGTTCCGAGTCACTACCAATCTTTTAGCAAGCCCCATACTCCCAGGCCAAGCCAAGCACACTGTCCACCCCGCCCCGTGGAGACCAACTGGGCTGCCTGGTCCCAGTTTGCACCCGTAGCTCTTACCTGGTCCTCATCCTCCTCCTGGTCGGTGTCCTGACAAGCTGTCTGTAGGAAGAGGGTGCTCAGCTCAGTCTGGGCTCTCCAGCCCCTACTCCTTTCCATGGGTGGAAGGAGGGGGAAGCTGGACTGGTAGCCTCCGGCTAGCCCCACCCAAGGCTGGGCCACCTCCTCACCCTGCAGCCCACCGGCCCCTCACCTTCCTCTGCAGCACAGCCTTGAGTGCGTGGCAGAGTTCAGCAAGCCGCCCAGGGGGCTGCAATGCCAAGCTCCCACAGCCACGCAACACCGCCGTCAGGGCCACCAGCACGGCCATCACCACCTGGCGCTCCCGCTCCCCGTTCACTGCCTGCATGTAGGATGGCACCACCCGGGCCAGGGCGGCCTGCAGAGCTGGGGACACGATTGGCTGAAGCCTTGGTCAGCCCCTGCCCCCTCCCCACCCACCCCCTGCTTCCAGAGGCCCCAGCCAGGCCCCGGCCTCGCCTTCTCACCAGCAGTGTTGGGTTCCGAGGGGCAGCTTTGACAGGCTTTGTGCAGCGCACAGCAAAACTGACCCAGGGCCTCATGGGCTGCCTTCCGCACGTTCAGGTGAGGGCACTGCGGCACGAGGAGGGGCAGGAAGTATGTGCTGCACACAGGGCCGGCACAGCTCCTAGCCCCCAGACACCCCCCGCCCCGCCCCCCCGCCCCACTCACCTCCAGCAGCATGAACACTTCTTCAAAGACGGTCTCCATGTAGGGAAGGAAGGCCACACTGTGGACAGACACACCGCCATGGGGAAGGGGCTCCCAGGAGAGGTTCCCAGTGCCGAGGAGAGGCCGATGCTCACCTAGCGTTCACAGAGATCTCCCCCAGCGCAGCACAGGCATCTTCCTTCTCATCGAAGAAGGCGTTTTCCACGCTGTACCTGGGGTAAGGTGGGGAGGCAGCAGCAATCAGGCACCAGGAGAAGCAGAGCTGGCCCTGGGCCCTTGTCCACGCCAGGATCCCCCAGACCAGAACGGCACCCTCCGCACCCTGAGATCTCTGAGTCATCCTCCTCTTCCTCGTCCTCCTCCATGAGCTCCTCTTCTTCCTCCCCACCGCGCTCAGCGTCAAACAGAAGGAAGGTGCTGCTTCCGTCGTACTGAGGCTGGAATGGGGAGGCGCAGCAGGGACTTTGGCTCAGCTGGGCCCAGGAGAGAGATCCCATCCCAGGCCTGGCCGTCCCCAGCTGGCCCAGCCCACCCTGTCTGCTCACCACAATGCCCTCGGTGGAACGCAGTGACAACAGCATGAGTGTGGTGATTCGTGGCAGGTGGGGAGCGAGGCTCTCACCCATCAGCCCCGATAAGGCTGCAAACAGGCTGTACCTGGCGGAGACAGGCGGAAGCTGTATAGTCCTACCTGCTGTAGCCAGACAGGATGAGGGAGCCTGGGGAACCCATGGTCCAGAACCGGAGGACTGGGGTCTGGGTGGGGGCGGGGTGAGGGCTCACTCACGTGCAGCGCCGCAAGTCAGGGTCGTCTACCTGGTCACACAGGCCCAGCCCCAACTGGCAGCATTCCTCAGCCAGGGGCCTCATGGGCTCCCCTACTGCTCGTGCCAGCGCCTCAAGTGTCTCTGCAGAGGCCAAGTGGTCGGTTAGCACCAGGATGAGGCACTAGGCCAGAGGTGTGCAGGGCCAAGGCCTGAGGGACCAGAGATAGCTGGGGGGGGGGGGGGGGTGCGCGGAGAGGGCAGGGGTGGTTCAGAAATCCCTTCTACTCCTGCGTATGATACAAGCGCAGGAAGACACCTGTGCTGCCCCGGGGCGATCTCGTGAACGACAGGTGAGCATCAGCCCTTGCCCAGCACTGGGAAGCCCGCCTAGGAGTGCCTCGCTCACCCAGGCTCTGGATCCGCACAGGCTGAAGGTCCTCATGGCCTGTCAACAGGAATTCCCGCAGGTGCTCCATGATGATGGGAAAGTAGGGCAGCATGGAGGCCTGGGCAGCCGTGGCTGAGGCACGGAGGGGCAGAATCAGAGCTGGAGAGTGAGCAGGGACCACCTGTCGCAGGCACCCAGAGTGAACCCATGCTCCCGCCTCCTGCCTCCGACTCACCAACAGCCCCCAGGGCGCTCACAGCCAGCTCCTTGGCCCGGGAGCTGCTGGGGTTCCTCAGAGGCTGCAACATACATTCCATGAGCTCCGTGAGGTGGGGCTGCACTTCAGGCCCTGTGGGAAAGAGCACCCCTCTACCAACCAACCCATGTCTCCTACCTGCCTCCAGGGCGACCCTCCTTGTGGCCCTGCCACATCCCTCTCCCCACCACGGGCAGTGGTTTGGGGAGCTGCACCTCCTGCCCCCTTCAGCCAAAGCGACAGCCCCATCCCCACCCTCACACCCCCAAAGGGCAACGCCACCTAGGTTCTCCACGAAGTTCTCCAGGGCATAGTAGGCCTTGGCTAGGTGACGTGTGCACCCAGGAGGCACGGACTTTAGGTAGGCGAGGAGCAGTGGCATCACCTCCCCAGAATAGCTGCGAATGTGGGGCTGGGGGAAGAAAAAAGGTGGCCTGAGTCAGCTCAACTGCAAGGCATGCACCTAAGTACTGATGGCAGCAGGGATGCCTGAGGGATGGGGCTGAGGGGAAGCTGGTCTCTGGGACGGGGGGGGACTCTGAAACAGTGGCTGCCCACATCGGCCTTGCTGACCTGTAGGTTCTCTGAGAACTGGCCCAGGGCAAAGAGCGCAGCATTGCGCACAACCTGCGACGGATCCTCCAGGCTCCTGCACACAATCTGTAGCAGTGGGGACAGCAGTCTGGATGGGGCAGGACAAGAGGATGGAGTCTGAGGGGCAGGACCTGAGATCCCTGGGCTGAGCCACTCTGCTGTTTCCCCTGGGAAAACCAAGGCTTTTTGTCACCAGATGGTGAGCACCACCCGCTGACCCTGACAGCTAGGGTATCTTCCAAACCAGGACACTTGAGTGTGGGAGCAGACACATTGATGACTAGGCTCAAAGGACAAGCAGAGACCAGGACTGCCGTGGTCAGTGTGGTCCTCCTCCCCATGGCCCACCCTCACTCCGAGATAGGGGAACACATACCTCTGCCTGATGTGGTCGCCGGCTCCATCAGAGAGCACCGCCAGCACGAGGAGCCCAGCCTTGCGCTGGTATGGGCTCTGGCTCCGCAAAGCCTCTTCCAGCATGGGCATCTAGGGGAGCAGATGGCGCTCTCCTGAAACCCCAGCACGAGCCTGCCCATTCCTGCGGCAGTAGGCCTTCCACACCTACCGGGGCCCAAACATCCTCAGGCTCGGGAGACTAGGCAAACCTGGGGGTGGGAGCACTGGAAGGACAAAGCCACACTTACCAGCAGGGGACAGAACTTCTCAGGGGGCAAATGGAGTGCCAGCATGTCCACGACCTGGAACAGGACAGGGAGACTTTGCTGGACTCCATCTCTGCCCCCCAGCCTCCCCCAACAACCTAATACCCCTGCCCCAGGCCCCTGTCCCACATCCCACCTGAACGGCAAAGTGCTTGGGCGTCTCCCCCACCAGTCCAACATCCAGCTCTTCCTCCTCTGAATCCTGGTCCTCAGGATCCAGCTGACCCAGGGGGGGCTCGGCAGCCATGATGGGGAAAAGGGTATGCAGTAAGGGTGGTAGGAGGCGATTCTTCAGTAAGGCCTTAAAAGGGAGAATGGAACCGTGTCCCTGAGAATGTTCCCAAGATGGACTCACATTAGAAATTCCAGCCTTCCAGGCCACAGGGGGTCCAGGAGGAGATTCCCAATCTCCCAGCCAAGAGCTAGCCTGAGTCCAGACCCAGCGTGGAACATCTTAGCCACGGTACTTTACATATCCCCAGATAGACAGAAAGCTCCAAGAGTGAAATGGAGAAGATGGAGGTCGGGTGATGTGTATCAGAAAGCACTCACCTTGCTCTTGACTTTGACCAAGAAAGTGAGACAGCAGAGAATACGCACACGTATTGCATCACCCAGAGCCACATTTCTAGCCACCTGCCCAGAGACCAACTCGAATGAGAAACCGGCAAGGAAACTCCCAGCAGAACAAGCAGCAGGGACAGTGCCGACCCCAGGCTCACCTCCAGGCAGAATGTGAGGACCTCTGAGAGGTGGGAGGTGATGATGGGCAACTCTGACTCCAGCAATTCATCCAGGGCCTCCAAGGCCTCACAGGCCTTTGCCTGCCAGACAGAGAAACCACGGGGTTACTATGCTCTTCTTCAGTGGACCAGGCTGAATGCTCCTGCACCCTCCTTCCAACAGAGCTCCTACCCGAATGTCCTCACCTCGTCTACAGGGATCAGAGTCTGCACGGCCACGATGAGCTTGGGCACCAACATTCGCACGAGAGGCTGGAGGACACAAGATGAGCTAAATCACAGAAAGCACGATGCAGCCTGATCTCCAGCCCCAGAAGCTAGCAGCTTCCTCGAAGCCTGCACATAGGAGGAGCCTAGGCACAGCCACCCACAGGATCCCCTCTCAACTGTTAGGCAGGACAAAAAGCAGAGAAAGAATCTTAAATAGCTCTGCATCCTGCAAGGGTGAGGACACGAAAGCCGGAGGGTAAGGAGCCAGGGAAGGTGAAGGCCCACATCTCACCACATCATCAGTGCCAAGGTAAGGGGCCATGGTGGTCAGAGTGCGCAGGGAATAGAAGAGGAGCCCAGGAGAGCCCACATCACCAAGGGTCTCATTCAGAAGCCGAAGAAGCTCCCGGTGGTGGGGGCGGAAGGCCTCAGGCCGGGAGGTCACCACCACACTTAGCAGCAAAAGCCCCATCTGCCCAGGAAGACGGGTCGAGAGTGAAAAGCTTACATGGTCTCTCCAAACTCTGAGTCCCTTCCTCCCACCAACCATGTGATAGTACCTCTCTCTCAGGGACGTGGAGGCTGTGGATACTGTGCTGAAGAAGCTGCATGAGCTGAGGCCAGGCCTCCAGGCCTTCTTTTCGAAAAACGGTAGCTGAGAGCTGGGCCAGGCTAAGACTCACAGAATGCCTGCGAACAGGAGAGATTCCCCACCCCCAATCACCCTCCAGTACCCTTCCCTGTACGCGATGGCCCTGCCTCCACGGGGTGGCCAGGAGAGAAACCTCCAGGTGTGCGCACAGGGCCTCTGCCAAGTTGGGACACAGAAGACAACGTCTCAGAGGAACGCTAGCAGCACAGTAGGTGTGCAGTCTGGTGACGGTGACCTCACTCATGCTGAATTTCAGTTCTGTTCTTCTGACTCGGCCTTGGCAGACCATCACAGCCCACGCTCAAGAACTTTCATCTTTAATACAGCTTGAAAGTCATTCCTCCACCCTTGGTCTAGAACCTAAGTCCCTGCCCCCCAAGAACCAACCAGGAGCTGAAAAAGATGGCAGAAATCCTGAGAAGCTCTCAGCCTAGAGTCAGTTAGGGCCCTGAGAGGAGGCAGGTAGGCACTTACTCTGTCTCTCTCTGTAGGACCGTCAGGATCAGAGACTTGATGCTAGAACACAGGTGGCAAGTATTTGGTACCCAAGAACCGCCTCAGCCCGGCCCCGCCCCACCCATGGCCCCGCCCACCTCTCCCGTTGCTCGGCCGCCAGCCGTCGCCAGCCGGTGCTCAGTCGTCTGCGGGTCAGTACGGCCGCGAACTGGCGGATCTGGGATGAGGAAGAAGGCACGTGAGGGTCCGGGCAGGAAGGTGCTGAGCGGGTCGCCGAGGGCAGGAGCTGGCGTACTATGGGAAACTCAGCAGGAAGCGGCAGGAACCTTACCTGAGGGTCGCCCGCCGAGGCCAGCAGTTCGCAGAGCGCAGGCAGGGAGGCAGGGTCCCTAAGAGCGGTCTGGAGCTGCTCGGTGGCCTGGGGAGAGCCTGGGGTCAGAGTTGGGCCGTTCCCGCAACGCCCCCGCTCGCCCTGGCCCGGTCCCACCGGCCCCATACCCGGCGGATGCGCTCGGTGTCCGGTAGCAGCAGCTCCCGGAGGACCTGTTCCAGGCCGACGGGCTCCATGGCAGCAGGGGAGCTGCTGCTGCTGGGTCGGAGGTGGGGGAGGGACAGCACGTGGAGTCTCCGAAACCCGCTTCCGGCGGAAAGGGCGTTGCTCCGCGCCCCTCCCGTCACCAGGGTGATTCAACTCACTTCGCGCAGAGCTCGGGCTCCACCACTTCCGTTGGGCGGAGCGCCGGCTGAGCCGCGGAAACAGGGCCCTGGTAATGAAGGTTCCGCTAGCCGACAGTTCCTCAGCTCCGTGAAGGATTCGAGTTCCGAGTTCCGTGCATTTCGCGGCCGACCCGCCTTTCTAGGGAACAGTGCCCTTAACGGCAGGGCACGAGTTACTATATCCAGACCAAACCCTCCAACTACAGGATCCTTTTTCTTAATAAATTTTATTTTGGTATTGTAAAAAGAAAAATCAGGACCAAAAAAAGGCAACTTAAAAAGTTCAAATATATACTCCTTATATAATAGAGGTTTATAATTTCCAGGGCCTCTCTGGGGAAGGGAGGCCCAAAGGGCAAAGGGGAAGGCAACAAAACCATCACACAACTCAGTCACTCAATCAGAAGAGATGTTGGTAAGAGATCAATAGGGCATGAAGAAAGGGAAAGAAGAGTGATAGTTTTGCCACCCAGAACTCAGTCCATCTTGAGGTTAACATAGATATAACGGATGAACTTTAGGGAAGAAAAAAAGGAGATGGTGCCCAGCATGAGGAAGAAGACATATCCAGTGAGTAAGGAGTAGCCAAAGAACTCTACTGTCTGTACCACCCCTGACATGTTGGAGCGCCGGGCATAGTAGAAAACTGAGTAGAAGAAGATAAAGAGCCCAGTGGAGCCAACACTCAGCACAGATCGCCACCACCAGCGGTAATCCTCCCCAGACAACTGGAAGTAGGTGAGCGCGATGGAGATGCAAGCCCCCACGCTTAGCAGGATGGCGAAGACGAAGAAGAGGATGCCATACAAAGTGTACTGCTCCCGACCCCAGACTGTGGCAAAGATGTAGTACAGCTCCACAGAGATGGCACTGTGAAGAGAAGAGACGATACACAGCATTAAAGGGCTGTGCACTGCCAGCACAGTGGCCAGGCCAAAATCCAGCCACCACCCCTCCATGTTACTGGGTCACTGTGGAAAGTGGGCCCTCTCTACTCCCAGCCCTGGAGTTCCTGGCTTGATGGGGATTCTTTTACTTATTGTTAGCTGCTCTCATTTCAAGAACATCTTCTTTGGTAGGTTGAGAGCAGGGATCTTGTCTGTTCTGTTTTCCACTGTATTTGTCTGGCACTAAAAGGTACTCGACAAATTGGATGAATAATCAAATGGGTTTTAAGCCCCACGTGGTGTCGCCAAAGTCAGAAACTAGGAAGATAGTGAAAGGAGAAATGTCTCTGGAGAGCTTCACAAGTGAGACACCCTCATATTTGAACTGATTCAAGCTCAGTCCTGGTTGGAGAAAGGAGGAACCATTTAGTGATCTCTTAATGGTACAGCTGAACCAGGGATTATCACTGACAATGGGTTACGGTACAAGGTTGAGTAGGGAAGGGGAAAGTTAAGGTCAGGATCCTGAGAGTGATGGCCACGGAATAAAGGGAGGATACCTGAAAGGCAGGAAGCCTCCAACAGTCATGTGGACGAGAGTAGACTTGTACCAGGGCTGGGGCGGGATTTCCCGAGCTATGTTCTTGGTGCGACAAGGTGCATCAAAGGGGCTAGCGTTGTTCTTCCCGAAGATACCTCCAATGACAGTGAGGGGAAAGCCCACCAGCAGCCAAACTGTCAGAAGCAGCAGGATGGTGGTGGCGGGCAGAGCCTGTGTTGAACCATTGGCCCAATGCACGGAGTTCACCACACTCCACGTCAGGAAGAAAGGCACTGCAGGGATGGGCCCCAGAGGGAGAGTTAGCACTAGGAGCTACATCCCTGGGAGCACCCAATCAGACTGGACCTAAAGGGGTGAGGAGTGAAACATCCTGCTCCCAGGCTGGCCCCACCCTTTCATGTCTTGTTATTTGTTCCTTAGCTTACCAACACTCCCTCCCCTACCCATTATCATTAAGGATCTAGTCAAGCCGTTACATAAGGATCTAAGAGTGACACAAATCCACCTGCCTCCAAGGGCCTGTCCTGCTGTAGCACTGGTGATTCCTAGTATGAGACACTGCTTTGAATTAAGACTCTGTTTTCAGAAAGCCCTGGTTCAAATGTAAATGTGGTAGAACAGAAATCAGACACTTAACAGTTGAAAACACAGGAGGTTCAGAATGCAAACTACTACTGCATTTGAAAGGACAAGCTGGCTTGAAAGGCTAGAGTGGGGAGGCCCACTTTCAAAATTAAAAAAGCTTGGGGATGGACTTCCCTGGTGGTCCAGTGGTTAAGACTCCGCACCTCCAATGCAGGGGGCACAGGTTCGATCAGGGAAGTGGGATCCCACATGCCGTGCAGCACGGCCAAAAAAAAACCTTGGGGGCAAAAAAGGGAGTCTCAAAAGATAAATTCAAGAGTGTTATTTCAGTGTAATGGCTGAGAATACAGGCTCTAGAGTTTGACTGCCTAGGTCTGAAACCTGATTCTCTGCTTTTTAGGAGTATAATCTCAGGCAAGTTACTTAACCAGCCTGAAGTTCAGTTTCCTCATCTGTAAAATGGGGACAATATTACCTACTTCATAAAGGCAGTGTGAGAATTAAATGAGATGAAGGCATGTCAAGTGCTTATCACGTTGCCTAAAACATTTCAAGGGTTTAATATTTAACTATGCAAAAGAATGCATTTTTTGTCTTTTGAATGGTTTCCTTAGTGTTTCTCTTACCTATTTTCATTCCCTTAAAAGCCCTACTCTGACTCTATCTCAGGTTCCATGATGTGTTCTAAGTTCCTAAATTGGCCCACCACAGAAAAGGCAGTCCTCACCAGAGAAGAGACTGGTGGTGAGAATGATGTTCCACACCCAACGCTCGCCTCCAATCTGCCGGTAGAAGTGGCTGGACACATAGCCAGAGATGCAGCAAGTCAGGGCATACAACAAGATGGCTGCTGAGTTAATAGCCCCGTGACGATGCACATTGAACATGCCCAGCAGCGCCATGACAATAATGCCTGCAGCGTGGTAGTGGAAAGCCTGTGTTAGGTCTCACCTATCCCTCTTCCAGCAATTTCATAGAAATCAGCCAGCCCCCCTCCTCCCAGACCCAGGGCTTCCATCAAAACAATAACAGAAGTGTTTATTCTGGGCTTCCCTGGTGGCTCAGTGGTTGAGAGTCCGCCTGCCGATGCAGGGGACGCAGGTTCATGCCCCGGTCCAGGGGGATCTCATATGCCGCAGAGCGGCTGGGCCTGTGAGCCACGGCCGCTGAGCCTGCGCGTCCAGAGCCTGTGCTCCACAACGGGAGAGGCCACAACAGTGAGAGGCCCTTGTACCGCCAAAAAAAAAAACCCAAACAAACAAAAACAAAAAACAATAACAGAACAAACAGTTCTGTTGTCCAGAAAACCCACAACAGAATATACACATCCTTGCTAGAGCCATTCCACCCCTTAGGTCTGCCCCTTACCTTGGACAGAAGAGAAGATCTGTAGATCTTTTTCTGAACAAACTACCTACTTAGTTCTACCCCTTGAGAGAAATCCCTAATTAATTTTTATCACCTTACCAGTGCCAAGGGCCAGGAACTGTGCACCCACACCAAGCACAGCACAAAGCAGACCACGGTATGGAGGGAAGCGGAAGACATCTGTATGGATAATTTTCCAGCCATTGTCACCTTGGTCAAAGTCATCACCTGAACCTCCAGAGGTTGTCTCTTCATCCAAGTTGTACCGAGCCAGGTCATTTCGAAGCACACGCATGAGAATGACAGCCACAAAACCCACCAGTAAAAACACAAGCACCATGGAATTAATGATGGACAACCAATGGATTTCCAGTGTTCGGGGAAAGAAACCACCATCGTCACCACGGCGCCTGTCACTCCGACGCTCGACTGAAGTCTCAGACCAGCGCACACTGTAGGTGTGGGTGAGGCCTAGGAACTCATCAGGTCGTAACCCATCTAAACTGTGGGGCTTGACGTCCCGCACTGAGACATTGGCAAATATAATTCGATCTCCGTGGAATTCTAGGTGGAAGTCCAAATGGGTCCAGAGTCCTATCTTGTGGCTGTGAGGCAGGAAGCCACTCTCCTCCATGTAGCCCACAAAGCCACGGATTGGCAAGTCGTCCACCACAAATTCAAAGTAGTATAGTTCCTCAATGGCCTGGCGCAGCTGTTCCACCTAAAAAGAGCAAGTTAGGAGTCAGACAAGGCCTCCCCAGGCATTGTATTAGAGCAGGGTTTCAACCTCAGCACTAATGACATGTTTTTTTTTTTAAATTAATTAATTAATTAATTTATCTTTGGCTGCATTGGGTCTTCGTTGCTGTGCGCAGGCTTTCTCTAGTTGTGGAGAGCAGGGGCTACTTTTCATTGTGGTGCGTGGGCTTCTCATTGCGGTGGCTTCTCTTGTGCTGCACGGGCTCTAGGCGCATGGGCTTCAGTAGTTGTGGCCCGTGGGCTCAGTAGTTGTGGCACACGGGCTTAGATGCTCTGCGGCTTGTAAGATTTTCCTGGACCAGGGCTCGAACCCGTGTCCCCTGCATTGGCAGGCGGATTCTCAACTACTGTGCCCCACGGCAGCCCCACTAATGACATTTTGAGCTGGAAAATGCTTTGTTGTGGGGGGCTGCCCTATGAATTGTAAGATGCTCCATCCCTGGCTTCTTCTCACTAGATGTCAGTAGCGTCCCCCAGTAGTGACAATCAAAAATATCTTCAGAGGACTTTCCTGGTGGTGCAATGGTTAAGAATCTGCCTCCTAATGCAGGGGACATGGGTTTGAGCCCTGGTCTGGGAGGATCCCACATGCCGCAGAGCAACTAAGCCCGTGCGCCACAACTACTGAAGCCCGCGTGCCTAGAGCCCATGCTCCGCAACAAGAGCAGCCACTGCAACGAGAGGCCCATGCACCACAACAAAGACCCAACGCAGCCGAACATAAATAAATAAATTTTAAAAAAAATCTCCAGACATTGCCAGATGTCTCTTGAGAGACAAAAGCCCCCTGTTGAGAACCACTGGGTAGACCCTAGTATGTTGGGATTCTCTGAAATGAGCAAGTATGACTCGACAGGATGCAGGCCTAGAAGGAGAGGGAGGTGTAGGAAGGTCTGGAGTAGACTAAGGAAAAGTGCCCTAAGATAGGAATTGCTCAAGAAAAAAGCATGGGGCTTCCCTGGTGGTGCAGTGGTTGAGAGTCCGCCTGCCGATGCAGGGGACATGGGTTCGTGCCCCGGTCCGGGAGGATCCCACATGCCGCGGAGCGGCTGGGCCCGTGAGCCATGGCCGCTGAGCCTGCGCATCCGGAGCCTGTGCTCTGCAACGGGAGAGGCCACAACAATGAGAGGCCCGCGTACCGCAGAAAAAAAAAAAAAAAAAAAACAAGGAAAAAAAAGAAAAAAGCATGATAGGGAAAATTAGGTAGCGTGTAGGTGTGATAGTTGGGACCTTATTACCAACAGAGAAGCTTCGAGTCAGGAGCCGTAGGCTCTGATGTCAACTCTGCAATCCACTAACCATGTAGTCTTGAAGACGTTACTTCTGAGCAAGTATGTTTCTTCATCAACCAAATGCAAATAATAAATACTACCTTCCCTGCCTGCCGCGTGAGGTTGTAGTTAGAATCAAATCAGATCATCTCCATAAAGGTGCTTTGAAAACCATAAACCTAAGGCACTGTTATTAGCTCCTGGGAGGGAGGACTAAGTTCTAGTCAACGTGGAGAGGCTGACCTGTGCGGAACTGAGCTGCATGTGGCACAGAATTCTCTTCTCCACGTTCTCCCGAAAGCGGATCTCGTACAAAGACTCAGCCATCCGGTCCCCATCCAGCACTTCACCCAGGCTAAGGCTTTTGTGGCGTATCTTCTCAGGACAGCAGACTGGAAGCTGATAGTAGTGGTAAGTCTCCTGAGGGTTATGGTAAGGTCCCACTTTGTTGACATACAGAATGACGGGGTCACCGGCCTTGTAGTGTGTCACACCTTCCACCACTGGATCTCGACCTGTGCCCAGCAACAGCAGCAGCAGGACTGGCAACCACCGGCAGCTCCAACTTCCAGGGTGGCCTAGGACTGTCATCCTTAAGGCAGCGGAACCTGTTTGGGGGAATCCTGCAGTTATGGGAACCAGGGATCGAATGACTCCCCAGGTCAGGTTCTTTGAACTGAAGCCAGTGACTCCAATTCCTCCCCTTGGCCTTTCCGACCCTCCCTCAGGATGCCATCTCCCCACCGCCACACCACACCATGTCCATCTAGCTCGAACACTGGCCTCCGCCTCTGCTATGTAGTCCTCCCAACCTGGGGTACCCCCTCCGGCAGCCCGCCAACCCGGGACCTCCCCGCGCGCCCCAGCCCGTTTCCATGGCAACGCCACGCGGCCCCGCACGTCCGGCACCTTCCCTTCGCAGCCCCGGGGTGCTCTCCGCGCGGGAAGGGCTGGCCGAGGCGGCTCAGCGGCCTCTGCTGCACTGCAGCCGCCCTTGCGCTCCTGCCGGGGTCTCCCCCAGACCGGCGCGCTAGCGGGGGGCCTGGAGAGGACTTGACAACCGACCTCCACGGGGCTGGCCGCCGCGGTGCCTGATCGCAGCGGCTGAGGCCGCACCGCAAAACATCGCGCCCGGCTCACTTCAGTGCTCCCTGGGGAACCTTTCTATGTCTGGAGGCCCGGCCCAGCTCTGGAGACCCCGCGAGTCTCGGGCTAGCCCGTCGCCCGGCAAGGAGTGGGGTGGGGGGCCCTCCCGGCGACCTGAGGGCAGCTCAGGACACGTCAGTCTTCCCACTTCCGCCTTCACCCGAGGGGACCTCAGCCCGGCGGAAAGCTCCTTTCCTGGAGCTTGGAGGGGACCGCTCCCCCCAAGGCCGAGGCCGCTCCGAAGCTCCCAGGTTTCTCCAGGGAAGGTTGCGGTTGAGACCTGGCTACAAGGACACAAACGCCCTTTTTGGATAAGCGTTGCCGCGGGTCCGGCCGCCTATCCCCGGGAAGGTTTGGGCTGGGCGTCCAAGAGCAGTGCCCGCCGCTCGCGCCCAGTGACTGACCGGGACCCGGAGCCTGGGCGGCGGCTGCGCCCACACCTAGGGGACGCCCGAAGCATTTGCTGGCTGAACCAATGGGACTCGCCACCGACTGCTGAGGCCGAGCCCCGAGAGGCGGTTCAAGGTCCTCAACTCGGGCGGGGGTGAGGCTTTTGGGGCGTCACTGTGGCAGGACAGCAGAGGACACAGCCCATACAAGGGTCCTAGAATCGGATCTCACCTCACTGCTGCTCTGCCATCCGTCCTGAATGGCCTCTCGCCAAAAACCAAATGCCGTGAATAAAAATATCTTCCCGAGGCTGTACTGGAGGCCTTCCTGACCGTATAGCAACCGTCCCGTGTCCGACGATAGGCAAGCCTGGGCCAGGTTTGGTGCAGAGGCACGCAAAGAGATCGGGTATTTGCTCTTTTACCCCGTGAACTGGGCAGCCTGACGCTTATTGTTAATTGCAGGTAAAGAACCTTGACATGCTTGCTTCGGTCTCTGTGTTTTTATTCTTTATTTATCTCTGTATATATGTTTGAGTATCTCTTAATTTTGTATTGCAGATTATTCTGGAAAAGTTTATCCTGTCAAGGGATCTGCCATTAGGGAAATTCCTCTGGAGATCAGACCCAGGGGCCGTGACTTCGTTTTGGCCACCTGGGAGCAACTTAAGGTTTCCTTTCCTCGAGTAAGGAAAGTGGAAAATCTCAAGCGGTTTCTGGCTTGAAAAGCCCTTCATTTACTCATTACTGCCCTCTCTGACCCAGCCTTCCTCCCCGCAGGAGGAGGTGAGGTTCCAGGAAGTAGGGGGTTGAGTTTTTTAGACAATCAAGGGGGTTGAGTTTTTTAGACAATCAATGAATTCTGTAATTAGAAAAGTAACTTAGAGTGGCTTTGGAATAATCTTTTAAATGACAACCTCCTGGTCTCTAAAGCTGGGTTTCCTTCACAATTAACAGCCGCCCCCATAAGATCAGTGCCACCAAGCCTCCTCTGCTTTTCTCTCGAATTATCTTCCAAATTGCCCTCCATGCTGCCTTGGTTCAGGCCCCATCTCCTCACCTAAATTATCATGACAGCCACCTTGCTAGTCTCTTGGTCATCGCTACCCTTGGATCCATTTTCCATACTGCTGCTGCAAGGATTTTTTCTTTTTTTAGTCTTAAAGATGTCCTATTTCCTGAAACAGTGGTTATTTTTATTAAAAAAATTTTAATACAATTTTTAAAGGTAACTTTCCATTTACAGTTATTACAAAATATTGGCTACATTCCCTGTGTTGTGCAATACATCCTTGAGCCCATCTTACTCCCAATAGTTTGTACCTCCCACTCCTCCACCCCTATATTGCTCCCTCCCCCTTCTCACTGGTAACCACTAGTTTGTTCTGTATATCTGTGAGTCTGTTTCTTTTCATTAAATTCACTAGTTTGCAACAGTGGTTCTCAAATCTTGGTGTGCATCAGATTCAGCTGGAAACTTATTAAAAACATAGATACTGGGACTTCCCTGGTGCCATATCGGTTAAGAATCTGCCCGCCAATGCAGGGACATGAGTTCGAGCCCTGATCCAGGAAGATCTCACGTGCCACGGAGCAACTAAGCCCGTGCGCCACAACTACTGAGCCTGCGTTCTAGAGCCCACGTGCCTAGAGCCTGTGCTCTGCAACAAGAGAAGCCACCGCAGTGAGAAGCCCACACACCGCAAGAAAGAGTAGCCCCCGCTCGCCGCAACTACAGAAAGCCAGCACACAGCAACAAAGACCCAAGGCAGCCAAAATAAATAAATAAATAAATAAATTTATAAAAAATAACATAGATACCTGGGTCCCACCAAATCAGGATCTTGGGGATGGAGGTGACTGGGCATCAGTGTTTTTTAACAAGCTCTGACTTCAATGCACAGCAAAATTGAACCATGAGTACATAGGATAGAGTCAAAAAAAGCTTGGCATATTAGGCCTCTCAGACCTGCATTTAAATTACTTCTCCAGGTACATTCCCCTCTGGAACCCTATCCTGTATTTAAATTGAAATCTTGAGTGTCATATTTTCTCAAGCTTGCAAGGTTAATATATAGTTCCTTCTGCCTAGACTGTTCAATCTACCATTCCCTACTTAACCTGCCTGGAGACTTCTCTTAAACTGTGCAAATGCCACCTTCTCTATAAAGCCTTCCCTTAACATTTCCTTACAGGCTTTGTTTATAGAACTTTATCTCACTGTACTGTTATTTTAACAACTTATGTGTCTGTCTCCCTTGCTAATTGCTAACTCCTCACAGGAGGATTATAATTTATCCATTTTGGTATCCTCAGAACCTAGCAGTGCTTTTGTATACAGTAGGCAGCTTAATACACATTCCTTGAGTGGACTGGTTTACCTGCTATACGTGATGAGAACAGAGGTACCACCAAGCTGCCTATCCAGGGGAGCAGAAGATAGGCGAGGCTGGGTGGGCCTCCTTACCACTGTGTGCCCTGGACAGTTGTTCATCTTGATAGACTGAGGATGTAGATCTGGCTTCCAATAGGACTTTGGAACCACCCTGCCAGCAGGGTCAGCCTGTCAATAAATAGGAATTTACCAGTAGCCTATGGCATAATCTGTTGGAGTTTCTGTTTTGTTTTGGAGGATGGAAGATAACTCTGATTCTTCCTTTGTTATTTCCTCTGTGTGCCACCCCCTCCCCCCAGATAAGCCCTCTGACCACAACCTCTTGTCCTCTGTCTTTCCCACCAAACTTGTTCCATTTCACTGAGACCTGCAACCCCTCCCCCTGCCCTTTGGCCTTTTTCTAGCTTGTCTTCCTAACCCAAGCAGCTTAGATTCTGCATTCCATCATTTTAGCCACATTCTTGCCTGCGTTTTTGATGCCTCTCTCCCATTATTCTTTCACGGCAGCTGCTAAGTGAAACCTTAATCTTGGGTCAATATGTCTGTTAATATTCAAGCACCTATATCCAGAATGCTAAAATAATAACACTATGATATGTTAAGATTGTGTGTCCATAAGTTGTGTTTTCCAATCTCATTTGGGCCCTCAGTGCTGCCCAGTAATGCTCATTTTCCAAATCAGCTCTCTCCCATTCTCCACAAGCCTTTCTTCTCAAGTCTTTGACTTCATATCCCTTCTCTCATCAGCTGACCTCCCTTAAAGCCTAGTGGGAGATACAAGCAAGAAAAACAATTACAGACACCATGTTAGAGAAAGTATTGGAGCTGTGGGAGCACCCAGGAGGGAGGAACATCTAATTTGGGCCTGAACAGTCGGTAAAGGCTTCCTTAAAACAGATCATCAGCTAAGTCCTGAAGGGAGAGCAGGAGTTTGCCAGAACAGAGGGAACAATGAAGGAAAAGCAATTGTTTGGCTGGAGCATTGCATGTGTGTTACAAGAGAAAATCGGAGAGGTAAGCAGGGTCAAATTTGAAGCCACATAAAAGAATCTGGGGCTTCCCTGGTGGTGCAGTGGTTGAGAGTCTGCCTGCCGATGCAGGGGACACGTGTTCGTGCCCCGGTCCGGGAAGATCCCACATGCCGTGGAGCGGCTGGGCCCGTGAGCCATGGCCACTGGGCCTGCGCGTCTGGAGCGTGTGCTCCGCAACGGGAGAGGCCACAAACAGTGAGAGGCCCGTGTACCGCAAAAAAAATAATAATAATAAAATTTAAAAAAAAAAAATCTGGACTTTATCTTAAGGAGAATGGGGAGGTGCTGAATTGTTATGGGAATAAAATCAGATTTAATCCCTAGACTTCAGGGTGAACACACAGGGGAGGGGAGCAGAAGCCTTGCTGGAGTTAAGAAATGAAGGGTCTGAGGAAATAAGGCCTATAATAGAACCCTCGGGGTGTGATTAAGGGATGGATGGTGGGGGAGGCTCCAGTGGAACGTGAGAAATGGCTAGAGGGATGGAAGGAAAACTGTAGAGTTCAGGGTCATAGAAGGCAAGATAAGAATGCATTTCAAGGGGACTTCCCTGGTGGTCCAGTGGGTAGAACTCCATGCTCCCAATGCAGGGGGCCAGGATTCAATCCCTGGTCGGGGAGTCCACATGCATGCCACAACTAAAGATCCCACGTGCCGCAACTAAGACCCAGTGCAGCCAGAATAAATATTTTTAAAAAAGAATGCATTTCAAGGTTAATAGGAGTCTCCATCCCCACCTCATAAATCCGAGTGATCCTTGTAACCGTCTTTATGCATATAAAAGTATAGAAGTGATGTTTTGTGAGTTTGGAGCCTAGGCCTCAATTGGTCATGCAGCTTGTTTTTTTTGTTTGTTTGTTTGTTTTACGGTACGCGGGCCTCTCACTGTTGTGGCCTCTCCCATTGCGGAGCACAGGCTCTGGACGCACAGGCTCAGCGGCCATGGCTCATGGGCCCAGCTGCTCCGTGGCATGTGGGATCTTCTCGGACCGGGGCACGAACCCGTGGCCCCTGCATCGGCAGGCGGACTCTCAACCACTGCGCCACCAGGGAAGCCCCAGCAGCTTGTTTTTTTTTTCTCTTGAAATTCAGTGCAAACTGTGTGAGGGAATTTGGGCTACTCTACTGAATAATGAGATCATACGCAGAAACAAACCAGCCCAGCTGAGACGATGCCACCAGCTGAATTACCTGAGTCCAGCTCAATTTGTTCAAAAAAAAAGGTTGTTATTTTAAGCCACATCCCCCACCCCCCCTAAAGAATACGTTTTAAAGTTAGGTTCCTTAGAACATGCTTCTACAATACCTTGCGATTCTCTGTGCTATTCTGACACGCAGGTGTTTCTCATGCTGGATTATAAACGCTAGCAGAATAGGGTCTCTCTTGGCCTTATTGGTTATTTTCTCCCAGGACTCCATACACTGCCTGGCACATAGCAGGTGCTCAATAAACATGACTGGTTGAAAGGACCAGATCCACGGAGCGAGTCTCACCAGATTATAAAGTTACATCCAGCAATGAATATGTTCCAAACTGCATTTCCTTCTCAAGCCTTGTGGCCAGTGGTGGATAGAAGGTGAATTATGATGTGTGTGGAACATGGGACCTTGGGGAGTTCCGTAACCAAGAGGAGAAAGAAGTAACAACAGCCAGTGGAGACAAAAAGAACTGCTTCTCCCTTCTTCCCTCTCCAAGTCCTAGCGGAGAGCTGAGCCCAGCATCCCAGACTTGTGTGACTTCATAGGCAAGCTTTTGGAGACTAACTTCACTTCGGTACCTTAGCCTTCAGTGGCTCAATGTTGTTGGCTTTCTGAGCAGACAGGAGGCTTTTACGTAGCAAAGCTCCCTGCTCTCAGCAAGCCCAACACCATGGGGAAGGGAGACACCTTGGAAGCACCATCCACCTCGGTCTACCGCTCTGTCATGGAGGAATATGGTTACGAAGTGGGCAAAGTCATTGGCAGTGGCTCCTATGGGACAGTGTATGAGGCTTACTACACAAAGCAGAAAGTCATGGTGGCTATCAAGATCATCTCAAAGAAGAAGGCCTCTGAGGACTATCTTAACAAGTTCTTGCCCCGTGAGATACAGGTTGGAAAGGGGGCTAGAAGAGGGAGCTGGTACCAAGCTGTTTAAGGCTTCTCAAAAGGGGTGTGGTTAGGAGGGGGTGGAGCCAGAAACCCCTATACCACAACTGAATGACTTACTAGGCAGCTAGGAAAATTACTTGATGTAAATTCAGCTTCTTTCCACCTCACCTCCAGACCCTCAAAAAGTAAAAAGTGCAAAGCATAGGGTTTGTCCATAGGCCACCAGCCCTCTGGGGTTTGATTCTGTTGCAAAGTTCTAGGCAAGTAGCAGTGGGAGAGTAGGAGAAGGCTGGGAGCGCAGCCAGGGTGCTCCCTGCCTGGGTTTGATGGGTCCCTCTTCTGGGGCCAGGTAATGAAGGTCCTGCGGCACAAGTATCTCATCAACTTCTATCAGGCCATCGAGACCACATCCCGGGTGTACATCATTCTGGAGCTGGTTCAGGGTGGTGACGTCCTTGAGTGGATCCAGCACTATGGGGCCTGCTCTGAGCCCCTTGCTGGCAAGTGGTTCTCCCAGATGACCCTGGGCATCGCCTACCTGCACAGCAAGGGCATCGTGCACCGGTGAGGGCGCTGCCACCCAGACTGGGGCCTTTGGGCTCCCAAGGGGGGTTTGTGCACGTCTTCCATGTTCTACCCTCTTTTTTCTTCCCTTGACCTCCCTCCTCAGTATCTAGGCCTATTCATCCACTTTATTTTAATCATCCGGTCAAGAACATTTATTAAGTACCCACTGTAAGCAGAGCACTTTATGAAAAGTGATGGTGAGCTCCTAGTGATCCTCAGGTACCATCCTCTCTTCCCTTTGGGCTCTGCTCACAACTCCATGACTTTCCTTCCTCTCTGCCCTGTGTCCTCATAATGGCATCTCTCTCCCTCTTTGCCTTTCCTTATCTCTATCCTCTGACCCCTGGCCCTTCAGCTCCCAGTCTAACACTAAGCCCTCTCCTGACCCCCAGCCTTTCTGCTGCTGGTAGGGACTTAAAGTTGGAGAACCTGTTGCTGGACAAGCGGGAGAACGTGAAGATATCGGACTTTGGCTTCGCCAAGATGGTGCCTTCTAGCCAGTCTGTGCGGAGTAGCCCTTCTTACCGCCAAGGGAACGGCTCTAGCCACCTCAGCCAGACCTACTGTGGCAGCTTTGCTTATGCCTGCCCAGAGGTATTGCTAGGCCTGCCCTACAACCCTTTCCTGTCTGACACCTGGAGCATGGGCGTCATCCTCTACACACTAGTGGTTGCCCGTCTGCCCTTCGATGACACCAATCTCAAGAAACTGCTGAGAGAGACTCAGAAGGAGGTCACTTTTCCACCTAACTATGCCATCTCCCAGGATTGTAAGGTGCTGGCTCCCTGAGGAGGGCTGAGGCCTCAGGGGTGACCTGCAGAGAGGGAATACCCAACCTAGACCTCCCAACCCCAGGGAAGCCTCCCCCTGATACCAGGGCCATTCCACACCCTTGCCCTGCCCTAGAATAGTGGGGAGGGCTTAAAGGGCCAACCTCTGGGCTTGCACCTGGGATGTGAGTGATAAGCAGGTTTTAGTCTCTATCTTTTTTGGCCAGAAGGGGATTCTGCAAGGATTTCCCCCAAGGAACCCACCCTTTCCTTCCCCTCAAGGTGTTGGCTTTCTGAGCAGACAGGAGGCTTTTAAGGATAAAGTCAGGGCCACACTCCCTTTCACCAGAGTGGTGTGATGGGCTATCCTGCTTCTTTCTTAGGTCCAGCTGCTCATTGTGTGGCACAATGCGGGCCAGCTCAGCCAAGACCTCTCTCTCCCCTGCCCTAGAACCTGGTCCTCCAGACACTATGCCAAGCCACCAAGCGTGCCACCATCCTGGACATCATCAGGGATCCCTGGGTGCTCAAGTTCCAGCTTGAGCAACCCACCCATGAGATCAGGCTGCTTGAGGCCATGTGCCAGCCCCCCAGCAACAATCGTCACCAATCCTTGGAAATCAGTACCTGAAAACGGCGGAAGGAGGAGGGGGTTGAGAGGAGCAAAGCAGGAGGATCTTGGGCTAAAAATCTTTCACACCAAAAATAAATCTAATTCCGTTTTAGTTTCATCAGCTAGAGTCACATTCTTTCCTCAGGGGAACCTTAGCAGGGAACACTGCTGAGGGTGAGAGGTGTGTTTCTGCCCAGAGCTTGTAACCAGTCATCTTGACACTGGTTAAGTCAACATTATAATTTACAGTGTAGCGCATATGTGGCTCATAGGTGAGTGGGTTGGGCGTGCTCAGAGGAACACCTGCTTTGGGGAAGCTTCATTATTCTATCTCTATGCACTCTAAATGTTCAAGTAGTGGGGTAGAGGTTGCTCTACCCTGATTGCTCGGTTTGGTCACAGCTCTGCCTGTCTACAGTCCAAGGGGACGGCGCTGTTCGTTCTTTTAGAGATGGGTATCAGGAGGTATGTAATATCTTGGTTCCTTCCTCCTCCAAATGCCACCTTACCCACTACTGAAACAATCCTGGTAAATCATGGTCCCTCATCATTGCTCCTACACGTTGAAGTGACAGTTCTAACCAAGCCTATGAACTATGCGTCCCAGAGAAAGAAAACCTATTGACTCCTTGTCCCTGTACGTCTCCTTTCCTACCCTTAAAAGTGGGCTTTGTAAGGGGACGGCTGGTGAGTCACGGGGCTCTCTCGGCAGAGGCACAACTGGGTGAAAGCAATGAGGGAAGGCTCAGGGACAGCTCCACACAGTTCTAGGATAAATAACAGATGGCAGTTTCCTCACCCTCAGCACCAGGCAGCTCTAGGACACGCCAGCTTGAGAGATGGAACAGTATCTGCCTGGGACATAGTAGGTTGAGATAACGGAAGCTCCCATTTCTCCTATGCTCCAACTCCCCTTCATTACTCTCATTACTACTCATTTCTTGAAACAAAGCTCCAAGGACCAGGAGACAAGTTTCAGTTGTAGACAAGGCAGTATAAGCACTAGGGTTCCATCCGCCCAATTTTATTGTGAACGAGGGCACTGTAACTGCTATCAAAGGGAGCCCAGAGGCTCCTCCTGCACCAAGATCCTTCATCAGGGTTGAGCCAGGGATGGGAGGGCGACAGGCCCTTTTCTCAGGCAGGTCACACTACCATCTTCAGCAGGACCTCCCAACAAGGCCATGTTCCTTTAGCTTAGCACTTGGCACTTAAGGAAAAGAGAACAATGAAGGCAGCATCAGGTAGACAAGCCCAGACTCATCAGGACACCCACTCAGCCAACTGCTTTAGTGCTTCTTCATCTTCATCCGTTTTGGGAGCTTTGGGGATACGGATACCCAGAGAAAGAAAGAAGTGTTAAGGCCTCAGCAACTTCCAACCATCCCCTCCTATAACACTCAGAGCCTGCGGAACGCTGTCTCCCAGCAAAGAACCTAAGGGTATGGTCTTGCTTGCTGGGCTGCTGCTAATTCCCACAGCACCTTTGTGCAAATCAGAAGAAGCTGCCTCTCTCTCCGGGCATTTGCAGCCCTAAGCCAGGGGACACAGTTTGCTGAGTAAAGCACAGGCCTGATTTCAGTGTCCTCATTCCCCTTCAGCCAGGTGCCCTTATGCAGTCAACAACCTGTGCAACTGTAGCAGCAACCCTCTCTGCCTGGACCCTTTCAGGCAGGATGGATGAGGAATAATTCTTCCCCATATCTATCCCACCCTCTCAAGTCCTTGAGATGACAGAACAGCCCTGGGTACCTGGCCCTGCAGGAAGATGTGTAGAGGGTACACTAGGCAGTGTGACTGGGGGTTCCTCCTCCTTGTCGCCCACATGTAACAACTCTTGGGCCAATTCCTCCTGCTCCAGCTCCTCTAGCTCCTCCAACAGTTCATCCTGGATATGGGATGACAAGATCACTCAAGACAAAGGAAAATTCTACTTCCAAAAACATACCACTTTTGGAGTTTCCCCCAAACCTGTCCCACAATTCTCTTGGGCATTCTTTCTGGCTGGTCCCATGCCTTCTCCAATATTCCTTGACCCCTCACCCCCAATCACCTCATCCACATCATCTCCAAATCCCACGGGTCGAGAAATGGCATCTGAGATCTGCTGGGCCACCTCCTGTTGTTCTGTGATGTCAGCCATCAGTTCATCCACCTTGTCAATGTCCCTGAGAACAAGATACATAGCCCAGAAATCAGGTGACAACCCTGACTTTTTCATCTCACATGAATGAAGACCCTCCTGCCTGTGGCTTCAGACTGACAAATCCATGGCTACTAGGTAAAAGAGATCCCTGGAAAAGTGTAAAGAGGCAAATCTGGGCTAAGAAATGGCAAGAAGACACCCTGGGGAGGAATGGTTGCACTCTCTTCTCTGAAGGATCTTTAAAAATGAGGAAAATTGGGAATTCCCTGGCAGTCCAGTGGTTAGGACTGGGCGTTTTCACTGCAGAGGGCCCGGGTTCAATCACTGGTCCAGGAACTAAGATCCCACAAGCCTTGCAGTGCAGCCAAAAAAACCACACACACACACACAAACAGGAAAATCATCTTTCCTCCCTAGAATGCCCCAGCCAGCAAAGAGATCGCCTTGCAATAAGCAAGGAGGCTGATAGGGGTCTAGCCATCACAGGCAACTCTACTGTAAATTCACATATGGAGAGGTTTTAAGATTCACAGTACAATATCAAGCTACTCTCCCCAGTGCCTAGGCCCTCTCCTCCCCTCCCCCCGTACCCACATGTCCTGGTAGGCCTTCTTCATGCCTTGGGCAGCAAGCTCCATGGTACGAAGCACTTCTGCATTGGTGGTGGCATTCTCAATGGCCTCACGCTGAAACTCCAGGGTGGATAATGTCCCGTCTGTTTGTGCCAGCTGCTGTTCCAACCTTTTCTTCCTCCGCAAAGCCTGTAGGGCGGCTGATCCAGTCCACACCCTGAACATCAGAGCCAGAAGCCCTTGCTCCCCCCCAGGCCCTCCCTGGTGGTGCCTTTCCCTCCCCCATTACCTCTCTTATTCTTGGTCCCATGCTTCTTGGCAGTTTGTAGCTCCTGTTCAATCTTCTGCTCCAGAAATTCCTGTTTTTTGATCAATATCTTCTCCGTCTCCTTCAGTTTCTGTATTGCCTCTTCAGGGGTTGGCCCCCTCTCCTTCTTTTCTGGAGTCCAATGGAGCAGTCCACATTGGGTAAAGGAAAAATATTAGCCACCAATTATTGAGTGCATAGTATGTGCTAGGCACTTGTCTGTGTTACTGTTAATCCCCAAACAACTTTCTACGATGAAAGTACTATCTCTACAAATGTGAAAACAGGCATAAAGAGGTTAACATTTTGGTCTAAAATCACAATTACTATAGTAAGAGACTGCAAAGGAATTGAAATGTGACAGTATGATTTCCAAAGCCAATATTCTTTTGCTATTCCTAGTTACCTTTCAAGCCATTTCCAATTGCTTTTTTTAAAATACAATTTATTTTTTTAGAGCAGTTTTGGGTTCACAGCAAACTGAGTGAGTGGAAGGTACAAAGACTTCCCATATACCACCTGCACCCACACATGCATAACCTCCTCATTACCGTGTTCCCCACCAGAGTTCAATCACTTTTTTTTATTTGTTTTTTTTTGCGGTATGCTGGCCTCTCACTGTTGTGGCCTCTCCCGTTGCAGAGCACAGGCTCCGGACGCGCAGGCCCAGCAGCCATGGCTCACGGGCCCAGCCACTCCGCAGCATGTGAGATCTTCCCGGACCGGGGCATGAACCTGCGTCCCCTGAATCGGCAGGCGGACTCTCAACCACTGCACCACCAGGGAAGCCCCAATCACGTTTTATAATTACTGTTCCACTTGTTGTCCTAGGAGATACTCAAGGTCCTGATTCCACAGGATCAAACTGAACGAAAAAAAAAAAATCTGATCTCAATTTCTCCCTTCATCTTCTGCACTTCTAACAGACTTACCAAAAAAAAAAAAAAATCTGAAGGCCCTAGCCTGCTTAATATCCTTCCATACTCTCCACTGCCTACGGTATAAAAACCAAAAAACTTTAAGACACACAGCGTCCTTCATGATCTGGCCCCCGTTTACCTCTCCATCCACACTTCTACTTTCCTCTTCCTTCAGTGCGCACACACACACACACACACACACACGCACGCACGCACGCACACACTCACAGGGCAGCCAGAACTCCTTTCCCCTAAATATACCATACTTTTTCCTGCCTCTGTTTTGCACAGTTACCTCTTCTTGGAGAACCTCAACCCCCATCTCGCATACTTGTAGCCTTCTGGATCACCACCCGCCGTGCCTGCTTCTTCCGCACACCCCTGGTTTTTAGGAAAATCTCCATCACGGAGTCGCCACACTACGCTGTAAATGCCAGACTTTGCTCGTCTTCCCGCACCACAGAGGAGCTCACGAGGGCTACCTTTCTTGGGTCGCCTCAGATTGCCTCTGGCCCAGCATAAAGGAAGCACCAGTGTTTTGGTAAGGACTGGATGCCGACAGGCAGCAACTTGTTCCCCAGGCCTTAACAGCGAGCCAGCGCAGTTGCCACGCTCTCCACTCGCGCCCCCTCCCGGGCCTCGAGCTCTTCTCTCCGAGGGAAGGAAGGGAGGCAGCTGGAGCCAGGCGCCCTGAGAAGGCGGCGCCTCCTGGCCCGGGAGAAGGCCTTGCTGGGCCACCGGAGTTTTCTGGACAGCGTCTCCCGGCTCTCTCCCCGCCCCCTGCGGCCAGCACCTCCCGGGGACCAGTCGCGCCCGGGCTCACCCCTCCCGAAGAGCCGGCCGAGCCCACTCATCGCGACCCTCGCCTCTCCCGCCTCCGCCCTACGGCGTCCCGTTCGCTTCCGCCTGGCTCCCGGGAGGTGCTGTGCTCATCACTCCGAGACCAGCCAGCCTCGGCCAATCCTTCCTTGGGGCACCGCGGCGACATCATCAACAAGCGCCAGCGAGACCACTATCACGAGTGACCCGACACACCAGCCCCAAACCCGCGCTCCTCTTAAAGCGGCCGCTTCGTTTCCCACTATATAAAAAGGTCGCCTCACCCTCCCCACCCCAAAACAAAGTCTTTGCTTCCTGGAAGGGAATGTGCAGGGTAATGCACCCCACTACTTGGGGCCAGTGGAAGAGTTCTTCATGCCCTTGATAGAGATCAGGAGAGGTGTTGGGATGGGGAGAGCATAAGGGGATCACAGTCTTGGGTTTGCCACAAGTTTATAAGGCAGAACCTGATGCAGTCTAATGCCTCACATACTGGTCTTGGCACCTCCGGATGGCCCACCCCGGGTCATACGCTAGAAAATTAGAAACAACACACACTAGGTAAGATCTCTTCTGCCACACACAAATACACTTTAATAATTTACAAATGCACCTGAAAATGCCCTCCTGATTTCCTTTCAGGACTGGACCTCAGAGTCCAGCTTGTGCCTTTGCAAATGTCTCTAATCCTTGAGTTAGGGTCTGAAGGCTCATTCCATTCTGGACATGAATGCTGGTAACACCTAGAAAGAAAGAAGCCACAATTTCATCAGGCCTTCAGGGCTCCCTATTATGACTCTCACCTTTTTGGGGTGTCACCTGCATGCAAACTATCCATCCTGTACATATCTACCTAACCCCTTCCCTCTTAGGAACCCTTTCTCCTCACTCCCCAAATGGCTATCCTTGCCACTGAGTCAGTACCCAGTTTGCTGACATCTACAATATTCCGCTTTTCATCATCAAAGAAGATCATCTGGGAGAAAGGAACTCCAGTCTTCTGCTGCAACCTGTACAAGACACGGCGAAGGTAACCACTCTGGCTTCTTAGCTCCTCCAGCCTCACTGGTCTTCTGTCTCCCTGCTTCTCCCCTTATCTCAGCGTACCTCTCAAAGTGCGTGACCTTGCTGCCTGGATAGATCTCCCGATGAACAAAGTATCTGACAAGGTCAAAGAGCTCCAGTAGCTGGTTGGCCCCTTCAACCTCACCTGTCCTGCAAAAAGGTATAGTAGATGGGATCAGGAGAGTGGAGGGCCAGGGCTGCAAGTGAAATTATGTGTAACCAGGGGGAAATCAACTTGCTGTTCTTCCGGGATGGGTAGGCATCCTCCGCCCTGATTCAATTCCATATCCTTCCTGTCTGACACAGGTGGCACTGAGCCAATGTTTATTAAACAAAATGCACAGGAGAGGGTACAATTCGAAAAATATACAAATACCTGCAAATTTGCACAGTTATTTATTTATTTTTGCAGCCAAGGGGGTAACACGGGAAGTCTCCTCATGCATGCACCTCTCAGCATTAGACCGACTCAGTCGCTCTTCTTACCGTGAAGCGGCCGCGACGGGCACCCTCAAGCCCTGCAATCGTTCCAGGACCTCAGGCACCTCTGGGTACAGTCGGACGGCCTGGCCCCGCCTATCTCGTACAGTTCCATCACTGGAGAGGGCGAGAGTGTGCTCAGCTCCTGCGGGGCCCCGCCTGGCCCAAGGCCTCCCCAGCCCCGCCTCACCTGCTCTTGTGGAACGGGGGGTCTACGTGTGTGTCCACCCAGAACGGCCACAGCGTGTAATCTGTGAGAGGAAAGAGGGGGAGGTCTCAACCTGGGCGGGCGCAGGGCCTCGAGAGCATCAACTGGGGTTTGGAAAAAACTGTGCCCTACGAAACTCTTCCCAATCCAGCCCCTCACCTAGATCGAAGACTACGAGCTTCGGGAGCCGCGCCATGACCAGCACCCGCAGGCTGCGCGCACGGAGGCCAGCCTTTCTGCAGCGGCTCCCAGGCCGCCCCACGGGCCTTAGAGAAGCGGCGACTAGAGCGTCGCCAACCTGAGCTGGGAAGATCGGCCCCCAAACCTCGCAAGAGCGCCTTCTGGTGGTGGTGGTGGGGAGGACCGCAGCAAAGTGCCGATGCGACTGCTCACAGGATCGCAATGATCCTCAAGTCTCTCCAAGGGATATTCTTCCCTTGCTTCTCCACCCCACCCGGCCTCGCCAGCTTCTAGTGAGCTAGAGGAGACAAGGGAATCCCTTTCTTCTGACACTCGTCTCTCATTTTATCCCACCGAGTCCTAAAGTGATCCATCATAGCTTGTCACTCCACACTCATCCTTTCTCCCTATCAGCCACTCCACCGTATAGAGCCTAGAGCCCTCAGCAATATTCCAGCCATAAAAGAATGCAGTGTCTGCTAAGCTCTTTGACGCCTTTCTTGAACCAGGCCCAAATGTCCAGTAGGGTCACAGTGGGGGAGAATTCACACTCCTCGTTTCTACCACCCACGACAGTAGTATGTTGACAGATACGTAACAACCAGTTTGGGGAGAAGGACTGATTTGTATTGTTTGTCAATTTCTGTAAATATTCCTACCATGGCCAATTTCAAGCTACCAACATGAAGTCACTTAATATGGGGTTAGGAAAGATGCCAACAATTAGCTCTGGAGCAGGTTAAGAGCTGGCTCCAGCACACCACTGAGTGTAGACTCTTAAGAGTCTGAGAACCCCTCTAAGGGCACATTCTCTTACACTGTCCTACTCCTTCAGCCTGGTGTAACTGATTGTGCATTGGCCCATTTTGATTTCAGTCACATTTGTGCAACAGAAGAAAGATTCCAGGAGGCCAGGAAATATTTTATTGACAACCAGGGACATAGCCATTAACAGAGGGGAGCACACAGGACTGCAAACTAAAACCCAATAGCCAGCAAGGGTCCTTTGGGCCAGGAACACTGCATCCTGGGGTCCTCACAGTCTCCCACCAACAGACACACAAGACTGGGCATCCAGGAGAGGGGGCAGTGGCTCTAGTGTCCCACAGTGTGAGAGGATACATGATGCCTCATAATGAGCGACAGGGCAAGGAGGTGAAATGGAGGGGGGGTCCATCACTGCCTAAGACCACCTCCTCCTCTCAGAGCCAATACCAGGTGGAGGACTGAACCACCTAGTATCTTGTAGTCAGCTGCTGTCTTCTCATCGTTCCTGCAGGAAGAGGCAAAAAAAAAAAAGAAAAAAAGGTATTAGAAATACCATCTAGAGCAAGGTTCTTAACCTGGGTTTCATGGATCTGTCTGGGGATCTATGAATGCAGATGAGAAAAAAATTACATCTTTATATTTTTACTAACCCCTAACTGAAATTTGATATTTCTTTCAGTTTTGAACACAGGCAAAAAACCCACAGGGGTATTATTAGCAATATGGATAACTTGTTAACAAAAATTAGATATTTTCCTATCATTTCACAACTGTTTGTAGGTATCTTGAAAATCTTTTAAAATTATAGTAATTATATCCATCATTAGATCTTAATGAAGTACATATATCACAAATTTGCTTTTTTAGTAGTGTGATAAGTGTATTTCGATCCCATTAGTTTCCTTTTTTTTTTTTTTTTTTTTTTGGCGGTACGCGGGCCTCTCACTGTTGTGGCCTCTCCCGTTGCAGAGCACAGGCTCCGGACGCGCAGGCTCAGCGGCCATGGCTTACGGGCCCAGCTGCTCCGCGCTGGCCCTCCCGGACCGGGGCACGAACCCGCGTCCCCTGCATCGGCAGGCGGACTCTCAACCACTGCGCCACCAGGGAAGCCCCCATTAGTTTCTTTTGTAATTCCATGAGTTTTATTTTATGTCTGCAAAAATCTAACTCTGAGAAGGGGTTCATAGCCTTCATCAAATTGCCAAAGGGTCTGAGACAACAAAAAAGAGGCAGGCCTGCTCCACCTCCAGTACTTGCATTTTCATCTTCACATAAGATGGCCACGCCCTCATTCCCATTCCAAACTTACATCTGTTTACCACTGTAGATGAGCCGCTGCTGCTGTGGGGGGATTCCCTCTTTCTCCTCCACACGCTCCTTAATTCGCTCCACCTTTAGGGGTACAAGTAGTCAGGGGTTGCTCAGGGGTAAGGACCATGGAACGGGAAAGAACAAGAGCTATGCAGAGTATGAGAGCGGAAGGACTCAGTTTATCAGCATACCCAAGCAAGTGTACATGTAGGGAGATAGGCATGGAGAGGTATTGGGCGTACATTACCTTGTCTGTGGGTTCAATGTCAATCTCAATCTCCTTTCCGGTCAGCGTCTGAAACAGGCAAGGGTTTCATGAATCCTACAGCCCAATATACAATTTGTCTCCTAGGTAAAACATCCTGGCCTAGTCTTGGGGGATCTACTACCTTCTGAGAAATGCACATTCTCAAAGCTGATTTGAAGTGTCTGAAATTTTGACCACACCCGATTTCAGACATTTTTAGGCTGTGAACAACTTTGATAGGGGAAGATTCTGTAAACCATTTGACCCTTTTAATCTCACAGGTCATCTCACCTCCCATTCTGCTAGCTAGAATCCAAGAGAATACCATAACTCCTTTCGATAAGACAGTAATGAGAATTGTCCTAAGGAAAGTATTCCTTTGAGAAGGACCTTGTCTTATGTACCAACACTAGAAAGTAACATTCAGATAACTCAAAGAATTCTCAAGGATACTGGAGATCACCTCTGACCAACTTTAAAAAAAAATATTTATTTGGTTATTTGGTTGCGCCGGGTCTTAGTTGTGGCTCGAGGGCTCCTTAGTTGTGGCTCGAGGGCTCCTTAGTTGTGGCATGTGAACCCTTAGTTGCAGCATACATGTGTGATCTAGTTCCCTGACCAGGGATTGAACCCAGGTCCCCTGCATTGGGAGCACAGAGTCTTAACTGCTGCACCACCAGGGAAGTCCCTGACCAACTTTTTAAGTAACACTAGAATTCAACATTCTCTTCTCCCGTATCTTCTCCAGACTTCCACCTAAATCCTAAATTGCAGCTCTGGTCTTCTTGACTTCTTCTATAGGCAAAGGGCTGCTGATATCCAAACACAATAATTATACTCATTGTACACTTATAAATGTGCTTCATCCAATCTAATCTCCCATCCATCCTTGCTCTTCAAACTCCATCTGTACCAGGCTATAGTAATCCATAATTTAGGGGGGGCATTTTCCTTGCTTCTACTGTTTTTCTTGTTGCCATGCCCTCTTCCGTTCTTTTGCAAACCTTCAAGGGACATTTTAAAATTGATGACTTGTCCCCAATACACTTTAATTGCCATTACAGCTAGTTGTTTAGTGTCAAACTCTCCAACTTATACTCCAGCTCCCTAAATGACAGAGACTGTTCAATCTTCCTAATATAAGCAAAAAGCACAGTGTTTGACATAGAAGCAGTCAATAAATATTTGTGGAATGGCTAAATACACCGATGATCATGTTATGATCACAGCCAACATTTACTGAACACTTTCCAAGAGTCAGAAACTATGCTGAGTGTCTTACATGTGTCAATATATTTAATCCTTGCAAATGGGATTTGGACAGGTTAAAAAGCATGCCTATGAAGTCAAAAGGAGAGTATGAATCCAAACTCAAACTCTCTGGCCCCAGAACCTGAGCTTTCAGCTCTGTACTCAGTACTGCCCAAGTCTGGCTGATCTAGTATTGAAACCCAATGTACACTCCTGTGGTGGACTCACAAAATAACATATGGTTCCTACTTATGGTATTCACAAAGACCAGCATAAAGAAAGTACTTAGGATCTAATTTCTCAACCATGAGAATGGTTCACTACTAAGGATATTTCAAAAAATGCAAGAGTAACTCCTTTGGATTGACCTGTTTGGATGCAAAAGAATAAATTACAACAGTAATTTTCAAGTTTCCACCCCACCTCAAGCTGGTCTGTTTGAAATTTTTCAATAGTCTATGGTAAAATGAGAAAAATAATGACAACAATGAGATTTTCATGAAACTAAATATTTTCAGGTGTTAAAATGTTCTTTTATGAAACGACAGTGACAATATATCGTATTTTTTAGGCTCCTTCCTGACAAAATGAAAAGTATATAATTTCATGTTGTCCACAAATTATCTCAATTTATTGATCATAATACTTTAAATGCAAAGACTCTTTAACCAGACAATTCTATTTCTAGATAACTAACCTAAAGGAAAAACTTGAAATTTGAGTACGTATTCAAAGAGGAACGTGTGAGGTTTACTGCAACACCTTTCATAAAAGCAAAACACTAGAAACAGCCTAATGCCTATTGATAGGAAAACTATTAAACTATGGTACATCCATAGAATGATATATTTATTATGTAACAGTTTATACACTAACATGGAAAGATCTAAAGAACGTATGATTATGTATCATTTTCTATATGTAAATATAGGGCTTCCCTGGTGGCGCAGTGGTTGAAAGTCCGCCTGCCGATGAAGGGGACACGGATTCGTGCCCCCGTCCGGGAAGATCCCACATGCCACGGAGCGGCTGGGCCCGTGAGCCATGGCCGCTGAGCCTGCGCGTCCGGAGCCTGTGCTCCGCAACGGGAGAGGCCACAACAGTGAGAGGCCCTTGTACCGCAAAGAAAAAAAAAAAAAAAAAAAAATATATATATATATATATATATATACATATACATACATGCGTAGAAGAAAGGATTAAAAGTATACCTATCTCCTAAAATTATGATTATCCTTGAGAAGGGGAGTAGGATTGAGGAGACCAAAGCTAACTCTCCCTTTATCTGTACTATCTAATAAAATAGCTAATAAAATATATTACTTTATCACATGAATATTAATAAATATTCATTCTGATTTAATAATAACAATTTTTAAAGAGTACAACAGACTCTAACAGAAAGCCTAGAACTGGTCTCCCAAGAGTCAGATGCTTGGGCTTTATGATATTTGAAAAAAATTATTGGTTTATAAAATCTAAAACTCTAGCACTGGTCCTTTGTTTCTGAGATCGACTATAGAAGCCTATGAATGTATCCAGAGAGCAATCTAGCATATGGTGTCCCAGCGATAAAACTCTGGGAAAATAATCCTCTGTCCAAAAATATACATATGACAATGAACTGCAACTTTATGAAACTGAAAAACTAGAAACACAATCTAAATATCACACAACTGAGGGTTAAATAAATTATGGTACAAATACAGGGAATAATCACACAGTTCTCAAACAATGTTTAGACTAACAGTATAATTCTTATTTTGTAACTAACTAAATAAACACACACATACATGTATTTATATGATTTCAAAAAAGTTTGGAAGGATATAGACATCAGTGCTTTTATCTTGAGTTGTGAGATTATGTTTTCTTTGTGCTTTTTTGTATTTTCCATTTTTTAATACCATGAATACATTGGGATGAGAAAAAAAATTTAAAACAATGTCCTTGATGAGAGTATAAGGAAACCATCCTGTAAAGCAGCACTGTCCACTAGAGACACGTATACAATATTGTTATGTATAATACACATATATAATATTATGTCCACATGTCCACACATACAATGTTAAATATTCTAGTAGCCACATTTTTAAAAGGTGAAATTAATTTTAATATTCTGAAACCCAATATATTCAAATTATTAATATATTTTACATTCTTTTCTTCTAACCAAATCTTCAAAATTCCGTGTGCATTTCATATTGACGGCACACCTCAATTCAGATGGTAAGTTATCATCTGAAATACTTGATCTGTATTTAAATTTCACAATTTACAGTTGAAAAAGTATGTTTACATTCCCAACTTGTTCCAAACAAGTTAAAAGGTTTTCCAACTACTGAATAAAGTTTCAGTTCTTATATTAATTAAAATTAAATACAAATAAAATAATTGAATTCCTCAGTCTCACTAGCCACATTTCCAGTGGTCAATAGTGCACGTGGGCTAATGGCCACTGTACTGGACACTGCTCAAGCATCCCAGCTAATGTAGGAAGCAACAATAAAATCAGAATATCCCCATTTTGTAACCTCCAATGAAATAACGGATCTAGGCAATGACTAACGTCATTTGCAGAAAGCAAAACAACCTGACAGAAGTATATGTCACAATGCCACCTATGAATTATTCTCACACATGAACAGACAAAAAGGACTAATCAAGCCTCTAGATCTTATTACCAATTGACAGGAAATACAGAGGAAAGAGGAATATATTAAAAGACAGCATGGGGATGTAATCAGCAAAATCCAAACTATAGAAAACTCTATGGGACCAACCACCTAGATTATTCAACAAGAAAAAATTGGGGGAAATGGGGAATTACAGGTTTAAAGAGGCCTAAAATACTTATCAACCAACTACAATGTATGAATCTTAGCTGGATCCAGATTCAAACAAATTGTAAAAAACAAATGAGACAATGATAGTGTGAAATCACTGTTGGTTTTTTAGGTGTAATAATTATGGTTATGTTAGTAAAAAAAGTTCTTTTTTACAGATAAATACCGAAATATATACAAATAATATACGCTACGCCATCTGGGACTTGCTCTTTAAAACATAAGGTAAGGAAAGTTTGTAAGTATAAATAAAATGTGATTGGCCATGAGATGATCGTTTTTGAAGCTTCGTATAGGGTGCATTATTCCTTCTCTCTGCTGTTGTATATGTTTGAAATTGTCATAATTAAAATCATTTAAAACTGAACAATTTTTTTTTTTTTTTTTTTTTTTTTGCGGTATGCGGGCCTCTCACTGTTGTGGCCTCTCCAGTTGCGGAGCACAGGCTCCGCATGCGCAGGCTCAGCAGCCATGGCTCAAGGGTCCAGCCGCTCCGCGGCATGTGGGATCTTCCCAGACCGGGGCACGAACCGGTGTCCCCTGCATTGGCAGGTGGACTCTCAACCACTGCGCCACCAGGGAAGCCCTAAAAGATATTCTTGATTTCAATTTTAAAAGACCATGTCATACTGGATTTCTTCCCTCAAATCTGGTCATTGTGACCTGGGAATACATTCAATGCTATTCAACTAGTCTATGATGAACCTAAGCCTGACATTCTGCTATAAGCACTGTAGGGGATATAAAAGAAATTAAGTGACCCAGCCCTTGCCAACAATCTCTTTCAAGTGAAGATTTACAACCAAGAGACACTGAGACATACAATTAATAGAACAAACCAATATACAAGAAATGCCATACTGAAGGTTATCGTCCAAAATAGAAGGGGCAGTGACAAAGTGCTGTGGCGAGGGAAAATCAACAGTGATTAATTAAAACCTGACTGAGATAACATTTCACACCCACTAAAATAGCTATAATAAAGATGGGTGCTGAGCAGCTGGAATGCTCACTCACTGCAGCTAGGGATGTAAAATGGTGCCATACTTTGGAGAACTGTTTGGCAGCATCTTTTAAAGTTATACATGACCCAGTAATTCCATTCCTAGATATTTATCCAAAGGAAATGAAAACATAAGTCCACAAAAAGACAATGTTCATATCATCATTTCTGGCTATTAGAAGCCTTCTTAATAATAGCCAGAAACTGGAAATAACCCAAACGTCCATCAACAGGAGAATGGATAAACAAATTGTGATACAGTCATCTAATGTAGTATTACTCAGTAATGAGAAGGAGCTATAGACACAACAATAGACATAATGCTGAGTGAAAGAAGCCAGACACAAAAATTATATATTCTATAATTCCATTATATGAAATCTAAAACAAGCAAAACTAACCTATGGAACTTTCAGAGGGCAGGGGTGAAAATGTTCTAGATCTGTGGCTACATGGGGGTATACTGTTGTTAAAAACTCCTTGAACTTAACCCTTAAGAGCTTTGTGTTTTATGTTTAAAAAAGCATGAATGAGAAAACTGAGGCTTGGATAGTAAAGACAGGTGTCCAAAGTAATTTGCTAAGAGGAATCAATGCAGGATCTGAGGTTAGGGAATACTATGCTGAAAAAGAAGGTTAAAGAAGCCCTGTACACTATGATTTTGTATACCATATTTTGGTATAGACTCTAAACTTTATTATTATTTTTAAAAAATACATATACTTTACTTTTTTTAAAGAATTTTTTAATGTGGACCATTTTTTAAAGTCTTTATTGAATTTGTTACAATATTGTTTCTGTTTTATGTTTTGGGATCAAACCCACACCCCCTACACTGGAAGGTGAAGTCTTAACCACTGGACCACCAGGGAAGTCCCTAGACTCTAAACTTTAGAGGGGAATGGCAGTAGGAAAGTCTTGTTGGAGGTATCCCAACAAGAGGTATTTCTCTGGAGGTATCACAGAGAAATAAAGATATAAGTTAATGAGACCCCAGACGAGAACAAGGGTAATGGGAATGGAAAGAAAATCAACAGAAAGATGTATCAAAAGAAAAATTAGGTTCTATAAGAGAACAATGATTTTAAAGAACTGGGTTCCAGGTAAATGGTAAATTGATGGGATCAATATATGAGATGAGTATTGGGAAGATGGCTTAAGACAGAAGATGATGTATTTAATTTTAGAAATACAGAGATGAGGTATCAAGAGAAGTTTTAAATCACGAGTGTGCCAACTAAAGGATGTCACTTGCCTCCTGGTTCTACAAGAATTAAGACATTAGCCGCTGCAGTCGCTGACCTTCAACCCAGCCTGAAAGGAGTTCAAGGTGGAGACCGGGAATGAGGCACATCAGGAATGTCCTCTGGGAACATTAATAGAACAGGCCTTTAGATAGTTAGATATTTTCAGGAGAAAATTTTATGAACCCAAATTCTTGCATCTTCCCATACTTAGAAAAGCACTAAGACCATTAACTAAGATATCTGTTCCTCTTGACTAGTAGCAACCTTCTACCGAGATGTGTGCTTGATTACCCTTTGCCAAAATCACATACATGCTGACCTCCCCCACTTACCTTTGGAGCAGTTCCTCAGAGCTATCTAAGAGGCTGTCTCCTGGGCTAAGGTCCTCAGTAAGTCCCCAAATAAAACTGAACTCACAGCTCTTATGTTGTGTGTTTTTCCTTCAGTTGACAAGGGATTTAGTTGTAAAAAATTGCAAAAAGAGATATGGAATAAGTTACCTACATTGAGAATGACAGTGGAAGAATGAATAATTCACAAAGGAACCCTGCTAAAAAACCTATCATTTGTATAGTAATTCACAGCTAACTAATTGCTTTATTTATTTAACATACAAAAATGTATTTAACATACAAAAAAGAAAGAGAAAGATGGAAAGAGAAACCTATTTGAAGGTGGAAAGGAAAGTGTTTTGGGAAAGGAGCCTGACAATTTTAGAGAAGTACTAAATAAAAATGGATTCAAAGAAAGTAGAACCTTGCATACTCCCCAGACAAGCAGAAATGCAGAATGTTAGAACTGCAGAATCTCGGGTTCCATCCCAGACCACTGAATTAGAATAAGCATTTTAACAAGATCCCCAGGTGATTCTTACACATTTTTAAGTTGAGAAGCCCATCTAGAATACAGTATTTTCTTAAACTGCAGGTCTCAACCCATCAGTGGGTTATGAAATCAACTTGGAATAGAATTCAAAATACCAGAGTATATCACACACAATTATTTTGTTTTGTATGGGACCATGAGGTAAAATTTTTTTGTGTAGGTTGAGATTTAAAATAAGGTTTACAAAATATTGAACAAAAGTATAGTAATAACCTCTTCTTTGGACTAAGGGAGGACTAAGAGAACCTGAAAATCCATATGTACTGAAATGACATAAGCATTCACTTGCTAATGTTTCCCAAGACTTTTCGGACAGTGACCCATACTAAGAAATACATACGAACTAATATCACATCCATGCATGTAATATACATACAAAATAAAACCCAAAATTTCACAAACAATCCTCTTACCCAGAAGTATACCCTGATATTTCTATTTGCTTGTGACCCACGGACTTATTAAACTGATTTTACCACTAGTGACTGTTTTATAGGTCATTACTTAAAATTTGAAAAACAATGACCTTGAACATGCTGCTTGGCCTCAATCCTTAGCTAAGATGGTGGTTCAGAAGGACTGAAGAGGTTAATGGTTATTATGCATGATAAATACACTAAGGAGCTGATGAAATAACGATAGACTTCCTTAGCAGTTTTTTTTTTTTAAATGCTAAACTAACGTTGCACTGCATCAATTGTTAGTTTTTGTCCCTCCCTCTTAAGGCACAAAAGAGGAAATAGCAGATAGAACTAATGAGGGTTGGAAATTGGTGAAGAACCACGGGAGACGGGATGGAGATGAAGAAAACACTGCTAGTACCAAGAACTAGGGCACTGATAACTAACCTGCCTCAGTCAAGGAAGTGAAGCTGGTCCAGGATGCTGGCTCAGAAAGGCAGGTGCTAACTGAACACGCTCCCAGCTTTGTTTCCTGAAGGCCGGCTGAGATACTACACCTTGGCGACAACCAGCAAAAGCTCACAGTCTAGTTCCTGGGAGGCCCCGGTTCCCTAGGCTAACGTTTTTGTGCTGTACTCGGAGTAGCCTACGTTAGGGGCTGGGAGAAGCAGGTAACTTGGGCATGAACGATGGAGAACAGAGATTATTCCAAGAATCCGAGAGAGAGGGGGGCCAAGATGCTTCTAGGCCTTCTCTATGACCACGGGGGTTCGAACACAGCGAGACCACGGACAAAGGCGGCCTCCTTCTGGGTCAAGGAACGGTCCCGGAATGAAAGCGGGCACAGCACAGACCCCGGGGTCGTCTGGCTGGGCCAGCCTCTGCTCTCGAAGCCCTTTTGGGCAACCGCCCCCCTACATCCCATCACCCCTCGCGCGGAGCCCCGAGGCTGTCAGCCCCCTCCAGGCTCGGGAAAGGCGTGGTTTTCCTTCCCGGTTTCTCCCTTATGGCACAGTGGCCAGCCCAGTACCACTGCGTCTTGGCAAGGCTGGAGGTGCTCCCACCTTCACTTTAATTAGCATCTTCTTCCTAGTTTGGGGCTGCACACAGATAAATTGCTGCTTCTACCGCTGCGATCGCCGATGCAGCTCCCCAGCACTCAGCCTGTGGGAGTCACTTCTGCTTCCGGGTCACTGCCTGGCTCCACCCACACCCCACCCCCCGCCGCTCCCCCCCTTCTTTCCACGGGTTCCGGAAAGGCTCAGGAATGCCTCAGCGTTTCGTTTCTGTGGCGTCGTAAAAAAAAAAAAAAAAGAAAGAAAAGAAAAGGAGGCGGCCTGCCTAGTTACAGCAGAGATAACGCCTCTGCAATTCTGAGAGTCCCCAGCGAGCCGGGGCTAGTATAAAGCGGGGGCGGAACGAACTACTCCTCCCATCATGCCAGGGGGCAGCTCCGCGCGTCCCACCCTGGGAGTTGTAGTCCCCTGCCCCCCAGATCCAACGGCATCCTCAGTGTGTGAACTCTGTTACCCAGAAGGCCTCCAGCACCGAAGCCGGAATTCCTCGGTTACTTGTTCTCTCCGGCAATTAGCGAAACCTGTTAGCGCTGCCCACAAGACTCAACTGGGCTGCACGAGGGTGGTGGCTAATCAAGAGGAGTTTCGGTCAACTGCCACCTGGCCACGGCGACAAGAAGTGAGTACCCCTATTCCGGAAGCTGGTTATGGGATCCCACCACTCCTTCTCACTCCTAAATCTGCCTCTTATCCCAAACTGCTCTTTGCAGGGGCGGGAGAAAGAAGAGTAGTGGGGTAAAGGAACGCACCATGTAGGGTCACTCACGACTCCATCCCAATTCTTCTCCCCAGCAAATAGTACCTGGGTTGAAGACACCGAGAGTAAGTGAAACCACACGGGTCTGAGGTGACGGTCTTCAGGGACTATGCCTCGATCAAATGCCCTGACCTTCCACAATTTAAGCGAGGAGAGATGAGCCCTGCCGCCAGCCCTAACAGAACATTAAGTTCTAAGGGAAAATTGGCTCAGCTACCGCCTCCTGACTTTTCCTACCTTTCAGCCCTCAGATTCGCTGCTACCCTGAGGTGCTTGCCATGCCTCACATCGACAACGACGTCAAACTGGACTTCAAGGATGTCCTGTTGAGGCCCAAACGCAGTACCCTTAAGTCTCGAAGTGAGGTGAGCCTGCTTCTCTAGTTGCTCTTTCTTGATCCCAAGCTCCTGGAGGGCCAGGACTGGGAAAGATTCCTGGCTTTTACCCTCCTGCAATACTTGTTTTTTGGATAAATGAAATGCTTAGTTTCCTGTTCATATCTGCAGGTGGATCTCACAAGATCCTTTTCATTTCGGAACTCAAAGCAGATGTACTCTGGGATCCCCATCATTGCAGCCAATATGGATACCGTAGGCACCTTTGAGATGGCCAAGGTTCTCTGTAAGGTAGGACTTCCCTCATACCCCTTCCTCATGGTGTCCAGTTTTGTGGGCTGACTGCAGAGGTATCTGCATCCCCACCCCCATCCCAGGTCGACTCTGGCAGTTAACAGTCAGAATGCTCAATTTCTGTTTTCTGCAGTAGTACTAAGGCCCCTTTATCTGATAACTTTAAAGGGCCATCTGAGTTAATGAGATTCAAAGCAAATTTTGCCCCCATTTTAACACAACTTTCCCTTTTCTCCTGTCCAGCAGTTTATACATCCTGCCAACTTTCCCCACCACCCAGATCACTCTCTCCAAATCACCTGCATCCCTCTTTACACTATTGTTAGGATACTCAGCATTCACTGTTTTAGTCCAGAAACTAGATATAGTTTGAGCATTCAAAAATTCCTAACTAGAAGATCCTAGAGAGAAGAAGTTTATTTTCTTTCATGCCTGTTTTGTTTTGTTTTTTTTAATCTTCCTCTTCTTTAAGTCCTAGGTTCCTGGGTGTTTCTGGGATGTGCCCAAAATGGAATGTGTTTTTCTTATACACAGGTTATTGCTCATTTTCAAAATGGAAGTTGCTGCTCCTTTCAGTAATATTACCTGCCTCTATATTTGTAGCTGAGAAGGTAGATAGTTTGGGCATCCTGAGGACATATGCGCTCTTCTGGTTAATCCAGGTAGCCCTGGTTGATGGATTCTGCTGCTGCTTGTGGCTCTGTCAGCCTTAAGGACTTCATCTCCCTTTCTCTATTTTTGATTGCTGTAAGTCTTTGTGGAATGTCTGCTGTCATTTCTCTGAGGTTCATAGTTATGCAGCTTTAGTACTGTATTACTATTGCCATTTACCAACTGCTTAGGAATCCCACTGTTGCCCGTTGTCCACCTGGCCTGTCCAATAGAGTTAAGGAATGGTGAATCTGACTTCAGTGTTAACAAATGTCCTATAATGTATGGACCTTGCCGGGACTGTCTTGATGCTTTATGTTGAGACTGGCTTTTCATTACTGCTGAGTGCTGAAGAAATCAGATTTTAGAGATACAGCCAAGTCTCAGTAATAATTAAAAGGTTGGATGCAAGCAAGGATCTTTTTCTAGATCTCTAGCTTGGTTTGTAATTGGATATGCTCATCATGCCACCCTATGCCAGTATATCTCTAAGATCTGCTGACCTCCTAGAGTGATTTTTGTCTATTAGCATGTTGATGGCAGAGTGTTCCTGAGAAAGCATAGTTCCGTACCAGCGTTAGCTAGGTAGTGTTGATGATGATCTCTGAGTATTATAGCATTTGCACTTCCTTACTCCTGGCTGATGCTTGACTCCCTTGGGTCTCTTGTCTGTTGCAAGATTTGTGCTGTCTTGTCTATTTGCATGTCTGCACTTTTAAATCACAAACACCAGCATTCACAAGTGACCTTTGAATGCCTTTCTCAAAGAATTGGGATGTTGTTTGCAATTTGTTGAGCTAGGATATACAAGTCTGATGAGTCATTATATCCTTGAACTTGGTTGACTGAAATAGACTGAAATGAGATAGACTTTTCAGGTTGGTCCATGTCTCAAGAAAATTTGTCCTTTACTTTAGCGGAGATGGAGAAAGGGTAGCACCTTACTGTTAACCTTAAGGCCTTACCTCTTGTGATTTTGTGAGCATTTAGGCTCACTGAATTACTGCTGGTAAATGGACCAGAAGATACCCAAAGTAGGTTAGCTCCATACTAGGTTATCAAAGGAGGAGGGGCTGAGTCAGTGCAGGCAGACACTGGCTCCGTCCAGCTTCTTCATGGTTCTTTCTTGTCTACTGCTTGTCCCACTGCACCAACAGCTTGTCCTTGTCACCTTTTAACTCAGAAGCGCTGTACGTGCTGGCAGGTGAAATCCAATCCAGGTGACTTAGTACTTTGGTGGGAGTGTTGGGCAAGTACTAGCTTATGGGGAAAAGCCCGACTGCATTTGTAGAGAGAATAGTGGTGGAACCGAGGTTCGAGCTTAACCACTGACTACTTCAAGTTGCTCTTTCCAGACTTCAGTCCTTTTGTCCCTCAGATAATATAAAGGTCTATTTTTAGAAAAAGAGACTCTTAACGAAGTTCCCTCCTTTTTGATGGCTCTTTCTTTTCCCCAGTTCTCCCTCTTCACTGCTGTCCACAAACACTACAGCCTCGAGCAGTGGAAAGAGTTTGCTAGCTGGAATCCTGACTGTCTTGAGGTAGCACTGGTCCTCCCCTGATCCATTCCTTAGCCCAGTCTTCCAGGAATCTTTGTTTGGCTTCCTGGGGACCAACCCTTACCTCCCCACCCTTGCTGGCTAACCAACCAGGTGGTTTCTTACATGCTAATGGCCCTGTTTCTCTCACAGCATCTGGCTGCCAGCTCAGGCACAGGCTCTGCTGACTTCGAGCAGCTGGGACAGATCCTGGACGCTATTCCCCAGGTGAAATATATATGCCTGGACGTGGCCAATGGCTACTCTGAACACTTTGTTGAATTTGTAAAGGATGTGCGGAAGCGCTTCCCTGAACACACCATCATGGTATGTCTCTGTTACCCTGTAGTGGGTCCATTCCTCTCCTTCCTCCACTCTTTCCCACCACACCATTTTGTTACACCACTTCCTTTCTCCTCTGCTGCATTTCCTAGTCCGCTTAATCATGTCACTGGGTGATTATCCATGGTTCTATGCTTTAAATGTTGGTGTACTGGCCAGTGCTGTCTTCTCCAAACCTTGATACCTAGTCTTTGTAAATCCAGAGCCTGACATCACTCACTAAACCACATTTCTGCATCGTACATACCTCTGGTACATACACACCTGCCCAAAGGTATGGAGAGATACTACAGTCATATTGAAGGGGTTACATGAGATGATGTTTTATTTTTTTTTACAAGCTCAGGGGAGTGATGACAAGGCCTCACTTTCTTCCCAGCATTGAGGGGTCTCTCTGTTCTGTTCATCAAAAGCAAATACAATTGTGTAGATGGGTATTTAGCCCACATTACCATGTCCTCCCCCTTTCCCCTGAAGTCAGAGAGGTTTCATGACATAACAGCTTAAGCAAAGGATGTGTTTGGGTCTTTTGGAGGAGAGGCGGAGATAAATCTACTGTAAATCAGATGTGAGCTTGTTCCAGTTGGACCCCTGCTTTACCCTAGTACAACAGTGACACTGGCCACTCACCCTTTTACCTCAGCTTGGAAAGCAGGGTCCTTTGAAGAGACTGGTCTAAAAGCCCTCGGAAGGCCCAGATAGAGGGAACCGAGGTGCTCTTCTTTGTAATAATGCTGGAAGCACGCAATCGCCTCTCCTTCTGACCCTAAGAATGTTCTGTTTTGATGGTTCCGTCCCAGGCAGGGAATGTGGTAACAGGAGAGATGGTGGAAGAGCTGATTCTCTCTGGGGCTGACATCATCAAAGTGGGAATTGGACCAGGTAAGCTGGTTCACCGGGGCCACTGGCCACCGCTTCAGTGGCAGACACCTGCGGAGAACTTCCCTCTCATCCTTGTCACGTTCTTCTTAGGCTCCGTGTGTACCACCCGGAAGAAGACCGGAGTGGGGTATCCACAGCTGAGCGCAGTGATGGAGTGCGCAGATGCTGCCCATGGCCTCAAAGGCCACATCATTTCCGTAAGGCCAAGGGCAGGGTAGGGTATGAGGCTGCCAGACATCTGGGTTCTCTGCCAGGTCTGGAGGCTCTGGTAGAGGTGGATCAGGACTCCTGGGTTCCTGTCAGCTTTAAGGTGGGCCACTGGGACCTCCTAGAGGGCTTGGGGCATCCATGCTCTCTCTTCATAGTGCTCCTTTACTTTGCAGGATGGAGGTTGCAACTGTCCCGGGGATGTGGCCAAGGCTTTCGGTAAGGAGGGCACAGAAGGAGGATCCTGTAGAAGAGGATGAGTCACCTCTGAGGGTCTAGGATCAGGCTAGGGAAGTCTAGCTGTTCAGATTCTTTTATAATATGACTAGTGACCCAGAAGCCTGTGGTGTCATCTGGGGCAAACCAGCAGGGGAAATTCTGAGACTCCGATGTGGACTCCCCTAGTGTGGGCCAGGGCCATCTGCATCATCCCCTGGACTGCGGGACAGTGCAGATGCCGAGCCCCACCCTGGACCCATGGCATCTGGCTCTGGGGAGTGGGGCTACAGAACTGCACTTTCCCAGCTTCCTAGGTGATCCTTGTTCACACTGACGTTGGAGAGCTTTGCTCTTGGGACACTTGAAGTGAGTCTTGTTCGGCTGGGCAGAGTAAAAAGAGGTGACTAGAAGATGGCGAAAGCAGCAAAAAGAAAGCAGAAGCCAGGCAGGGCATCTCCAGAGGCTCTATTTTAAATTCTTGGAAAGTCCACTGAGGAACAGAAGCCAGGGCAGAGTAGGCCTGTGCACTGGGTTGTGGGCCAGCTAGGGAAACAAAACCAGGAAGATGCTGGAATCATTGGCAGGTCTGAGAATTTTGTGTGAGTTGCTTCTGAGGGCGACCATGTTAGCACCTGGGCCAGATTCATCTCTTTCCCCTCTTGTTGGTGTTGGCAGGGGCAGGAGCTGACTTCGTGATGCTGGGCGGCATGCTGGCTGGGCACAGCGAGTCAGGTGGTGAGCTCATCGAGAGGGATGGCAAGAAGTACAAGCTCTTCTATGGCATGAGTTCTGAAATGGCCATGAAGAAGTATGCCGGGGGCGTGGCTGAGTACAGGTAGGTGTGGAGGCCAGAAGCTGAGGGTTCTTGGAAAGTGTGACTTTCCAAGTAAGGTGGTGGCAGAACTTGGAAGAAAAGTGATGAGCAGGGACTAAATGCTAGAGACTGGGCAGGAGTCATTGGGCTTAAGGAATCCAGACAGAAAAGGTAAGAAAGCTTTTCCTCTTCTAAGGGCCTCAGAGGGAAAGACAGTGGAGGTGCCCTTTAAAGGGAATGTGGAACATACCATCCGAGACATTCTTGGAGGCATCCGCTCCACCTGTACCTACGTGGGAGCAGCTAAGCTGAAGGAGCTGAGCCGGAGAACTACCTTCATCCGTGTCACCCAGCAGGTGAATCCAATCTTCAGTGACAAGAGCTAGACCTGAGCAGTTCTGCCCTCCCAGGGCGCCAGCACCCACCACAGGGCTCCCCAATGGGCCCCTCTCCCATCCCAGCTACTAGGGCTATTACTTGGTCATTTCCTATCCTCTCTCTCCTGAGGGCTCCTGCAGTATTCTGTACTTTATCTGCACATGCAAAATGCCCAGGGCACCCACTGGAGAGGAAGCAAGGAAGGCAGACTGAGAAAATAAAGTTAAGATAATCAAATGGGAATCTGGGGACCCAGAATCCTGAACATTATTAAAAGGAAAAGATGCTGATTCATACGTAAGTGTTTTATGTGGCCTTGGTCTGGAAGAGGTAGGCTTTTAGAATATTTTATTAATCAGATTCATTAAACAGATCTTTGAATATCTACAAAGCTCCGAAGTGTTCATGTATTTTAAATACCTCAGTAAAGAGAGATCCCAATGACTTTGAGATTCTGGGTTTTTCTGCACAAGGCTGGCATCTGGGTGCTGCTGCAGGGCAAGTGGAGGAGTTGGCACTGACCCAGTGGAGTCAAGGACAGTGAGTGCCCTTCCCATGAAGCATCTCCATTCTAGTGCCACCACCTCCAGGTAACCTGGCAGCGTGAGAATTTACAAGTATTTTCTGGCATCAGACCACACACAGTATTTTCAGAATAGCAAAAGGAAATTTCTCTTCCAGGCTCTCAGCCCTAGTAACCCTTTTGGGTATGTCTGAACAACACTCTCCAAGGGAAGTAAAATGGCAAAGGGATCCCCTTCCAGCCCTGGAGAGGCCGGTTCTGTTTCTAAGGAATGACCTACACTGACCTTATAGAAGCCTTAATTCCCCTCCCTTGAAGGAAGACAGTGTTTTAACAAATCCAAAATTTATTAAATATTACAAAGTAACTTTAGCAATACAGTCAGGCAACCCAAGGCTGGACTTCCACTTTATTCCCCCTAAACTGCATGAGAGCTGAGGAGGAAGGAGACAGGCAGAGTGCCATGGGCATTCCAGTCTAGTCACAGCAGTCTAGAACTGTCTGTATTGTTAGGAGGAGGGACAGACACACCACTGGGGCCAGAAGTGGGGAGGTATTCACAGAAGGTGGGGATCAGGGTGTCAAACTTTGTCTTCTGATAGTTTTCCAGAGAGTCCTGCAGAGAAGGGAGCAGGGAGATCCTATCATCATTGAAGCATGCCCTGAGCCCTCCATATCCTGCATCATATGGCTTTCTGTCTTGTTCTGCCTGCCCATCCCCTTCCCCAGCTTTCCATTCCCTCCTACTCACCCTTCCTTCCCTCTGGCCATTTTCTTCCTCTTCGGAGTCCAAAACCAGGTCCCCTATAGTAATGTCAGAGCTGCACAGAGATGGAGGACGCACTGCAGGGAGGAAACCAGAGTCCAAGTACTCTTCTCAGTGAACACAGGACCTCAGGAGTCCCCAAGAGAGGAGGCTGTCTGATCTGGTCCTGACTCAGGATACCTACCTGACTTCCTGGCCCAAGGAGGCGATAATGACAATCTCAGGGGTTTCATGGGGCAATCCAAGCAGTTCCTAGGGTGGGAGCAAGCAAGACAGGGTGAAAGGAAAGCAAGCAGGGCATGTGCTGCTAGTAGGGAGAAGCAACTTTCTACTCACTCCTTTTGTTCTGAGGCAGACAAGTCAACTGGGTTCTCCTTCAGAGCCCTTCCTCCCAGGGTCTTGGATGGACTCCTAGACTTGCCAGTCGAGGCTGCTCTGGTGCCCACAGCACCTGCTGGATCTGCTGTGTGTGTCCCATGTTCTTCCCTATTCCCAGACTTAGATATGACCCGTGTTGGTGAACCCAGATTCCTAAAGGGGAACAGCATGACTGTGGGGCGCTCCTTATGGCCTCTGCTAGTGGATGCCCACCGGGACTGGATTCTTCGCCGGCCTAGAGGGGCCAGATTGAAGTGGTGGCCAATCAAAGGTTCCGGGTGCTTCCTTGAGGCTGGACCCTGAGGAAGGTGTGGGCCAGGCCGGGCTTTTGGCAGAGGGTCGTGGACTGCTGGTCTTGGTTGCTGAGGAGGACTCTGCCCCATGGGCTCTGTCATATTCATTGAATCAGTAGCAAAGCACTCTGAAAAGAAAACAAATCTCCTTAAAAAGGCGATATAGTAACACATCGACTCAGTCTGGTTTCTTACGCCTCAGGCCCACGTAACCCTTCCAATAGGCTGCCTCGAAAGGTCGCAAGCTAGGGCTTCCCTGGTGGCGCAGTGGTTGAGTCCACCTGCCGATACAGGGGACATGGGTTCGTGCCCCGGTCTGGGAAGATTCCACGTGCCGCGGAGCGGCTGGGCCCGTGAACCATGGCCACTGAGCCTGTGCGTCCGGAGCCTGTGCTCCACAACGGGGGAGGCCACAACAGTGAGAGGCCCGCGTACCACAAAAAAAAAAAAAGAAAGAAAAAAGTCACAAGCTAAACACTCCACCCCCAAATTCTTAGTTCTCCTAGATGGTCCTGGTACCTGGAAGTGGCCACCCCATGTCCACACCATATTGGGTCAAGACAAAAGAAGAAGTGATAGAAACTCCAGGCTGCATCCAACTCAGCACATCCTGAAGCTGTGGGCAGGGAGAGAGGCATGAAGACCACAGGCCTTGATACAACTCCACCCCCTACCCCCAACCCCAGCATTCTGCCCTTATGTGTTTTGCCCTAGCAAAACCTGCTGTGCCTGCAGTGTAGGCAGTGCTTTTTCCAGCTGACACAGGTATTCAAAAAACAGCTTTTCCATGGCAGCCAGAAAAAGTTCCCCATACTCTTGTTCAAGTTCCTGCAGGAGGAAAAGAAGCAGGTCAGAAGAGGACTAGAGAGAACAGCTACACCATAGCTTCCAAAGCAGCCAGTCCCACCTGTAGCTTCGAAGCCAAATTAACAGGGGCTTCTGCCAGCTGCTTCACCTGCTGGCAAAAGGTTTCCTGAGCCTCTGAGATCTTCCTCAGATCCTGCTTTGTCTGTTGAGGGTAAGGAAGACAAACAAGTTAGGGGCACCAGAATCCAGTGACCAGGAGGAGGAGCAACTTTGTTGCACCGAGTGTTAACTGGGGGTAGGGCTTGCTCCAGGGACGACTCACGGCTTTGGGGTCCCGCACTGCAGGTCCAGACTCTGGGAAGTGGCGATGCAGGGCATTCAGAACCTGGGCCCAAGGCCGGCCCTGCAGGATCACCTCCACCACTAGCTGTGAAGGGTACTGAGCTCAGAATCCCCACGTCCGGGCAAGCTACCCTTTTCCAACCGGTTCCACCCCCAAGCAGTCGGCCCAGGACAGGTCCTCGCATCCCGTCCCTTTCCCCTCTACCGAGTCCTACTGACTCCAATACCTTGGCCTTTAGGCCCATACACAGGCGTTCATGGTGCCGGTAGCGAACCAAGCCGGGGGCAGCAGCGCGCAGGAATCGCAGAAACTCCAATACTCGCGGAAAATGCTCCACGCAGCGTCCGCGCACGACTTGCCAGCAGGCAGCGGCTGCGAAGCGAAGAGCGGCGGGACCGGCCCCCTGGGGCGTGTCCATGACCGGCGGGCCCCACTCCAGAAACCGTCCCTTTGGGTTCCTACCTCTGGCAAGGCTTCCCGACTCTTCCTAGGGGCGGGGTGTCCGGTGGCCCTCACAGGCTCGGCTATTTCGGTCTGCGCCGTATAGTTCGCGATCCGAGACTGCGCCCTCCCATGGGCCACCGGAATCCCGGGGTTTTTCTCCAACTCGGGCTGGAGCCGGAATGGAGATGCTGGCCAGCTCCACTGGCAACAGGTCGTTCTGCCTTAAACGCCGCCACTGTCTCGCACCCAAAGGCTACTTCGTTTCCGGCTCCGGAACCAGTTTCCCTACCCGGGAGAAGGGTGGTAGTGGAGAACCAATGGGCCGCCAGACATGGGAGACGTGACGTCGCGTCATAAGGCCGCGCCCCGGCAGATCCGGGGCAGCTGCCGGTCCCCGCCCCCGCCGCCCAGCACTTCAGACGGCTGCTGGGCGGCGGGGACGGGGAATCTGGGGCCTGGTAACGGCCCTTGCATTTCTTCGCGGAGCGTGCAGAGAAGTCCCGTCGTTCTTTGAGGTCTTGGCTTTCTAGTCTGTAAACCGAGGCTTATGCCACCTTCCTTCTCCATCGTCTTCACCCTCTCAAATACGATTCCTTAAATCCCAGCGCCCAAACCAGCGCCTGCAAAGCCTTCCCTGGGCGGCGCGCCGCTTGCAGTTAAGAATTCAACTCTTTTTTTTTTTTTTTTTTACAGAATGGGAGAGGGCGCCCGCCTTTAAAAAATAAAATTAAGCGGTTGGATTTGCTCCTCGCCATGTCTTCTCACAAGACTTTCAGGATCAAGCGATTCCTGGCCAAGAAACAAAAGCAGAATCGTCCCATTCCCCAATGGATTCGAATGAAAACTGGTAATAAAATCAGGTACAACTCTAAGAGAAGACATTGGAGAAGAACCAAGCTGGGTCTATAACGAGCCTCACAAATGAAGTGGCACACATTATCAGAACATCACTAGTGTCTGGAACAGCTGCCTGTGTTTGATGCTCTCTCCTCTTGATCTTTCCTCACCACTGCTCACTGTGTAGCTCAGTAATAAACATGTGAACCTTTTGTTGGAAAAAATTTAAAAATAAAATAAAATTCAAAGTTTGAAAAGATACATCAGATTGTTAATCTGGTTTTTTTCTAGATGGTGAGACTGCAGGAAATTTTTGTACTTTTCTGTGTTTGATATGTTTTTTTTAATCGTGTAGTTCTAAAATAAATAAAATAGATTTCCTTTTTCGAATTTCTGTTGTGCGCTTACTCCAGTCAGCCCCCTAATATAGTTGACCATTTTACTTGTCTTTCTCCTGTCACCGTTCCTAGTGTCTCTCCTTATTTCCATTGCCAGGGACAGAACCTTGGCACACAGTGTATATTTTTTGTTGACTGAATTAATTACCTGCTCTGACTACCTTACAGGGATTTAGTGAAACTACCCTTTCCTTGGGACATCTCCTTTCTTAGAGATACCTGGCTCCTATATCCCTCCCTGTCTCCACTCAAGATCAGTCTTCTGAGGTGAGCCACACATTCGACTGCCCTTGCGACATCTAGCTGGAAGTTCCAAAGTACCCAAATTGGACATCTACGAAATTCTAGTTATCTTCCTTTTTACTTTTACCTTAATTTATCCTTTCCTTAAAGTTTTGCCTTTATGTAGATCTGAGTTTCTGACCTATGTCACTTTCCTTCTTTCTGAAGAATTTCTTTTAGCATATCTTGCAAGTCAGGTCTCCTGGCTACAATCTCCCTCAATTTTGTTTGAGAAACTATTACTCCTTCACTTTTGAGAGAGAATTTGCTGGATACAAAAGCCTAGGTTAGTGGGCTTTTTTACCTTCAACACTTTAAACATTTCACTGCACTCTCATCTTGCATGGTTTCTGAAGAGAAGTCCGATGTAATTCTTTTTTAAAATATTTATTTATATATTTATTTGGTTGCTCCAGGTCTTAGTTGAGGCAGGCGGGCTCCTTAGTTGTGGCATGCAAACTCCTAGTTGCAGCATGCATGTGGGATCTAGTTCCCTGACCAGGGATCAAACCTGGGGCCCTTGCGCTGGGAGCGTGGAGTCTTATCCACTGCGCCACTAGGGAAGTTCCCCTGTTGCCCCGAAGTAATTCTTACCCTTGCTCTTCTATAGGTAATATGTCCCCCCTTCTACCCCTCAAGGTTTGTTCAAGGTTTTCTCTTGGTCTTTGATTCTCTGTTCATCCTTCTTTTAAGGACAGGAGTGAGAACTTCTAAGCCCCTTACATGCCAGGCTGAAAACTGGAAGTTATCTTCCAATTTAAATTCTGTTCTTTCTCCTGGCCTCTGTATTTCTGTGCATGGCACCTTTCTTTACCCATGAGTCAGAAAACAAGACCATCACCCTTAACTCTGTCCTTTCTCTTCTCCAAATCTAATCCCTCACCAAATCTAATCAATTCTACTTCCTACAGAACTTTTAAACCTACCCCCCTTTTTCTTCATTCTCACTGACTGTATCTTATTTCAGGTTCCCTGTCTCTCACATTGAGAAGACTCTGGTCTCCCCACCTCCAGCCCAACTCCTAATTTCTTTTCCATGTTGCTTTCATCATAAACCTGGTGAAATGCAAAACTGATCATATCATCTCTAACTGAAAGCTCTCTCTTACTTTCAAAAGAAAGTCCAAATTCCAAAATATGGCAAAAGGATTTTTAATGATCTGGCTAAGTTTACCTCTTCATCAACATTCCTTGCCACTTTGCACTTATCATGCCTCCTCTTCAAACTGATTGCATTTTCCAAATATACTGTGTTGTCTCATATTTTGTGCCTTGCACATACTGGATGATTCCTCTGTCCTTCTTGCCTCTTGGACTTGACTTTTTTTCATCTCTTGTGGCTCATCTGATAACTACCTCCATGAAACCCCTCATATTTCTCTTCCCAAGCTCCTCAGCATCATCCTGTACATCTTTTTTTTTTTTTTCCACACTGCGTGGCATGTGGGATCTTCATTTCCTGACCAGGGATTGAACCCGTGCCCCCTGCAGTGGAAGTGCAGATTCTTAACCACTGGACTGCCAGGGAAGTCCCCCGTACATCTTTTTATCACCACCATTGTCAGGCAGAATCTGTTTTGCAATGTTGTTGTAAGGATTAAATGGATTAGTAAATATAAAGCACTTAGAACAGTACATGGCTCCTAGTAAATACTACATATGCATTTAATGTATTTTGAATGTTTTCATGTCTGTCACCCCCACTGTTGGGAGCCCCTTGAGGGAAGGACTTGCTTCTTTCTCATACATATTATGTCACTAGTGCCTCATGCAGTTTCTGGCTCATGTGTTCATGGCTAACATGAACAGCTCCTTTGTTAGTCCTCTGTGTCCTGCCCCAGGAGCCCCTTGTCTTGCAAACCTTCTCAAACTCAAAGGATCAAGACTAGAGGTCGGCACTTAGAACATTGGGAACTCGTGGCTACTCCTGGCCCAAGAAGGGTGGAGGCAAGGAGAGCATGGAAAAAGTACAGAAAGAAGAAAAATGGAAGGTCATTGTCCTCAATAATTAGCGTGCATACGAGTCAAACCCCTTAGTGAGATTATTAAAATACAGACTTCTTGGCCTCTGCTCCAGGGATTCTGATTCATGAGGTTTATTCTGGGGCCCAGAAATCTGAATTCTTTTTTTTTTTTTTTTTTGCGGTACGCAGGCCCCTCACTGCCGTTGCCTCTCCCATTGCAGAGCACAGGCTCCGGGCGCGCAGGCCCAGCGACCATGGCTCACGGGCCCAGCCGTTCTGCAGCATGTGGGATCCTTCAGGACCGGGTCACGAACCCGTGTCCCCTGCATCAGCAGGCGGACTCTCAACCTGTGCCACCAGGGAAACCCCAGAAATCTGAATTCTTAATAAACAACTCAGATGATTTTAATGCAAGTGGTCTGGAGATTATGCTTGAAGAATCCTGGAGTAAGAGAACAGTTTCATTCAAACCAAAGCCCAGATCCTCCAAAGGTCACCCAAAGGAAAATTTCCAGGTAGAAGAGAGCTATACAAAGGGTGTCTCTGAGACTCACCTTCCCTCACAGTTTCCTTTCTCTGGTGAGGGACACTAGTCCCTGTATCAGTGGATGGGACCACCTATCTGTCCTGTTCCATGAGCCAGAAACCTGGTGTTTAGCTTCCTTTCCACCCTCCACCCAGCTACGTCCCGTCCTTCCCCAAGCCCTGTGAATTTTCCCTCCTAGATATTTCTCCAAGTTTTCCACCTCTGTCTCCAGCACCACTACTCTGGCCCAAATCACCATCTCTAGCGTAAAATATTACAGCTGTCTTCCAATCTGTGTCTCTGCATCCACTCCAGTCCTGCTCCAATCCATTACTTGACACTACAGGCAGAATAATCTGTTCAAAACACACAATGTGATCATGTCACCTCCAATTCCTTAAACTTTCCAAAGGCTTAAAGTGGCCTATGGGGCCCCACAAGGCTCTGTCCTGCATCTCTCAGCTTCGCCTTCTCCACTCTGTCCCTTGCTCTCCTTGCTTTAGCCACACCACCCTCCCCCTCCTCCTCCCCCTCCTCCTCTACCCTCCTCCTCCCCCTCCTCCTCCTCCTTCTCCTTCTTCTCCCCCTCCTCTCCTTCTTCTCCCTCTCCCTCTCTTTTTTCTTGTTTTGTTTTGGCTGCACTGCGTGGCATGCCAGATCTTAGTTCCTCAACTAGGGATCGAACCTGTGCCTTCTGCAGTGGAAGCACAGAGCCCTAACCACTGGATCACGAGGGGATTCCCCACACTGTCCTTCTTTTAGTCTTGTTTACTCTTCTAGATGCCCTTCCACCACAGGATCTTTGCACAGGGTATTCCTTTTGCCTGGAATGATTTCCCTTCCATCTCTACCTACTTATCACCTATCCAGGTGAAGCTTTCCTAACCACCACCACCTGGCCAGGTCAAACACCTTCACCATAAACTTCAGAGCTCTGTACTACTCTCCTTTGTCTTGTGCAGTTATTCAATTAATCTGTTTCTTTCTCAGACTGTAAGCTCTGTAAGGCAGGAACAAGGTTTGCCCTGTGTTCTAGCACTTAGCCCATTGCTTGGCACATGTCATTGAATGTTTGTTAAATGGGTGGAGAAATGGGTTCATTATCTGCTACTATGGCTGGACCCTGCCAGTCAGAGTCTCCTGTAAAATTCTGCTCCAGCTGTAGACAAAAATCCCTCTCCAGGGTGGACCTTATAACAGCTGAATTTAGGCATTATTTTTAAAATTAACTTTATTTAAAATGAATTACAATCACTGTAGCCTGATCCATAAATCTGAGAAACATTTATAAGTCACATCTTATAGAATTTTTCTTTTAAATTTGTAATTAACTCCACCTGGTTTATTGTCAGGAAGATAAAATCTTCCTTTTGACGTTTTTACCTTTCCCAGAATTTCCTAAGGATTGTGACCAAAAGGGCAGACCTTCCAGCTTCCATGCCTGTTTGGCGAGAGCTCTGCTTCCTACAGGGTCTGCCATGCTTCTTCCACCCACTCAATGTCATCTTAGAAAACCAACGACAGGGATTCATACTTGAGCTCTCAGGATTCTACATCCAGGTCCAGACTTTTCTCCCTGGCCTAAGGGGCTGCAGGAGCTTCCAGCATTAGCCCCAGACTTTGCCAAGTCAAACCCACCTACATGGGATTCATGCACCCTGGTATCCAGCCTAGTTCTCCAAGGCTGGGATGGTTCCCTTCTCTGCTATTGAAACTACCATAGTCCACACTAATGTTCACAACTTTAAATCTTGGGGCAGAAGGAACTGATAATACTGGGTCTTTACACTCAGGAAAACCTGGGCTACTGATGCAAAGAATCCATCTCCTCCCTAGTGATCAACTTTGTATACCAGGTGTCCCAGGAGAACCAAAACTGGTGACCAAGGCTCAGAGATAATGACTGCTTATCACTGTCCAGAAGTCATCAACTAAGGTGGCAACTGTAGTGGATTTCTTAAAACCAAGACTAAGAACACTTCTCTTTGTGTAAAAAAAAAAAAGCACTCTGTTATATAAAGGATGATGTAAAGGAAATAATCATATAAATAAATGAAAATGGCATTAAATAGGTTCCCCTAGTACAGTTTTCTGAGGTACAATCCAAGTAAGAGCTCTACCCTGCTGGTCACTACTCAGCTCCCTGAGTGCCCATTTATCTCTCTCTTTCCCAGAGCTGGTCTAGTTATCCATTGTGCATTCTTCCCACAAATGCTCCAAAACACAATCCTCCACTGCACCCCTAAGCCCCCAGACTCCCCATCACCCTCCAATTTAGTTCATTTTCCATTCAACAGATATTTAATGAGCATCTACTGTAAGTCACAATGAGTAAGCATAAGAGAGATAAGGTCCTTGCCCTTACATTCTAGGGGAGAGGACACAGAGGTCTAAGAAAAAATTAAGCTGGAGCAACAGGGATTCTGATGCTCACCCCCAGAGAATTAAAGGAGATGATCTCCATAAAGCACCCAGTTTGAGCTTAACTCATAGTAGGAGCTCAACATATATTTGTTTCTTTCCCTCTAGCTGTTTGGAGAATAGCATTCCCTTCCCATTTTGTTGTTGTTTTCTTTTCTTTTTCTTTTTGAGGCTTTCAAGCATTTTTGAGCTCTAATATATACAGGGGACCAAGGTAAAATGAACATATGTGAAGCAAGTTACAAAGTTGTTAGAAATCTTAAGCTCTCACATTTTCCTGGGAGTGCAATAAAAAGAGATACTGTTGCATTACTGCTCAACCTTTCTGGAAACGAATTTAATAAAATGTATCAACCACCTGAAATGTGCTCAATCCCCTTTACACAATAATTTTCACTCTGGGGGGTTATTTTAAGGAAATAATTTAAAACAAGCCCAAAGATTTATGTGCTTGTACAAGGATATTTATCACAGCTCTATTTAGAATAGCAAAACTCTCGCGGGTCGTGGAGGGATGGACTGGGAGTTTGGGGTTAGCAGAAGGGAACTAGTATATATAGAATGGATAAACAACAAGGTCCTACTGTATAGCACAGGGAACTATATTCAATATCCTGTGATAAACAATAATGGAAAAGAATATAAAAGAATGTAAAAAAGAATGTATATATATGTATAATGAATCAATTTGCTGTACAGCAGAAATTAACACAACATTACAAATGAACTATACTTCAATTAAAAAAAAGAGAGAGAGAGAGAAAGAACAGTAAAATTCTGGGAAGACTTAAATTTCTAGGAATGAGAGATTAATCAAAGAAATCATGTCATTTGTTCATTTTTATTAAAAAACCATAGTACCAGGACTTCCCTGGTGGTGCAGTGGTTAAGAATCCATGTGCCAATGCAGGGGACATGGGTTTGATCCCTGGTCTGGGAAGGCCCCACATGCTGCGGAGCAACTAAGCCCGCGAGCCACAACTACTGAGCCCCCGCACCACAACTACCGCTCTAGGGCCTGCGTGCCGCAACTACTGAGCCCACGTGCCTAGACCCTGTGCTCTGCAACAAGAGAAGCCACCGCAATGAGAAGGCCGCACACCACCACGAAGACCAAATGCAGACAAAAATAAATTTTAAAAATTAAAACAAAACAAAAACGTAGTACAACTGCTGGGGCTTGCTCCATAAATTCAAGGAACAGTTTTAAGTTATATGTTGCAAATTGTTGCTTTTAACTTTGTAAGTAGCAAACATTTCTTGCGGCAGCTCTGTGCTGGACCCTGTTCTAGGTTCTGGGTCACTGGTGTGAACAAGACAGATGAGCTCTTAAGGAGCTTACATTTTAGAGAAAAGAGACAGAATTTAATAAATAAACAAACACGCCGATGTTAAACAATAAGTGCTAGGTAGGATACGAAATAAAATAGGGTGATATACTTAAGACACTGGAGGCGGCAAACTAATCGGACTGATGGACAGGGAAGAGCTCTATGGGGAGGTGACATCTGAGCTGAGACCTGGATGAGGGGGGCAGCCATGCCATCTGGAGGAAGGGTGCTCCTCCAGACGGAAGGGCAGATGCCAAGACTTAGGTAGAAGGTTGGTGAGTTTGAGAAGCAGAAGGGGGCTGAGGCAGCAGGGCCAGGGGCATGTGGTGGAGTTGAGGTTGGAGAGGGCTGCAGGGACAGATAGATAAGGGTAGGACTTTGCATTGATCCAAGGGTGATGGGAAAGCACTGGAAGTGTAGCCATAACATGAGCTGCTCCATTTTGAGCAGCAGAGATTTAAAAATGTACATGCATCTTCCCTTCCTACTGACCCTGGCAAGTCTTAGAGCTATTTGGAGAATGACTAGCTGACTAGGGGACAATTAATCTTGCTTAAGAATTCCAGGGACTGGGCTTAAAGATATGGGAGCAGACCGACGCTAGAGTAGAAGATCGAGATGTTGCTGACCAGATCACCACACAACCAGTTTATTATTTATTATTATTATTGGAGCTGACTGTGTTCTTCTGCACATAGCACCCCCTCCTGTACACCCCTGAAACTCCCCTTTAAAACCTTTGTCCCCTAACCAGCAATTTGGAGATTGTTTTGGGGACATTAGTCCACCATCTTCCCAGGTTGCTGGCCTCCTGAATAAAGCAGCCATACCCTTCGCAACAACACTTGTCTCTTGTATATTGGCATTCCAAGCAGCAAACAGCTGAACTTGGGTTCAGTACCAGCCTCATCCGGTTTTAAGCAGGAGAGTACCAGGATTTAATTTAGAGCTTAGAAAGCTCACTGGCTGTGTAGAAACTGGATTATTCAGGAACAAGAGCGGAAACACACTGGGAGGCTATGGCAGTTCCATAGGGAGAGAGTGCAGTGCCAGTGCCAGTGGAGAGAATGACAGATTCAGATACATTTTGGACATAGAATTCATCAGAAATACGGGTGGAGTGAATCTTGGAGGAGAGAAGAGGGAGGAATCAAGGGTGACTTGTAGGTTTTTGGCTGGAACAACTGGGTGATTATAGTAACAATGAGATGGGAAAAACTAGGGGAAGAAGAGTTTGGGGGTGGAATTAAGAGCTCTGTGGGGTCACTTTCAGTCTGAGATAAAATACAGGCTGTGGAGACAGACTGCCCAGGTTCTAATCCTATTCTAGAGTGATAAATTATTTTGATGGGTTCCCTAGCCCCTTGGCTCAGATTCTTCATCTGTAGAGGGGAAATTATAATACAGTGACCTTATGAGGTCGCTGTGAAGATGACAGGCGTTATTATATATAAATAGATTAGTGTCAAATTCTTCTTCACTCAGCAAGTATTTAGTGAGCATTTCTATGCACTGAATTCTGAGCATACAACAGAGACCAAATCATACAATAATCACTGCTCTTTGTGGAGTTTATATTCCACTTGGGGGAGGGGGGGACACAATAAATAAATGCATTGTTAAAATATTGAATATGTTGGATGTGGATGAGTGTTATGCAGAAAAATAAAGCAGGGAAAAGTAGTCATGAGGAGAGGAGTGGGTTGCAATTTAAAATAGTGTGGCCAGAAAAGGCCCCATTAAGACAGTGATATTCGAGGATAGCCTTCAAAGGAGGGGAGAGTGCCTGCCACATGGATATCAGAAGAGGAGTGTGCCAGGCAGGGGAAACTGTTAGTGCAAAGGCCAGGAGGTCAAGGCTTTGAGAAACACCAAGAAAGCGAAGCAGCCACAGCTGTTATTCTGCGAGAAGTGAGTAGCCACTGGGGAGTGTGAGCAGATTAGTGACATGATCTGACTGACATTTAAAAGCATCCCTCTGGCTTCCAAGTTGAGAACAGACAGGGCAGGGCAAAGGCTAGCGAGAGGACTGGGGCTTCAATCCAAGTGAGGGAGGATGGTGGCTTGGACTAGGATGGAGCAGTCCTGGTAGAAGAGAATTAGAGAAGAAATGATACAAAAAATTTAAGGTATAGAACACCACATGGTAACATGTACTATGGAGAAAAAGAAAGAACAAAGGGAGATAGGAAACATGGTGCTGCAATTTTAAAATGGGATGGAAGAGAAGACCTTAAGATGGTGGCACTTAAGCAAGTCCTGAAGGAAAAGAGGGAGTGAGCCATGGGGCCATGTGGGGAAGAAGTCCTCAGGCAGAGCGCAGCCCTGCAGAGCCCCTGGAGCAGGAGTGTACCTGGCACTGTCCAGGTAGGAAGGGGCCAGCGAGCTGGATGGACTGAGCCGGGGGAGGCGAAGGGGAGGGGAGGGCGGAATCACAGAGCACTGTAAGGACTTTGACTTTGGGGGAAGCCAGTGGAAGGTTTTGGGCAGAGGACTGACACGGTCTGATTCACCTGCTCATTCCAGCTGCTGTGTGAAGAACAGGGTATCAAAGGGCAAGAGTGGAAATGGGGAAATGATTAGGAAGGGGGTGCAACAGTCCAGATGAGAGATGAAGGCAGCTCGGGCAGGATGGTAGTTGTAGAGGAGATAAGGAGTGGTCAGAGTCTAGACACCTATGAATGGGAAGCAGAACCAGAAAGCTTTGCTGACAGATTGAATGTGGGATGTGAGAGAAAGAAAGGAGTCAAGGGTGACTCCAAGAGTTTGGGCCCAAGAAACTGGAAAGATGGAGGTGCCATTTACTGATGTAGGGGAAGATGTAGGAGGATATATGCTGGAGCGAGGTCAGGAGTTTGACCTTGGATGTGTTATACTTGGGGTGTCTTTGAGACATCCACATTGTAGAGATATTGAGAAGGCAGTAAACATACACATTTGAGGTTCAAGGAAAAGATACAATTTTGGGAGCCAGCAGTCCTTAAAATCTCGAGTCTGGCAGAGCTCACCTTGACAGAGTGTAGCTGGATGAGAGAGAGCCTGGGGCAGAGGCCTGAGTCACCCCAACACTGGAGTCTGAGCTGAGGCGAAGGCACCAACTGAGGAAACTGAGAAGGACAACCAGAGATCCAGGAGGCCCAGGAGGGTGGCCTGGAAGCCTAGCCTACCATCCAGTCTCTAAACACGATGCTTTCAAAGACTATTTAATGCTGTAGGAAAATGCTCACCATACGTCATTTGGGGGGTGGGGGGGCAGGGAAGCAGCATATGAAACACAACGTTAACAGTTACTTTCTGTACATGGCGGGGCTTGAGGATTACTGTTATTTTTCTGCTTTATAATTTTCTGTATCTTCTTTGTTTGTTTGTTTGTGTTTTTTTGTGTGTGGTACGCGGGCTTCTCACTGCTGTGGCCTCTCCCGTTGCGGAGCACAGGCTCCGGACGCGCAGGCTCAGCGGCCATGGCTCACGGGCCCAGCCGCTCCGCGGCATGTGGGATCTTCCTGGACCGGGGCACGAACCCGCGTCCCCTGCATCTGCAGGCGGATTCTCAACCACTGCGCCACCAGGGAAGCCCTTTCTGTATCTTCTTAATGCTCAACCCTGAACACGTATTACTTTTGTGAAAATCCTTAGACAAGGATATTTGAAGATCAATATTAGAAAGTGGCTTCTGCTGCTCAGAGAGAACTCCAGCCTATTTCTACCTCAAACATGTGCCTACAGAATGGACTTTAGGTTCTTCTTTCCCACAGTGGGTGCTGTGGAGGGGACAGTGCCACTGAGCCCAGGGAGCTTCCGAGGGCTTTGGTCAGCAGGTGAAGACTGGGCAGGTTGGGGCTTCCCTGGTGGCACAGTGGTTGAAAGTCCGCCTGCTGATGCAGGGGATGCGGGTTTGTGCCCCGGTCCGGGAGGATCCCACATGCCGCGGAGCGGCTGGGCCCGTGAGCCATGGCTGCTGAGCCTGTGCGTCCGGAGCCTGTGCTCCGCAACGGGAGAGGCCACAGCGGTGAGAGGCCCGCGTACCGCAAAAAAAAAAAAAAAAAAAAAAAGACTGGGCAGGTAAGCGCTGGAGGCTGTCTTGACGCCAAGCGGCCCCATCTCAAGAGCTGCTGAGTGGTACCACTGCTGATGTGCCAGCCATGCTTCTCAGAGCTAGGGGCGTCAGAAATGCCAAGGGCATCCTCAGGATAGGCCATGGGGCTCCTTGGCTCGGCATAGACTGACAGATAGACAGAACGGCAGCTTCATTGATAAACAGTTTATTAGCATCTGTGCGAATGAGATCGGTTCCTCCCCAGACGCCCCGGTCTCCCCACCTGAGGCCCTGGGGGACCGCTCTGCAGCAGGCCCCTGTCTTGAGGCAGTGCCCTTGCTCATCTGACTCCACTCCCATGGCTCCTGGTCCAGGGCTAAGCTCCACCTCGAGATGCAATAGGGATGGTCTCCCCTGAGCGACTGCTGCCTCTAGTATCTGAGAAGCCACTGCCACCAGCGGCCGGGGCCACATCCACCTGGATGACCCCATGCACCTGGGAGAGCTGTGGGCTGTCCAAGCTGGCGATGAGCTGGCGGGAGCCTGGTTTCATAGGCACGAACGTCTGGCACAGTGTCACTCTCTTGTTGCCCTCAATGTCCCTGTGGGCAGAGACAGGATCATGGGCCCGGGGTGACCGAGGGTGGAGTGGGGAGTAAGGGCTGATGGGGCGGGCAGGCAGGAAGGGGCAGCAGGTGGAGACCTTCAGGCATTTCTGGACTCAGCTGGAATCTCCAAACCCAAGACCTAACCTACTGATAGGAACAAAGCCTGAACCCCAAGGCCACCTCTGCAAGGCTAGATCAGTGGCCACCCACCCAGCTGCTGGAGCTAGCAATCTCCTGGCCAGAGCCTCACGTGGCTCGGGATCAGGCCCCGGCAGGCTGGGTGGCGGCCCGAGGCACAGGGCTCTCGCCTTCGGAACTGCTGCTCGGCCCTCATGCCACCACGCCAGCAGCAAGCTTGAGAGCCTGTGCTCTCACCAAAGCGGATGGGGCAGAGCCTGCCCCTTAGGAGCTGTGAGACCCTGTGAGATGCGGCCACCAGCTGCCCCATCTGTAAAGGGGGGGACAGCTACCAACAGAACACTAATGCTGTGCCAAACACCATGCTGAGTGCTTTACGGGCAGCGTCTCCTCTGATCCTCAGAGCCAGGCTTATCGTTATGCCTATTTTACAGGTGAGAAAACTGAGGCACAGAGGAGATCAGTCACTTGCCCTGGAGCACACGGCCCAGGTGATGCTCTCTAATGTACTTTAAGGGGTTTCTGTGGGCTCCAAATGAACTTATATTCCTGAGAGTGTCTGCTCAACTCCTGAGTGCTGGGCGACAGTAGTGACGAGTTGCTAGTGATTCCTCTGTGAGGTTTTAGCTCCCTAATGAGCCGGTGAGGCAGGGCGGGGACACCACGGAGCACTGCCCACAGCAGGCCTTTTCAGTGCCAGGTGGGCTGAACTGAGTCAGGAGGTGCTGCTGGCGGGCCCCAAGTGGCAGACCTTAACCGTCCTGACCGAGAGAGGAAGCAAAGCTGGGACCCACGCTGCCAGAAGGCAGGCAAGGGCAGCGGCAGGGGAAGGAGGAGGGGCCGGACTCACCCAGCGTTGAGGGCCTTGGGTCTCTGCAACCCGGAACCCTCGAGCCGGAAGATGACGTTGGTGAGAGTGACAGGCAGGGGGTTCTGGAAGACAATCTGGACCTCGCACTCCTGGCCAACCACGGCTGCTCGCAGTAACTGAGAGAGAAAGAGGCCCCCATCAGAGCCCCTGGCCAAACTCACGGGACCAGACGCTGCCCCAGAGAGGGAGAGCTCCTTCGAATCAAGACCGCCCTCACCCCACGTTTCTTCCCCCCAGAGAGGGCTCTCCCAAAGCCAGACAGGAAACTCCAACCTGCTCTCCAGCTGCAGCCACCACAGAATCAGGGAAATGAGATCTGATTTTCCAGAGGAGGAAACCGAAGCCCAAGAGCCCAGAGCCAGTCCCCAACCTCCTCCTGCCACGGCTCCTGGTCCAGTGCCCCCTCCCCTGGCCCTCCGATTTCCCCCTGCCCCAGCCAGCTGCTCTACCTTGAGGGAGAGGTCTGGGGTGCGCAGACGGAAGGTGTGCTGCTTGGCCAGCACCTGCCTATTCTCCTTGACGTGGCCCGAGACGTTGAGCAGCATGGCCCCCTGGTCCACGAGGTGGACCTGGTACTCCTTGTAGGCCACGGGCATGGCTGTGCGCTCCGCTGGGGGGAAGAGGCATGGTGTCGCTGAGGCCAGCTTCCCCAGACCCGGTATCCTGGGGTCTCCATGTCCCCAGCCCTGGGGTGCCCAGCCGTGGGGTGGGGGGTGGGGGGGAAAGGGGGCAGGGCTGGGGAAGGAGCGCTTACAGGCCCCTGGTGCCAGCACCACTTCCTTCTTGCTCTCCTTGAAGACAGACCCAGAGACGCCGGTATAGAAGGTAACGGAGAGGTAGAGGTGCAGCTTCACAGTCCGGGGGCTGCTGCTGCAGTTGGTCAGCACCACGCAGATGGTCAGGTCCTGCCCCATCACTGCGTCCTGCACCTCCACCTGCAGGGTCACATCCTCAGCCGAATCCTGGTTGCCGTACACGTTGGGTTTGCTGCCGTGGGCGGCTGCGGTCTCCACTGCCTTCCGCTCTGCTTCTGAGCCTGGGGGTTGAGGGTCAATGGTGAGCTTACCACTGCTGCTGGCATTGGCGAGTACTTGGTGGGAACCTTTGGCGTGGTCAGAGCTGGCCAGGTTGGGGGGCTGGTACCTTCCGGGTGCTTATAGGTGTGGGTGACCTCTTCCCGCATGTTGGAGCCGACGGCTTTCGTGACGACGAGCGAGCCGATGGCTTTCTCCTCCACGTACACGATCTTGAAGCTGCCGTCACCTTGCCGCTGCCAGTAGATCTTGTCACTGTTCACCTGTTTGGGGCGTGTGTGGGGTGTGAGCCGGGAGTGAGTGAGCCAGAGGGTCTGAGGGTGGGCCTGACCCCCAGCTGCCTTCTCTGGATCCTAGGAGCTGCATGGAGGGCTAGATCCAAAGGTTGGGAGCTTCCTGGAAGAGCCAAACCGGGAGACTTTCCAAGCTGAGCCAGACAAGGCCAGAGAGTGGGGAAGAAACTGGTCTGGGAGGCTCCTTACAATGCATTGAACATTAATAACAGTAATCCCTTATGCTCGTTCGCTGACTCTACGACTTATAGAGCAGCTTCATACCCATTATTTCTTTTGATCCTGAGCACAGGAAGCATGGCAGCCATTATTATCCCCCTTTTAACAGTTGGGGAAACTAAGAATCATAGAATGAGTGTCTTGCTCAAGGTCACACAGCTAGTCGGTCGGTGGTGAGGTCAGGAGGACCAGAGAACCCAGGGCCGACGCCAGTGCCCTGGTCTCCTCAGGCTGCCCACAAAGGCACCGGGCACATAGGCCTCACCTCAGCAAAAATGAAGGGCGTGTCATACTTCATGTAGACCAGGCCGTTCTTGACGGACTGCACAGAGCAGGGGCCACAGCAGAAGATGCCTAGGGGAGTGAGGGTAGCATGAGGGTGAGAGATCCAAGGAGGCTGAGGGGGACCCCCCCCCCGCCAGATCCTGGGCCCACCCATCCAGGCCCAGCGCCCACTGCCTTGGGTTAACTCCCACCAGTCCAACTCAGGGAGATTAAACAAAGGAGCACGCACGTTCTATTTGGCCTCAGTCACTGGTGGGGGATAGGGGGACAGGGACAACCGTGGGGACAGGCCTGCCTTGCTAACCAAATTGCTGGCATACTTCCTCTACCGGCTGAAGCTGCACGTCAGCTGTCTGTAACCCGCTGAGGTCAAGAGCCATCCTACATCAAGACAAACCCAGAGCCCACCGTGGCTCTGCTTGCCAGCTGGGAGAGCAATGACATCACAGTCACCATTCCAGAAAGATCCAGAACAACGCTTCAGCTCTGCAGCCTACTGTGTCCTCTCTGTGGGGAGGTGAGAGGGGAGCTGGTGGGAAACAGAGTCTGTCCTCAGTGTGCTCGGGAGGGTTTTCTGGAAGAGATGGGTTGATAGGGAGGAGGCTTGGCAGGAGAGGACACAGAACAGGAAGTGAGGGCCATCCAACAGGAGAGAATCTTAGAAAACATCTCGCACGATGGTCTCCTTTTACACATGGGGAGACAGGCTCAGTGAGGCAAAGTAGATGCCAGGATCTCCCAAGACAGTTGGATACAGAGAGAAGGAAGGAGCTAATACTTAACTGAGTAGCTACTAAGCTCCAGCCATGCTGCTTAGTCTACTATGACTTCTCATTAGACCCTCCCAACCACCCTGTATGGTATATATCATCCACACATTACAAACAAGAACACCAAAGCCCGAAGGTACAAGGAACTTGCCCAAGATGACATATCTAAGAAGTGATCAAGCTAGAATCAAGCCCGGGTCTGGCTGGTCTCAGAGCCCCTGGCTGCCGCCCAGCCCACCACTTCCCAGACTGGGGACCAGAACTCAGATCTCCCGGTGTCCTGCAGGCTGTTCCAGTGTCGCAGGCATCACTGGGGTTGCACAACTCAGGGGGCACCATTCACAGAGATGACTGAGGGGGAGGGGTCTGGCCAGAGACCAGAGGAGGAATGTAGGCTAGGGGAAGGCTATCTGACCCAGGGTGAGGAAGGGAGAGGTGGCAGGGGTTGGGGGGAGAGGCAACCGGAGGGGCAGGTGGGGTTGCCTGGGGCCAGAGTATTAAGATGGGAAGTGTGTGTGGGACCTGTCTGAGAACAGCACAGAAGGTCTAATTTTTGCAGAAACGTGCATTGTGGAAAAGAGACTAGTAGGTTATGTCGTCAGTGATTACTTCTTAGGCTGGACTGGGTTACAGAAGCCGTTTTCTTCTTTGAACCTATCTGAACCCTGATTTTTTTTTTTTGAACCCTGATTTTTTTCATACTGTACGTATAACTCAGTGGAGCAGTGGAACAGATATGAGAGGAACTTGGTAAAAGTGAGAATATGTGTTGAAAGGAAGTCAGGGGCTGGGTCTGCTCTGCTGCTGACCTAAGGCTCCGTGCCCTAGAGGAACTCCCACACCCAGCTAATCTGCAACGTCACCAGGAGAACTTTCAAAAATACAGATTCCGGGCTTCCCTGGTGGCGCAGTGGTTGAGAATCCACCTGCCGATGCAGGGGACGCGGGTTCGTGCCCCGGTCCGGGAAGATCCCACATGCCGCGGAGCGGCTGGGTCTGTGAGCCATGGCCACCTGAGCCTGCGCATCCGGAGCCTGTGCTCCACAACGGGAGAGGCCACAACAGTGAGAGGCCCGCGTACCACAAAAAAACAAAACAAAAACAAAACAGATTCCTAGAATCTATTCCCTGAAGGTCCAACATATCAGGTCTGGAGTAGGATATAGAAATTTCCTTGAAACAAAACGAAACAAACCACCTGAGAGAGGATAGGGAATTGTATACTTTATGCTATATACAATTCTATCCTTATTTTTCCTTCCAAGAATGTTTTACTTAAAATAATGACTTTTTAAACTTTAAAAGAATATATATAAATAAAAGGGTCCTTCAATTAATTATCTCCAGGATATGTAAATAAAAAAGCAAGTGGGAATAGTGGATTTGTCAGGGGAGGGAAACCTCTCACTGAATTCTCTCAAATCCTTGGACTTTTGAGCCATCTGAGTGTAATAATCATTACAAATAAATAAAATTTAGGCAAATAGTTATGCAGAAAGGTAAAAATAAATGAAGGGCCACATGGTGATTTGCCCTGATGAGTCTGTTTGAAGAACTGTGGGGTTAAAGGACCCCACTCTAAGGCCCCGTCCAGGAAGCTGGAGTTTGTTACCCTGACTGGGGAGACAGGGAGGGACCCCAAGTGGGGTTCAGGAGCCAGGCAGGGCCCCGCCTCACCACTGCTGGTCTCCTGGGGTGTGGCATCCACAACCTGCCATCCATCGAAGCCTGGGGGCAGATCCGGCCTCTTCATCCAACAGTCGTTCCACACGTGGAAGTTCCTGGATGGACATGGTCGGAGGGCTCCGTGAGCTGCCCACCCCCCAGGGCCTCCCCGGCATCCCCTGGCCCCCAGGCCTCGGGTCACCAGTCCTCACCAGGGAAGGGCAGGCCAGCCCCAGCCTTACCAGACAGAATCATGGTTCAGGTGCTCGAGTGGCTTCATGTTCTCGTCAAAGTAGATGTCCGTGGTGAGGGACGTGTCTGTGTCATGCGCGGAATTGAAGTTGGTGATGGTACGGGTGGCCACGCCCAGGCAGCGCAGCACTGTGGGGAAACCAGGGTTGGGGTTCAGGGCCCGGGGCCAGGGCAGGGGTGGGGGGCAGGTGAGGCATGAGGTCAGGAGTAGCAAGGGGACAGGGGCAACTGGGTCAGGGGTCACTAGGGTCAGGAGGGCACTGAGCCAGGGAGTGTTGGGGGTTAGGGGAATCCAGGCCACCGGCCTTGCCTTGTCCCTAACTGTCCCTTCTCCCTCCTCTCCTTTAGGCCCCTCTCAGTTGTTAACACTAATTAATTTTAATTAAGGTCAGCCTACCAGCCACCCGGCCTGTGGCCTGCTCCTACACTGTAGCCACAGCTGGGCTGGGCTCGTGAAGGCGGAGCCTGGCTTCCCGGTAGGGCCCAGGCCACTCCTGTCCCGACCCTCCACTACCTGTAGTGGTCACACCGGCGAAAACCCAGCACTGGCCATAAGGAACAGAGAAGCCGGTGCGTAGGTAGCTGAGTAGAATCTCCACGCTGCCCACCCACGCTGATGGATTCGTGCCGTGGGAATATTCTCCAGACCAGTTCCCAATCAGGATGCCACCGTCATCCAAGGAGTTCACCTGCCCAGGACAGGACGGGGTGGGGCAGAGTTGGGGGAGAGGCTCAGGGCCTGCCGTGTGGCCCCCGGCCCAGCCTCTGACCCTGCAACCATCCCTCACCTCTAAAGGCTTCAGGGTCCAGTAGCAGCCTGAGCCCCTCTCACCACTCCCAGAGCTCTCTGCCCACTCCACCCCTGTCCTGGCCTGACACAGGAATGTGAATGCTGGGTGTGCCAAGTTTGGGGTTTGGCCCTACATTACACAAGAGCTGGAATGGGAGCCAGGAAGGGGAGGGTTGGGGGACAGGCGAGGGAGGGAAGAGGAGTGAGACCACTTCCTGCAGTACCCTTTGCAAGAGCAGGGACAGAATCAAGAAGGGTCAGAGCGTGGGGTGGAGCAGGGGAGGAGAGGGCAGACGCACGGTAGGGCTCAGAGACGCGAGGTGCTCACCATGGCAGAGACCACCCGGCAGACACTGATGGGGTTACTGCGGCCTCCGTATGGCATGCCCCGCCGGTTCAGGATGTACAGGCAGGCATCCAGCACCCCGTGGTCAAACTGGAGAGAGGAAGGGCAGAGGTGACCCCTAGGCCAGCACCTGCTCCCCTACCCCGTCCCACCTGCCTCTAGTGCCCCTGAGTGCACGAGGCCCCAGCCAGCCGTACCTGGCCGTAGTTCCAGGTCCGCTCGCCAATCTGTGTTTCGGTCCCATAGTAAATTCTCCCACACTCATTAAGCACGTACTCCTGCCGCCAGTCCTCACGGTCCACAAACACGTCGTCCTCTGTGTTCCCAAAGCATATATGCCTGGTCCCCTCCAGCCCTCTCCCTGGGTCCCACCTGCCCCTGGGCTGATTCTGCAGGACTCATGACCGCAGAGGAAGAGCAGGAACGCCTCTAGCCTGACAGCACTGCTCCCAGGAAGGATGCAGTGAGCATGACAGAGATAATGAGAGGAGGGTGGCTGTAACCAGGGCCCTTCCCCAGGAGAGGTGAGCCTGTGTGACCTAGGGCTGGTCACCTCTCTAGGTCCTGGATCTAGGTCCCCTCACCTGGACAATGGGAGGCTGGCTTCTCCTAGGGCTAGGTACCCAGGCATGTAGCCAGATCCTAGGAAAGGAAGCCCTGACCTGCCCTCCCCTCCTGTCCATGCCTTGCTTCTGATACCAGCAGGCTCACCTGGGCACCAGGGATTGAAGAGGATGTAGATCTCATTGCAGGGGTCAAAGGGCAACTGGAACTCTCCAGCTTCTGAGCGTGTGCGGACTGTGAACTGAAACTTGCCGATGATGGCATTGGGCGGGGAGTGGACCTTTAGTTTCAGATTCTTCTCGCCGGAGTTGGTCACCTGGGCGTTCCAGCCTCTACTGGCTCCCTGGCCCACTGGGATGATCACGTGGGTGCCCTTGCCCACCTCAGGGTTGTTTCCTGGAGTGGGGGAAGCATTGATTAGCTGCTGCAGCCTATCTGAAGGTGGGGGGATGGTGCTTTGGACTTCTCCCAGCCCCACCCAGAAAGTGTATGAGCCAGTGTATCCCTGAGTTGGACCATCGCCTGGGTCCATCTGAGAGCAGCTCTGTCCCCACCCAGTGTTTGCCCACATGTCAGGGCAGAGATCCAGTCCAACATCCCAAACCTGTTCCCTCGACACTTAACTCAGAGGTGACTAGAAGAGACCATGTCACCGTCACGCTCTCCCTGCCTGACTGTTCCAGCACCTGGGCTAGAGGAGCAGAGCCACCCTGTCTGGGTCCAGTTGCCCCTGCTCCCTGTGAAAGGGCAGAGTTCATATCCTGAAGGTCAACCCTGCCTGCTCCCTGGGGCTGCAGCTTCCAGAGCCCAGGGCATCCTTGCTGGAGGTGGTGGGGGTACCTGGGAAATTACAGGCTGGGGTGGGCAAGGCTAGGCCCTAATCAAAGGGTATGAGGGGTCCCCGGCCCCCTGCAGCAGCGTAAGCACCAGCCTAGGCAGTCAGTAGCCACCAAGCAATGCAATGAGGGAGGCACCTGCCCTGGGTCATGGGGACAGAGAGACCGAGAGACACAGTGGGACAGAGTGTGGAGCCACACCCTGAGGAAGGAGGGCAGACCCAGAAAGAAAGACACACAGAGGCAGCAACACTGAAGGGGATGCTGTACCAAGCACCTGAAGAAAAATAGTTTTGAGACAGATGCCCCTGGAGGCTTGAAGAGGGTGAGCTTAGGAAAACAGGGACACCAAGACCTTCCCTGAGGCACCCCTGGGGACATGCTTGCACCTGCCTTATCTGGCAGGGGCGAGGAGTGGGGTGAGTGAGGAGCCCAAAGATGCCCCTTTGACCTTAATACCAGGGCGGGGAGCCCTGCTAGGCAGCCCCCTACCCCCACTCCACCCTGCCCAGGGCCTTCACCCCTCCCACTGCGGGCTCCACCGACCAATGAACAGTTCCAGGGTGACATGATCGGACGACTCATAGGGACGAGACAGGAAGAGGACCATGTGGAAAGGCTGCCCACGGCGGATAATCAGCTCCTTGTACTCGAACTCATCCGTGTGGTGCTCTTGGCGATTCTGGTCCGAGGGTGAACTCAGCAGATCCACACCAGTCACCACCAGCATTCCCTCTGCAAGGCCAGAGCTCAGGTTCAGTGAAGCCCCTTGGGGAGTCCGGCCCTGCATCATTAGCCTCCCAGGCCCACAGAGGACGCCAGAATGAGTCTCAGGCCCATTAAAGCATTTTGGCTCTCAGATAACATGGACAGGTGGGCCTCACCTCGGATGGTGCCATCTCTAGCTGTGTTCACAGTGCTGCTCGGGTCCCGGGTGTCGGGTCTTCGACCCCTGGAGCTGGAGTCTCCACGGGGCTCAGGCCTCCGGTCGTCATCTATTGTATTCTGGCATGAGCAGCAGCCACAGCAGCGAGCCCAGAAGGGGAGGCGCCTTTGGCGAGCATGTCTGTCTGGCTCTGGCTCCGGCTCTGGAGAAGGTGTCATGGGGGGCTGCCAGGGGTTCCCGCCCCAGCGGCCCACATCCGAACGAGGACTGCCCGTCGTCATGCCTGTGTGGACAAGGCAGGGAGGCTCTGATCACTCACACAGACCTCCTTTACCCCTACAGCAAGCCCCAGTCAGCTCACCTGGAAACCCTCCATCCAGAGAGCTGATTCAGTCCCAGCCAGATGACTGAGATGATCTGATCTCGACTCTGTGAGATTCCCTCAGAACCACCCAGAGACCTTCCCCAAAGACTCCTTTCAGACTCACCTAGAGAAACTTCCTACATTCAGAGACGAGTCTTTCCCCTTTCACCTGCACAGGGACATCCGCCAACACCACTCCCAGGAAATGACACTGTCACACCCTCAAGGTGCAGCCGGCACAGACCACCCCGGGCCTGTTCCCTCCACCTGCCAGCTCCTCAGTCTAGAGATCCAGAGCTGCCTGCCCCAAGGACCCATTTCTTAGGAGGAATCCCCCACCCAAGGCTCCTTGCATTACACAGGCAAGTGACATTCCCCACGGTGGGTCAAACACCCACGCGGAGCTGCCCAGAGGGGCGGGGCGGGGGCAGAGGTGCCCCCGAGCCGGGCTTCCCAGGTGCAGTCTCGGTGTGTGGGGAGCAGCCACACTGGGACCGACAGGCTCGGGCTGGCTCGCGCCACAGCTGGCCGGGGCCTCACCTGATGAAGGTGCTGGCATCTCTGGGCGGAACAAGTCAGGACTGATGGGATGGGACTGACGCCGCTCGCACGAGTGGAAAGCGTGGGGCGGGCCGGTAAGTGGTTTATGTATGAGGGGGGGAGGGCGGGGCCAGGCTTCTGGGAAGAAGGGGAAGGGAGGTTGCTCCATCCTCGAGGGAGGAAGCCCAGCCTCTGGGGACAGTTTCCGAGGTAGGGGTGAGAAATGAGACTAGGCCGCAACCTGTTTCCCCTTTCACGAAACCAGGAACCGACTGGAGGCGGGATTGGGCCCGGGCTGGGGAGGGGGCGGGGGCGTGGTCTGTCAGGGCTGAAGTTGGAAGGCTTTGATGAGATCACCCCGTCCGAGGGATGCTGACTCCTGCCAAACTGGGTGCATCAGAAGCACCTTCTCCTCGGTGAAGGAAGTTGCGACAAGTGTCATTTGCTGGGAGGGGTCCGTGAGCAGCTTTCTGGATGGGGCACCTGGCTTGGTGGATGTCCATGTGCGCGTGAGGGGGAAAGAATCGTCCCTGTAGTGTGGGAAGTTTCTCTAGCATGATGGGGCAGGGAGGGTCCACCCACACCTCTATCCAGCAGACTTGCTCTTCCCAAGCTCAGGCTGCCCGCCTCTGTCCCTGTGAAACTGCCCACCGGCCTGGCTCTGGGACTCGTCCTGCCCGGGGAGGTTCCAGCATCCCAAGCTGGTACACACTGGTGACATCAGCAGCCAAGCCCTCCGACTGGCTCCACCAGCCAGCCCCAACCATCCATCTGTCTGTCCCTCCTTCTTCCTCTAGCTAGGCCCCAGGCCCCAGCATGAGTGAGCTGCCCCCTGCTTCCTGTGTCCCTCCAGGTTGGGGATTAGGGGGGTCAGAGTAGAAGCAATCTCTTGTTTTCTAACCGCCACCCCCCACCCCCCAAACCTAGGGGTTTGGAGGAGGCTGAGGTCTTTGCTCCGAGGCTCATGTGGGAATGAAGGCCCCCGCTCCCCGGGCTGCAGAGTACCCCCTTCTCTCACTGAGATGAATGTCTGGTGAGCTGGAGGCTAGGGCTCTCCAACCTGGAATTCTTCCTGGAAATCCTGACCAAACGGCTCCAGGCACCTATCCCAACTTCACCCTGACACTGGGAGAAACGCCAGGAGGCCACCAAGAGAATCCCAGGGCAAAGAGGAGGTCAGACATCTTCCGGAAGGCTGGGACCCTGTTCCTGGGGTCTCTTCCCTCCATCTCGCTGTTGTCCCAGCTCTGTCCATGGGACACTGAACACAAGACAGTGAAAACAGGGTGGGAAAGGGGACACAAGGAAACTGACTGGAGGAGAGGCTGAGTTTGGTGATGCATCAGGCAGGGAGGTGGCTTGGGGAGTAGGGACAGAGGCTCCAGGACCGGGCACAGAGCCCTCCACATCCCTGTGACCTTTTCCTGTCCAGGTCTAAGTCCCCACATCCTCCAGCACACTCAGAGGATGCACTAGCAGAAATCAAAATTCCAGGCAGTTGTGAGGCAGGTCAGCCAAAGGGCTTCAAGGAGGGGCTGTGTGTGTATCACTATGGATATGGGAGGGGCAGGGCCCTGAGAGTCTGGTTGTGTTTGAGCACATGTGGGTCCAGGTAGATCCTAAGGGAACCAGGAAAATGCCTTGTCACATTCTCTCCCTCTTGTTTCAATCTTTCTCTTTCCCCACCCAGCCAGGTTTGACTCAGTGCCCTCATCCCTGAGACACTCCCCTTCCTCCCTCCGGGGAGGCTCAAGTGCCTCAGGGCTTTCAAAGTCAGGACAAGGTATGTGTATGTGTGTTGGAGGGGGGACCATGGGAAAAGACACTGTCTCGGTACATCGGGAGCTGGAGCCAGGCTCTGCCCAATCCAGAAGCAAGAACATGAATCTGGAATCCCAGACCAAGTTGCAGAGACAGCTCTGGCTCCAGCGCTTGAGCTCAGCAACCTTGGGTGCATCTTAACATCAGTTTCCTCATCAGTACTATGGGCCTAATCATCTCAGCCCTGAGAGCTTGTGAGGATCAAATGGAATCAAGGATTTCCAAGGGCTCTTTATCCAGAGGATGCTACTCATGGGGACTGACAGTGTTGGCTGTAAGAGAGGGGAGCCAGGGTGCCCTGGCCTACTCCTCCTGGGAAGAGCTTTCTCAGCTGTGGTGAGGGAGAGCCAGGGCAGACAGGGCATCTAGAAGGGGCACAGGTCACGGGAGAGACTTCTACGAGCCTTTCAGTTAGAGAGACTTCCAGCTGCTTTGTGGTCCAGCCCCAACCAGAACATGAACTCAAATTTGATTCCAGCCTGGAACTTAGACCCAGCCCAGCCCCAAACTGGAATGTAGATTCAAATCCAGCCGTTGCCCTGATTCTGCCCCAGATACTGAGGCTTTGGTTCTCCATGACAGGGAACAGCAGGACTGAGCATAAAACGAAAGTAGAGGGGGTGAACTGACACAGCCTCACTCTCTCCCTTTCTTTTTCAGGATAGGTAGCAGTAGTAATGATGGTGGCAGCGGCAGCTTAGCAACCTTTGGGGGCCTCTTCACTGTTTATTCAGTTCCAATAAGTTAAAGGGCAGGGGGAGGGGGCAGAGTCTCTTAGGTGAGGCTGCTGCGAACTGAAGGCAGCAGCTCGGCCAGATGCTCCGAGACACCCACTGCTTGGCACAGGGGGTTGCCCTGCAGGTTGAGGAGGACCAGCCTGGGGCAGGAGGCAAGAGGCTGCAGCACTGCAGGCTGCTGGAGGCCTTGGGCAGGAGTCAAGGAAAGCTCGGCAGGTTCCTCCATATCCACCTGCTCCTGTGCACCCATCACTGCTTTCCCTCAAGAACAGGGACTGCTGCCCAGCAGCCTGCTTGGTGGGCACCTTGTCCGCTTCCCCGGAGGGTGTAAGGCTCTAGACCGCAAACACCAGCCCCCGGGGGCCAGGCAGGAAGCACAGGGGGCTGACTGGATACAGTCCCAGAAGGAGCAGTGGAGACTATGGCCAAGGTGAAAGCTAGCCCCGGATGCAGAGGCACGCATGATCCACCAATGGCCAAGGGTTGCCAAGTGGGAATGCAGGCTAAAGGTTGCTTTAACTTCCATTTTTTAAAGAAGAACCAGAATTCTAGATTTTTAAAAAATATGAAACTTCCTAATTGTAAAAACATGATGCGCTACCCAAGAATATCTGTAGGCTGCTGGTTTGTGGACTCTGGCTTGAGGAAGTCACTTACTTCCATCCTGCAAAACTCTACCAGTACAAGTCAATGATAGCCTCATACAGCGCCAGGCTACCCTCTCTCCTCAGCTTAGACAGCCAGAGCCCCCTCTCCATGTCCAGAGGCACACCACTCTGCTTGCTGTCTGTCCCTTCCTGGTGTGGCACCTCGCACTACCTGCTGTCTGAAAGGCACCCAGAAGGAAGGATACGGTTGTTGCACAGAAAGAGCTCCTGCAGCCGGGGCAGGTTAGTGACACCGTCCAGGGACTCGATAGTGTTGTCATTGGCCTGCAGCACCTGGGGAGCAGAGAGGGCAGGGAAGATGAGGCAGGGAAGGCAGCTGTCAGCCTGGGATTGGTACAAGCAACTGGGGAGCCCAGGGTGATCAGCTTACAGTGCGTGGAAGGCCTCCTGGGGTCAGGCTGGGTGACAGAGGAGAAGGTAGGGGTCACCTGTGGGGTCTGGGAGGACCTGGGCATCTCTTTGTAGGGTGGGCAGACTTCTGAGGTGGAGGAAGGGGAAAAGGACCACCCAGGACGGTGACAGAAGAGTGAGTGCTTTACCTCGAGGCAGCGCAGGGCAGCCAGGGCAGGGGGCAGGGCTCGGAGACGATTGTGCGACAGGTCAAGGTGAGTGATCAACAGCAGCTGCTCCAGATGGCAGAGCACCGTCAGATCCTGAGGAGGGGGGGTGAGATACCCAGCGAGACCTGGGGGAAAGTCCTCAGCCATCGTTTCTTAGACGCTTGCCCTGTGTGCCCCACACAGGTCCTTGGGGAGCCCAGCTGAGAAGAGGGAGCAGCTGGGATGCTTACCTCGCCACCCCTGGCAGTACATGCTCCATGTCAAGGGCATGGGAGAGACCTGAGCCCTGGGGCTGGGTGGCCAGTGCAATGGTAGGAGTGGGGCAGGTACGGGGGATGGAGGAGGGTGCTGAGATAAACACAGACACTGGTGGGAGCGGGCCTGTTGAGTTTGGGATCGGCTGGCGGGAGCGAAGGTGGGCAGCAGTGATGTGTTGGGGAGATTGATTGGGAAGGACTACAGGGGGAAAAGAGAGCCTGGAGGGTTTGTCAGAAAGCTCTGGAAACTATTCGTTGGGGCCTGCTCCAGGGAGAGAAGCATGGGAATGAGCTGAGGAAGAAATGTCCAGAAAGGCACGTGAGACTGAAGGAAAGCCGGGGGCATGGTGAGTGTCTCGGCTGAGGCCCGGGGAGCAGATATAAAAGCCGGCCAGGGGCTTCCCTGGTGGCGCAGTGGTTGAGAGTCCGCCTGCCGATGCAGGGGACGCGGGTTCATGCCCCGGTCCGGGAGGATCCCACATGCCGCGGAGCGGCTGGGCCCGTGAGCCATGGCCGCTGAGCCTGTGCGCCTGGAGCCTGTGCTCCTCAACGTGAGAGGCCACAGAAATGAGAGGCCCACGTACCGCAAAAAGACAAACAAACAAAAAAAGCCGGCCCGGTCATGAGGAAGAGGGAGGCCAGCTAGCAGGGCGAAGGCCGGGAAGGCGCGTGTGCAGTCCCTACCTTGTGACCAAGGTGCAGCACGCGCACCTCCGCGTACTCCATCTTGAGCACACTGTTCTCCAGCAGGAACTTGCTTCGCAGGTCGTCCAGGTATGCTGCCCGCATAGGGTCCACGGCCTGGCAGGGAGAAGGGGCAGAGAATGCATGTCAGCTGCCCTCCTCCTGCCCGCTGGGCCTCCCCCTCGCCAGTTCCCATGGACCCGACTTGCCTTGAGGGTCTTGAAGTACTGCAGCGTCTCCTTTTCATACTGCAGGGGGTCCAGCGCCCGCATCAGCAAGATGATGGTGAGCAGGCACCCTGGGGAGAGGGCAGGGAAGAGGATGGTCTCTCCTGGATCCTCCTCTGCTCCCATCCTCTGGAGACCCTTCCCGCTCTCCCCAAGGGGCCACCCCTAGAAAGGGGCCTCCTCAGGGAAGCGGGAGCTCAGGGAATCGGGCCTCACATTTATTCTCAGGCTCCAGCTCCTGCAGCTCCTTACAGCATTCAAGCTCGGACTGTAGCACCGTGGACTTCTCCACCGACAGCTCACACCTGAGGGTGGCCAGGGTTGGGGGAGGGGATGATGCCCCAGCCCTGGGGTACTAGTCAGCCCCAGTATCCAGTCTAAGATCAACTGCTTAAGCCCCCAGCCTCCTGCCCAGCTGCCTGATGCGCAGAGTCCAGAGCCCCCATCCTTGTCTGTGTGCTTCCCTGTCATCATCACCTGAAGAGCTGTTCATCCGTGGCGGAGTCCCGGCACCAGCCCTCTCGGCGGCCTGTGAGAAAGAGCAGGTGGTAGGAGGGGACATCCATGACAGGAAGAGAAGGATGAGGGCTGCCGCCAAGCGGGGAGGTGCGGGCTGTGTCACCTTTTAAGAGCACACACTCCTTCTGGGCATCGCCTGCTGTCCAAATGACACGAAATGTATGTTGGGGCAACTGGTCGTTGAGAGAGGTGGCGGGCAGGTCACAGAGCTGGGAGCACAGGGTTAAGAAAAAGCCCGGCTGCACCACTTTCCCGACAGTCCCAGCCCAGCCCTACCCCAGCCTCCACTCCGCCCACCAATCCTGGGATACCCAGACGTGGCTAGGCCGGTTCCTGCCATCTGGGGTCCTCCACGCCACGGTCAGGGGTGACTCGTCCACCATGAGCAGCAAGGTCTCCGTCCTGGAGCCCACCTGGCACGGGGGACAAAGAGAGACCCGTCACTCCAATGGCACCAGGCCCACAATCCATGATGCTCTCCGGCAAAAGCTGCAGGACTCACTAGGAGGGGCCGAGAGAAGGAGACAGTCAGACAGGCCTCATCCCGGCTCACGTGCAGGCAGTGCAGGGCATCCTGAGGATCCGCTGGGGGAAGACACAGCCTCAGGTCTCCTGAAATATTCTTCCATTCCTTCTAAGCCCTAATCACCCAGCTTTCTCCCCCACTGCTCACCTCGTCCCAGGAGCCAACGATGGTAGAACCAGGCGCTCTGATCATTGGGGTCAGTGAAGAAGGCGTTCTGCACCAGCTCCAGCTCTGCAGGGGCCAAGGAGGCATGGGGTTGTGGTTAGGACCCTGCTTGGCTCCTGGCCGCCTCAACATCCCACCCTCACCTTGGAGTTCCTCCAGCCTGCAGTTTCACCTATAGGCTGGCCTTGCCCAGGGGCTGCGCATTTCAGTTTTATCTTCCCCATTGGACACTTGGGCTCCCTGCAGCCAGGGGCTGGATCTTATGCACCCCCAGAGCCAGGCAAGTTCCCGAGTGGCAGGTTCAGGAACAGGCCTAGGCATCAGGGTTGGAAGGGTGGCTCTGTAGAGTCCTCCCCAGCACCCCCTGACTCTGCTTACCTTTGAGCAGCACATCCTCAGGGAGGCGCCCCTGGGGTCCAGAATCTGGCTGGGGATGCAGCTGGGGCAAGAGGCAGGAGCGGTAATGCCAGGAGGAATAGTTGGAGAAGTTTCGGGTGATGAGGCTGTCAGTGAAGGCTAGCTCCTCTGCAGGGGGCACAGCTGCCTGTGCAGCCACAAACCGCCGGTAGTCCCAGCAGTGAACTGGGAGGAAGGGCAGAGAGCACATCTCAGAAGCAGGGCAAGAGAATCTCCCTGGCTGGTACCCCTGGAGTTCCCTCGGAGATCCTGAGAAACACCTCTCTGCACTCCATGGAGGATACATTTGGCTCCATCATCCCTTTTGCCATCAGCTCAGTGGGCCCATCCTGGCCATCCCTCCCCACTCTGGGCCTTACTGAGGTCCTAGTACCAGAATGTGGGGCAGGTGAGGGCTGTAGGGACAGAATCTGCAGGCACGTACAGTTCCGCTCATCAACCTCGAGGAAGCGGGCACACAACTCCAGCTCCCGGGCCCAGTTGGGCTCTGGCAGGCGGCCCAGCAGCCAGCAGCGGTGGTGCCAGGTACCGTAAGACTTGGGGTTCACCCTCAGACAGCTCTCCAGGAAGCCCAGTTCTGCCTTCACTAGAGCGGCCAACTCCTCAGGGGACCTGCACCCAGAGGGGAATGGGGGTCAGGGCCCTCCAACACCCAACCTCAGCTCACCCCTGTCTTTCTGCACCCAGCCCTCCACTGCCCTCTGCCTATGCCCCTGGCTGCCCCACTCTTCCTCCAGCCCTGGACCCAGGCAGGGCAGGGGCAGAGCCAGGGCCATCTTTCCGGGGCTCTGAACCCCTACGCACTTTTGGACCTCCAGCCGCTGGAGCACCTCTCGGCGACAATTCCAGAGGGTGGCAAAGTCAGGGTTGGCTCCCAGAATCTGGCTTGTCAGTTCCAGCACTGATTCATCCAGCTCTCCAGCCTGGCGCTGAGAAGGTAGATAGCAGGGTCAGAGAGATCATATCTTTCTCCTGCTACAGGGCTAATAACATAAATACAACTACCGACTGTTCTGTGAATGCCATACTATACTATAGGTACTATACAAAGCACTTTATGGGTTTACATGTATTCTCTCATTTAATTTTCACAACAGCCTTATGCAGTAAGTGCAATTGTTAGGCCCATTTTACAGATGGGCAAACTGAGGTCCAAAGTGATTCAGTAACTTGCCCAAGGACACACAGCTAGTACCTGATAGAATGCAGATATGGATCCAAGCAGCCTGACTCTAAGGCGCAGTTCTTGGCCTCAGTGCTATACTAAGGGAGCCACTGTGGGAGGGGACGACCTCTGAGGGCCCCACCTTCTGGAAGACAGTCTCGGTGGCTGACTGGTATAGCTTCAGCTTCTGTTCCCGCTCTAGCCTTTTGGCTTCCGCTTGCTCTTCCGATGTTTTCACCTTCAGGCGCCCGTGCTATAGGGATGGGCGGGTTGCAAAAGTGCAGGCTGCCTTGCAGGGGCATACCCACCGGAACCCCCACTGCTGAGCCCCAGGTTTATATCGCGCAACGGAGGCAAGGCCACGCGGGACAGGGGCAAGGGCAAGGGCAAGGGCATGGGCATGCGGAAGTGAGGGGCTGGGCTCAGAGTTCTCACCATGGTGCTGGCTCAGATTCAGGGCTGGGGAGGGGTCAAGTGGTGCCCGTGAAACCTGAGGAAAGACATGTCAATCATGGGAGCCCCGCCCCTGGTAGCCCCGTCCCTAGATGTCCCCAGGAAGCCGCGGGCAAGCCGGGGCGGAGACCCCTGGGGTGTTAAGGGGTTCTGGGACAGACACTGCACGTCCAGAAGGCACCCACCCGGAATGGGACTTGCACACGTGCAGCCCTGTCCACAGACCGATCCGCCTAAGCCGGGCCCGAGCTGGAGCACTTAGGTGATGGGGACTACTCCGCGCCCAGAGGATGTCGCTACCCGCCCGCCCCACGGGTCCCAGGCACTGCTGGCCCCTGCCGACGGACCCACCTGTGCTGGGAGGAGGCGTGCGGGACGCGGAGCTGCGGCGCCCACCACCGAGCCCGAGCGCTAGCGCTAGCTAGAGCGGCGTCACGCCCCGGCTCTCCGAGACGCAGCGCCCTCTGAAGGCCTGGGGAGGGGCTCGCTGCAGAGCTGGCGGGCTCCGGAGGTGCCTGCGCAGGATCGGGATCTCTGCTACCCCTGTCTGGGAACGCCAAGTCCCTGTTAGCCCTCTGGTGTGTAAGAGTGTGCACGCGTGACTGTGGCGCGCGCGGGAAAGACGCGCGGGGTGCAATTCCAGCCACCTACTCAAACTGCGTTTCATTTGAAAAGGTTTCCCCCACAGCCGGAAGCCCACCCTCTCAGCGCTCCACTAACCTCTCTCTGGCCGCACTCGCCACCTCTTAGTTGCTAAATCTAACTGATGGAGTTTCCTCTCCCTATCTCCATTGACCTCTGCAGCATTTGATGCTACTGACTTCCCTCGACTTGACACCCTGTCCTGGCTTCTCCTGCACTTTTGCTGCTTTCTTCTCATCTGTTCACCTTCTCTTCCCCTAAATGTTGGTGATATCCAGGGCCCTTTCCTCACTCCTTTCCACGTCACGCACTGCTCCCTTGGGAGAATGTTCACAAATCCAGGCCTTCAACTGCTTGGAGTTGGAGCTCTCCAGAGCTCTGTCCTGGGCCCACAGATCTTCTGGCCCACACTTTGGCTGGGTGACTTCATCCACACTCATGGTTTTAATTGCTATCTGTAAGTTGATGACACTTAAATTTATATCTCCAGGCCAGATGTCTTGCAAGCTTTTATAATGGAAAAAAATGTACATGCACACAGAGACACAAACATTTTTTTAAAAAATACTTATTTAGTTAGGCTGCAGAGGGTCTTAGTTGTGGCACGCTGGATCTTTGTTGTGGCATGCAGGATTTTTTGGTGGGGCATGAGGGCTGTTAGTTGTGGCATGTGGGATCTAGCTCCCCCACCAGGGACTGAACCCCTGGCCCCCTGCATTGGGGGCACAGAGTCTTACCCTGTGGACCACCAGGGAAGTCACAGACACACACATATTCATAAGCCTATTAGGTATCACCTGGGTGTCCCAGAGACACCTAGAACTCCAAAAGTCAAAATGTATCATTGTCTCCCCTCCTTCCAGCGTAAACTTTGGCCTTTATGTTTCCTATTTTAGTGGATGGCCACCCCACTTTTCCTTGATATCTCTTAAATACCCTCTCCATTCCCACCGCACTAAGAATTTAAGTTCATTTATTCCTGGATTGTTGGAAGTCTTTTCAATGTTCCCTCATCTCCACCCTGTCCCCTCTTTTATCAGTTCACCTCTGTGCTGCTGAATCAGTCTTTCTGAAATGCAGATTTGATCATGTTGTTTCTCTGCCCAAAACCCTTCCACGGCCCTGACATCTTTTCAGGAAAGACTTTGAATCTCTCAGGTCAGCACATCAGGCCTTTTGGCATTTGGACCCTGCTTACCCCTATGGCCTCATGTCCTGCCTGTCCTTGTTAAAAACTCTTCATTACAGCTGATAGGATGACTTACAGTTTCCCAAGCACATTAACCTGTTTCCGTTTCCTTACCCTCCTTCCTCCACACCTCTTCCTTTGCCAGAATAACTCCTGTTTATCTTTAAAATTTAACTCGTTTGTATGCTAACATCGCCTAGGAGATTCAGAGTTCCTGGAGGACAGGAACAATATTTTTTTTGGTCTTGCTTCTCCAATACTTGGCCCTGGTTCTCAGTAGTTATTGGGTAGTTATTTGAATGAATACAACACTGCATAGTGAGGGCTGGCTTGTCTGGGCCTAATGGTGCGGGCTGTTGACATTCAGGGATGGGAGAGATTGTGAGGCCTGGACCAGCCTAGGAAGGTTTCCTGATGGAGACTTCATGGGTTCAAAGTGGTCACTGAGTGTCTATGTGTGAGTGTGATGTATTTGTGAGAAGTGTGTGTCCATGTGGCATGTGTATGTTTATAACACACATCTGGGTAAGAAAATATGGCTTTAATTTTTTTACATTTCTTCCACACCTTTTTCAGGCCCTGGAAACGTGTGTAAAGTGCCCACTCTATATTCTGTCCTTTCTGAGGCCAAGTAACAAGTTACAGGGGAAAAGAGACACTTGTCCTGGCCTCCTGTACTTCCTCACTGTTCCAGTGAGGAAAGAGTTACACCATTTGACGGCTGTCTTTGTTCCAGTCACTGTGTCAAGAGCTTTGCACACACACAGGATCACACGTGGGAAGCAGTGTGCAGAGTGGTTAAGAACGTGGACTCTGGGACTTCCCTGGTGGTGCAGTGGTTAAGAATCTGCCTGCCAATGCAGGGGACACGGGTTCGAGCCCTGGTCCGGGAAGATCCCACATGTCGTGGAGCAACTAAGCCCGTGCGCCACAACTACTGAGTCTGCATGCTGCAACTACTGAAGCCCATGTGCCTAGAGCCTGTGCCCCACGACAAGAGAAACCACCACAATAAGAAGCCCGTGCACCGCAACTAAGAGTAGCCCCCACTCGCTGCAACTAGAGAAAGCCCACGTGCAGCAACGAAGACCCAACAGGTCCAAAAATAAACAAATTAAATAAATAAATTAAAAAAAAAACCGTGGACTCTGGGGTCTGACTGCCTGGGTGCAAATCCTGGCTTTGCCACTTATTAGATATGTGACCTGGGCAAGGCACTTAACCTCTGTGTTGACTTTCTTCTGTGTCTCAACTCCTTCAACGGTAGCATAGGAAAAATAATGTTACCTACCTGCTAGGGTTGAAGTAAAGATTAAATGTAAAAGTCTATGTAAAGTGCTTAGGACAGTGCCTGCCCTGAGTAAGGGCTCAGTAAATAGTTATAGTAGTAATTTTCTAATTTTCATGACAAATATGCCAGGAAATAGAGGCTCAGAAAGAAAGGCTGAGTAACTTGCTAAGTGCTACCCATGTAGTAAGTAGTCAAGTGGACATGGGTCTGATCTAGCCCAGCTCCCTCTCTACCTCACCAACTGCTTTTTTTGTTTGTTTAGTTGGGTGTTTTTGGTCACTGCCTGTTCTTGCTTCCTGCTCTATAACCGCTCACATATGCAACCAGATACTTGGAAACACAGGTGCCCACAGATGCAGATCTGCCAGATACAGTCTTACATCATAGTCACTAAGGGCAGAGGAAAGGGGGTGGAGGAAGGCTGAAGTAGGCATGAAATATTTTTTAGTGATTAGTAATCCTGAAACTGGGAAGTCTGAGTCAAGCAGGCTTAAGGAATGAAGCGAGTCTCAAAATCTGCCTCCAAGAAGGTGGGGCCTGGTTTTGGAAAGAGGACAGGAAGGGCATTTCAGGCATGTGTTGTGCAGACTTAGCTGGCAAGCAGGCAGGCAGAAGCTGAACCAGGTGCCTTTGGAGATAAGAGCAATGGAAACAAGACAAGCCTCTTGCTTTAAGGCAAAAGGAGGTGTCAGGAGTTATATTTGGCCTCCTGTGTGGGATAAGTGGGAACCATGCTGGTGTCTGAGGGCCACAATCTGAATGACATTTGAGGAAGGGATTTTACTGCCTTCTATGTAGAGAAAAGAACAAGTAATAACCGAGTACCGACTGAGCCTCAGACATCCTATTTGATGTTCTCACTACCTATGTGAAGTAGGTATTATGATTTTACAGGGAGGACCAATGTATACAGTGGGTTCACAGAGGTTAAATTTCTTGCCCAAGGTCACTCAGCTGGGAGGAAACCAAGTCCCCCTAAAACCAAATTCCCTTACCAAGTTTATGAGTAATCTATCAAAAATTTTATTCCCTTTTTGGTCCCCTCTGACCTCGATCCTGTGCTAATTGACATGAATCAACCAGAGTCAGATGACTAAAGTTGCTGTCGTCGATAACAGAAGATGTCAGCGTGGGCATGGGTAGTAATTCTACCCAGCAGAAGATGGGGACCCCAGGAGGCAGAGATGAGGGAGCCACTAACAAGCTCTGGTAGAGGCATGGTGAGGGCAGGACTAGGGATGTGGGGCAAAGAATCCTCAATGGGGGAGTGAGGAAAAAATAGACTATGAAGAGAGGTTCTGTGACCTTGAAGCCAATATTAATAATGACTAAATTCTTTACAGCCGTTATAAGAAGAAATTGAAATTTTGCCCAAGGTCACACAGCTCGTAAGTGATAAGAGCCTGGTCTCACGCTGGGAGGCAGGGTGCCCTTCAGAGGACAACTAAGTCACCCTTTATACATACACAATAAAGTTTTCTACTTCTCTAAATTGAACAAACCAACCAACTGACCCTGGCTGTCTGATTCCAGAAGACACTCTTACTCACTTTCCCTCCGCCTGGCTTGCCCACCGTGCTCTGCTGCAACCAGCAAAGGCCCAGAGTGTGTAGGAGAGTGAGGGGGTGAGGAAGTGTCACAAGACTTCTGGAAAGCTGGGGTGGGTGTGCTGGAGGACCAGGTGGGGAGGGAGTTCCACTCAGAGGAACTCAGACCTGATGGTCTGGATCTTCCTGGGGCCATAGTTCCGCAGGGTATCAAGTGAGCGGTGGTTAGATGTTTGGATGGGGGCACCCCGGGCACTTGAGAGGAAGTCAAATGCTGGGAAGGCTGAGGGTCAGCTCAAGTTGCAGTAAAGGAGTTGCAAGGGCAAGAGCAGAGCCTGGCACCTGCCGCGCAGCAGGAAGGGCGGGGTTGAAGTTTCCCCATGCATGAGCTGAAGTGCCCATTTCTTACCTCTTGCAACATGGACCCTCCTCTCCCCCAGCTTCCTAACCTTCTCTCTAACCTTGACCACCACAGAACAGGACATCAGAGCTGGAGAGGGCTCGACAGATCATCTGGCTCCCGTTCACTTCCCAGTGGCCCAGCGATACTTGGTGACATGAAACCACATACACGTTGGCGGCAGAGACAGTGCTGGAAACCAGGTTTCTCAATGATTATCATAGAGCTTTTGCACCCATCAGCTCCATGTCAGGATATGTTGAGGGACGAAATGTTTAACTGTGGGTGGGCTGATAGGATAGTAGATATAACTGGTAAGATATTCATCTCCAAATAATAGTGGTTAATGTGTGTTTGTCAACTTGGAGAGAAGTCCCTAGTGGTGGCACTCTTCAGTGATATGTTCGATGAGCACACAGTGCCATTCTCATAATTGAAGGTAGCTAACATGTAGTTGGGAGGAATGCTGGATGATGGAATCTGGATCTAAACATAATTTGAGGGCCCATATTTAACCAGATGGCACTGAATAGTGACAGAGGTACAATCTGGTTCTTTGGTCCTCGAATCATCCTCTGCACAAGAGCATGATGTGTGGGCGATGGGATAACACCAGTGTGTGCAGAAGGGAGGTTCTGGTTGTCATAGGGCTGGTAAGAGTCGACTCCTTGCCAGAAGCACTGACCCGACTTTGAGCTGCACGAAGAGAGCTTTAGGACCCAGAATGATGGGGTGCAGAGGCCCCAAATCTGTGATGGTCAGACCCTGTTGGGAGTGTCTGGTCCATTTTAAGAGGGACAGGGACAAATAGCAAGGTCCAGAGGGAGCAATCAAGATGGTGAGGAGAGTCCATGACCAGAGAGAGGACATAGGAATGTCTAACTGGGGGAGAGGACTCAAGGGGCAGATGATAGTGGTCTTCGGACTGTTGAAGGGCTGCTAGTTGCAACAGAAGCCACATTGATTCTGTTAATCTTGAGCACAAAGAACAAAGACCAGTGAATGTGTATAGCCTTGTTATGGGGGAAGACTGTCTTATAATTAAAGCTGTCCAAAGGTGGAATGGGCCTAAATGAGTAGTGGTGAGCTCACCACCATGGGAGGTAATCAAGCACGTGTTGGTCAACAACCTTGTGAGAATGGGGTAGAGAACATTCAAGGACTAGAATGTTCCCCAAAGTTATGGAGGAATCTGACACCTGGGATGGCCCAGGGAATCAGAATGACTCAAAGCCCAGGAAGATCCTCTATATTCACCACCTCCCCAGGGTCCTGGTGTCTTTCGTACTTGGTCCTCGTGCTTGGATTTTTTTTCTCTCCTTCCTGTTCCCCAGTGCCTTCTGCTGGGTTGGGGAGATTCCACAATAGCTAACAGTGCCACCAGGTACCCACAACTGGAGAAGAGGAAGGAACAGACTGGCCAGTCAGAGGGAAGGGCAGGGCCCCAAGTCTGGGCCCAAAAGACAGAAGGGCCCCAGAAGGAAAGTCCCCATGCTAGAGATCCTGTCTCTCCCAAGGTGTGGCAGGTGCTGACTCAGGTTGGCATCTCTAGGGGAAGAGATGTAGGGAGAGCAACCAGGAAACGGGACTGAAAATCTGGAAAAACTTCTTGAGCCAGAACTAGAGTCTGCACTGCACGGTGGTTGGTGAAGTTGACAACATTGCCCAGAGCACTGGTGGGACTGGGAACGTGGCCGAGAAGCTCCCTGTCTGGCAGGGCCTGGGTGGCAGCCTCCGCTGCACAACTCCATGGTATGCCTTGGGTTTGGGGTGTATACACTGTGAGTGGTGCCAGGAGGTAGGCAGTCCTGAGGTTCTAGGCCTGCATGAGAAACAGAAGCCTTGGAACAAAGTGAGACTGTGGGGGCCTAGGGAAGGAAGGGATGCTCTGGCTGGGAGATGAGAGCAGGGGACAGAGGACAGTCCTAGGAAGGAGGAGCTACTTGCTTTGGGGAGGACCCTGCCCTTACCTCTTCCCTGTTCCATTCATTCATTCAACAGTGACTGAGTGCCCCTGTGCTGGACACCATGCTAGGCACGGAGGCCAAACACGGACACATGGAGCTTATGGTCCTGAGAGGGGCTGTTGCACAGAACCCTCTGAGTGTTGGGGACAGTGTAGAGAGGCAGTCAAGTAATCCTATAAGCAAATGTAAAATTACAGCTCTGCCCTTAGGGAGATGTGTGTGGTGCTGGGTGAGCTCCTATGGGGGTGGGTGAGGCTTCCCAGGGAAGTGAGCTTGGAGCTGGGGCTGCAGGTATCAGGGAGGAGCTCAGACTGGGGAGACTGACCCTGTAGAAGCAAATACACACAAAAGATGATTTCATCAAGTCGTAAGTACGCTGAGGAAAATTAAATAGGGTATTGAGATAGAGCTGGTGGTGTTCGTAGGGGTCCTGGGAAAGAGTGAATGAGTGAGTGAATGAATGAATGGTAAGCCATGGTGGTCAGAGCAAGACATGCTGCACCCCACTGGATGGGGCTTAGGAGGGCGAGCTGGGACTCTTAGATCCCAGAGCAGGGAGCTTGGGGCGCGGTGGGGAGGAGGTGGACTGGGAGTGGTGTGGAGCCTCAGAACTCAGTGTAAAGAAGAACACCTGGAACTGATGACAGAAGCAACACTATGTCTCCGTGTCCCCTTTGCACCCAGCATGACTCAGGCTTGAGTTTGAAGGGTAGGGGCAGGGAGGACCTGGAGTTGAGACTCAGGGAGCTTTCAGGGTTGGCCAGCTTCCCCAGGCCTGCTCCCACAGAGGTCCCTAGTACTCCCACAGCTGGCAGCCATGCTACGCAGTCCTCTTCCTGAACCCAGACCCCTGAGCAGTGGGCAGGGAGCTAAGGTTGAGGCACGAGATAGATGGGCTCCAAGTGAGACATTTACAACCAGCCTCCTATTTACACTGCTGAAACCGTGTAACTCTGATTGGGACTTGAACGCATGTGCCAGGACTCAAACCCAGATTGGGACTTGAACCCACAGTCTTTTTTTTTTTCTTTTTTAATTAATTTATTTTATTTTTGGCTGCGCTGGGTCTGTTGCTGCACATGGGCCTTCTCTAGCTGTGGTGCGCGGGCTTCTCATAGCGGCAGCTTCTCTTGTTGCAGAGCACAGGCTCTAGGCTCATGGGCTTCAGTAGTTGTGGCTCACGGGCTCTAGAGCTCAGGCTCAGTAGTTGTGGCACACGCGCTTAGGTTCTCCACGGCATGTTGGATCTTCCTGGACCAGGGCATGAACCCGTGTCCCCTGCACTGGCAGGGCAGATTCTTAACTACTGCACCACCAGGGAAGCCCCTGAACCCACAGTCTTTTAACTGAGATCACACGCCTGGTTTCAGGCTTAATGCAGCTCAGGTTCTTGATGTCTCCTTGCAGAAAGAAGTCAGTGAGAGACAAAGTGATAGGTAAGAAGTGGATTTATTTAGAGAGAAAAAACACACTCCTCCACAGACAGAGTGTGGGCCATCCATCTCAGAAGGCGAGAGGTCCCGAAATATGGCGTGGTTAGTTTTTTATGGGCTGGGTAGTTTCATAGGCTAATGAGTGGGAGGATTATTCCAACTATTTTGGGGAAGGGACAGAGATTCCCAGGAATTGAGCCACTGCCCACTTTTTGATCTTTTTTTTTTTTGCTGTACGCGGGCCTCTCACTGTTGTGGCCTCTTCCGTTGCGGAGCACAGGCTCCAGGGACGCGCAGGCTCAGCGGCCATGGCTCACCGGCCCAGCCGCTCCGCGACATGTGGGATCTTCCCGGACCGGGGCACGAACCCGCGTCCTCTGCATCGACAGGCGGACTCTCAACCACTGTGCCACCAGGGAAGCCCCACTTTTTGATCTTTGATAGTCAGCCTTGGAACTGTCACAGCGCTGGTGGGTGTGTCATTTAGCATATGCTAATGTATTACAATGAGCATATAATGAGGCTCAAGGTCTACTGGAAGTCAAATCTTCTGCCATCTTGGACCTAGTTGGTTCTAACCAGTTTTTGTCATGTCCTATGGCTATGTCATTCTTTCAAAGGTTGTGCCCTGCCCCTTTCTCTCCTGTTTCATTTCCAGATAAAAACAACAACAGGAATGGGGTAAACAGCTGTTTGCCTCTGGCAGACACTTTAACAGTAATGGCAGGGGTAGAGAAGAACTGAGCCTTGCCCAGATGGGATATGAAGAGACCACATATTTCTCATTCTCAAGGTCAAGGAGACCTTTCCAACTACACATGTTCAGAAAGGCTCCTCGGGCGCCAAAGAGGGAGCATCGCCCCACAGTAGGTGATGTCAGTCTACCCATAGGCCTCTTCACTAGAATCCATCTTGGCTGAGATGCGCATGCACACATGGGAGGACCCTGAGATAAACCAAATATGGACTCAGAGCCAGACAAAGCAAGATGATTGGCCAAAGGAAACCTGGAAGAAATGCCCCATATAAGTGATTCAAACTACCACGAGGGTGCGACTCTCTGAGTCCACCCTTTTGAGTCTTATTCACACGTACCCCTTTTTCCTCCTAATAAACACTTTACTTGTTTCACTACTTTCCATATCTTTGTGGGAATTCATTTCTACAAAGCCAGCAGGCCAGGGGCCTTGTCACTGGCCACCGTCCCTGGTGGTCTAGTGGCTAGGATTCAGTGTTCTCACTGCCGCAGCCTGATTCTAGTCTCTGGCTGGGGATCCAAAATCCTGCTTCAAGCTGCTGCAGGCCGAGGCCACCGAGATCAAGGTGTAGCCCGTGGGGCTACACCTTGACCAAGGACTGAGGAATATGTGGGCCTGCAGTTCTGGAAGTGTGAGACCTGGGGCACAGCCACTGCCATTAGCTGGCTCAGACCACCCGCCTCAGGGAGGGAGCGTGGACCCCTCACCAGTGGGTCCCACTGGGCCTGTGAACTCAGCTGCACCCTGGGTGACTTGGACACTCTAAGCACTATTCTGTTCTGAATGCAGGGTTCAAAGATTCTGTGAATCTGTGTCGGGGAAGGAGGAGAAGGAGACAAAACCCAGCACCTGTCCTGGGGTTGTGATGGGGTAGGGGGTTTTCAACCTTGTCTGGGTGACCCGATGAAGACATCCACAGCTCTAATAGCAGTCAAGAGCCAAGTGAATGTCATAGGTTCCCGAAAAGGAGCAAGAGAAATTGCAGAAGAAACCAGAAGTTTCTAGGAGGTTGAAATGAGTTTTTTTTTTTTTTAATTAATTAATTTATTTTTGGCTGCATTGGGTCTTCGTTACTGTGTGTGGGCTTCTCATTGTGGTGGCTTCTCTTGTTGCAGAGCAGGGGTCTAGGGTGCGAAGGCTTCAGTAGTTGTGGCTCGCGGGCTCTAGAGCGCAGGCTCGGTAGTTGTGGCTCACGGGCCCAGCCGCTCCGCGGCATGTGGGATCTTCCCGGACCGGGGCTCGAACCTGTGTCCCCTGCATTGGCAGGCGGATTCTTAACCGCTGCGCCACCAGGGAAGCCTGAGATGAGTCTTGTGGGAAGAATTTTGGCAGGTGGAAATGGGGCTGGGGCTGTTGAGGGGAGTGGGTGGCAAGCCAGGGACCAGAACAACTCAAGCAAACGTGCAGAGGAAAGGAAATGTCACACTGAGAGAAGGGCAACTCTGTATTTGGCCAGAGGGGTCCTTGGGCTGAGTGAACTTGGGAATGCTTTCACCATTCTGCCCAATCCCCAACCCTCTGCGCAAGAAAGAAAAGCTCCTCCAAAACCAAATAACAATAACAACAACAAAATAAACCAAAAAAAAAAACAAGCAGCAGAGGCAGCATGGTGCAGGGGAAAGAGCTCACACTCTGGAGTCACGTATTTGGTTGAATCCAGACTCTTTCACAGTAAAGACCTGCAACTCTGGGCAAGTACCCCAACTTTGCTAAGCCTCAGTCTCCTCAGCTGTAAGAGAATATGTACCTCATATGGCAGATGAAAAAGATGATGTCTGACCCAGGCAGAGTGTTTAGGTCATTGCTGCACTCATTAAACACGAATTCTCTTGGCCCGGCCCCTACAGCGCCTCGAGGCTCTGGCTGGCTCAGCTGTGTTAGAGTGACAGCGAAAGCCTGGAGACCAGTTGCCTTTCCTTCTCTTGCACCAGCCCCTCCAGGACTGCTGGAGCAGTATCTGCTCGTGGAGTTCCAGCTTTGCCTGTTTCTTCTTGAACCACCTCTCCAAGGAAAAGGGAGCCAAGACCTGCCTGTCGAGGATGGGAGCATATATGTTCATACTTGTAACAGAAATGGCACAAAGCTGACCTCACTTCACCCCTCTGCCTCTTTCCCAGCATTCCTCGCAGGCTCCTCCATTTCAAGGGCTTAAGGAAGGCTCCTTTTCTTTCCCAGATTCCCACATTATCAAGTTAAGCACAGCCGGATTCCAGGTCCTCTCCTCTTCTGGCACACAAGTTGCCAGGCAGGCCCTGTGACCCCTTGACCTTGTTCCCAGCGAGCCTGCACTGGGCCCTGGCGGGAGCTGGCCCACTTCTGAACTCTGCAGGTGCCTCTGTGCAGAGGGCAGTGGCATCCATCCATCCAGAGAAGGTCCTGCCTGTGCCCATCCTTATCCCCTGCTCAGACCTGCCTCTGCAGCTCAACATGAGCCAGGCCAGTCTGGTTAAACAGGAGGTAATAAAGCTCTGTGGATGATTGCTGGGCGGGGGCACCCAAGAAAGGTGTGTGTGTAGGGGAGCTGGCCAAGGTGACTGTCCCAGAGGGAATCAGGACAGATCGAGATGGGCAAGGATGCCTTTGGCTGCTGGAGGCAGGAACTGAGGCAGAGGTGAGGTTTTGCAGAGAAAGGCGGGGGTAAGGATGTTCTAATACCCCCGGGAAGGTGAAACCTGAAAGGAACAAGAGTTGTCTGTGGCCCAGGGAGCAGCCTGGCTGCCCACCCCTCCTGGTCCTTTGAGTCCCCACCCTGGGTCTCATCATGGCTGTCTAATTGTTTCACTGTGATAACTGAAAGCACTTTGAGAGCCAGACCTTTGTCTTATAAAGCTTGCCTGTGCTCATCTGCCTCTCCCTGCCCAGGGCTGGGCAAGGAGGAGGCTGCAACAAAAGCCAGCTGACTGGGAGATGGAAGGGAAGGGAGAAGATTGTGCAGGGGGGCCCGGGGGGAAGGGCAGGTGAGGGGGCCCCGAGGGGCTAGGAGGAACAGCGGAAGGATGGGAGGCTGGAGAGGACACAGGCTGAAGGTCCGGGGAGGAGGGGTTTTGTGGAGGAGGTGTAGACCAACCTAGGGGGTGAGGACCAGGGACCAGATGGGATGGGGGACAGGCTGCGGCGAAGCAACTTCTGAGGTCATGGCGGGGGCCCTCCCCAGTGACAGGGAGACCAGGAGCTGAAGCGACCTCATGCAACATGCAAGACAGTGGGGGCCATGGGTGGGTAGGAGCCAGGGATGAGGAGGGAAAAAGGGTGGGCCTGGGCCTGACCATCTCACCTTGATTTGTCTATTGGGCTGGGCTCCTCTGGGGACTTGTGTGTGCTCTTCATTCCCCATGCCTGAATCCTCACGTCATTGTCACTCACATCATCCAAAGGAACCTTCAGGAGCCAGGGGAAGCCCTCCTCCGTGACTCGTCCCGGAAGCTGGCATCTGAGATGCCATGGTTCAGGTCTGCTTCCATCACCTTGTTTTGCGTCAGCCAACTGGTCAGAGCTACATCCCTGGGGACTCCTTGGGAACAGAAGCTCCATGGTTGGCCTCACTTTGGCACGCCTAACTCTTGGGCAGTTGCCCTAGAGAGAGGAATCCACTTCAGGTGTGACATGCATCTCACAGCTGCAGTGTGGGTCCGCTTCTGAGGAGGCCAGGGCTGGTCAGGCTGATGAGGCTGGGCTCCTTGGCACCGCCACTGCTTCTCTGCAGCCATTTTTCTCCATTCTTTAGGCCCTCACTTGCTCTTTCTCTTACCCTCCCTGCTAGCAGGGTAGGGAAGTTTTGGGTAATGGGAGCACCTGCATAACAACGTGAGAAGGGGTGGGGCCTCTGGGCCAGGGCTGCTCCTTGCTTAGAAGTGTAGAACACAAGGGCCAGAATAGGCCTCAGAGACTGGAAAATACAACCCCTTAGCTGGAGAAAGAGAGGCCCAGATTTGCACACAGTCAAATCTCTTCTCTGAAATATGCTTAGCTCTTTGCTTGTACAGGCGTGGGCTCTCTCTATGGCTACCCAAGAATATGGTAGTGCTGGCTGCCTCTGGGTTGGGACTGGGCACTAGTGAGCAGGCACAGGAGGGGGGACTTCTCACTGTACAGCTTTACATACCTTTTGGATTCTGACCAATGTGAATGTCACCTTTTAGAAATGTAAATTTTAAAATGCTAATCAAAAATCTCTTCTCTATCCTTCCCTGGGCTCCCTTAGGGGATTAAGCATCTTCTGGGGACTGGCCAAGTCCCTAGATTTGCTCTGGGAGGGGTAGGGGCTGCATCTCAGCCAGCCCCTGTGTCTTACCACAGCTGATTTCCTTTACAACTCTGGCACATTCTTTCTTTCTCTGTGCCTGCTGCTGCTTTCATGGCCCCCATGCCAGCGGTAACAGCACGGCAGTCCTGCACCAGCCCTGCACCAGCCCCACCTCCCTTCCTACAGGTCCTGTCTGTTGACTCTGCCTCCTACAATCTCTCCTCAGCCCACACCTCTACTGCCATCACATCCTGGGATATTGGCCAGCCTCTGGGCAGCTCTTCTGATGCCTGCCTGTCCTCCCTCTGGTCCATCCTCCCCACACCTCAGCCCCAGTGAGCTTCCTCAAATACAAATCGGTGCACACTCCTCTCCTGCTTAAACCCTCCTGTAGCTTAGCGTTAGTGCTCTGCCCAGATCCCCTCGGATGCCCTTTTCCATTTTTGTGCATGACACCCCCTTCGATGTGTTTTCCAGGTCGACACCTGCGGCTCCTCTTGAAAGGCTGCCCTTGACCTCCTGGAGCTGCTTTGCCCTGCCTGGCCCCACCTGGGCCAAAGTGTGACTGGAGACTGCTCAATGGTGGTGGTGGGGAATGAAAGCCTGGCTCCCTGTCCCAGGCAGGGCTACCCTGAGGCCTTACACTCCAGTGCTCTCCCCTGGGCTCTGAGGGAAGCCATCCTCCACGGCTGGAGCTCTTGCTTGGCTTCTCCCCCTCCACCCAGCTCCCCTGGGAGCACTTCCTTAATAGTCACTCAGCGTCTAAGATTCCACTGCCCACAATTTAAATCTTAATCACTGATCTTTACTCATCTCCTTTCTCCCTGGAAACTTATCCCATACCACACCTACACTTACATCATACCAACTTCTAGCTGTCCTGCACCATTTTTTGTCTCAGTACCTGCCTTTTTTTTTAGTTAGAAAAAACGACGCCCCCTCCCACCTTCTCCCATTCTTTAGGTCTCTGGTCAGTATCACTTCCTTCACTCTCCTAAGGGAGCCAGTTGCTCCCTCCTGTACTGTCAGGGTACTGTGTAAACTTACTATAGCACCCATCTCACCAAACTGAACTAGTCTTCCCTGGTGCCGAGTATGGTGCTGGGCAGAGGTGTCAAATAAATGTTTTCTGAATGACTACTAATCCCCCAAATGTCCTAAGACTCTCTGCTATTGGGTTTCTCAGATCTTGAATCTCTTCTACCTCCCAATCAACACTCACTGCCCATGTTTCATTCTCTCAGAGCTCTACTCCATTGTTTATGTTTCTAAGATTAATTAAGTCTTGTTGCAGGGAGGCAGTGTGGTGTCTTTTAAAGAACACTGCTCCCTCCCGCTTCTTGAGATAACCAGGGCTGAGGCTGAACTCTGTGTTGGTGTAGACTCATGGGGATCCAGTTCACTCACTTCCTAAGGTAAGTCGAAGGCCTAGCTGACTTCTAAGGTCTTCCAGGGCTGAATGAAAGTCCTCTGTGGGTTGGAGCCTGGTCTGTCTTGTTCTCTGCTCTCCCAAAGCCAAGAATGGTGCCTAAATGTTTGTTAAGAGAAAGAACTGACAACTTCAGTGGCTACGTATTGCTTGGTGCATATATGTTATTTCACTTACTTTCCAAAGTGGTGAAGCTAGGATTTGTACACAGATTTGTATGACTTTGAGGCCCATGTTCTTCCCATGATACCTTGTGGCGTTTAGGGAACAAGGCCCTCACGAAAGGATCTGTTCCAATGATGGTTTTTAAAGATGGGTGTGGAAGGCTGGAGGAGATCCTGAGGTGCTTGTCCTTCTTCAAGCATATAGGCAACTGCTGCTGCCCCTCACCAATCTTAGGGGAATTTAGGGTGGTGAGTGGAAAGCAGCGAGTAGGTGGTGAGGAAATCTGATGACTGCGATCTGAATGGAGTGCCTGGGCAAATGGTGGAACTTAAGTACGTAGTTCTAGTCACACGCTGAGAAGCTGGCTCTCTTAAAAAATGCCCTGATTGGCAGCTGCTGTGGACTCCTGTGCCATACATAAACGCACCATAGCTGAATTCAAGCAACCACTGTCAAGTCACTGACTGCAGGGTTGGAAGAGAGGCACATAACCAGCTCTCACCAGCCAGTGAGCCACCCCAGCACCCACTGGAATAGTAACTGGGGGCGGCCCCCAAAAAGCCACAGGAAGATCACAGCTTCTGCAGACGCTATGGGGAGCCTTGGGAAGCCTTAGCTCTCACCCTGCCTTTTTTGAAGATTAGAAATTATCTATGCCACCCTGATTTACAGCAGCCATCCAGTTACCTTGATGGCCATCGAGGCTGCTGGTGGGAAGGTGCCCTCAGAGTGGCCCTCAGCTCCTCTTTGGAATTCACACCCTGTTGCCTTGCCTCGGGCTGGGACAGACTCCCCGCAAGCAGGAAAGGCAGCCCTAAAGGGTTCTTGCAGTCAGTTCTTCAGAAAGCAGTTCAGGTGGTGCCATCCCAAGAGGGAGGATGGGAGTGTGTCAGTGCCATCAACTACTCTTCTGCCTCTCACTCGGATCTGGATAGTACTTTCCTCCCAAATTCCAGGAAATTGTAAACACCAAGGAGTTTGCCCTTCCTGGATTGGGCCTCAACCAGGGATCAGGCCCAGCTAGAAGGCAGCAGGCATCCCTGAAGAGATGGCGGAATGAGGGGGGGCGAAAGCAGTGAGGGACTGGGATGTGCCTGCTTCTGGCTGTGGAGGGACCCTGCTCCCCAGCTGGGGCATGGGAGCCAAAGGGCAGGTGCTCCTGAGATGGGCAGCTCTACACGGAAGAGTAGGAACAGATGTGGAGTAAAGGGGCCTGTCCTGGGGATAGAGATCCTTGAGAACCTACACATTTTGCATACCATTAGGTCTTTCTCTCAAGTACTTAATACCTTCCTGAGCATAGAATCAGCACTCGAAAATAAGCTGAGGGAGAAACGAGACCTTTATTAGCCCCCAGAACATTTTTCAATATTAAGGCATAAAGTAAAACGCAGAGGCAAGGAAGACCTGAAGGAGGACCTATAAAGGCCCCTAGGGCTCAACCAGGGCACACGGCAGAGGCCTTCTCTTCAGATCAAGGGTATGCAGTAGGTGGGCGGGAAAGGCGGCCTTGTTCCACTGAGATAGGCCAACCACTCAGCCCAAAGGGAAGCAGAACTGTGTCAGGCCAGGAGGGTTAGAACTTGCTAGCATAGAGGGTCATAACCCACTTGGGCACTCGGAGGAAGCCAGGCAAGTAGGAGGCCAGCCAGCGCAGGCTGGAGACATGGGAGAGAGCGGAGCTCAAAGACAAATAGTCCTGGACGGGGCGGCCTGCGGACCACAGGAAAAGAAGGATTAGACCCTTGCTTCCCACTCCTCAGACACCCCCACCCCGGCTGAGGAGACTGAATGGAAGGTGAGGGAGGAAGGAACAGGGAGAGAGAGTGGGAGAAGGGGTGAGCCGGGAACAGAAGGAAGAGAGGTCCAGGCTGGCTGCTGGGCCAGAGCTCTTACCATCAACGTCCTGCAGGCTGTAGCGCCGCGCCAGGTCACAGGATGGCAGCACCTTCCCGCTTAGGCTCAGGATATTGGGGTCTGTGGGCACACAGACAGCTGAGACAGCCCGGGTGGGGCCCAGGGTGACAAGGCTTGCGCCCAATGGCACAGGGCACTACTGAGACAGGCTTAGGGACCCAGACTTGTTTCTCTCTGCTTCTAGAAAGGTTCCCGGGCCTCTGGCTCTTGGCCACGTCTCCCAGGATCCAGCTCCTGAGGCTCCCACACCTCAAACTGGGCATCGGACCCTTTGGGGCTCCAGACGCCAGAGAAAAGAAGGGCGTATTCCTGGCTCTGGACCCTGAACTGGCTGCCACCACCCTGCAGATCCTCCATGCCCTTTCCTGTTACCAGCTGCCCCCAACCTCTTCACCTGTTGCCAAGGCCACCACACATTTGCCACTCATTTCTGTGGTCTCCGCAGATGAGAAACGAAATTTGAGCTGAAACACAGGGGCAGAGAAGTGAAGGGTTAATTTCCAAGAGCACTGCCCAAGTCCCTTCCCTGCTTTCAGCTTCTGTCTAGGAGATAGAGGCCCTGATCACTGCACCTGCAGGACTCAGCATCTCAGAAGGTATGGGAATCATTCCTCCCCACATCCAGTGAGCCCTGTACCCCAGTACCAGGACCCACTACCTTTCCTAAGTGGAAGGATGTGGGGTTGTCAATTATGTCTGGGCCTTCTCGATTAGTTCAGAGCAGAGGTCAAGGGCATGGGCTTTGGAGCTGGATAATCCTTCCACTTATGGCACATGTGACCTTGAGCAAGTTTCTTAGCCTCCCTGAGTTTCAGTTTCCCCGTCTGTGAAATGGAGATACCGTCTCCCTTACAGGAGAAAAGGACATAACGTGCATCAGTGCTCAGCCCTGCGCCTGCCGGGACAAGCACCTGGGTATTTACTCTGTTGTTACTGTCTTGCGGTTGGGGATGGAGTGGCTGATCCCCACATTTTCTGCCACCCTCGCCCTCCCTTGCCAACCTGCTCAACAAGGGGATCAGCAGTGTTCTCCTCCTTCATCATGTGCTCCTTCAGCAGTTCTGTCTGCACCAACCCTGGCCAAAGCGACACGTAGCTGACCCCGTGGCGCCGCAGCTCCCGGGCACAGTCAGCAGCCAGCCTGTCGCACTGCAGAGGGACGGAAGGCCAGGTGGGAGCCAGGGCACCTGGTCACGTCACCTCCCTCCCCTGCCTTCCCTGCTTCCACCGAGGATGCCCCAACCCCCTGGCCTTCCCAGGAGCCCTGTCTCAGCTATCCACCTTCCCCAGTGCACTGCCTACGCTGGCCAGCTGAGAGGAGCCCAGGCAAAGGAACCATCCATGCAGGGGCAGAGGAAGAGGTGAGGGTCAGTTAGCCTCACCACTCTGACTACTGGGGACTGTCTCTCCTGAGCTATGGGTACCATGACTGTCCCCAACCCCTGTGCCAGTGGGTCCTCACCGCAGCTTTGCCCACGCCATAGGGGACGTTGAAGAAATACTGCAGCCCACCAGCGGAGGAGATGACCACGATGAGCCCCCGGCCAGCTGGTACCATCAACCGTGCCCCATACACAGAGCACAAGTAGTGGCCTCTAGAAGGTGGGGTAAAGAAGAAGGAATGAACCACGTTCAGGGCTGTCTCGGGAAGTTTCTTCTGCCCCCTAATGGCTTCTGATCCAGGTGAAGGCCGCAAACCTGGTGAATCAAGGGCTTGAGGCCACATTCTGAGAGGTACATGGGTAATATTAACCACCAAAGGTTAAGAAACGGCAATCTTTAGAAGATTGTAACGGAAGAAAAGCACTCTGTCACGACAGCAATAACAAAGCTAAAATAGCTCAGTGGATAAAACATAATAAATGGGTAGTATCTACAAGGAAAAACTATAAAGTTCTGCTTAATATAAAAGAACAAGTACAGACATAATTTGTTTAGAAGAATCAACATGTAAAACATCAGTTCTACTTAAACTAATCCAGATTCAGTCAATTTGAGTTATATCTCAGTAAGAATTCTGGAGAAATTTCTGAAAAAGGACGAGTAATACCGTGTGGGTGAGGGGGATATGCTCCCCTCACCCAGCCAACCTGTGTTAAAATGTACAATAACCTAATAGTTAAAAAAATGCAGGACTGGCATAACAATATACATAAGTAAGTCAATGAAACAAAATACTCCATAATTAATCCAAGTGTAAAGGAGAATTCAGCGAATTACAAATGGAACATTTCAAACCAACGGGGCGAGATGGACCACACAATAAATGGATTTGGAACAACTGGTCAGTTATTTAGTAGGTGGGACTGGTTCTCTACCCCATTTATTGTTTTAAAATGCATTCCCCAAATATTTGAATATTAAAAAAATGAGTGCACAAAAGCCTAAAAGAAAGCATGATAATGTGTTCATAAACTTGAGGTAGAGAAAACTTGTCTCAGTATCACACCTAGACAGAAATGTAACTTATCAGTAAGACATATATATATATATATATATATATATATAAATAGAGAAAGAGAGAGAAAGAGAGAGACATACAAATACATACATGTGTACACAATTAAGTATACATAGCTGAGGAGAGCATACATGCAAACCATGAGTAATAAATTGAGATATTTGTAAAACACACATCAAAGGAATCTATTGTACAAAGATCTCTTATAAATTGATGTGAAAAGAATAACTTAATAACACAACTCACAAAAGAATCAAGAACCAATAAAAAGTGAAAAAAAAAGCTCAACTTCAGAAATAATAGAAAAGTGTAAATTAAAAAACACCTTCAGGTATCTCTTGCCTATTAGAATGGCGAAACTTGCCTGACCTCGTGGCCTGATATTGTCTAGTATGATTGAGGACACAGGGAAACAGATATCCTCCTTCACTGTTGTGCGATTATAAATTGCTGGGGTCTTTTTAGAGGACAGTTTGATAATGCTTATTAAAATCTTTAAGAAGTCATATTTTTTGACCTAATTTTTTTCCACTGTTGCAACAAATAAGGGGTTAGATAAATAAGTTATGGTATCTCTTCCTACTGGAATATTTAAATGAATAGTAGAATGTATACTAGGCTATTAACAGTAGCTATATCTCAGGCAAACGAGGAAGTGGTGGTGACTAGGGGAATAAGATTGTACTGGTCTTCACAGTATTTTTTTTTTTTTTAAATTGTGGTATGCGGGCCTCTCACTGCTGTGGTCTCTCCCGTTGCGGAGCACAGGCTCTGGACACGCAGGCTCAGTGGCCACGGCTCACGGGCCCAGCCACTCCACGGCATGTGGGATCTTCCCAGACCGGGGCATGAACCTGCGTCCCCTGCATCGGCAAGCTGACTCTCAACCACTGCGCCATCAGGGAAGCTCGTCACAGTATATTTAAAAAAAAATAACACACACATACTTTGTAACCGGAAAGAAATTTCTTTCGCGTGGGAAACAGGACCCTCCAAATGAAAACAAGTAGAGTATGGTATCAAAAGGAAGCCTGGCCTTAGGCAATGCAGAGGAAAGGTACAGTAAGTGTGAATGTGGGAGGTGAAAGGAGGTGTTGGTGCACTTCCAGGAGGCTCACAGAGTGACCTTCACCTTGGAGAATTCATCAGGGCTCCAGGGCTGGGGTCCAGGCCTTTGCTTCACAGGCTCAAAACCCTGACCAGCAGGAGATGAGAGTGTGGAAGGCCCCTCTCTTTGGAGGGCTAAAGATATGGGTGTTGCCAATTTCTAGCTCTTTGGGTTTTCTTTTTTCTTTTTTTTTTTTTTTGGCCGTGCATGTGGGATCTTAGTTCCCCAACCAGGGATTGAACCCACGCCCCCTGCAGTGGAAGGGTGGAGTCTTAACCACTGGACTGCCAGGGAAGTCCAGGTTTTCTTTTCTCGACTGTTGGCTGACCATTCTCCTCTGTCCTCACAACCTTTATTCCACTTGGGAAATGACAAGTGGATTCTAATCCTGCTTCCCTGGGGTTGCCACTATGAGCCGTGAGTGTCCTTAGACGCTTTAGAAGTAGATTTGCATATAATCTCTTGGTGACTCCACAGGTGGCTGATCACATCCATGTAGTGTAGTTTCTGAGAGGGTACCTTCTTTCCAACAATAAACACAGACCTAACTGATGTACGTCATGCTGGGTGAACTCTAAATGCGGTGTTTCATCTCACTCCTTTGCCAGATGTATGTGTAACCCCATGACACCCCTGCCCTCCCAACTTGGACTTGGGAGTACCCTTGCCTGTGGGTCTGGAGTGAGGAGGGAAAGGCTAAGATAGCTGGCACTCACTCTTCCTTATTGACCTTCTTCTGATCTAAAACAAAACAATTTCTTCCTCTAGCCATCTTCGGAAATACTGACTACAGGTGGCATGCTTTACTGAGGGAAAGAGGATCCCTTCTGGGTCATGCATTGGGATGGGCAGAAAAGAGGCAGGAGGGAGGGCAAGGGCAAATTTAGATGAAAATTACTGACAGAAACAAGGAAAAAGTTGACATTCTTAGATACAGATTCACCTGGATTAAACTTCTTTAGAGGTTAGTGGACAAATGGGACAGAAGGGAGAAGAAAGAGACAAGATCAGAGGGAAAAGGAGAGGGCACATGGGAAAACGTCTGGGCCCTCAGCTTGGTTGAGTGAGTGAGGGGAGCCCAGGCCCTTAGTGGGGTGGCTGGGGAGGCACCTACCTGAGTCCAACGTTGTTGATATCATCCCAGATGGAGGCGGGGCTTTCCCAGAATGCCTTTTCAGTGTTGTTCAGGATCGCCTGGAAGACAAGGGAGAGTGGTGAATAGGATGCTTTGAAGGCAGGAAGGGGCTGGATAATGGAAGGGATAATGAGTGGGGATGAGGACTCAGGTCAGAGGGAAAGGTCAGGAGTGTGGAGCTGGGGTCAAAGTTCAAAGAGTACCTGGACCCCAGCATAGGCGTTGTTGACCAGCACATCCAGACGCCCATGCTGTTCTCGATCCACCTGCTCAAACAGGCTTCGCACTTCACTCTCCCGGCTTGAATCACACACCACGGGCACACACTGGCCCCCTCGGGATTGTGCCTGGACAGGGTTAGAGAGGATATGAGCTTCCCGTCGAACACAGTATGAGACATAACACAGCTCCCCTCAACTCCCAGCGTGGGAGCTGAGAAGGCAATCATAGGACTCACAGCCAGCAGCTGAGGGAACATGGTGGGCAATATTGCCCTCTGGTGCCTGTTTGAGGAGTTTCAAGAATGCTAGTTCCTGTCATTGTAGCGTAAGGTGGATGGGGATCCCAGGTTTAAAACCTATATAGACATTTACTGAGGCCTACCATGTGCAAGGCATTGTACTCTGCATGTGGAGGGTGAGGGACACATAAGGCTTGGAGGCTGCTCTTGAGAAATGAGTATCTATCTTTTTCCTCATTCTTGGTCATTTCCATTTCACGTGCCCTTAGCTCCCACTCTTCACCACTCATGTGGAATCCCAACTTAAAATCACAGCCCTCTTACCCTCACTCCACCAACACTTCTGCCTGGTAAATGAGAAATCAAAGCTCTCAGACATGAACTATATCTACTTCCTGTTCTGCCTCACCCTCTACAAATGTGCCCCCATCCTCTAACTTCAGAGAAAGAATACCTTATTCAAGAACAATCATCATATTCTCCAGATCCATGCTCTAGGTTCCACCCTCTGACCTCCCTGCCTAACTGTTCACCCATATTCCCAGTGCATTCTGGGCATACTTGTCACTTACCATATTCATATTAATTACTTTTATCACTTACTGTATTCACATTACATTGAAAAGATCCGTTTCTGCCTTAGACTTCCTGCTGGACTCTTTTTTTTTTTTTTTTTTTTTCTCCCGTTGCAGAGCACAGGCTCCAGACGCGCAGGTTCAGCGGCCATGGCTCACAGGCCCAGCCGCTCCGCAGCATGTGGGATCTTCCCGGACCGGGGCACGAACCCGTGTCCCCTGCATCAGCAGGCGGACTCTCAACCACTGCACCACCAGGGAAGCCCTGGACTCTCTTTTAAAAGCAGAAGTTATGTCTTACTAATCTTGGTAACCCCAGTGCTTCACCCAGTGCCTAGCATATCAAACACACCCCAGTATTTATTTAACTGAAATTCAGTAGAAAAATCAAGGGTAAATGAACAAGTCAATAAAGTCTTAACAAAAACAGAGAAAAAGCACTGGTCCACAACTCTTAAGATGCAACTCCAAAATCTCTGAAGCTCTCAAACAAAGTTTTTTCATAAAATTCACTTGGTGGCAAAATATGACCTAATCTGAAGTTACTTATGGGGTTTACTTATCCCACTTTGAGTAAAAATGTTCATGTTTACTGAGGAATATTTTGTTTTCAGGTAAGGGATTAAGAGGAGTGGTTAATGGGAAGGGCTCCCTGAGGTGGTTTCTGCCCCTGGGATCCCAGAAGAAGCACTCACCTCCTGAGCAGTGGCCTGCAGCGTGTCCAGATTGCGGCCAGTGATGTAAACTGTGGCACCTGCTTGGCAGAGCTGCAAAGCGATGCCCCGGCCAATACCCCTGGAAGCACCAGTAACCACGCACACTTGGCCTTTCATGGGAGCTGGCATGACTCACAAGCTAAGGGGTTCAATCTGTGGAAGCAAGGACTTGCTCTGAGGGAAGCCTGCAGACTGTATATGCAGAGAGGGGACCTTGACAGTGATAGGAAGGGGAGCCAAGGTTGAGATCTTTGATGGGAGAGAAGTTTCAGAGGAGGATAACCAGCCCAGGACAAGGCTGGTTGTCCCTTTTGGGAGGGACACCTACTGAGACTTTCTGAGTGGGGCGGACTGGGTGGGGGACAGTAGCGGGGCGGTCCCTCCCAGCGCGTCCACGCGGAGTCCTGAGCTCTCTGGAGCTCTGGCCGCTGGTCCGGAGGCGAGACTTCCGGGTCGGGGGTGGGCGCGAGGCCAAGGGACCCCGAGCCCGAAGTGGACGGAGCTCGTGCCCCTTACCTGCCACCTGTGCTGCTGCTGGAGTTCTCGCGCCGCCTCGCTCGCAAAGTTCTCGAAGTCGAGGACTTTAATTCTGGCCGTGGGAGCGGGACGAGGTGACAACGACGGGGTCAGAGTACGAGGCTGGGGTGGAAGTCCACGTTCTGACCCAGTTTCCGCTGGCGACGCGGGGGGGGGAGAATCAAAGAGCACCCGCAGGTCCGGGGCAATTACCGGTGGGGGACAGGACTGGCAAGAGAGAGATGGGCGATCCTGAGACTCAGCCACGCCCACCCCGGAGCGGCAGTCGCGGGGCTATGACGTATAACGCTGCGCCCTGAGCGCGCGGGCGTGACTAAACTCTGCCCGGCCCCACCCCGCACGCGAGTGCGTGAGGTTCCCCTTGCGGCTAAGGAAGCTTTTGCGGGCAGAGAGGCGCCGAAGCACTCATGGGGCTGGGTCCGCGCTCCCCCCACCAGGCGGGGCGCCGGTTCCCAGCTGGCGGCAAAAGAGGGCGCGGAGGCAAGGGCTCGGGGCGCCCACCACCAGGCCGCCAGCGACAACCCTGCCCGCCTCCGGATGGGCGCTCAGAGCCGGCTCCGGATGCGCACCCTCACCTGAGCCCAGAAGCTCTGGGGTATTTCCGCCGGGCGCTATCCGCGCTGAAAGAGGTCCCCGAGACGGGAGAAGAACGAGGTAGGGAGCAACTTTGGGGTGGGATCAAGGGAGGCACTTAGTTGGGCCGGTAAGGACATTTTCGTGGGTCCCCAGGGTGTGAGGACTTAGTTTCATCTCCTATATCCCCTTCCTCCCTCCCCACTCCTTGGGTAAGTGATGGAATACAACCTTAGCCTCCTCTCATTCTCTTTAATATATTTCTTTTCTTGTGTTTCCAGAGCTGATGGTGCACAATATTTTGAAAGAAGTGGAAGCTCAGGCCCTAGCCTTGGCCACAAACAGGGCTGGTAGTGAGATGCTGCAGGAACTGTTGGGGTTCAGTCCCCTGAAACCGCTGTGTCGAGTATGGGCTGCTCTGCGGCCCAACTTGCGCTTTGTGGCCTGTCATCGATGTGGGGTCCATGTATTGCAAAGTGCTTTGCTGCAGCTGCCTCGATTGCTAGGGAGCCCTGCAGAGGAGGAGGAGGAGGAGGATGGGAAGGATGGTCCTTTGGAGACCCTGGAGGAGCTGGGCCTGGGACTAGCCGCTGAGGTGTGTGATGATTTTCTTTTCTACTGTGGAGACACACATGGCAGCTTCGTGGTCAGAACTTTGCTGCAGGTATTGGGAGGGACTCTTCTGGAGTCTGAGAGAGCCAGGCACCGTGGCTCCCTGTTACCTGGTAAGTATTACAAGAAAGGGATATGGACCCAGAGGGAAGGAGAGTTTAGGAAGTTCAGAAGGAGAGAATAAGCAGAAGATTTCTTCATGACCTTGAAGAATTAGCAGAGAAATTAGATCAGGGATAGCAGGCCAAAGATTAGTGTGCGTAGACGCCCAGAGGTGAGGATGCATAGGTGTGTTTAGGGAACAGCTGTTAGAAGAATGGGGGCAAGTGGAAGAGATGATTCATTTGAGCATTGCGTTTCAAACTTTTTAACCAGTACAAACAGTATGGAAAAGTTTTTTAAACATGACTCGACATACATATGTGTATATGTACACATACTGGATTCAAGCAAAAGGTCAGGAAACAATACCCTTACTACATGCAACCCACTCTGATATTTTCTTCCCCCCCCCCTTTTTTTTTTTGCTGTGCCACACGCGGCTTGTGGGATCTTAGTTCCTCAACCAGGCATCAAACCTGTGCCCCATGCAGTGGAAGCTTGGAGCCCTAACCACTGGACTGCCAAGGAATTCCATCCTTTTTCATTTTATTTTGTGTGTTACATTAAAAAAATGCTTAGGACTTCCCTGGCGGTCCAGTGATTAAGAATCTGTGCTTTCACTTCATGGGGTGCGGGTTCGATCCCTGGTTGGGAAAATAAGATCCTGCAGGCCACGCAGTGTGGCCAAAAAAAAAAAGCTTGTTGAGACCCACTAGATTGATTTCATAATACACTCATAGGCAGCGGACCTACATTTTGAAAAACATTGGGAAATAAGATAGTGAGTTTAGGTGAGGCCTGATTTTGGAACATCTTGAGGAGTTTGGACTATCTCCTGTGGACCATGGGGGAGCTGGTTGAAGTTTCTTAGAAAAATTAAAACGGAAATGTAGTCTCAGTTCAGTCATTCAGATGAGACGAGACATTCAATTGTACCAATTGAGTTGTATGTGTTTTGCATCTCCAAGCTGAATCCTTGTTCAACTATGGAATTATTCTTCCTCCTGGATGGCAGTTTGTGATCTCACCACTGCATACGTTCTTGATCTTCCTTCAGAAGCACAAAAGGCCCCATCTCGGGAATGTAAGGCAACGGATTTTGAGGTTCCTGAAACCTTCTTGAATTGTCTTCAGAACCTGAGCTCCTGCTTTCTGAAGGACATTGCTGGTAAGGAGGGAAATAAGAGGAAATCTAGGATCTTCTTTTTTGGAGGTGATTATCATCAAACAAGGCTCTTTTGATCAGTCTTATCCCTCTTGTTTTCAAATCTTATCTGTTGATATTGTACAGGCCCTATATAGACCCTTTGTGTCCATAGTCCCTTGAACCTTGTTGCCTGAGGTCGAGGTTTTATAGGTCGTCTGGATTTTGGGAAAGCCGCTTTTATTATTTCTGCCCTCCCCCACAGTGTTTATCACTGACAAGATCTCCAGCTTCTGCCTTCAAGTGGCCTTACAGATCTTACACCGCAAGCTGCCCCAGTTTTGTGCCCACCTCTGCAATGCTGTGATGGGCTACCTGAGTAGCCGCAATTCCTCAGCAGATGGCAGGTATGGACAGGGCCTCAGGATTGACCAAGGTGGTGGGCTGTGTGAAATGAATGACATGATATGGGTATTTTGTTTGTTTGTTTTAAAATGACATGATACGGGTATTTTGTCTGTGTATGTATGTTTGTACATACGTATATATATGAAATATATATATGACATATATATGTATATAGCCGTGTTATTTTTGTCCAGTTTTATTGAGATATAATTGACATATAGCACTGTGTAAGTTTAAGGTGTGCAGCATGATTTGACTGACTTACCTCACAAAACAATTACCACAATAAGTTTAGTAAACATCCATCGTCTCATTTACATACAAAATTAAGAAATAGGAAAAAATTTTTTATTCCTTGTGATGGGAACTCTTAACAACTTTCATGTAAAACATACAATAGTGTTAGTTATGTTTATCATGTTATACATTACATCCTTAGTATTTATCTTATAACTGGAAGTTTGTACCTTTGACCGCTTTCTGCCAATTCCTCCTACCCCCAGGGCCCCTGCCTCTGGTAAACACAAATCTGATCTCTTTTCCTATAAGTTTGTTTGTTTTTGAAGTATAATTGACCTACAACACTGTATTAGTTCTAGCCACACAACGTGATGATTTGCTCTTTCAGTACGCTTCAAAATGGTCACCATGGTAAGTCCAGTGATGTGGTTATTTTGGATGAAGTGAAGACTACCTGATCACCCTCTCCTTGTCCCCAGTCCCCTACTGCTATTTCTGCGCGATCAGACGAGCTCCAGACTCCTGGAGCAGGTGCTGCTGGTGTTGGAGCCCCCAAGGCTCCAGAGCCTCTTTGAGGATCACTTCCAGGGACAGCTGCAGACCCTGGCTGCACATCCTATTGCTAACTTCCCTTTGCAGCGTTTCCTGGATGCTATCACCACTCCTGAGCTGGTGAGTCAGGAACTTGGCTGAGTCTATTTCTTTTAGTTCTTGTATGCCTGCTTCTGTATTTTCAACAGTGTGCTGGCCGTTCCCCTTGAGAAGTTATTCCTGGAGGCTTCCCAGAGCTTAGGGTGAAGGTGCCTTCTTCCCAGAAAGGATTTGCTTTGGCTTCTCTCAGGTGCCAATGCCAGCAGGAGACTGGCGTAATTCAAGTTCTCAGCCTGAGCTTCCATGGCTTGCTCAGTCTCTGGGTACTTGGCTACAAATCCATATGAGCACTGGAGCTGCTGTCATAGCTTCTCATTTCCTTTGCTGCTTAGTGCCAAGGCATGCTTCCCTGGGATCTCATGGGTTGAGATATAGGGTAGAAGGGGAGGTTTAATTCTAGTCCTCCCTTATCCTGAGAGTATGGCCATTTACAGTCCCCTCCCCATGGGAGCCCGCACTTCTAAGACTGCCCCTTTGTTCTGGACCTTCCTTATCCATCCAAACCAAAGTCCTGTTATTGGCAATGCTTTTATGGTTTTTTTTTTTTTTTGTGGTACGCGGGCGTCTCACTGTTGTGGCCTCTCCCATTGCGGAGCACAGGCTCCGGACGCGCAGGCTCAGCGGCCATGGCTCACGGGCCCAGCCGCTCCGCGGCATGTGGGATCTTCCCGGACCGGGGCACGAACCCGCGTCCGCTGCATCGGCAGGCGGATTCTCAACCACTGCGCCACCAGGGAAGCCCTGCTTTTATGTTTTATCTAGCATTTTTAGTTGTTTTTGGCAGGAAGATTTCTCTGAATAACTCAGCCCACTGTTAGCAGAATGCCAGATTCTTTAACCCATGTCTCCCCTCAGCTGTCCCGCGTGTTTGAGGAGCTAAGCCCTGCCTTGGAAGCTGTGCTGGCTCAGGGTCACCCAGGGGTAGTCATTGCCCTGGTCGGGGCCTGCCACAGAGTTGGGATCCACCAAGCCCAGGTCCTACAGCTGTTGTTGGAGGTGAGTGGTGGTTACCCACAACCCATTTATGCCCTCAGTTCAAATTCTACCTGCTAGGACTTAGCTAATCTTCAGTCGTTGTATCTGTGGACCCAAGAGGTCTAGTGCCCAGGGAGTTCACAGATACAGGGGGAAATGAAGCCAAAACCATCTCATGGCCCTGGAATGAAAATTGTCTCCCAGGACAGAGAGAGAAGTTTTAAGGAATAAATATTTATTCAGCCCCTGTTACATATATGGAGGCTGTGGATACAGCAAGGCAGATGAGATCCTGTCCACATGCAGCTTATGTTCTTGTGGAGTTAGGCATTCTCATCTGTCCTGAATGCTTTTCCCTGTCTGGGAAGTCGAGGTTAGGGATGAATTAGTTGAGGTTAGTTCTAGCTTCATGTTTTGTCTTTCTTTCTAGGCATTCCACTGTGCAGAGCCCTCTTCCCGGCAAGTGGCCTGTGTGCCTCTCTTTGCCACTTTGATGACTTATGAGGTGTACTATGGACTGGTGGAGGAGGAGGGGGCAGTGCCCGTGGAGCACCAGGTGAGGTAGGGGAGAGGCCAAACCTGTGACTAACTGGGCACCAGGCCTCCCAGGGCTTAGGAAGCCCCTCACCACTGAGGTGAGGGTGGTGAGATCTCTGGCTTCATCCAAGTGAAGGTGGCAGTTTGGTGGCTGCCTCCTAATTCCCTGTCTCTGTCCTTCCAGGTAGAAATGGCCACCTCCAGGGACCTGGGGGAAGTGACAGTCCTTGGGTCTGTACTGCTGCAGCATTTGCTGCACTTCTCCAGTCCTGGTCTTATACTTCAAAGTTTGGGTGCCTTGACAGGACCACAGCTTCTGACTCTGGCCCAAAGCCCTGCTGGTTCCCATGTGCTTGATGCTGTCCTGACCAGCTCCTCCGTGACACGCAAGCAGAGTCGCTGGGTGCTGAAGACCCTAAAGGTTAGATTTCTGGCTTCTGCTTTGATTCCTCTGCCATCCTCCATTTAGAGGATGTGAGCTTCCCCCAGGACTGTGCTTCGTAGTCACAGAGAGGATATGTAGTTCCTAGACTGCTTCAACCCAGCCTCTTAACTTCAGCCCTCACGCCCCCACCCCACCACCCAACACACTTCTGTGGACTGCCCTAGAGGGCCCTACCTTGCTTGTCTCAATGCAGGGACAGTATGTGGCTCTGGCCTGTAGTCGCCATGGCAGCCGTGTGCTTGATGCCATCTGGAGTGGGGCAGCCTTGGGGGCCCGGAAGGAAATTGCTGCTGAGCTGGGTGAGTACCAGCACTGATCTTTGACTTTTCCAAATGTTCCCTTTCCTCACTCTAAAGAGCTGGGTGGCTGGGAATGACCTAAATTAAGCAGAGACTTCAGTTCCAAAGGGTGGTCTTGGCCATGGGTTCTTGGCAGTCTGTTCTCCCCTGCCACTCTGCGGACTGTGCAGCCCTGTGCTCCCACCCCTCCTCCTGACTTCTCTTCTTTGGACAGTGAGGTGATAACTGTATCCTGAGGTAGACCCAGGGTTCTAAAAAAATGGAGGGACCTTCACCCCAAGTAGAGTCTCTTCAAGGATGGGTGGGTGACTGCATGGTGATACTGAACATGAATGGTTCCCTTTGCAGGGGTGCGGAACCAGGAGCTAATAAGGGACCCTTTTGGCCACCATGTAGCTCGAAACGTGGCCCTGACTACCTTCCTGAAGCGGCGAGAGGCTTGGGAACAGCAGCAGGGGCTGGTGGCCAAGCGGAGGCGGGCCTTGAACTCAATACTTGAAGACTAAGGCCTTCGGATCTGGGACTGGGTATTCATGGGGCAGGGGGAAATGGGGTATCTCTATCCTGTCCTGTTCCTAGTTTAAATTGGAGACAAAAGTCTTATGATAAACATTTCTATATTTTTACTGGAAACACCTTTGTTATTTTCTGGGGGAAGGGTACAAAGAAATAGAGATCTCAAGGTAAAGTTAGAGAGGGCTCTCTTCAGGGCACTGGGGAGCTTAGGGAGAGGAGGGGAGTGGTAAGGACCTCTAGATGTAGCAGCAATCAGGGTGGGATCCAGATGCCTGTGGACAGGCTGTAGACTTTCAGGGTAAGTGGGAGGCTAGAAAGATGGCTAGGAATGGATAGTATTCTTCAGCAATGGATATAGGCTAGGGTGAAAGGCGTTAGGCTGATGGGCCTGTCACTATGGGATCAGAAGACTGGGGAAAACAGGCGAATTAGTGAGCGTGCAATGTGTGTAGGCCCCAAACTTGATGCTGTCACAGTCCTTACGGTCTGTCTCTTGGAATGAGTCTAGGGGCAGAAGCTCAGAGCCCCTTCTCAGTAGGGTTGGAGGCGACCCTGTCGCTGCCACCGCTCAGTCCCTTCCACTGCATGGCGAAGGGTGGAGGAAATTCCCAGCAGCATGTGGCCCAGGCCTTGCAGCAGTGTGGAGGCCCATCGGAGGAGCTCCCTGAAGGGAAGAGACAAGAGGAAGTCATGGGGTGGGGGAACCTGGGAGGAAGCCACAGGCTGGGGTCTGGAGATTTTCCACAGGGGAGAGCTAACAGGGTAGGGGAGTGCAGCTGTAGGGATGGGGAAGTGTGACATGTTGGTCTCTGACCTGAGTATTTTCTTTGGGCCGAGTCCTTGAATGTCACAACTCATGGAGTAGAGCCCGTAGAACGTGGCTTTGATGTTCAGGCTGCCAAAGAGGTCTCGAGGGTTTTGCTTGTATACGTCGAAGGTGATGCGGGCGATGTCCTTGCTGTGCTTGGGCTTCTCCCGGCCCAGGCCATACGACAGCACCCCACTCTGTAGGGCCCCCCCCATCAGTGCAATGGACCCTCACATACTGACACCCATCACTAATCCCCTTCAGCACTGGGACACACCCACCCTTGCCTGGACTGTTGGTCCACTATAGGGAGTCCTCGACAACTCCTCACCTCTCCCATCACCTCTGCCCCCAAGATCAGGATTAGGCAGCAGAAGAGGCTTAGGAGAGACAAAAAGGATCAGTGGCCTAAGCAGCCCCAGTGTGGGCCTCTCACCCTGCTGGGGCTCCAGCTCTGTCCCAACTCCAGCACCATCAAGCATGTGTCATCCTCCAACAGCTGGAAGAAGTCCTCACTCTCCACTGTGGTCCCATCCTCCTCCAGCACCAGTGTGAGCACTCCACTCAGCGTCAGAGCCTCCCGTGCCTGCCCAGTGGCAAGAAGTAGGAGGGAAGGGGCAGAGCTTATCCCATGCCCCTTCCCTGTCCAGCAGCCCAGCACCCAACGGTTGACCCTAGATGCTGACTGATATCCCAACTCTCCTTCCTGGTGCTTTGCCATCCCTTCTAATGGCTCTAGCTCACGGTGTTCTTTAGTTGCTGGGGGACCCTCACTAGGGGCTGTCCTTTTCCTATTTGTTCCTGCTTTGCTCCTACCCTGTCATTGTCATCTCTCTCAGCTTCCCTCCAAGCCATGCCTACTGGTTAGGAATTGAAAAGCTAGCCAGTTTCTCTTGAATGGGTATAGGCATTATGCTGATGGGGCCTGTCACGATGGGGTCTTATCTCCAGTGTCCCACCTCACTCTCCCCGACCCTCACAGAGTTCTTCAGAACTATTTTCAGTAATAATGACTTTTAACCTTTTTGAGTCTTCACTAGTGTCAAGTATCTATGTAGCACTTTACATACATTATTCTCTTTTACTCCTTTCAGCAGCCCTAGGAGGTAGTTGTATTATTGTTCCCTTTTTACACATGAAGAAACTGAGGTTTTGATAGGCTGAGTAACTTCCCAAGTTTTGACACTAAGAAGCGGCAGAATCAGGATTTGAATTTGATCTGTCATACAAATTGCCGTTCCATACTGAGTTCTGAAATCTATCCCTCCAACCCTGTCTACTCCTTTGCCGCCCCCAAAGAAAAGCCCACGCCTTGGAAAAAAAAAAAAAAAAAAGTGAATTGACTCATATGCAGCAGAAGCCACTGGGCTCACGCCCCTGCTTTTAGGCCTCAGAGGGAGGGGCAGGCATGTAGCTGAAGCCCTTCCTGCTCATTATTCCAAGCTCACATTCTTCCCTAGCCCCTTGGCTACCCCTGCTCTTGGAACCCAGGGACTTGGCCCACTCACCTTGTCTAGCAGTTCCCGACGGGTGGCAGCTGTAAGGCCTTTCCGGGTGGCCCGCTTGTGATCACAGACGCGGAAAGGTCGCGGGGGTGGTGGAGCCGAGGTCCAGACCTTACGGCCCAAATCGGAGCTCATACTGGTTACTGACCTGGTAGGTGGGAAGAAAGGTCAAGAAGGAGTGAGGGGTTTGGTGAGTGCAGCGGGGGTGATGGGCGTGGGGTAGCTGGAGCATTAGGGAAGTTGGGAGGGAGGGATCTAGGTGTGCAGATTAAAGTAGCTCGGGGAGAGAGGGAAAGGCAACGGACTGGGGCAGGGGTGGCGGTTCAGGAGGTTGACAAGCCCACTGTGAAAAGGGGCAGGGAGGGGAAGGGGTACAAATTCGTAAGTTTTCTAGGGTCTGAAAGCAGCGTTGTCACCCTGCCTATATCCCCAGAGCTGGAGAGTGGAGAGAAGGGTTAGAAATCACCTGAGCAGGCCTCTGGGGTCCAGGGCAGAGAGGTACTCCATGGTGGAGGGAAGGAGCAGGAGAGTTGCCTCTCCCGGGAGTCCTGGGCTCAGTGGTTCTCAGCGGGGTTGGAGCTGAAGTGGTGGTGTTTTCTGTTATGGAGCTGGGATCTCAGCCCCAGCGAGGTGGGGTATGAGTCAAGCCCGGACTCTGGCCCCCCTGCCTGGCCAGTGAGAAGGGCAAAGTCCAAGGGGAGGGAGGAAGGGAAGGGCCAAGTGGGGTCATGGAGGAAGGATCGAGGCCCAGATATGTCCAGCAAAAGCCATGGAAGTTTGTGTGTGTGTCTCTGGTGGCAGCGTGTGATGTGAGAGTAAATGGGAACTATGTAATCGGATGGAATGTGATCTCCGGTGTGTTTCTTTATATCGAGGTAATTTCTAGGGCCAATTTCTTCTGGCTCCCAATCTGTGTGAAGCTGATTATGTGATTTGCTCTGTATGTGCTGCCACCTACTGAAAAAGCCATGAACTGCAGCTTTAGGAACAGGGAGGCCGTGCTGAGGATGGGCAGGGCTTGGAGAAAATAGGACACCTCCAGGCAGTGTGCCTGGGTGGGGTTCGAGGAGAGGATGGGTCCTGATCCATGGATCCAGAATCACCAGGATCCTGTCTGGGACCCTGGCCTTCCTGCTTTCATGCTTTTCCCTCTGTGGGCTAGGGGAGGGGCTGGCTCAACACTTCTCTTCAGAAGAACTGCCTGCTTCGGCTGCACTGGATTAGTCATTCTCTCACCTTTCTCCATTGGCCACTTTATAGGCATGAAGGAGATGTGATGGCGGAAGAGGGGATGGGTCCTTTGATGGCATCAGGACTTTAGCATTCGGTGCCCCGTGTCCCATCTCTGATTTCAGCTGCAGTTGTGAACGGTTGTGAGGAAGCTCAGACTCTCACTGTCAGTGAATCCCTCACATGAGCATAAGTCTTTCTGATTTCCTGCCCAGGAATCTTATCTGAAGCTCTAACAGCCCACTCAGCTGACAAGTACAGGCTGCAAGTGTGTATAAGGGCATTAATGCCTCTAAGACAACCCTCAAACAATGGGGAATGTGAGCTGGCCATAAACGCCCATCTTCTGTCTTTCTGGAAGTTATCTTGTGCACTCAGAGGTTCCCGATGCCCACTGAATATTGGAACTCAATAACACACTCTTACTGGCTTTTCTCTTCCCTTTCTTCCCCTGCTCCCTCACTCCTGCTTCCCGACCTAACCCCCCAAACACAAGATTACCCACACCCTCGACTCAGGCTCTGCTTTGGAGGGAACCCAAACTGAGACAAGACTGGTGTCCTGGCTCCCAAGGAACCCCCTTCTGGCTGTTGACTGGGCAGAAACCTTTTTCCCCTTTCCCTAAATTTCATCATTCTACCAAATTTCTTCCTTTCCAAGCTTTGCCCAACCTCACGACCTAGAGAAATAAGTCTCTGCACTGCGCCCTTTCCTTTTTCCTTGCATTGTATCCTGGTGCAGCCTAGCAGTGTGGCCTCTTCCTGGTTGTGAGTTAGGACTCCTCAACCAGGCTATAAGCCCCTCACACCTCCATGCATCTCCCATTCCGCCTGGAACTTAGCCCATGCTTTACACTGAAAACTGTCATTGACAGCCCACTGAGAGCTGTGAGGGTGGAATGACTGGGGCAGGGTCCAAGGCAAGAGGTGAGAGGGGTAGGTAGGAAGCTGAGGAAAAAGGGGGCTCAGCAGGGTCAGGAGTCTGAAAACAGGCAAAGGTAGAGCAGCTGGGGGAATGAGGAGTTGGGTCACCTCTGCTGAGTGCAGGCAAGAGCGGCCAGACAGCGTAAGAGCTGCAGGGTGGGAGGATTGGGACCAGAGGGTGGGGGGCAGGGGGTGGGGAGGGATAAGCGTAGAAACAGGACCCAGGGGCAGGATCCGGCAGTGTCCCTGCTCACCCACACGACCAGGGAAACTTATCTGCACCCCTTCAGCTTATACTGCTTCCTGGGGAGGCGGGCTCTCACACGCCTGGACGTGTTAGTGATGGGAAGCAGCAGGGTGAGGGAGGGGCCCCAGGAAAGTCCCGAGAGGAGCCCCACTTGTCCCTCCCTGTTTTCGCCTCACCCTCTGCCAACCTGACAGGAACAGGACAGGATTAGGCACCTGGCCCCCTGCCCCTTTGCCTTTGGGCTTCCCCAGGCCCCTGGAGGGCCCCCAACCCTGCTCGCTCCCAGCTGGGTAAGTAGATCTGCCCATGAGACCATACTCCCTTCCACTCACTTTTGCCCTGAGGTATAGGCAACGGGGCTGGACAAAGGAGAGGCCAGGTTAGGAGGGTGGAAGGTGGAAGCAGTGACAGCCTGGGAGTCAGGACTGGGGAGGTCGGCTGACCCAGAGCAGGGGATTTGGGTTCTAGGAAGCAGTGTTTGAGCTGGGGCTCGGGTCCTGGAGGAAGAGACAGAAGCTCCCAGACGGAAGAGAGGCAGGATGCAGAGGAGTAAGGGAGGCACAGTCCCTTCTCCCTGGCATCAGGCATAACGTGGGCTTTTGCCCCACCTGAAAGCGCTCCATGGCTCTTTCCAGCCTCTCGCAGGCGCCTAGGGATGTCGGTCTGCTACGGTCCCCCGGGGAACGAGACGCTGCTGAGCTGGAAAACCTCGCGGGTCACAGGCACAGCCTTCCTGCTGCTGGCGGCGCTGCTGGGGCTGCCTGGCAACGGCTTCGTGGTGTGGAGCTTGGCGGGCTGGCGGCCCGCAAGGGGGCGACCGCTGGCGGCCACGCTCGTGCTGCACCTGGCGCTGGCTGACGGCTCGGTGCTGCTGCTCACGCCGCTCTTCGTGACCTTCCTGACCCGGCAGGCCTGGCCTCTGGGCCAGGCGGGCTGCAAGGCCGTGTACTACGTGTGCGCGCTCAGCATGTACGCCAGCGTGCTGCTCACCGGCCTGCTCAGCCTGCAGCGCTGCCTCGCCGTCACCCGCCCCTTCCTGGCTCCCCGGCTGCGCAGCCCGGCCCTGGCCCGCCGCCTGCTGCTGGCCGTTTGGCTGGCCGCCCTGGTGCTCGCCAGCCCGGCCGCCGTCTACCGCCACCTCTGGGAGGACCGCGTGTGCCAGCTGTGCCACCCGTCGCCCGCCCACGCCGCCGCCCACCTGAGCCTGGAGACCTTGACCGCCTTCGTGCTGCCCTTCGGGCTGGTGCTCGGCTGCTACGGCGTGACGCTGGCGCGGCTGCGGGGCGCCCGCTGGGGCGCCAGGCGGCACGGGGCGCGGGTGGGCCGGCTGGTGGGCGCCATCGTGCTGGCCTTCGGCTTGCTCTGGGCCCCCTACCACGCTGTCAACTTGCTTCAGGCGCTTGCCGCGCTGGCTCCGCCCGAAGGAGCTTTGGCGAGGCTGGGCGGGGCGGGCCAGGCGGCGCGAGCCGGAACCACGGCTCTGGCCTTTTTCAGCTCCAGCGTCAACCCGCTGCTCTACCTCTTCACCGCCGGGGATCTACTGACCCGGGCGGGTCGCCGCTTCCTCACGCGGCTCTTTGAGGGCTCCGGAGAGGCCCGATGGGGCGGCCCCTCTAGGGTGGGGTCCATGGAGCTCCGAGTTACCCCTCGGCTCAAAGTGCTGGGGCAGGGCCGTGGCAATGGAGACCCTGGGGGCGGGGCGGAGAAGGACAGTCAGGGATGAGACCCTTGACGTCAAACCCTACAACCGGGCCTGCTCTTCCCTATCCCCTTCCATCGCCTCCCAGAACTCAGGGAACCACGCTGGACGGTTTGGGGATCCTTCTCTGACCATAGTTTGGATGCATCTGGGCATAATTATCATACATCTGGGGCAGGCCCAGGTTCCTCAAACTGAGGCACTATGAGTGGTGATGGTCAGTGTTAAGGAGTATCATGTACTTGCAGGTTGGCATGTGCCCAGGTGCCAGAGCTGCTTGCTTGTTGCCAATAGCTATTGTGAAATACACTGGGTGGTCATTATGTTGCAGCAAAAATAGAAATGAGACTTTTCTGATAAGCAAGGAAAATAAGCAAACAATGAACAGGCTGGGGAAACAGCATAAATAGGCCTGAAAGAGTTAAGCAATCTTGGTTACTCTTTAGCTGTTACTACTAACAAACACTTGTAGCTAGACTTGTCCTTCACAAAGCTAAACAAAGCTAATTACTCTCTGATTCCATAGGAATTATACTCTGCACCTGGCATTCTTCTCCCCCTACACTCTCTCACAGCATTAAAAGAAGGTCACGGGCCGATAACTTCAGGGACACCAGACTCGGTTGCCTTTTGCTAGCTGTGGCCGTTTTAAAATATTGCAAGAAGAAGAATGCAAAACCTTCACCACTTTGATCCTTATCACTTACCCTGGACTGCAAGTTCCACCTATAAGACCCTCTGTAATCCCCCAGGAGAGGGGGGGCACAGTTCTTGAGGTGCTAGCCTGCTGTGTTTCCCTCTTGCCTGGCCAAAGGAATAAAGCCACTCTTTTCTATTTCCTCCAGACTTTGTCTCCATATTTCTATTCGGCATTGGTGGACAGGGAGCCAAGATTTTGGCAACAATTACACGATGGCTTAAGCATGCTCCCTCCAGTGGTTCATCATACCTGAGTGATACCGAAGTCACCTAGTTCCCTGCTGGGTCAGGCCAAGGCTGGGCAATGCCAGCCTTCGGTGGCATCATGACCTGTCCTCCCCAGCCCAGGTGGCCTGGTTCCCCCAAGCCAACCCATAGAACCGCTCTGGAAATAAAGAGAGAAAGAGGAAGGAAAGGTATGAGTGCTTGGATGAGGGGTGATGATGGGATCCATTCTTTGGGGTCTGTTAGAGCTGAGTGGAGAGGAAACTGGCTCTGGAAGGGGAAAGTCAATCTGTGGGGTTTGAAAGGAAAGTTTTCTTGTCTGTCTTGTGGTTGGTACAGTGGGAAAGGGGCCGTGGGAGTCTGAAACTTACCTTCTTTGAATCTAACTCTCCCTGCAAAGGTTACCTGACTCAAAAAGGAGCCCGGGAACAGGCATTCACTCACTCAGGGACCCTCTGGGGGCTGGGGATGAGGGGTATGGGGAGTGGTGTGGATATCTGGAAGACAGGAGGAATTTTTCAGGGAGATGTCACCTCTCCTTTCTCTCTTTTTCCTCTCTGCCAAGTCTTGACTCTCCCTAAGACTGCTAGCTGTTCCTCATCTCCCCCAGTACTACTCAGCCCCTATCTTTTGGAATCTTTTGCATCCTGACACTTTTGAGTGTGGGGATGTAGGATGGGCTCCTTTTTAGGGGGTGTCTGTGTGCACACATGTATGGTCACCATGGTGACCAACCCAACCCCGTTTGCCCAGGACCTTCTCAGTTTTAGCACTGAAAGTCTCTTGTCCCAGCCCCCTCAGTCTCTGGCAAACTTAGATGGTTGTTTACCTGAGAGGTCACCCTGACCATCACCCTGGTTCTGCTTTAGCGACTGTTCACACCACCCAGGCAGAGGCCAAGAGAGAGAGCAAAGGAAATCCAGTTCTCAGGGTCACGTCAGGGCCACCCAAACTGGGGTTGGGATGGAGCTCCGGACCTGGGGGACAGAGAGTATGCCTAGAGTGTCTAGTCTAGGGCAGAGGAAGTCAGGCCATTGAGAGAAATGGAGGTGGGGAGCAGTTTGGGAGAGGAGGCAAAGACTCCAGAGTTCCTGTCCGAAGGGACTTCCGGTTGACCCTGGAGCTCTAAGCCGGAAGCTTCTATCCCCAAACACCAACTTCATGGGCTTCGTCCTGTCCTTGTGTACCGGGGCAGAGGCTCCCCAACTTCTGTTACACACTTCCCTTCTCACACACCCTCTGTGGTCAGAAAGCCCTTCCTCAACTCTGTCTTCAGTTCTTGCTGAGGTTTCAGCCCATTTCTTTTCGCCATATCCTCTGCCTGGTAACTTCTGGGTCAACTCTGCTCTGGCTTTTCTGAAAGCAGGAAAGGTAGGAGCACTACCGAGGATAAGGGACCTCAATGACCACCATTACACTGTGCATCTTTCCTGAGAAGAGGCAGAGCTGGAAGGGAAGCAGGAAGGCTCCTGGTCAGATGGAAGATAAGACTTTTTGGTTCTTGGCTTCGCGGGAGAGTTCAAGAAGAGGAGACTGTCCTCCTTCCAGGGAGCCGGAAGAGTGGCCCTTCTGGGGGCTGTTTCCCTTTCCACCCTCCTGCTTTCCCCTCTTGGCAGGGCAGGCATAAGGCATCGCTGCCCTCACTCCCTCATGTCTGCTCCCCTGTGCTCACCTCTGCTCTCTCTGTGTGTCTAAGGTGGGACAGAACAGTCAGCTGTGGGAAGGTAGGAAAGAGGTGGTGCTGACTTCCTTGCCCAGCGCCCAGATCTTGGGTCCAAATTCATGTGGCAGAGTAGCCACATGGGCAAACACAAGGCAAGTGGTTCGGGAAGTGGAAGAAATTGTCATTCTGTGTGATACTAGAGAGACCATTTGGACGTTGGCTTCTACCAAAGAGAATGGAGATTGACCTAGAATGGAACTAGTTATTTTAAGTGAGGAGAGGGATAGGGTTGCTGAAAGAGGGTCCTCTCCCCCAAATCCAGGTCATGGCTTGAATCCAAGCCAAACACAGAATGCTGTCCTCTTTGACGTCACCTGACCCAAACCCAGAACCTAGCCACAGCGTCAATCTACACTTCCTATTAATCTAAAAATCGACATCGTTCACAGAAAGTATAAAGATACACAACATTCTGGCCTCTCAATCTGAGTCCATTTCCCCTCTCTGGCTTCCTTCTCTCCTTCTCCTGTATGACGCAATTTATTACTCTGTTCAATTCTTCAGTCTAGACCTGCATCGGAGGCCACACCCCAGCTTACTCACCCCCTCACCCCTCTTTCCTCTGAAACTGCCCCTGCCGGGGCTTTTCTCTTCTGGCCCCACCCCTGAGGAGTCCTCCTCCTAGCTGGGTTCTTCTGGAACATGAAGAATATTCCACCTCATCTAGTGAAGGGAGGGGGTAGGGGTTCTCACCCCACCCTCAGGAAGATGTGTCTTCTCCCTCCCTTGCTCTGTGGTACTTCCTCTCTGGCCGACTTAGCTGATAGAACCTGGACCCCAGGCCAGGCCCCTGGCACTGGGACAGATCTGGGGATAGGCTACACCACTCTGTTCTCACCCTGGGATTGACACCAGCTTCCAACCAGTGCTCAGCAATGCCTTAAGTAAGTTTCCTGGGAGTGGAGGAGGCGGGGGGAGGGGGTGGTGAAGCCATAAGAGAAGGTCCAAAGGAATTTCCAAAGAAAGCCTGACCAGTGGTAAAATGACTTGGGAGGACTTAGTCTTGTCTCCTATCCATGAAATCCTCCCCATCCCTGTTATTCTTGGTGGGCCCTGGGAATCTCTGGAGTGAGTGGGTAGGTGGTTGGAAGAAGTCAGTGGGACTGAAGGTCTGAGGGCCTGGCAGGGGGAAAAGGAGCTGGCCTTTTGAGGGGTGTGGCATTGGTAAGGAAAGTCCCCACTTTGGTTCTGGGTTTCAGGGTCTCCTGAGGGAAGGAGGCTGAAGGGTCTGGAAATACTGCTTCTGCTGTTGCTATATATTTTGCAGTTGGGTCTGTGGGCAGGAAGGGGCCCTGTGGCCCAGATAGGAAATTAGTCTTTCTACTCAGCCAGATCCCCTTAAGACAAGTCAGTTGGCAGTGATGAGGGCAGTATCTGCGGAGGTGCATCTGATGCTGCTGATCTTGGAGACAGAGTAGAATACCCAGGCTAGGTGTGTCCAGGGTGTCAGAAAACCCTTGTCCCTTCCCTCAGGTGCGTGTCCGCCCTCGCTCTCCAGGTCCTTGCAATGGCCACAAACACTACATCTCCTGAAGCACCCTCCTTACCAGGTGTCATGTTGATCTCTCTGCTGGTTATCATTGTACTGTCAGTGGCACTGGCTGTGGGGCTGCCTGGCAACAGCTTTGTGGTGTGGAGCATCCTGGTAGAGATGCGGAAGTGCTCTGTCACTGCCCTGCTGGTGCTACACTTGGCCCTGGCCAACTTGGCCGTATTGCTCACTGCCCCCTTTTTCCTCTACTACACGGCCCAAGGCACCTGGACTTTTGGACTGGCTGGCTGCCGCCTGTTCCACTATGTCTGCGAAGTCAGCATGTATGCCAGCGTCCTGCTTATCACAGCCATGAGCCCGGACCGCTCACTGGCGGTGGCCCTCCCCTCTGTGTCCCAGAAACTCTCACCAAGACAGTTGCCTGGCGGGTGCTAGCAGGCATCTGGGTGGTGTCTGTCCTGCTGGCCACGCCCGTCATCTTATACCGCAAGGTGATGTTGGGACCGGACAACAGGAGCCTGGTCTCCTTCCCGGAGTACCCCAGCGAAGCACATAGGGCTCTCCATCTGTTCTTTGAGGTGGTCACCGGCTTCCTGCCGCCCTTCCTGGCCGTGGTGGCCAGCTATTCCGACATCTGGCGCCGGCTGTGGGTCCGGCGCTTTCGCCGCAGCCGCTGCACCGGCCGCCTGCTGGCCTTTATCATCTTGGCCTTCGCTGCCTTCTGGCTGCCCTACCGAGTGGTGAACCTGGCCGAGGCGGTCCGCGCGCTGGCGGGCAAGACAATGGGGTCCCAGCCGAGAGTCAGCGGCTGCGCCTGGCCCGCAAGCGCTCAGAACGCTGGCCTTCCTGAGCCAGCAGCGTGAACCCCGTGCTGTACGCATGCGCTGCCGGCAGCCTGCTGCGCTCTGCTGGCGTGGCCTTCGTCGCCAAGCTGTTGGAGGGCATCGGCTCCGAGGCGTCCAGCAGCCGCCGCGGGGGCATCCTGGCCCAGACGGTGAGGGGCGCCCCCTGCCTCTCCCGAACCTGGGCCGGGCCAAAGCCTCACTGCTTCCACCACCCTCTCGAGAGAGCGAAGCGAAGTCAACTAGGCCTGCGGAGTGGTGGCCGCGGAAGGACGCCTGCTTTCCTCCTGGGGGAATACGCCCACGCTGGCCTGACCCAATTCTTCAACCTCCTCTTACCCAGGTGGCAGGTGGAGCGGAAGAGAGCGAGGGGAAGGGCAAATCAGGGCAGAGTGGGAGCCTGGCCCCCACCGGCAGCTTTGCAATTAAAACTGAAGTCTGAAACTGGGTCAACCCTGTGTGGGGGGCATGTGTATTATGGCGGACTGGGGTGCTCCAGGTTGCCCTTATCGGTGTCCTTCTCAATAGGTGAGAAGCACATCCCTTAGTTTCCCATGATTTTCAGTTTTGGAAGAGACACAGACATAGAAATCAGACCTTCTTCCCTCCCTGCTTCTGAGGCAGGTGGTCTGCAGATCATACTGAGAACAACACAGGGCTGCAGACCCCTGAAGGAGCTGGCCAAGGAAGACCACCCACGTGGGCTCATCACTCCAGACTCCCCGACTCAGCGGACCTTCACTCCCTGACTTAGTGAAACTTCTGAGAACACTTAGCACTGCTGTGAGGTGTCTGCCCTGAAGGCTGTGATGGGTATCTTTATTAGCAGGACTCCAACTTCCTACCAGTAATCTTTGTCCTCTCAGTGTGAGATGTCCTAGGGGATTGCTTTCCTTCCCTGTGTCTCCCAAGGAGGCCTCACTTGAGAACCAAGTCATCAGATCTTATCCCCTAGAATTCTGCACATCAGCATTCTGCCAGCCCCTAAAACACTGGGGTGCAGGCTGGAGCTGAGGGCCTTCTGTGATGTGGTCACCCTTAGGAAATGAAGATTTGCAGAAGTGGAAAGGTTGAGTCATGCTTTCCTAGGGATGACTGTTGCCTTGGAGAGTCTTGGGCTGGCTCTGTTCTGACAGCGTTTTAAGAAGATGGTAGAGGCTTCCCTGGTGGCGCAGTGGTTAAGAATCCACCTGCCGATGCAGGGAATACGGGTTTGAGCCCTGGTCCAGGAATATCCCACATGCCGCGGAGCAACTAAGCCCGTGAGCCACAACTACTGAGCCTGTGTGCCACAAGTACTGAAGCCCACGTGCCTAGAGCCCGTGCTCCACAACAAGAGAAGCCACCGCAATGAGAAGCCCACGCACTGCAACAAAGAGTAGCCCCCGCTCGCCACAACTGGAGAAAGCCCGCGCACAGCAATGAAGATTCAATGCAGCCAAAAATTAAAAATAAATAAATAAATAAAATAAAAATATACGGTATTCGTTTTTTAAAAAAATAGAAGATGGTAGCGGCAGTGTACTTTTTGAATGTCTCCCATAAAAAAAGAAAGACAACTAGGAGAAAACCCCCAAATCCACGTGCAACATCTGCAACAAACTTAGGGTGTCAAGATATCTCCCATGGGGCTTCCCCAGTGGCGCAGAGGTTGAGAGTCCGCCTGCCGATGCAGGGGACACGGGTTCGTGCCCCGGTCCAGGAGGATCCCACATGCTGCGGAGCGGCTGGGCCCGTGAGCCATGGCCGCTGAGCCTGTGCGTCCGGAGCCTTTGCTCCGCAACAGGAGAGGCCACAACAATGAGAGGCCCGCGTACAGCAAAAAAAAAAAAAAAAAAAAAAAAAAAAAAGATATCTCCCATGGACCCCAAAATATGAGCAAGGGGGAATGAGCCCTGGGTGCTTCAAGACCCACGTAATATCGGCAAATGTGCAGAAGGATGCAAAAGGAAGCAGGGGGGAATCTGAGGGACCTGAGAACAGGAGACCCTCAAACTGTCTACAGGTTCTTGCTAGAAAGCATGGTGGGTCCGTTTGAGAATAGCAGCCAAAACAGAGAGGGTCCTAATAGATTATTTCCCAGGCCTGGCCTCCCGCCCATGCCACATAGTAAGCACATAACAGGTGCTTATTTAGTGTTTGTTGAATGAATAAAGATCAAATGACATTTTACTGGAGATTTTTTCCAGTATTTGTGGATGGGGAGCAGGAAAGGACAAGTCTTTGTTTTGAGTCATGTGGATAAAATCCTTTCTGCTTCCAAGGATACAAAACACTGGAATCACGTTGGCAGGCAGGCAGGAAGGCTGAGGCAGTCATCTTGCTGAGCTTGTGAGAAATAATCACTCCTTTTTAACACACTCATGTTCACACTTGCACGCACACACTCAGTTTGGCCTGAGAAGAAGCCATACTTCTGAGAGGCGAGGAGAAGATGCTCCCCAGATATACTAGTAGCTTCTGACATCAATTCTAACCTAGACATACCAGAGTATCTTTATTGAGGATCTTATAGGTGGGAGGAGGGGGTGGGGTTCTCAGCCTAGGGTGGCTGAGGGAGGTCCAGTTCGTGTCAAATCTGTGTTCAGGAAGTAGGTGCAGAGCTGCCCTTTGCCTTTGACCTTGATGATGCCCCGGCTATAGCAGGTGTAGCCTAAGGACTGCAGTGCGCAGGCTGTCTCTTCGGTCACCTGCAATTGGAGGGGGGTGAGCGAATGTGGGAGTGGCCCTATCCCTATCCCCCTGCCCCCATGTCTCCAATGTGGCTCCCTCACTTGGATCTTGCCCAGGACGCCTGTACTCTCCATTCGGCTGGCCACGTTCACCGTGTTGCCCCAGATGTCGTATTGTGGTTTCTGGGCCCCAATCACTCCAGCCACTACAGGTCCGTGATTTAACCCTGATAAGAAGTATGGTAAAGAGGGGCCCTGGAGGGGGGATTTCGAGGAAGCAGAGGGGAAGATGAAGCTCAAGGAGCTAGGGTGAAGGACCTAGGGGCCTTGGAGAAAAAGAGGAGGGGCTGGAGGAGTGCGACTTAGGGAAAGAATTGGATGGATCTCATAGCTTCTGGCCCAGCAGCTTCATGCTCCATCCCAAGGGGTGAGTCTGGAGGGGGCTCCTGGGGTGAGCTGGAGAGCAGCTAACAAAGGATTCGGGAGAGGGAGAGCTTGCGAAAGTGAGGAGGAGGTCCCAGACTGTCCCAGCAAGGGAGGGTCCTCACCCACACGCAAGCGGAAGTTGTTGAATGAGTGCTTGTTGATGACGTCCAGCTTAGACCCAAGGGCCACGGCAAACTCTACCATGGTGCCAAGGTGGCTGCAGCTTTGCTCAGCATCCTGGAAAAGGGCCGGCCCACCAGGATGGATCAATGAGGTCACAGGGATAAGGCCCACTTATAGGCCCACCAATGAGAGCCCCAGACGAGGGTTAGTAGGAAATGAAGGATCGCTGTACCTGCTGAGCGTCCTGTCCAGAGGTGGCGTTCAAGCCTGTAGCTGCCATGTAGGTGCTGCAGATAGTTTTGATTTTCTCCACCCCACTGAACTTGGGCTTGGAGAGCAGCTGTACGGAAAGGAGGCTGTGTCCCCAGTCTCTCTTGCTCTCTCCCAGAAGCCCAGCCCCAGGATTTTGGAAGCTAAAGGACCAGTTGTGGGGTCAGGGATGGTGGCAGGAGGAGAGTTGGTAGTGGGCAGAGTTGCTGGGGAGGGCCGAGCTGGGGGATCAGAGGAGGACCAGGAGGACTGGGGAGGGAGGATGGGCCTCATGGCCGGGAGGGCGAAGTGGAAGGAGGGACTGGTGGGAAATTCTAGGATCCAGGTCATAGGGTCTGGGGGGACCTTTCAAGTTGTCACCTCATCAAAATCAGCAATTATCTCATTGAGCAGCCGCAGACACTCTAGCCCCTCATGGTTGATGCTGGATTCAGAGTAAAACTCCTTAAAGTCTGGGACTGAGGCGAAGAGGACACAAACACACTCGTAGGACTGGTGGTAGAGGTCCTGGGAGGGCAGGAGGTTGGGGTAAGGGGCTATGCCACGTTCTTCCCCCTTCTGGGTCCACATGGGTCCTCCTCCCTTTGTCCACACTCCTCTGCCTTGGTTTAAGAAGGATCGGGAAGGAAGGAGAGGGGTAGGGCCAGGTTACCCCAGGGATGTGACTCAAGAGTTAAAGATTGGGTCTCATTGCAATTCCAGGAGAGACAGAGGTTCAGAGTCAAGATGACCTCACAGCAACGTGAAGGGAGTCTCTTTTGGAGCTGGGATCATGTCCATGGGAATGATCTGTACATCCTATCTTATTGCTGAAAAGTGTTAAGTCAGTTAAGACAGCTTACAAAGATAGCTACAGTTTGGAAGATAAAATGAAGCAATAATAGCCTCCAGAACTTTGAGAAAAGGATTTTGCTGTTCAAACTCAAAAAAAAGCAATAATAGGGAAAGGGGGAGTCCTCATTAATCCTAGATTCTGGCTCTGAGCTTTCTAGTACCCAATGAGAAGACAAAAACAGGATCAGTTACCAGATTTCCGGTGTCTATAAGAGAAGAAACCAGGAGAAGCAGAGCTACTACTGATCTTGAGAGCAGAGAGCATGTGGTGAGGCACAAAGCTGCAACATAGCCCCTGAGCCATTTCTTTTAACACCCTCTTGATACACGCCAAGAGCATTTCCACAGCAGACAGTGTGAGGTGGTGGTGGTACAGAGAAGATGGTGTGGATATGTGAGTGACCTTCTGATCTTCTGACTGTAGCAAGATATTTGAGGATCTAGAGCAGCATCATTCAACCAAAATTTCTGTGGTGATGGAAATGCCTATTATATGTGCCTCCCAATATGGCGGCCACTAGCCACGAGCAGCTGTCGAACACTTGAAATGTGGCCAGTGTGACCGAGGAAGTGAATTTTCTATTTTCATTAATTTCCATTTAAATGTCCACACAAGGCTAACAGCTACCATACTGGATAATGCAGGGCTAGAGAGACTGGTGGACTGTGTCCTTCACACAATTCCCATCGACACGCGATGAGGCTTCTGAAGTGTAGAGAGTGGCCATTAGAGAGGACACTCCTTCCAAGTAAGAGCTTGGGATGTGGAGATTCTGTGCTCACCAAAGACAGAGCCTAAGATCTTGTGAAAATGGAGGCACCTGACAGGCACAGAGGCTCGGGCAGCCACCCAACCCATGGTGCAGGAGTCCAGAGAGGATGGGGCAAGCCAAGACTTTCATCGTCAGGGACTCAGGAGCTGGGGGTGGGGAGTCACCTCGTTGCGCCGATTCTGGCCGATGAACTGCGGGGCTACATGCGCGGGGAGCACATTCTCCAAGAGCAGCCGAGTCAGGTTTTCCATCGTCTCTGTTTCCTCCTGCTCCTGCCTCAGCTTCTTCTTCCACAGGAAGTCCAGGCGGCAGTAATACTCATTCTGGGGAGGGTCACCACAGGGCCATGGGAAGAGACAGTACAGGGGGAGCCCCAGCTCCTGAGTGTTCACCCCTCACTCCATGACGCTTAAAACCATACCACACCGCTAGTTTAGAGAAAAGGCTTAAGGTGCAACTCTGCCTGGGGAGACTGCCTTGAATCTAGCTAGATTCAAACTAGCGAGGACAGGAGTGGCAGCAGATTTTTTTTCTTAAGCATGATTCTCTTAGATTGGGATGGGAGGGAGGAGGGGAGGGGAGAATGTGAGGGCGCTCCCCTCAGGGAGTGAAGGAGAAAGAAAGGGAGCAGGAAGGTTCACTTAGAAGCTTCTAATCGATACACCATTTGGGCTCCACCCTGGAGAGCTGAGAATAAGGGAAAGACTAAGTCACATATATGGGGACCCCGCCTCACCCTTCCTAGGGAGGCCCTGGAGGGCTGAGCTGGGAGACTTACCTGCCGAGCCAGGACCAGGAGGGTGAAGAAGAAGATGAAGAAGGAGATTGCTCCCATCAGTTTAGGCTCCTTCAGCACCCCTGGCCTGAGGAGGCTACAGATCAGGGCTTCCCTTTGCCCAGCCCCTTCTTGATGGCCTCTCCGCCCCGCCCCCCACATCCCGCACCAGTGCCCACGTAGCCCTCGGCCTCCCTCTCCTTTTGCCCTGTGGGTGGTTCAGACAAAGAGATGAAAACAGTTCCGCTCTGTCCCATCGCAGCCTGTGCCCCACTGTGCAGCGGCCATGCGCACCTGGAGTCCGAGGCGCCCAGATAGAGGCGGGCGATGAGACAGTCGGACAGCCAGGCGTGGGAGCGCAGGAAGAGGGAGCAGGAGGCCGCCAGCCACAGCAGGAGCAGCAGCAGCTTCAGCTCGAAGCTCAGGTGCAGGAAGAGGGAGCAGGAGAGGGAGCCCAGCGCGCAGCAGTGCACGGAGTACTGGGCGCCCGGCGGGGCGGTCAGGGGGAGGGGCATGTCCCGCGGGCAGCGGCGGGGGCGGGGCCTCCCCAGGGCTCCTGTCCTGCCCCTCCCAGGGTCCAGTCCTATCAGGAGGGCGGAGGGTGTCGGCCACACATACACACACACACACACACACACACACACACACACACACAAACACACACACACACACCCCGAGTGTGACTTATATCTGTCCCGGTCCACAGGATGAAGTGTTCTTCAACTGAGGGGTGGGGGAGGGGCGGAGGAAGGCTCTGGAGAAGGAGATTCAGGGCTGTGAGGGATACTCACTGGGACGCTGATGAGAGGCAGGGACCCAGGGAGCTCCCAGGAGAGGTTGGAAGCCGTGGAGGACACATTGGGAGCCCGGAAAGGGCAGCTGGATGCTGCCGGGAAGAAGACCTGCAGAAGGACACAGGAGCTGAGGCGGGCGGGCACAGTGGTGGCTTGTGCCCGGTTGCAGCTGACCCAGGGATGAGTTGCGGCCAGACTCCTCCAAAGGGGCGGAGCCTGCTCTCTCTAGTTGGTGAGGGAGCCTCAGCGCTGGGGTCCTCGCTGGCGGGGTCGGGGGTGTCAGGGATTGGGGGAGTGGGTGTCCTGAGCACTAGTCTGTCATGGATCCACTGTGTGATCTTTTGCCAGCCACTTAACCTCTCTGGGCCCCAGCTTCTGCTTCTGTAACTTAAATGGGGGATGATTCCTAAGGTGCTTTTCAGGGATAGAATTCTAGGAATGATTCTAAGTTCTGAAAAATCAGCCAAACTCAGCTTACAAAATCATAGTGAGTAAGGTAAGTAAGTAAGGTCTGCATACATAGAAAAAAGATAGGAAGGATATCCACCAAAGTGTTATTAACAATGATTACGCCCAGGTGGTAGGCTCTGGGCAACTATAATTTTCTTTTATACTTGTCCAACATTTCCAGCATCCCCTGGCCTTAGTCCAGCAGTCCTCCCAAATCCAGGGGTCCTCTTTCAACCTCTGGCAGGTCCAGCATGCCCTAATGGGGGTGAATAGGGTCCCCTCTCTCTCACCAGGCTGGTAATGGCCATGGAGAAGACGAGCAGGATGGTAGCGGTGCCCAGGGCAACTCGCAGTCCGGGCCGCGTGGCCACTAGCACAGACAGTGTGGGCAGCCAGTGCAGTATCTTGGGGCCTTTCAAGACACACTTCTGTGGAAGGAGCATGGGAATCTTAGCCATGGGGCTCGGGCATCCACTGCTGGCCAAGTCGTGGTCAGGGCCCCAGCCCGCCACTCTACCCCCAAGCCCACCTCACCGTCAGGTGCTCTGAGAAGCAGACGAAGAGGAGGAGGAAGAAGAGGAGGAAGGTGATGCTATAGGTGATGGTCAGAGCTGGGGGCCTAAAGAGAGACAAGAGCGAGGCCTTTAAGAGCCAGAAGAGGCTTTCTGTGCGCTAGGAGGGTGCCCTTCAGTCTGGTTGGGAGACATGGGGAAAAGTGGTCCTGGGGATCTGAACCGGCTGCTAGTGAGGTCTAGGCTGATGAAAGGCGTTACATGCTGATCTGCGAAAGCTGAGGGGTCAAGGACAGTACTGGGATAAGGTAGGGACAATATTGGAAGGGGACAGGGGACTCACAGAGTGGCCGAGGCTGCATCAGACTGGTCTCTGTGCTTTCAGGTCAAAGCTCTTTCATCTGGCTGAGTTTTGAATAAGTCCTCACCCCTCCTAGCAGTGAACTGGGAGTGAGGACCTACTCTCTAAGCTCATTTGCTGTGAGGTTTGGACTTCCCAATGGGAACAAAACCTCCTTCATGGGACTGTTAGAATTGAAAGACAGGTATGTGAAAATGCTTGGGGTACATAGAAAGTCCACAGGATGTAAGATAGTAAGATGAGGGCTACGATTACTAGTTCCCCAGACCACATGTTTCCATTTCCTCTGTGGCTCAGTGCCCTGAGCCAAGGGGAAGTGGGCAAGGGAAGAAAGTGTGGGTCAGGTGTCTGGAAGAGCCAGGGGTTCTGTTTTTGAGAATCGGGGCTTCCCTTGCCTAGGGATCTCTCACCTGTTTGTCACCAGCATCTGGATGATGAAGTTGGAGAAAAAAACCAGGAAGGTGCAGGCTGCGTAGTATTTGAAGGCGGGGAGAGCAGAGAGCCGATACTGGAAGGGAGGGGGTTGGTGGAGACAGGGCACCAGTGCTGCCCATCACCTTGAAGGTGTCAGTCCCAGGCAAGGAGTGGGTCCCCAGCCTCACTGTCCCCTCTCCAGTTCCGCTCCAGGTAGCCTCTACCTGTTCCCCAAGGAGCTGCCCTCCTCCCTCCCATCACCACCCAGTAATTCAATAGATGGGTATGAGCCCTTCACCCGCCAGGGTCACAAACTGGGCCAACCTGGGGAGGGGAGGTGGGACCACAGGGCCTGCTCCCTTCCCAGGGTGGAGGAAATGAGGTTGGGAAGTCCTATGGTGACATCCCCCCAGTCTACCTCTTTCTCCATCTCCTTCTCTCTGAAGTACAGTGTCAATGGGTTGAAGTCCTCTGACTGTTTCCACTGTCTGGTGGAGGGTGGGGGCAGTAAGCCCAGAAGAGGGAGGGGCAGGGAGGAGGGCGTGGTCAGGTGAGTCAAAGGGCTGGAGCTGGGAAAGCTCTCCCTTCCTTCCAGGTCCTACCACCCCTCCTCTACCACATGAGCCCAGGCCTCCAGCCCTCCCAGCCCTCTCCTGCTCTCCGTACTTTTGAGAGTTGAGCTGTTCGATGACTTGGAAGAACTTGGCATCCCCGGTGTCCAGTTCATCATCTAGTCCCCTTGGGGTACGGCTCCTGCACAGTGAGAGCCCAGCCTGTCACCAGGGAGATCCTCGAAAGCATCTGGGCAAAGCAGGAGCAGCCCCCCAGGGAGTATGGAGGTAGGTCACTGGGCCAGCCCCACTGTCAAAGTTGTTCAGGCCTCCTCACCGGTCCAGGCTCCACTGGGGGCTGAAGGAAGACAGGGCCTTCTCCTGCAGGGAGAACACAGGGATGGGGGAAGATGAATGATGGTGAGCATCCTCCACCATGGTGGAGCCTCTCTGCAGTGAGGCATTCCATTATCTACACCCAGCCTTGACTTGAGCATTTGACCTGGCTGCTTCCCTTGCCTCTAATGAACTCTCTCTCTCTATCTTTATCTCTCCCTGTATATCTCCATTTCTATCTCCATCTCCATCTCTATCTCTACGAAATCCCACCTACCCTCAAGGGAAGGTTCGAACCATATTTACTTCTTCCAGCTTCCTCCTGACTCTTTGGACTCCCAGAGTCTCTATACTCTCTGATTTCCTCATGGTTTCTATCACTTAGGAGGCAACCTTGGATCCTCTGTAGGCATGAGTGGCTGTTGATTTCTTGTCTCATCTTCCCTAAGGACTGCAACAGATTCCAAAGGCAGTGACTTGCCCATCACCCCATGCCAAAAAATCCCTGTTGGTTGAAACTGGAATAGCAATGCAGAACACTCTGAATCTCCTCTGCCCTTTCGCGGTGGTCAGGCTCAGCTGGGAGGTGGTGAGGGAGGGAAATGAAAATGGAGAAGAAAGGGAAAGAGGAAGAGAAACAAACCTGGTTACAGTCACTCTCTTCTGCACCAAAAGGAATATGCAATGTGTGCAGAGATGTGAGAAGAAGCGCGCAAGCAGGTGAAGACAAGCACCAAGGAAGAGGGCGAAGATGTATGGTGACCGTCCTTCCCCACTCGCCTGGCTCATGTGAAGGAAGCAGGGTCACAGGGGGCCACATCATCCCCCAAACCAAAACCTTGTATATGTGAGAGGAGCAGAGGGAGAGACAGAGAGCGATTGAGAGGTATGTTCTAGGCATGGTGCCATCTATGCATCTATGCCTGATCCTCACTTTTATCAGACTACCTACCTGCACTCCCCATCCGGGGCCCCATGCCTATAAGTTATCTGAAGGCAGGGAAAACATCTTATTCACTTCTGTCTTTTCAAGAACTAACCTAGTGCCTGCAACATAGTAGGTGCTCAAAGATTGTGGAAGGAAGGAAGGAAGGAATGGATGGATGGTAGTCACCCCACAAATAGCACCCCTACTAGTAGGCTGAGTGTGATTCTCAGGATTCCTGACATTTGAATGAGATCCTGGGATATCAGGGGCTGAGAAGGGAGTCTCTGGGCTGGTGAGGTCCTACCTCAGGAGATACCTTAGAGCAAGGGATTCCCACTCTGCCCTGAACTTCTTAGCCTGCATGCTAGTGGGGGGTTGGGGAGTTCCGGCATGGGTTCTGGGGTCTTCCCCACCACGGGGATTGTACCCAATATTGTCTTACAGCCCCTGGGCTCCCGGCAAACCCCTTTTGACCCCACCCCCACTGGGAGGTCTCATCCTGCAATAGTCAGCTGGGTCTTGGGCTCTTCCTTCCTCTCCATCCTGCCAGCTTAGCCCTCTGTCTGCTCCCCTTCCCCATTCTGAGGCTTGAAATTAAGCACTCAGCCGCTGAGCCACTGCTGCCAAGGTCCCCCCACTCCCCACTCCCCACTGTTCCCCACTGATCTCTGGCCTGCTTTCCTGCTGGACGGGAGAGGAGTGGGCATGGGACACAGAAAGGGTACTCTATAGTCACCCCATAGATTCAAGCAGGTCTACCTAGTAGAGAAGATTCTGGGAAGATCTGTGGATAGGTGGTTGGGAATGCTGAACAGGTTTTGGGCAGATCGGGTAAAATGGAGGAGAACGGGCTGAGGAATGTAATCCCAGGGCAAGCCTTTAGGGACATGGCCTGGGTCCCTGCATGAGGGGGTTCTGGCCACTTGTCATCAAGTACCAACCTCAAGAGTTGGCTGGTGGAGGAGATCCAGGCTCCTCCAGCAGCTGGTGAATCACTGACTACCTTGAAGTGCTATGCATTGATTAGCCAGTAACTGGCCCTAACTTCCCCCAGATGAGGGGTAGGCTGGCTCCCCTCTCTCCCTCCCCCCTCCCACCCACTCATGGTGATTTCCTTCTTCAAGGCCATGAGAGATGTTCACTGTCACCTCATTTTATCTGTGTACAAGTGTTGGAGAGTAGTGGCAACAAGCGATTGGCCCCGCCTTCCTGGTCCCAGAGGGGACTGAAGAAGAGAGCGTGCAGCCGCAGGACTGAACTAAACAGAGACACTTCCTGGTGGGAATAGGTGTGCAGCACTGGCCTCAGAGTGAGGAGGAAGTATGGTACCAGGGGAAGGGGCTTTCCTGAGTAGAGGCTGGGGAGCAAGGGACATGGTGTCTGTGGGATCTTGGGTTGTCTCTGAGCTGAGCTCAGAGAGCAGTCATCTTTGCCCTTTCTCTGGAAAGAAGAGCAAGGAAGGTCCTGAACCAGTAAGTAGGGTGACCAGAAAGTTCGGGACCTTGTGATATCAAGTGACTCACTGGTGGTGGGGGTGGGAGGGGCTGGAAGTGGACAATGGGGGTGGGTTTACGTAAGTGCTGGGCTCATGAAGGAGGTGCACGTACCGGGAGAGGGGTGGAGGTGGACACAGGGCTCTCCACATGGCTCAGGTGGGCGAAAGGCTTGGCTGCACCCCAGGACTCCAGGTAGCGGGTCATCAGCAGTGACGGACGCATCTTGGGGCCCTCAAGAGAGGACAGCAACCCGCCCGCAGTGCCCTTCTCGTCCTCCTCCTCAGCCTGGGGCACATGAGGGCTGAGAGTCAAGATCACAGACCCTTCCCCATTCTCCCCACACCCCTTAAAGGCTTGTGTCCCCTCCCCCACGATACACACTTCAGGACATAGGAGCTCAGTCTCTGGCATGGAAGAGATCGAGCCCATTGGCTGTGGATAGTTAGGGTGGGCCAGCCCATGGGGTCCAGGCTGGGCTCTTACCCGGGGATCGATGACAAGGTAGGTTGGCTCCCCTAGCTCCCGAAGGTATGGGTCCCCGTGTTCCATGGCTGCATCCTCCACAGCATAAGCCCCTGCCAGCAGTGCCAGCGTAGCCCCTGTGATATGTACTCGTCTGGAAGGAGGGGGCGGTGGGAATCAGAAGGGAGGGCTTCCAAATCTCTCATTTCTCTCGAGGATCATTCCTGGAGGTCTGACTTCAAGCAAGGCCCTGTGCTACAGGAGGTGTCTCCCAGCTCCCCTCCTGGTACCCCAGGATCTCCCCGAGCCCCACTTGGGGACATGCCCATTTTAAAGAACTATGAAAACCAGGCATGTGGGAGGCCTGATTGGGCTCTTGCTAGAGCCTGCTGGAGCCCCAGCTCTCACCCTGGCACTCCACTCGCCTCCATGTGGTTGGCCAGAGTGACGTCATGCGACCAGACATCATACTGCCATTTCTGCAGCCCGATGACCCCGCAGAGCACGCTGCCCGAGTGCACACCCACACGCATGTTGATATCCACGCCAGTGGCTGCCCGAAGTTTCCTGAGCAGAGTGTGTGGAGAACAGTCTGAGTGCTGCCTTCAGCCCTACCCATGCAGCACCCCTCCCTCTCTCCGAGATGACTTCCACTACCCTACCTGCCCCCACCCCACATCCATCCTGCCCACCCGAGCTGACCTGATGGCCCGGCACATGTCCAGCCCCATGCGCACGCAGTTGATGGCGTGGTCTGGCAGCGAGAGCGGCAGCCCGGAGACACAGTAATAACAGTCTCCCAGGATCTTGATCCGCATGCATTCATGCTCCTGGGGGAAGGGTGTACAGGGGGAGGGGAGCACCTGGTTAGTGGTCAAAGGAGGCAAGAGGGAGTTGGGAAAAGTGGGAGCAAATGTGGTATTCCTGAAGAACTTCTGAGGTTGGGATTGTCTAGGTCAGATCGAGGGACTCTCTTAACTTGATACGGGGCTGGCTGAGGTCTGCTATGTGGATGTCTTTCTCAGAAGGGCTTCTGAAAGGTTGGGATGTCTGTGGCTCTCTCCAGCTTTGGCATGTGTAGCATGTATCCAGATTTGAGCATATGAAAGCCACCTCAGGATTGAGGGTTTTTGTTGGGGGGGACACCCAAGATTAAGTTGCTTAGGGGCATCCCTGGGGACTGAGAAGGTAGCTGGGCTGAGGATGCAGAGGGCAGAGACTTCCCTTGGAAGGGCCTCCTAATGTTAGTGCATCCGAAAAATCTATCTAGATTTGGTTGCAGTGTCCAGAGACACCTATGCTGGGGCTCAGAGCCTGTTTGGGGGTGTTGTGGTTGGGGCATCTGTGAGGATGTTGAAAGATCTCTCCAGGTTTGAGGTGTGCAGTGAGCAGTTGCATACCTGGGGATATTTGAGAGGGTTTCCTCCCTGCAGTGGAGTATCTGGGAGCCCACATGGACTTGGAAGTGGGACTGGGATATTATAAGGCAGGATTTTCCCTCGGAAGGGGCTCTCCAGGGTGGGGAGTTGGAAGGTGGGGAAGGAAGCCCCCTCTGACCTTGGCGATCTGGTCGAACTTGCCAAAGAGCTCGTTGAGCATGAGCACCAAGTCCTTAGGAGAGCACTCACTGGCCAGCCGCGTGAAGCCCACGATGTCAGCATACAGCACGCTGGGCAGGGCAGACCGCATCAGTGGGTCTGGGGGCTCAGCCCACATTCCCTCCCATCTGCCATCCTTCCTTATACCTCACTCCCTGGTGCCTCTTGACATAGAGGCTGTGGAAGTTGTTGGTGCTCTCTGGCCGTGACCCCTGTCCAGCCTGCAGCCGTGCCATGATCTCCGCCTTCATCTCTTGGGCCAGGTAGGCAGGAAGGATGGACAAGAGAAGGTGTTCCTGGGGGAGGCGACTGTGAGCACCAACACTCCTACCCCTAAAACCAGAAGCCTCAACCCCCCAAACCCTCAGGAGCCCACAGACTTCCCCAGCCCCAGAGGTGTTCCCAGGGCGCTGGCCCAGGTCCTCCCCACCACCTACAGCCGAGCGCCACCCCTGCCCTGCGCTGATCACCTTTAGGGACTGAACTTCCAGCACCAATACCGGAATTAGAGCCCTTCGTTTAGTATCACAACGTTCTAAAACGCTTTCACAAGCTTCAGTTTGCTTGAGCCTCACAGCGGCCTTCCACGGTGGGCGATAGCCACATTTTACAGAGGAGGAAACAGAAGGTCAAGCGACCCTCCCAAAGTCATTCAGCTTCCAGAGCCCGGCTGTGTGATCTAAACAACTCCTCTCTCCGAGCCCCGGTCCCTCCCGGCCTTCCGGGCCCAGCGGACCTGGTGCTTCTTCTCGGTGTCGAGTCTCCGGCGGGAGTGCAGGGAACTAAGCGCCTCCCGGAACGTGGCGCGCAGCGCGCGCTCCATCAGCGCCTTGTGGTATGCTCCGGCCACGTTCCCGCACAGGAACAACACCGCGTTTGCTGCCAGCTGTGGGGAAGGGTCAGCCTCAGAGGGAGCTGCACCCCGGGGTCGGGCGGCTATTGTGTGTAGCTGGATTGGTCTCTGAGAGGGCTGAGGAGGACTCTGCAGTTAAGAGACCGAAGTATTTCGAGGCAACGGATGCCACACTGTGGGACTCATAGGCGGCACTTCTCCTCCCTCCCTCCCGACCCCCGCCCCAAGCAGAATCTTGGCTGCTGCACCAACACAGCCTCTTAGGTCTAGAAACCTTTGCGCGTACGTTTCCTCTGCTGGGAATACCACTTCACCATCCCCACCCGCGCCGCAGCACAACACTACTCAAGCTCCAATTTTTACATTTTCTGTGATGGTTCCGTCATCCACATCTGTCCCCACCACCCCGGTCCCCTGGCGAACTCCCTTCCCCGTGGTCCCAGAGCCCTCTTCTGGCGTTTGCAGGCATCGCGCTGCGCTCTGTACCAGCTCCAAGAGGGCACGGTCGGGGTTTGTGTTTGTACCCTGCGCCCAGCGTTGCGCCCTGCCTTGGAGTCACAGCTCATCAAACGGTTGGTGAATGCCCAGAGGTAGCAAGTAGCGCCCAGCGGAGCCAGCCTAGGACGCAGTCTGTGCTCCCTGCGTGCTCACCTGCGGCAGCAGCGCGGGCTGTGTGTCCGGCTGAGGCCCAAGATACAGCCCGAGGACCAGCAGGTGTGAGAGTGAAGAGGCGAGACCCGCGGCGGCGGCGTCCCGCATGCCCAAGGGCAACATGGCATACACGGTGAAGATGACAAAAAGGAAAAAGGACACCTGGGGGAGACGGGCGCGGGAAGTTGCACGCTTACACTGCTGCGTGGCTCCTCGGGGCCTGGGTGCGCGTTGGAGGCCCGGGAGTCCCCTCCCCACTGCTCGGCCCGCCTCACCTGGTCCCAGGCGCTCACCACGCCCCCGGTGAAGAGGAAGCCGTGGCCTAGCGCGAGCAGCGCTGCCCACACGAGGCCGGACAGGGGACGCGTCCAGCGCTGCAGTCGCTGCTCGCGGGAAGCCAGGCCCAGCAGCAGCGAGAAGCCGCCCAGCCCGCACAGCATAGAGGTCAGGAAGCCCGGGTCTGAGGCCAGCTCCTGGCGGGGAGGGGGTACATGAGGCAAGATTGGAGTGTGGAGTTTGGGGAGCTTGTCCAAGGAAAGGAGGAGTGGGCAGTCCCTCAGACCCGTTCTGAAAACTGTTTCAAACCCAAGTAAGAAAAGCAGGAAGGGCACCTTCACTTGCCATTCATATTAGGTCGAATCACATGAAATTGCTGATAATCTGGTGTGGGGTTTTTTTTGAGTTTAAGATGCTGCCTTCTCCCTCTCTCTCTTTTTTCTTTTTTAACATCTTCATTGGAGTATAACTGCTTTACAATGTTGTGTTAGTTTCTGCTGTATAACAAAGTGAATCAGCTATATGCATACGTAGATCCTCATATCCCCTCCCTCTTGCGTCTCCCTCCCACCCTCCCTATCCCACCCCTCTAGGTGGTCACAAAGCATCAAGCTGATCTCCCTGTGCTATGAGAGCCAGCAGTCTCCTGTGATTCAAACTACTATCTCACTGGCTTGCTGCAGGGAGACTGAACCTTGGGCCATCTACCCAGAAGACCTGGCTCCAACCTCATATTGGCCATTTGTGAATCCAGGAGCTTTCTGAGCCTCAGTTTTATTGGAACTAAAGCACCCCTCCCACCCTCACCTGGGATCCCAAAGCAAGTGAGAAATTCCAGCTTACAGAAGGCACTTAGGCATGAGTGTAGCCAAATCTGATCAATTGGCTGGGGAGATTCCCTGCCGGAGGCCAAGGCTCGGAGTTTCAGGCCCCGCCTGCCCCCCACCCCCAGGCAGAGCTTGGGCAGGGGGGCACCCAGAACCTCCCTTGCCTGCCTGGGAGCTGGATCTCGCCATCACCTCAAGGCGTAGAAGCCCCCCACTCCCACCCCGTCTCCACTGTTTGTCCCCACCTCTTCCTGGACTTGCAGGAGGACGGGCAAGGATTGGTCACATCCAGTGGTTTTCCCACCTTGCCTCCGAAATGTGAAAAGAAAACTTGGAGCAGGATACTTCCAGAAGTGGAATTGAAGATCCCCTTTTCCCCCCACAAAAGAAACTGGAAACAGGTTCATTTTGGAACTAAATGAGAGCGGGGTGTAAAGTGTCTTCTGGGACTCTGTGGGTACAAATGCCCCACGGCCCCTAAGAGGGAAAGAAAACCAGGAAGCAGATTCCCACAGGGCCCAGTGTAATTCCACCCCCCACCTCACCCCCCCGCCGGAAAACTGGAAATTCCGGTGTTGGATTTATTCTCGGACCAGTACATCACAGAAGCTTGTAAGGTCTGAGGTCTGTCAGTGCCCGCAGAGAAATGAGAAGCCTCGAGGGCTCAGCTATCTCCTTGTGTAGACCCGGAGACTGGCCCAGAGAGGCAGAGAGACTTGTGCAGGGTCACTGCAGTTCCTAGCAAGGTCTAGCACTTGTTTCCCGGGTCCCAGCCAAGAAAGCACATTGAAAAGAAGATCCACGTGGGACTACCCTGGTGGTGTCCAGTGGTTAAGACTCCGTGCTTCCAATGCAGGGACCGTGGGTTTGATCCCTCGTCGGGAACTAAGATCCCACACGCTGCAAGACGCGGACGAAAAAAGAGAAAAGAAAAGAAGACCCACACGTCCCAACCCTGAAAATGCCCCCGAGGCAGTGACCCTCCCGCTGTCTCCGAGGAGGCACCATGCACTGGAGCCCCGCTCCCTGCCCCCCCCCCCCACTCACCCTGCCGCTGGCCCAGGCAACAGCGAGCAGCGCCAAGAGCCCGAAAAGCACGATCACCAGCAGCAGTAGCAGCAGTGGGTACTGCTGGCTCAGGCTGTAGTAGGTCTCGTAGAAGAGGTCTTCGCTGGGAGGCGGCCGGGGACTGAAGAGGCGGGCCATGGTCTCCCCTGCCCACAGCTACACCTTGGGGTGACCCCTGGGGCTGAGGGGGGCCAGGGTGTGTTACTGTCTGAGGCCCCAGCCAGCCCCAGCCGTGCCGTCCTCACCAGGTCCAAGCCGCTTGCGCCCGGACCTCCCAACCTCGCTATCCCACCTCCTCCCAGGCACTCCCTGTGGCCTCCCTGCCTTCTCCCAGTTGGCAGTGAAGGGACTGCTCGATCCTTTGCTCCTCCTTCCTCAAACCCAGACTGCAGAGGTGCTCTAGCAAAAGCCAGGGGCACAGGATTTGAGGGTTGAAGCAAAGGAGCCCCGGCTACCCCCTTTCCCCCAACTCACTGCCGCAGCTGCACGGGCTAACCCGGGGGCAGGTTTCGGAGTCACACTGGCTGCTAGGCTATGAGCTCTGAGCCCCGGGCGACAGGCACTTCCCTCCCGGCGCCTCGGCGCCCTCCCACTTCCCCGGTGGGACAGCCCGGCCCTTCCTGTGCCCTAGCCGGACTCCGCAGGCCTCCTCCCCCACTCTGATTGTCTCTCCTAACTCCACAGCCTCCCCACATCTGCCCCCTCAAGGAAGAGGAATGCGGACCACGGGGGAGATGCAAGGGGTGGGGTGGGCTGAGCCAAGCGTCAGATGTCAAAATGGGTTCAGAACCTTGGATGTGGGGAGACTGAGGGTGGGCTGGAGCGAAGGCTGGCAAGGATGCAGGGAAGAAGAACATGGTGCCATACGGGGGCTAGGTTCTAGGTCAGGATGGGAGGCGATCATTCCCTGCTCCTCCAGCCTAGATGGCAGCACTGTGGCCTATCTGAGTGGTCCATACTCCAGTGCTGTCCAGCTCCAGGGGAGGGCACATCTGCGTGTAGGTTTGTGGACCCATTGTCGTTGTCCGCTCCCAGACACCAGCTGAGAATCAAAGGGTTCCAGTGCCTCCATGGAAGCAATGTGTGCATGGGTGTATGCAGCGGAGGGAGGTGTTAGTGTTCGGGCTGACCTACGAGAGACTAGGGGCATCATGCAGGGCCAAGATGTGCTGGGGTCTGCGAATTCCCATGGCGAGCCCCCTCCCCAGGACTCCACTGCCAAGTCTCCACAGCCCAGAGAAAAGGTGGTGGCAGGACCACAGCTTCTGTCCTCAGGGTTTGGTTTAGGGTGGGGTCTGGGCCTGCTCTACAGGAAGTGCTCTGCCCTGAGATTAGAGCTGCCCAGGAGCCAGACCTCCAGGATTCCTTCCTGCTGCCGCCAGCTGGGCCCTGACCTTGTGTGGCACAACTCTGCCCACCTACAGCTCTCAGCACCCCCCTTCCGGCCCTAGCCAGACACCGAAGCGCCTTCTACTCCCTCGATGTCAGCTCCCCCGCCTCTCATCCACATCCGTTCCCGCCCCTGGCTGAAGCTTTAGCCTCGTTCGTGGTGCTTTGGTTAAAATTCCACCACATTTATTGACTCCTGGGGCCACAAAGACAGTTCGGGTGCAGGCCTGATGGCCCTCAGAGAAAGTCTAGGCTAGCTGCCTCAAGTCCAGGAGGCAGTTTAGAAGCTGCTTCAATTCCTGCTATTATGATACCAGCCCTGTGGCCCACTCCAGGCTTTGGGTTCTTGCTGCTCTTCTTCGAACCTATTCCTTGGGGGTGCGCTGGGGGTCCCTATCCATGTCCCGACGTGCCAGGCCCTGCACGGATGAGGCAGTTCTTCCTTGTATAATCATATGGTTGTTGTTTCCAATCTGTACCCCTTGGCTGTGAAGTATGGTAAGAAGCCGTGGCCCTTTAAGAGAAAGAGTGATGAAGGTGGGAGGGTTAAACGTTCTCGAGCCTCAAAGTGAGGAGGAGTAGCAGGGTGGAGAGGCAGTGGCACCTCGCGTTCACCCTGGGGAAATGCAAGTATGGGGTCTCGGCCTGCCAGTGACTGGGACAAGGTGTGCCTTCAGCCTTCCTCTTCAGGCTGTACCTTCAGAATTGGCTTTGCAGAAGCTCAAGAGGAGTGGCAACTAACATCTGAGACTCTGATATTTGGGTCTTTTCTGATGGGAAACCCTCTGGGCATACATGGCAACAATGGAACAGAATTCAGGGGTTCACAGAGCTAGTGTTAGGGAAAGTCAGACGGCTCTGGGGCAAATCCAGGCTTTGCTGTGTGATCTCAGTGGATGTCAGTTTCTTCATTTATAAAATGAGAAAGTTGGGTTAGGTGGCCTCTAGCCCTTTCTCATTCGCCTCCCCAAGTACCCTGGGTCTATATTTGGTCTTGAGGAAGAAGCTGGTGGAAGAACTGAGCAGGGGAAAGGAAGGAGGAAGGAGTGGGGAGTGGGTACCTGGTACTGGATTTGGCCCTGGCGCCCTGGAAGGCCAGTTGGTGTCACATCTCTCAGCCCCCTGCAAACAACACAGGGCTCAAAGGCCCCCTGTCCTGGGCCTTGTTCCCCTACTGAAGACCCCCTCAGCCCCAAGTCTCCCCTAGCAAGGGGACAGGATGCACAGGGGTCCTAGTGCATCCCCTAGTCCTACCAATGTCTCACCTGATACCCTTGGGGTCCAGGACCTGGGTCCAATCTGAGGTGGGGCTGGGCTTCTGGTTTCTGACAGGTAAGGTCTCTGGATTTTGAGGAGGTCAGGCTGTTGAATCTGAAGAGGTCTCTGCTGTCCAGGCAGGCTGAACTTGCCCTCTCTGGGTCCTGATGCTCTCAGGAAGGTTTGTGCATTTTTCAGGAACAGACCTGGGGTACCCCTCCAGATTCAGGTTCATCATTTCAGAGACCATGGAATCATGGCTTCCTGTGGTTCCCCCAGGGCCATCCATTTCTGTACTTTCCAGGCCTGGCTTGAGGACAGACAACAACCTGCTGCTGCCCCTGTGCTCAGACAGGAACTCCTTTACCTGCAAGGATGGGGAGCTGGCTGGGCATGGAGGTGGGAAAGCCAGAGCAAACCCAAGGGAGGAGTGTCTTGGTCCATATCTGTTGCCTGGGAACTCAGAGATGGGGCGGGGACACAGGGGACAAGAGTCAAGGCTTAGAGAACAGTGGTCAGTGGGGAGTCATTGGGTGGCCAAGGGAGCCACGTTGTGCCATCCTGCCCAGCTCCTAGGTGGGGTGAGGGCATTGGGCACTCACTGGGGAGACTGCAGCATTCATCTTTTTACCAGATACATCTCCTTTCTTTACCAGATCGAGGACTTTCTGGGTGTTTGGTCGGCATTCTGGAGAGAAGGCAGAGTGGGTGGCAGGTGAGCAAAACTTCTTTTCCAGTGAAAAGCCCCTGTTGACAGATCCAGGCCTACCTCAAGTGCCAGCTAAGTGGCCAGCGCACCTTGGAAGGAGGGCCTTTTCTGGGGCTCATGGCTCCAGCAGTGCTGCATTAAATCCTTCAGTACTTCCAAGCCAGGATCTCAGGGCCAGACTGGGGCAGCTCAGTCAATGCAGGCCGGATCTGCCTCTCACACACTGCTTCCCACAGCAGTGATTTATGGCCCACTACTGGGGTGTGGGTGTGAGAAGAAGGCATTCAGAATATGAAGGCCACCTGCACCATCACGGAAAGGGGCAGGGAGTGTAGGAGATGTGAGGAGGGAGTAGGGCCGTCTGAGCAGGTAAACAGGAAGAGGAGGGCTTGAGGATTGGGGATTTGGGGGAGAGGGCACCTGAGGTGAAGGATCTTAGAGTCTGCTTAGAGTTTTACTCTCAGCTTCTCTTCCGGCTAGCACTGCCCACATTAGGATCCCAAAGCTGCAGGAGACATAAAGCTGAGGCCTGACCCAACTGCTCACAAGACTCCTTTCCATATACCATCCCTTAGAAGGACCCAGAGAGGTGTAGAAATTGGGGATGTATGTTTGGAGTGGGTACCTTACCTGTAGACATCACTGGCCATGGAGGCCTTCCAGTTTATATCAGCCAACAGTTCTGGGGCCAAGTAAGCTGGGGTGCTCTCTGACTCCCCAGATCCTGGCCCTGACTGTCAGCCTCCCAGAAACGTGGACAGGCCCAAATCAGCCAGCTGCAAAAGGAGATAAGAAGGAGGAGATAGGGGATGGACAGAGCCTAGCAGCCTCCAGAATCCTTTCCTCTCCCCCACAGAAGGTGCAGGCCCTTCTGTGCCTGCACAGATATTATGGTCCCAGCCTCGTAAAGGGGGTATGGAGGGTTAGCGGAATGGTAGGACCAGTGGGGCTCCTGGTTGGAGGTCTGGGTCCCCGCTCCATGGGGTTGGGTCAAGGTCTGAGTCTCCTGGACAAGGTCAGTCACGGGTCTTTGGAGGCCCCCATGGGGTGGACCCATGGAACTGACCATGTTGGCCAAGGCATCTATCACCTGGTATGGGATGGGGGTGCTAAAGCTCCTGGATGAGCCTTAACATTTGGGCAGCCCTGTGTCCAGAGGGAGATGCTGAGGGTATTCAGAAGACAGGGCTGCAGCAGGTCCTCTGTCCAGTGGGTGGGGCTGGAGCAGCTCTGGGGCAGGACCTTGTCCAGGGGTTGGGCTGTGTAATGGATGCATTGACCTTGGCATGCAGCCCTGAGTCCAATAGGACGTTGGGGGGCTTGAGGTCCCTGTGTAGAAGCATGGGGTTCTGGCTGTGCGGGTAACATATCCCAAGCACCCAGCTCCTGCAGCAGGCAGCAGAGGAGCGGCCACAGCCTTGGGCACTGGGGCTGTAGCAGCACCGCCAGACAACCGTTCTCCATAAATTGAGTCACCAGAGCCGGCCCAGACATGTACTCCCACTCCAGTTTCTTTGTGACCCCCAGCAGGGGCAGCACATGATTGTTACACAGGCTTGCCATGGCCTTCACCTCCCTGGATATCGCCAGCCAGCACTCAGGTGAGGGTTGGAGCCGAGCTCCCTCCTGGGAAGATCCTTCCCTTCCTCACTCAGGCCCTGCCACGCAGCGGCCCCTCCTCCTCCGCCCAGCCTCCCAGACTAGACACCCGCCCGAAAAGCGAAAAGCGGCTCGGGGCACTCACGAGTTCACGATCTTCACCGCTACTTCGAAACCCCAAGTCCTGTGCTGTGCCCGGAAGACAGCGCCAAATCCGCCTTTGCCCATGAACTCCGGGTTCTCCACTTCCTCTATGGGCACCAGCGGGGCGGAGGTACCGCTGTGCCTGGGAGAGGGGGCCTCATCACCCGCTGGCCAGGGCCCCAAGGCGGTGCAGGGACCCCCAAGTCCCGTGACTCAGCTTGTGTGGGTCAATTCAATTCAATCCCCAGCCTCCCCCGTGTGCCCTGGCTTTGGCACCTTCTATGAGCGAGTCTGTGGGTGCAGTGTGTGTGTGTGTGTGTGTGTGTGTGTGGCTGCGGAACCATAGCTCACTCTCCACTCACCATAACTTAACACAAGACATCAGGCTGGAAGGTGCGAGAAGCTTCTGGAAGTTGCGAGCCTACACGGATGGAAGAGGGGTTGGGGCCCGGGAGAGGGGTCAGTCTCCAGACCACTGCACGGATTCTGCTTACCCGCTTGCTTTCTCTACACTGCCTGAACCACTTCCTTTGACGGAAGCCTCTGCAGAGGGCGGGGGCAGGGGGAAGGGGGTGCCGGTGGGGTGCTGAACGGAAGCTAGCGCTGTTCCTTGGCCAGGTTCATCGTCACTGGGTATGCAGGGCTCCACGGAAGGAGTCCTCACCTTCTAGGAACCCACAATTAACCGCTTTCTAAGCTGGCGTCTCTCCCTTCTGGCACCGGATTCCCAGCTCCACCACCAAGCCTGGGACGGTGAGGATTGGGGGAGATGGTGCTGAGGAGGACATTATGGTCCTACACTTCCGCTCTCCTGCAGCTGCCTTAAGGTCACAGCTAACACGTGTCTAAAGCTCACTGTGTAGGAGGTACATATTAGCGATTAGCTTATGTAATTCTCACATCAACCCTAAGGAGATAGGTACTGCTTTTGTTACTTCTTTGTAGGTGAGGAAGCGGAAGCGCGGATAGTGTAAGTACTTGGTCCAGGCGTGTGTGGAACTGACCTCCAAGCCTGGCTCTGAACCATCAAGCTTTGCTATTTTCACATAGGCTTCAGCTGGTGGGGGAGGTGGCTGGGATAGGTGTGAAGCAGCCAACAGTCGGCATTCCTGCCCTTGGTAGTGATTTGTCGGCTGGAAAGACCAAGACCCACTCCCAGGATGCTGTGGTCAGGTAGGCGAATTGGGCCAGCCAGAGGGTTGCTGATATTGTGGTGTATACTGCAGTGGAAACACCTCAGAGCCTCTCTGCCCTCTCCCACCACGGCAAATCCGCCATGCAACTTCTCTAGTTAACAAATGTTCCTGACAAGCATATACTCTGGACAAAGGCCCTGGAGAACTCAGGAGCAACGGGAGCCTTAAGGATTCAGGGTAGACAGAAGGCATCCATATTTTACCTGCCCAAGGCCTGACCATGGCTAGAGGTTGTGGAATTAGATATAGCCAGCCTTAGGCACTCAGTTTTTTGGGGGAGACCCAACCCTGTGGGTCATGGGTCATGGGCCAGGACTCACTGGAGGGTGCTCACCTTGGTGTGAACTTTCCATTCTGCCCAGTGGTCCATGGACCCTGCTAGTTGGAGCAAAAGTGGCCAGCAGTTAACTGTGGTTTCTCGAGCACCTGGAACTCCAGGATCCACATCATGAATTCTGGTGGTCAGTCCATGCTATTTTCAACCTATTTAGGGAATTCTTAGACTGTAGTCTCTTTAAAAGCTGGTACATGGTATGTACCCAATAAATACTTGCTGAATTGAACTAATAAATGAACAACCAAAACTTTTGAGGCTTCCTTAAGATGCTGATCACCCCAGCTGAAACTCCATACTCATTGGGAGGGGAAAGGAGGTTGGGCTTCTTCATGGTTTAGGGTTTCTTGCCTGCACCTGCACAGCTGACAGAATCCATCTGAAGACTTTATTATGGTGATATGGTGGTATCTCACAGAATATAAAGGCAAGTTTGGCAGGTCCTCAAAAAAGTCTAGTTCAGGAGCTAAGAGCCATCAGAGAGGATAGCCATTCCTTTCATGATTCGTTTTGAGCTTGTGGGCTCAACACCTGGGCTCCACTTGAGGAGAGTAGTTAGGAAGGAGTTAGAAGTGTGTTTAAAAACCTTTTACAGCTGGATTTCCTTAGAATGACATAAGACCCTGAGAATCAGGGGAAGCTACTATAAAGCATAGGGTTGGGGATGGTGTCAGAGCCTATAATACTTTTTGACTCAAAATAAACCAAGCCCCTTTAAGAGAAGGTGGGGTAGGGAGAGGAGCCTAGAGTGAGTACCTGAGAGGACCATCTGCTTCCTTCTTCTGGCAGGAGGGGACTGGCAACGAAGAGTTGAGTCCTGGATTTTGGAGCTCTGGCCTTTCTTGAGGCCTGGTACCCCTGACCCCCAGTTGTCCCAGGCTTTTGGAGTCTATTTGGGTGTCCCTCATCCCTTCAGTTCTCTACTGCTGATTGTCTTTGGTTACCTTCAGCCCAGCCCTTGTACCTGCTCTGATTCCCTATTCCCAGTTGCTGGGGTACAAGTGGGGGTCAGAGGGTGTGGTCTCTCTTCTTGCATATTCTAGCCCTAACTAATTCTCATCCATTGTTTGATTAAGAGATAATCAATTATAGACCAAATGGTATTAACTGAGGTCACAGTAAAAAAGATTATGGAGAATTTTTATTTTTCTTAGGATTTTAATATTTTATATTAACATGTATGACTTTTAAAAACAGTTAAAGAAGGTAAAAAGATCATGATGTATGCAAAGGTTTAGCTGTAAGGATATTCACTGAAGTGCTGTTTAAAATAGTGAAAAATTAGAAGCCTAAATATCCAATAATAGGAAAAAGATTGAATACATTATGCAATAGAAGACTATGTAGCCATTAAAATGATGCTCTAGACCTATATTTATTAGTACAACAGGTGTTTATCATATATCAAAAGAAAAAAGCAGGTTATAAAACAATATATACCATATAATCACATTTTTGTTTGTTTTAAAAATTCTCTTCCAGTAGTATCACAGAGTTTGCAGAAGCCTCCCATGGCATAATACCTAAATGCTATATAAGACACAACATATTTTAAAAGTAACTTAGGGACTTCCCTGGTGGCACAGTGGTTAAGAATCTGCCTGCCAATGCAGGGGACACGGGTTCGAGCCCTGGTCCAGGAAGATACCACATGCTGCAGAGCAACTAGCCCATGCGCCACACTACTGAGCCTGCGTTCTAGAGCCCACGAGCTACAACTACTGAGCCCATGCACCACAACTACTGAAGCCCACGTGCCTAGAGCTTGTGCTCAGCAACAAGAGAAGCCACTGCAGTGAGAAGCCTGCGCACCACAGCAAAGAGTAGCCCCTGCTCTCCGCAACTAGAGAAAGCCTGTGCGCAGCAACGGAGACCCAACACAGCCAAAAATAAATAAATAAATTTATATTAAAAAAATTAAGTGGCCCCATATTATTAATGCCCCCTGAAATCCAACAGAAGCAAATGGAATTCTCCCTAGAGGAAAGCATTCTCAATCCAAGCCTCTGGATTAAATTTAGCCAAATATAAACTCACCAAAAAGTTACTAAATATGTAAGTATTCAAGTCACCACAAATGAGAATCAGCAGGAACAATAATCAATAGGTTTAAATCTTTAAGGGCTCCAGAGTTTGGAACAATCAGATGATGTATCTAAAGAAGCTATTGTGAAATGTTTAAAGAAATAAAATATGGAATAGAAAACATAAGCAAGGAATAAGAGATTATAAAAAATGCCCAGGTAGATTTAGGAAAAACATAGAATATCAAGAAATTAAAAAATGTATGTAAGAATTAAAATTAAAACTGCAATGCAGAAGATATAGCTGAAGAAAGTGTGCTAAAAGATGGATCTGAAAAAATTCATCAGAATGCAGAAAAAGAGACAAGCTGATAAAAAAGTTAAGAGTCAAAGAATGAGGCAGTCTTACAGTCACCAAACTGGCTTCTGCATGAGGAGAAGAGAAAGAAAACCGGGGCAAGGCAATATATGAGGAGCAAATGGCTGAAAAATTTCAAGAATTGATGAAAGACAAGAATTCACGAATATAGGAAGCACAATTTATGAAAAGAAGGATAAATATAAAGAAATCCACACCTAGATACAACTCAGTGAAACTGTGGAACAATTAAGACCAACAATCTAAAGACTAGAGAGAAAACATAGATCATCTACAAAGGAATACAACTAAACCTGTAGCACACTTCTCGACAGCCAGGGTGGAAACCAGAAGACATTGGAATGATTCAAAGTGCTAAAATAAAGGGGGGAAATCTATAAACATTGAATTGTACACCAAGTAAAATTATTTTTTGAGCCAAAGTTTAAAAAAAAAAGACATTTTCAAATAAATGAAAACTGAGTTTAACATGTACAGACTCTTCCCTAAAGAAAATTCTAATGGATGTGTACCAAGAAGATGAAGAAAACTTACCCCAGATGGAACATGTGAAATGAAAGAAGGAATACCAGTTTTCCCATAAGTTCAACCACAAAACCATTTAGCATCATATCAGACCCATAGAAACGAGAAGTTGTGGCTCACTGATTATAAAAAGGATCTGCTGCTATTTACAATAGCCAGGTCATGGAAGCAACCTAAATGCCCATTGACAGATGAATGGATAAAGAAGATGTGGTACATATATACAATGGAATATTACTCAGCCATAAAAAGGAATGAAATAGAGAAGTGGATGGACCTAGAGACTGTCATATAGAGTGAAGTAAGTCAGAAAGAGAAAAACAAATATCGTATATTAACGCATATATGCGGAACCTAGAAAAATGGTACAGATGAACTGGTTTGCAGGGCAGAAATTAAGACACAGATGTAGAGAACAAACGTATGGACACCAAAGGGGGAAAGCAGCGGGGGTGGTGGTGGTGTGGTGAACTGGGAGATTGGGATTGACATATATACACTAATATGTATAAAATGGATAACTAATAAGAACCTGCTGTATAAAAAATAAATTAAATAAAATTCAAAGAAAAAGGTCATCACAAGTCTGTGAGGTCAGACCTATTGTCAAATTTTGTAGATGAAGAAATAAAAAGGCCTCACTTTTTTTTTTTTTAGTCTGAATGTGAAAAACAAACATAAAATAAGAACCTTTATTACTGTGGCAGTGCAAGTCCTTCCCACTGGCACAAGGTTGCTCCTGCTTATCAGGGGAACCATTGTCTCTTCTCCCAGCTGCTGAAAACCAAACCCTCCCCAGAGAGGAAAAGGGTACAACTATGGGCAAATTAACTGTTACTTTTGGGGATTGGGCTACACTCAACTTAGAAAAGTCACAAAACAAAGCCCAGGGTTTGAACAGAGATGAGTTATGGAGAAAATGTTCCACTTGGAAAGGAATCTGTGATACTGTGATTTATAACTAGAAATATATAGGTGGTCTTTGACCCCGTTCTTGGCACAGAGCTCCTAAAACACTTGGAATTTCCAGTGTTGAGAGAGGAAAAGAGGTCTTTTGCTACATTAATGAAGTGTCTTTTGGAAAGCCCTTAGGTAACGTAGGGATGGGGGCTGGTGGTCAGAGGAACCAACCTTGTGATTAGAGGGTTGGAAGTTTCAGTACCCGCTCCATCCCCAAACTCTGAGGAGGAGAGAGGGACTGGTGGTTGAATCAATCACCAGTGGCAATGAGTTAATCAATCATGCCTATGTAATGAAGCCTCCATAAATCCCCCAAAGGATGAGTTTGGAGAGCTTCCAGGTTGGTGAACACATGGTGGGGAGAGTAGCACCTGGAGAGGGCGTAGAAGCTCTGTGCCCCTTCCCATACACTTTGCCCTCTGTACCTCTTCCATCTGGCTGTTCCTGAGTCATATAAATGCCTTTTCTAATAACCAGTAATCTAGTAAGCAAAATGTTTCTTTGAGGTCTGTGAGTTGCTCTAGCAAATTAATTGAATCCAAGGCAAGATTTGTTGGAAACTCCAATCTATTGCCTGTTGCCTAGAAACCCAGGTAATAACCTGGAGTTGAGACTACCATCTGAAGTTGGTGGGGGGGAAGTCTTGTAGGACTGAGCCCTTAACCACCTGTGGGATCTGATGCGATCTCCAAGTAGATAGTGTCAGGACTGATCTGAACTGTAGAACACCCTGCTGGTGTCCAAGAATTTCTTGGTGGTGTGGGACAACCCCTGTAAAACACACATTGGAACTGGGTCCAGTACCTTTAGGATCCCACCTGAAGTGGCCCCTGCTTCTCTCCGCTCTTGGATTCTTTTTTGGGGAGCCCTCTCCAGTGCCCAGGGTATGCTCTTCTCCTTTAGTGTTCCAAGCAGGTCAAAAGGCTCTTTTCACTTGTTTTTCCATAGCAAAGTGGAAAGACTGATGCTTTCACTAAGAACCATACTGTCTAGGGCCACCTGCCCCAGCAAATGGAATCCCTGTTTATCATCTGTTTCCTCACACAGCGGGTTTCCCAGTGGTGTCCCACTGGCAGAACCTAAGTTTCCTGTCTGCACACTCAAGGCAAGGGAGACTGGAAAGGGTAACTTCTTTTTATTCTACCTTAGCATGAAAGGACTAAAAAGATTTTGAGCAGCCATCAATAACAAGTGTCCACACACATACAACAGCCATAATGCACCTTCTACTATCAGTGTGGAGTCCTTCTCTCTTCACTTACTGTGTCTAGTTAATATTGATGATCTAATTTCTGTGCTCTCCTAGCCCCTCTCATCCCACTAAGGCAGTTTTCCCAGCTGGATGTTCTCCTCCCTCCCTTCCCCTTGTCTCTCTCTCATAGGGAGTTGACTATAGCCTAATGGTCAAAGGTTCAGGCTCTCAGATCAGGCTACCTGGGATTCAATTGTGCCTCTGCAAGTTACTAGCTCTTTGACATTTACCAAGTTACTCAACTTCTCTGAGCTTCAGTTAATTATAGTACCTACTGGGCTGGGCTGCTGTGAGGATGAAATAAAATAATACAGCACATTTCCAGGAACACGTTATGTGCTTAATAAGTGATAGACGTTAATATAAACAACATTATTGCATTTCCAGTCTGAGGACCATTTCTAATTCACTATTGGTAGAGCAGAGAAAAATGATTTCACTGCTGCTCAGTGAAATAGCTAGCTTTTCCTTCTGGTAAATTCCCAGCCCCACCCTTTCCTCCCAGGGCTCCTTTAATGACTCACCCATCAGGTAATCTTCACTTCTCTCTCCAGACAAGTGTCCTGAGGGAGCGATTGAGGAAGTCAGTTGTGTCCCTGCCTGTGGTCTAGAGGAGCACCGGCTTTAATCCTGAGTCTCTAGCTCCTTGGCTGTAAGGTTGTCTAAAGTTGAGAAGGTCACATGTTTGACCCAAAGATGGGCTTTGGGCTTGAGGCAGCTGCTTTTGGTGCTCCCTGACACACATTCTCAGGCCGCCTTTGATTTGAGCTGCTGCTGCGGTGTATGGCCCCACGACCCTGCCAGTGCCCCATCCAAGAGGCCTATCTCAGTTTTTCTCCCTCAGTTGACAGAACTGTGGTGAGAGGAGAGGAGAGTTAATGCCTTGGGGGTGACCCTCACAGTGGAGAACATGGGTCAATGCCCCAGCCTCCTTTCTTTCGAAGGGTCAATTCTGGGGTGTGTTCTACAGTTCTTCAGAGGGCCTCTAGCTAGACTGAGCTCTACAACAGGAGCTAGCTCAATAGGTACCTTTTGGGGGCATTTTCTCCTTCCCTGACTCACATTTTCTGCTCCATCCCTCCTGACCCTTTGGACCACCCTCCAGGAAGTCTCAAGTTCTGGTCTCAGGCTCTATTTTCAGGGGAACACAATCCAAGCCCTCTGCCCTGTTTCCTCCTCATTGTTTATCCTCTGAATGTCTTTGTGACTAGGATCCCTCCCTGTCTGGAAAGAAAGAGGAAAGGAGGGGAAAAGAAGGGAACAGAAATGAATCTAACTCTCTCAGAGATGGGGAGTCATGTATTTGGGCACCTATGGCTCTCTCATCTCTTATCTCACTCAAATTTTAGCAACAAACCTGTGAGACAGATAATTATTAGTCCTGTTTTATGGATGAAGAAACCGAGAGGCTGTGAGAGGTTAAGTAACCAGCCTGAGGTTATACAAAAACTTTGTGGCACAGTGGGGTTTTAAACCCACATCTATGCTCCTTCAGCTGCTTTCTTTTATGGGTGAGGGGCTTTGAAAGAATCTGGAAGCAGGACTTTGAGTCAATCAAGTAAGATTATCAGCTTTTTTAAGCTAAATATTTGAACAGTGTAATTGAAGTAGAGCTGACATTCAGTAAACTGCACATATTTAAGGTGTACAATGTGATGAGTTTTGACATACGTATATGTCGGTGAAACCATCACTACAATTAAGGTAATGAACATATTTATCACACCAGAAACTTCCTTGTGCCCCTTTTCAATCTTTCACTCTGCCTTTCTATGCTATTTCCCCTTTCCTGGTAACACTAATCTGCTTTCTGTCACTTTGTGATTGGTTGGCATTTTCTATTTTATATAAATGGAATCACATAGTATGTATTCTTTTTTGTCTGACCTCTTTCACTTAATGTGATTATTTTGAGATTCACCTATATTGTTGTGTGTATAAGTAGTTTATTCCTTTTTATTGCCAAGCAGTACTCCATTGTACCACAATTTCTTCATCACTTTGCCTGTTCATGGACATTAATTTTTGGCTATTACAAATGTACATGTCATGTACACGTCTTTGGACCTATGTTTTCAATTCTCTGGAATAAATATCTAGGAGTGGAATGCTCAATCGTTTGATAAGTATATATTTAACTTTTGAAGAAACTGCCAAACATTTTGCCAGTATGGTTGTACCATTTTACACTCCCACCAGCAATGGGTGAGTCTGAGTTCACACGGAACTATACACCACAGAGGGTCCTAAACAAGATGAACCCAAACAGACCTACACCAAGACATATTATAATAAAAATGGCAAAAATTAAAGATAAAGAGTGGATTCTAAAGGCAGCAAGAAAAAAACAAAGAGTTAATTACGAGGGAACCCCCATAAGGCTTTCAGCTGATTTTTCTACAGAAACATTGCAGGCCAGAAGGGAGTGGCAAAATATATCCAAAGTCTTGAAAAGGAAAAATCTGCAACCTAGAATACTCTACCCAGAATGATTATCATTTAGAATATGAGGAGAAATAAAGAATTTCTCAGACAAGCAAAAACTAAAAGAATACAGCAATACTAAACCTCTCCTAAAGGAAATATTGAAAAGTCTTCTTTATATAGAAAAGAAGCAAGAAGATATAGGAAGGAGAAAATCATAATTGGAAAGTAAACCACGTAAATTAGCCAGTATACAGATCAAAAAGAAAAAATAAACTATTTGTGCAATGAGGATCCCATGTGCTGCAACTAGGACCCGGCACAGCCAAATAAATAAATAAATATTTAAAAAAAATAAGTAGAAGAAAAGAGCGAGAACCCAAATAAACAAAATAAGAAATGAAAAAGGAGAAATCTCAACTGATACCACAGAAATACAAAAAAAAAAAAGAATACTATGAACAATTATATGCCAACAAATTTGACAACCTAGAAGAAATGGACAACTTTCTAGGAACATACGGCCCACCAAAACTGAATCAAGGGCTTCTCTGGTGGCGCAGTGGTTGAGAGTCCTCTTGCTGATGCAGGGGACACGGGTTCGTGCCCCGGTCTGGGAGGATCCCACATGCCGCGGAGTGGCTGGGCCCGTGAGCCATGGCCGCTGAGCCTGTGCGTCCGGAGCCTGTGCTCCGTAACGGGAGAGGCCACAACAGTGAGAGGCCTGCATACCGCAAAAATAAAACCACAAAACAAAACAAAACAAAAACTGAATCAAGAAGAAACAGATAATTTGAATAGGCCAGCCACTAGAAGTGAAATAGAATCTGTAATTTAAAAATTCCCTATAAACAAAAGTCCAGGACCAGAATGCTTCACAGGCGAATTCTACCAAACATACAAAGAACTTATACTGATTCTTCTCAAACTCTTCCAAAAGATTGAAGAGGGAACACTTCCAAAGACATTCTATGAAGCCACCATCACACTGATTCCAAAACCAGACAAAGATACTACCAAAAAAGAAAATTACAGGTCACTATCTTTGACGAATATAGAGGCAAAAACTGTCAACAAAATATTAGCAAATCGAACCCAATAACACATAAAAAAGATTATAGAACACGACCAAGTGGGATTCATCCCAAGTTCAAAAGGATGGTTCAACATATGCAAATCAATCGATGTAATACACCATATAAACAAAAGTCAAAAACCACATGATTATCTCAATAGATGCAGAAAAAGCATTTGACAAAATTCAACATCCATTCATGATAAAAACTCTTATCAAAGTAGGTATAGAGGTAACATATCTCAACATAGTATAAGCTGTTTTCGACAAACCCACAGCCAATATAATAGTCAACAGTGAAAGGCTGAAAGCCTTCCCACTAAAATCTACAACAAGACAAGGATGTCCACTCTTACCACTTCTATTCAACATAGTATTGGGGACTTCCCTGGTGGCGCAGTGGTTAAGAATCTGCCTGCCAATGCAGGGGACACAGGTTCGATCTCTGGTCTGGGAAGATCCCACATGCCGCAGAGCAACTAAGCCTGAGAGCCACAACTACTGAGCTGATGTGCCACATCTACTGGAGTCCACATGCCTAGAGCCCGTGCCCCGCAACAGAGAAGCCACCGCAATGAGAAGCTCGTGGACCGCAATGAGGAGTAGCCCCCTCTAGCTGCAACTGGAGAAAGCCTATGCACAGCAACAAAGACCCAATGCAACCAAAAATAAAACACCCCCCCAAAACACGCCCCCCAAAACCCCATAATATTGGAAGTCCTAGCCACAGCAATCAGACAAAAAAAAAAAAAAAAAAGAAAGAAATAAAAGGTATCCAAATAGGAAGGGAAGAAGTAAAATTGTCATTATACACAGATGACATGATACTATATTTAGAAAACCCTAAGGACTCCACACAAAAACTATTAGATCTAATAAATGAATTCAGCAAAGTAGCAGGATGCAAGACTAACATTCAGAAATCGGTTGCATTTCTTTACACTAACAATGACATATCAGAAAGGGAATGTATTTCCCACCTCTCATAGGACCTGATCCATGACCAAGTCTCATTTAATTTTTCCAACTCAGAAAATTGCTTTACTTAATATCTTTTGAGTGTCTATTATGTGCCAGGTACTGTAATTATGCATCATACACTTCTATCCAGCCATTAACCTTAAATAGATACTAGTTCCCCCATTTTATACATGAGGAAATTGACACAAAGGTTAAGGAGTTTTCCCAAAGACAACTCTGAAATGGTGAAGCCTAAATCTAGCCCAGGTCTATCAATCTGACTCCAAATCTGTGTTCTTCCCACTATACTATACTACCTCTCTCCTTCCTACTTGTCTGTGCAGACAGAAATTACTTTCCTTCCTATCTCTTCAACATCACTCCATATCTTCACCTATTTTATTTATTTATTTTGTGGTATGCGGGCCTCTCACTGCTGTGGTCTTTTCCGTTGCAGAGCACAGGCTCCGGAAGCACAGGCTCAGCGGCCATGGCTCACGGGCCCAGCCGCTTGGCAGCATGTGGGATCTTCCCGGACCGGGGCAAGAACCCGTGTCCCCTGCATCGGCAGGCGGACTCTCAACCACTGCACCACCAGGGAAGCCCTTCCCTAAGTTTTGTTCCTGCTTCCAAATTAGGACCAACCAGAGAAAGCCAAACAATGCATCTTTAACCAATCACATAAGAGGCCCTGCCTTCAGTTAGCCCACCTACAGCTTCCCCATACCAATAGCTTCCAATCAGGTCATACCCAAAGTCTTTCTTTTTTTCTACAATAAAGCTTCCCTACTTCTTTCCCTGACTTTGAGTCTCTGCCAAAATGCAAGTGAGGGTGGCTGACTCCCTTGCTGGAGGAAGCTCTGAACAAATAGCTTTTGCCTGTTCTCATTTGATTGGTTTTCATTTATTTCCACTAGTGTTTATTAAATATATGAAATGTAAAAAAAAAAGATTCTGGTAGATAAATAGACAGCCAAGTTTCCTTTCAGAGAATTTATACTCTAGTGGGGGTACACAGACATTAAACAACTGTTTACACAGTTATCTTATTACAGTTGGGAGATGTGTTATGACTGCTATGAGAATGCTACGAGATTATAGCTGAGATCTAGAGATTAGTAGAAGTTAGGCAAAGAAGGTTGTATGTCAAGAGAGATCCAGGCAGGAGAAACAGTATCTGAAAAATCCTGGAAGTGGGAAGGACTTGGTACACACCAGGAACTGAAGATGTCCAGGACCTTGAAGAGACTGTGCCTCAGGTCCTCGTGTCTAGCTTCCCAGAACTACTACTGTCTAGCTCCTACATGCCCATCCTTCCTGAAGCCTGATTCTCCTTTTCTTTTAGTTCTGTGATCTCTCCTGTCAAAACGTTCCTCTTTTGCTTAAGTTATATGGAGCCAGTTTCTGCTGCTTCCAACCAGTCATCTCTTATTGATAGAATTGCTTTGTTACATCTCCTGAATTACCAGTTATTGTTAAACTCTTTTATTAGTATGTAGCATTTCACGTTTACATCTTATCCCCCAATTAGATAATATGTAGCTGGAAGGAACCACTAAGTTTTGGGGTGGTTGGTTACACAGCATTTCCTCAGGCTTGAGGTCCAGGATCTAGGTGATGAGATCTGGGCCCTTGTGCCTGAGCTTGCTGCCAAGATGGGATGAGACTTGAAGGTCTTATGGGGAGGGGATGAATGTGGGAAGGATGTGGGTTGTTATGACCAGACTGTGACAGATTTTAGTTTATTAAGATGACCATGGGGCTTCCCTGGTGGCTCAGTGGTTGAGAGTCTGCCTGCCGATGCAGGGGATACGGGTTCGTGCCCCGGTCCGGGAAGATCCCACATGCCGCGGAGCGGCTGGGCCCGTGAGCCATGGCTGCTGAGCCTGCGCGTCCGGAGCCTGTGCTCCACAACGGGAGAGGCCACAACAGTGAGAGGCCCGCATACCGCACACACACACACACAAATGACCATGTGTATGTGTTTATCACATTCTACATGCTCTTCTTGCAATGTAACTGATATTTCTTCCACCCAGAGTTGGGGTCTATGTTCTCACCCCTTGATTCTGGCCAGGCGCTTGTGACTTTCAAGACTAGGTCATGAAAATGATGTAGCTTCTACCTGGAGCTCTCTCTCAAAGTTGCCGTTTTGTAAGGAATCCCAAGCCACAAGGAACAGTCGTATGTATGTGGTACAGCCAATTGCTCTAGCTAGTCTCAGCCAACAGTCAATGTCAACAGCTAGACCTGTGACAATTCTAGCTCCTAGCCTTCAAGTCCCTCACCAGACATTGTGGAGCAGATAGGAGCCTTCCTCACTGCTGAATTTCTTACTCACAGAAACCATGAGAGATAATAAATGATCATTGTGGTCTGAAGCCACAAAGTTTTGGAAGTGATTTGTTATGCAGTAATAGAAACTATTACATTATGTAAAAACTTGAAGTTTTTGTGTTTCAAATTTTTCAGTGAAGGAGACATCTGAGAGCTGTTAGCTTCAACCCTGGAGAAACAAAGACATATTGCAATTTTGGGAATTTATTGTGAAATGGGATTTTTAATGAATTGTGCCAATCTTTTCCTTAGATTTTTTCTAAATATATATATTGCTTTCCGTGGAGAAAATTTTTAAATTAAAATCAATATTTAGTCATAAAAATGAATGATGTACTGATGCGTATTACCAATGGATGAACTTTGAAAACATTATGCTAAGTGGAAGAAGCCAGACACAAAAGGCAACATTATGTGATTCTGTTTACATGAAATGTCCAGAATAGGCAAATCTAGAGACAGAAAGCGAATTAGTGGTTTCTAGGGAGAAAGGGAAGGGGAGAATGGGGAGTGACTACTAACAGGTACGGCATTTCTTTTTGGGGTGATGAAAATATCCTGGAATTGGATATGGTGATAGTTGCACAACCTTGTGAATATACTAAAAAGGTAGGAGCTGTACACTGAGTTGTACACTTCAAAAGAGTGAATTTTATAGTATGTGGATTATATCTCAATAACAAATTAAGATTATTAAAAAGTTTCCTTTGATCAACCATAAGTGAGATAGATCAACAAATCTGGCTATACTGTCTATATGTGAAGATCAATTTTGACAAAGTCACTGATAAATTTGCAAAAATTAAGACCTGAAACAGAAATTGTATTGTTATAATTCATTTCTATGACATACCAATATGTAAGTATATGTGTTTCCTTTGTGTTTAAAATAAAAGTATATGGGGGCTTCCCTGGTGGCACAGTGGTTGAGAGTCCGCCTGCCGAGGCAGGGGACACGGGTTCGTGCCCCGGTGCGGGAGGATCCCACATGCCGCGGAGCGGCCGGGCCCGTGAGCCATGGCCGCTGAGCCTGCGCGTCCGGGAGCCTCTGCTCCGCAACGGGAGAGCCCACAACAGTGAGAGGCCCACATACCGCAATAAATAAATAAAAGTATATGAATATAATTGCAATTATTAATTTGTTGCCTTTTCCTGTCTTTTACTGTTTTATCTATCTATCTATCTATCTATCTATCTATCTATCTATCTATCTATTTACTGGCCTTGTTAGACATATGAGCATAAGAAGTCAATAAAAGAAAATTATTACTCTTTCCATTTTTTTCTGGCTATTATTTTTCATATCATGATTAATACTGAAATTATTTTTTGTTATAGAGAAGGGTTTAAAAATGATATGCTTCAGTTGTCAAATGTGTAAAGTATGCCATTGGTGTTAGATACTGTTATTGAGAGTCTAAGAAAAAATCAAGGTCTAAACTGGAATGGCAATGAAGGGAATGCAAAGGAAGGAGATAGATAGGTATATAGATATAGATATAGATATAGATATAGATAGATACATAGGTAAATAGATACTCTATGAATAAAACAGTTCTGTACAGTTAGGGGGCAAGGAAGAGGGAGATGTCAAGTACGAAATGTATCTCCAGCCTGATAATAACTGGCAATTCTTGGGAGTGTTGTTTATAAATATAGGTACCCAATGCCTAGAAATGCCTCTGAACATAGAGGTTCCTCAATACATACTTTTTGTTTGACTGAATTATCTTGTATAGCAGCGGTCCCCAACCTTTTTGGGGCCAGGGACCGGTTTCGTGGAAGACAATTTTTCCACGGACGCTGTGGGCGGGGGTGGGGGGCGGGTGATGGTTTCGGATGATTCAAGCTCATTACATTTATTGTGCCCTTTATTTCTATTATTATTACATTGTAATATATAATGAAATAATTATACAACTCACCGTAATGCTGACAGGTGGCGGAGCTCAGGCGGTAATGCGAGCGACGGGAAGCCGCTGTAAATACAGATGAAGCTATGCACGCTCACCTGCTGCTCACCTCCTGTTGTGCGGCTCGGTTCCTAACAGGCCAAGGACTGGTACTGGGGGGTTGGGGATCCCTGTTGTATAAGACACATCTTAATTGCCTCACTCTCCATCCATCTCTTTACTTCAGCTATTACTGTGGCAACCAACTGCTTGCCCATGTCACCTGACAGTACCTACTCACAGGTACAGCTCCTATCTTTTTTGCCTCTTGCCCAGGGACTTCTTTGCTGCAGCCTTGTGGGACACCTACCGTTTTCTGACCCTTGTGTAAAACTGGAAGAGTGAGGGAATTAACACACAAGGGGCAACTCTTGACAATTTGGGCCGAGGGCAAGTGGATAAATATCTCATCTCTTGAATCACAGTCTGTATGGCTCCACAGAAGGTGCCCAAGGGGACAATGTTCCAGTTGCTCAGGGTGGTAACCAGCCCCACATCACACCCTTGGATGGCTTTCCTTCTTTCCCGTTTCACTCTTCCCAGTCCCCCACTTTTGTCCCTTGTGATTGCTCTCAGCAATAAACTACCTGCATCTCATTCTTTTTTCAGGCTCTGATTTTGGGGGGAAAGCCCACCCTAAGACAGATTCCTACGTATAATGTGGTATAGTGGAACTAGCACTGGACAAGGACCCAGGAAACCTGGGTTCCAGACCTAGCTCTGTCACTAACCTCAAATAAAGAGATGGACACTTTTATTGCTATTTTCAGATGCACATGTATTGACAGGAAAAGCTCTCCAAGCCATTTGTTAACTGAGAAAAAAACAAAAAAGCAAGTCAAGAAATATGCTTGCAGCATGGTCTGAAGTACGCAGAAAGAGCAGGCATGTGTACATATATAGGTTAACAAATTTGTACAAAATGGCGGAGTAGCAATCGAAGCTTACTATATATTTTTGTATGGCTTGAATCGTTTACAAGGAGACTGTATTTTGTGTAACTGAAAGGAAAAAAAAAGAAATAAAAAGAAAGTCCACCTCCAAGGCGTTGAATCATGCTTGTGAAAGTGGAGAGCATACGTCAAAACGCTCCACGAACACAAGGTGAGAAAGCGGAGCTGTGTTCAGGTGTGTGCGCTAGGGGGCAGCCGAGCGAGGACAAAGGCCTGACGGGCGAGAAATCGGACCTGCGGGAGGGAGGGCGGCTGAGTCTTTGTGGTCGCCAGGGGGCAGATGTGTAGGGCAACCTAAACCTACAACTACCCACTCTTCCCCTGGCAGGACGTTGCAGAAGTCATAAATTCCATCCCTCTGCTGCAGCCGAGACAGATCCGAGGGATTTCAGAGTCGAGGGGAATCCCCCTTCCACTCCCCACCGAGGGAAGCTTGGCCCTCTGAGCAGCCTGCAAGCTCGTTCATACCACATTTACGCTCAACAACTCTTTTCTCCGCCCGCACCCCCTGGCCCCCACCGGCAGAGGGGAAATTGAGTCACTGGAAGGAGAGGCCAGAGTCGCCACGGGAATGTGCGCCAACGCCAGCCTTCAGGGCCTTCCAGATGCTGGGAGGACGGGGAGGGACCTCCAGGAAAATACACAAAGTGGGGTGAGAGGGGGGAGCGGCAGGCTGGGCAGGAGCTGAGCCAGACACATGGAGAAACGCTGCCCAGGATCAAAGGAAATAGGACATTTGAAAAGAATGTGCACGTCTGCTTGTGCTGCGGAGGCGGGCAGGGCGGGGGCGCCGTGTGTGGGATCAGGGGCTAGAGCCGGGTCGAGGTCTCTACCCCTGCCCTTCTCGCCTCCGCTTCCCAAGTTGCTCTGCCCGCCTCTTAGGTGGAGGCTGGCCGGACGTTTCAGGATGTTCCTCGCTCTCCCTCCCTGTGGGTCTCTCCTTTTATTTCCGAGATGAAGCTGGAAGGGAAATGTAACCTGAGGAGACCAACCGAAGGGGGAAAAAAAGAAAAGAAAAAAAAAAAAAATCAAACCAGGCCGCCTCCTCGCTCGGCCTCGGAACATTCTTCCCTCCCCACCCGCCTGGCTTCTTCTCCCCGCCCCTCCGGCGTCTGGGCCCTGGGCTCGCCGCCGGGGCAGCTCCGCACGTCACTGGTGTCCCCCGGGGCTGGGGGGGGTCCCCAGGGCGGGCCAGAGGAAGGGTGGGAGGGAAGGGAGGAGAGCCGCATAGGCCACAGCGGAGCTCAGGCCGGCCGGGCCGGGCCAGCCCTCCCCTCTTTCCCGGCCCAGCCGAGCCTGTTTCTCATTAGAGTAACGGGCGCGGTCCCACCCCGGCTGCGGAGTGTTTGTAAACGTCTGACCCGAGGGCCGTCGCTTAACCCTTTAGATGCGGGGCTGGGGCGCCGCTGGGGGCGCAGCCCTGAGCCGGAGGGGTTTAGATTAAAGATAGCTGCGGCTAGTTAGACAGGTTTGTAGCCTACGGTCTGCTAGGGGGAATGGTACCCGCCTCCCACCTCCTACCTCCCACCCCCCACTCCAGTCCGACGTCCAAGTAACTAATCTCGATTTAAATCCCTCTCACACGACAGGGCCCCACCATGCCTGCCCTTCCTAGAAATTCCAGTCCAAGTCTTTCTTCCTCCTCCCGCCCAGGTGACAGGTGTCCAACCCTGGGGCCCACAAGGTCGCTGGGCTGCGGAGCTCTGGTAAACCTGGTCAGGATTATCAGGAGAGCTGGAGCGGGTTGCCATCGGATCCGAGATTCATTCCAGACTACGGTTCTAGGGAGGAGGGAGCCGACTTCCCTAAGGGGCTAATTAATGGCCCCTCTGGGCGGCTGAGACTAGGGCAGCGGTAAAGTCCGGCCTGGATCCTCGCCCATTAGGAGATGTGGACCTTTGAACAGTGACCCAAGACCGCTAAATGTTCTTCATTTTGGGGGGAGGGGGAGAGATGACCGGTGGAGAGCCTGATTCGGCAGGTCAAAGGCTTCCAGAAAGCCTAGGCAGAGCGGCCTTAGGCTAGGGTCTTCAAAGGAATGGCCTTCTCCTCTTCAGAGCAGCCTGGAGCCACTCTGCACCCCAGATCCTGGCTGGCCTTAGGCTTGGAGGAAATGGGGAGGAGAGGTGGTCTTTCCTTGCTAGTTGCTGGCTGCACAATTCTTCAGAAAGTGTCTTCCATGGGCCCTCTACACTATGGGCCCAGGATGTGGCCCCTTTAAGGTGCTCGGACCCGGAGCCCCTGAACTTAGACTAAGTTGGGGATTGTGGTGGTAGTGTTCCCTGCGGGGAAATGATTGTCACAATTGCGGGCCAATAGGCATCATTATGGTCCTACCACGCTTGAGAGACCGTTTTCCAATTCAGTTTTGTTCTTTTTTTTTGAGGGGGAGGGACTGGAGAGAGGAGAGAGAGAGAGAGAGAGAAAGAGGGAGGGAGGGAGGGAGAGAGGGAGGGAGGGAGGGAGGGAGGGAGGGAGGGAGGGACGGCGGGGGGGGGGGACAAGGGGCGCGTGGTTTTCCCATCTCATCCCTGGAGGAGGGGCTGGAGCATCCCGGGCAGCCAATCAGAGACAGGCTGGGGGGGCACTTTGAAGAAGTTTGGGGAAAAAAGTTTGGAAAAGTTTCTATAATAACGAGGGGGCGTCCGGAGGGAGGCGGCAGCGGCGGAGGAGGGGGCGTCTCAGAGAAGGGAGGGCGGGAGCCACGGGTCAAGATACTGCAGCCTCCTGAGATTCCCCCCTCCCACCCAGGCCGAGACCTGGGGGCTCTGGCCGGATCCATGGGGGCAGCAAGCTGCGAGGATGAGGAGCTGGAATTTAAGCTGGTGTTCGGGGAGGAAAAGGAGGCCCCCCCGCTGGGCGCGGGGGGGTCGGGGGAAGGTCAGTGCGGGGCTGGGAAGGGGTCTTGGGATCCGTGAGGGAAGGGCTCAGGGATCCTGAGTCTGGGGACTTTCGGGCAGAGAGCCTGGGGTGAGAGATGAGGGGCCTAGAGGTTGAGGGGAGGTGCGGGGCTCGGGGGTCTGCGGAGGTGAGGCTGGGGACCCGGCACCACTTTCTCCTTTTTAGGTCGTGACTGGGGTGGGGGTGGGGGGTGCCGTTGGCTGCGCGCCGCCTCTCGGCTGGGCTGTCACTGGGATGCGGGGCGGGCGGGAACAGCGGTCCCGAGAGCCCCGAGCGCTGCCAGGGAAAGGGGAGATTGGGCTCCGGAGCTTGCCCCTTGGGGACCGAGCCCCGGGCCCGCAGATGGGACGCCGGGGGCTGGGGGCGCTCTCAGGCCCAGCCGGGGCGCCCCTCCCCCTCCCCCGTCTGGCCGCAATGAGAGGCAGATGGCGGGGATTGAGCCGGGGGCGGCGGCCGCCGCTCGCACGGAATCCGCGCAGCCCGCGCCACCCCCTCCCTCGCCCGGCCGGCGCGCGGCACCCCTCCGCTGCACCCCCGCCCCCAGATTGGGGGGAGTGAGGGAGGAGCCACCTTCCCTTGTCATCACAGCCCTGGAGCCCCCCTTCCCCTGGCCACCGTTGCGATGGCAACTGGGGCTCCTGCCAGCGCCGTTTGGGGGTTTGGGAACCGCTGCTAATTGGGTTCATGTGTGAGTCGCCCCCAGCTCAGCCCAATGCTTCCTTAAACACGCCTCCAGGCCCAGCTCCAGCCCCTCTCGACCCGCCTCCTTTACCTTGAGACCCGCCCCGTCTGGTACCCCAGGTCCCAGGGCCAGGAGCTCAGAGTGTGAGGTTCTCTGCGTAGGAGAAGACCTGACATGTCTGGCTCCATCTCGTCCACCTTCCCAAGGCCAACTTTGCTTTTGTCTTTGTGGCTCTGAAGGGCATCTCAGAGACCTCTCTGCTGAGGAGGGGGCAGCATACCAGACTTGGGAGGCTGCCTGTTCAAGGAACCTAGACATCTCACCTGTTTCTCTCTCTCCCCATCTCCTGTGACATCCCTCTCTCTGTCTCCTTCCCTTCCCATTTTGACAGAACTGGACTCAGAGGACACCCCACCATGCTGCCGTCTGGGCCTGGGGGAGCCCCCTCCCTATGGCGCTGCCCCTATTGGCATCCCCCGGCCCCCACCCCCTCGGCCTGGCATGCACTCCCCACCACCCCGCCCAGCCCCCTCACCTGGCACTTGGGAGAGCCAGCCAGCCCGGTCAGTGAGGCTGGGGGGGCCGGGAGGGGGCTCCGGTGGGGCTGGGGGAGGCCGTGTTCTTGAGTGTCCCAGCATCCGCATCACCTCTATCTCTCCCACTCCTGACCCGCCAGCTGTGCTGGAGGACAACCCAGATGCCTGGGGGGAAGGCTCCCCCAGGGATTACCCCCCACCAGAAGGCTTTGGAGGCTACCGAGAGGCAGGGGGCCAGGGTGGGGGCCCCTTCTTCAGCCCGAGCCCTGGCAGCAGCAGCCTGTCTTCCTGGAGCTTCTTCTCAGATGCCTCCGATGAGGCAGCCTTGTATGCAGCCTGTGACGAGGTGGAGTCTGAGCTAAATGAGGCAGCCTCCCGCTTTGGCCTGGGCTCCCCACTGCCCTCACCTCGGGCTTCCCCTAGGCCGTGGACCCCTGATGACCCCTGGAGCCTGTATGGTCCGAGCCCTGGAGGCCGGGGTCCAGAGGATAGCTGGCTACTCCTCAGCGCTCCTGGGCCCACCCCAGCTTCCCCACGACCTGCCTCTCCATGTGGCAAGCGGCGCTATTCCAGCTCGGGAACCCCATCTTCAGCCTCCCCAGCTCTGTCCCGCCGAGGCAGCCTAGGGGAGGAGGGTCCTGAGCCACCTCCAGCACCCCCATTGCCTCTGGTCCGGGACCCGGGCTCCCCTGGCCCCTTTGACTACGTGGGGGCCCCACCAGCCGAGAGCATCCCCCAGAAGACCCGGAGGACTTCCAGCGAGCAGGCGGTGGCCCTGCCTCGGTCTGAGGAGCCTGCCCCATGCAATGGGAAGCTGCCTTCGGGAGTAGAGGAGGCCGGGGCTCCTCCCAGTGGTCCTCGGAAGGAGGTTGCTGGCATGGACTACCTGGCAGTGCCTTCCCCACTGGCTTGGTCCAAGGCCCGGACTGGGGGACACAGCCCCATCTTCAGGTGAGGGTTGTGTCTGACACCACTGCTGTCTCCAGTCATCTCACCCAGGGAGCAGGAGGGTCAAGGGATGGGTTTGAAGAAAGGTCCTAGTTCTGTGTCCTTGGCATTTCAAAAGAGAATCTCCTACCGCAAACTACTCAGTTTTAGGGAAAATTTTAAAAACGCACCCCCTTTGGACAGATGATTTGCAAAAGGACAGTCACTCCCTGTGGATCAATTAGAAAAAGCCCCTCCAGCCCCAGAAAGACCATGTGGGTAAAGGAGGAGTTCCTCTAGGGTGTCCTCCACCCCCAGCTCTGTGCTGGAACATGGGCTGGATTTCAGCCCTACAATGGGCAGCAGGAAGTCTCCCTTCTCTAATTCAATTTCTAGGGCCTGACTTGTGACTTAAAAGTATACCTGCTAGCGCTTCCCTGGTGGCGCAGTTGTTGGGAGTCCGCCTGCCGTTTCAGGGGACGTGGGTTCAGGCCCCGGTCCAGGAAGATCCCACATGCCGCGGAGCGGCTGGGTCCGTGGGCCATGGCCGCTGAGCCATGGCCGCTGAGCCTGCGCGTCAGGAGCCTGTGCTCCGGAACGGGAGAGGCCACAACAGTGAGAGGCCCGCGTACCGCAAAGGAAAAAAAAAAAAAAAAAAAGTATACCTGCTAGATTTGAATAAAGTAGCTTGTATTTGCAAGTCAAAGAATTCACATTAAACCAAGCAGTTCTTGCTGTTCTTCTACACCTTTCACCCTCAAAGAACCTTGTCCATTTCAATAATCCTAAACCTTGGATGTCAGATCAAGGTGGCTCCATCCAGAAAAGTCTCGCTTAGTTGTTTCCAGACATTGCCAAGTATCACCTGGGGGCAATTACCTGTTGAGACTCCCTGGCCTAGGGTATCTGGGTGCTCACTACAGGAAAGTTGCAGATCCATAACCCCCAGCTCTCTGGAACCCACCTGTCCAGCCCCAGCTAGTGGAAAGGGCGCTGGTCTGGGAACGGATGTGCTCAGTCCCGGCTCTGTCAGTTGCTGGCTTGCTTAGCCCTCTGTGTTCTACCCTCAGTTTCTTTATTTGGGCTTAACAAATTAACAAAGGGGTTAATTTCTGAGACCTTTTCTGGTCTGAAATTGTGCTTCTTCTTTTTTTTTAAAATGTGGGATCTTAGTTCCCCGACCAGGGATCAAATCCATGACCCCTGCAGTGGAAGGGCAGAGTCCTAACCACTGGACCACCAGGGAAGTCCCTGAAGTTGTGCTTCTTTACTTGACTCTTCGTATCCAGGCCTGGGGGTTAAACTGGGCTTGGGGTTCCTCTGTATCCAGACCCTGTGTTCAGAGCTGGGAAGAAGGCAGTCTCAGTCCTGGTGCCCATTTACATACCCTCATCTCAAGGGGCTCTGAGGGGTCTGTCCCCCATCTCCCCTGCTTCTGGACTTGTGGACTGTTTTACTTCGGCTATAATTTTCTTTCTCCCATACCCACCGCCACTTCCTCCCTCACATCCTGGGGAGCTGGGACCCAGGGCTGCCCTGACTGGGGCGTGAGGCTGCGGGTGATCAGTGCTCTTCTCTCTGTCTCTGTCCAGGACCTCTGCCCTCCCCCCACTGGACTGGCCTCTGCCCAGCCAGTATGAACAGCTGGAGCTGAGGATCGAGGTGCAGCCCCGAGCCCACCACCGGGCCCACTATGAGACAGAGGGAAGCCGGGGAGCTGTCAAAGCTGCCCCTGGTGGTCACCCCATTGTCAAGGTAAGGGGCAGAAACCAGGCCTGGTAGCCTCTCTCCCCTCCAGTCCCAGATCCCTGCAGATGGGCTCCAGCTGTGCAGACCCATGGCACTGCCCTTTCCCACACTCCCTCTCAGCAATGACCCTGCAGGCAGCCTGGGGGAGGGACTGGTGTTAGGGGAGGAACGGTGCACTTCAAGGACCCGGATGTACTTTCTACTCCTCTGTCCCTCCACCCCCCTCCACTCATCCCATGGGACACCAGCCTTATGTCTACTCTGGAAAATGGTGGCCTGCCAGATGTGGGGGAGGGGTCAGGCTGAGGCCAAAGTTCACTGGGAGTTAGGTTGTCTCTGTTGAGTTGGGCCAGTCTCCCTTGAAAGATTTTCCCCTTTGCCCAGCCCAGTTTGGGCCTCATTCCAAGAAAAACACTGTGAACTCCAGGCCACGTTTTCACCACAACTGGTGGAGAAACTAGTGCCCAATCCCCCCTCTGGAAATCCCTTCCAGGATATCCTTTATCTTTCACTCCTCTCCAGGGGTGGACTGAAAACTTAGGGATGGATGAAGGATGAGACAGTGGGGATTTCAACTGGGTGGCCTGTGTCTCCCTCTTCTAGCTCCTAGGCTACAGTGAGAAGCCACTGACCCTACAGATGTTCATCGGCACCGCAGATGAGAGGAACCTGCGACCTCACGCTTTCTATCAGGTGCACCGTATCACAGGCAAGATGGTGGCCACGGCCAGCTACGAAGCTGTAGTCAGTGGTACCAAGGTGTTGGAGATGACCCTGCTTCCTGAGAACAACATGGCAGCCAAGTAGGTCCCCACTCCACTTCCCTTTATTCTTCAGGCCTGAGGACTAGCCTTTTCCATGGGGTCTAAGCTAGGTCCACTCTTCCTCTCCCCAGAAGAGTTAGACATCATCCCTAGGAGGTGTCAGGCGTTCTCACTATCCAGAAGAGGACTTTGGGGCTGGGGAGCACTCTGGAGAGGCCACCTCTGGGTTCAAATAGCCCCCCATAGTCTCCCAGAGAAGGTCATTTAGGGCTTTGGATGGAGGGTGATTCTGGCATCAGCTGGGAGGGCTTGCCTTCCATTCTTGGCTTCAGCATTGACTGTGCCGGAATCCTGAAGCTTCGGAATTCAGACATTGAGCTGCGGAAGGGTGAGACGGACATCGGGCGCAAGAACACACGCGTGCGGCTGGTATTCAGGGTACACGTGCCCCAAGGCAGCGGGAAGGTCATCTCGGTGCAGACAGCATCGGTGCCCATCGAGTGCTGTGAGCAAAGAAGCCCTGTAGCATCTCTCTGTCTCTGGCTAACTTCTTGTCTGTGTGTCTGTCTGCCCATCTCCTCTGCAGAATGTGCGGTGCCCTGCTGGTCCTGGGGACACCTGTAAAGGACCCAGCCCTTATTTCTATCATGGATGGGCTGGGGGAAGTGTTCTACTTTGCCCCTGCTGCAGATTGTGCCTCTGGGTTGGACCAGAGCAACCCTGTCCTCCATCTGCCCCTGGGTATCCCCCATGTATTTGTTTGCATAGCTTAGGCCTACCCTGTTCATCTCTCTCTTTCTGCCCAGGAGTGGTTCCTTACATGGTCTGTGTGACCCCAGGGAGACCATTGTTTTTCTTGTGTGTCTGCTTCTGAGGAGGGCTCCTCCAGGGCCCTGTGACAGTTATTCTAGGGAGGGTTGGGGCACAGGAGGCTGTCCTCTCCATACCAGCCAGCCAGGCCTTTCCCGCACTGCTCTGCAGCCCAGCGCTCAGCTCAGGAGCTGCCCCAGGTGGAGGCCTACAGCCCCAGTGCCTGCTCCGTGACGGGAGGGGAGGAACTAGTGCTGACTGGCTCCAACTTCCTGCCAGACTCCAAGGTGGTGTTCATCGAGAGGGGCCCTGGTGAGTATCTATGGGGAGCGGGGCAGGCAGGCAGGAAGAGCTTGGAACGGGAGGGTGAATGATCTCTGGCACTGTCTCTAAACTAGCAAGTTGAGCCTCGATTTCCTTTTCTGTAAAATGGGGCAGATAGACTGCTCGTCCTGTTATACTGTCTCCTTCCCACGAGTGCTCTAGGCATCTGAAACGCTCAGGATGGCAAATAAATGTAAGAAATACACATTCTTTTATTAAGGAGTCAGCTTTGAGCTAATTTACCCCCATGTGGCTGGGGAAGATGAGAAGGGAAGAGGTGACTTATACCCTCACAGGTGGACCCGGAGCCCCTCCTGAGTTATGGGACTGGCAGCACAGCTATTATTACAGGAGGCTGTGAGGTGCCCCGGAATAGAGCTGCCAGGGTGGAGAAGGGAAGACTGAGGGGCCCAGGTATACTCACCAACCTGAGGCCTCTGCTCTCCCCAACCCTGCCCACCCAAAGCCCCAGCCCTATCCTCAAGTTTAGCGCCCTAGGACCATATCAGAGCAGAGTCAGAGGTTCTGGGTCATGAGACTTGGGGTCACATAGCCTCCCTTCAAGCTGAGACCCTTTCCTGCCCCTGAACTTCTTTCCAGCTCTGTCATAGGAGGGGATGTTTAGAGTTGCTCGAGAGGGTTCAAGAGTTGTTTCTTGTCCCTGGACTGGCCGTGCCATTTCTCTTGGCCTCAGCTTGTGGCTCTAGATCTTGGAGACCGTTTTATTTTATTTTATTTATTTATTTTTTTTGCGGTATGCGGGCCTCTCACTGTTGTGGCCTCTCCCGTTGCGGAGCACAGGCTCCGGACGCGCATGCTCAGTGGCCATGGCTCACGGGCTTAGTTGCTCCGCGGCATGTGGGATCTTCCCGGACCAGGGCACGAACCCGTGTCTCCTGCATCGGCAGGTGGATTCTCAACCACTGCGCCACCAGGGAAGCCCTTGGAGACCGTTTTAAACCCTGCGTGTCCTATTTGGTTGAGAAAACATGCAGCGGGCTCGTCTGTGAGCTAGGCCTTGTCAGGACCTTCTGAGTCTGGCCTTGGCTCCAGCAGGAGGGGAAATGGCAGAGGCCTGGGCACGGGGCAAGGGGTAGGTGCCGTGCGGCTGGGCTGGAGCTCCCTGTTCTTCCTGCACAGATGGAAAGCTGCAATGGGAGGAGGAGGCCACAGTGAACCGGTTGCAGAGCAATGAGGTACCCATGTTACTAGGGTCCCCCCTGTGGGTGGAAGTGGGGTGGGAGAAGTCAGGAGATTCTCAGCCGGCTCCCTTGTGCTTGGGAGTGGACTCCAGTAGCTACCTGTTCTTTTCTAGAGGAGGCAACCTGGCCACTCTGGAAGCAGGGACACCTCTAGGGAATGAACTTTGCTCCTTTGTAAATGGAAAAAGCCAGGAGGTGGAGTTAGGGTACTCAGAAGGGCTGGGCTGAGCCTAGATCCCTGAGGGCCCCCTGCCTCATCCTCTGCTCTTCCCCAGGTGACGCTGACCTTGACCATCCCTGAGTACAGCAACAAGCGGGTGTCCCGGCCAGTCCAGGTCTACTTTTACGTCTCCAACGGGCGGAGGAAGCGCAGTCCTACCCAGAGTTTCAAGTTCCTGCCTGGTGCGCTCTGGAACAGCCCATGGTGGGGGGATGCGGATGTGGGGACCGCTGCAGGTCCACAGGGATATGCAGTGCCCCATGGTGGGGGGGGGGGGTCAAGGGAGGGATGAGACCTAGGAATAGAAGAGACATAGGGTTGGAGAGTGTGCGGCGGGGAGACTGCCAGCCCTCTCACCAGCGTGTCCTCCTTTCCATCCGCCCAGTGATCTTCAAGGAGGAACCTCTACCGGACGCATCTCTCCGGGGCTTCCCTTCAGCATCGGGCCCCCACTTTGGCTCTGACATGGACTTCTCACCACCCAGGCCCCCCTACCCCTCCTATCCCCATGAAGACCCTGCTTATGAAACTCCTTACCTGTCAGAAGGTTTCAGCTATGGCACGCCCCCTCTGTACCCCCAGACGGGGCCCCCACCATCCTACACACCTGGCCCGCGGATGTTCCCTGAGACTGGGGGTACCACAGGTTGTGCCCGCCCACCTCCAGTCTCATTCCTTCCCCGGCCCTTCCCTAGTGACCCCTATGGAGGACGGGGCTCCCCCTTTCCCCTGGGGCTGCCGTTCCCTCCTCCAGCCCCCTTCCGGCCTCCACTGCCTTCATCCCCACCACTTGAAGGCCCCTTCACTCCCCAGAGCAGTGTTCACCCCCCACCTGCTGAGGGATACAATGAGGTAGGGCCAAGCTATGGCCCTGGGGAGGGGGCTCCGGAGCAGGAGAAGTCCAGGGGTGGCTACGGCGGCAGCTTCCGAGACAGTGTCCCTATCCAGGGTATCACGCTGGAGGAAGGTGGGTGTGGGACCAGGGGCTGCGAGTGTGAGTGTGTGCAAGAGATTGCTCTGCATGTTTGCTGAGGGCTAGAGCTTGGCTTCCCAGAGGCTGGGCCTCCGTGGTCCCTCAGGGCCAGCTGGAGGGCCTAAGGAGGCCAGTGCTTGGTGCGTGTGGCCAGTTGAATCCAGCTGAATTCTGAAGGGGGCACAGAGTACCTTCCTAACCTTTCTGCTGCCTCGGCCCTTGGCCCCAGATCACAAAATCTCAGGACTAGAAGTACTTGCAAGATCATTCAATCTAGCTCCCTCAATTTGCAGATTCAGGCAGTGAATTTCAGAGAGGGGCAGTGGCTTGCAGGTGGCCCAGCCAAGCACGTTTTCCCTCGCCTCAGCTTCCCCCTAAACCTGGTGAGAGTGGTCTGGATTGGTGATGAGGAGCCTTCCTATTTCCCCTCTCTTTCCTCCCACTGGCTACACCCACCTCCGGCCCTGCTGACAGCGATTGCCCTGACGCTGCAGGCCAAGCCAGCAGGAGGGGGCTGTACGGGGACCTGAGAACCCACGTGGATGGAGTTCAGCAAGATGTGATTGAGAGCAGGGGTCAGGACACAGTGGGGAAACTGAGGCCCAGTGGTAGAGAAGCCAGTGCAGGAGGAGCCTGGAGGCATTCTAGATGGAGGCCTGCCTGGAATGGATTGGGGGTCTCTGGAAAAGGAGGCGACCTGCCTCTTGCCCAGTCTCTCAACGGCCCCTCCTTTACAGTGAGTGAGATCATTGGCCGAGACCTGAGTGGCTTCCCTGCACCTCCTGGAGAAGAGCCTCCTGCCTGAACCATCGCCTGGCCCCCACTCCCCCCTGCCCTGCCCACTTTCCCTTCCTCCTGGGATGGTGGTTCCAGAGGCTTGGGGGCCAATCTGGTTCCTCTTTCCCCAGTTTCTTGCCTGCTCTCCCCTGCCCTCCCTTCCCTCCCCTAGCTGAGGTGTGGCCCCTGGGGCCTGGTGCTGCCTTGGAGGGCTGGGGGCGGGAGAATGTGGAGGACTGGGAAGGGGGTGGACCCTGGGTGGGGACTGGGGAAGAGGACTGGAGGACTGCCGGGAGTGAAGGCCATGTCTAGATTGTGTACAGACCACGTGCTGGGAGGCGGGGGACAGGTTGATGGGTAATAAACTGCTCGCTGACTAGTGTTTCAGGCTCCAAAACTCTTTGGAGAGAGAGATGGGGCAGCTTACTCTAGCCCTGGCCAGAGGAGGCTTAGAACCTGGAAAGGGATGGGACGTGGCTGGGAAGGTTGCATCCCAAAGAGTATCAGTGCAAGGGGGTGGGGAGGGTTTGAAGGGTCCCAGAGGCTCCCTAACCGGGGTGAGGTCGCAAGCCAGGGTTTGTAGACCTCTCCTCCCTGGGGATTCAGATTCCTTTAGGAGCTTTGGCAAAATCTGTGTATTTTCAAGTTACTTTCTCTTGCTATCACCGAGATGATTCTGATTCATAGCCAAGGTCAGGGAACACCAGTCTAGTCCCTCTCCCTCATTTACAAAGGAGGACTCTATGGCTCAGAGAGGGAAGGGGGCTTGCCCTATGTCACACAGCTAATCAATAGTAGGTTGAACGCTGCACTCCTGGGCTCCTGCCCCCAGCCCACCCTCAGATATCCCAACCCATGGAGGTCAGGCCCCTGAAGCTTATCTCCCTGGAGCAGGGTAGGAGATGAGGGAGGGCTGGCATGGGTCCATCCACAATCTGGATTCTCCAAACTTTGGAGTTTGTGAAGACATTCTGGAAAGATCTATGTTTCAGAGGTAGACTGCAGGAAGCCAAGCAGATCCCCAGATGCCCTGACATTGCCTGAGCTCCGGCCTTTCCCACAGGTATACCCACATATCACCACTGACAGGCCCGGCCTGGAAACCTGGTTTGCCCCATGTCTTGACAGCCTAGGGGGCCAAGTCCCCAGTAGGTTGGGGAGAGCCTGGCATACAGCAGGCACTGAGTACCACTGGCCCAGCTGCAGGGGGCCATACCCCAAAGATATTCCGGGTGTTAGTACTCTGGAGACTTGCCTCACCTCAAGGCTGGTATGTCCAGTGCGTCTAGACAGGCCTGGCAAGTGCCCATGTGTTCAGCTGTGGGTGTGACAGAAGCTGGCTCTGGAATGGAGGACAGGAGAACCGAGATGACTCCTGGTCTTGTCACTGCTGCTTTGCAATGAATTTCCTTTATCTTCCTGAACACAAACTGCTGTGAACCAGACTGATACCAGGTGATTGGCTCACTGGGCCGTGGCTGCTTCTCAAAGGTACCCTCCAGCAGGACTAGAGTCATCACCCACAGCAGGAGGGACCCAGGGCACATGTGTTCTGGCCAGCACCCTTCAGCTCCCCCTCCAAGATCTCTGACAGGCAGCAAGTCAGCCTCTGTGAATGAAAAGCTATAGTGATGGGGATTCGCTGCCTCCCAGGGCAGACCGTTTCACTCTCAGCCATACCACTGCCACTCAATCATTGCCAGGCATTTATTGAGCAGCTACTAAGTGCCAGCCAGTGCATCCTGGAGGACCTCATAGTCTCATGGGGTGACAGTAAGTAAACACACATTATAACTCAACAATTCAACTCAGTAAATGTTTCTTATACAGATAGTTTGTCAGGTCTTGGGCGGGAGGAGTAAGCAATTTTAATATGGGGTACAGAAGGAACAGAGCACAGGGGCACCCCATCCAGCTGTGGAGGTCAGAGGAAACTTCAGGGGGTGACTTCTAGAATGGGATCTGAAGCATGACTGGGAACTGACTGGGCTGAGAGTAGGGGAAGGGCAGGCCAGGCAGAGCCACCAGATGGGCCATGTCTCGGAGAAGAGAGGCAAACAGGGAGGGCCAGTAGATCGAGGGTTTGGCACGCTCGTGGGACTGGTGAAGTTCTGGAAGTGGGGGGCGCTGTGAGTGGGGACCAGAGAGGGAAGCAGGGGCTGGGTTCGGAGGGACCTTGTAGCCATGCTAGGAAGCTTAGTTATCCAGGGAGAATGGGCACTTTCCCACTGGATGGTAGGGCTTAAGCTGGGATTGATACAGTAGATTTGCCTCACAGTTCTTCCTTGGGTAGAGCTTCCATCCACTTCCCTGTGACTGCTCGGCCAGCACACTGTTCTGCCCTCTGGGCCCATACTTCACAAGCCTAATCCCTTTTCCTATGAGAATCCTGAGGTGGGTGGGTCAATTCCCAAGGTCATTGTCTCTTCCCAGGTTCCTACAGACATCCAGCTCCCTGAGGCTGGAGTTGGGAGAGGGAAGAGAAGGAGGCCGGATCTTCGGTTGGTGCCAGAAAAGACTTTCTTGGCCACGGTTTCTCAAAGTGTGGTCTGAAGATTACTTGCATTTGAGTCATTAGGGAGGTTTTATATTTTACTTTATTTTATCATTTGCTTTTGTTTTCGTTTTTGTTCTTTTTGTGGTACGCGGGCCTCTCACTCCTGTGGCCTCTCCCATTGCAGAGCACAGGCTCCGGACGCGCAGTCCCAGCGGCCATGGCTCACGGGCCCAGCCGCTCCGCCGCATGTGGGATCTTCCCGGACCGGGGCCCGAACCCGCGTCCCCTGAAACGGCAGGCAGACTCCCAACAACTGCGCCACCAGGGAAGCCCTGTTTTTGTTTTTAATACAGATTTCTAGGCAACCCCTGACCTACTCAATTGTATTCTCTGGGGGCAGGGCTAGGTTTCTGCATTTTAAAAGCACCCTGGGTCAGGGGTCCCCAACCCCAGGCCATGGACCGCTACCAGTTCGTGTCCTATTAGGAACCGGGCCGCACAGCAGGAGGTGAGCAGCGGACGGGCTGGCGGAGCTTCATCTGCTGCTCTCCATCGCTCCCCATCATTTGCTCACTGCCTGAACCACCTGCCTCCACCCCCAGCCATAGAAAAATTATCTTCCATGAAACTGGTCCCTGGTGCCAGAAAGGTTGGGAACCACTGCCTTAGGTGATTCTCCGGCACAGGAAAGTTTGAGAACTAGAGTCATCTGTCAATTAAGGGTCATTCCTTCCCACTCCAGACTCTAAAACAGCTCCTTACCCCCTTCTCATAGATCTAGTCTGGGCTGCACTGGGTGGAAGGTCACCTGGAAAAGCGTACTTAAGGCAGGGGAAAGGCACACACATTCCTGACATTGCAGATCACCTCTCCCCTCTCCTTGGCTCTGTCTGGACAATCTGAGGTGGTCTTGGGGCAGCCTGGAGCTCTGGTGCAGGAGCAGCTGCCCCAGAACTTTTGAGTCTCCGTCTCTGGCTGGGTCTCTGGACCTCTAAGACACCTGGAGAGGGCACAATGGGTAGCCTTCCAGGTGGATTTGGGCTCTGCCTGGAGCAGTTCTGTGATGCCTTGGTGCACCCCCTGCCAGACTTTCTAAGTGTCGGGAAGAAGGCTGCAGAAGAGTGGCATCTCATGTACCTCCTGAAAACTCCAGTTGTGGGAAGTGCACAGGGGTTTGGTGCCTTTCTGGGAGCTGGTTTTAGTGGCCTCAGCATCTGGTTGCTTCCACAAAACATCCCAAGAAAAGAAAAGGGAAAAAAAAAAGAGATGGGGAAGGAACTGCTAAACTATGAGACTTAAGGACATATCAACAGTTTGGCTATTCCTTATAACATTAAGCATAGACTTGCCATGTGATACCACCAGCAATCTCTCCCCTACATATTGACCCTGGTGAATAAAAAATTATATCCACACAAAAACCAGTTCCCAAATGTTTATAGCAGTTTTATTCATAATCAACCCAAACTGGAAACAACCAAGATGTTCTTCAGTAGGTGAACAGATTAACTGTAGTACATCCAAGCAGTGGAATACTACGTAGCAATAAAAATTAATGAAATATTGATTCATGCAACAATATAAATAAATATTAAATGCACTTTGTTAAGTGAAAGAAGCCAGACTCAAGTGGCTACATTTTGTGTGATTCTATTTACATGACATTCTGGAAGAGGAATGGTGGTAGAGACACAAAACAGATCAGTGGTTGCAGGGGGAATGCTTAGAGAACAAGGAGTAGTTGACTGCAAAGGGATAGCACATGGGAATTTTCAGGGTGATGGAACTGTTTTGTGTGATCTCACGGTGGTGAATACATGACTCTGTGCCACTGTCAAAATCTATAGAACTCTACACAGATGGAAATTAATTATATACACATTTTTAAAGAGTCATTCAATCCTAGGATAGAATGCAAAGTGCAATATATGAATCTAAATGTATTATGAATATATATGGAAAAGGTGGTGGTGGGTGGGAAGGAGCTAAAATCAGTAATTTGGGGAAACAGTGTTTTGACTGGGTACTGTAAGGCTAAAGACAAAAGGAATCATATGTACAGATTATAGTTGGTAAATTTGTTACAGGTTAATGATTCTGAAGCTACTTAACCTATATACTAGTGTTGAACTGTAAGTAAATAAATTGTAGTGAGGTAGGTTTCTCACTGTCAGAGAAAGCAGGGATTGGTTATCATGGTGTGGGCTGGAAGGCTAGGAGAAACCCTGTGGTGCTGGATTCAGGTTGGAGATATCAGTATGAACTCATGCTCATTTTACATATATCTATATTCATGTCTGTATCTACATAATATTATAGAATATATAATAGAGCTATATAAATATCTATATAGCTAGATCTATAATCCATAGATATCTGTTTTATATAAGTATATATAAAATACACGTACATACACACAAACAGATACAGAGATAAATATAGATATGGTGTGTATAGGGGTTAATATACATACATATATTTGTTAGCTTTCTCTGCTAAGAGAGCCTAAAAGGAGTGGCACCCCATTATCAATGAAGACACCTAGCATCCAGATGTTGGCTTCTAAAAACCATTCTCCAATAAAAATAACCAGGATTCCTTGGAAAAATGGCTAATTCTAGAGCTGGGGCAGGGAAAATACAAGGTAATCCTTGAGCAACTTGCATTACCAGAAAAGAAGTGCAAAAAAGGGGGGGGATGCATATCAAAAAGACACAAGAGGCAACTCAAAAGATGTTCCAATGGCCAAAGCTGAAACAATATGAGCAATGTAATAAATAATGATAATATCAGATTGTAATTCAAAGAATAAAATAAATCTCTGTAAGTCCACACGGCTACAAATAAATGATTGAATAAATAACTAACTTGGGGAGAGGGACAAATCTTTACAGAAGAATTCCTATTAATAAATGTAGAAGGAATGAGGGAACTAGAAAATCTACTATGGTAGATGGTCTACTATGAGACCATCATAGTAATAATTGCTACAGGCAAGATCCATTGATGAATGCTAAAATGATTAGGTAAAACTTTAAGGAAGAACAGGGTATTTGCAAAGCCTCAAAGTATCTGCTCCAAAATTAGTCCTACTAATTACTGTAAGGGTTTTAATGAACTGTCCCAAATTCTTTGCTACCCCTTGCTCTAGAAGATGGAGCTTAATACCTTTTGTCTTGAATGTGGTCTGGACTTAGTGACTTGCTTCTAATTACAGTAGAGAAACAGGCAAACACCACCTTAACCAAGTGATCAAGGTTAACATCACCAGCAATAAGTCATTTGATATCAGGTGTTCCCTGATATGATGCAATAAGAATCTCACATAAGCTCTGTGATATTCTTCCCCCAAACCCATAACCTCAGTTTAGTCATAAGAAAGCAACAAACAACACTTGGCAAACATTCTACAAAATACATGACATCGGATCTTGAAAAGGGTTGAGATGTTTATTTTTGTTATAAGGAAAAACACAAGCATATTTATGTACTGATGCCAGCAAGGGAGTGAAGCTGAAGCTCTAGTAGGGGGAGGGGAAATCCGTTCTAATACTCCGTGATCTTGTAACTTTTGGAGACACAGCCTCTGTATCTACTGCTCTCAGGCCCTGCATCCATTTGGATGTGTCACAGGCACTTTGGATGCCCTTTCCACCGAACAATAAATTCCTGGTTTCTTCCCTTCCCTCCATCTAGGCAGTTGCTGTTTGTGTCCTTGTCCAGGCTGGAGAATCTGAAGAAAAGAGACCCCTTCCTTCCCAGCAGGACCTAGCTGAGTTTCAATCACGCTTGGCTGTGTCCTAGGGTAGGTGGTAGCCCCTCCCTCCAGAGTGCCCCAGGAGTGAACAGCGCCTGGGTTTATCACCCAGGAGTGCTAGGAAGGTGACAGACACCAGGGGGCAGCAGTAACAAGGTGGAGGGTGGGGTGGGCAGGTGGGAGGAGGAGGAAGGTTAAGAAAAGCAAGACCCTGTTCCTGCTCCTGTGAACTTCACATCCCATATCCTCTTCTGCAATTTCACACACCACCCCTTGAAGATAGGTTCCCCCTTCTCAGGATTATCAGTCATGTGGCCCCTAGTAATCATAGATTTATTTTTAGGGAGCTTTCCCTGTCTCCTCTACTAGATTGTAAGATCCTAAAGACAAGGGTCAGTGTTTATATTTATAACTCTGTCTCTCCTTGTGCAGTGAATAATAAAAGCTGCCATTTTTTTGGTGATGTGTATTAGGGGCATGCTTTATGTGTTTTAACTCCAAGTTTTCTGCAACCCCAAACCAAGGCTCAGAAATATGTGCTAAGAACAGCAGCAACAGAAGTAGATAACACTTGGGTACATCTCACTCTGCTCCAAGTGCCTCAGCAAGCCCTTCGCAAAGCCCGTCTCATTTAATCCTCTCTCGACAATCCTGGGAAGTTTTTCCTGTTGCTCTTTCCCTTTTCATAGATGAGGAAACTGAAGCACAGAGGGCTTAAGTAATGCCAGGAGTCACACCGCTCCCCAGGGACAGAGCTGGGATTCTAAGGCTATCTCCTTACTCCAGGTCAAGCAATCTTTTCCACAGTATGGCAGCCAATTCCTCATCACATGGGTGAAACCAGACGAAAAGTAAACATGCAGGGTTGCCTTCAAATGAGGCAGAGAGACAGTCCAGAGACTGAACTTCAGACTTGGAATCCAAGGCCCTGGGATATTCATGCTCCCGTGTGGATATCGCTCACTTCTTAAGTAGTAAAATGCAGGGGTTGGGCTGGTCCAAACAGTGTCTGAGGTCGCTTCCAATTCTAATGTGCCAGGGGTTTATGTAACAAATGGCAGCATGCAGAGGAGACTGCAGAAGGTGACCTTCCTTCTCAAGGTTGCTAGATAAAATACAGGATGTCCAAGCCCCCAGTCCCTCCCTGATAGGGTGGAGTAGAGATGCTATACGGGCTGGGTGTCTGTACAGACGAGGGGCAGAACTTGTTTTGAGCTCCCATGTGCCCCCTTCCCCTCCATTCTTAGGCCCTTTAAGGATGTTGCTCAGTCTCAGAGAAGTCTCCTTCGTACCTTGTCCCTCATGGTGGCAACAGGCAGAGGAAGAAAGCTGGCCAAGGCCTTGGCCTGTCGTCGTACTTGGCCAGCCTCCCATGTGCAGAAGAAGCCATAGTACTTAGATTCAACCAGGCGCTGAAACATTTTATTATCCTTGACATGAGTGAAGATATAGAGCATGAAATGTTTTTCCAAGGCAGAGGAGATTAAGTTCCAATTCCATTTTGGGTTGTTTTGGTATTATTTTCTCCATCCTGAAAATTTTAGCACTTCCTAACTTAGCACCCCATTGGCTACTGACCACAGTCTCACCTGGTTTTGGGGTCTCCCAGTTTTGGGTGGCTCTGGCTACACTCCATCTCCTGTCTCCATCAAGACTCCTCATTTTTCCTCTAAGGTTGTAGTCGGTCAGGGTGACCTCTTGTTCTCCCAAATGTAACACTGTCACCAAAATTTGCTCTGGCTTCACTGCTCATTAGCTATCCCAAATTCCATTCTATTATGCAATTTGCATTACTAAGTCATTATCTAACAATCACTCTTTTTGTAAGGAATATAGAACTGCAGGGGAAAGTGTTGGTCTCTGCTGGGATTGAAAAGGCATGTACAGCAAAGACCTATCCTCACAGATACTGCAGCTGTGCAGGAGTTTGCCACATAGCTGTATTTATTGTTCTCAAAGCAATGATTAAATAGTATCAGGTAATGCTAGGCACTGAGGACATCAAGATTGATAAGATATGTTTCCTGTCTTCCAGGGGTTCACATTTAAGAGATCACTAACTGGTGACTGAGGTGTTTGGTTGGCATGGTGCTTTAATAATTCTGCCTGTTTATTACTGTGTAACAAACCACCCCTACTTAGTGGCTTAAAACAATGATGCTTTACTTTTCCTGGCAATCCTGTGGTTTACCCTGGTAATTCTTCTGCTGGTCTCACCTGGGCACCATTAGGCAGATACATCAGTCAGCAGTTCAGCTGGTTGGTCCTAGATGACCTCACTCCCATGTCTGAGGCCTCAGCTGGGATGCTTGGAGTGGCTGGGGTGATTTTGCTTCTCTCTGACCACACTTGGGGTTTCATCCTCCTTCAGGCGATCCTGAGCTCTTTTATGTGATGGCAGAGCATTCCCAGGGGGTGAAAACCAGAGTCTCAAGGTCCCTTGAGGTCTTGGCTCACATTGCAAATGTCACTCTCACTGCGTCCTGTTGGTCACCTCAAGATACAAGCTTGGGCCAGAATTAGTGGGGTGGGGTGGAGGAATAGACTCCATCTCTGATGGGTGGAACAGCAAGGTCCCATTGCAAAGGGGGTGCATATAGGGATGAGAGGAATGTGTGGCCATGGTTTGCAGTCTACCACAGTTGCCAAAATAAAAAAAATTCTATTTCACATAAAGATCAGGTTTACTATTTTTTTTCTTGAAAAATAGGGAGATTTGGGCTTCCCTGGTGGTCCAGTGGTTAAGACTCTGCTCTTCCACTGCAGAAGGCGCAGGTTTGATCCCTCGTCAGGGAATTAAGATCCCACATGCCACACGGCAAAAAGGGGAGATTTGGCAGCAAGCTGCTAGAGCTGAGTACCTACTGGCCCATTTAGACTAGACATTCCATCCCAGCTCATCAGAGCCCCCATCACTCTCTATTGCTTATCCCAGGCTCTGCTCAGCCAGTAGGTCTCCTGCTGACCACTGTTTGTGACTGCTGTCTTCTAGAATTTTAGGCAATAACCCTGGAAGACGGTATGTGATGAGGTCAAATGTATCCTATAGATCATTCGACCACTTGCCACGGTGGGGAGACCTGAGGCATTATAAAGTGGTGTACAAATTTTTTTCTTTTTTTTTTTACTAAAAATAGTTTAAATGTTGAAGCTAGTTGTATTAGTTAGTTCCTTGGGGCTGCCTTGACAAATTACCACCAACTGAGTGGCTTAAAACAACAGAAATTTATTCTTTTGCAGTTCTGGAGGCCAGAAGCCCAAATCAGGGTGTCAGCAGGGCCATGCTCTTCTGAAGGCTCTAGGGAAAAATCTTTCCTTGCCTCTCCCAGCTGCCAGTGGCTCCCGGTGATTCTTGGCTTGTTCCTCACTTGCATCACTCCAATCTCTCTCTGTCTCCGTCTTCATGTGGTCTTCTCCTCCACGTGTCTCCTCTGTGTCTCTGTGTGTCCTCTCCTCGTCTTACAAGGACACCAGCCATTGGGTTCAGAGCCCACTCTAATCCAGTATGACCTCATATGACCTCATCTTAATTGATGACGTCTGCAAATAATTTCAGACGTCATTTCCAAATAATATCATATTCTGAGGTTCCAGGTAGGCATGAATTTGGGTGGGACACTCTTCAACCCACTACACTAGTGAATAATTCTGCTTGATGAAACAGAGCATTTTTACGTTTATGCCTTTAAAAACTGCCACTCACACTCACTTGCATTCTAATACACCTTACTGAGTGAGAGACCAGTAGCATTGTAACTAAGAATTTTGCACAACTGTGGTCATACTCAGAGAGTATATCTGGCATGTGAATTCTCCAGGGTGGGAGGAAGAAGAACAAGAAGGGAAAGCTTGCAAACAGCTGGTAAAGATAGTGAGTGCTCCTTGGTCAAAGAAGAGGTTGGAATGGCCAAGAGAGTCTTCAGAAGGAAGTGGGAAGTAGTATTTGAGACCTCAGATAGTAGATAGGGTTTCGATGGGTAGAGAGGAAGTGAAAGAACAGCATGGACAAAAGTTCAGAGAGTCTGTGACGTATCTGTGCAAAGTGAATGATCAGTATGGTATGAATGTTGTAAAGGTGAACAGTGAATTTGGGGGTGGAGGGGTATCAGACTGGGCTGAGAGATTAGTCCTGCAGGCTGGGTAGAACCATGGTGTTCAAATCATATGCACTGATTTTTATATCTCATATTTTAGACTTCCTTTAAGATTTCCTATGAGCAGTAGTAATAACAACAACACTAAGAGCTAATGATTATCAAGTGTTTATTTCATACTCTAGTAAGCACTTTGTGTGTTTTATCTCATTTAATGTCCCACAATCTCCCATCTCCTTGACCAGGTAGTATTATCATCCTCTCTTTAAAGATGAAGAAATTGGGCTTCTTCAAGCTAGAATGTCATCTCTGGGCTACAGATATCAGAGCCTATGCTTTTCTTTTCTTTTTTTTTTTTTTGCGGTACTCGGGCCTCTCACTGCTGTGGCCTCTCCCATTGCGGAGCACAGGCTCCGGACGTGCAGGCCCAGCGGCCATGGCTCACGGGCCCAGCCGCTCCGCGGCATGTGGGATCTTCCCAGACCGGGGCACGAACCCGTGTCCCCTGCATGGGCAGGCGGACTCTCAACCACTGCACCACCAGGGAAGCCCTATGTTTTTTAAAATGTGCAATTTAGATTAATTTTTCTATGTTTTGTACCAAAATTAAAAGCAAAATGATGAATCCCTTGCTAACCTCTATTTTTAGGGTGAAAAACAGTCTACTGTCCAGTGTCCTTTCTATTGGCTTAGACCTCAGGAGTCCAGGTAGCCTGATACTACCTGTTTGGACCCCCCAAAAGGAAACTTCTATTAGCGGGAAACATATGTCCTCTATTTGATAACGGCTCTTTGTCTCCCCTGCAGATTTCCCAAAGCCAAGTTTCTCATACCTAAAGCATTTTCTCCTTGTCTCTCCTCAATTACATTACAAATTAACAGACTATCTCCCGTGTTTCACTGTTGGCAAACACTCAGGTAATACAACCTTTCAGCGGGTGCTGGTATTTCTGTGGGACAGATTCCTAGAAACAGAATTGCTACACTAAAGACTGTGCTTGCTTAGATTGTTCTCCAGAATTATGGTGCACTCAAACTATGGAAAATTATGTGGCCAATAAAAATAATGAGGTAGATGATTGACCAATTCCTCAAAGTCGGGGAGCAGGGCACAGGCTGCGAAACAAAACATAGAGCATGATTTTAAAATGAGGTGGGTGAGGGCAGATAGGCAGTACTGGAGAAAATTTCCACTTTCTGCTTCAGAGTCCATTACCTCTTTTCAATACTTTAAAATATTTTTTAATGAGCAGGTACTGCCTTTATAATTTTTTAAATATTAACTGGATGAAGGCATACCTGTTGTTATACAAATATATCACTACCTAAGGAGGAGAGGAGAATCTTCCTTCTGTTATTAAGAATGTTCTAATGGACATCTCGCTCTCAAACTCACTTCTGAAACAGAGATCATCCCTAAGATTTTAGGATTACTGTTTATCTTGGCTTGAGCTGGCAAAGAGAGTCTCTGTCCCCGACATCATTCCAGATACGGCAATTTCTGCCTGCCTCGATCCTGGCATGTTTCCAGCCCTTCCTACAACAAGGCCGGGGCGGGGCTCATGGGGATCTGCTCCCTAGCTTCCCAGGGACACCGGTGGACCCTGGTGGCTACCACGTTTTCCCCATACTTATGGCCATGAGACACTGGTGCACTTTTGGTAACTGTTGCAAAATACCAAGGGCTCTGTGGGTGTGAGGCTATGGCTTTGAGGCTGGGTGGAAGGATTTTTAGGGTGAGCAGCTGTGGAGAGGCTGGAAGTCTGGCGGGGGAAACAGCACAGTGTGTGCTGGGGCAAATGCAGACTTGCCTGGAGGCCACTGATGGCAGGGGGCACAGCTGGTCAAGTGGGACTCCAGCAGTCAGAGGCCATCACAAGTCAAGCAAAGCAGGGTAGGCTGTGGGGAGCTTTGAGGCAGGGTCTCTAACAAGGCTATGACTAATTAAAACCACTCTGAAGCTATCACCACCTCCCAGTCCCTGGCCTCTCCCATCCAATCAATCATCAAGTCTTGTAGATTGATTCCTCTTTTCTTCAACCAGTAAGTATTGAGTGCCTACCATGTGCCAAACTGTGTTCTGGGTGCTGGAGGTACATCAATGATCATGGTCCCTGCTCTCATGGAACCTGTTTCTAGAGATGAACAACGACAACAACAAAAAGACATAATGATTTCATTGTAACTGTATCAAGTGTTATGAAACTAAAGGAGTACTAAAAGTCCTGCAAGTTTTTAAAAATTCACTTTATTTGCCTGTGTTTCCTAAACTGACCTCAGAAATTACCACTCCCCCTTATTTTGTACATATAGACTTTATTTTTAGAGCAGTTTTAGGCTCTTAGCAAAGTTGGGTGGAAAGTACAGAGTTCCCATGACTCCTCTCTTCACATATGCACCGCCTGCCTCACTATCAACATCCCACATGATACTTTTGTAACAATAGATGAATCAACATTGACATATCATTGCCAACCAAAGTCCATAGCTTACATTAGGGCCCTATTTTAAAATATATATATATAACAATGTAATAACACTGAGACTCACAGCTGCAGGCAGTAGGGAGCCTAAGCACTTTCTAAGAAGGAAGTGGCATGCTTAGATTAGGGTTTTGCGCAAACAGTTCATTCACTGCTTCTTCTCATCTGACCCATGAATGTGTCCTTATCTTCTGAGATTTATTTGGTTTAGATGCCGCAGACTGCATTTGCCCAGGCTACTGCAATTACCTTTAAAGTAGTCTGCCGGTCACCAGACCATCCCCCAACCTTCACCCCTGATTTGACTCAGAATCCAGATTCCCCAGGTAACAGAAGAATACCACTTTCTCTGTGGCATGAGTTTGTTCAGACATTTTCAGTAACTCTCTACCAGTGGTTTTCCAATATTCTTATCTGTGGAATCCATTTGGTGATGACAGAATATAGTGATTAAAAGCATAGGCTCTGGGGCTTCCCTGGTGGCACAGTGGTTGAGAGTCCGCCTGCCGATGCAGGGGACACGGGTTCGTGCCCCGGTCCGGGAAGATCCCACATGCCGCGGAGCGGCTGGGCCCGTGAGCCATGGCCGCTGAGCCTGCGCGTCCGGAGCCTGTGCTCCGCAGCGGGAGAGACCACAACAGTGAGAGGCCCGCGTACCGCAAAACAAACAAACAAACAAAAATATCAGAAACAATGTAATATCCAGAAAAGTATGGTATTTTAAAATTCTTACTAATTGCTTGATGTGCAGTCTGTGTGACCTATACCTTGGTGTGACCATCCTAGATGAGGTGACACAGCAGGCAACAGGAATACTTCTGGAAGCCATTTCAACACAGGGACAGAAGGCAATAACTTGACTCTGTGGGGAAGTTACTGCAAGCCACATAAATCTGTCCCATCAACCGCAATTAATGTGTCTCCAGCCCACCTTCCCCTTAGCCGGATCCCCCAAATGCCCTTGGCTGTACCAGTGCCACCTGACTCAAGGGGAAGTGTGCCAGAGGGAAGTGTGAAAGGAAAGACACAGTGGTCTTATCAGCTGGGGTTAAAATATCTTTTGCAGATTTTACAAAAACACAGGACTGTGTGAGCACGTGGCCAGGGCCCCTCCCAGGGCCTTGGCAGGGGCCTACGTGAGGGAAGAGTCCAGAAACCTCAGCTTCCTTAGGGACACGGTGAATGTACGTCTGGATGTGGGTGCTGGCTGGTAGACTGGGGCAGCCAGCCTCTGATGGTTCCCCTTAACCCTCCTTCCCTTGCACTTGGCTTTATAAGTTCACCCTTATATGTCTTAGACATAGTTCCACATTTGGAAAAATAGAGGACCTTAATTCTACCCACTGCTTTTTCTGAATGATAGTATTCCATTGTGTGAGTCCACATTTAGATTCTTTCTGATTTGCCATAACACTGCTGCAAAGAGTATCTTTGCTCATATATATATTTTTAGCACATGTGAGCATATATTTGTAAAATACAATCTTAGAGTGCGATTGTTTGACCACAGAGTATATCCAGTTAAAATATTGCCAACTGATGGATTTTACCAATTGTTCTCTCTGGGGGTTGTGAGGACATGCCAGCAGGATAAGAGAGTGGCTTAACACCGTGTGTTAGCAAACACAGCTGATCCTTGCCACCCTGTATGTGAAAAATGCTGTCTTGCTGTAGTTTTAATTTGCATTTCTCCTGTTAAGAGTGAAGAGAAGCATCTTTTTATATGTTTAAGAACCATTTATATTTCCTCTTTTGTGGACTGTTTATAGCCTTTTCCACTTTTCTGTTAAATTAGTCTTTTTCTTATTGATTTGTGAGAGCTGTTTAAATATTAAGGAAATTAGCTCTTGGTCTGTGATATAATTGGCAAATATATTATTCCAGCTTCTCATTTGTCTGTTGACTCTGCTTATGGTGTTTATTTTCCCATGGGAAAAAGATTCTATATTTATGTAAGCGAACATATTAAGCAAGTTTTTAATGACTTCTGCTACAGTGTCATTCTTAGAAAGTTCTGCCTCTCCCAAATATGACAATAAAAAAATTCTCCCACGGTTTGTTGTAGTAGTTTCATGATGTCATTTTTAATATCTAAATATTTGATTTTTCAGGAATTTGTTTTGCCATATGGAGTTAAATACGCATATTTTACTTTATCTCAGAAGGCTGTCCCATTGTCTCAAGATTATTTATTGAAAAATACACAGTATTCTCCACTGACTGAGAGGCTATCTTTGTCATACACTAAATTCCAGTATGCAGTTGCTCTTCTTTTCTAGATTTTTAGTCTGTTCCATTGAACATCTTGTCTTTTCATACACCAGTTACATATAGTCAGTTAGTTGCATATAGTAGCTTTGTATGTTTTGATTCGAGACTTCTAGCTTACAGAACTTTTTTCTTTTTTAAAATATTTATTTATTTATTTGGCTGCGCCGGGTCTTAGTTGTGGCATGTGGGATCTTCGTGGTGGCCTGCGGGATCTAGTTAACTGACCAGGGATCGAACCCAGGCCCCTTGCATTGGGAGCAGGGAGTCTTATCCACTGGACCACCAGGGAAGTCCCTAGCTTCCAGAACTTTGAGGGAATACATTTCTGTTGTTTTAAGCCTCCAGGTGGTGTAACTTGTAACAGCAGCCCCCCAGAAACTGATGCACAGACCTGGGGTTTGCATGCTAGTCTTTGTAAGTCCTGTGTTCTGAATAGGAGTGCAAGGATATTCATCCCTGTTCCGGAGAGAGAGAGTATTGGTGAGGAGAAGAGTAGGGGAGATTAGTATCATTGCAGTTTCCTGACACCTCATCAGCCTGTGGTTGCTAAGAGACGAAGGGGTATGCCGACTATTCTGTGTCCCTTCCAGTCTCCCTCTTTGCTCTTCTCCACCCTGCCCTGTGTCCTGGAGGCTGACCTCAGTGGCTGGCCTTGACCCCACTGCCCTTTGGCTTCTGATGGGGTTTGGCCAGGGCTAGGCACTGGCAGGAATTTGGAAGGCAGCTCCCTCCCGCTGGCGCAGCTTGTCAGTGGCTGTGCATCTTTCCCTAAGGCCTTCGACAGCTCCAGCTCTGGCCCATTGGTTGGCTCCAGTAACCACTTCCCCCCTTTTCCCTTTTAGGCTTCCAGGTGTTAACAGCTTCCTCTAAACTAGCCCTAGAGTACTACACCAGTCTCTTACAGGTTTTCCTTAATCCTGCTCACATCCCCATAAAAGATCCATTCTTTAAACTTCTTTGAGCCACCCCTTTTGAGAGGATCATGTGTTTCCTGCCAGATCCTGACCAATATGGGGAGCCCCCCACTTAACTTCAGTTTCTTTGGCTGTTGTCTCCACCTGCTCATTTGTACCACCTTAAGCCTTGACCATTTCATGTGCCTCTGGGAGGCTATTTCTGCTCTAATGGGAGCCTTCCAGGAACGCAAGCTGCTCAGGCACTCTGGCAAAGTCAAGGAGAAGTCTGTCTCCCCTCTGGGTCACTCCCTCACAAAGGTCCCAAGCAGGCCAGCTGGGTCCCAGGGCTCCCCACTCTCTATCCCAGGAACTGGGCTAGTTGTGTATCTGGGCTAGGCAGGGAGGTATTTGAGAGACAAAACCTCCTCTCCCAGTAGAGCCTTGGAGGGATAAGAATCTATTACTCTGTCAGTCTCACAGGGCAGGCCCCTCCCTTAAGCAAGATGAGCTTTCTCCTTGGAGGCTTCTCATTCCTTAGGCAAACAGACTCCTGGCAGGGTGTGCTACCCTGTTGCCAGACATGCCTAGACAGATCTAATTCTACTTAGACTTGAGCTGGGATCCTTTTGTACAAGGTTAAGAAGGTAGACTAGGACCTGGGAGAGGAAGCCCTCCAACACAACAAGTTTTAACCGAATATTCCAGGCAAGGATTCACTAAATGTATCTGAGTTGGGGAGAGAGTTAGATAAAAAATTGTGAAGAGCTTAGTGCATTGCCTTCTCAGTGCCCATGTTCTTGTGCTCCCTCTAGCTGAAATATCACCTCACCAGAGAGGCCCCCTCAGGGAATTCTCCATCACCACACCTTGTTTTATTTCCAGCAGAGCATTTCTCATTCCCTGAAATCAGAAAATCAGAGCTGTTTTCTTCTTTCTTCACCCATTCCATGAGGGCAGGGAGATATCTTTCTTAGTCAGTGCTATACTCCCAGGTCCTGGCTCATAGTAGACACTCAATAAATATATGTTGAATTTGTTGAGTGAGTAAATGAATTTGCCCCTATGAATGAATTTAGATGAGGAAGCCTGGAGAGGTCAAGGGAATTAGTTACCTGCTTAGGGCACACAACTCATCGGGGGCAAAGCTGGAACTGGAACCAGGGTATCTAACTAAATCTGCTATATCCAGGGGAGAGGAAGGAGTGGGGGGAATGGGTTAGCAGGAAGGGTGAGGAGAGGCTGATCTAGGAGCTGGGCTGGTGACAGTGAGATGTAAAAGGATGGGAAAGAGGGGAGCTCTGGGAAGGTATTGTGATGTACTGGCCAGAGGTGAGGTGGGGGAGAAGAGACAAGATCAAGGAAGGGAAAATGAAATGAATTGGGTGCCTATTCTGTTCCAGGTGGTGTGCCAGGCGTGGTACCTGTGTGGTCTGATTTGCAACCTGCGTTATAGATACCATCATCCCCATTTTTATGAGCTAAGGAAATGGAGGCACAAGAGTTCAAAGAAATTACCCTCTTTTGCCCACTTATCAAGTACCTGATGCCTAAGCTTGACCTCTTCCCACCCTCCACACTGCCTCTTTGAACATAGGGTTAAACCTGAGAGTTTTCCTTCAAGACGCCACTGTGCATGGAGTACACAGTCAGTTGGAAGAGGACAACAAGAAATAAATGTTTATTCAGGGAAGGAGTAGGGAGCACAGGTACGAGACTCTCATTTGCTTCAGAGGAGAAACTGAGGCACAATAAGGCAATAAGGCAAGAGCTTCTTCTGATAAAGGGAGAACGGCTCGATGTGGGAAGAGTGGAGACAGATAGAAGCTCCTCCAGAGGGTCTTCTTCTTCAAGGCGCTATGGAGGGGCAGCACAGGAACGCCAGATTGGGCAGACCTGGAGCCAGAGGTGACACAGATACCCTTTTCTTTTTCTGGATTCCAATCTAGGGAGAAGAAGCAGGATTGGAGGTGGGTGGCACAGGAGGGGCTGAGTCCAGGCCAGACTAGGACTCAGTGTGAGCCCCGCTCCCCTCCCCCAGTTGGGCCCTTTCCTTGAAGCGGGGTGCTCCTGGCTTTCTGCCTGCACCTGCACACAAACATGCCACGGCCCCTGCAGCCCAGATGTGCCAGGGCGGAACGAATTTGAAGTCCACTGCCCTTTGTCCCCATGGGTACACTTGTGCCTGTCAGACAGCAGCTCTGGGTTTGGGTTTGGAAAAGAAAGCTCACCGAGGCCCAGGATGCAGACTCTGCCTTCCACAGAGCCAGGTTCTGTTCAGGCCACAGGGCTGCAAAACGTGTTCTTTGTGCTGGGGATGCCTCCAGGGCAGGGTGTTGGAGGCGGCCCCCCAGTCCAGGGCTGGTCTCTGACCACGGATGCCAAGCAGCGGACTGGCTGCAGGTCGCGGGGGTTGAGGGAACCCTTAGAGGTTGTCACCAACCAGACCCTCACTTCTATCCTAAAGCTCTCCCTCTTGGCTTAGCTCAAACTTGCTCAAAAAGGCTTTCATAAACAACGCAAGTCTGAAAACTCGGGCGCTCTCCCCTCCCCTCCAGCCCTGGGGGCTTCAGGAGGGTCTGGGCAGCCTGCCAGCCCCGGGCTGTCCCCAGACTTGGGGATGGGGAGTGGGGAGGCGGTGCTGTTACCCTCTCCTTCCTGCTCTGTCTCCGGCCCAGAGTTTCCACAGGCCCCAGCCTCCCAGGCTCCCCACCCTGCTCTCCCTTAACCCTTTCCTCCGAGGGAAGGAGGGGCGCAGGTCTCTGTTCTCCAGGGAGGCCTGGGAGGCGGCAGGGTGGACAGGAGGAAAGGAGAGAAAGGCCAGGTCCCCGAAACCGTACCCCCTCTCCCCGCACCCGAGTGCCCCTCCTTCCCTTTCCCTCCCACTGGGGAAAGGGGAATGTGGAAGGAGATTAACTTTGACCCCCGGATTCTGGCTCTGGGCCCAAAACTCGAGTGGGAGGCAGAGGTTTCCAAGACCCTCCCCGCCCCCATCCCTGCCGCCTCCCTCCTCCTTCCGCGCCCCTTGAAGCTACCCAGCCGACTCAGCTAAAGTTCATTCTGGAGGGGCTGGCGCAGTGGTGAAGGGGGAAGGCTGGGGGCGGAGGGAAGGGAGCCCGACTGGTCCCACCCCCGGCTGTAACCCCTGGCAGGAAGAGATTGTAGCGGGAGCCGCCGCTGAAAGGCTCGGAGCTCTGGAGGAAGGGCGCCCGAGCCGCGGCGGGTGGGTCCGCGAGAGCCGGGAGGACCCGGGCCAGGGCGGGGGCGCGCCGCCGGGAGGAGGGGGCGTGGCTTAGGCGCCTTCGGCCGGGGGACCCGGGTGGCACTGTCGGCTCCCTCCTTCCTGGGGCGGGCGGGCCAGCCATGCTCCTGTCCGGGGGCGACCCTCCGGCGCAGGAATGGTTCATGGTGCAGACCAAATCGAAGCCCCGGGTGCAGCGGCAGCGGCTGCAAGTGCAGCGCATCTTCAGGGTCAAGCTGAACGCTTTCCAGAGCCGCCCGGACACCCCCTACTTCTGGCTGCAGCTCGAGGGGCCCAGGGAGAACATGGTCAGAGCCAAGGTAAACAGCTTCTCCCCACCTCTCGCTTCCAGCCAGACCCTTCTCCCGCTCCTCGCCCCCCCCGCCCCCCCAGGGGTCCCCAGAGGTGCCCCGACCTGGATTCGGCAGTATGGCGGGCAGGTACTGGGCCATCCTCCTGCTTATCCAGATCTGCAGCCTTGGGTCCTTCCCTCTGGTTCCTTCTTTCTTTTCTGCCCCACCCCTCTCTTGCGTGTCACTTCTGTCCCTCAAGTGCGCTGAGAGAGGCTCGGCGTCGTGTGTGTCGTCCCCCCCCCACCCCCCCCGTGAGCCTTCCCTGGCCAGGGCCCCGCACTTACAGCCTGCTCCTCCATCTGGGGAGCAACTTAAGGTCCTGCATTTCTGTAGTCTGTGCAACATACCTCTTTGTTCTCCACCAAGAGCCTGGAAGGCCCAGGTCTTTCTGCCGTCTTTTAAGTCTCCTTAAATCCTGGGCTGTCCCTTGGAGCCTCTCAGAGTGCTGGGATTGGAAGGGCCATTTAAAGATGCTTCTAGAGCAATGCTGGCACTTTACAGATGAGGAATTGAGGGCTGGAGAGGGTAAGGGGCCCCCCTGAGCACTCAGGGTCGGGTAGGTGGGGCGTGGCAGGGGCTGGGACCAGAACCCAGGGCTCTGGGCTCTGCACCCCACACTCTTGATGCTCTAGGCAGCCTCTTGCAGGGGCTCAGAGGTGGGGCGGCAGCAGCCCTGGAAAGCAGCAGCCCTAGGGGATGGGTGGGAATCTAGGAGGAGGGCTGTGGGCTTTCAGATGAAAGGGCTTGCTGTGTGGGGCTGGACGCTGGACAGGCCAGGTCACAGTGTGCCTCTCTCGCATGTGCCCTGGCTTCTCTCATAAGCTTCTCCTCCGCTTGGGCCTCTCAGGTTCCCTCTGATCCCCCAGTCGTGGCCAAGGTCTCCCTCTTCCCCCAGATTCCCTTATCTTATCATTTCCTGGTAGGAATGCTACAGCTCCCTCAGCCCCAGACCACCTGCTCCCCCATGCACCCACCCACCCCAACACACACCCCTTCCCTAGCTGGGTCTCTATCAATATCCTAATTGGTCAAGGCCATGGGTGGGGGAGGCCCAGAACACATTAGCCAGTGGGCAGGCAGGCTGGAAAGTTCCTCCCTCAGCCCCTCTGTTGAGCTGCTTCGTCAGCAGTTTCTCCAGTTCTGACAGAGGTACTGGGGGAGGGGAGGGGTTCCTGCCTGGAGAGCAGATGTGCAGGAACCCCTGAGATGGAGACTTTTCAGTAGCTGGCATAGGGTAGGTTAACAAGAGGAGCCTTTGGATTGTTTGGGTTCTTAATCTTTTTTTTTTTTTTTTTAAGTAAGAGTGATTTTGTTTATTATTTATTTATTTATTTATTTTTGGCTGCGTTGGGTCTTCGTTGCTGTGCGCAGGCTTTCTCTAGTTGCGGCGAGCAGGAGCTACTCTTCGTTGTGGCGCACGTGCTTCTCATTGAGGTGGCTTCTCTTGTTGCAGTGCACGGGCTCTAGGCATGCGGGCTCAGTAGCTGTGGCTCACGGGCTTAGTTGCTCCGTGGCATGTGGGATCTTCCCGGACCCAGGGATTGAACCCACGTGCTCTGCACTGGCAGGCGGATTCTTAACCACTGCAACACCAGGGAAGTCCCAAGTTCTTAATCTTTTTGTTAATTTGAAATACACCTGCTCACCCTTTTATGGGACTGGTGCTTTCTGAAGTGTCTAGCTCACCTGTCCCCTGTTTACATCCTCCATCAGCTTCTCCAGGCTTGGCTACTCCTGCTTCCACTGCTGCCTCAGAGTTCCTGGGCCCACTGACTTTCCCTCATACCTCAGGCCCTGCTAGTGTAACCAGTGGCTTTCTCCATTCCCCCCATCCTATCATCTCTTTCTCCTCTGTCTTCCCCCAGGGAAAAGCATGATTTAAGATGGAAACATGTGGGGTTCTGGGTAACTCCCTCCCTTATTGCACAGAATGAGCAGAAAGAAGAGATTTTTGGCGCTTTGGAGCAGGAGAGCAGGGAAGGTGGGGAGGATAAGGTTTTGTTCCAGAAGTTAGGAGATCTGGGTTCAATTTGCTATCACCAAATTACTGCTGGGACAGAGGGGTGTGGTGGAGAGAGTTGAAGGTTGGGGTTTGCTACCTTCTAACTGTCTGACCTTGGTCAAATCATTGACCTTCTCTTGAGCCTATTTCCTCATCTATATAACAATATAATAGTACCCACTTCATGGCAGAGTTGTAAGAGTCAATTGAAATAAGGGGTTCTTTTGGACTTTCACAAATGTGGAGAGTTACAGAGTAGAGATATCAGTTATCGTTTCTGTAACTAGCTGTATAACTTTGAATGAGTTCTTTTCCCTCTCTGAGTCTCGGTCTCCTTGTTTGCAAAGTGAGAAGCTTGGATTAAATGCTTTCTAAGGCCCAGCAATCTGATACAGGAAAATTTCCCATGTATAAGGATGTCTTGTGGTTTCCATGTGGATGTGCTGTGGCTGACCCCAATCCCAGCTGTAGGGGCACAGAATCACGCACCTGGATAATGGCCTAATATACACAGGCCAGCTGGCAGAGAGGGCTCAGTGAGACTGGAGGTTGTAGGATGGGGAAGGGGTGATGGATGGGGGTGTCTTGTCCGTGAGGGGAGGAGGGGTCAAGAAGGATACAGGCTTCTCTGGAGAAGAGCCCGGGTGTTTTCTACATTATATGCACTGGTTTTCCAGGAAAAACTCTGTAGAACTCGGAACTGCCTTTAAGTAGTTTTCTTGTAGTGGGATTTAAAAAATAATGAAGGCAGTGCTGGAAATCACATTACTAGGCAGCAGAAAGAAATACTGAGGAGGCCTGGCCTTTCTGAGGTGAAATCAGCCTCACCTCAGAGTGGAAAGGAGGGTATTTACTAATGATCAAAGTCGCCCAGAGACAAGCCCTGCTCAGCTCTTCTGTCCTCCTTGGCAACGATGTAAAGAAGGGTCCGGTGCAGAGAGGACAGGTGACAGCTTGATTCTCCCCTTTTTGGACACGATGGAGGGAGGGAGGTGATGGGGAGCCAGAGTTTGGGGTGGGGAGTTGTGGGACAGGGTATGGTTTGCTGACTTTGGGCTTTGCTGTCAGGTGGAAGATCTGTCCCTGGCCCACACTGACTGAGCAGTACCACGGAAGCTGGTAGTGGCCAGGGGTGTGCTGGAACCAACTCCTGCTGACCCATTATTGAAAATTCAGGAAGTTTTTGAGCCAATGGAGTCCTGTTGGTAGTTTGAAATCAACCATGGAAGGAGTATTTACACCACAGAAATTGTCAAATGCTACAAATCAGGATTGTTTCCCCCATAGCTGGATGATTGTTAAACACTTATCAGCACATCTAATTGTGCTGTGGGCACCTAATCCTGCTCCTTTATTTTAAACTTAATTTTTCTTTTATCAAAATAATACATAACTTAAAAGTCCAATAATTTTTAAAAAGCTCACAGAATAACGCAGTGATTCCTTGCCTTGTCCCTGCCAACTCCCTCTTCAGTGCTCTTCCCCGTAGAAAATATCTGCTCTGGCATTTCTACATCTCCATATTCCTAAAAAAATATGTAGCTACTATATCTTTTGATTAATCAATTTTAGATATCTTTTTACTTCCTATTATTAAAGATGAGGATTTAGCTCCCTTATATTGCCATCCCTTTTTTCTTCCCAATATAGTTATATTTCATTTTTCTGTTAAATCTGTATTTAGTATTGGCAACATTATGCCCTTGCAAATATCATTTACATCTAACTGTTGAAGTGTACTATGATTAGGTTTTCTCTCTTACTTTTCGATTTTCCTGAGGTAAAGAACTCAACACCTTTCCAGTTTGCTTGTTTTCCTTCGTACCCATTGCTAATTCTTATAACTTTCAGTAGCTTCTCACTACAATTTTCTACAAGGACAAACTATCGATTCAAGATGGTCTGTCAGTTCCAGATTTTTTCCTGGGGGCAGCCTTCTTTCTGTCTGGTCAGGACCGCACAGTGTCATCCTGAGACTCCCATTTGCTGTCATTCTTGGCATCATCTTGCCTTTTTTCCTTGTTAGATACCTCATTTCCTGGACGCTGTGTCTTTGTCTTGAGTTGGTGGAGCACTTCCTTCAGTAGCGTCACCAAGTTAGAAAGATGGTGCCGAAACAAGCATATTGATTCTGGAGTCCCACTCTCCAATCTGAACTAGTCGTCCTCTGTGCCTCCTAGAACAGTGCCTGACACGTAGTAGGTGCTCAGTAGTGTTTATTGAATGGATGAATACATTCTGAGATTTCTCTCCACAATCTTCCTGGAGATTGTCTTTGCTTTTTTTTTTTTTTTTTTTTTTATGTTGGGTCTCCTTTCTTGGTTTCTTTTCTTGATTTGCTGGAAAATGCTCTCTAGTAGCTTCCTGAAAAAGGTTTTATAGGAGGTAAACTCTTGGGGTTGCATATATGCATAACTACATTGCATATCTGATGGTCACTTGATTGACAATTTGGCTGGTATCAAATTATACATGGAAAATTATTTTCCTTCAGAAATGAGAAGGCATTAATCCATTGACTTCTTGCTTTAGGGGTATCTGAAGCTATTCTTGGTCCCTGGTCCTTTGTATGAGAAGTATTTTTTCTCTCTGGAAGTTTGTAGTTTCCCCCACTGTTCTGAGGTGCCCCAGTGAGACCCCTCTGTGTGAGTATCTGTCTTCAAACATCATCAGTTACTATTGCGGAGTCTCTATATGGGAAGAATGAGTTTCTCTGCACTCAGCACTCACTGTAGACCTCACTACTGGCCTTCCTCTCTTCCTTCATGATTTTTATGGTACCCACTCCCTCAGGTATGCTGATCAACCTCTGATCCTAAGACCTTGTCTTTTACTTTCTACAGAACAAACTCCAGTGGGTACGGAGGTACTTGCTCAGCCTTTGTGTAGAGGGGTGGGTGGGCTCCCAGATCTAACAGCTCCTCAAACAACTTTATCTTAGTTCACCTTTTAAAAAATGTTCTCTTGGGCTTCCCTGGTGGCGCAGTGGTTGAGAATCCGCCTGCCGATGCAGGGGACGCGGGTTTGTGCCCCGGTCCGGGAAGATCCCACATGCCGCGGAGCGGCTGGGCCCGTGAGCCGTGGCCGCTGAGCCTGCGCGTCCGGAGCCTGTGCTCCGCAACGGGAGAGACCACAACAGTGAGAGGCCCGCGTACCGCAAAAAACAAACAAACAAACAAAATGTTCTCTTTCATTCCCAATTCTAGAGTTTCTTGGTGCTGCCATTTTTTGGAGCTTTTTGAGTATTCTGCGGTGTAATTTGGGGTGGTTTTGGAAAGCAGACTTTGTATAGCAACTGACTTATGAGAAAGGAGAATCCTAAGTCAGGATTGATCAAGTATCGAGCAGTAGTAAACTACTTGGTTGTATTGTTTTTATTTAACGTACAAGTTGACAAATGACTTGCGGGACATTGGGCAACATATTTTAACAAATGCACATTTTTCTGTGCTTTTCCTGCCTCTTCTCTATTTTTTCTCCTCTTGGAGAAAAAGGTCTGGGTGGGCTTTAAGCAGGAAAATTGCTCCAGATATTTTCTGGATGTAAATGCCTGTTGTTTCCGTATCTGTTTTTGCTCTAAGGTATAGACAGCATTATGGTTAAGACCCCAGGCTTTGGAGTCAGAGTGCCTAAGTGTCCCAGCCTACTACCTGTGTGACCTCGGACATGTGCCCTTCCGTGCTCACCTAAAATGGGGATAATAGTAATTTCCTTATAGGGCTAAGAGAGGAATCAATGAGCTGATGTATGTAAAGAGCCTGGCACATAGTAACTATTCAATAAATATCAGTTCAGATTTATTATTTTGAAAATTATCTCATTTCCAATGTATCTTTTTGTTTAAAAATACGGACGGTTAATGGAACAATAAATATTTTAAGGTCTTTGCAGGAGGAGAAGGAAACCACCCACCATTTTCTTCCTGAGCACATCTCTTCATTTTTACATATTGTTTTCATGTAGTTAGAACGTGGGGTGCATGGGTGGGGGAGTTTGTTCAAGTCTATGAGAGTTATTCCTCTTGGTCAGATTCACCCTTGCCAGACAGTGCGGACCAGCTGAGGTTCTGGGTGGGAGGGGTTGGCTTGGGTTGTCTATCAGATTTTGAGCTGATTTTGGACTGACTGCAAAGGGGTTAGACATGGGCCTAAGTGCCTGGGTGTACCTTAGGCCCTTTGGGGAAGGTGTTGGAGGTCCATAACCTGGCCATGTGGCAGAGATAAGCTTAGGCCTGAGCAGGGAAGGATGGTCTGGGTACTGAGCAGAGGGGCCAGAGTGGTCTTTGGGATGGCTGCTGGAGATCCAAAATGGAGCATTTGTTCCATAATGGAACTGTCATGGGAAAGTAGGAAGAGGGATGACTGTCACTGACACAGGCATGAGGAGGGACTTGAGGGCTAATGCAGCATCAAGGGTTGGCTGATGAAGAGGGAGTGCTCATGGTTCCTTGGAGCTCATGGGGTCATGCTGGTGGAACTCAGCCATACAGTGGAGGAACCCAACCTCTCCTGTCCCAGTGACTGCTAAAGACTGAGTGTGTGAGCCCTGGAAACACAAGGACCTGCTGCCCAGATGGCCAGAGGCTTCCCTTCTGGTTCAGCCATTGTGCATATCTGTGGGGATCCCCTGGATACTGGCCCAGCGACTTACCTTCTCCTCTGTCCCCTCCAGGCAACAGAGTTACCATGGTTACAGGTACAGGGTGTGCCGGAGACCTTCTGCAGGGGGATTAACCAGAATCTCAGTGGATTACCCTGTAGTCACTGTGTAGTCAGCCCAAGGACGTGGAAAGAGCTCTGCTTTCAGAGTCAGATGGATGTGGGCTGTGGTCCTTAACCCAGTCACCCACTAGCTGTGTGTCCTTGGGTCAGCGATAGAGCCTTTCTGAGCCTGCAAAATGGGAATAGGCTGTGCCTGGCATAAGCTAAGCACTTCTTTTGTATTATCTCACTGAAGCTACATAATAGCCTAATGAAGTGGGAACCATTATCCCCATTTTACAGATGAGGAAACGTAGGCATAGGGATGGTAGATAAGTTGCTCCGGGTCACATAAGCTCCTGGCACATGGAGGGTACTCAGTAATGTGCCATCCCCCTCCCCCCAGCTATTTCACAATTCTAGAACGCCAGGGTAGGACTGGATCTTAGGAGTATCTGATTTAATCCATCATTTTATAGGTGAGGAGACTGAGGCCCTGAGAAGATGACAAATTTCCCACAGTAACCTTAACCTACTGAGGTCAGGTTGGAACTAGAACCAGGGACCTTGACTCCAAGCCAGGTGCTCCCCCTCCCTCCGGCCTCCCCCATCTGTCAGAGCTCCCGGGAAAGAGATGAGTGTGTGAGGAGTCAGGACCAGGGAGAGAGTGTTGGGCCGGGGGTATCATTTGGCTTATGGTGGGCAGGGCCAGGGCATGTGCTTGTGAGGGGAGTGAGTGCTGGTGGCAGGCCCATAACGGCTGGCTTCCTTTGTGCTCTCCCCACTGGCTTCAGGAGTATCTGAAGGGCCTGTGCACCCCGGAGCTGTGGAAGGAGGTCCGCTACCCAGCGGCCCTGCACTGCGCCTTCCTTGGGGCCCAGGGCCTCTTCTTGGACTGCCTGTGCTGGAGCACGCTGGCCTACCTGGTGCCTGGCCCGCCGGGCTCCCTGATGGTGGGCGGGCTGACCGAGTCTTTCATCATGACCCAGAACTGGCTGGAGGAGCTGGTAGGGCGGCTGCGCTGGGGCCCTGCCCCTCTGCTCACCCCCCGGGGCATCTGGGAAGCCGAGGTGACCCGGGCTTTTGGGGCCCTGGTCTGGATCCGTGGTGACCAGTATGCAGGGGACCTGCTGCAGCTGCCCGCAGCGGTCCAGGAACTGCTGCTGAGCCTGGTGCGGGATGCTGCGGGCAAGGAGGACATCATCCAGTGGCTCGGCTGCATGGGCACGTCCGACTCCCGCTCGGACCCCGAGCTCCTGATCTGTCCAACCCACCAGCAGAAGGAAGGTCCAGCCATGGTGTCCATGGGAGATGGTCCTGGGCCTTTTCTGGAGATGGGGAGCCCAGAAAATTCAAAGAGGTTAACCAGCCTAGGAGCCATGGGGGCCCTAATCCCAGGCCAGAACACTCAGCTGGAGACAGCAAACCAGCTGGTACGGTAAGTTCTGGAGAATCACTGTGGCTTCTCTGCCCCTGTTCCTGCTCCCCAACCCCAGGGAAATAGTTTGGGACCTAACTGGCCTTACCACTTTTCCAACAAACTTGGGTTTCCTCCAGGGTTGGTTCCAGCAACCAAGGTGGTACGGACAGTGCTTGTGAGGAAGGGTCAGTACAAGCCAGCAGCAGCCAGGACCCTGCGGACCGCACACAAGCCTCTTCCCAGCAGCGGCAGGCCCGGAGGGGGGAAGACAAGCTCCCTCTCCAGCCTCCAGTATCAGCCCTGAGTGTGTGCTCGCCCTGGAAGTCCTGGACCCCGGGGCCAGCCTTTGGGCCCCTGTGGCCGGGGACTATTGCTGCAACCTTCTGGAGGATCAATGAACTGCATTCTCTCCACCTGGCCTGGCTCCTGTCCCAGGCTTGCTTCAGTTTCCCTTTCTGGCAGAGGCCACTGGGCCCCATTCAGTTCAAGCTGCCAGGGCAGAATCCTTTGCCCTTAAATCTGGGTTGGAAACAGAAGGAGCTGGTTCCTTTGCCCAGTGTGGAAAGCCCAGATTGTAGACCAGATGGGGGGCCAGGAGGAGAGGCAGCCCTACAGAATTGCCCAAGGCCAGAGACCCCTAAAAAAGTAATGAGTTTATTGGTGGTCTCAGGAGGCTCAGGGGTAAAGGACAAGTCTGGCCCAGGACTTCCACAGATAGGGCCACCTTTGACCTCTATACCCCAACTCCAAGCTGGAAGTGAGCTGGGGGATCGAGGATATGTGCAGTGGGATTGTAAGGAACCAGAAGAGAGGCCGTTTCCAGGGCCCTCCACAGGGCAAGCGGTGCCTACTGCTCAGGGGAGGCCCGCCACTCAAGGGGGGCTGACAGCTCCTTCAGGACCTGAACCTCAAACAGTGCCTGAAACTCTCAAAGTGCCCATGGCTGCAGCAGTGCCCACAGCTCAAACCCCACCCACAAATCCTGTGCTGCCTGAAGCCCCCAAAGTGCCTGAAACCCAGATTATGCCAGCAGTCCATGAAGAGCCTGCAGCCCCCAAAGTGCCTTTGGCTCCAACAAAGCCAGCAGCTCAAGTGGTGCCCACAGCACAAAAGGCAGCTGTGGGTGAACTGGCACCAGTGGCTCAAATGGTGCCTGCAGCTCGCCAAGCTCCCACAACTCAGAAAAGGCATGCAGCAAAAACATCACCTGCAGGTCCCCAGACACCCAGAGCCCAGACTGGGACTACAGCTAAAACAGGATCTACAGCTCCCAAAGCACCTGCAGCTCCTAAAGCCCCTGCAGCCCCCAAAGCACCTGCAGCTCCCAAAACTTGCAGAGCTCTGAAAATGCCTGCAGCTCAGAAGGCACCCACAGATCCAGGGCCAACCCTGGATGCAGCCAAATTCCCAAGTGAGGGCCAACCTTCATCAAGGGGCAGTGCTTCCTTCCTGAAGGGCCAGGGGGAAGCTGGAAGGCAGGGGCCCCAGTCCAGTGGCACTTTAGCTCCCAGTAGTAAGCGCCAACCTCAGGTGGAGGGGCTTCTAGGGGCTTGGGAGGGAGTTCCGAGGCAGCCGCCTCGCCACCCACAGGCGAACAGTACAGTAACCAGCTTCCAGAGGTACCACGAGGCCCTGAATACACCCTTTGAGCTGAACCTGTCAGAAGAACCGGGGAACCAGGGATTGAGGCGAGTGGTCATTGACGGCAGCAGTGTGGCCATGGTGTGAGTAGCCACGGGCCTGGGGTGGGCTGGGGATGCTGGGGAGCTTGGGCAGGGTGTCCCTGGGGTGATAGACTGTGGGCGTCCTTTCTTGACCTCTGTATGCGTGTGACAGGGGCTTCAAATGGGGGAAAGGTGGGAGGGAAGTGGTACATGTTGAGAGGCTACTGCATGCTGGGTGGTGTTCATGGAATCATTCCAGCAGCCTTCAAAAGTAGGTTTCTGTTCTCCCTCCCTCATAGAAGCAGAAACAGGCTCAGAGAAGCAATTAATCTTGACCAAGGTCCCAGAGCCAGTACGGGGCCCAGCTGGCCTTTGGGTTCAGATCTGCCCACTGCCCAGGACCGTGCCCTTCCCATTTCAGCCTGCCTCACATAGCATGGGGTCTGTCAACCCCAGGCCAGTTTTCAAATGTTTAGCCCAACCCTTAAGGTCCAGCACTGATCTCCCCTGTGAAGCTTTTCCCAACCATGCCAACTCTCAGAGATCACTCTCTCCACATTAGCACTTACTGCTGTATGTGTGCTAGCATAAATACATGCAGGATGTCTTCATTTGCCCACACAGTAGAATAGTTATCTGTGCTGAGCACACTCCCAGCACATGGTTGGTCAGCAAATGTTTGTTTGCTTCCAGTCCTAAACTGAGCTCTTTGGATATAGAGGTTGCCTTCTCCTTCCTTTTGCCCTGGAGGCCCCTACATACACACACACACACACACACACACACACACACACACACACAGAGCAGGTGAGTGGACCCAGTATGTGCTCACTGTGTGATGATGGAGAGAGGGGAGGGGGCATTGTTGGTCCCCGTGGTGCTGATGCCCTGGCATTGCCAGATGTGCTGCCCTAGGCTGGCTCTGAGGGACGGGTGGAGAGGCAGGGCCATTCCTAGGGCAGAAAATTGCTACCTCACTAATTCCCCCCATCACCACCCCCACCCCCCAACCCCAGGCACGGCCTCCAGCACTTCTTCTCCTGCCGGGGCATTGCCATGGCAGTGCAGTACTTCTGGAACCGGGGACACCGAGAGGTCACTGTGTTTGTACCCACCTGGCAGCTTAAGAAGAACCGGAGGGTGAGAGGTGAGCTGTCCCCAGCTGCCCAGCCCCTCCAGTGGGCTTACTCTCTATGCCTTACTTTTCCTTTCTGTCCCCACCATGGCCTTTTCCACTTAGCCCTTCCTCTGACCATTGCTGTCTTCTGCCTTTCACCTCCAGAGAGCCACTTTCTGACAAAGCTACACTCCCTCAAGATGCTTTCAATCACCCCCTCTCAGCTCGAGAACGGCAAGAAGATCACTACCTACGATTATAGGTGTGCTGGCCTGCAGGCCTTCTCTTGTGGGGCCCCGGGGCTGGGGCTGGGCTGGCGTGTCCGGTGGAGTCTTGCCTCATTTGCTCTGGGGAGATGGAAGCAAATAAGTCAGAGGGTCATGTCAGAGAGGGTGGTGTGGTGCACCGGCCCTCTGTAGGTAGAGGGAGAGACACAGAGAGGAGAGGGCTCCAAGGTCGGCTCTCTTCAAACCCAAGAGGTGTTCCTGAACTTGGGAGTCTGCAGCCCAATTTCCCTGAGCTAAGAGGCTTTCTCTCCCATGAAGTATGGGGTGAAACCCTCGGCTTTCTTTGGATGGGACTAACCCAGGTGACTCCTGGTGCTTCAAGCGAGCTGCTTCCCCCAGCAGCTGATTTGGGTGCCGGTTTGGGTTGAAGCTCAGGTTTTCTCAAGGAATTGCTGCAGTCGTTTCCTCCCACCAGCCCTGGCCTTGGGAGGAGGTATGTGTGTGGCTGTATGTGACTGGAGCCCTGGCTGGGCTCTGAAAATGGAGTGAGATTGGCCTTGTCTCCTAGCTAAAGCCTGAATGCCTCCCTACTTGCCAGTCCTCAGCACCCACTCCCCAGCGTGGCTGCAGGACCAGTGCGCATAGGGGTGCCTGTGATGCTGCCTCTGATGGGGCCGAGAAGGCCCTGTCCAGGTCACTGACCCTGGGCTGGACTCGATGTCCAGCAGGCCAGGTCTTGGCTCCACTTAGGCACCTCCCATGCCAGGCAGGGAGAAGTTCTGTTCCTCCCCCAAGACCTGGCGCCCACTCAGCCTTCAAGCCTGGGAAGGGCTGGGCAGGGCAGCTCAGGCATCCTTCCTTCAAGAGCTGGCCCTCCTGGGTAAGGTCTTTAAGTGCCTTTAAATTCAGGCCTGGGCATAAAAAGAAATGAAACTGAGTTATTTGTAATGAGGTGGATAGACCTGAAATCTGTCATACAGAGTGAAGTAAGTCAGAAGGAGAAAAACAAATACCGTATGCTAACACATATATATGGACTCTAAGAAAAAAAATGTCATGAAGAGATTAGTGATAAGACAGGAATAAAACACAGACCTACTAGAGCATGGACTTGAGGATATGGGGAGGGGGAAGGGTAAGATGTGACGAAGTGAGAGAGTGGCAGGGACATATATACACTACCAAAAGTAAATTCGATAGCTAGTGGAAAGCTGCCGCATAGCACAGGGAGATCACCTCTGTGCTTTGTGACCACCTAGAGGGGTGGGATAGGGAGGGTGGGAGGGAGGGTGACGCAAGAGGGAAGAGATATGGGAACATATGTATATGTATAACTGATTCACTTTGTTGTAAAGGAGAAACTAACACTATTGTAAAACAGTTATACTCCAATAAAGATGTTAAAAAAAAAAAAATTCAGACCTGGGTTTGAGGGAAAGTAGCTTTCCTGCAGAAGGCCCCTCTGCTGGTCACTTGTGGAATTGCATGCTCGTGGCTGCCAGAATGGCACTCTGCAGGGAATGCCGAGAAGTAGGTGGCCTTTGCTTTCTTTCCTGGTCACAGCCCTCTTTCGAGGAGAAGTGATCCTTGGAAAAATGGATTTGTTTATTCAGGTATGTGTTTTTATACGTGTATACACATATCCATATGTATGTATGTATGTCTTGGCATGTTCCTGAATATTGTGCATTGGTGAAGAGTAATCATGGAATACTTGGTATACGCTGTGTGGCAGGCACTGAACTAGACACTTCAGTTGTCTAGTGTATTGTCTCGTTCAGTTTAATCCTCACAGCAATAGAGGGTAGGTATTTTATGTTAGTTTGACAGATGTGGAAACCAAAGAAGTAAAAATGCATGTATGGATGTGGACAAGTGCATGGCTTTCTGTGTGTGGGTCTGAGCATGTGTATGTGAATGCGTATGTGTAAAATAGGGGTCTGTGTTTGCATATACAGTTGGGGGATGTGCATCCCATTTCACCCTCCCAGGGGTGAGTGGACATCCCAGTTGGCTGCATAGACGAGGATGGGCTCTTGAGTCTTGGCTCCCCGGCTGTCAAGGGCAGCGTTTTTGTCCAACATACCTCAACAGGAAGCTGCAAGTTCATTTTCTCAGAGGACTGGGGAGGTGAGGGTCTGGGTACTGGGTCGTTAGCGACTTCCCCTCTCCCTGCAGGTTCATGGTAAAGCTGGCGGAAGAGACAGATGGCATCATCGTCACCAATGAGCAGCTCCATGTCCTGATGAATAATTCCAAGAAACTTATGGTCAAAGATCGGTGAGGCAGCTCCCAGGGGATTGGGCTGTTCCTTCCCCTTGGGTGCTGGCCAGTCCCTGGCAGGAGGGGTTTGGGCAGGGGGAAGGGCCTTGGAGCGGTGCTCGTGAGCAGCTGCTGGGAGGAGATGTGGGTCTCAGCCCCTGTGGCGATACCAGGTGGCAGCGGGGTGTGGGTGGGTCAAGGGCTCCTCTGTGACGTTTCCTCCTCCATCTCGGGTCCAGCCTGCTGCCCTTCACTTTTGCGGGGAATCTCTTCATGGTGCCTGACGATCCTCTGGGCCGTGATGGCCCCACTCTGGATGAGTTTCTGAAGAAGCCAAACAGGTAATGGGCCAGGCACCCCCTCCACACCCCTCCTCCCAGCTGCTCCTGGGGCTGACTGGAAGCTTCCCCTTGGTGCTAGCCAACGTTTGTCTAGTGCTTAATAGTGGGCTGAGTGATTTGAGTTTTTCAGGTCTTTGTACTTCCACCCACATCTGCACATCCATAAACCACTTACGATATGGTTTTACAGTTTCACAGTGTTGCACGCATGCTTCAATACTATATGTAACGTTCCACAGCTGGCATTTGTCGCCATGTCTTATTGTTTTTCCCAGAGGTATGCCATGTTAGTTCATGTGGCTGGCTTTAATGTCCATGCTCTATCCCATTATGTGAGTACCCAACAGGTTTATGGGGTCTTTTGCGGAGGGCCGTTTGACAGTTTCCATGTTATGCTGTTGGTACCAGTGCTGTGGTGAACCGCCTTGTTCCTGTTTCATTCTGTGCAGGGGGAGCTGTGTCTGGAGTATGTACCAAGTAGAACTTTTTCCACATTTATTACCCGCTTTGATCCTCACAGCTCGAGTTGGACATACGTGACCACTGTCCTCATTTTACAGATGAGGAATCTGAGACTCAAGTACTTTCCCGAGGTCATCGCGCTGCCGCCGGCAGAACTGATTTGCAGTAACTCAGTTCCTCTGGCTTCCACCCACTCTGAGCCGCCTTGCTTGCTCACCTCCCAGTTCCCTGGGCCCGGCAGGGGACTGTGGTCAGGACCTTTCTGGGCAGGGCACTGCTTCCCAGGCCAGGTTCCCCAGTCCCATTTCTCCAATTGGAAAAAAAGTGATGTGGCCGAGGTTTGCGTGCTGTGCGCTCCCAAGCCCCGCGTCAAGCCTCCTTCCCTCTCTTGACCTCCCCCGGCTTGCTCATCCTGGAGTCAGATGGGAAGTACCAGTCATCTAATTCTTATCAAACCATTGGCTTAAAACTGGTTGGACATGTCCCTTGGTCAATGAGGTTTTGATTGGATAAGTCTTCAAAGCCCAGATGAATCTCTAACATTGCCGTCCGGCGGATGCTGGGAGTGGAGGGAATATCTGCGGGCAGGTCCTGTCTGAGGCTGTGCCGTGTTGGAGGCTGGCCCTCTGCCCAGCCTCAGGGAAACTCTGCAATGGGGTGAGGCTCTGTGGGGCTTCCACAGATGTGGTTTCGCCTTGGATGGCCTCTCGGGGCGGGCTGTCCCCCACCTCCTCCCTCAGACTCCTCTGTCCCGCTGTTTTGGTGTAGGTTGGACACCGACATTGGCAACTTCCTGAAGGTGTGGAAGACCCTTCCTCCCAGCCCTGCCAGTGTCTCTGAGCTGAGTGAGAATGCTGACCCTGGGCCTCCGGAGAGTCTGCAGAATGTGGAAGAAGTCAGGGAGGAGAAGGAGGAGAGGCAGGACGAGGAGCAGAGAGAGGGGCAGGAGATGCAGAAGCCGGCCGAGAAGGAGGACGACCCGCCCTCTTCGCTGATGTCCGTGTTCAGGGCTGAGTGCTCTTCCCTCTCAGAGGAAATACTCCGGTGCCTCAGCCTGCACGACCCCCAGGATGAAGCCCTCGACATCGATCTCCTGCCGGCGGTACCTTCTCCCTCCCTGGGCGTCCCCTGGGATGGGAAGGCTCCCTGCCAGCAGGTTCTCGCCCAGCTGGCCCAGCTGACCATCCCCGGCAACTTCACCGCGCTCTCCTTCTTCGTGGGATTCATGGACTCCCACCGGGACGTCATCCCTGACTATGAAGCCCTTGTGGGGCCCCTGCACAGGCTCCTCAAGCAGAAGCCGGACTGGCAGTGGGGCCGGGAGCATGGGAAGGCCTTCCTGGCCCTGAAGCGAGCTCTGGTGTCCGCCCTCTGCCTGACGGCCCCCGACCCCCAGCTGCCCTTCCGCCTGGAGGTGACGGTGAGCCAAGTGGCCCTGACGGCTGTTGTGTACCAGGAGCACTCAGGGAGAAAGCACCCCGTAGCCTATACCTCGAAACCCCTCCTCCCCGATGAGGAGAGCGAGGGCCCGCAGTCAGGGGGAGACAGCCCCTATGCCATGGCCTGGGCCCTCAAGCATTTTTCCCGCTGCATTGGAGACACCCCAGTGGTCCTGGGCCTTTCCTATGCCTCCCGGACCACTGTGGACCCTGGGGCATGGGACAGCCACAGGGTGGCCAAAGCATGGTTGATCAGATGGTCACTCTTGGTACAGGACAAGGGCAAGAGGGCACTGGAATTGACCCTTCTCCAGGGCCTGCTAGGGGAAAACCGGCTGCTGACTCCTGCAGCTTCCATGCCTCGTTTTTTCCAGGTTCTGCCTCCTTTTTCCGACCTGTCCACTTTTGTCTGCATCCACATGTCGGGGTATTGCTTTTACCGGGAGGATGAGTGGTGTGCTGGCTTCGGTCTCTATGTTCTGTCTCCCACCAGCCCCCCTGTCTCCCTTTCCTTCTCTTGCTCCCCTTACACCCCGACCTATGCCCACCTGGCGGCCGTGGCCTGTGGCCTGGAGCGCTTTGGCCAGTCCCACCTGCCCGTGGTTTTCCTCACGCACTGCAACTGGATCTTCAGCCTCCTCTGGGAGCTCCTGCCCCTCTGGAGGGCTCGGGGCTTCCTCTCCTCCGATGGGGCTCCGCTACCTCACCCAAGCCTGCTCTCCTACATCATAGCCCTCACCTCCGGCCTCTCATCCCTTCCATTTATCTACCGAACCTCTTACCGGGGCTCCCTGTTTGCTGTGACGGTGGACACCCTGGCCAAGCAGGGTGCCCAGGGGGGCGGCCAGTGGTGGAATTTGCCAAACGATGTGCCCGTCCCTGTGGTGTCTCCCCGTACCACGGGCAAGAGGCCCAACTTGCTGGCATTACAGCTGAGCGACGGCACCCTGGCTGACATCATTGCCAAGCTGCAGGCAGGGCAGAAATTATCCAGCTCCTCACCCTTCAGTTCTGCCTTTAACTCCCTCAGCCTCGACAAGGAGAGCGGCCTGCTTATGTTCAAGGGAGACAAGAGGCCTCGGGTCTGGGTAATCCCGAGGCAGCTCCGGAGGGATCTGATTTTTGCTGTGCACGACCTCCCCATGGGGGCCCACCGGAGGCCCGAGGAGACCTACAAGAAGCTGCGGTTGCTGGGATGGTGGCCGGGCATGCAGGAGCACGTGAGAGATTACTGTAGGAGCTGCTTGTTCTGCATCCCCCGGAATCTCATAGGCAGTGAGTTGAAGGTTATTGAGTCCCTGTGGCCCCTCAGGTCCACCGCCCCCTGGTCCAACCTGCAGATAGAGGTGGTGGGCCCAGTCACTGTCAGCGAGGAGGGCCACAAGCACGTGCTGATTGTGGCTGACCCCAACACCAGGTGGGTAGAGGCATTCCCGCTGAAGCCCTACACGCACATGGCCGTGGCCCAGGTGCTGCTTCAGCACTTGTTCGCGAGGTGGGGTGTTCCGGTGAGGCTGGAGGCCGCCCAGGGCCCCCAGTTTGCCCGCCATGTCCTGGTAAGCTGTGGGCTGGCCCTGGGAGCCCAGGTGGCCTCCTTGAGTAGGGACCTCCAGTTCCCCTGCCTGACGAGCTCCGGGGCCTACTGGGAATTCAAGAGGGCCCTCAAGGAGTTCATCTTCCTGCACGGCAAGAAGTGGGCGGCTTCCCTGCCCTTGCTGCACCTGGCCTTCAGGGCCTCCTCCAGCCAGGCCACACCGTTCCAGATCCTGACGGGGGGCGAGGAGAGGCTGACCGAGCCCCTGTGGTGGGAGATGAGCAGCGCAAACATCGAAGGGCTCAAGATGGATGCCTTTCTGCTACAGCTGATGGGGGAGCTGCTGGAGCTCCACTGGAGGGTGGCTGAGAAGACGAGTGAAAAGGCTGAGAATAGGCGTTTCAAACGGGAGAGCCAGGAGAAGGAGTGGAATGTGGGTGACCAGGTCCTCTTGCTGTCCCTCCCCAGGAACGGCAGCAGTGCCAAGTGGGTGGGTCCCTTCTATATCGGGGACCGGCTGAGCCTGTCCCTCTACAGGGTCTGGGGCTTCCCAACCCCAGAGAAGCTTGGGTGCATCTATCCTAGCAGTCTGATGAAGACCTTTGCCAAGAGTGGCACCCCGCTGTCCTTCAAGGTCTTGGAGCAGTGAGCTGGGCAGTGGGGGAGCCCCCCGCCCCAGGGTCCTGGGCTTCTGCTGCTAGGCCTCCTCTTGACCCCAGCAATGCTCTCACAGCCCCCTGGGGGCCCTTCATTGTGCCTTTTGTAGAGAAGTTACTTCATAAAGCTTTGCTGAACTGCCTTGAACTGGGGACCAGCGTCCCTATGGAAACATGCCCAATATGGGGTATTGGGAGAATCTGCTAAAGGCTGTCAGATGTGGGCCTCTGATAATTTTACCCTGGCAGGTATCCCTTCCCGGGGCAGGCCAGGTTCAATGTCTCTCCCCAAGTGAAAGTGTACATATACACGCGTAGCCCAGAATCTTATTTCTGGCTGTCTTTACCATGAAACAGTGTGGCTCTGTGCTCTGGACCTCAGAATCAAAACCACATTCCCCTCTCAAACAGAAACCTCAATTGTGGGCTCCTCCCCCGATTGTTGTCCCTGACTGGGGACCCTTTGCCCTTGAATCTGTCACAGCTGACCCAAATCCATGTGGGCTGTGGAGAGGCAGCCCGTCCCTTATCTCATGGTTCGCTTTCTCAGGCCAGGCTAGGCCTGCCCAGCTGTCAAGGAACGGCTGGCAGTCCTGGGCCTCGAGGCTCGGAACTGGGGTGGGAGGATGGCCGGCCAGCAATCCTGTAGGTGCATCCTGCCCGTCAGCATGGGAAGGGCAAGGGGGAGACGGAGTCAGCCTACCTCATTTGACTCCAGCCAATGGAGACGCTCCCTGACCCCGGCTTCGATGATATCGAGGCCATAGGAGTCAAGGATCTCGATGCCAAGAGTGGCATCTCTACCTGAAGAGCTGCTTCGACTAGACCAAGGGGCCCAGGCCTCGGCTTCAGGGGGAGGGTGACTGAAATGAGCGGTCTGGCACGCGGTGAGGTGCTGGCGTGACTCTACCTCCCAATCCCACCCTGCAGCCCGCAGCCCGCTCCTCCTACTGCCACTGTACCCTGCATCCCCAGACCCTACGTAGTGTACGATGCTCTGTTTGGATTCCCCAGACCCCACCCTAGTCCCCTGGACCCTGCCTTCTGGGTAGAGAAAATCCCAACCTCCCCCAGAGCCGCTCTGCAAAGATCACTCACTGCAAGAGTGCGTTTCTCACAGGTGTGTGTGCCTTCACTCTCCCTCCGAATGGCTGCTGCTGCCGACAGAGGGGGTCCAGGTGGAGGCCAGCACTGGATCCCTCTGGCTGGGCCTCTAAGTAGTTTTATTTCTCCCAAACTGAGCCAGTCTCCTGGCCTAGCTCCAGTTACGAAAACGCTTGACATTGCTAGAGCCGGAGTAGAGCCTGCCACGGAGTCCAATTAGCTTGTTTTACAGCCGAGGAAAGAGGCCCAGAGAGGGGAAGTGACTTGCCCGAAGTCACAAGGATAGTTGGTGGCTGGGCTGGGACGAGGATTAAGCTTCCTGATTCTCCGTTCACCACAGATAGGGTTCAAGTGAGAGAAGGTCTCAAAATCTTATACCCATCTTCCCTCCAGCTCCCTCATCTCCCAGATCTTGTAGACAAACTACTTAGGTGTTGCCCTCAAACCATTTCTAGCTGTTAATTCTGTCCAGGAAAGAATGATTGGGTGACAGCTGACAAATTGAAAGGTGAGCCATGGCGTTTTTAGCAGCTACCTCTTTCCCCTCGTCTTCCTCCTCCTCCTCCTTCCTTTGCACCTCCCCCTCCTCCTTCTGATGGCCTGTTCAACCTCGTCCTCCCTCCTCAGTGCTGTATCCATTCCCCATTAACCACATTTATGACCTTATACCCCTTTGGGTGACCTTTTTTCCCCCATTTGATTTGTCAATAAACGAATCAAAATGGAGCTAATGTCCAGTTAAAAAAAAATTTTTTTTTTCTTTTAGCTTTAGCCTCAATTAGGAGGAGGGTGGGAGGCAGTGGTGGGGCATGGCTGCTGCATGTTTTCCAGACAGACATGCAGATTTGACAGTCTGGATAGTAACTTTCCAAGTACATCTGACCTGAGTTCTTATTTTACCGAGGAGACCAGCACCCAGGTAGTGATACAGTGCAACCTCTCTCCCCGTCCTGGTTCATGGCAGGGCTGTGAGGAGGGCCCAGGCTGAGGGCTTCCATGCTAGTGCTCTTTCCCGTTCACGTCTTAGAAGTGGGCAGGGTGGGGGGCTTCCCTGGTGGCGCAGTGGTTGAGAGTCCGCCTGCCGATGCAGGGGACATGGGTTCGTGCCCCGGTCTCGGAAGATCCCACACGCCGTGGAGCGGCTGGGCCTGTGAGCCATGGCTGCTGAGCCTGCGCGTCCGGAGCCTGTGCTCTGCAATGGGAGAGGCCACAACAGTGAGAGGCCCGCGTACCGCAAAAAAAAAAAAAAAAAAAAAAAAAAAAAGTGGGCAGGGTGGGAATGAAGATGAATGAAGGCTGGTGTAAGAATGGCATCAGTGCTGAACCAGCGTGGCTGTATCGGAAACACAACAGAACTAGGTTTGAATACTGACTCCATGGCTGCTCCCTGTGAAGCCTTTTCCTGGGGCCTTGGTCTCCCCATCTATCAGGTGCAGGGTAACAATTCCTAAATTATGGAGGGTGCAAGGATCTTATGAAATAATCGTGCCAAGAGGCTACTGTGCTGCCGGGTATGGAGTAAGCCTTCATCACTGTGATGGACTGCATGTTTGTGTCCTTCCAAATTCATATGTTGAAACTCTAACCCCTAGTGGGATGGTATTAGGAGGTGGGGCTTTGGGGGGTTAATTAGGTTTAGATAAGGTCATGAGGGTGGAGCACCCAAGATGAGATTAGTGTCCTTATAAGAGAAAGAAACTAGAGCTGCCTCTCTCTCCACCACTTGAGGGTACAATGAGAAGATGGACATCTGCAAATGAGGAAGTGAGCTCTTACCAGACACTTGATTTGCTGGCACCTTGATCTTGAATGCCCAGCCTCCAGAACTAAGTTTCTGTTGTTTAAGCCACCCAATCTATGGGGGTTTTGTTACAGCAGCCCGAACCGATAAAGACAATCACATACTAGCTAACGTTTCTTTTCTTCCTGCCCCTGGAGTGCTTGCTGTTATTGCCCGCTAGGCTCAGAAACCTTCCTAACCCTGGCCAAGCTTCCAGACTTCGAGTGTCTGCTTCTTGCTGTTTTCTCACCTGGTGGAATGTCTGCTCAGCACTGGCAGGGGGATGGAGTGGCAGGAAGGAACTGTTCTTCCTGAGAACTCCCTGGCTCACATGAACACGGTCATTTAGTATTTACAGAGCACCTACTGTGTGCCAGGCCCTGCCTAGTGTGGAGTGGATGGCAGGTAATGTGGATGGCATGGTGCCCCTCTGGGGCCCACCGTTAGGTGAGGGAGGCAATTCAACAAGCAAATACAGTGCAGGGTGGTAAGGGAAGGAACACGGCATAGGAGCCCACAGCACAGGGGTCTGAAGCCTTGGCTCATGTGCAATCCAGCGAGGTCTTGTCTTCCTGACCCCCTTCACTGAAAATAATGCACATGCTCTTAGGACAGGGCAGCAAGTGAAAGGTTTGGAACTCCTAAGTGAAAGATTGATCAGGAAGGTGGCTTAGCAAAACATCTACTTTCTACTCAAGAGAACTTTAAGCAATACTCAGAATTTATCCACATTGGCTTCTGAGCCCTCTGTTGGTAAGATTTCTCTTCTTCACGGCTGAATAATTTACAATGTCTGATTTGACATATTTTTAGTGGAGCAAATAAAGACGTGTCTACAGTTGAGCACCATGGGCAGTGCAGCCTACTAGTCACTGCTTCTCTCCTTTATACCATCACGATTGCCCCTTCTCATTTGGGGCACTGGCAGGTGAGAGCTTCCCAAGTCTCTAACAGAGAAATTACAAAGTAACCAGTAGGCAGACAGTCCCAGACATAAGCAAAAATATTATATAAAGAACGTCCTGCAGTGTATCTCATTCTCATGTTAAAAAGTACATAAACTACTAACACAATATTGTAAGTCAACTATACTCAAATAAAAATTTTTTAAAAATGTATATTAACTATCGGGTGAGATGGGGACTCCCTAAGCTTTGCTATACCATGTTTTCCTAGGGACCGTTTATGATGTCCTTGTGTTTCTGGGTAGAAGTGAACACACCTGAAAGAAAGCAGCATTATAACAGGTAAATGGCTAAAATAAAACAAAACAAAAATCCTACTCACTTTTTTTTTTAACATCTTTATTGGAGTACAATTGCTTTGCAGTGTTATGTTAGTTACTGCTGTATAACAAAGTGAATCAGCTATATGCATATATATATATCCCCATATTCCTTCCCTCTTGTGTCTCCCTCCCACCCTCCCTAACCCACCACTCTAGGTGGTTGCAAAACACCAAGCTGATCTCCCTGTGCTATGCAGCTGCTTCCCACTAGCTGTGTATTTTACATTTGGTAGTGTATATATGTTCATGTTACTCTCTCACTTCGTCCCAGCTTGCCCTTCACCCTCCCTGTGTCCTCAAGTTAGAGGTGATACAAACAGATGGAGAGATATACCATGTTCTTGGGTTGGAAGAATCAACATTGTGAAAATGACTATACTACCCAAAGCAATCTACAGATTCAATGCAATCCCTATCAAACTACCAATGGCATTTTTCACTAGAACAAAAAATTGTACAATTTGTATGGGAACACAAAAGACCCCGAATAGCCAAAGCAATCTTGAGAAAGAAAAACGGAGCTGGTGGAATCAGGCTCCCTGACTTCAGACTATACTACCAAGCTACAGTAATCAAGACAGTATGGTACTGACACAGAAACAGAAATATAGATCAATGGAACAGGATAGAAAGCCCAGAGATAAACCCATGCACATATGGTCACTTTAGCTTTGATAAAGGAGGTAAGAGTATACAGTGGAAGAAAGACAGCCTCTTCAATAGTGGTGCTGGGAAAACTGGACAGCTGCATGTAAAAGAATGAAATTAGAACACCTCCTAGCACCATACACAAAAATAAACTCAAAGTGGATTAAAGACCTACCCACGTTTAAAAGATTGTCCAAGAATCCCTGGGATATGTACCAGTTTTAACTTGTTTCCTAATTCATATGGTAACAGTAACTTACATATAGTGGATACTTGCTCTGTGCTTTCCAACGCTGTGGGATATATACCATGTTTCTCTTCATTGTCTAGAGGAAGAAAATGAGGCAAGGGGAGTTTGAGTTATTTGCCGAAGGTCATGTGCAGCTACTAAGTGAGAGGCTCCAGTGCCCACCACCTTCACCGCTATGCTCACTGCTTCTCATGCAAGTATATTCACTTTGTTGCTAGAGCTACTTTCTCCCCACTAATCTATGGCCTCTCTATCCTTTATTAATGTATGATATTAATATACATTAGTATACTGTATATTAAGATTTCTCCATTTCAGTTTGGTCCAGATTAAGATGAGTTACAAACTAAAACAGAGCCTGGTTTACCTCAGTTGGGTCCAAGAACAATTCTGTTGGCCCTGATAAATTTTGACGTGAATGCCATGCCCTCATTTTCTGAGCTATAATGAGAACATCTCTATTTTGAGTTGCCACTTAGGCATTTTACAGTATAACGACCCTGCTCACACCCAGAGTCTGGACATTTAGATAAGGACCTGAGTTTAGGACTCCTGCCCCAAATTCCTGCTTGTTTTTCCTGGGGCGCCTTTTGAAATGACCACTTATAGTTGAGCCCGGGTAAAGTTAGTGACCTGCACCCCAACTACCTTACACATAATAGGTTCTTACTATCCCGCTCACATGTGAACTGGGACAGAGGACTGCCCTTCTCCTGGCTCACTGCTTCCCTTTCCCCCCTCCTGGTTTCTGAGGTCTGTAAGTAATAAATCTTTAAACTTTACTTCCTTTGTGTGAGTGTACTACACCTTCAATCAAAACAACTACAGGGTTTTTACTTCCCCAGATGGGGAACCGAGGGAGCTACCTCCTGACCCCATGTGGTGGCCTGTGCTTCCGCATTCAGCAGATCATAATCTGCAAATCCTTAATTTAATACACCAGTTATGGGTCCCGCAACACACAAGGGGGTGCCATTTTCCCTCAGCTAACAAATAGTGCTATTTTGTAAGTTTTCACATTCCCATAGATGGTGAAAAATGAATCAGGGGAGATTGCAGCAGCTGGATTGCAAAGGACCTAAAAAAATACCACGTTAAGCAATATGGATTTAATCCTAGACCCTCTCCCTTCCCCACAATACCCTAAAGGGCTTTAGGCAGTGAAGTTGCCAGTCTGGCAACCCCCCTGTGGAGAATGGACTCAGAGAAGCAAAACTAGAGGTCAAGGGGCCAATTAGGAAGCTTTTGTAGAACTCTGAGATATTGGTAGCCAGATGGATGGAAAACAATGGATGGAACTCATTTATGGGGGTTATGGGAGAGGGAGGAATCGAGGATCATGGCTGGTGTTTGGTTAGGGCAACAGGGACATTCCATTTTTAGACACAGAGAATAAGGGAGAAAACAGATTTCGGGAGGAAAGACTCTAATTTTAGCAGGTTGACTTTAAGGTGGGCTAGGCAAAGTAGGAGTCTGACATCTGGGAGGGAGGTCCTGGATAGAGATAAAAAATGTGGAAGTTGTCAGCATATGGATGGAGATTCAAGCTTTTGAGAGTATGTCAGGATGAAAGGAATCCTAGGGCAGAACCTTGAGGGAAACTGACATTTAGGAGATGGGCAGAGGTACAGGAGGCTGAAAAAGAAGGTGGCCTCAGCAGACAGGTGGAAGCAGAGCCCAGAGCATGCACAGTCAGGGAAATGGGGGCAGGGAGCGCTTGTAGAAGGAGGTGTGGCCGACAGGGTCAAATGTTAGGGAGAGCCTGAGTGACAGAGGACTAGATGATAGTGACTTCAGTGACGAAGAAGTTGTGAGTGACTAGCTGAGGGCAGTTTGGCCACAGTTGACTTAAGGAGTGAGCAACTGGTAAACATAGATATTTGGCTCTAAAGGGGAGGAGAGGTGACTCTAACTAGCATATAAAGCTGAGGGTGACCATATATCTACCACTGTTTCCATATCCATCTTTTTTTTGTTTGTTTTAGACTTAAGAGACTTGAGTCTATTTAACTGCTAAACAGAAGGAGTGAGTAGGGAGGGAGACATTGAACATACAGGAGGGAGGAGAGGAAAAGAAAAGAGTATGTTTGCAGGAAATGGAATCCATGACTGGTGGATGAAGATAGCCGCCTTGACAGAAAGAAGGACACAACTTCTGCTGAGCCAGATAGGAAGGAAAGATGAGGAGGAAGGTGAGTTTTCGAATGCGCTGGTGGGAAGGGTTCCTCCTGGGGTTTCTGCTTTCTCAGTGAAGTAGAAGGTGAAGAGTCTGCTGCTGGCAGTGGGGGCAGTTGGAGGAGTAAATGTTTTAAGGAGAGAACAGAAGCCTTCATTTGGATTCAGGGGAAGATGAGGAAAGAAGCTGGCAAAGGAAACCACAGAATTGCTTGGAGAATTGCTCCGGGGGTGGCTGGAGACCATGGATTTACATACACAGCATATCCTTCAGCAGGACTTTTCTCTGTAGCAATCAGCTGCCAGGGCGTGGGTGTAGGGAAGGCAGACAGTTGGATTCTATTCTTAGGATACTTAGAGTCCTAGGAGAGTTTTGTGCCTGGAGAGGAACACTAGCCACCATCTGTGCTTTATTTATTGTTTAATTTATTTACTTCATAAACCTACTTAAGCAAAAATTGTCTCAACATTTAAACACTGTTTATAATAACGAAGTCAAAATCCACACATTTTACAAATCAAATTATTTAAACATTGACTACAAACTTAAATCTTCCTATACATTTCAATCAAATCATCAGTATAATATGTCAGCTTCTCTAAAAGCATCAAGCATTTTGGTAAAGCACACACATCTTACAAGGATTATACAATTTTTTACACCTACTCTTATACTCATTATAAAAATGGGTTTGTAGACCCAAGAGAAGGACACTGTCTCAGCTCAGACCAATTTTTGAATTTGGATATCCAAAAGAAGAATATTATCTCAGTGCAGATGAAGTTTTGAATTATTAATCAATGAATTCTTGGTTGGGACCTGGGAAATACTTTACCTTCTAAGATGATGAAAATCTGAGCCATTGCTTATCTTATATATCACTGGAACTTTTCAAGTCCACACTTTTTCCATGAATTAGTGTATTGTAACTGGATGCCTTTTATTTAAATGATGTCATCTTTAAGTTTAATGACTATGATATGCAGATGTCCCAGAGATGTCCATGCCCAAACCTCTTATGTTTAACGGTAAAGGGACATTTTCTATGTGATTAAAGTTATGAGCCCTAAAATAGAGAGCTTATCCTCGATTATCTGTGTGGGCCCAATCTAATCACAAGAACGCTTAGAATCAGAGAATTTTTAAAGTCAGAAACATGACAGAAGGGTAGGTCAGAGAGGTTCAAACTGTGAAAAGGACTTGGCCTGATGTTTTTGGCCCAGAGATTGACAGCAAGGAACCTCAATCCTACAACCATAAGGAACTGAATTCTGAATGAGCTTGGGAGTGGATTCTTCTACTTCAGTAAGGAAGGCAGCCCTGACTACACCTTTCTTTTGACCTAATGAAACCCTGAGCAGAGAATCCAGTCATGCTCTGGTGGACTTCTGACCTACAGAAACTGTGAGATAATAAATAGGTCAAAGTTGTGTTAAGTCACTACTTTGTGGTAATTATTACACAGCAATAGAAAACTAATACAATAACTTTACTGACATTATTTACAAATTTATCTAGCTCATTTGCATTTTTACAAACTTCCCCAATATCCCCAATATTGTTGTTTTGCCCAATATCCAATCTCCTCTTCTTCCTTATTATATAACTCCTGACTTTTAGCTGGGCATAGCTGCCTGGAATAAAGACTCTATTTCCTAGCCTCTCTCCCTTGCCTGGTGTGGCTAGATATGACTAAATTCTAGCCAATGAGATGCAAACAGAACTGTTGGAGGTACCTCTCAGAAAGCTTCTTTAAAAGGAAATGGGTGTGCCCTTCTTTCCTCCTTCCTTGGACTGTAAGGATGAAGTACTGGCTGGAGTTTAAGGAGCTATCTTGGGTCAGGAGGTGATATGCTAAAGGTCATAGAACAGCAAGAAAGGAAACTGGGCTGTGGTGATCACAAAACTGCCATCCAACCCTACACTCTTTATTTGCAGATTCTTCTATGTGAGACAGAAATAATCTGCCATCTTGTTTAAGCCATTATTATTTTGGGTTTTACTGTTACTGTAATCTCATTATAATTAGTAGGGTAGTATAGAGGCCCCCTTTCCCAAGAAATGAAGGATCATGTTTGAGCAGTGAGCAGTTATCTTTTGGATGTTTGCCTAATTCATGTTCATGTAACACACTGTTGGAGCTTCTTTCTTCCTAGTTGTAATATATGACCAGATGGTGCCAATCAGTCTCTTTCATTTTGGTACAGTTCCAACTTTTTCTGGAATTACTGAGAGCTTTCTGGATCCACTCCCTCTACTTATGCAGATAAAGAAAAATAAATGCACCTTATGAATAGATATAATATCTGCTATACTTATACTCTTCTACTTATCAAAATTAACTAAAAATATCCTATTATAGTCATACTTCTTCGCTCAGTATATTAACTACATTTTTGTACATTGTATAGTTACTTTTTCTGTTTTGAAAATCACAACAGAGTTGTGGATTTTAAAAATTCACCTTGGGCTTCCCTGGTGGCGCAGTGGTTGAGAATCCGCCTGCCGATGCAGGAGACACGGGTTCGTGCCCCGGTCCGGGAAGATCCCACATGCCGCGGAGCAACTAAGCCCGTGAGCCATGGCCGCTGAGCCTGCACATCCGGAGCCTGTGCTCCGCAACGGGAGAGGCCACAACAGTGAGAGGCCCGCATACCGGAAAAAAAAAAAAAAAAAAAAAAAAAAAAAATTCACCTTGTTCCAATTAACAATATTATTTTCCTTTTGATTATCAAATTGTCACAGAATGTCAATTTGTGGAAGCCTATTAAAATTCGTTCCTTTGCCTTCTCAGCTCTACCCTACATTTAAGAAAGTATCTTTGCTTTTTGTCTTCACCAATAGGTTCCAGGCCTAGAGTTATTTATGACATGGAGCTATTCTCCAAGGGACCTTGAGTCCTTTTAAAGGGGAATAATATTGAGGCAAAGATTCAGGTGCTAAGAATGCATATCAGATTTTTTCCCGATGTTGTTTCTATGCCGCTTTAGTGACAAAGTTTGAAAAAGTTATTTCTTTTGAAAACCACAAATTCACATTGGTATTTCCTATTTAACTCAGGCACTACCAAATCCTTTTTGACTCTGACATACAGTTTTACATTTATTTTCCGTACAGCATATCTGCTTATACCCTGTAACCCCTGAACCCAGTTGTAATATCATGTTCTCTCTTTAGTGATCCTATAGGGACTCACTGAGCATCATTCTCTAATTACTTTATTGATAGATTCATCCATGCTGGGCCAATGGGACACAGAGGTGAGACAGAGTTTATAATACTGGCAGGAGAGTGGTTGAAAGGATGAATTATGGAACCCAAGGAATTTTAAGGAGGAGGATAAGACAGCACAAGGCAGGAGAAAGAAGAGAGGTTGTGGGATAGTGTGGGACGGGTACAGTGAAGGTCCCTGAGAGAGCTGGGCGGAAGGAGGTGGTGGTCAGAGCATGAAGTGATTGAACTTACTACAGAGGTGGAGCAGTTCTAGGAGGGGGCCGCGGTCATTGATGTGTTCCATGCCTGGAGATCTACAGTTGCCCACATGTGACCTACTTCCACCTCCAGCTGCCAAAGGAACCTTTGTATACCCACTCTCAGCCAAAGCAAACATACACACCCATGTCTTGGGTGTGGAGATGAGGGCCAGAGTCCATCTGGGATCTGCCACAAATAGACGCCCAGTTCACCGTCTGCTGGCTGCCCCAATGTACATGAAAAATGTATACTGTGTTCAGGCTGGGTGCATTCCCCCTTCCTTCCGCACCAGCCACAGGCTCTGGGCTTCTCTGTGGCCCTTCCTGTGGGGAGTTCTGCTACTGGCTGAGTCTCCCTCCTGCTCTAGTCCACGCAGTGCTGGCTCAGCTTCTGACTGTGCTGGCCGAGATCTGTGATGCTGGCACTCCTCACAGGAAGGAGCCTGCTGGGTATGCTGAGGCTGGTCCATCTGGTCCCCTGTAGGGGCCTGTCAGGCTCACCTGTACCACCTGTTCCCAAATAGCACTGAGCAGGAAGCTGGGTTGGAGTTGGGGGACAGGAGGAGCAGAGTCTGCAAAGTAGCACAGGCCTCCCTACCTGCCAAACCCTGCCCTGATCCTACGGCTGCAGGCAGAAAGAGATGCAGTGAGAGGCAACTGTGAGGGGTAGGTTAAGAGGGGCAGGTCCCGAGACACCAGAGCTCTACTCTTCACCTTGGATGTTTGGCACAGGGTCCCATGCAAAGACGTGGAATAAAGGCAGCCAGAGGGAGTCTCTCTCTTGCCCTAAAGATTCTACTTCTGGGGCAGGAGAGGGCAGAGGGCAGGGGTCAGGGGCTAGATTTCCATCCTTGAAAGGCTTGAGTCCTCAGAGTGGGAAAATGAGGAAGCCAGAGAAGCTTGAATATTTCCAGCCACCCAGCAGGTTCCCTCGACGCAGGCGCAGAGATACCCGGTCCCCGGGGTCCAGAGGCAGTAGCACAGAGCTGGTGGCTGCCTCCCGGGTCACGTCTGGGTCGTTGGCAAAGGCCGAGATGACAGGCCATGTGTTCAGCATCAGGCTCACCTGGGGAGGGGAGCCCAGTTAGCACCTCTCCCCAGTCCTTGTCCCAGGACCCCCACTTTCCTGAGGGCTTCCTTCCTTCTCTGCAGCCCCAGAGGGACACTCTGGAACCTGGGAACCTGACGCTCAGAGCATCCTCCTGGGAGGGCTGAGAGGTGGCCAGTGTTGGACTCTGTGCCTCCTTCACAGTCTCTGCTAGGCAGGCCCTTTCCCGCTTTGCTCCTGGCCCCCCAGGATGCAGGCCAAAGGAGGTCTGCCTGGGGATCCCCTGGGCTTCACTTATTCCCCCCTTCCCTTCCCTTCCTGAGCCGGGGATGGGACAGGGCCTAGGGTTCAGGTCACCTGGACAGTCTGGCGGTTGTACACCTTCACCACATGGAACCGGAAGCTGTAGACGCCCCGGAGAGGGGCCACGAAGGAGCCTGAGGCCCGGTCAAAGCCACCGCCCTCGTTCACCAGGACCTGTGAGAAGCGACCCTACTGAGTGGGGCTTGGGGATGCCTGGGGCTTGGGGAAACCAGGATTGGGGGGAAGGGGCAGTGACTAAGGAAAGGAAGGGGTGGCAAATAGACCAAACAGGAGGAATGCACAGATTCAAAAGCAGTGGTGAGAAAGGGCAAGGAGGGTGTAGTGGGAGTGAAGGGAAGGGAGACGGGCAGCAGGCCTGGCGACAAGTGGCCACAGCAGGGCTGTTTCCTTAGCAGCAGAGTGGGTTTGGACAGTGATTCCAGGTCTTTGCAGGATAGAGGGATTACCTGGTCGAAGTATATGGCTCCACTGGTGCCATTGCCGATCTCCCCTGCTGGCTCGTGGTGGTGGCTTCGGACTGCAGCAAATGCCACTCTTCCAGGGGGCGCCTCTCCCAGGGCTGCTCCCCCTGGCCCCCCTGCAGCAGCTCGGCTGGGCTCACAGACCACCAGGCACTCACCTTCCAGGAGGACTGGCTCTGTCCCCTCCTGGGCCCACCCGGTCCTCAGGGCCAGAAGTGTCAGGGCCAAGGTCAGCCCGGGGCTGAGTGAGGGACCTGGTGGCCAGTGTCGCTTTGCTCCCAGCATGGCTGAGTGGCTCTGTGACCCACAAGCCTTCTCTGTCTGCTCCTTGGTTTTGCCCACCTCTCCTCCAGGCTCTCACCACCCCTCACCCTGCTTCTCAGCCCTCTCTCTGGGACTCATGGTCACCTGGTCTTGGCATCTCCCTTTCCACCCCTCTCTGTGCCCCACGACTCTGTCCTGCCTCTCACTCCTGCTGTCACTGCAGTTCCTGCCTCCTCGGCAGGGCACAAAATGACAGCAGCTGGGCTCTGGGAGGGAGAGGGGAAATGAGGCAGCCATACAGGAGGGCTACAGCCAGAACCCCAGGGCAGCCCCTCCCGAGAGCACGGAAGGCTGGAACTGGGACGACAGAGAACATGGGTGTCTGTGTGAGACTGTGAGTTCTTGTATGTGTAGGTGTGTGAGTGTGTGCGTATGCGTGAGACAGCTCCTACAGCTCCTCCCCTCACTCCTCCCCTCTTCAAAATCCCTCGCCAAGTCAGCAGCCCTCTTAGCAGCATCTTTTCCATCGTTGGAAAAAAGGGAGTGTCCTTGTGTTTTCCCCGCAATTGTTTTGGTGGAAAGTGCTTGGCCCAACAGTGTCACTATCCTGTGACCCTGGGCCCGTCTCTTTCTTTCCTTGGTCTTCTATATCTTCATCCGAAGGGACTGCATTAGTCCCTTTAAGGCGCTCTTCACCTCCATCTCTCCATGAAGTGGTTCCTCATTCCTGAGAAACAGCTGCGTGGAGCGATTGAAAACTCAGAAGAGAGCGGAGACGTGACCCCGCAGTCTTGGAGCAAGAGCGGGCGAGTGGGCGGGGCCGGGGGGCGAGAAGGCTGAGGGCGGGGCCGGGGGCGGGGACCCGGCTGGGGCCTGGGCCCGGGCCGAGGCTCCCGCCGCGGGCGGGGAGCAGCCTGCAGCTGGCGGGGGCGGGCGCGCGCCGGGGCTTGGTGCAGGCCCAGCCCCGGGAGGGGCCCAGCTGACTCCGCCCCCGGCCAGGAAGTGACAAAAAACTCTTCGTGATGTGGGGAAGAGAGGTCCCCGTTGGGTGAGGAATCGGGAAGGCCCGCCCAGATTCGGGCCCCCCGCCCTTCTTCCCTGGGCCGGGGGCGCGGGCGAAGCTGGGGCCGGCGGGCACCGAGCGGCGCCGGCGGGACTGAGGCCGCAGCGGGCGGCGAGGCGGGTAGGCGCACTCTCCCCCGCGCCCGGGCCGCGGGAGCCAGAGGCAGCAGTACAGAGCGCAGTCGGGGGGCGGCAGCCGCCAGCGGCTATGGGCGGGGCCCTGTTCGACCACTGGGCCCCGCGTGGGGCTTGTGGCGCGACCGAGGGGTACAGCAGACGGCGGAGGAAGGGGGAGGGGTGGGAGTGGCTAGAACTTTGGAAATGGCTGACAAGGGACCCAGACGACAGTCCAGTTCAAGCCCTGGTGAGGATTCATCTTTAAGAGGCCGTCTTGGACCCGGAGATTGAAGAGACCGGGAGGAGAGGGACTCTTTCGTCACCTGTCCCCTCCTTCTGGCCTCCAGACCCAGCTGGATCTCCCCCCCCCTCACCGCCCCGCCCCCGCTTCCTGCTCAGGGCTGTGGTCATTTTCCAAAGGCCACACACCCATCCCAGAGAGTCAGCCTTGTTTATCCATGACTTGTCTCCGGAGAGAAAGCCCCTGTGTCCAGATAATTTGACATTACCTCCCTATCCCCAAGATGGACTGAAGTGCTGGTTACCTCTTGGGTTTACCAGTTTGATAACTAGGTGCGACCTGTTGATAGCTGGTGTAGGCCAGGAGACCAAATTTGGGTTGAGGGGACATTGAGGCTCTGAGCTGCTTTCCCTCCTTCCAGGGCTGGGCGGCCAAGGAGCCATGCCTACCTGGGGGGCTGGCTCCCCGTCCCCTGACCGTTTTGCGGTGTCTGCGGAGGCCGAGGACAAGGTGCGGGAACAGCAACCCCACGTGGAGCGCATCTTCAGGGTGGGGATGAGCGTCCTCCCGAAGGACTGTCCTGAGAACCCTCACATCTGGCTGCAGCTGGAGGGCCCCAAGGAGAACGCCAGCAGAGCCAAGGTGAACGCCTCTCCCTGACCCTTCCGGGGAAAACAATGACTCCCTCCCCCGAGGAGGCAGAAGAGAGGAGGGGCTGGGGAGGATCTACACTCTTTGCTTGTCTCACTGGCCCTGAGCTTTGAGGAACTTCCAGACTCTCTATTTGTCAAGAGTTTTGGTTTCATTTCTGCTGCGATGACCCAGATTCTGCCTGGGCTTGGAGATAAGTGACTCAGTTCAAATCAGTTTGTACTGTTTGGGAGAGAAGAGATAATCTGGTTGGGCAAGCAGGCCCCACCAAGGAATTCACTGTGGGGTGGGAGGCCACACTGATTCCTTTGGAGTTAGTCAGGACTTACAGTAAGGCACGACCAAATACCATCCTTGTGGTCCTAGTTTGTTTCCTTATCTATAAAATGTGAATAATAACAGTATCCACCTCACTGAACTTATTGTAAATTAGATAAAGCATGTAAAGCGGGAGTTCAGTAAAAGTTATCAATGATGATCATTATGATGGAAATATACATGTATACACACACATAAATGTTTAGAAGAGACAGCCTTTCAACCAATTAATTATAACAGTTTCTTAAGTTGAGGCAAGTTCTAAATGGAAATTCAGCCACAGGCTGTCAGCTGAAAAGGCAAAGAAGTGAGTTTCTCGATCCCCTCTTAACCGCTACGTTTTTCAGGATCTGTAGGGCTCCACTGCTCTGCTCAGGCATCCTGGAGCTCAGAGGAGAGCAGCGGCCCGGAAGGAGCTATTGGGCCACTTAGGATTCCAGCAGCCTCTTTTTTTTTCCTACCTCCCCTCCCCACCTTTTCCCCCAGGAGTACCTGAAGGGTCTCTGCAGCCCAGAGCTACAGAATGAAATTCACTACCCACCCAAACTGCACTGCATCTTTCTCGGAGCCCAGGGCTTCTTCCTTGATTGCCTGACTTGGAGCACATCAGCCCACCTGGTGCCGGGGGCGCCCGGCTCGCTGATGGTCAGCGGTCTGACCGAGGCCTTTGTCATGGTCCAGAGCCGAGTGGAGGAGCTGGTGGAGCGGCTGAGCTGGGACTTTCGGCTGGAGCCATCCCCTGGAGCCTCTCAGTGTGCTGGAGTGCTGAGAGAATTCTCTTCTCTGCTGCAGTCCCGGGGGGATGCCCACATGGAGGCCCTGCTGCAGCTTCCCCTTGCTGTCCAGGAAGAACTGCTGAGCCTGGTGCAAGAGGCATCCAGGGGGCAGGGGCCCCAAGCATTCCCGTCCTGGGAATCGGGGAGCCCAGGTCTTCTGGGTGCTCAGCACCAGGGAGTCAGGAGTCCCCTGAGTGACAGCAGGGAGTCTCTGGACACAGGACCTGCAGGGTGGCAAGAGTCAAGGGGAGAGAGACGTGCTATGGAGAAGGAGGGGACAAAGCACGGTGGTCCCAGGGAGATGGATTTGGGGTGGAAGGAGTGGCCTGGGGAAGAGGCCTGGGAGAGACAAGTGGCCTTCAGGCCACAGTCAGGCGGAGAAGAGGCAGGGCAGGCAGTGCCTCTGAAAGGGAAGGCCCTGGGGAAGGAGGGGGTGCCTCAGGAAAGGGGAAGGTTCTGGGTCCAGGGCGAGCCTCCTGGCACCCAGGGCCCCTGTCAGAAGGCAGCTCAGTCCCGGGGAGCCTCCCTCCTGCAGCGGCTCCATAATGGGGAAGCCTCACCTCCAAGAGTGCCCAGCCCCCCACCAGCGCCTGAACCCCCATGGCACTGCGGAGATCGAGGGGACAGAGGAGACAGGGCAGACAAGCAGCAGGTCGTGGCTCGAGGTCGGGGGTCTCCGTGGAAACGAGGCACCCGGGGGGGTAATTTGGTGACTGGCACGCAGCGTTTCCAGGAGGCCCTCCAGGACCCTTTCACCCTGTGCCTTGCCAATGTGCCGGGCAAGCCAGACCTCCGCCATATTGTCATCGATGGCAGCAACGTGGCCATGGTGTGAGTACCTGGTGGGGCTGAGAGTCCTGGGGAGGGGGATGAGATGACGAGATGGGCAGTTGCGTTCACCTTGGGGATATGTGTGAAGTGGGGGACAGTACAGCTAGGCTGCTAGGCCCCCCCGGGGGCCCCGGAATGCTGACCCCTTTCCACTACAGGCATGGCCTCCAGCACTACTTCTCCAGCCGGGGCATTGCCATTGCTGTGCAATACTTCTGGGACCGTGGCCACCGTGACATAACTGTCTTTGTGCCTCAGTGGCGTTTCAGTAGGGACTCCAAGGTCAGAGGTGAGTTGGGCCTGGTCTTTTGTGTCCGGGGATGGGCCCTGCTTCCACCTTGAGGATAACCCCATTGTGTTCCTCTGTTTCTCTAGAGGGTCACTTCCTGCACAAGCTGTATTCCCTCAGCCTGCTCTCCCTCACTCCCTCCCGGGTCTTGGATGGCAAGAGGATCTCTTCCTATGACGACAGGTACTTGCTTCTCTCTTGGTCACAGGCTCGACATTCAAGGAGCCAAGTGGGAGACTGAGGGAGAGACAGAAGCTCCTGACCCTTCACACTGTAAGCCTGAGTCGTGGGACAAGGGTCAGTTCTCCTCCGTGTGCCCCTATGATTGGGGAGGTAAACCTGCCCTGCAGGCAGGATGAGATGGATGGTGGACAGTTCTGTTTGTCTACTCATCCTTCACTTTTCACTCATCAAACTAAAGGATGCCTCATATTTATATAGTGCCTTACTGTCTAGAAAATACTGGTTTAATGGAAAGATGGGAAAGCCAATGACATGAATAGCTGACAAATGCCTCTTACAACCTGGATGTCCAAATACATAGAGAAATTCCCCAGCCTTCTGGAAAAACCAGAGTAAATGTTCAAAATAACTATAAATGAAGAAACGCATTCCATGCATAGTAAGACTGTACAAAACATGGTATAATAAAAGACAGTGAAAGATCATGGGTCTTAGAATTTGCAGGTCTGGATTTGAGTCCCAGTTTGCACAGTCATTGACTGTGGAGTCTCTTAGTGGATTAATCACTTTGTCTCAAGGTTCTCTTCCATTCATTCATCCTCCTTGTGAATGTCAAAAGAAGCTAAGGTATGTGTTTGTCTCACTCAGGGTGCTGGGCAAGAGGGCAGTAATATTGCTTAGTTTTTCATGGATCCAATCAAGTGTGGCAGAGGGTCTTACCTCTGTTGTACAGAAATGGAGACGGAGGGTCAGAGTAGTTAACTTTCTTGGCAAAGGCTATGAAGTAGCAAAGGGAAAATGAGAACTTAAAGCTGCTAGCTGGTTTAACTGAAAAACATGGGCCACATTCCCTCCCCAGTGTGCACACAGTGTGGGAGATGGGCGGATTTTAAAAGCTAACTAACCAATTTAAAAAAACTACTGACAAGTTCTTTTTTTTTTTTTTTTTTTGTGCGGTAAGCTGGCCTCTCACTGTCATGGCCTCTCCCGTTGCGGAGCACAGGCTCCAGATGCGCAGGCCCAGCTGCCATGGCGGCATGTGGGATCCTCCCGGACCGGGGCATGAACCCGTGTCCCCTGCATCGGCAGGCGGACTGTCAACCACTGCGCCACCAGGGAAGCCCTGACAAGTTCTTTATTCTCTAGGATTTTCGGTTTTAAATTAAAAACAAGTTTCCAAACTGAAGTGATTATATATTTTGTTTTTTCAAATACTTAGCTCTTACTCCCTAACAGGAAAATGGTATACTACAAAAAGTTCACGTTCTCCTGATGCTATTCTGTTTTATGTCTAGATTTCACAGGTTATCTGCACTATGGAATCTCCTTTACACACCAGCACTGACACAGTTAAAACTGAAGGTTGAGTCAGTTGTAATAAATTTTGAAGGCACATGTCTGTACAGTTGTGTACATCCTGATAGGCAGACAGCGCAGTATGAATTTGGAATTTTGCCTAGTTACAGTGAAAAACACAGTGGCACGTAGCACAGGCCTACTGAATACTGCGGAACAACATATGATGTAACGTGATAATAGTAAAATATGCTTAAATTGAAAATACCTTTTGTACATTACATGATACCATATACATTTTTATGTCATCTTCTTAATTTGTTTCCCAGACAGAAACTCAGAACCAGACACCTGTCACACCGAATCCTGATTACTAGTCCCCTCTATACCACACTGTCTTTCAAATATTGACTGCCTGCTTAGTACTAGGTGCGTGGTGGCCTGCCTGCCGAAGGAAGCAGGAATGCAGGGAATCAGGGAAGACCTGATTCTCGACTTCAAAGAGCCCAAAGAAACTAAACCAAACAGTACAGAATGGAGAGGAAAGGGATCCCCCTTCTGGCTGGGGTTTTGTGGGAAGAGAAGGCTTTGAGAGTTTTTGTTGATTGATTGACAAGGACACGGGATGCGTTGGAGCTCTAGGTTTTAAACCTGTTAAAAAGGACTCACTCCATGAGTCCTACCCCAGTCCTGTGGAATCAGAATTACTAAATTGGGGCCCAGGCATCTATTTTTTTAAAGTCCCCTGGTGATTCCATTCATCAGTGAGGTTGGGGAAGCACCTTCCAGATGGAGGGAACAGTTTGAGAAACATGGAAGTCGGACAGTACGGGGCATGTTTGAAGAACAGGGTGTAATATGATCATTGATTTTGGCAGGAGCTGAGTACAGTAGGGAGTATGGGGCGAGATAAGGCCATAAGAGTGGCTTGGAGCTGGGTTCTAGACGGCCTTGGCTGCCAGGCCTGGACATATGGAAATATTCGGCAGATAAAGGGCAAGTTTGGAAGACTTTTGTGTATGGAAGAGCATGTTCTCTTGGGGGAGGTCAGGAGAGACTGGAGGGTGGTTAAGTGGCTGGGGGCAGGGGACCCCCTCATCAGGAGGCTATGCAGTAGTACCATGCTTGCAATGTCCAAGTAGGTCAGATGGTAATGGTGGGACTGGAAAGGAAGGAAGCAGAGTGGAAAGCCTTTCAGAGGAGGAGCATGATGGATCTGTGACTGATTCATGGGGGCACGGTGGAGGAACACAGAGCCAGAGCCAGATCTTTCTGTCTCATACTAATGAGGCACAAAGTGTTGAGTGGAGGATTGTGGTGACTTGAGGGGATGCTATTGGGGAACCACGATGGATTCATCTTTCATGGGTTTCCTTTCTAACCCATGGCACCTGTATGCAGTCAGTCACCTGGTGGCTGGATCAAGGTGAGGGGGCCGGATCTCCATCACCAGAAGTGGGTCACGGGAGTTGATAACGCTCTTTGGGGCTGGGACCTTGGAGAATTCCAATTGGATGCCGTGGTTTTCGTGACAGGTTCATGGTGAAGCTGGCTGAAGAGACTGATGGGATCATTGTCTCCAATGACCAGTTCCGGGACCTGGCAGAGGAGTCTGAGAAGTGGATGGCAATCATTAGAGAGCGGTGAGGGAGCCCTCCCCTGAGCACAGGGCACGGACTCAGACCTTTCTCTAAAACCAGCACTGCTCTGCCACCGGGTGAGGACTCTGGGAAGGGGCTGACATTACTTTGCGAAGGATGGTAGCTGGCAGCTTCTGATGGTGTTGGTCTTAACTGTCCGGGAGGTGGGCAAAGGCCCCTCTGTGACCACACATTCTCTGTGCCCATCCAGCCTGCTGCCCTTCACCTTCGTGGGAAACCTCTTCATGGTGCCTGATGACCCATTGGGGCGAAATGGCCCTACACTGGATGAGTTCCTGAAGAAGCCAGTCAGGTAATGCCTCAGACTCTCCTAGGCAGCCCTGGCTTTTGCTCTGCAGGGGCCTTGCAGGCCTGGAGAATTGGGGGAAGAATGACCTCAATCTGGGCCAGCGTTATTCTGTAGTAGTTCAAGTTGCCTTGGGCTTGGCCCAAGGAATCCTGACTCAGACCCTCCTGGCTGGGAGGGAAACTCCTGTTTCCTGTTTTCCCTAATCAGTGTGTTGGACGGAGTTATTTGGAAGGTGGTTGCTTTTACTTATAGCCAGCTGCATTGAGCATGCCCTCTGTTGGACATAAAGTGATTAATTTATTAGACTAGAACTAGATAGTGGCAGGTTCACCTTCCAGGTTCCAAAGGAACAGGCCATCTTCCCTTCAGAAGTGGGTTGATACTGCCCCTCAGTGGTCAGTTTCTGGAACTTCAGGGTCACTCCCCAGAGCCCAGACTAGGCAGGGCAGTTAACTGGGAGTGGAGAGCAGGGAGGCCCACTGGGCTCTAAACTCCCTCGAGGATGCTCATCAGCTCATCCTGTTCCCTCTGCTTCTTCCCAGGGCACAGGTGTCTTCTAAGGCTCAGCATTCTGCCAAGGTCTCCACAGAACACAGTAATCAGCAGCAGGGGAGAAAAGAAGAAGAAAAAGGCAGTGGTGGCATTCGGAAGACACGGGAGACAGAGCGGCTCCGGCGCCAACTGCTGGAGGTGTTTTGGGGTCAGGATCACAAGGTGGACTTCATCCTGCAGCGGGAGCCGTACTGCCGGGACATCAACCAGCTCTCTGAGGCCCTGCTCAGTCTCAACTTTTGAGCCTCACCTGTCTGAGTGATTGCCACCCCGTCAGCTCCAGCCTCATCCAGCTCAGCTCACTCTGTGAGGGTCCCCCTGCTGCTCACACCCTGACCCCGTCTCACCCTGAGTTGGTGCTTTGTGTCAGGGAAGCACCAAGGAAGCGCATTTGTGTGTGGGGAATGCTCTTGCCTGGGGCACTTTGGGGACAGGTCTGTAAGGTGACCTGATCTCATCTTGAGTCAGGACCTCAACCAGCTCTCAGGAGGTTCTGCTCAGCCTTAATTTCTTAACCTTGCTTTATGCAGGGTTTCTGTAGGGAATGGGGGCTGCTGGGAAGGGTGGGTCACGGAGATGGGGACTGTCGGCCCCTCCTCCATGCTGAGCTGGGGATGGAGGGTAGGGTGGATGGGTGGGAGGGGAATGTAGAACAGGTGGCCAGGAAGCTAAGCCTTTCCTCCTCCTGGCTGCTGCTCTGATGGCCAGAGGACAGGACGAATCCCAGGCCTGGCTGGGCTCCTGGGCGCATCAAGGGGAATGCTGGGCCCTGGAAAGGCTAGTATTACGGGGTCTGGGTCACAGTGGGGCAGCAGGGGTCTGGTGGAGAAGGCAGAGGGAGACATGGCTTCTGGTCTCAGCTATGCCTGCCTGTGACCTTGATTGATCTTGGTCTTTACTTCCGCCTACGAGTCAGGGGTAAAAAAGCCTGTTGGAAGGAGAGATGAGAACGTGGAGGAAAGCTCCTTGGAGGAAGGGTACTTGGACCAAGCCTCAGGTGTGTCTGTCTGTGGTTGCACAGGCTTCCTAACCAAAACCTCACTTTCAGAGAGCTGAGGGTCCCCTGTCCCCAGGACCCATGCCCTAGATTTTTTAACACTGCACCCTCAGTATAATGTGCCCTATAATGGCTGCGTCCCTTTTGGGCAACCACCCCCCAAATCCACACTTACAAAATGGTTAATTAGGGGTGACTGTTTGCATTACCAGAAAACTCTCAGGGTTCCTTCCTATCAATGGCAGCTCTCCTGTTGCATTCAGGTGTTTGTTTACAGTTGAACGAATGTGTCAGAAAGTCCGCAGTCCCCGGTTAATGCACTTGCTCGAGCGTTGAGCAGTCACCAAACCAATGAAGCCATGTTCTGCGAGGAAAACGTTCATGTGACCTGACCCTAGCATCTTCTTTACAGAACATATATGTTGCATAAAGCGAGACCCACTTCTGCTCTGTGTGTGCGTGTATGCGGATGGGAGGGTTTATAGAGTTTGTATCTAGAGGAACCAATCTGGAGAATGAAAATTGAAGAATCAGAGTCAGAAGGTACTTGACTGGCCACCGGACCAGCTGCTATCACCTCAGGACATTCTCTTTCCTCCTTGATTCCTACAGGTCGTTGTCCTGTACTTGCTTGAAGTCCTCCTGTACCAGGGAATTTACTGCCTCCGAGGCAGCACATCCATCCGTGGACAGTACTAGTCAGTCCTTCCTTTAGTGCATCCCCAAATATGCTTTTCTGTTACTTCTACCTTTGAGGCCAGTCATTCCGTCAGGAACAGTACAGAGCCAGTCAACTTCCTAAAGAGTCCAAAAGTCTGTGCTATCTGGGCCCTGCAGCAAGTCCCTGGACATGGCCCTCATTTTAGGCTGATTTCTGCTCCCTCAGTGGCACAGGGAGTTGAAATCACCCCAGATCCTGTATCAGCAACTATAGCATGTGGAGCTGAATGATGATGGAGAGGGTCCTAGGGTCCCAGTGGCTTTGCCCCTCCCCACTGGTGAGGTCTACCACTACACTGCGCTGAGCTGGGCTGGGGGCAGGCAAGTTGGAGAGGTTAGTCGCTAGTCGGGGTGGTAACAGTGATTCAAAGACAACCCATAGTCCCGTCAGAAGAAAGGAGATTGGGGGCTAGGGGAACTGCTTCTGGTCAAACTGTGGCAGAAACCAGGGTCGCTAAAAAGGGAGACGCTCCTTGAGGAATACTTGGGACTCTTTTTCCCTGAAAGGATTGAATTTGTAACATTTGATAGGTTCCTTGTGCCTTTCACTTTCAATGCTGGTGGGTATACGGTAGGCTCGAGGTATCTTCTGCCCTCTTGTGCTAGGGATCCTGGTTGACTGAAGTGGCCCCAGTCAGATGAGAGGCAAGTCCTTATCTTTTGACAGTCCTAAGCTTTGCACAGCTTTGTCCTGCTGCAGCCTGATGAACTGGGGCCAGTGTGTGATTGCTTTATCAGTTCACTGCTGTTCAGTGACAGACTGAAGGCGGTCCTGGACTTGGACCTTGTCCCTTCCTCTGCTGGCATCCTTATGGCACTGCGTGAAACAAGTATGCAGGGTGACCACAGAGCCCACTGGAAATGGATCACCATTCTTCTTGCCTCTACCTCTGTCATAACCTCGTGCCTCAAATTTGTTGCCAGCTCTTTTGGCAATGGCGGGACCAAAAGGGAGAGATGTTGCACATTATAACTTTCAAAACCCCATGTAAAGTAAAGGGTCTTCTAGGATGGCACTCCTTGAAATAAATTTCAGAATCTAGGCCAAAGAGATGAGCTAGAGCTAGTGAGATAATTTATTGCCTAAACTGCGGAACATTCTCTACACAGCAAAAAGGAGAAATGGGCCAGGAACAGGACATGCAGGGAAACCTAACTTGAGAATTTATTTAGGAGCAGTTGAAGAGGTTAAGGTCCCAACTTGAGACTGCAACCTTGAAACAGCCGACAGTCTCCCAGTTAAATAAGGTGAAGCAACAGGACAATGAGAAAGAAAGCGGACTCCCTAAGAACTAGATGGAGGAGAACCTGAGCTCATAATTTCTCTTTAGGAAGCCCCAGCTGAGGGACAGGCCTCAGGCCCTTCCTTGAGCCTCCCCCACCTAGGCTATGACTTCCTTCAAGGCAGCCCCCAGCTCTGGGAAGGAATACTGGTAGCCAGCAGCCAGTGTCCGCCTTGGGACCACCTTCTGGCCCTCCAGCAGCATGATGGCACGTTCTCGTCCGAAGACGGCTTGTACCACAGTGCTGGGGAGAGGGATGAAGGCTGGGCGGCCCAGGGCTGTGCCCAAGGCCTGGGCAAACTCAGCGTTGGTAGTGGAGGAGGCTGGAGCCACTCCGTTCAGGACCCCTTGCACGTGGCTTGCTTCAAGGGCGTGGGCTAGGATTCCCGCCAAGTCTCTGATGTGAATCCAGGGGAAGAACTGGTGGCCTGAGCCGATGGGGCCCCCCAGGCCCAGGCGGAAGGGCAGCAGCATGTGACCAATGGCACCGCCTCCACGGCCCAGCACAACCCCTAGAGCAGGTAAGAAGGATGGTACAGGAAGGCCCCTCAGCCTCCAGGCAGTCCCACTGTTCCTCCCTGCTTCCCCTTCCTCACCTTTTCCCCATGCTGACTTTGCTCTGTGGCAGGTAAGGGGTGTGGCTCTTTGGGATGTCCTGCCCTCCCACCTGTAGGTTAGCTAGAAGTGGAGGCATCCTCCGTAAGCCCAGCTCCCCTTATCCCCCCACCCTCCCAGCCCAGAGAAGACATTCCAACCCTATCTGATACCCAGGCCCCTGGTTCTCACCGGAGCGCACCACCACTTGCCGTGTAGAATCTCCAGGAAGCCTTGCTGCAGCTTCCCATTTGGTTACAAGGTTGGAGAAAAAGTCAAAATCCCCTCCTGGGCTGTCCTCATCGTACTCAGCAGTCAGGCTGGGCTGGTAGTAAGCTGCCGGTGGAACAGCACTTGTTTGCTCTGCGTGTCCTTGGTCCTGTCTGGCCCTTTGCAGTCAAGGCTCCCCTTGGCCTCGCCCTCCTTGGCCCTTGGGATCTCCCCATGGGAACTCAGAGCCATGGATATTTTCCCCTTGATCTTCTCCATGAGCTGACCTGTTCCAGCCCTGGAGTCATTCTTATCTTTAGTTATGGGGCTAAGCTGAGGTGCTAGAGTGAGAAGCTAAGAACAAAGACTTGGGTGCCAGACTGCCTGAGTTTTAATCTCAGCTCCACCATTTATTAACTCTGTGACTAAAGGCAAATTATACATAACCTCTCTGTGCAGAATTTTTGCATCTTTAAGATGGGAATAATAGTACCTACCGCATAGGTTTCTCGTAAGGATTAAATGTAATATGTACAAATCACTTAGAATGGTGGTGTGTGCGTGCGTGGGCGCGCGCGCGCGTGTGTATATATATATATTTTTTTATTTATTTATTTGGTCCCAAAGGTAAAATACAAGAATCAAGAATTCTGTTCCTAAAGAACTGTGCTATAAGAAATAAGGGACCTGGAAATAGGTGGGACTTTCCCTGGCACTGGGAGCAGTGCCACTCCCCTCACTTTCTCTGAGGTCCCCATTTCTCAGTGAAAGTACACAAAAGTCAGGAGAAATATGCATGGAATGAGGGCCTAGGTAGTTCCCCTGCTTGGAAAAGACCAGCACACTGGGGCCTGAGCTGCCCCTCACTGTGCTCCCTCCTTTCCCTGGCTAGTCTAAGGGTTGGTGGTGTGGGACATACCTACACCTGTGACTAAGACCCAGGCCTGGGGGGACTGTGGGGCCTTGGCAATGGCTCTAGCCAGCATTTGGGTGGTCTCCAGGCGGCTGCTGAGAACCTCTTTTTGGAAGGCTTCATTCCACCTGCAGGAGAAACGGGAAATAAAATGCCACTAAATACATGTACATACCCTTCCTTTCCTCTCTTGCCCTGGGGCCCATCCATATCCGTTTCTAATAAAACCCTGCATTGCTGCTTAGAGGAATGGTCCATCTCTTCTGTATAAGGAAAAGGTACATCTACTTTGGGCGTCCTGAGTGGGGAGTAAGGTCCACCAGCTGAGCGGGAAGAAGGGCAAGTGGGGGTGGAGGAGTCCGGGATATGGGCTGAGTTCTCAATCTGGCAGTCCCATTCTCCACAGCCCACAGGTTCTCCTCAGAGTCGGCCATCTCCTCCCTCCGCTCTGAAGGATGTCAGCTTCAGGGCCCAGCTGACCTGCGAAGAGGGTTGAGGATATTCTCTCCCGCCAGATTGACGGCGGCATCGCAGCGGGGCAGGCCCGACGTAGCGAGCTCATCCTGTTGGAGAAAGCACACAGTGCCCGCGAGCCCTCGCCCTGCGCCACCAAACTAGGCCCCCCGCCCCCCATGCTTCCAGAATTTGGACATACCCACGTGATCCGACCGGGCCCTGGCTTTCGGGAGACCAACGTCACTTTGTGGCCCCTGGCCTTCAGCAGCTGGGTTAAGGCTGTCCCAATGAAGCCCGTTCCGCCACCTGATCAGAAAGTGAGAGGTGTTTATCCTCCCGGGGGCGCCTTCCGTCCCCACGTGGCCCCCTCTTCCGGTGCCCTCCCATCTGACGCCAGACTTCTCCCCTCCTCGCCCCCTCCCCGCGATGCAGAGGTGACACAGGTCACAGAGCTTAGGGAGATTCGGCTTCTAGGGCTCTGAGGCCAAGGCCAGGTTGGCTGTGTCCTCTCTCAGAAACGGCCTCCTAGCCCTCAATTTCTGGCTATGTTTTCTTTGTATAAACCGGCCTCCTCCCACTCCCCCTTCCTGCCCTCCCTTACCCACAAGAACCCTCATAGCGACCAGGACCTAACGCGCCTGCGCAAGATTTAGAGTCCACTTCTAGGACGACTGCAGTCTTCCTGCGCATGCGTCTTTCGGGGAGCGCCCTCCACTTGTGGGGCGGGCAGGACTGGGCGTGGCCCTGCCTGGCGACCCGGAAGAATTCGTAATGAAGGCTGTGTATTTCGCAGCAATGAGAGGCGGGGATCTTGGCAAGGAGGCCGGGGGGTGGGGAAATAGACTGAGGGGGCGGGGAAAGAAGGGGAGAAGGTGGAGGAGGGAAGGTTTTTAGTGTAGAAAAAAAACCTTTGACCTAAAGCCGGAAGCTGCTCAGTCCTCCGAATTCTGGCTGTCTCTCTTCAGTTTGGTGGATATGTTTTACAAGAGAATCCGTCCAGAGGTACAATGGATTTTCTCTCTACCCGGCCTATTATTTCACCTTTTCTTCTCCCTGTTCCGGCTCCTTCCTGTCGGCATTTAAACGTTCTCAAATTCCCCTCGACTTAAAATAACCCTTCTCCAGCCCTCTTCCTCCGCTAATGTCCTTTCTTTTCACCTTCATAGCCAAACTTCTTAAAAGAGTGGTGTCCCTTTTCTACTTCTACTTCACATCCGTCTGACTTTGCCTTTATCATTCATTGCCCCTCTCGCCAATATCACTAATTTCCCACGTGTCACCAAAACTAATGCCGAGTTGTCAGTCGTTTTTCTTGACCTCTGTATCACTGGACACTTGCTGACTCCTCCCTCCCTTTGGAAATGCTCTTTTCTCGGCCTCAAGGAAAGCCACACTCTCTTCTGGGTCTTTCGCCCAGCTTTATTCAGTCTGTGTTGCTTGCTCCACCTCCTCTAAGGTCTTACAAATGTTGGTATTCCTCAAAGCTGGGTCCTACGGATCTTCCTTTCTTCCAATTGTGTACTTTCTCCCCATAATCTACCTCGGTGAATTCGGTTACCAGTTTTTTCAAAGAAGAGTTCCCGAATCGCCTATGAACTATAGGAGAGCCTCAGAGCTCCTGAATCCTATAAAAACTTCCCACTGGATATATCTTCTTGGATATCTAAAACCCTTTTGATTTTACTTGCTAAATATCTCCCAGATCCATCTATTTCTATCTCTGCCACCATGACTCTTCAAGTTATTATCCTCTTTGGTCTATTTTCTGCAACAGTCTCTTTAATAGATTTCTGCTTCTGCATGTTTTTTTCTCTCCAAACTGTTCCACACACTGCAAATGGAATGATCTTTTAAAAAGTATGTGGAGAAATTCCCCGGTGGTCCAGTGGTTAAGACTCTGTGCTCCCAATGCAGGAGGCCTGGGTTTGATCCCTGGTTAGGGAACTAGATCCCACATGCATGCTGCAACTAAGAGTTAGCATGCCACAAATAAAGAATCTGCATGCTGCTACTAAAGATCCTGCATGCCGCAACGGAGCTCCCACATGCCGCAACTAAGACCCAGCGCAGCCAAATAAATAAATATTTAAAAAAAAATATATATATATATAAATATGTGGGAGGAACACTTTTTGGCATATGTATCCTGAAACACTCCCGTTACAAATGGATATGCTGGATAGAATTGAACACATCTTCACTTAAATGCGTTGTCGAGTTAGCTAGAAAATAAAAGAACTCTCCAGAGACCAAAAACAAAGTGTACTTTGGGACTGAGGCTATCTTGTGCGTTGTCAGTCAGTCTTTGTAACCCAGAGGCCTGGTTGACAGGAGACAATACCTGGGACAGTGCGGGGGTGGGGAGCTGTGGGGAGAGGGGGAGGAGAGCCTGCTAAATCAGTTGCCTTTAGACCACAGATTCAGGAGGGTGGAGGTCCATCAGTATCCTTATGCAAGTGAGGTGGGAATCCCTTCCAGAGCTTTGTGCCCCTTGTAAGAGGGTACATACATAGGGACAGCGCTCTGATCCCAGCAGCCACTCCTCCTCCCCTGGGAGGCTGATGGAGAGCAGGTTTGTAATGCCTTAGAGTCTTTTTACTCTGGGGTTCTGGAGATGGGTGGGTCAGCTTCTCCCTCCTCCTCAGCCTCTCCTTTGACAACTGATGTAGTTAAGTTAAACTGTTCGCAGATCTCAAAGTCCATCTGACACTTTGGCAGTTAAAATGTACAAATCCGAGCCAGACAACAAGACCTGAGAAGTTTCTGTCTGCACATCTGGGTGTAGGGGCAAGTGCAGCTGGTGCCCTTCAGGAAGACAAGGGTCCCTCTTGAGTCTATAGCAATCACAAGGACTTCTTTCATTGAAATGGGACAGTTTCCCCCACATCTGCTTCCTGAAACAGCAAAAGGAGTTGAGCACAGTCCCTCTGGGTGGTTAGGCCATCACTGTGGGGCAGGACAGGAAGCCAGGACTCAGGGAGGGATCTTCCTCTCAGCATGGGCTGGGGCAGGGCAGGATGAGGGCTTTGCTGGCAACTCTACACCTTCCCCCATGCCCGCTCTGTGTGAATGCCCACTGCTTCATTTTGCTTGGGCAGATTTTTACAAATTCTCTCAGGCTCTGGCATGTAATTTGCTAAATGCTATTCACATCATCATTTCACATAGTTTCTAACTAAAGTATGCTAAGACCAACCAACCAATCAACCAAGATCCTAACATGGAGACCCAACAGATAAAGGAGCCTAGAACCCCTCTGGTCCCCCTGTTTAACATAGACTCCTTAGACCCCAGAGTTTGTGGAGATAGAAGTGAAACCAAGCAACGCAGATTGGGATTTGAACCCACGTGCCAGGACTCGAAGCTGGCCAAAACCTAGATTGGGACTTGAACCCATAGACTTTTTTAAAAAAATTAATTAATTAATTTTTATTTATTTTATTTTTGGCTGCGTTGGGTCTTCATTGCTGTGGGCGGGCTTTCTGTAGTTGCAGTGAGCGGGGGCTACTTTTCATTGCGGTGTGCGGGCTTCTCATTGCAGTGACTTCTCTTTTTGTGGAGCACGGGCTCTAGGCTCCCAGGCTTCAGTAGTTGTGGCGTGCGGGCTCAGTAGTTGTGGCTCGGGCTCTAGAGCGCAGGCTCAGTAGTTGTGGCGCACGGGCTTAGTTGCTCCGCGGCATGTGGGATCTTCCCAGACCAGGGATCAAACCCGTGTTCCCTGCATTGGCAGGCGGATTCTTAACCACTGTCCGACCAGGGAAGTCCCAGTTGCATTATAGTTTAAATTTGTATTTTCCTGATTACTAATAAGGTTGGGTGCCTTTCATATGTTTATTGGCCATTTGGATATCTTATTTTGTGAATTTCCTGTTCAAGTCTCTTGTCAGTGTTTCTTTAGGGATGTCTTATTTTTTTTCTTATTGATTGACAGGCATTATGTATAAATTCTGCATGTGAGCTCTTTGTTGGCATATGTGCTGTAAGGATCTTCCTCCACTGGGTGGCTTGCCTTTTCACTCTCTTAAAGATGTCTTTTGATGAGAAGTCCTTCTTGTAATCCAATTTATCAAATCATTTTTCGTTTAAGACAGTAATTCTCAACTGGGGGTGAATTTCAGATAAAATACAGGACCCCTAGTTAAATCTGAATATCAGATAAACAATGAAAAAATTTAATTATTTCCCAGGAAATTTTGGGGGCACACACTATTTTTGTTGTTGTTGTTGAATCTGAGATTCAATTCTAACTGTGTGTTCTGTCCCCCGACACCAAACATGGCAACATTTCCCCCAGGGGACATTTGGCAATGTTCCGGAGACATTTTTCATTGTCATAACTGGGGCAGTGGTGGTGGTGCTACTGGCATCAGTGGGTAGAGGCCAGGGATGCTTTTAAACATCTTACAATGCATGGGACATTCCCCCACAACAAAAATTTATCCTATTCAAAATATCAATAGTGCAAGGTTGAGAAACTTGTTTTAAGGTTAGTGATTTTTGTGTGCCTTGAAGAAATCTTTCTAAACCCCAAGGTGATAAAGATACTCCTGTCATATTGTCTAGAAGTTTTATTATTTTACTTTTAATGGGTGGGACACCTGGAACTGATGTTTGTGTGTGTGTGAGATACGGGTCAAATTTCATTTTTCCCCATGGATATTCAGTTGACCCAGCAATATGCACTGAAATGAGTGTCCTTTCCCACTGCCCTGTGATGCTATTCACATCATCATTTCACATAGTTTCTAACTAAAGTATGATAAGACCAACCAACCAATCAACCAATCAACCAAGATCCTAACATGGAGACCCTTTGCCATAAACCAAGTGTCCATGGATGAATGTGTCTTTTTCTGGACTCCGTTCTGTTTCATTGCTCTAATTGTTTGTCTTTGCATCAACATCAGATTGTACTAATTATAGTAGATTTAATAAATCTTGATTTTGGGGGGTATCTTAGTTTGGGTTTTCCCAGAAACAGACCCTGATAACAAAGACTTGAGTGCAAGTAATTTATTTGTGATGTGATTCCTGGAAGGGGTGTGGCTTTAGGACTGTCAACCAAAGACATGAGAGACAACAGGCCAAAGGACTCAATGGAAGGTTCTCTCAGGGATTGGGTGCAGACAGGAAAAAGGCCCTATTCTCCACTCACCTCTTTAGATCCACCCTCCTCCCTGCTCTGTTACCCACCTTTTGCTTCATTTGTATCATTTTTTTTTTTAGATTCCACGTATAAGCTGTATCATATGATATTTGTCTTTCTCTGTCTGACTTACTTCACTTAGTATGATAATCTCTAGATCCATCCATGTTGCTGCAAATGGCATTATTTCATTCTTTTTAATGGCTGAGTAATATTCCATTGTATATAAGTACCATATCTTCTTTATCCATTCCTCTGTCGATGGACATTGCTTCCATGTCTTGGCTATTGTAAACAGCACTGCAATGAACATTGGGGTGCATGTATCCTTTTGAACCATGTTTGCAAAAAACAGATTTTAGTTCGAGAACTTTCTAATCTGAATGGTTGGAAAGTGGAGTAGCCACCTTGCTTGGTGATCACCAGATGAGGATGAGGTAGGAGGATTTAAGCATTTGGTTAGAGTGGCGGGTGGGTAAGTTAAGTTCCTTTGAGTGAATTTTCTAGTTCCTAAGAAGACCAGTGACAGAGAGAATAGAACCTTGGTTAAGGGTCAGAAACTTTGTATGACTGTAGAAGTCCTTTTACCTTTCTGGGTTCTAATTACACAATTAGGACTTTGGATTAGGTGATAGCAATGACAGCTAACTTATATTGAGCTCTTCTGTGTTTTAAGCAGAATGTTGGTTCATTTAATGCTAACAACAACTGTATGAGATGGGAACTATAATTACCTGTATTTCAGACATGAAGAAACCAAGGCATAAAGACATTAAGTATTTTGCCTATGGTCGGCACATAGCTACTAAGTGGTAGAGCTGGGATTTGAACCTAGGCAGTCAGTTCCAGAGCCGGCATGCTTAACCACTAAACCATACAGCTTTTCAGCAATAAGTCTTAGTGTTCCAGCTCTAATCATACTGTGATTTGGGGGTTAAACGAAATAATATTTGTGAACTTTGCATTATTCTATACAATTGACACAACTTCACATCTTGTACTTTTTTCAAAATGAGATTATTACATAAATCAGGCAAAGCCTAGGGCTTCCCTGGTGGCGCAGTGGTTGAGAGTCCGCCTGCCGATGCCCGGGATACGGGTTTGTGCCCTGGTCCGGGAGGATCCCGCATGCCACAGAGCGGATGGGCCGTGAGCCATGGCCGCTGGGCCTGCGCGTCCGGAGCCTGTGCTCCGTGGCGGGAGAGGCCACAGCCACAGCGGTGGGAGGCCCACGTACTGCAAAAAAAAAAAAAAAAATCAGGCAAAGCCTCATAGACTGTGAGCTCTGATAGGGCAGGCACTGAACCTGTCTTATTTACTCTTGCCTCCCTGTGCCTGGGACACAGTAGGTGCACAGCACGGTTTGTTTATGGATTGAGGGCAGGGCCATGGCAGAGAGGCACATTTTTGCTCAAAAGGTGGCCAGCTGGGGGAGTCCTAGCCCCAAGTCTGGGGCAGGCTGAAGGAAGTCGAGGCTGCCTAGTGACTGGACTTCCAGTGGGCTCTGAGTCCAGTGGGAGGCTGGGCTGGATGTGGAGGGTTGGGCTGCTTTTTTTTTTTTTTTTGCGGTATGCGGGCCTCTCACTGTTGTGGCCTCTCCCGTTGCGGAGCACAGGCTCCGGACACGCAGGCCTAGCGGCCATGGCTCACGGGCTTAGTTGCTCCGCGGCATGTGGGATCTTCCCGGACCAGGGCACGAACCCGTGTCTCCTGCATCGGCAGGCGGATTCTCAACCACTGCGCCACCAGGGAAGCCCTGGGCTGCTTTTGAGATGAGGCCCTGTCTAAATCAGGGGTCTGATCCCCTCTCAGCCAGGGTAGGGGCCATTGCCCCACTAGTGCCCTACTTCCTCTCTCCGCTGTGCCTCCCCACAAGTGCTGGGCATTGTTGAGGTCACACAGACTTGGACTTGTAGGGTGAGTGCCAGTGCTTCCCTTGGGACCTGGGCTGGACTCTGATGCACCTGGGGACCTTGAGGACTGCCTGCCCAGCCCTGGCTGGCACTGAGCCTGCTCTTCCTTGGCTATGGGCTGACGTTTTTTTTTTTTTGTCATGGATAGAGAACTTTATTCAATATTTTATAACAATCATAATGACAACAATCAGTAATAATAACAGTAACAACCACAATAATAACGACTAACAACATTGATGATGATCAATATAATGATGATAATCATAATAATATATTATAATTTGATATTACAATATCAATACTTATAGGCAGATAGGCCAATCACACATTCCTCTGTGAGTGAATGACCAAGTGCCCTTATTGAGACTCATGGGTTGTTTTGGCGTCCGAATCATAGTTTTTCACCTTGAATTGGGCTATGTGAGGACAAAGGCCAAGCAGCCGAAGGAAAAAAGCGGGAGGAAAGGAAAAAACAGGAGGAAAGGAAAAGCACTGTAAGTTGAGTGTTGAGCAAGACGGGGACTCCTGGGAAGACATAGGAGGTGAAGCCTGGCAGGGAGAAGAGACTAGGTCAAACAAAACCTGCCTGCTTGCACCTCCCCATCCTCTGCCCTGAGCTTGGACATCTGGCTCTCCAAGCCAGGTGGTGCTGGCCTCCCTGGAAGAAGGTGGGACAGCCCCCCGCCCCTCCCAGGTTGACTTCCATGGAGGCATAAAGTAGCCTTCCAGCCGCTCTTGGTTTGCAGCTCTGTGCGAAGGCCATTGGCTGCTGACGGCACCGCCTACAGCAATCATTACCTGCGTCTCTTATGGTGATGCACAGAAATGTCTTCCCACCAGATCTAAAATGGGAACCAGGTAACCTTGCAGTGCCTGGAATGCCTGTCTTCTGTCACCATCCACGCAACGTACAAGCTCTTTGGTTGTGTCCCACGCTGTCTTGCCTGCTGCTCAGTGGTGCCATCTGCCGGACATGTACCCCTTCGCAGCCCTCTGCATTTGGAATGCTCTATTCCCCAGTAAATAGCTACTCGACACCTGTCTTTTGCGTGCTTTATTATTATCAAATATGCACGCAGATAGTTAAATCGTTAAGTGATTCTGCAAGAACGTTTATGAAAATACTAGCCCCATTCCCCTCTTGATTTTTTCCCAATACCAAGGGCTGTCATCCTGGGATCTCTCTTCACTTCTTGGTTTATTCTCTTGTGTTGGTGGAGCACATCCTCCAGTGCTGAGAAAGGGGGCTGGGAACTATTTGAAAATGTTTTAATTTTATGCTGACACAAACTTCTCTCATTCAGGTGTTGAATTTACTAGACTGGTGCTCCAATTTTCTTTTTATTTCTCTAGTTTTTGTCAGTCTTTTTTTTTGCTCTAATATCTGGGAGATTTCCTTAGGTTTATCCACCAATTCTCTATATCAGGCTAGATGGTGAGGGCGCCACGGTAACCAGGGGAATGACGGGAGGCAGAGAGGGAGGGAGACAGCTCCCATTGTCTTAGGTGAGGCTCAGCCCTGGGTGGAGGTACACTGTTTAGCCTCCTCACTTCTTTTTTAAAAATTTAATTAATTAATTAAATTTTTGGCTGCGCCTCATGGCACGTGGGATCTTAGTTCCCTGGCCAGGGATTGAACCCACGCCCCCTGCAGTGGAAGCGTGGAGTCTTAACCACTGGACCGCCAGGGAAATCCCTAGCCTCCTCACTTCTGTCCCTGCCTTTTTGGTAGAACCAAGGGAAGCTGTCTGCTTTGGACTGTAATTGTGTAGTGTTTGTGCTGGGCAGGTCCTAGGCTGTTCTTTTCCATGGCATGGGGAAATCCTCTTATATTTGGGCTAATTCTTCTGCAGATGTTGTAAAGTTTTCCTTCCTCTTATCAAACCCCAGCATCTGACAGCTGGAGCCATGACTTTCTCTGCATCTCTGAATCAAATCTGCACTGGTGGTTGATCTTGTCTTTTCTGGGTGAGCTGGTTGAAGAGATCAGTGTGGCATCAACAGCTTTTTTCACACTCTGTGTCCAAGAAAAGCTTCTTATTTTCTGGGCTCATGGCCCGGGGCGGACCCAGACACAGCCTTCAGGGCATCTTTAAAGTTCTCCCATAGGTGGTCCCTCCCAGCCCAGCCTCTGGACAATCCTGAGGAAGTCTACCCTCCCCCATCTTCTTTTCTGGACAGCATGGCACTGTGTCCTGTGGTTTCCCTGCTCCCTGGGGACTGTGCTGTGTATGGGAGTAACAGGGATAAGATCATTCGCTGAGCATCTAAGCAGTTTCAGAAAGCACTTTTGTTTCTCTGCATTTTTCATGTGTTTGGTCATTTGTAAAAATATAGAAATAATTTTAAAGAGAATGGATAAGCCATTTATTTAATTATAATTCTGACACAATTATCTCCATTTTTGAAGAATTCTGTCCAGTTTTCTCCCCAAACGTACAGTATTCCACACTGTTGCAGTCAAAGTGAATGTACATTTTTGAATATTCTGCTTTCTTCAATTCACATTGTATTGCATTTCTAACTAGATTTGGAGTTAGGACTCCCAAGCTCTGAGGCAGGAGCAAGCGGGAGATGTTGGCAGTCCCTCAGTGTGGGCAGCCTAGGTGTGGGAAGCTATGGAGGCAGGAGAGTTACTTCAGAAGGAGGAGCCAGGCAGGAAGGCCTGTCCTCCTGTCCTCTATAAATTAGAGTGAAGTCTGTTTGATGATCCCAGAACTGTGGCACAGCATTCACTGTAGGCTCTTGTCAGGTATCCTGGGACTGGAGGGCTTCTGAGCTGGTTTCCCAGTCCTGGTTCCAGCGGTAGGTGGTGATAAGCATCAAGTATGTGGCAAAGAATGTTAAGAAAAGCTTTTGTTGGGAGGCTTGGCTTAATTTCAAAAATTCTGCCTAGAATTCTCTAGAAATTTGGGGTCACTCTGGTGTTAGTGACAGGCTGGATTTCAGGTGCACTCAGAGTTGGCTCTAGGGCCAGGTTTGGCTGAAGCCTAAGCATCCCTTTCCTGGGTTTGAGATATCCTACCTTGTACTGGCTTCTCATTCATTGGCCTGATAACTTTCATTTACTGTGGATGACTTAATTAGACCTGAGATTCCGGAGACCTACAGGCCCATGATGCTTCCCACTTTGTCCTAAGGCCTTGGGCTCAGGAGAGCTCTCTGGTTTTTTGTCACAAACATGATTTTGGTGTAGATAAGAGGGTATAAGGGATAGAGACTGCCAGAAGCCATGGGACTGAAGATCACCTTTAGGGACACTTCTGATGAATCGATATTGGCTTATCTGTGACCTGGCCTGGTTTGGGTAGGTGTGGGGATGGTGGAAGAGATGGAAGGAAAGGAGAAGGTGGATGAAAAGTTAGAAAAGGAGAAGGAAAATGAGAGAGGGCACTCACTTCCATAAAGCATGGCTCTTTTAGTTACTGCAGCTTTCACTGGAGCTACATGGAGTGAGTAAAGTTAAAAGCCATGTTGCTGTGAGTCCAAATTTTTAGGAAGAAAATGCTTTCACCAAGGGAGGTGGTAGAGGCTCCATGAACCGGAAGTTGTGACTATCACCTGGCCATTTTGGGCTCCTCATATCAGTGGACCAGCAGGCAAAGAAAGGAGGTACTATACTGGCTGGAGTAATTGACTGTGATGCCTATGAGAAGCTAGGGTTGTTGCTGTACAAAGGGCAAAGAGAAGAGTATTACTTGAACCCAGGGGATTCGCTGGGGATCCCTTGTACTTTAGTGCTCAGTGATCATTACAAATGGGCAACAGCAACTAGTCAAACCTGTCAAGTATAAGGCAACTAAAGACTCAGCCCCCTCAGGGTTAGAGGTCTGGGTAACCCCAGCAGACATATAACCCAGGCCAACTCAAGTGTTGGCCAAAGGGAAGGGAAATCTAGAATGGGTGGTAGAGGGGTGAGATGAGAAATATCAATTAAGACCCAGGAGCAGCTGCAGCACAGGACCCTCTAGCTTGATTTGCCAACCCTCTTTAAGTCTTTTTAGGAGACTGTGATTGGCTATTAAACTGAAGGTTTGAACTTGTACCTTCTCTCTCTGGAAGGAGGGATGGGCATCTTGGTCTCAGGCAAGATCCAGATACTGTAAGAAAGTGCAAGTGGATTTGGGTTGCATAGGGAGGGCTTCATCAGGAGCATTTTGTCCACTACCTCTGATCAGCTCAATCAGCTATACTTCCCAGCTCACACCATTCCCATAGGTATAAATCCCTGGTCACCACTACCTTTGCTAAAGACAAAAGAACGTCCATGCAAAGCACTAATTGACAAGAAGAGACCACCATGCCTGTGCACTGACCAAAGGGATCCCATGAAGGCTTAGCTTCTTTAGCCACATCCTGGATATGGGCTGAGTGATGCGATCTGGAAGTGCAAGGGTATTTACCCTCCACAGAGTAAACCTTGACCAACGGGAGAATGAATGGGTATATGTGCTTATGCACAGGTGGGTCTAGATATGGTACTGAGTCAGCAATAGTTAGAATACCAGGGGTTCGGAGCCAGCATATAAAGGAAATAAAGATAGTTATTAATCCTAGCCTCTAGAATAACCACCATAATTATTTTGATGTTAATTTCTTCTAGTTTTCTTTCTATGCATACATACAATATATAATTACAAAAATTGAGATTCTACTACAGGGAGATATTTATGTTGCCTTTAAAAAGCATTCTATTACATTGTATTTTCCTACATGATTCAATATTTTGAAATAAATTTTTAATAACTTCAAAATATTCAATCATATGAATTTATTATTTAAACTTTGTTCCATGGCTGGGAATCTAGTTTTTCTACTACTGAAAATGCTGAGATTAAAATTTTTATTCATAAACTTTTGTGTATATCTCTGATTCTTTATTAAAGATGAATTTCTAGAAAGAGTACACTTAGTTGAAGGGAGTCACCATGCCCTCAGAAGTGAGGAGTGGTATCAGCCATAGGCTCCTGTTGTGTCTGTCCTGCCCTTTTTCCCTCCTCCGGCCAGTCCTTCAACTGGCAAGAGTTGGAGGCCAAGCAGGCTCTAGGCCTTCATCTTCCTGCTGGTTACAGAGCAGCCATTTGTGGCTGTCGTTCGTGCAGAACTTGTGATGCTGTCCCTCCTCTTATCTGTTCCATGTATTTGTTTCACAGAAGTGAGTGACAGATGATCTTCTCTGCGTCTCAGATCAAAGCTCCACAGGTGGTAGATGTTTTCTTATCGAGGTGGACTGTGAGTAGGGCCCAACGCAGTGCCAAATGCATCTAAACTGGGGGTTCTCAACGGAGGGTGATTCCTGCCCAGCTCCCTCACCCCTCCCCAGCCGTACCCCCAGGGGACATATAGCAAAGCCTGGAGATGGTTTTGATTCATAAGTTGGTTGAGATGAGACTGTTGCTACTGACTTCTAGTGGGGAGAGGTCAGGGATGCTCTAAACATCCTACAATTCAAAGTGTTCTTAGTGATTTCTGAATATCCCTAAAGATAAATCAGAGTTGGTGTTGAGTTGACGATGAAGGCAAGGAAGGATCTGGTGTAGTTTCTTCTTTATATTGGAAATACGGGTCCTGCCTCTCCAGGGAATCCCTTTCTCTTCTTTCTTTCCCTATTTTTCTTCACCGTTTCCTCTCCATCTCTGTCTTTCTCACACCCACCCCTTTCAAGGCTTATGGAATGCCTGACGCTGGGAGGAGAGAGTAGCAGAGAGAGGAGACACACACTCAGGTCTGGAAGCGGGGATTTATTGGGAATTCTGTGATCTGGGGGAGCCTTCCTAAGGCTTAGGGATGTGGTGGGACTTGAGCAGGAACCAGAGGCAGATCCAGAGTGAGTGGCACAGAGAACCTGCTCGGGTCCAGTTCCAGATTTCCCTTCAGGCTGGCCCAGGTTTCAGGTTAATTCTCTTTCAGGACCTTATTGATCCAGGGCCGGTAATGGGAGATCCGGGTGAAGATGGCAGGGGGCTTTGCATCCGACTTCCATAGGAGACAATGCCCTGGGCCACCCCAGCGCAGAGAAGAGGGCCCCCTGAGTCTCCCTGTGGGACAGAGAGGGAAAGGGAGAGAGAGAGAGAGAGAGGAAAGGTGAGCCAGGGAAACACCCACTCCTCCCCATGGTCCCAACTCTGAGTTGGTCAGACCTATTGGGTTAGCCAAAAAGTTTGTTCAGATTTTTCCATAACATCTTATGGAAAATCCCGAACGAACTTTTTGGCCAACCCAATAGCATCAGAGGCGGGAACCCCGGTTCCTCATGAGGTTCTTTGTATCTGTCTGATGCTGCTTCTTGCTTTCCTTCCTGGCACCCCATGACCCTGTGTAGCAGCCTGGGAGGGATAGTCAGAGACTGCATGGGGCCACGGGAGGATGATCAGCACAGGGACAGTTCCAGCTCCTCAGTCCTGTGATCTCAAACTTTGTCACTGGCTGACACTCTTCTGACTCCATCTCCTTCCAGGAGATGTTGGGACCCTGAACAGGGATTGTGGAGAAGACCCTAGTCTGAGGATCACCTTAAATGCAGATTTTGTCTTCTGGGGATTGCCCACGCACAGCGGGAGGTTGTGGTCAAAAGTAGTGAAGTGTCTGCAGGCCTGGGGCTCCATGAGTCTCAGCTTCACCTGTTGCAGAGTGTTGGAGCCCGGCTCCTGAACATTTGTACTTCCCCAGCCAGCCACCCAGCACATTCTCCCGGGTGGGATGAAGTTGAATTGGGGTGGAAGGGGGAGTGTCCCCACGGCCAGGGTCAGGTTGGCTTTCCCCTTCAGCTGTGAAGGAAATGAGGGCTGTCAGAGCTAGAAATGGGCTTGGGGGCAACTGGAGGCAATCAGGGAGGGAAAGGGCAAGTTGCTTCACATTACAGCCACTTCCAAGGGGGGAGCTGAGGGTCGCTGTCCAGAGGCAGGTTGGGGAAATGTCAGGGCAATGGAACCTGAAGGAGCCCTGGAGAACAGGAAATGGAGAAGGGGAAGAAGAATTTCCACCTTCAGTAACATGATGTCATGGCGAACAGTAGAGTCATTGTATTTTGGGTGAGGGAACTGTTTTACGATTCAATCTTCTGCCATGTGTCTTCTTTCTTTTTTATGTTAAGGGCTCCAAGGGTGACCATTATAGACCTTTGTGAGGGAGAAGAAGGACAAGGTAAAACAGTGACAGTGTGATTTTCTCCTGAGATATGCCCATTCTGAGAAAAGGGGACAGAGTCTCTCCCAGGGTCAATGGTTTCTTCCCAGCCCCCTTTATCTGGGCCACTTGTGGTATTGGAGGGGCTCAGGTTTTACTCAGGGGAGAGCTTTCCCAGGGAACAGAGACAATTTCTAAGACCCTTGACACTTGCTGGGGACTGAGTGGGCCGTGGAGGACCCAGGAAACAGGATTGGCATTTCCTAATCAGGCCCAGCCCTTTGGAGCCAGAGGTGTCAGAGGGAAGGGGGAAGTGCTGGTGTCTCAGGTGGACACTGTTCTTTGTCTCCCATGGAAAGGATGGGTTCAGGTCCCTGGGAACTGAAGGCCAGTGTTCCTGAAAAGGACATAGAGGAAGTGGCCCAGAGAACTGGGTGGGACCCTGAAGAGTGAGTCCATATCTCATGTGCTGGGGTTGGGGAGAGGGAGCTACTTCTAGAAGAGGGGTGCTGGGATGGGGTCTCCTTTCCTTTGAGGGGAGCTCACAGTAACTGAGTGTCAGGGGAGTGTCAGGGGAGCTATTCAATTATGAGACCGATTTCCTTAAGCCCAAGTCTTGCCTCTCCTTAAAGTGACCCAGACCCAGGAGGTCCCCCTCAGGCCCCCCAGGGGGTGTCCCTGGTTGCCCCTCTGGCTGTTTATCTCCCATTTGGAGATAAACAGGACCCTGTTGTCTCACTTTCCTGCACAGTGAGCAGCCGTCAGGACAAAGTCCCTTCTTATCAGGAAACCACCACAAGCCACCAGCATATCCTGGGGAGTGACAATTCCCAGGTGGGCCATGTAGGGGCGGGAGTGTGGCTTGCTCTCTGTGCCCCTGATGATGTCCCCTGGAACAGAGAACCCCAGGGCTTGAACACAGAGAATGCACAAGCTGGGTTAAAGTTGGGAGAGGCTTCTTTCGAATGCATGCTCCTCCTGTGATCTGCCCATCCTCCCTCTCTGGTGGCTCTGGTACCTGCTCTTCTTCCTCCAGGCACAGCAGCCAGCTCGGCCTCAGATGCCATGCCGTTGTGTTTCACCTCAGATTTCCCCCACTCCTATTCTGCACCTGCTCGACTGTCCTCTGTCACCATGCAGGACAAGCTCTCCAGGTTCCTGTCTCAACCGTCTCCATATCCCGTGAGTGCTCACAGATCAGCCCAATTACAAGGCCAGAAGGTGGAGGCAACACAGGACTTTAAGCACAGTGTCACACGTTATATAAAGAGAAGACACCCTCTTCATCCTGCCTGCTCTGGGCTTTCCTCCAATCAAAGTGGGGCTCCTCATGCCTGGGAACTGCCACAGTCTGCAGAGAATGGGTGGCCACAACCCCAGTGGAAACTTCACTCTGGGCTCTTGGGGAGAGAACTGGGGTTCTGTTTAAGAGTCACTTACTTTCAGACTAAAATCTTATTTAGTCTTGATGCTGCAGCTTCCAGATGGAATGACCCAACACTCACCGGCTTCAGCTCTGGAGCAGAGGAGGAAGAGCAGCAGGGAGAGAGGAAGATGATGCATCTTCGCAGAGAGGCTGTCCAGGACAGGTGCCTCTTATATTTTCCAGTCTTGGGTTTATAACTCCCAGCAAGTGAAGGCAGGGCAGGGCTGCTAACCACAGGAACTGCATGGTCACTTTTTCTTCCCTCATTCTGAGCTGGTTATCTTTCTAATCAGAAGTTTCCCCAGAGATGCCCTCTGTTTTGCTGGAGACAAGGTTGAGTCCCGAACTCCTGAGTCTTGGCTTCAGGGATGAGCTCTCAAGCCTGCTGCCTCATCTGTGGTGGGAGATGGAAGGATCATGTCTTTCCCAGGTAGGGAAGCTCATTAAAGCCCCATCAGAGACATGGGTGGGAGAAAGTCTTTACACTGCGCATTCAGAAAGCACATGCGCTTTTATGGCCATGAGCCACAGTAGGAAATACATTTTGCAAAACGACCCAATGCATATACTATATTTATGTGTGAGTACATGAACATAAACTTACACACATGTGAATGAATCAAGAGTTTCAGGAAACAGTATTTATCCTTATGTGCAATGCTCTCCATTAGTTTCCACTCCATTCCATTCCATTTTATTCCACTCTCTAGTAAAACATAAGCTGCACCCCCACTTAAAGGATGATTACCTGCAATTTGAAAAAATATTGATGTGGATCTCTCTCTTCCTCCAAATCAAAACTTCACTGGAAGAAGGGAATGATCCAAGAAGATTAGATGCAGGAAGTGATCAAACCCTAGAGCTGGACTTCACATGCCTTATCACAAGAGCAAAGCGGATTGGAATTAACATTTTTTGAGAGAGTATGCATATCATTCATTGTCATAATCTTAGCTATTTTATTATTTTCATAACAACCCTGTGAAGTAGGTAGTATTATCTCAATTTTATGAATCTGTCTATCAAGGCTTATGGTTCAGAGTCAGACTTCCCTCATTTCAAATGAAGGGCCCTTTCTGTTCTACCACCAAAGACAAATAGAGAAGTAGAGTCCTGCTAATGGGAATGTAGATATAGAAGGATGGTTTGCTCCTGCGGTGCTGGGGTTTCCTACTCTCACATTAGGAATCAAGCTTGTTTGATTGAAATAGAATATACACAGATGTCAGTATCTGAGGTTTTACTCTTTTTTTTTCCCCACCACAACCTTGGGAATTACCATTACTGTCACTTTACAAATGTAGAATTGAGAGTCAAACACATTAACATGATCCATGTCACACAACGTGTAGCTCTCATAACTGGGTTTCAAGCACATCTGTTGTTTTCCCCAGACTTCGAGAAGCAGGGAGTCCATGGAAGAGTGGGATAACTTGGTGGAGTGTCATTTATCTTGGAAATTTATAGGGTATTTAGTTCAGAAATGGGGAAGTACAGGGGATAAATACTTTCCCCAAATTATTCTATCATGCCCTTGGTCTCATCTTGGGCTTGTGACTGAGGTGGTCCATTCCTTAGTATGTACTGGCTGGGTGCTCTGTTGCCCTCAGCTCTGACCATCTCTAGAGTACAACATTTACACATATTCCCAATGTCTGAGGAGTCTCTGCACCAATTCTTTCACTCTCTAGAGTTGCCAGATGAAATGAAGAGTGCCAGTTGAATTTATATTTCAGATGAAGAAGAAATCATTTTTCAGTACACGTATATCCCAATATTGAATAGGACATACTTATACTAAAATAAACTGTTGTCTCTCTAATATTCGACTTTAATTGTGGGTCCTGTATTCTTATTTGCTGAAGCTGTCAGTATTACTCTGGCATCAGCAGAACAGAGGAGAATCTGGATGTGGAGAAGATCTGTTCTGTGGCCATGCACCCCATAGACCAAAAAGCGGAGCTGTAAACAAATGAAGGGTTCCTGTTTTTCACTCATGCAATTAGAAATTGAGAGGTAGGTAGTCCAGGGCTAGTCAGATAGCTTCATAGCATCATTAAGGTTCAGGTCCACCTATACTCAAGTTTTGTTCCACCTGCACTGGCTGAGGGCAAGGGAATGGAAAAGATATAGCTTCAGAAATGAAGTCTGCACTATTCTCCCATATCTTCTTCCTGCTCTGTCCTGGTTGTTTTTGCATACTTTAACAGATTTCCTTTTTCTCTCTCCTCTGTCGTCCTTCTGCTATTTTATATGTGGTATGTTGTTGATGGTGAACTTTACATTTAGTCTATGGTTTAGGGATATCAGTTTGGGAGTGTGACTAAGTTAGAGGTGGAATGGCTATCACCTAGAGATCCTGAACTTGGAGTTGAAAGTGGTAACTTATGAGACTGGGTCATTTCAGCTCTAAGGAGAGTTAAGCCTCATTTTTCTTTGTACCAAAGATAGTGAAAATTATGTTCAATGGGAGAATTTTTGTTTTTAGGAGGATTAGGTATGAAAAAATAGTGCACATGCATGTTGGGCAGCCAATGATGGATTGTAGTGGACATTTACCATGTATGTGGTGGATCCTTAGTGTCTTTTGAACACCTTTCCTGTATTAGAGGAATTCCCAGTTATGATTCTTGCCTTCCTAAGGTAGAATCCACAGCCTCCTTCCTCAGATTCTTTTGCATCTAGGGCCCAATCATGTGACTTAGACTCTGCCAATCAGATGAATGGGTATAAAATTTGATTTAGAAGGGGGTAACATGAGGGAGGAGACATCGTGTGGGATTAACTTTTTGAGTGAGGGTGAGTGGTAGAAAGTCTGGCTTGGGGGGAAGAATTAGTTATGGTTCAGTTGTCTGGTGTTTCCTACAATGCCTGGGTCAAGCCAACAGTCCTGTGGTGGAGTTGGGACGTTGTTTCTGGCTAGGTAGCCTCCAGATCCAATTCTACAACATCTTAGGAAGCAGATATTGACTCTATAGAAGGGAGACTTAACTAATAATGAATTGTTACAACATGAATATGTGGTCAGGGGAGGTAATTTCCCCATTGATGGAGATATTCAAGTATAGGTTGGATGGAGTCTTGTTTAAGATTCACACTTAGTGGAAAGGAAAGAGTGGACTTGATGTAAAAGCAATGGCATTTTAATTATGGCAGCGATTCTTCAGCTATTAAATGCAGAGGGATCATCCCTTCTCTGAATTCCTAAAACATTTATTATCTGTACTGTTATTCACTTTGACATTTAAGTCATGAGGCTGGCTTTGCAGTTAGACAGGGTGAGCTTCTGCCACTTGACGATCTATTGACCTTAGGAGAGTTCCTTAGGTTCTCAGCCTTAGTTACTGCATCTGTAAAATACGAAGAATGATATGAAGCAGGTTTGTTTGTTTGTTTGTTTGTTTTGAGAATTAAATGTGGTGCTAAATATAAAATGCCACATGGTTGGTCCTTAATAGATGCTGGTTTGTTCTTTTAATGGTGTCATACCTTGTGCTGCCGTATAACCGTTTGATGCATATATGATGGATATGTCCTCAATGAGGCTATATATTTATTTATGCAAAGAATAAATATTATACTTCATTTGAATTCCCCTAAATACTTTACAGATTAGTCAGATTTACAGACTTCAGTTATGGTATGTTTTGCACAGCATCTTGTTTCTATTCATTCAACTTCAGGCTGCCAGGTTGTTTCTTAACCTTGTTCTTTGAGTAATGGCTTGTCTTTTTAAATTGAGCATATGTCTTAAAAGTGGTTTTACCCTTAATTTGCCATGTAGGGATTTAACACCTATAAAGTTTCATATATGTTGAAGTCCTTTTTAAGAAATACAGCATATAAAGGAAAATTGGCAGGGGCTTGTGCCACCTTGCATTAGATTGAGACAGCAGTGCAGTGGAGCAGGAAAAGTACATGGGCCACCTTTTCCTGAAGCGGACTGGAGCTCACTCTGTGCTTTCCCTTACAATAAGCTCTATATGCTTCTGTAGTTGATGTTTCCAAATGAGTATGTTTTCCTAAATTTAAAGTCTAAATTTAACAGCTTACATTCAACATCTGTAAAGTAATTTGCAAGGATATAAGCTGATTCGTTTTACTATATTCTTTTTTTTCCCCTTTGGACTTTCTTTTATTATGCTAAAATAGTGGTGCTTTTAGGTTTTACATTATTGTACTCTCCAATACAAAGTATGCAGTGTGTTAAAGTATACAGTACACCATTTTCATACATGTACAACATTGGTGGATGAAAAATGTTTCTTAGCAGTAATACTGGATTGTAACCTCTGGTTTTATCAGCTGCATACTCTAGGATTATTATATAAGTAAAAATCTCTCTTGTGATACTGGAAAGTGATTAGAATGTACAAACTGATGTAGTAGCTTTCATCCGCCTCTTAAAGGGTGCCACCACAGAAAGTCCATTTAAGATGTTGGTAGGTTTAACAAAGTTGGAATGCAGGCACTGTTGAATTGAGCAACAGTTCTTCAGACCTGGCTCAGAGCTACGATGCATTTAGTATATTAAAGCATCTCAGGGCTTCCCTGGTGGCGCAGTGGTTGAGAATCTGCCTGCCGAGGCAGGGGACACGGGTTCTAGCCCCAGTCCGGGAAGATCCCACATGCCGCGGAGTAGCTGGGCCGGTGAGCCATGGCCGCTGAGCCTACGCGTCCGGAGCCTGAGCTTCGCAACGGGAGAGGCCACAACGGTGAGAGGCCCGCGTACCGCAAAAAAAAAAAAAAAAAACAAGCATCTCACATGACGACTTTTTGTGGGCCTTCCCAGGCACTGGAGTTTTTCTGTTAATTTGCCGCACTAGGTCATAAAAGATCTCATTGAAATTTATTTTTGATTTTGCAGAGGATTTAAAGAATGCACAGTTGTTCCATTGTCTTGCTAAATTTTGACCTTGTTCCTTTCCTACAACTCTTTCATCTTTCAAGTCACACTTATTACCAACCAGAATCATTGGAACATCATCAGTGTCTTTAACTCAAAGAATCTGTTCTCTCAGATCTTGTAAATCATTAAATGTGGACTGTTCTGTGATGGAGTAAACTCATGCAAAGCCTTGTCCATTTTTCAATCCCTCATTGCTATAAATTGTTCCGTTCCTGCAGTATCCAAGATTTCAAGCATACACTGTTGTGCATGTACTTCAACTTGCTTTCTATAAGAATCTTCTATCGTAGGATCATATTTTTCAACAAAAATTGCTTGAACAAATTGTACAGTCAGAGCAGATTTTCCAGCCCCTCCTGAGCCAAGAACGACTAGCTTATACTCACATATGGTGCAAACTTGTAAAATCTAGTACCTCTCGCGCTGTCACCGGGTCCCCGCAGCCAGCGTTGCCTCGCGCTCCCTCCGGGTCGCTGCTACCAGCCCCACGGCAGTCCTGCCGCTACCTGCTGGCGCTGCTCCGGCTTGCTTACACGGCTGACTCTGGGCGAGGTTTGGCGGTGTCGCCTTGACATCAAGCGTTCAGCCTCGGGGCGCGCGGGTGCGCCCGTTTTACTATATTCTTGCTTTAACTCCTAACACACTAGTTTCTTTTAGAGTTCCTGCACTCTGCACATTTTTTTTTTTTAAAGTAGACGGAGTATCCACGAGAATGAGGAATAGAGAGGTCCTCTGAGATGACCCCAAGTTTTGGATCCGGAGGAAGATATGTCATGGTAGTGTGTCCTTATTTCTGTCCCAGCCTCTTCAGCAAGAAACCCCCAAATCGTGCTTTTTTGGAGTTTCTTTCTGATATTTCTCTTTTCCATTCACCATTCCTGCAATAGGCTCTTATTTGAGGAGGGAAAGTCGGAGGGTGCCCCTTCTCATGAGTTTGGGCAAAGATCTTTTACCTGGACAGTTTCTCCTATAGACTCTGTGATGCTACCACTCCCTTAATGTTCTCACTGTTGGTCAGACAGGACCACTTCATGGGCCATCACCTTCTGCATCTCAAAATTAACACTGTAGCTATGATGATCTTATCTTTTTTGCATGGGCTGTAGGGGAGACTGGTGAGGCAACAACTGTTACTTCCAATCCAGGAATCCACATGATTTTTTAAAATCTATGGTTGTTGCCAGTGATAGAATCAGTACTTTTAGGTTCAGTGCTGCTCGTCACAGTCTACACCCCTGCTTTTCGCGGGCCAAACTATCAGGGAATAGTTCCTGGATTGGGAGAAACTTGTCTTCTAGATGGTCCTAGAATGGCCTGTTATTCTCCTTCTACTGGGATTGTTGTACTATGTTGAGGCCTTATAAGGGTGTCTCCTTTGTCTAGTCATTTCTCCACATCCTACATTCTTGGTTGCAAGGATATTCTTTTTTTTTTTTTTTTTTTTTTTGCAGTACGCGAGCCTCTCACTGTTGGGACCTCTCCCGCTGTGGAGCACAGGCTTCGGACACGCAGGCTCAGCGGCCATGGCTCACAGGCCCAGCCTCTCCGCGGCATGTGGGATCTTCCCGGACCGAGGCACGAACCCGTGTCCCCTGCATCGGCAGGCGGACTCTCAACCACTGCGCCACCAAGGAAGCCCAAGGATATTCTTTTGTTTCTAGAATGGCAAATGCTGCCCAGCTGTAGATATGATTTTGGTAAGGCAGTTGGGAAAGTGTGAAGGGGCAAGTTATGTGAGACTAATGAGACAGATAGTGTACATTTTCCACAGTCAAAGGGTTGGGCCAACCCTCCAGGTGTCATTTAGGGATTTTTTCAGTAGAGCTCTGTCTAACCACATTTGGGGAAGGGTAGAGGGAGGAAATCAGGACCACGGACAGCGTTAATGCTCCTTTTCCTGGGGACCAAAGCCAGGTTGTTCAGAGAGAAGAGAAAATGAATGGGTTGGCATCTGGAGGTGTGGTGGGTGGTCAGGGAGAGATGTATACATAACCTTGTATCTCAATTGTATATTACTGTGAATTACCGCTAGGAAAATCTCTCTCTCTCCCCCTCTTCCTTTTTTTCTTCCTCTCTTTTACTCTCCCTCTCTCTCCTTCCTTCCATTACTTCCTTTCTCCATCCTCAACCTGAAGTTCTTTTACACAGGGGTTGAGTGTAGGGAGATGTGACTATAAAAGAATAGCGTGAGGGAGTTTGGGGAGGTAATGAGACTGTTGAGTATTTCAATATTGGCGGTTACATGAATCTATATGTGTGTTAAAATTCATAGCACTGTATACCAAAAGAAGTCATGATGATTTAAAAATAAAAAATTTCTTACCATAATTCACTGTCACCACTGTTCCTCAGATGAGGAAACTGGGCTTAAAGAGGCGCAAAGAAAATGGGAGAGCATGGATTCAAACACAGGCTCATCTAATTTTAAAGTTCAAAATCTTTGCACTCTTTTTTTGAGGGAGGGGCTGTGTTGGGTCTTTGTTGCTGCACGCGGGCTTTCTCTAGTTGCGGCGAGCCGGGGCTACTCTTGGTTGCAGTGCACGAGCTTCTCATTGCGGTGGCTTCTCTTGTTGCAGAGCACAGGCTCTAGGTGTGCGGGCTTCAGTAGTTGCAGCATGCGGGCTTCTGTAGTTGCAGCATGTGGGCTCAGTAGTTGCGGCACGCAGGCTCAGTAGTTGTGGTGCATGGGCTCAGCAGTTGTGGCTCGTGGGCTCTAGAGCGCAAGCTCAGTAGTTGTGGCACACGGGCTTAGTTGCTCCATGGCATGTGGGGGTCTTCCTGGACCAGGGATAGAACCTGTGGCCCCTGCATTGGCAGGTGGATTCTTAACCACTGTGCCACCAGGGAAGTCCAAAATCTTTGCACTCTTGATTGCTGCTTGCCTTGAATGTTCAAATGAATAGTCCAGAAAGCATAGGCAGGATCTGTTATCTGTCACTATAGTTTTGCCTTTTTGGGAATGCCATATAAATGGAATCATACAATGTGTGACTTACTGAGGCTGGCTTCTTAAACTCAACGTAATGCCTTTGAGGTTCATCCAAGTTGTTGCATGAGCAATAGTTTGCTTCTGTTTATTGCTGAGTAGTATTGCATTGTAGGCATGCGTCACAGGTTGTTTATCCATTCACCTGTTGAAAGACATTTGGTTTGTTTCCAGATTTTTATAATTATGAATAGAGCTGCTATTAACATTTGTGTACAGGTTTCAGTGTGAACTTAAGTTTTCATTTCTAGAAGGTAAACATCTGGGGGTAGGATTCTAGGTCGTATAATAAGTGTATGTTTAATTTTGTAAGAAACTGCTAAACTATTTTCTAAAGTGACTGTATTTTGCATTTCCCCCAGCAATGTATGAGAGTTCTAGTTGGTCTGTATCCATGCAAGCCCTTGGCACTTTTATTTTTAGCCATTCTAATAGATGTGTAGTGGTATTTTATTGTGTTTTTAATTTGCATTCTCCTAATGACTAATGAAGTTGACATCTTTTCATGTGCTTATTTTCCACCTGTAAATCCTCTTTGGTGAAGTGTCTATGTCTTTTGCCCATATTTTAATGGAGCTGGGTTTGTCAGTACTTAATATATTCTGGATACAAGTAATTTGTCAGCTTTGTGATTTGTAAATCACACCCAGGGGTCTTTCCTGACTCACTCTGAGGCAAGTTTCCAGCAGGGTGGCAGTTTCTTACAGGGAAAGGTCTTAGAGATGGAGCAGCCCATGGGGTGGGCTCAGGAGCAGGGAGCAGTGGATTATGAGGACAAGGCAAGAGTATAGTCCTGCGCCTGTTATTCTAATTACAGTAAAAAAAAATTTTTTTCTCAAGCAAGCTGGAGTTACACCCTATAAATGTGATTTTAATGACCTCTCCACCCCACTCATCATAGATTCTTTCCTTGATGATGTTTGAATGGCAAAGCTTTTTATGAATTTAAAGCCTACTCAATATGAATCACTTATTAAAATAAATAACAATTTTTGGAGAAGACCTAAATTCCCAAAACTCTGCCTTGACCCCCGTGTAAGACTCCAAAAGTCACTATAACAAAGTACCACAAACGAGATGACTTAAAACAACAGAAATTTATCCTCTCACAGTTTTGGCGACTAGTTTGAGATCAAAGTGTTGGCAGGATTGTTTCCTCTGAGGGCTGAGAGGAAGAATCTGTCCCACACCTCTCCCATATATTTTGTTTACACCTGTCAATCCTTGGTGTTCCTTGGCTTATAGATGCATCACTCAATCTCTGCCTCTGTCTTCACATGGCCTTCTCCTCATGTGTCTCTCTCCTCTTCTTTTTCTTTTTTTGGCTGTGCCATGCGGCTTGTGGGGTCTTAGTTCCATGACCAGGGATTGAACCCGGGCCCTTGGCAGTGTAAGTGCTGAATTCTAACCACTGGACAGCCAGGGAATTCCCTCTTTCCTCTTCTTTTTTTAAAAAAAATTAATTAACTAATTTGGCTGCATCAGGTCTTTGTTGCGGCACATGGGATCTTCATTGCGGTATATGGACTTCTCTAGTTGCGGCGTGTGGGCTCCATAGCACAGGGTCTCAGTAGTTGTGACACGCGGGCTTAGTTGCCCCGCGGCATGTGGGATCTTAGTTTCCTGACCAGGGATCAAATCCACATCCCGTGCGTTGGGAGGTGGATTCTTAACCACTGGACCACCACGGAAGTCCCCCCTCTCCTCTTCTTATAAGGACAGCTATATGGATTAAGGGCCCATCCTACTCCAGTATGACCTCATCTTAAGTAATTACATTTGCAATGACTCTATTTCCATATAAGGTCACATTCTGTGGCACTGGGGGTTAGGACTTCAATATATAGTTTCTAAAGGACGCAGAACAACCATAACTATTCCTTCATTATACCCACATGCCAAGCCACTACACAGGGTATGACTATGTGAGGGTAAAAGTTGTCAGAGGAACTGTGGGTGTGGGAGACACAATCACCAGGTTCCTGAGGAAGGGATGAACATTGGGGTGGGGTGGGGAGAGCAGATATTTTCCCGTTGGGCTTTATGACCTCGGCCCTGACAACTGTGACCTCAGGAAGAACTGGCTCTGTAGCACTTCCCTATGTGCTGGCATCAGCTGTACAGAGGCCGTCTTCCCATGAGTTTGAGCAAAGCCCTCTTATCTAGACCGTTTCTCCTTCTGACCCTGTGATGCTGAGACTCTCTTATTGCTCTCTGTGTTGGTTAGGTGGGCCCACTCCTTGGACCCTATCCTCTGCATCACAGAATAAACACTGTAGTGATGCTGATGTGCTTATCTTTTTTGGGAGGCTGGGCCAGCAACTGCTATTTCCATGTCAGGGGTCCATGTGATGCTTGTTTGGTCTGCAGTGTTGGCCAAGCTAGAGTCAGTGCCTGTCAACCCCTTGGGGTCCAATTCACCCTGTGGGTTCAGTCCAGCTCCTTGCAGTCTCCACCAGCCCTACCACTTCTTGGGGGCCAGGCTGGCAGGATAGGCTGACTGTTCTCCCCATGTCTCCAGTTGTCCAGCTTCCTGGAAAGAAGGGCTGCCCTGTGGATGTGCTATCCTCAGAGTCTGGGGGTCAACAGTGGGTGGGGCCTGAGCTACAGCTCAGTATGTGTGCTGGTTTCCCAGGCTAACATTACCCATAGAGCTTCTGCTCCTTGTATTTCACATTTTAAAGCTCTTATTTAATTACACAAAAATAAAACAAGAGTTAGGCATAAAAATTGTTTATTACCATTCCAGCATAAGTTCTTTCATTTTTGAGATCCTGCCAAGTTTTTTCTTTTTAAAAAAAATTTGTGTACATATATCTGTTTTCCACATAGAGTTAGTGTTTATAATCAGTTGTTTATGTTTATCACGATCTCTTTATCTTACATCTACATTGATCAGTGGCAGAGCTGGAAGCCCAGATCTGTGGGCTGACAGGCAGTGGGGAAGATGGAGCTATGGGTCCCTGGTCTGGGCCAGGAGTAGCAGCTCCTTCTTGCACAGGCCAGGCCTGTCTTCTTAGGCCTCTTCGGGACCATGGTGAAACCTGTATGAGGGCCCTTTAATGGCAGGCTCCTGGGAGTTAGCTGGAGATTATGTTCCATTTTCCTTGTATTCGGGTATGTATGGCTGTGAGTGCACTCATCCATCTCAGATGCTGGTGGGTACGGCATTCAGAGCATTGCAGTTCACTTGCAGGAGGAAATGTTGGAGAACTTGACCTTACTCAGATTTCTCTTTTGGAAGACTGGGGACACTGTGTCATTTCCAAAGGAAGATGACAGTTGAATTGGGTGACTCTGACGTAGTTCAGGGGCCAGACTCACTCTGACATTCTAGGGGAACTTTCTTCTGGACTGGCATGGCCCTACTTCGTGGTGACTGTTGCAGTTGACAAACCCATCCTGAGGACTTCCAGGGCTCATCCCTCCCCCCTGTCCTGAGCTCTTGTACTTGGGAAATTTTCCTCTTTCTCACTTGGCAGATGCTTCTCTGGCTGCAGACACATTATTGAGCGGGATGGTGATGATGGGGCAGAGGCGGGTGTAAGAATGCAAGGTATCAACAGCCCAAGCTTGGGACCATCTCCAGAAATAGTCATGGAGAGTTTGCGACGGCACATCTATGCCCTGAATTGTAGTGGCTGAGGCACAAGGTTTGTGGGAAGAGAAGGGAGAGGAGGAGAAGGAGGGAGGAACAGGAGAAGGAAGAGGTGGTGGTGGAGGAAGAAGGTAAGGCAGTGCTAGTATTACTCTGGATGTTAAATCCTGTCGTGCAGGTGAAAATATTTTCTTTAATAATTCTTAACACCACACAATGGACAAGGGAATTAGTAGGCAAGATTATTAATTAGCAAGAAGGGAGCCCAGTGCTAGTGTTCATTCAAGCTAGAAAGGGGGAGCTGGATGGACTCCTCCTTGCAGAGCAGAGCAGCTCTGGGGGAGAGAGAAGAGTCCCACAGACACACTGGAGGCTGCATCCTTATTGAAGTTTGCTGGGGATACAACCAGCAGGGGCTTTGTTGTTCTTGGAGAGCCTTCCTGGGCACAGGGGGGGCCAGGCTCCTGTGGAATGCAGGGACTACCAGGGAGGGCTCTGGCTTTGGAGTTCTCCTGCAGACTGGCTAAGCTTCTGTGGCTAACTGCCATTTAGGACTTTGTTAATCCGGGGCACATATGGGGAGATTCAAGTGAAGATACCCCCGGAGGCTTTGTGTCTGTACTTCCATAAGACTCAGTACCTGGGCCACCCCAGCACACAGAAGGGGCCCCCCAGAATTGCCCTGTGGGTTAGAGAAAGCAGGTCATGAGCAGCAGTCATTCTTTCCTTTCTGTCACGTCATCCTGGTTCTCTCAGCACCCCAGTCAAGGTACCCCAGAATCTGGCTGGGGATCCTGGCTCCTCATGGAGTCCTTAGACAGGCGTTTCATGTCTTCATTCTGTCTCTGGCATAGAACCACAACTATAGTCCTGTCCCTTCCATCTTCTTCACTTCTCTCCTGGAGCCCTGTACGGCAGGATAGATGGGAGGGTTAGAAGCAGGACGTGGCTATGGAAGGATGGCACCCGGAAGGAGGAGTCCAGTTCCACAGTCCTAGAAACCCATGAACTCAGACATGTTCACTGTACTCGGGACCTCCTGATCCCATGCCCGCCCAGGAGGACGCTGTCTCCCAAGTACTGAGTTGGGAGACGGAAGTGTAGGTACGTGGTTACCTTGTATGCTGATCTTCTCTTCCTGGGATTGCCTACACAGATTTGGAGGTTATGATTGGGCAAGAGAAAGTGGTTGCAGGTCTTGTCATCCATGAGTCTCAGCTTCACCTCCCTCAGAGTATGTGACACTGGCTCTGTCACCCTTGTTTTCCCCCAGCCAGCTGCCTGGCGCATCCTTCTGGGTGGAATGAAGGGTGGATGGGTAGGCAGGAGGGTTGTCCCTGCGGTGTGGGTCAGCTCGGCTCTTGTTTGTAGCTGTGAGGGAGGAAGAGGAGGTGGATTGCCAGTCCCAGGGAGAGTGGAGGGAGTGGTGTGGTAGAAGGTCCCCAGGCGGGGCCTAGAGCTTCTCCCCAGTGAGGTGGTGATGACATGGAGTGGACGGGGCCCCAAGGAAATAGGTTGGCATAGAATGAGAAATGCACAGCTTAGGAGAATGGGTAAAGGAGGGGGCTGAGAAGTGAAAGAAAGATGGCACCTTCAGTCACATGTCATTGAGGTTGGTGAAAAAGCTGTTCTTCGACCTTCAGCTACTGCCATGTGGATTCTTTCTATTTCATGTCATGAGCTCCAAGAGTGACCCTAGCATGCCTGTAGAGAGGGAGGAGAGAGGCAGGAAAAGGTGCTGGTCTCTGGAGAAGGGGCCATTGTGAGCAAAGACCCCAGGCCCACTTGTTCCCCAGCGCAGGGCCACCTGAGGAACTCAGATCTTGCTCAGGGCAGAAGTTCCCCCCAGAGATCATAGCCGTTTCAGGAAGGCCCAGGCCCAGGCAGCTACATGGACTGTGAGAGCTGTGCCAGCACCAGGATAAGGAGGCAGGGTTGGCCTGCGTTGACCCGGGCTGCCCTGAATGATGCCCTGGCCTCTGGAAATGGACATGACAAATGAAACTGACCTGGTTCCTGACAGTGTACATTGCTGATCATCCTGAGATGAGCAGGCACAAGAATCCCTGCTTTGGTGTGTATAACTCTGGTTCTTACAGCTCCTCACATGAGAAGAGAGCTATTCAAAGTTTTCTTACCTTCCTTAACAGTGAGCACCTGTCAGCACAAATTCTTTTTTTTTATTTTAAGATTTTATTTATTTTATTTATTTGGCTGCATTGGGTCTTTGCTGCTGCATGTGGTTTTTCTCTAGTTGCAGTGAGTGGGGGCTACTCTTCGTTGTGGTGCGTGGGCTTCTCATTGTGGTGGCTTCTCTTGTTGTGGAGCACAGGCTCTAGGAGCATGGGTTTCAGTAGTTGCGGTACGTGGGCTCAGTAGTTGTGGCTTGCAGGCTCTAAAGCGCAGGCTTAGTAGTTATGGCGCACAGGCTTAGTTGCTCTGTGGCACGTGGGATCTTCCTGGACCAGGGATTGAACCCGTGTCTCCTGCATTGGCAGATGGATTCTTAACCACTGTGCCACAAGGGAAGCCCATATTTTCTTTTTAAAAAATATTTATTTATTTGGCTGTGCTGGGTCTTAGTTGTGGCACCCGGGATCTTTGTTGCCATGTGCGAGATCTTCGTTGCAGCATGCGGGATCTTTAGTTGGGGCACGCGGGGTCTTTAGTTGTGGCATATGGGATCTTTTAGTTGTGTCATGTGGGCTCTTAGTTGTGGCATGCGAGATCTAGTTCTCTGACCAGGAATTGAACCTGGGCCCCCTGCATTGGGAGCACAGAGTCTTAACCACTGGTCCACCAGGGAAGTCCCTGCCCATTTTTCAATGTGTTATTTTTTTGTTATTGAGTTGTATGAGCTGTTTGTATGTTTTGGAAATTAAGCCCCTTTTTGGTTGCATCATTTGCAAATATTTTCTCCCAGTCCGTGGTTTGTCTTTTCATTTGTTTATGATTTCCTTTGCTGTACAAAAGCTTTTAAGTTTGATTAGGTCCCATTTTGTTTTTTGTTTTTTGTTTTTTTGCTTTTATTTCTATTGCCTTGGGAGACTGACCTAAGAACATGTTGGTACGATTCATGTCAGAGAATGATTTGCCTATGTTCTCTTCTAAGAGTTTTATGGTGTCATGTCATATATGTAATTCTTTATGTCATTTTTTAAAATAAATATTTACAAATGTTATATCCTCTTATTGGATTGACCCCTTTATTGTTTTTTAAAAAAATTTATTTATTTGGTTGCGCTGGGTCTTAGTTGTGGCAGGCAGGTTCCTTAGTTGTGGCTCACTAGCTCCTTAGTGTGGCTCACTGGCTCCTTAGTTGCAGCACGTGGGCTCCTTAGTAGTGGCATGCAAACTCTTAGTTGTGGCATGAATGTGGGATCTAGTTCCCTGACCATGGATCAAATCCGGGCTCCCTGCATTGGGAGTACAGAGTCATAGCCACTGCACCACCAGGGAAGTCCCAAGTCTTTAAGTCATTTTGAGTTTATTTTTGTTTATGGTGTGAAGGTGTCTTCCATGTTTTCTAACCCCTGCCTTTGTAAGTATTTCCTGGCATCCCTCAACAAGACTTGAGCCTCTAATCAGACACCTACCTCCCCAGAGAGAAAACCTCTGGGCTCCTGTGGCAGGCATTCTCTGACAAGTATTCAAAACACTGTCCTGGTAAGCTGGTCTGTCTGCTTATGGGCACATTTGGATGGAGGCAGGTAAGCACATTAAACATGTTGATTCCTTCAAATTTTCTTGTCCATAGACATATCCTCTATCTCCTACCTTCAGGGAAACAATCCTTCCCTTGCTTAAAGATCTCTGTAATGGAAATAAAAAATTAAAATAAAACATCTCTGTGATGACCACCAAGGAAATGCCTCTACTCATCAAATGCCTCTCCCACCACCCCTTCTTCCCTCAAGACCCATAAGAAGAGACAGGTCCCAGGGTGGCTAGGGAGGCAATTGCCCAAAGGACTCAAGTTCTTGCTATTTTGTTTCAAGAATGTGTATTGGGATGACTCTGCCTTCCCTGCCCACCACCATCCTTCTGCTAGTACCATTCCTTGTAGACTTGCAGAACTTCCAGTGTTTATTTCCTGTCTTGGTAGCCCACACAATACTGCTATAAACTTTCCTCTTAGAAATGCTTTTGCTACATTCCATAGATTTTGGATCATTGTCCTTTCATTTTCAGTGTCTCATGGCATTTTAAAATTTCCTCTTTGATTTCCTCAGTGACTCATTTGTTGTTTATAGCATATTGTGTAGCCTCCATGTGTTTGCATTTTTTTGCAGTTTTTCCCTTGTAGTTGATATCTAGTCTCATAGTGTTGTGGTTGGAAATGATGCTTGATATGGTTTCTATTTCCTTAAATTTACTGACACTTGTTTTGTGGCCTAGCATGTGATATATCCTGGGGAATTTTCCATGTGCACTTGAAAAGAATGTGTATTCTGCTGCTTTTGGATGAAATGATCTATCTATCTATCTGTGAAGTCCATCTGATTTAATGTGTTATTTAAGTCCAGTGTTTCCTTATTTATTTTCTGTCTGGATGATTTGTCCATTGATGTAAGTGGGGTGTTAAACTCCCCTACTATTATTGTGCTACTATCGATTTCTCCCTTTATGTTTGTTAATATTTGCTTTATGTATTTAGGTGCTTGTATGTTGGGTGCATATATATCTACAATTGTTATAACTTCCTGGATTGATCTCATGATCATTAAGTAATGTCCTTATTTATCTTTTTTTTTTTTTTTTTTTTGCGATATGTGGGCCTCTCACTGCTGTGGCCTCTCCCGTTGCAGAGCACAGGCTCCAGACGCACAGGCTCAGCGGCCGTGGCTCACGGGCCTAGTCGCTCCGTGGCATGTGGGATCTTCCCAGACCGGGGCACGAACTGGTGTCCTCTGCATCGGCAGGCGGACTCTCAACCACTGTGCCACCAGGGAAGCCCTACTACTATGTTTTTACTTCATACATTTGTGTCTGTTATCTATTTTGAGTCTGTTCTGACGGTTTACGTGATATATGACTCCAGTTTAACAAATGACTAACTAATTGCTTCAATATCATTTATTAAAAAGTCCATCTTTTCCCCAGTGATTTGTAATGCCACCTTAGTATAAACTACATTTCCATATGTAGTTGGGTATGCTTGTGAATTTTCTATTCTGTTTAATTGGTCTCTCTGTCTACTCATGAGTGGACACTACCCTGTTTTCAGAAAAGAAGTTTTATAGGATGTTTGTAATATCTAACTAGCTATTCTTTCATGCTTATTTTCCACATAAATTTAAGAAAGTACCTAGAACTTGTATAACACTTGGAGAAAAAAATAATATTTTTATTGGAATCACATTAAAATTTTATATTGACTTTGGGAGAATCAGTGCCTTTTTGGTGTAGATCCACCCTATTCAAGAATTAAGAATATCCTGCTATTTCGCAGGTCTGTTTTTGTATTTTTCAGGATTACTTTAACGTTTTGCTTGAATAGGTTTTTCACAGTTCTGATTAAGTTTTTCTTAAGCATCTTATCTTTTTTGTTGCTACTGCAACAGATATTTCTTTACAGTTCATATCTTCAAACTGGTTGTTCTTTATATATATGAAGGCTATGGAGTTCCTTCTAATTTTGAAACAATCTCAAGAATAAAGAAAAGTTGCAATTATAATACAAAAACTTTTGTTTTCCTGAACTATTTGAGACTGAAGTTACTGACATGGTACTTCATCAACTTCCCAAATACTTTAGAGTGTAATCCCTACAAACAAGGACACTCTTACATAACCACGGTCCAACGATCAAACCTAGGGAATTAACATTGATGCCACCAATACCATCTAATCCTCAGACAGTGAGAAACCTGGCTCGCTAGCCTTAATATGTTTACATATTTGATTAATCCCCACAGAGATTTATATAACAGATCTATCACTCATCTTCTCCAAGTGTGTTCCTTGCTCCCCATAGCCAGGCTCTGGTGATCCACATCAGGCAGAGCCCCCTTGTACCACCTACCTCACCCTATTTGGCCTGCTCTGACAAATCCCACCAGATCATTCACTTCCGATGGACCCAGGGATGGTTTGATTTGGTCCAGTGAACATCAGACCCAGGACTTTTGTTCAAAATTGTGGGATAAGAAAAACTCTTTGTTGCAGAATATTTACATTTAAAGTGGCGATTCTAAACACTTTAAAAATACAACGCTGGAATGGTGACAACATAGGAAATGAGGTTGCCGTTTGGGGTACTTGGGTGTGTCCAGGTCTATCCGCCCCTAAAGAAAGTCCAGCCTCTACCTCACAATGACACCAAGCAGACTCCCTCCCTGTAGTTCTTACCATCCTGTTGTCTTACCAGAGATTCTAGGTCTAGTCCAGCAACTGTCAGCTTCTCAAGGGCAAGAGCTGTGTCTTTCATATCCCTGGACCTAGCCTTTAAAATAATTATTCATGATTTCATCACAATGAAAAAACAGCCAAGAGAGGAGAAATGGAGATATTCTTGATTCAGTCACTGAGGGGCTTCTGGGGATCCAGCCCCTCTGCTGGTGTAATAGGGAAGAACCTTTGTATTCTATTAAGTTAGTCACTAAAGGGATGTTACTTATAAAGCTTTAATTATACATAATGGCTCACGTTTGGGGATGCTGCCTCTCAGGAAATGAGCATTAAGCTAAAATACCTTTGTTTAGCTCACCAGAAATATCCTGACCAGGCCCACCTGTGAAAGATTGCAGAACAGAAAAAATTAACACATCCCCTCCAGAGGCTGACTGGAACCAAGAAATGCTTGACTTTACTCCCTCCCATTTTAGTATAAAAGAAGCCTGAATTCTAACTCAGGCCAGTTGGGTCTTTGGGACATGAGTCCACCATCTTCTCAGTCTGCTGGCTTTTCAACTAAAGTTGCTATTCCTTGCCTCAACAACTCATCTCTCTATATATTGGCCTGTTGTGCAGTGAGCAGTATGAGCTTGGACTCGGTAACACTGGCTACACCACAGCCTTCACTTTGTTGTTCTTCTTACTTTGAGACTTGGCAGTGGGAGTACAAGTGTGGTGACAGTGCCATTCTCACCTAACCCATGGCAGAGAATGTGGACGACCACATTGCATGCTGACACCCTGCTCAGGGGAGCACCGGTGTGGGAGGTCTGTGAGGGCACTGAGCCTCCCCTACTTCCTTCCCCTGTGTTTTGTGTCTGGAAAGACAGCAGCTCTGACCTGGGCAGAACTTTGGGCATGTTGCAGCCACTCCTGCTCCTGATGGTCTTTCTTCTTTCCCCCGGGCTGGAATAGGTGAATGACAGTCCCCATTCCTGAGGCCTGAGCCCATCTCACTTAACACTCTGTACTTTGACCCTTCTGCCTAGCTCAAATTTCTGAACCCCAGCTCCCATCCCAAACCCAGACTAACAAGTTCAATGCTGCATAGACACTCAGCAAAGATGGATGGCAGGAAGGAAGGGTGTTCACTAAAAGCTCTCATGGGTCTTAGCCTCTCTCTTACCACTGGGAAAGTGCGTTGTGCATTTGGCAGAGGATGTGAAGCTACAAAACACAAGTAATTAAAATCCCTCACTCCATCCCAGGAAAGGGCAACTCGGACAAACAGTCTGCAGTATGGGAGTTGTCAGTGGACCCAGCTTAAGAACCAGTGAAATTTCTCAGTGCCCTCCACCCCTCACTCCTGCCCAGGAGCAGAGCCCAGGGTGCAGTTGTTCAGAAGTGGCTAGATGACAGCACCCAAAGCTCTCCAGGTGCCTTGACTCTGCCCCAGTCTCCAAGCAGCCCATTTTCTGCCCAATCTCCCCTGCCTCCCAGGCCCTCGGCTGCCCCACTGTCTTTGACAGTGCCATCCCCCCATCCTTGTGGCCTTGAATCCCACCTGCACTATCCCCACCAAACCTTAGCCAAAAGCTAATTGGAGGCCATTCAATTGTGCAGCCAGAAAATATTTACTCAGATCCTAGGATGCGTTAAGCCCTAGGACAGGATTTCAGAAGATCCAACCCTATAAGCTCCTAATGCAAACTCAGGTTAATTTCACAATATTGCTGAGAAAGCTCCCAGGAGCTCTGCCCTCATGTCATTGAAGAGCACAGGGAACAGTGTCACTCAGCCTCAGGACCATCTGTTGCCTCAGTTTCCGCTCAGCTGCAGCCCTGCCTTGTGTCACCTGCCCGTCACAGCTCCTGGTCTGTATCTCCCATGACTCCATCCTCCCCACACCCCTACTCTGCTTGCTGTGCAGCTCAATCAATGTCACCTTGGGGGCCCACAACATCAAGAGGCAGGAGAGGACACAACAACAGGGTCAAGTTTTTTTCCATGTAGAAAAAATGTGTCCTTATAGGACACCATAGAGACATTTATTGTCCTTGCACCACTTAGTGAGAAGAAAAAAAAAAAAAGTCTTTCCCCCAATTTCTGCCATGAAACCTCCATCATAAATCAAGTGTTCATATATGTGTGTATCAGTGTCCAAATGTGTGTGGGATCTCTGCTTCTTATCCAGTAGTCTATGTCTCTATGCCCCCATCAATACCATACTATCTTCATTACTATGACTTAATTTGCTAAAGCAAGACCTCCCATCTTCTTCTCATTCTTCACTACTACTTGGCTAATGTTCGCCATTGGTTTTTCCACATCTATTTAGAACCAATTAAGTTCTGTTAAGTAACTCTTGGGTGCAATGAATCTGTAGAGCAGTTTTTGGAGAACTGACATTTGAAAAGTATTTTCTCTTCCAAATTTGAACATGGAATATCTTTATGTTTAGGTCTTCTTAGTGTCTCTTAATACAATTCAGTAATTTTCACCAGAGGTCAAGCACATCTTTTTTTAGATTTTTGTTTAGTTATTTGATACTTTTCATGATTTAAATGTTAACTTTTCAAAATTTCATTTTTTTTTTTTTTTTTTTGTGGTACGCGGGCCTCTCACTGTTGTGGCCTCTCCCGTTGCGGGGCACAGGCTCCGGACGCGCAGGCCCAGCGGCCATGGCTCACGGGCCCAGCCGCTCCGCGGCACGCGGGATCCTCCCGCACCGGGGCACGAACCCGTATCCCCTGCACCGGCAGGCGGACTCCCAACCACTGCGCCACCAGGGAAGCCCTCATTTTTAATTAATGTGTTGTGTTACATCAATTGTGTTTTGAATGAAAAGCCACTCATCCCAGGATAAACCCAAATTAAAATGATATAATATTTTTGCTTATTGGCTGATTTGACTTACATCAATATTCAAATAACATTAGCCTGTAATGTTCATTTCCCATATTGTTTTTTGTTTCTTTTATAAAAACTTTTTGTAGGTATGGAAGATGGTGGAAGAAGGCACAGAAGATGGTGGAAGAGTAAGATGCAGAGATCACCTTCCTCCCCACAGATACATCAGAAATACATCTACACTGGAACTGCTCTATAGAACACCCACTGAACGCTGGCAGAAGACCTCAGACCTCCCAAAAGGCAAGAAACTCCCCATGTACCTGGGTAGGGCAAAAGAAAAAAGAAAAAACAGAGACAAAAGAATAGGGACGGGACCTGCACCAGTGGGAGGGAGCTGTGAAGGAGGAAAGGTTCCCACACACTAGAAGCCCCTTCATGGGTGGAGACTGTGGGTGGCGGAGGTGGGAGCTTCGGAGCCATGGAGGAGAGTGCAGCAACAGGGGTGTGGAGGGCAAAGTGGAGAGACTCCCACACAGAGGATTGGTGCTGACCAGCACTCACCAGCCCGAGAGGCTTTTCTGCTCACCCGCAGGGACAGGCGGGGGCTGGGAGCTGAGGCTCGGGCTTTGGTCGGATGCAGGGAGAGGACTGGGGTTGGCGGCGTGAACACAGCCTGAAGAGGCTACTGCGCCACAGCTAGCCAGAAGGGAGTCCAGGAAAAGCCTGGAGCTGCTGAAGAGACAAGAGACATTTTCTTGCCTCTGTTTCCTGGTGCACAATGAGAGGGGATTAAGAGCGCTGCTTAAAGGAGCTCCAGAGACGGGCGCGAGCTGCGGCTATCAGCATGGATCCCAGAGACAGGCCTGGGATGCTAAGGCTGCTGCTGCCACCACCAAGAAGCCTGTGTGCAAGCACAGGTCACTATCCACACCGCTCCTCCTGGGAGCCTGTGCAGCCTGCGACTGCCAGGGTCCTGTGATCCAGGGACAGCTTCCCCGGGAGAACTCACAGCACGCCTCAGGCTACTGCAATGTCATGCTGGCCTCTGCCGCCACATGCTCGCACCGCATCTGAACCACTCCCTCCTCCTGGGCCTGAGTGAGCCAGAGCCCCCGAATCAGCTGCTCCTTTAACCCCATCCTGTCTGAGTGAAGAACAGACACCTTCAGGCGACCTACATGCAGAGGCAGGGCCAAATCCAAACCTGAACCCTGGGAGCTGTTAAGAACAAAGAAGAGAAAGGGAAATCTCTCCCCATAGCCTCAGAAGCAGTGGATTAAAGCTCCACAATCAAATTGATGTACCCTGCATCTGTGGAATACCTGAATAGACAACGAGTCATCCCAAATTGAGGAGGTGGACTTTGGGAGCAAGATTATTTTTTCCCATTTTCCTCTTTTTGTGAGTGTGTATGTGTATGCTTCTGTGTGGGATTTTGTCTGTATACCTTTGCTTTCACCATTTGTCCTAGGGTTCTGTCTGTCCGTTTTTTTTTTCTTTTTTACTTAAAAATTTTTTTTTCTTAATAATTATTTTTTATTTTAATAACTTTATTTTATTTTATCCTCTTTCTTTCTTTCTTTCTCCCTTTTATTCTGAGCTGTGTGGAGGACAGGCTTTTGGTGCTCCAGTCAGGCATCAGGGCTGTGCCACTGAGGTGGGAGAGCCAGGTTCAGGACACTGGTCCACAGGAGACCTCCCAACTCCATGTAATATCAAATGGCGAGACTCTCCCAGAGATCTCCATCTCAACACCAAGACCCAGCTTCACTCAACAACCAGCAAGCTACAGTGCTGGACACCCTATGCCAAACAACTAGCAAGACAGGAACACAGCCCCATCCATTAGCAGAGAAGCTGCCTGAAATCATAATAAGGCCACAGACACCCCCAAACACACCACCAGACGCAGTCCTTCCCACCAGAAAGACAAGATCCAGCCTCATCCACCAGAACACAGACACTAGTCCCCTCCAAGGAAACCTACACAACCCACTGAACCAACCTTAGCCACTGGGGAAAGACCAAAAACAATGGGAACTACGAACCTGCAGCCTGCAAAAAGGAGACCCCAAACACAGCAAGATAAACAAAATGAAAAGACACAAAAACACACAGCAGATGAAGGAGCAGGGTAAAAACCCACCAAACCTAACAAATGAAGAGGAAATAGGCAGTCTACCTGAAAAAGAATTCAGAATAATGATAGTAAAGATGATCCAAAATCTTGGAAATAGAATAGAGAGAGTGCAAGAAACATTTAACAAGGACCTAGAAGAATGAAAGAGGAAACAAGCAATGATGAACAACACAATAAATGAAATTAAAAATACTCTAGAAGGGGTCAATAGCAGAAGAACGGATAAGTGACCTGGAAGATAAGATAGTGGAAATAACTACTGCAGAGCAGAATAAAGAAAAAAGAATGAAAAGAACTGAGGACAGTCTCAGAGACCGCTGGGACAACATTAAATGCACCAACATTCGAATTATAGGTCCCAGAAGAGGAAGAGAAAAAGAAAGGGACTGAGAAAATATTTGAAGAGATTATAGTTGAAAACTTCCCTAATATTGGAAAGGAAATAGTTAATAGTTAATCAAATAGTTAATCAAGTCCAGGAAGCACAGAGAGTCCCATACAGGATAAATCCAAGGAGAAACGCGCCAAGACATATATTAATCAAATATCAAAAATTAAATACAAAGAAAACATATTAAAAGCAGCAAGGGAAAAACAACAAATAACACACAAGGGAATCCCCATAAGGTTAACAGCTGATCTTTCAGCAGAAACTCTGCAAGCCAGAAGGGAGTGGCAGGACATATTTAAAGTGATGAAGGAAAAAAACCTACAACCAAGATTACTCTACCCAGCAAGGATCTCATTCAGATTTGATGGAGAAATTAAAATCTTTACAGATAAGCAAAAGCTGAGAGAGTTCAGCACCACCAAACCAGCTTAACAACAAATGCTAAAGGAACTTCTCTAGGCAAGAAACACAAGAGAAGGAAAAGACCTACAATAACAAACCCAAAACAATTAGGAAAATGGGAATAGGAACATACATATTGATAATTACCTTAAATGTAAATGGATTAAATGCTCCCACCAAAAGACACAGACTGGCTGAATGGATACAAAAACAAGACCCATATATATGCTGTCTACAAGGGACCCACTTCAGACCTAGGGACACATACAGACTGAAAGTGAGGGGATGGAAAAAGATATTCCATGCAAATGTAAATCAGAAGAAAGCTGGAGTAGCAATTCTCCTATCAGACAATATAGACTTTAAAATAAAGACTATTACAGAGACAAAGAAGGACACTACATAATGATCAATGGATTGACCCATGAAGAAGATATAACAATTGTAAATATTTATGCACCCAACATAGGAGCACCTAAATACATAAGGCACATGCTAACAGCCATAAAATGGGAAATCAACAGTAACACAATCATAGTAGGGGACTTTAACACCCTACTTTCACCAATGGACAGATCATCCAAAATGAAAATAAATAAGGAAACACAAGTTTTAAATGATACATTAAACAAGATGGACTTAATTGATATTTATAGGACATTCCATCCAAAAACAACAGAATACACATTTTTCTCAAGTGCTCATGGAGCATTCTCCAGGATAGATCACATCCTGGGTCACAAATCTATTCACCCCACTGGGTTTGAAATTCTCCTCCGAAATTCCTTTAACTGCAAACGCCTTCTCCCAAGTACACTGTGCATCTTTTCAAATTTCAGACATAAACAGCCGTGTAGCCCCACCTGGCAACCCCCTCTTGCCCTCCTGATAAAAATAGAAAGGGCTGAGGTGGGGAAAGCCGTGGACACAGTGGGGTTTTGTGGATCAGCTGTTCGCACGAGTGTTCCTGACCCCTCTGCCTATTTTGGGAAGGGGTTTCTTTTGGAGGAGCTTGGAGCTGGATTCTTGGGGCATTTGTCATCCATGGCACCTTGGCCCCTTCCATTCTGGGCCCAAGACGCATCTCTGTGGTTGTGTGTTTAACTCTGTGTCCCAGGGAGAAACACCTTTACCTGTGGTTATTGGCTTGGGTGTCAACTCTGGTGACTGTGGGGGATGGAAAAAGTGGTGGCAAGAAGCGCAGGGAAGCAGCTCGTTTGCAGAAGCCACTGGTGTGAAAACTGTCAGCAGGCCCCCAAGTCAGGCACCATGACCCCACGAGCAGGTGAAGGGCTTTTAGAGGTGATAAGCTCTTACCTTGTACACTTGGTTCTGCTGTATGGGACAGGGGTGAGCGAGCAGGGCGAACTGGCAAGTTCCCTGAGCTTGGCCTTATGAGACCTGTTCTAGGTCCAGCTGTAGGGTTTACCAACCATGTGACCTTGGACCTCAGTTTCCTCCTCAGTAAAAGAGGAATTGCAATATTCCCATAGAAAGACACAGATGGGATCCTGCTGCTTCTCTGCTTACAGCCATCCAGTAGCTTCTGGTTACATTCAGGACACCACGGCCAACAGTGAATGAAATTTAAGAATGAATGAAATTTAAGAAAATTGAAATTGTTTCAAGTATCTTTTCCAACCACAATGCTATGAGACTAGATATCAATTACAGGAAAAGATCTGTAAAATATACAAACATATGGAGGCTAAACAATACACTACTTAATAACGAAGTGATCACTGAAAAAATCAAAGAAGAAATCAAAAAATACTTAGAAACAAATGACAATGGAGACACAATGACCCAAAACCTATGGGATGCAGCAATAGCAGTTCTAAGAGGGAAGTTTATAGCAATACAATCCTACCTTAAGAAACAGGAAACATCTCGAATAAACAAGCTAACCTTACACCTAAAGCAATTAGAGAAAGATGAACAAAACCCCCCAAATTTAGCAGAAGGAAAGAAATCATAAAGATCAGATCAGAAATAAATGAAAAAGAAATGAAGGAAACAATAGCAAAGATCAATAAAAGTAAAAGCTGGTTCTTTGAGAAGATAAACAAAATTGATAAACCATTAGCCAGACTCATCAAAAAAAAAAAAAGGGAGAAGACTCAAATCAATAGAATTAGAAATGAAAATGGAGAAGTAACAACCGACACTGCAGAAATACAAAAGATTATTAGAGATTACTACAAGCAACTCTATGCCAATAAAATGGACAACCTGGAAGAAATGGACAAATTCTTAGAAATGCACAATCTGCTGAGACTGAACCAGGAAGAAATAGAAAATATGAACAGACCAATAACAAGCACTGAAATCGAAACTGTGATTAAAAATCTTCCAACAAACAAAAGCCCAGGACCGGATGGCTTCACAGGTGAATTCTATCAAACATTTAGAGAAGAGTTAACACCTATCCTTCTCAAACTCTTCCAAAAGAGAGAGGGAGGAACACTCCCAAACTCATTCTATGAGGCCACCATCACCCTGATACCAAAACCAGATAAGACGTCACAAAGAAAGAAAACTACAGGCCAATATCACTGATGAACATAGATGCAAAAATCCTCAACCAAATACTAGCAAACAGAATCCAACAGCACATTAAAAGGATCATACACCATGATCAAGTGGGGTTTATTCCAGTAATGCAAGTATTCTTCAATATACGCAAATCAATCAACGTGATACACCATATCAACAAACTGAAGGAGAAAAACCATATGATCATCTCAATAGATGCAGAGAAAGCTTTTGACAAAATTCAGCACTCATTTATGATAAAAACCTTGCAGAAAGTAGGCATACAGGGAACTTTCCTCAACATAATAAAGGCCATATATGACAAACCCACAGCTAGCATCGTTCTCAATGGTGAAAAACTGCAACCATTTCCACTAAGATCAGGAACAAGACAAGGTTGCCCACTCTCACCACTCTTATTCAACATAGTTTTGGAAGTTCTAGCCACAGCAATCAGAGAAGAAAAAGAAATAAAAGGAATCCAAATAGGAAAAGAAGAAGTAAAGCTGTCACTGTTTGCAGATGACATGATACTATACCTAGAGAATCCTAAGGATGCTACCAGAAAACTACTAGAGCTAATCAATGAATTTGGTAAAGTTGCAGGATACAAAATTAATGCACAGAAATCTCTGGCATTCTTATACACTAATGATGAAAAATCTGAGAGTGAAATTAAGAAAACACTCCCATTTACCATTGCAACAAAAAGAATAAAATATCTAGGAATAAACCTACCTAAGGAGACAAAAGACTTGTATGCAGAAAACTATAAGACACTGATGAAAGAAATTAAAGATGATACAAATAGGTGGAGAAATATACCATGTTCTTGGATTGGAAGAATCAACATTGTGAAAATGACTATACTACCCAAAGCAATCTACCGATTCAATGCAATCCCTATTAAATTACCACTGGCATTTTTTACAGAACTAGAACAAAAAATTTCACAATTTGTATGGAAACACAAAAGACCCCGAATAGCCAAAGCAATCTTGAGAACGAGAAATGGAGCTGGAGGAATTAGGCTCCCTGACTTCAGACTCTACTACAAGGCTACAGTAATCAAGACAGTATGGTACTGGCACAAAAACAGAAATATAGATCAATGGAACAGGATAGAAAGCCCAGAGATAAACCCACACACATATGGTCACCTTATCTTTGATAAAGGAGGGAAGGATATACAGTGGAGAAAAGACAGCCTCTTCAATAAGTGGTGCTGGGAAAACTGGACAGCTACATGTAAAAGTATGAAATTAGAACACTCTCTAACACCACACACAAAAATAAACTCAAAATGGGTTAAAGACCTAAATGTAAGGCCAGACACTATCAAACTCTTAGAGGAAAACATAGGCAGAACACTCTATGACATCAATCACAGCAAGATCCTTTTTGACCCATCTCCTAGAGAAATGGAAATAAAAACACAAATAAACAAATGGGACCTAATGAAACTTAAAAGCTTTTGCACAGCAAAGGATACCATAAACAAGACCAAAAGACAACCCTCAGAATGGGAGAAAATATTTGCAAATGAAGCAACTGACAAAGGATTAATTTCCAAAATTTATAAGCAACTCATGCAGCTCAATAACAAAAAAACAAACAACCCAATCCAAAAATGGGCAGAAGAACTAAATAGACATTTCTCCAAAGAAGATATACAGATTGCTAACAAACACATGAAAGAATGCTCAACCTCATTAATCATTAGAGAAATGCAAATCAAAACTACAATGAGATATCATCTCACACCGGTCAGATTGGCCATCATCAAAAACTCTAGAAACAATAAATGCTGGAGAGGGTGTGGAGAAAAGGGAACCCTCTTGCACTGCTGGTGGGAATGTAAATTGATACAGCCACTATGGAGAACAGTATGGAGGTTCCTTAAAAAACTACAAATAGAACTACCATACGACCCAGCAATCCCACTACTGGGCATATACCCTGAGAAAACCATAATTCAGAAAGACTCATGTACCAAAATGTTCATTGCAGCTCTATTTACAATAGCCAGGACATGGAAGCAACCTAAGTGTCCATCAGCAGATGAATGGATAAAGAAGATGTGGCACATATATACAATGGAATATTACTCAGCCATAAAAAGAAATGAAACTGAGTTATTTATAATGAGGTGGATGGACCTGGAGTCTGTCATACAGAGTGAAGTAAGTCAGAAGGAGAAAAACAAATACCATATGCTAACACATATATATGGACTCTAAGGGAAAAAAATGTCATGAAGAGATTAGTGGTAGGACAGGAATAAAACACAGACTTACTCGAGCATGGACTTGGGGATATGGGGAGGGGGAAGGGTGGGCTGTGACGAAGTGAGAGAGTGGCAGGGACATATACACACTATCAAATGTAAATTAGATAGCTAGTGGGAAGCTGCTGCATAGCACAGGGAGATCACCTCTGTGCTTTGTGACCACCTAGAGGGGTGGGATAGGGACGGTAGGAGAGAGGGTGATGCAAGAGGGAAGAGATATGGGAACATATGTATATGTATAACTGATTCAGTTTGTTGTAAAGGAAAAACTAACACACTATTGTAAAACAATTATACTCCAATAAAGATGTTAAAAAAAAAAAAAAAAACCCTGCAGAAAGTAAGCATAGAGGGAACTTTCCTCAACATAATAAAGGCCATATATGACAAACCCACAGCCAGCATTGTTCTCAATGGTGAAAAACTGAAACCATTTCCACTAATTTCAGGAACAAGACAAGGTTGCCCTCTCTCACCACTGTTATTCAACATAGTTTTGGAAGTTCTAGCCACAGCAATCAGAGAAGAAAAAGAAATAAAAGGAATCCAAATTGGAAAAGAAGTAAAGCTGTCACTGTTTGCAGATGACATGATACTATACATAGAGAATCCTAAAGATGCTACCAGAAAATTACTAGAGCTAATCAATGAATTTGGTAAAGTAGCAGGATACAAAATTAATGCACAGAAATCTCTGGCATTCTTATACACTAATGATGAAAAATCTGAGAGTGAAATTAAGAAAACACTCCCATTTACCATTGCAACAAAAAGAATAAAATATCTAGGAATAAACCTACCTAAGGAGACAAAAGACCTGTATGCAGAAAACTATAAGACACTGATGAAAGAAATTAAAGATGATACAAATAGATGGAGAGATATACCATGTTCTTGGATTGGAAGAATCAACATTCTGAAAATGACTCTACTACCCAAAGCAATGTACAGATTCAATGCAATCCCTATCAAACTACCACTGGCATTTTTTACAGAACTAGAACAAAAAATTTCACAATTTGTATGGAAACACAAAAGACCCCGAATAGCCAAAGCAATCTTGAGAATGAAAAATGGAGCTGGAGGAATCAGGCTCCCTAACTTCTTACTATACTACAAAGCTACAGTCATCAAGACAGTATGGTACTGGCACAAAAAACAGAAATATAGGTCAATGGAACAGGATAGAAAGCCCAGAGATAAACCCACACACATATGGTCACCTTATCTTTGATAAAGGAGGGAAGGATATACAGTGGAGAAAAGACAGCCTCTTCAATAAGTGGTGCTGGGAAAACTGGACAGCTACATGTAAAAGTATGAAATTAGAACACCATACACAACAGTAAACTCAAAATGGCTTAAAGACCTAAATGTAAGGCCAGACACTATCAAACTCTTAGAGGATAACATAGGCAGAACACTCTATGACATAAATCACAGCAAGATCCTTTTGGACCCACCTCCTAGAGAAAAGGACATAAAAACAAAAATAAACAAATGGGAGCTAATGAAACTTAAAAGCTTTTGCACAGCAAAGGATACCATAAACAAGACCAAAAGACAACCCTCAGAATGGGAGAAAATAATTGCAAATGAAGAAACTGACAAAGGATTAATTTCCAAAATTTACAAGCAGCTCATGCAGCTCAATAACAAAAAAACAAACAACCCAATCCAAAAATGGGCAGGAGACCTAAATAGACATTTCTCCAAAGAAGATATACAGATTGCCAACAAACACATGAAGGAATGCTCAATATCATTAATCATTAGAGAAATGCAAATCAAAACTACAATGAGATATCATCTCACACTGGTCAGAATGGCCATCATCAAAAGATCTAGAAACAATAAATGCTGGAGAGGGTGTGGAGAAAAGGGAACCCTCTTGCACTGCTGGTGGGAATGTAAATTGATACAGCCACTATGGAGAACAGTATGGAAGTTCCTTAAAAAACTACAAATAGAACTACCATACGACCCAGCAATCCCACTACTGGGCATATACCCTGAGAAAACCATAATTCAAAAAGAGTCATGTACCATAATGTTCATTGCCCCTCTATTTATAATAGCCAGGACATGGAAGCAACCTAAGTGTCCATCAACAGATGAATGGATAAAGAAGATGTGGCACATATATACAATGGAATATTACTCAGCCATAAAAAGAAATGAAACTGGGTTATTTGTAGTGAGGTGGTTGGACCTAGAGTCTGTCATAGAGAGTGAAGTAAATCAGAAAGAGAAAAACAAATACCATATGCTAACATATATATGTAATCTAAGAAAAAAAATAATTAAAAAAACCATGAAGAACCTAGGGGTAAGATGGGAATAGAGACACAGACCTACTAGAGCATGCACTTGAGGATATGGGGAGGGGGAAGGGTAAGCTGTGACAAAGTGAGAGAGTGGCAGGGACATATACACACTACCAAATGTAAATTAGATAGCTAGTGGGAAGCTGCAGCATAGCACAGGGAGTTCACCTCTGTGCTTTGTGACCACCTAGAGGGGTGGGATATTGAGGGTGGGAGGGAGGGAGACACAAGAGGGAAGTGATTTGGGAACATATGTATATGTATAACTGATTCACTTTGTTATAAAGCAAAAAGTAACACACCATTGTAAAGCAATTATACTCCAATAATGTTAAAAAAAACTTTTTATTTTTTATTGGAATATAGGTGAGCATCAATGCTGTGTTAGTTTCAGATGTACAGCAAAGTGATTCAGTTATACACATAAATGTATCTGTTCTTTTTCCAATTCTTCTCCTATTCAGGTTGTCACATAATATTGAGCAGAGTTCCCTGTACTATACAGTAGGTCCCTGTTGGTTATCCATCCTAAGCATAGCAGTTGTATATGTCAATCCCAAACTCCGTAACCATCCCTTCCCTCACCCTTCCCTCCTGGTAGCCATAAGTTCCTTCTCTAAGTTTGTGAGTCTGTTTCTGTTTTGTAAATAAGTTCATTTGTATCACTTTTTAAGAGTCTGCATACAAGCGATACCTGTCCTTCTTGTTTGATTTACTTCTCTCAGTTTGACAATCCCTAGGTCCATCCATGTTGCTGCAAATGGCATTATCTCATTTTTTTAATGGCTAATATTCCATTGTATATATGTACCACATCTTTATCCATTCTTCTGTCAATGGACACTTAGTTAGATTCCATGTCTTGGCTATTGTAAACGGTGCTGCAGTAAACATTGGGGTGAATGTATATTTTTAGATTATGGTTTTTCTCCAGATATATGCCCAGGAGTGGGATTGCTGAATCATATGGTAGCTCTGTTTTTAGTTTTTTAAGGAACCTCCACACTGTTCTTCATTGTGGGTGTAGAAATTTACATTCCCTCTTACAGTGTAGGAGGTTCCCTTTCCTCCACACTCTCTCCAGTATTTATTGTTTGTAGATTTTTTGATGATGGCCTTTCTGACCAGTGTGAGTTGATACCTCATTGTAGCTTTGATTTGCATTGCTCTAATAATTAGTGATGGTGAGCATCTTTTCATGTGTTTGTACCCATCTGTGTGTCTTCTTTGAGAAATGTCTATTTAGGTCTTCTGCCCACTTTCCGATTGGGTTGTTTGTTTTTTTGATATTGAGCTGCATGAGCTGTTTGTATATTTTGGAGATTAATCCCTTGTCAGTTGCTTCATTTGCAAATATTTTCTCCTATTCTGAGGTTGTCTTTTCATTTTCTTTATGGATTCCTTTGCTGTGCAAAAGCTTTTAAATTTAATTATGTCCCATTTGTTTTTTTTTTGTTTGTTTGTTTGTTTTTATTTTCATTACTCTAGGAGGTGGTCAAAAATAATCTTTCTGTGATTTATGTCAAAAAGTGTTCTGCCTGTGTTTTCCTCTAAGAGGTTTATAGTATATGGTCTTACATTTAGGTTTTAGTCTATTTTATGTTTATTTTTGTGTATGGTGTTAAGGAGTGTTCTAATATCATTCTTTTACATGTACCTCACCAGTTTTCCCGCTACCACTTATTGAAGAGACTGTCTTTTCTCCATTGTATATTCTTGCCTCCTTTGTCATAGATTAGGTGACCATAAGTGTGTGGGTTCTCTGCACTTTCTATCCAGTTTCATTGATCTATATTCCTATTTTGTGCCAGTACCATACTCTTTTGATGACTACAGCTTTGTAGTATAGTCTGAAGTCAGGGAGCCTGATTCCTCCAGCTCCATTTTCCTTTCTCAAGATTGCTTTGGCTATTCAGGGTCTTTTGTGTTTCCATACAAATTATAAAATTTTTTTGTTCTAATTCTGTGAAAAATCCCATTGGTAGTTTGATAGTGATTGCACTGAATCTGTAGATTGCTTTGGGTCTACATAGTCATTTCCACAATACTGATTCTTCCAAATCAAGAACACAGTATATCTATCTGTTTGTGTCATCTTTAATTTTTTTCATCAGTATCTTACAGTTTTCTGAGTACAGGTTTTTTGTCTCCCTAGGTAGGTTTATTCTTAGGTGTTTTATTATTTTTTTGATGTGATGGTAAATGTGATTGTTTCCTTAATTTCTCTTTTTGATCTTTCGTTGTTAGTGTATATGAATGCAAGAGATTTTCTGTGTATTAATTTTGTATCATGCAACTTTCCAGATTTCATTGGTGAGCTCTAATAGTTTTCTGATAATATCTTTAGGATTCTCTAAGTATATTATCATATCATCTGCCAACAGTGACAGGTTAACTTCTTCTTTTCCAATTTGGATTCCTTTTATTTCTTTTTCTTCTCTGGTTATCATAACTAGGACTTCCAAAACTATGTTGAACAAAAATGGTGAGGGTGGACATTCTTGTCTTGTTCCTGATCTTAGAGGAAATGCTTTCAGCTTTTCACCTTTGAGTATGATGTTAGTTGTAGGTTTGTCATATATGGCCCTTATTATGATGAGGTATGTTCCTTCTATGTACACTTGCTGGAGAGTTTTTATCATAAATTGGTGTTGAATTTTGTCAAAAGCTTATTCTGCATCTATTGAGACAATCATATGGTTTTCATTCATCAAATTGTTTATGTGGTTTATCACACTAATTGATTTGTGGATATTGTCTTCACTGGGTTTGGCATCGAAGTTTTGCTAGTCTCATAAGGGAGATGAGTAGCATCTATGCTCCAAGAGAAATTGTATACCATTCTTTTAATTTTTTTTTTTTACACATTTCCAGTGAAGCCATGTGAGCCTGGGGCTGTCCTTGCTGGAATATTTTTGAAAACGGAATCAATTTATTTAATGTTTACAGGAAAATTTAAACTTCCTGAGTATGTTTCTTTAAGTTATATTTCCTAGGGATTTGTCAATTCCATGTATAATTTCAAAATTATTGGCTTCCCAGTGATCTGTAAGGTAACACAGATATGATTTATATATAGACATATATCTCCCAGATGTAAACCTTTCTTAATTCTCCCACCCTGTGGCTTTACTTTTCACTATGTCACTAGTGTCTTGGATAGCCTCATCCACCAGGGGGCAGACAGCAGAAATAAAAAGAACTACAATCCTGCAGCCTGTGGAAAAACCCCACAACCACAGAAAGATAGACAAGGTGAAAAGGCAGAGGGCTATGTACCAGATGAAGAAACAAGGTAAAACCTAAAAAAAACAACTAACTGAAGTGGAGATAGGCAACCTTCCAGAAAAAGAATTCAGAATAATGATAGTGAAGATGACCCAGGACCTTGGAAAAAGAATGGAGGCAAAGATCGAGAAGATGAAAGAAATGATTAACAAAGATCTAGAAGAATTAAAGAACAAATAAACAGAGATGAACAATACAATAACTGAAATGAAAACTACACTAGAAGGAATCAAGAGCAGAATAACTGAGGCAGAAGAATGGATAAGTGACCTGGAAGACAGAATGGCGGAATTCACTACTGCAGAACAGAATAAAGGAAAAAGAATGAAAAGAAATGAAAACAGCCTAAGAGATCTCTAGGACAACATTAAACGCAAAAACATTCACATTATAGGGGTCCCAGGAGAAGAGAGAGAGAAAGGACCCGAAAAAATATTTGAAGAGATTATACTCTAAAACTTCCTTAACATGGGAAAGGAAATAGCCACCCTAGACCAGGAAGCACAGAGAGTCCCATACAGGATAAACCCAAGGAGAAACACGCCACAACACATAGTAATCGAATTGGCAAAAATTAAAGACAAAGAAAAATTATTGAACACGGCAAGGGGAAAACAACAAATAACATACAAGGGAACTCCCATAAGGTTAACAGCTGATTTCTCAGCAGAAAATCTACGAACCAGAAGAGAGTGGCATGACATATTGAAAGTGATGAAAGGGAAGAACCTACAACCAAGATTACTCTACCCATCAAGGATCTCATTCAGATTCGATGGAGAAATCAAAAGCTTTACAGAGAAGCAAAAGCTAAGAGAATTCGCACCACCAAACCAGCTCTACAACAAATGCTAAAGGAACTTCTCTAAGTGGGAAACACAGAGAAGAAAAGGACCTGCAAAAACAAACCCCAAACAATTAAGAAAATGGTAATAGGAACACACACATATCGATAATTACCTTAAACGTGAATGGATTAAATGCTCCAACCAAAAGACAGAGGCTCAATGAATGGATACAAAAACAAGACCCATATATATTCTGTGTACAAGAGACCCACTTCAGACTTATGGACACATACAGACTGAAATTGAGGGGATGGAAAAAGACTATTCCATTCAAATGGAAATCAAAAGAAAGCTGGAGTAGCAATACTCATATCAGATAAAATAGATTTTAAAGTAAAGAATGTTACAAGAGACAAAGAAGGACACTACATAATGATCAAGGGATCAATCCAAGAAGAAGATATAAAATTGTAAATATGTATGCACCCAACATAGGAGCACCTCAATACATAAGGCAAATGCTAACAGCCATAAAAGGGGAAATTGACAGTAATGCAATAATAGTGGAGGACTTTAATACCTCACTGACACCAATGGACAGATCATCGAAACAGAAAATTAATAAGGAAACACAACCTTTAAATGACACAATAGACCAGATAAATTTAATTGATATTTATAGGACATTCCATCCATAAACAGCAGATTACACTTTCTTCTCAAGTGCACAGGGAACATTCTCTAGGATAGATCACACCTTGGGTCACAAATCAAGCTTCAGTAAATTAAAAAAAATTGAAATCATATCAAGCATCTTTTCTGACCACAATGCTTTGAGATTAGAAATAATTACAGGGATAAAAAAGTAAAAAACACAAACACATGGAGGCTAAACAATACGTTACTAAATAACCAAGAGATCACTGAAGAAATCAAAGAGGAAATCAACAAATACCTAGAGACAAATGACAATGAAAACACGACAACCCAAAACCTATGTCATGCAGCAAAAGCAGTTCTAAGAGGGACGTTTACAGCGATACAAGACTACCTCAAGAAACAAGAAAAATCTCAAAAGAACAATCTAACCTTACACCTAAAGGAACTAGAGAAAGAAGACCAAACAAAACCCAAAGTTAGCAGAAGGAAAGAAATCATAAAGATCAGAGCAGAAATAAATGAAACAAACAAAGAAAACCATAACAAAGATCAATAAAACTAAAGCTGATTATTTGAGAAGATAAACAAAATTGATAAACCATTAGCCAGACTCATCAAGAAAAAGAGGGAGAGGACTCAAATCAATAAAATTACAAATGAAAAAGGAGAAGTTACAACAGACACTGCAGAAATACAAAGCATCTGAAGAGACTATTACCAGCAAAGCTATGCCAATAAAATTGACAACCTGGAAGAAATGGACAAATCCTTAGAAAGGTATAAGCTTCCAAGACTGAATCAGGAAAAAATAATATGAACAGACCAATCACATAATATGAACAGACCAATCACAAGTAATGAAATTGACACTGTGATTAAAAATCTTCCAACAAACAGAAGCCCAGGACCAGATGTCTTCACAGGTGAATTCTATCCAATATTTACCAAAGAGCTAATACCCATCCTTCCCAAACTCTTCCAAAAAATTGCAGAGGAAGGAACACTCCCAAACTCATTCTCTGAGGCCACCATCACCCTGACACCAAAATCAGACAGAGATACTACAAAAAAAAAAAGAAAATTACAGACCAATATCACTGATGAATATAGATGCAAAAATCCTCAACAAAATACTAGCAAACTGAATCCAACAACACATTAAGAGGATCATACACCATGATCAAGTGGGATTTATCCCAGGAATGCAAGGATTCTTCAATATACGCAAATGAATCAATGTGATACACCACGTTAACAAATTGAAGGATAAAAACCATATGATCATCTCAATAGATGCAGAAAAACCTTTTGACACAATTCAACACCAATTCATGATAAAAACTCTCCAGAAAGTGGGCATAGAGGGAACCTACGTTAACATAATAAAGGCCATATATGACAAACCCACAGCAAACATCATTCTCAATGGTGAAAAACTGAAAGCATTTCCTATAAGATCTGGAACAAGACAAGGATGTCCACTCTCGCCACTGTTATTCAACATAGTTTTGGAAGTCCTAGCCATGGCAATCAGAGAAGAAAAAGAAATAAAAGGAATCCAAATCGGAAAAGAAGTAAAACTGTCAGTGTTTGTAGATGACATGATACTATACATAGAGAACCCTAAAGATGCCTCCAGAAAACTACTAGAGCTAATCAATGAATTTGGTAAGTTGCAGGATACAAAATTAATGCACAGAAATCTCTTGCATTCCTATATACTAATGATGAAAAATCGAAAGAGAAATTAAGGAAACACTCCCATTTACCATTGCAACAAAAAGAATAAAATACCTAGGAATAAAGCTACCTACTGAGACAAAAGACCTGTATGCATAAAACTATAAGACACTGATGAAAGAAATTAAAGATGATACAAACAGATGGAGAGATATACCATGTTCTTGGATAGAAAGAATCAATATTATGATGTACTACCCAAAGCAATGTACAGATTCAATGCAATCCCTATCAAATTATCAATGGCATGTTTTACAGAACTAGAACAAAAGTCTTAAAATTTGTATGGAGACATAAAAGACACCCAATAGCCAAAGCAGTCTTGAGGGAAAAAAACGGAGCTGGAGGAATCAGACTCCCTGACTTCAGACTATACTACAAAGCTACAGTAATCAACACAATATGGTGCTGGTACAAAAACAGAAACATAGATCAATGGAGCAGGATAGAAAGCCCAGAGAGACGGCTTAAAGATGGCGGAAGAGTAAGACGTGGAGATCTCCTTCCTCCTCAGAGAGACATCAGAAATACATCTACACGTGGAACTTCTCCTATAGAACACCCACCGAACGCTGGCAGAAGACCTCAGACCTCCAAAAAGGCAAGAAACTCTCCACATATCTGGGTAGGGCAAAAGAAAAATGAATAAACAGGGACAAAAGAATAGGGACGGGACCTACGCCAGTGGGAGGGAGCCGTGAAGGAGGAAAGACTCCCACACACTAGAAGCCCCTTCGCGGGCGGAGACTGCGGGCGCCGGAGGGGGAAGCTCCGGAGCCGCGGAGGACAGCTCAGCCACAGGGGTGCGGAGGGCAAAGCGGAGAGATTCCCACAGAGGATCGGCGCTGACTGGCACTCACCAGCCCAAGGGGCTCCTCTGCTCACCCACCGGGGTGAGCGGGGCCGGGAGCTGAGGCTCGGGCTTCAGTCGGATCCCAGGGAAAGGTCTGGAGTTGGCCGAGTGAAAACAGCCTGAAGGGGGCTAGTGCACCACGGCTGGCCGGGAGGGAGTCCGGTTGAAGTCCGGAGCTGCCGAAGAGGCAAGAGACCTTTTCCTCCCTCTTTGCTGCCTGGGCGTGAGGAGAGGGGATTAAGTGCGCCGCTTAAAGGAGCCCCAGAAGCGGGCGCGGAGCTGCCGAAGAGACAAGAGACTTTTTCTTGCCTCTTTGCTTCCTCGGGCGTGAGGTGAGGGGATTAAGAGCACCGCATAGAGGAACTCCAGAAACGGGCGCGAGCCGCGGCTGTCGGCACGGACAACAGAGACGGGTGTGGGACGCTAAGGTTGCTGCTGCCACCGCCAAGAGGCCTGTGTGTGAGCACAGGTCACTCTCCACACCGGCCCTCCCGGGAGCCCGTGCAGCCCGCCACTGCCGGGGTCCCGGGATCCAGGGACAGCTTCCCCGGGAGAACGCGTGGCGCGCCTTGGGCCGGTGCAGCATCACGTCGGCCTCTGCCGCCGCGGACTCGCCCCGCCCCCGTGCCACTCCCTCCCCCCAGCCTGAGTGAGCTGGAGCCCCTGAATCAACTGCTCCTTTAACATCGTCCTGTCTGAGCGAAGGGCAGTCGCCCTCGGACGACCTACACGCAGAGGCGGGACCAAGTCCAAAGCTGAACCCCAGGAGCTGTGCGAACAGAGAGGAGAGGGGGAGGTCTCTCCCAGCAGCCTCAGAAGCGGCGGATTAAAGCTCCACAATCAACTTTAAGTGCCCTGCATCTGTTGAAAACCTGAATAGACAACGAATCATCCCAAGTTGAGGAGGTGGACTTTGGGAGCAAGATATACTATTATTTCCCCCCTTTTTTTCTTTTTGTGAGTGTGTATGTGTGTGCTGCTGTGTGAGATTTTGTCTGTATAGCTTTGCTTTCACCATTTGTCCTAGGGTTAGACCGACCCATTTTTCTGTTTTTTTTTTTTAAGGAAATTTTTCTTCGTAATAATTATTTTTTATTTTAATAACTATACTTTATACTACTCTGTCTTCTCCCTTTCTTTCTTCCTTTCTTCCTTCCTTTCTTCCCTCCTTCCCTCCTTTCTTCCTTCCTTCCCCCCTTCTTTCCTCCCTTCCTCTCTTCCTTCCTCCCTTTCTTCCTCTGCACCTTCCTTCCTTCCTTTCTTGCTTCCTTCCTTCATTTCTTCCTTCCTTCCCTCCCTCCCTCCTTCCTTCCTTTTCTTTCCTTTCTATTTTTTTACCTTTTATTTTGAGCCGTGTGGATTGAAGTTTCTTGGCGCCCCAGCCAGGCACCAGGGCGGTGTCTCTGAGGTGGGAGAACCAACCTCAAGACACTAGTCCACAAGAGACCTCCCAGCTCCACGTAATATCAGACGGCGAAAATCTCCCAGAGATCTCCATCTCAACACCAAGACCCAGCTTCACTCAAGGACCAGCAAAGAACAGTGCTGGACACCCTATCCCCAACAAAGAGCAAGACAGGTCTACAGTCCCATCCATCAGCAGAGAGGCTGCCTAAAATCATAATAAGGTTACCAACATCCCCAAACTCACCACCAGACAAGGACCTGCCCACCAGAAAGACAAGATCCAGCCTCATCCACCAGAACAGAGGCACTAGTCCCCCCAACCAGGGAATCTACTCAACCCACTGAACCAACCTTAGCCACTGGGGACAGCCACCAAAAACAACAGGAACTACGAACCTGCAGTGTGCAAAAAGGAGACCCCAAACACAGTAAGATAAGTGAAACGAGAAGACAGAAAAACACACAACAGATGAAGGAGCAAGATAAAAACACACCAGACCTAACAAATGAAGAGGAAATAGGCAGTCTACCTGAAAAAGAATTCAGAATAATGATAGTAAAGATGATTCAAAACCTTGGAAATAGAATAGACAATTGGCAAGAAACAGTTAACAGGGACCTAGAAGAAATAAAGAGGAAGCAAGAAATGATGAGCAACACAATAAATGAAATGAAAAATACTCTAGATGGGATCAATAGCAGAATAACTGAGGCAGAAGGACGGATAAGTGACCTGGAAGATAAAATAGTGGAAATAACTACTGCAGAGCAGAAGAAAGAAAAAAGAATGAAAAGAACTGAGGACAGTCTCAGAGACCGCTGGGACAACATTAAATGCACCAACATTCGAATTATAGGGGTCCCAGAAGAAGAAGAGAACAAGAAAGGGACTGAGAAAATATTTGAAGAGATTATATTTGAAAACTTCCCTAATATGGGAAAGGAAATAGTCAATCAAGTCCAGGAAGCACAGAGACTCCCATACAGGATAAAGCCAAAGAGAAACACGCCAAGACACATAATAATCAAACTGTCAAAAATTAAATACAAAGAAAACATATTAAAAGCAGCAAGGGAAAAACAACAAATAACACACAAGGGAATCCCCATAAGGTTAACATCTGATCTTTCAGCAGAAACTCTACAAGCCAGAAGGGAGTGGCAGGACATATTTAAAGTGATGAAGGAAAAAACCCTACAACCAAGATTACTCTACCCAGCAAGGATCTCATTCAGATTTGATGGAGAAATTAAAACCTTTACAGACAAGCAAAAGCTGAGAGAGTTCAGCACCAGCAAACCAGCTCTACAACAAATCCTAAAGGAACTTCTCTAGGCAAGAAACACAAGAGAAGGAAAAGACCTACAAGAACAACCCGAAACAATTAAGTAAATGGGAATAGGAACATACATATTGATAATTACCTTAAATGTAAATGGATTAAATGCTCCCACCAAAAGACACAGACTGGCTGAATGGATACAAAAACAAGACCCATATATATGCTGTCTACAAGAGACCCACTTCAAACCTAGGGACACATACAGACTGAAAGTAAGGGGATGGAAAAAGATATTCCATGCAAATGTAAATCAGAAGAAAGCTGGAGTAGCAATTCTCATATCAGACAAAATAGACTTTAAAATAAAGACTATTACAAGAGACAAAGAAGGACACTACATAATGATCAATGGATCGATCCATGAAGAAGATATAACAATTGTAAATATTTATGCACCCAACATAGGAGCACCTCAATACATAAGGCAAATACTAACAGCTTTAAAAGGGGAAATCGATAGTAACACAATTATAATGGGGGACTTTAACACCCCACTTTCACCAATGGACAGATCATCCAAAATGAAAATAAATAAGGAAACACAAGCTTTAAATGATACATTACACAAGATGGACTTAATTGATATTTATAGGACATTCCATCCAAAAACAACAGAATACACATTTTTCTCAAGTGCTCATGGAACATTCTCCAGGATTGATCATATATTGGGTCACAAATCTAGCCTTGGCAAATTTAAGAAAATTGAAATCGTATCAAGTATCTTTTCCGACCACAACGCTATGAGACTAGATATCAATTACAGGAAAAGATCTGTAAAAAATACAAACACATGGAGGCTAAACAATACACTACTTAATAACGAAGTGATCACTGAAGAAATCAAAGAAGAAATCAAAAAATACTTAGAAACAAATGACAGTGGAGACACAACGACCCAAAACCTATGGGATACAGCAACAGCAGTTCTAAGAGGCAAGTTTATAGCAATACAATCATACCTTAAGAAACAGGAAACATCTTGAATAAACAACCTAACTTTGCACTTAAAGCAATTAGAGAAAGAAGAACAAAAAACCCCCAAATTTAGCAGAAGGAAAGAAATCATAAAGATCAGATCAGAAATAAATGAAAAAGAAGTGAAGGAAACAATAGCAAAGATCAATAAAACTAAAAGGTGGTTCTTTGAGAAGATAAATAAAATTGATAAACCATTAGCCAGACTCATCAAGAATAAAAGGGAGAAGACTCAAATCAATAGAATTAGAAATGAAAGAGGAGATGTAACAACTGACACTGCAGAAATACAAAAGATTATTAGAGATTACTACAAGCAACTCTATGCCAATAAAATGGACAACCTGGAAGAAATGGACAAATTCTTAGAAATGCACAATCTGCTGAGACTGAACCAGGAAGAAATAGAAAATATGAACAGACCAATCACAAGCACTGAAATTGAAACTGTGATTAAAAATCTTCCAGCAAACAAAAGCCCAGGACCAGATGGCTTCACAGGCAAATTCTATCATTTAGAGAAGAGCTAACACCTATCCTTCTCAAACTCTTCCAAAAGATAGCAGAGGGAGGAACACTCCCAAACTCATTCTATGAGGCCAACATCACCCTGATACCAAAACCAGACAAAGACATCACAAAGAAAGAAAACTACAGGCCAATATAACTGATGAACATAGATGCAAAAATCCTCAACAAAATATTAGCAAACAGAATCCAACAGCACATTAAAAGGATCATACACCATGATCAAGTGGGGTTTATCCCAGGAATGCAAGGATTCTTCAATATACGCAAATCAATCAACGTGATACACCATATCAACAAACTGAAGGAGAAAAACCATATGATCATCTCAATAGATGCAGAGAAAGCTTTTGACAAAATTCAACACTCATTAATGATAAAAACCTTGCAGAAAGTAGGCATACAGGGAACTTTCCTCAACATAATAAAGGCCATATATGACAAACCCACAGCTAGCATCGTTCTCAATGGTGAAAAACTGAAACCATTTCCACTAAGATCAGGAACAAGACAAGGTTGCCCACTCTCACCACTCTTATTCAACATAGTTTTGGAAGTTCTAGCCACAGCAATCAGAGAAGAAAAAGAAATAAAAGGAATCCAAATAGGAAAAGAAGAAGTAAAGCTGTCACTGTTTGCAGATGACATGATACAATACATGGAGAATCCTAAGGATGCTACCAGAAAACTACTAGAGCTAATCAATGAATTTGGTAAAGTAGCAGGATACAAAATTAATGCACAGAAATCTCTGGCATTCTTATACACTAATGATGAAAAATCTGAGAGTGAAATTAAGAAAACACTCCCATTTACCATTGCAACAAAAAGAATAAAATATCTAGGAATAAACCTACCTAAGGAGACAAAAGACTTGTATGCAGAAAACTATAAGACACTGATGAAAGAAATTAAAGATGATACAAATAGGTGGAGAAATATACCATGTTCTTGGATTGGAAGAATCAACATTGTGAAAATGACTATACTACCCAAAGCAATCTACAGATTCAATGCTATCCCTATCAAACTACCACTGGCATTTTTTACAGAACTAGAACAAAACATTTCACAATTTGTATGGAAACACAAAAGACCCCGAATAGCCAAAGCAATCTTGAGAACGAAAAATGGAGCTGGAGGAATTAGGCTCCCTGACTTCAGACTCTACTACAAGGCTACAGTAATCAAGACAGTATGGTACTGGCACAAAAACAGAAATATAGATCAATGGAACAGGATAGAAAGCCCAGAGATAAACCCACACACATATGGTCACCTTATCTTTGATAAAGGAGGGAAGGATATACAGTGGAGAAAAGACAGCCTCTTCAATAAGTGGTGCTGGGAAAACTGGACAGCTACATGTAAAAGTATGAAATTAGAACAATCCCTAACACCAAACACAAAAATAAACTCAAAATGGCTTAAAGACCTAAATGTAAGGCCAGACACTATCAAACTCTTAGAGGAAAACATAGGCAGAACACTCTACGACATAAATCACAGCAAGATCCTTTTTGACCCATCTCCTAGAGAAATGGAAATAAAAACACAAATAAACAAATGGGACCTAATGAAACTTAAAAGCTTTTGCACAGCAAAGGATACCATAAACAAGACCAAAAGACAACCCTCAGAATGGGAGAAAATATTTGCAAATGAAGCAACTGACAAAGGATTAATTTCCAAAATTTATAAGCAGCTCATGCAGCTCAATAACAAAAAAAACAAACAACCCAATCCAAAAATGGGCAGAAGAACTAAATAGACATTTCTCCAAAGAAGATATACAGATTGCTAACAAACACATGAAAGAATGCTCAACCTCATTAATCATTAGAGAAATGCAAATCAAAACTACAATGAGATATCATCTCACACCGGTCAGATTGGCCATCATCAAAAACTCTAGAAACAATAAATGCTGGAGAGGGTGTGGAGAAAAGGGAACCCTCTTGCACTGCTGGTGGGAATGTAAATTGATACAGCCGCTATGGAGAACAGTATGGAGGTTCCTTAAAAAACTACAAATAGAACTACCATACGACCCAGCAATCCCACTACTGGGCATATACCCTGAGAAAACCATAATTCAGAAAGACTCATGTACCAAAATGTTCATTGCAGCTCTATTTACAATAGCCAGGACATGGAAGCAACCTAAGTGTCCATCAACAGATGAATGGATAAAGAAGATGTGGCACATATATACAATGGAATATTACTCAGCCATAAAGAGAAATGAAACTGAGTTATTTATAATGAGGTGGATGGACCTGGAGTCTGTCATACAGAGTGAAGTAAGTCAGAAGGAGAGAAACAAATACCATATGCTAACACATATATATGGACTCTAAGGGAAAAAAATGTCATGAAGAGATTAGTGGTAGGACGGAAATAAAACACAGACTTACTAGAGCATGGACTTGAGGATATGGGAGGGGGAAGGGTGGGCTGTGACGACGTGAGAGAGTGGCAGGGACATATATACACTATCAAATGTAAATTAGATAGCTAGTGGGAAGCTGCCGCATAGCACAGGGAGATCACCTCTGTGCTTTGTGACCACCTAGAGGGGTGGGATAGGGAGGGTGGGAGAGAGGGTGATGCAAGAGGGAAGAGATATGGGAACATATGTATATGTATAACTGATTCACTTTGTTGTAAAGGAAAAACTAACACACTATTGTAAAACAATTGTACTCCAATAAAGATGTTTAAAAAAAAAAAAAGAAAGCCCAGAGATAAACCCATGCACCTATGGTCAACTAATCTATGACAAAGGAGACAAGGATATACAATGGAGAAAAGCCAGTCTCTTCAACAAGTGGTGCTGGGAAAACTGGACAGCTACATGTAAAAGAATCAAATTAGAACACTCCCTAACACCATATACAAAAATAAACTCAAAATGGATTAGAGACCTAAACGTAAGACTGGAAACTATAAAACTCTTAGAGGAAAACATAGGAAGAACACTGTTTAACATAAATCACAGCAAGATCTTTTTTGATCCACCTCCTAGTGTAATGGAAATAAAAACAAAAATAAACAAGTGGGACCTAATGAAACTTAAAATCTTTTGCAAAGCAAAGGAAACTACAAACAAGATGAAAAGACAGCCCTCAGATTGGGAGAAAATATTTGCAAATGAATCAACGGACAAAGGATTGATCTCCAAAATATATAAACAGCTCATGCAGCTCAATATTAAAAAAAACAAACAACCTAATCCAAAAATGGGCAGAAGACCTAAATAGACTTTTCTCCGAAGAAGACATACAGATGGCCAAGAAGCACATGAAAGATGCTCAAAATCACTAATTATTAGGGAAATGCAAATCAAAATTACAATAAGGTATCACCTCATACCAGTCAGAATGGCTATCAGAAAATCTACAAGCAACAAATGCTGGAGAGGGTGTGGAGAAAAGGGAACCTTCTTGCACTGTTGGTGGGAATGTAAATTGATACAGCCTCTATGGAGAACAGTATGGAGATTCCTTAAAAAACTAAAAATAGAATTACCATATGACCCAGCAATCCCACTACTGGACATATACCCAGAGAAAACCATAATTGAAAAAGACAAATGCACACCAATGTTCATTGCAGCACTATTTACAATAGCCAGGTCATGGAAGCAACCTAAATGCCCATCGACAGATGAATGGATAAAGAAGATGTGGTACATATATACAATGGAATATGACTCAGCCATAAAAAGGAACAAAATTGCGTCATTTACAGAGACATGGATGAATCTAGATACTGTCATAGAGAGTGAAGTAAGTCAGAAAGAGAAAAACAAATATTGTATATTAACGCATATATGTGGAACCTAGAAAAATGGTACAGATGACCAGTTTGCAGGACAGAAATTGAGACACAGATGTAGAGAACAAACGTATGGACACCAAGGGGGGAAAGTGGTGGGGGGTGGTGGTGTGATGAATAGGGAGATTGGGATTGACATATATACCCTAATATGTATAAAATGGATAACTAATAAGAACCTGCTGTATAAAAACATAAATAAAATTAAATTTTAAAAAATGTGTCCTGTGTAACCAGAATTTCATCTTTATTCATATATACACAACAAACATTTAATGTAGATCAATTTATGCATTATTATTGATGGTTAGTGCTTTGTATATTTTGTATAAAGTTGTTTTCCCAATGTTAAGTGTATGAAGAAATTCTCCTATATATATCCAAAGTTTTTTTTCCTTTAAATTAATTAATTTGAGGTATAGTGTTAAATAATCAAGTTTCATCTTTATTCACATATACCCAACAAATTTTACTATAAATTATTTTCATCGTTATTAATCATTTTGAACTCATTTTTTGTTTCCATTATGCTTTTACTCATGATTCATTTGGCCCTTGAATAGTGTGGGAGTTTAGGTTCATTGGCCCTTCACCTAGTGGAAAATCCAAGTATAACTTATAGTTGGTCCTCTGTTCTGTGGTTTTGCTACCAACCATGGGTAGTGTAGTACTCTTGTGTTTACTACTGAGAAAAAGCCATGTGTAAGTGGACCTGTCCATTTCAAATGCCTGTTGTTCAAGGATCGTCTGTATTTAGCAGTCTATTTCGTTAGTTTTAAAAATATAAGGATTTTCTGCTCATATTCTTGTTATGAAATTCTAACTTAAACTCATTGTGGTCTGTGAAAAATGATGCATCATTTTAATCCTTTAAACATTTTTGAGACCGAATCTATGGCCTAATCTATGGTCAACATCTATATGTGCTTGTAAAGTGTGTAATCTGCCTTTGTTGGGTAAGATGTTCTATATGTGTTCATTTTTTTCATCAACTATTCATAACTTCTATAACATTACTAATCAATTTATAAGATGTGCTTCAAAATCTTCTCAAATGACTATGAAGACATTTCTTCCTGAGTAGCATCCACTCACTGCTGCTGTTGAAAATTCTGCCTTTGCTCTGCCATTCATTTGAAAGTGTGTAATCTATCTTACTCTACTTGTTCTTAAGATTTCTGCTATTTCTTTATAATATTGATTTCTAGGTATAGATTTCTTTTCTGTATTCTGCTTGAGATTTATTTGTATTTTTTAAACTCTTAACTGCATTTTTGTCATCAGTTTTAACAAAATCTCAACCACTATCTCATTATATATTACTTTCCCCCCCATTCTCTCTCTTCTTCTAGAACTTTAATTCAACATATGTTCAACCTTCTAATTCTACTATTTTCTATATATTTATCTTTATGACTGTCTGTGCTCTATTCTTGACAATTCTTTCTGAGCTATTTCAGGTTAGTAATTTTATTTTCATCTTTGTCTAATCTGTTATTAACTTTATTCACTGTGACTTTAACTTTGGTGTTTTCATATTTCTCACTTTTAGAAGTTGTATTCAGCTCTTTTTCAGATGTCATTTTTTTAAGGTTAATGTCCCCGGGAGTGCTTTTTCTTTTTTTGATGAAAGTTCATGATAATGCAGTTGACAAGGAAATTTAGTTATTTCTGAGATATACATTTTAAAGTAATAACTAGAATTATGACATAACACGGGAGTGCTTTTTTTTTTTTTTTTTTTTTTTTTCCTGCTGTACATGGGCCTCTCACTGTTGTGGCCTCTCCTGTTGCGGAGAACAGGCTCCGGATGCACAGGCTCAGCGGCCATGGCTCACGGGCCCAGCCGCTCCGCGGCACGTGGGATCTTCCCGGACCAGGACACGAACCCGTGTCCCCTGCATCAGCAGGCGGACTCTCAACCACTGCGCCACCAGGGAAGCCCGGGAGTGCTTTTATTTTATTTTATTTTTAATTTTTTTTTTTTTTTTTTTTTTTTTTTGCGGTGCAAGGGCCTCTCACTGTTGTGGCCTCTCCCGTTGCGGAGCACAGGCTCCAGACGCTCAGGCTCAGCAGCCATGGCTCATGGGCCCAGCCGCTCTGCGGCATGTGGGATCTTCCCGGACCAGGGCATGAACCTGCGTCCCCTGCATTGGCAGGCGGACTCCCAACCACTGCGCCACCAGGGAAGCCCCCGGGAGTGCTTTTAAAGCTTGTTTTTATTTCAGCATAATTTTTTTTTGCAATCTATATTTTATTTTACTGATATTATTATTCCAATAATTAAAGTATTTTTTCTCTTATCATCTATTTTTTATTAGTCATGGTGTCTTATATCTTTGCTTGCTTGTTGATCTGTTTATATTTGACTATATGCTTGTCACTGTACCTGAAAAACAATATTTAGGTGTAATTCAAACACTAGAATTAAGTGAATTTCCTCTACATTTGCATTTGATTTTGCTAGGTACTTTAGCAAACAGTCCATAACAACATTAATCGAAGTTCAAGATATGAGAGTCCATGAAAGTCCAGTACTATTTCCATCTTTCATGAAATTACATGTAAGCACTTACCCATTAACTCTTCGTTGTTACTTTGAGTGTTTAAACTTTTCAGTTCCCAGCTTATTGTGAGGAGGGTTTGACTAGACCTGCTTGTGTGGGTCTTGTTCTTTGATTTGCTTTTTTAAAAATTTCTTTTATTTTAAAAAATTTATTTATTTATTTTTTAAACATCTTTATTGGAGTATAATTGCTTTACAATGGTGTGTTAGTTTCTGCTTTATAAAAAAGTGAATCAGCTATACATATACATATACCTCCATGTCGCTTCCCTCTTTGATTTCTATACCTCTCACTTTATATGCTCATTAAAACAGAAGTTCGAATTTTGTGGGTTCAGCAAATTTCCACAGAACAATAGTAACTGTCTAACTGGACACCCATTATTCCTTTAGTTTTGGCGTGGTATTCACTCCTACATTGGCATTTCTTCAAGGCTTTTAAGGTTTTTAGCCATTTTAAACAGGTTTCTTTCAGTTGTTTTTGGTGGGAAGATTGGCATGAAATGCTAGTCACTGTTAATGAAATCCCCTATCCACATCTCTATTAAGATCATTGGGAGCATATATATTTGACTCCCATTTCTTCGCATGCTACTCTTTATCCTTTACTTTTAAAAAAATTTACATTAAAGTTTTTAAAATAAAATAAAGTGTTGAAAAACATTAATTAACAATAAATTAAAATTACCCAGATATGCTAAGGCACTAATAAAACTGTAATACTATTTTCGTTTCTTTTCCCCTGTTTTCTGCATATTACTTTTCAGTTGCATGAAGAAATTTCATGAGGTTGCAGTCATAAACCGTGCATTAGAGGAAGGATTAAGTTCTTGGCAGCTCTGAAAATAAGCTATAGCCTGTGTATATTTATATATAGGGAGAGGATCCTTAACTTTTATAACATTTTCAAGTGGGTTATCATAATCCATAGAAGACAGAGAATTGTATTAGTTTTCAATTCTGATACTTTTGCAAAACTTTTACCATACTATAATGTTTTTCTGTGCCAACACAGTCTTCTAAGTATTTTTAAGAGTGTCTCACAGCCCCCCGTGTTACTCTGCAGGACTCTGCCGTGCCTTTCTCTCAATGATGAATGCCTGGGTCCACTTCTTCATGTGTTACAGGAAGCAGAGCAGTGACGTACCTCCTTCTTAGAAGCTATCACCCCCGGGGCAGAGATGGGATTACGTTGATGGGACTCTTACACCATGGATGAATAGGATCTGAGATGTTTTTCCACCAGGGTCTTATGGCTTGCAACAAAATCAAGTCACTAGGCCTTTTCTGCATGCAGAGAACCTTCTGGAACATAAAGGCCTTCGCCTTGAGTAGGAAGCAGGAAAACAGAAGTCGTCCACAGTGTCAAGATTTCACTGAGAGTTTGCTGGGGCTCAAGTGACCTGAGAGCGTAATGGTCAGTGGCAGAGCCTCATTCTTCCCTTTCCTTTCTCTGGCAGTGTCCTCCACACACTCAGGAGAGAGAGCTACTCAATGTGCATGACAACTTCTAGAAAGAAATGGGAGCAGCAAGGGTCTCAACAGGGGGCTAAGACCAAAGGGTGAAGACATGCTGGCTCCAGTCCCTGAGGGAGAGGAAGGAGGCAGCAGACAGCTCCCAGCTCTGAGGCTTGTAGGGATTATTGAATTAGGTGGGTTTCAGGTTCTGGGACACAGTGACCCAGTCCCCATCCCTGTTGCCCTGGCTTCCCATTTCCGCGGCCAGCACTGACTCAGCAGCTGTGCGGGATATTGCGCTGAAGGCTTGGCTTACTGTCTTCCCCCAGATCACTGGCAGTTAGTGGGAAAGCCTCTTGGGCAGCCTTGGGTGATGAAACCTATCACAGCAGCAGGAGAATGCTAATGCGAATTCTCAAGCCCCCACCCTCACCCTTCCTTCCTCTTTCAGGGGCTCAAAGTCTGGCAGGAGGAAGCACCAGCAGCAACTGGCTGGGCAGACTTCCCAGGAAGATGCGGCCACTCCTGCTCCTGGTGGTCCTTCTCCTGCCCCCCAGGGCTAGGGCAGGTGAGTGACCGTCCCCATCCTCAGAGGCCGACCCCCATCCCATAGACTCTGGAGCCAGACCACTCAGGCGCTTCCTAACCCTGTCTCATTGTGCAGCTTGTGTGAGTTCAGAGTTCCTCAGCTTCATCATCTATAAAACAGGAATTATATCAGGCCTACCTCAGAGAGTTGACATGAGAGTTAAATGACTTAGTGTACATAAAGTTCTTGGAGTCGTCCCGGCACGTACTACTTGCGATATAAACGTGCTCTCCGAACTCATTCCGCAGCTCCTGTGGCAGAGCCTAGGAGATAAAGATACAGCAACAGCAGGCCCGCCAGCTCATCCTTAGAGCCTTAAATTCATGAGCTGGCCATGAGCTGGACTCACAGGGATCTGGGAGGCTCCCTGAGGAAGAAGGTACCATGGGACTTCAGGGAGAGGCTGCTCAGAGGGCTCTGGATTTGCCATCCCCACAGCAGAGGAACCTTCCTCATTATGGGAGGCTGCAGCTGGCCGTGCCTCGTGGGGAGGTGAGAGGGAGCTGAGGCTGGGATGGGGAGCCAGCAGCGTTTCCTGCAGAATCCTGGAGCCTCCCTCAAGGCTGGTGCCCTGCAGACCCAGTTCTCATGAACCACCAGCTTCTCCGGCCCCTGCAGCACCTCTCCTGCCTCACCATCTTCTAACCTTTCTGGAGCCACCAAGCCGCAGCCCACACACCTGTCAGTGCAGAGATAAGTGCCTAATGCTTCCTTCCAGGGCAGATCATCGGAGGCCAAGAGGCCAGGCCCCATTCCCACCCTTACATGGCATATGTTCAGATCCGAACTCCAGGTCTGAAAACTTGTGGGGGGTTCCTGGTGCGAGAAGACTTCGTGGTGACAGCAGCTCACTGCTTGGGAAGGTGAGGCACTAAGGGGCTTCTGGGCACCAGCAAAGCAGGTCCAGAAGATTTCATGAGAGGAGCCATTGAAAGCAGCGTTCTAGCTATTAAGGGGTGAAAAAAGAGCAGGTAGGGCTCGGGGAGCAGGGAGCAGGCCAGTGTAAATGGGGAGAAAGGAGGACCTGATCAGAAGAAGCAAGATGGGGAGATGGAAGGCACGCATTGGGGCTCAAACTATGAATTCAAGCTCCTTTTATATTGTAGGGGAGGCCAGATATAAGGTCGCTGGGTTTCCTGCCACCCCCAGCTCAAGGCTGTGGAGACCAACGGCATAGAGCCCAGTCCCAGAGCCCTCCTGTCCCCACGTTCCCTTGGCTGAGGTCTCGCCACCCCGGGCTGTCACGTGGCCTGCATCGGGGACTGCAGTTCCTGCAGCTCAGACCTACCTCTAGGCTCCCTTTCCTTTGCAGCCAGATAAATGTCATCCTGGGGGCCCACAACGTCAGGAGGTTGGAAAGGACTCAGCAGCGCATACCGGTGCTCAGAGCCATCCCCCACCCCAGGTACAATCCGCAGAACAACTGGAATGACATCATGTTACTGCAGGTACTGACTCTCTGGTTCTTCACCCGGGCGGCTCCCTCCCAGCTTGGGGGACCAGGGAGGGGGAAGCCGAGCAGACTCCCAGGGTGGTGGTGGGCGTGGGGCGAGCACGGCAGAGACAGTCCCTGAGTGCCTGCATGCTTCCTGCCAGCTGAGGAGCAGGGTAAGACGTAATCGAGCTGTGAGGCCGGTGGCTCTGCCTCAGACCCACAGCAGGCTGAGTCCTGGGACCCTGTGCACTGTGGCCGGCTGGGGCCTTGTCGGCCTGAACAGGAGAACAGACATGCTCCAGGATGTATGGATCAGAGTGCAGAGGGGTGAGGAGTGCAGGAGACGCTTCATGTTGTACACCGGCCGAACACAGATTTGTGTGGGCGACCCAAGAGAGGGGAAATCCGCCTTCTTGGTAAGACCACGGGCATCTGCCGACACTGTCCGAGACAAAGGGACGTGGGCAGACTGGGCAGTGGGGACAGACTACATCCCCATGGCCTCAGTCTGGGGCCAGACCAGAGTGAGGTGGGGGACTTTTCCCCATCAATCCGGTCTCTGGGGGAATAGCAGGTGCACCAGACACAGGACGTACATGTGCCGCGTTTTCCTGGGGCCGGTGAAGGTACCTTGACCTGGGTCGTTCTGGAGAATAACCATAGCCAGGGCTGAAGTCCAGTGATGGAAAATTCCAGAAGCTTGACTTCTGCTTGCCCTCCCTCTCCCGTCTTACACACAGCCAGCAGTGGGAGGAGCCCACCCATACCTGTCTTCTCTGAGGGCGGGCCTTAGGGCTGCAGGAGCGGGGAGGCCTGGAGAATGGAGGCCCGGCTTAGTGTCCCTTCCTCTGGCTGCCCACAGGGAGACTCCGGTGGCCCCCTTGTGTGTAACAACGTGGCCCAGGGCATCGTCTCCTACGGAAACAGCATTGGGACTCCTCCAGCAGTCTTCACCAGGATTTCCAGCTTCCTGCCCTGGATACGGAGAACGATGAGACATTTCCAAGAGTGGGGGCTGGAGTGACACCCCCTGTCACTGACTCCCCTTCTCTGGGGCAGAGCCCAGATCCAGGGCGGTTCCCAGAGCCTTAATAAACATCCACATCTAGAGTGGAAATAACCGATTTCTCATTTCTTCATTAAACATGATTCAGTACACAGCAAATGTGCGCCAGGACTGAGTGTGAGCTCCTCCGGGGAAATGGGGTCTCTTCCCCAGGACAAGTGAATCCCCGTCCCCACCCACCATCCTGGGAGTCAGGGTGAGCTGCTTCTCTCCTCCAGGCCATCCATCCCTCCATCTCCCCTCCACCCGCTCTGGGGAGTGATGGAAGGACCTATCTCTCCCCAGAGTAAGGCTCCTTATTCTCCACCCTACCACAGACTCTCTCCTTTAGGTATTAAAGTGTACCCCCAAACGGTGTGCCCTTGGCATGGGTAGGACAGGCAGACCAAAGGGAGAATTGAAATTCCATATGAAATTCCATACAAGGCCCAGTTTAACATATGGTAAACCATTCTCAAATCACTGAGAAACAATTAACTTTTAATAGAAGACACTGAAACAAAATAGAGAATCATTGGGGAAAACAGATAAAGTTGGGTCCACACTTCTCATCATAATCCAAAATAACACTCAGATAGGGTCAAAGACCTAAATATTAAAAAAAAAAAATCAAACCATACGAGTATTAGAAGAAAGAAAAAAAAAGTTTTACTTTCTTAAAAATATCTAACAAAACACCCATATCAAAGCTGCGCTATTCACAATGGCCAAGAGATGTGAGCAACCCAAGTGTCTATGGACAGCCAGAGTTTCTGAAACCTTTTCCCATACCAGCCCTGACTGTACTCTAGACCAGTGTTCTCATTTTCAATGTGATGAGGGTCTCCTTCTGGTTTCGTTACTCTAAAATTATACAATACAATACAATATGTTGGCTAAAATAACTTCACTTTATACTAAAGATTAGCTTATGACTGATACATCAGTATTATACTCAATAATAGATTTCTGAAGTCACATAATTTAAAACCGTGCTTTTAACACGTCAAGGTAACTGTAAAAATTCAGCTGGGAAGTTCTTCTATGTTCATCAAGATGGTAATTACTCCTCGCAGTGTGACATTTCCCACCTGAATTTTTGCAGTTTCCATAATCTTGAAGAATCACTGAACACATATCAAAGCAAGTGATATGCGGAAATGCTCTGGTAAATTTGATCATTCTTTTATAGCTATTTCTTGCCAGAAAGTCATTTGCCTAACATTCAGTGTAAGTCATTTATCAACAAAATTTTAATCAATAATACATCTTTGAAATTACTCAGTCATTTTTCCTATATTTGCTACCACCTACCCACAGGAATTCTCTCTTGCTTGTATGTTCTGGGGGAAAACAGTCTCATTGTTAAATGTTTGCATTGGCAGGTGGAAAGAATACTTGACGATGGAGAGGGGAGGAGAGAGCTGAGAGCTGTGGAAGAGCCCTCGTCCAGCCCTTCCTCTCTGTGACATTTGCTTAGAGCCCCAGAGCACCACCCAGGTCGGGACTCAGTCCCCAGGAAACTCCCAGGGCAGACCCACCTCTCCTCTGAGCCTCTCCCTGCCAGTCAGCACTTCCCAGGCAGCTCTCTGCCTCCAGCGGCCCTGCTGGAAATGTTTCTACAGACCTCACCGTGCTCACCTCCAGAGGACAGTTCCCTACATGACCATCCCAGAAGCCAGTTCCACCGCCTCTCACAGCTCAGCATCCTCCCCTGATAAGTAAACCTCAGCAGCAGAGCTTTGGCAAGAAAGCGTTTTGCACACTAAAAACTAGAGTAAAAGAGCACAACTCCTCCCACTTTCTTTCTCCACTTTCCACCTCTGTGCCTCGGAAGCCCTACTGACTTGTCTGGAAAGTCACAAAACCGTGGCAAGGTCATGGACAGAAATCCCACCGGGAACTTCTCTCCTGACCCCGTAGCTCAGGCAGACTTCCAGTCCCCCAGAGGCCTGGTGCCTGTGCCCTGGGGCAGAGCATCAGAGTCAGGAGAAGCTAGCCACTGGCTGTTTGTCATAACTATAGCAACATCACAGAAGTGAGGTCTGGTAAACTTGATAATGGTTGTCTGAGTTTGTCTGGGAAATGGTGGGTGCCCCAGGGGAAAGCCACCTGACCCTCAGGTTGGAGAAGAGAGGGCAGCCCAGGACTGCCTAAGGAAATGTCTTTCTTATAGAAATGTGAAAAAACTCTCAGAAGTGGGTGAAATCTTCCAAGTACATTATGAACCATTTCAAGATTTTCGTTGGCATGACCCCCAGAACAACTAAATACCCCATTAGACTGATACCCTATTATGATGATGTTTTAAAGTTTCCACTGAATTTCCAGAAGTATAATTTTCTCTGGCTACAGTATGATTCACTGTTTTGATATAGAAAAGTTCTATATCATTTCGAAAATCCAGAAAATTTGTCATGTTAGTGCTTGAGTGTACAATTACAAAGTTGACTATTAGTATGTGTTTCAGTCGTAGCCAGCCTCTGATATGGCCTGAATGACCTCACCTCCAGGTGTTCACACTGGAGAGTGAAAGCCTTTGCTGACATGACAGTCATCACTGAGACTTCAAATTCCCAAGCAAGGAGAGACCAGATGACTAATGACAGCCAGGTATGAGTGCACCCACCTCACATTTTCTACCACAAATAGCTGTGAAGCATGGTGCCCAAAACATCACGGAGGAGGAAACGATCCACACCAAATCCCTGTGGGGAAAGACAACCCACATCCTGATGGAGACAAAAGACCCAGACCAGATAAAACAGCAAGTGCCCTATGGTCTGCAGGATGGCTCTGGTAGACCAGCTGTTTGTCAATCGAGTTTCATCATGTCTCATGGTTTTCAAATTGTGGAACTGCCTAGAAGGGAAAGAAAAGAAAGAGATCAAACCTCCACCCCACACCATTTAATCAGAGCTGTGCATCTGTTTTAAATATTTGGCATGTGTCCAAATTTTACTTAAGGAAAATATTCATGACTGTAGAAAGAAAAGTTTTGAAATACACTGATAGACACTAACCATTAAAACTACAAGGCTAGGTAGTGACCAACACAGCCATGTGGCGTGTTCTGCACAGGAACTGGTCCCCGGTCTCCCAACTCCCAGCCAGCACTCTCTCAATCAGAATGTACTGTTCTTCAACTCTATTCTCTCCCAGTCCCTCTGGCCACAGCGCCATTCAGCCTGCTTCTCTTAGATCTATTTGTATCACGGGACCAAGTGATCATACCATCTGTTTCTCTGAAATGAAATCTCTCTCCTTGGGGCTTTCCAGTTATCTTTATGTCTCAGTAAATTGATAGTGTTTGACTAAGCTGAGTTTCTTCTGGAATCTCTGTATCCTCTCTTGTGGAAATTCTCCTCAGAGCCTAAGCCTGGGACCTTCTAGACCAAGCCACAAGTTGAGTGTTCTCAAGCCTCATGCCGAACTCACCTGTCAGGCAATGAATACCAGACCAGTGGGAGAAGATCCCATCCTCCACTCTAGAGAGTGGCTCCACTGAGGGTCAGGACGAGGGGTGTGGTTTCTGGAGGCAATTGCACAAATATTTCCTCTGTATCCCCCATTCTTCTCAATACAATGAGTTTTATAGAAAGGCCAGAGGGGGATGCCCAGGTGGGGGCAGTCACTTTTAACTGGGGCTCTTCTTTCCTTGAAAACAAGAACAGAGGCCCTCCCCAGGCTTCAGGCATCTTTCAGTTGTCCCAGATGACGTCGATACTCCACCCAGATGAGGAAATTTGCTTCTCATCTCTTTCTTTAGCTTACAAAATGGCCACAAGTATGGAGCGTTAGGCCTCTCTAGCATACCTGTACATTCAGGAAAAGGTAGGAGGAACCTTGGGTTCAATTTGGTGGTCAGGGTCAAAAGGATGCATTCAGGCAGGCTTGTTTGTGATGACTTGCCCCCTCCCCAGCTCTCCCTTCGTCCCTTCCTCTTTTCTTACAGTCTCAATTTGTATAGGTTTTGTCTACTACCTTTTAAGGTGTAAGGGATAAATGAGGTATAAGACTGATGATGTGACCGTGCTCAAGACTCTTGCATTTATTTAAGAATCTCTTGCAAATTCATAGCGACACAAAGTAGAATGGTGATTCCCAGGGACTAGGGGGAAAGGGTAATGGGGAGTTACTGTTTAGTGGGTTCAGAGTTTCAATTTGGGAAGTGAAAAATTTCTTAAGATGGTTAATGGTGAAGGTTGCACAACGATATGCATGTACTTAAAGGCCATTGAACTGCACACTTAAAATTGGTTAATAGGTAAATTTTCCATTAGGTATATTTTACCACATAATTTAATTAGTAATTTAAATAGTAATTTTAAAAAAGAATCTTTTGCAATTCAATTTTAAAAAGCCCTAATGGTAGATGTCATTTGGAGAAAGTGGTCAGCTACCTCTTCTGAACATGGATAGCACTGTTGGAGCTACTTTTCCCTTAAGAGCACTTAGGTTTCTAGATCAAGGAGAAGAGGCCCCATGTCTGAATGATGTCACAGACCCCAGAAGTAGCTCCGTCCCATCACTCCTCACATGTGGACATAACACAGAAGGAGCAGCTCTGGGAGACAATGAGCCAAGGGTGCTATCTGAAGAGAGGGCTGGACTGGAAATAAAATGATGAGATCTAGGATAGAAGGGAAGGAGGCATGGGGGAAATCTTGCCCATTCTTCTATGATACTTTATCCTACTTGGAGTTCACTGAGCTTCTTGGTTTTGAACATTAATGCTTCAGGGTTTTGTGGGTTTTTTTCCATCAATATTGTGAAATTTTCAACCATCTCCACTCCTTCTGGGACTCCCTAAACTTATGTTGCATGTAGTGTCCCACACATCTGACACTCTGTTCATTTTCCTTCTTCCTTTTTTACTTCTGTTCACTGAAAAGTTCTGAAGCAATTACAAATTTGTTAGTGATAACTTCACAAGAGCAGCCAGCTGCTCTTCTGGAATGATCGCTAGGCTCAGACACAGGTGCCTTTTGCCCTTGGTCTGTGCAGCAGAGCTAGATGTGGGTCAGGTGAGATAGGAGGAGGAGGGGAGTGGAAGGAGAGCAGAGAGAGACAACGGCTGATCACTATTATGTGGATCCATGGGGAACCCTGGGAGAAGGGAGGCCTGAGCCATGTGTGGAGTGGAAGTGTAGTCCAAGGTACAGATAGCTCAGAGGAAAACTGCCAATCAGAAAAATGTGATAGCACTGCCAAATGCACAGGAAACCAGCTGCAGAAACTGTGAAAACGCATGGTTCTATGTGACAACATTCGTTAAAATGATAAACACCTGCTTTGGGCTAAAATTATAGTCTATCTTTGATTTTCTGTACTTCCCAAACATCATAAATCATATTTTATAGGTGTGTTAAAGACCAGTGTGTCAACACAATTATTTAATAAATTACTGCAACATTGCTGAGCATACTTGGTGGTTTGCAAATTGGCGGTGGGGAGGAGAGGTAAATCATCAAAGATAAGAGGCAATAGGGCTTCCCTGGTGGCGCAGTCGTTGAGAGTCCGCCTGCCAATGCAGGGGACACGGGTTCGTGTCCCGGTCCGGGAAGATCCCACATGCCGCGGAGCGGCTGGGCCCGTGAGCCATGGCCGCTGAGCCTGTGCGTCCGGAGCCTGTGCTCCACAACGGGAGAGGCCACAACAGTGAGAGGCCCGCGTACCGCAAAAAAAAAAAAAAAAAGAGGCAATATATCCCCTTTAAGGAACTGTCATTCTTGAGGCAGAGAATGAAAATGAGAAGATACATGTTCTAACTTGTGGGTAATGACTGAGCCAATGATGCAAAAACAGCTTAAACCTTATGTTCAGTTTGAGATAAGATTCCAGAAGTCTTCTCATGTCTGTACTAAATTACAAAAGAACAAATAGAAGTAATCTAAACTGCCCGGCTGATTGCCTGTATTCTAAGTAGAATCATAGCTTGGAACTTGCCCTTCTAAACGCTGACAACCCTAAGCACCTGTGTGCAGAGAACTGCATGAGCAAATATGCCTGGTTCCTCACCAGGAGCAAGGAGCCTTGGGGGTAGAACATTTGCCCACATGATGGTCTTCCCTGGAGCCCAGATTACCTGGGCCAGGTGGGACAGGAGTGACCTGGAAAACGTAGAATGACAAAGTTTGTTTATCCTCTTTCTGTCTCTACCTGATGCTTCCCAACTACTTTAATATTGGGGTCTTTTAAACCTTTGAAATATCAACAAGTTGAGAATAATACTGGCTTTATAAGGTCTACCTGGGACTGGACCACACAATAAATTCAGGTGCATTTGTCTGTCAAACCCCTCTTCTTAAACTCTCCTATTCTGTCATCACTTTATCTTCCTGGCACTCTCATCAATACCCCACCTCCACTTCATCCTCAATCTCTGGTCCTCACCCCCATCCCCAACAGTTTGCAGTTGCCTGAAACTACCAAGAAGTTGATGGATGACTAGGCTCTTGGCTAATGTATTTTAGGAAAGACTTTTTCTTGATACTTTTGCATTTAGAACAACAATAAAAAAATTTCTTCAGCTGTCAAAAAAACCTCCAGGGCTTCCCTGGTGGCGCAGTGGTTGAGAGTCCGCCTGCCGATGCAGGGGACACGGGTTCGTGCCCCGGTCCGGGAAGATCCCACATGCCGCGGAGCGGCTGGGCGCGTGAGCCATGGCCGCTGAGCCTGCGCGTCCGGAGCCTGTGCTCCGCGAGGGGAGAGGCCACAGCCGTGAGAGGGCCGCGTACCGGAAAAAAAAAAAAAAAAAAAAAAAAAAAAAAAAAAAAAACCTCCAAAGCTCTGCAAAGAGTATAATTGGATAGTTGTATGCTTTTTGGTTTTTTTTTTCTAGGAAGTAGACAAATGACAGTAGACCTAATGACAAACAAAGGCATGGTGGGGTCAGATTTATGGTCTTGGAGGATTGAATTTAGAGGAAGGGGACACCATTTCTGATTAATGCCCAACCCCCCAAAGCCCTTCCTCCATTCAGAGCTCAGGATTTTCTCTAGGTGAACGTGATCATGCTGACTACCAAGGGCCTAAGAATGCGGTTCCTGCAACACCCTCACCATACAGACTTTTCTGATGAAAGCTCATGTCTTCAGAATCAACAGAATCAGGATTAAATTGGTGGGCCCTGAGCCTGCCCTTTGAAACTCAGGATTGAAAAAGCCTGGATGGAGAAATCACATGCCACTTCAGGCCTGCTCAGCTTGCTCCTGTTCTTAGTGGCCAATCTCCTACCTCCAGGGCTGAAAGAGGTAAGTGACTATCCCTATCCTCAGAGGCCTGGCTTATTCCAGCAGCAACACTTCCCCAGAGCCCCAGCAAGATTATTGCTATGATTGTTCCTTGCCTCAGTCCATTCCCAGAAATTTTCTAAACCCCAGACCTGCCACTGGGTATATAGTGCACAGATTACAGGAAAGACTCCCGCGGAGATCTGGTGGGTCTTCTCCTCTCCATAGGTCACACCTTGGCACATGGAAAGTTGCTTATAATTAGGATGGCAGAGGATCCTGGTGTGGAGGGAAAGCTGAAAATAAGGCTTATAACTTCCCATCCTCCAAAGCTAAGAGTGGATTGCTCTATCCCAAGAGTTATTGTCTAGACCAAGAATGAGAGAGCTATTTTACACTGTTTCCTAGATGTCACCTCCTCACTCTCCCCACTTTCTCGAGCCACCCTGCTCCACCAGGGCAGATATCCAGAACCTAAGTGGGCCTCTCAGTGTAGCCTCAACACTGATCATGGCCCTAATGGAAGCTGGCTTCCACACAAGCCCCCTCCTCCCATTTCCCAACCTCACTCTGATTTCTAATCCTGTACATGTGTTCCTCTTTATCATGATGGCTAAATTCCTTAAAAAGATAAATCTGTGCTGAGGTTCAGGCTACATTAGGACGAAAAGCAATTTGGGAGAATGTTCATTTGCATATCCAACAAGTATTTGTGGGACATTTACTATGTGCCTGACTCATGATAGGGGAGAAAGAAGGCAGAGCATTCCGCTCCATGAGCTTAAATTTTCAGGTTTTAGAAACCAGTGTCACCTGGAAGTAAGCAGGACACAGGAGATCTGAAAATCTCAGGGACGAAGAAATAACCAGGGTAGGTCAGAGAGATTTATTTCCAGGTCTTCTAGATGGTTTATCTGGTAGACAGATCCCTTCCCCTTCACATGTATTTGAAGTGCTCCAGAACAAGGGCTGAACTCCTCATCTCTACAGGGAGATAAGAGCTAAGCAAGGAAACAGGTCAAGCTGCCAGCCCGCCATGCTGCCCAAGGAAGCCTGGAGCCCCCATTTCATTGTGCTGGGTCCCTGAAGACCACTGCAGACCATCCTCCTCTGGACATCCCATTGTTTTAGGTCACCAGGCAGTGCCCGTCCTGTTTCCTATGAACAGAGAGATCCAGGGAAATTTTCTCTTTCAGGAGAGATCAAATGGGGCAGAAAGACCAGACCGCAAGCCCCACCCTACATGGTCTCTGTATGTTTCTATGACAACAAGCAAGACTGGAGCAGATGTCGGGGTTTCCTGGCATAAGACAACTTCATGTTGACTGCAGCTCACTGGGACAGAAGGTGAGGAGCACAAAAGAGTCTTGTCTTTCCGGGAACCCATAGTACCGTCCCAGGGCTTGTAACCCAGGAAGGTCCCTGAGCATGCAGAGCCAATGGCTAATCAGTGGAGCCATCTGATCTGCTCCGGCCAGGGCGAAGTGAGCGTGGGATACTGTGGGGGTTGGGGGGAGTGTTTGGAGAGAGGCCTGTTAAATTTACGGATGTCAAAACGGTTTAGTAATTTTTTGTACAACAAAACAGTGGATTATAATGTAGCCTGGGAAAATTATACTTCTGAAAATTCGGTGGAAACTTGAAAAAGCAATCTTATTTCTTTATCCATTCATCTGTTGATGGACATTTAGGTTGTTACCATGTCTTGCCTATTGTGAATAGAGCTGCTAGGGACATAAGAGTGCAGGTATCTTTTAGGATTAGAGTTTTGTCTGGATATATGCCCAGGAATGGTACTGCTGGCAAAAAAGCAATCTTGATGGGTATCAGTCTAATGGGGTATTTAGTTGTTCTGGGGGTCATGCCAACGAAAATCTTGAAATGGTTCATAATGTACTTGGAAGATTTCACCCACTTCTGAGAGTTTTTTCACATTTCTATAAGAAAGACATTTCCTTAGGCAGTCCTGGGCTGCCCTCTCTTCTCCAACCTGAGGGTCAGGTGGCTTTCCCCTGGGGCACCCACCATTTCCCAGACAAACTCAGACAACCATTATCAAGTTTACCAGACCTCACTTCTGTGATGTTGCTATAGTTATGACAAACAGCCAGTGGCTAGCTTCTCCTGACTCTGATGCTCTGCCCCAGGGCACAGGCACCAGGCCTCTGGGGGACTGGAAGTCTGCCTGAGCTACGGGGTCAGGAGAGAAGTTCCCAGTGGGATTTCTGTCCATGACCTTGCCACGGTTTTGTGACTTTCCAGACAAGTCAGTAGGGCTTCCAAGGCACAGAGGTGGAAAGTGGAGAAAGAAAGTGGGAGGAGTTGTGTTCATTTACTCTAGTTTTTAGTGTGCAAAACGCTTTCTTGCCAAAGCTCTGCTGCTGAGGTTTACTTATCAGGGGAGGATGCTGAGCTGTGAGAGGCGGTGGAACTGGCTTCTGGGATGGTCATGTAGGGAACTGTCCTCTGGAGGTGAGCACGGTGAGGTCTGTAGAAACATTTCCAGCAGGGCCGCTGGAGGCAGAGAGCTGCCTGGGAAGTGCTGACTGGCAGGGGGAGGCTCAGCGGAGAGGTGGGTCTGCCCTGGGAGTTTCCTGGGGACTGAGTCCCGACCTGGGTGGTGCTCTGGGGCTCTAAGCAAATGTCACAGAGAGGAAGGGCTGGACGAGGGCTCTTCCACAGCTCTCTCCTCCCCTCTCCATCGTCAAGTATTCTTTCCACCTGCCAATGCAAACATTTAACAATGAGACTGTTTTCCCCCAGAACATACAAGCAAGAGAGAATTCCTGTGGGTAGGTGGTAGCAAATATAGGAAAAATGACTGAGTAATTTCAAAGATGTATTATTGATTAAAATTTTGTTGATAAATGACTTACACTGAATGTTAGGCAAATGACTTTCTGGCAAGAAATAGCTATAAAAGAATGATCAAATTTACCAGAGCATTTCCGCATATCACTTGCTTTGATATGTGTTCAGTGATTCTTCAAGATTATGGAAACTGCAAAAATTCAGGTGGGAAATGTCACACTGCGAGGAGTAATTACCATCTTGATGAACATAGAAGAACTTCCCAGCTGATTTTTTACAGTTACCTTGACGTGTTAAAAGCACGGTTTTAAACTATGTGACTTCAGAAATCTATTATTGAGTATAATATTGATGTATCAGTCATAAGCTAATCTTTAGTATAAAGTGAAGTTATTTTAGCCAACATATTGTATTGTATTGTATAATTTTAGAGTAACGAAACCAGAAGGAGACCCTCATCACATTGAAAATGAGAACACTGGTCTATAGTACAGTCAGGGCTGGTATGGGAAAAGGTTTCAGAAACTCTGGCTGTCCATAGACACTTGGGTTGCTCCCATCTCTTGGCCATTGTGAATAGCGCAGCTTTGATATGGGTGTTTTGTTAGATATTTTTAAGAAAGTAAACCTTTTTTGTTCTTTCTTCTAGTACTTGTATGGTTTGATTTTTTAAAATATTTAGGTCTTTGACCCTATCTGAGTGTTATTTTGGATTATGATGAGAAGTGTGGACCCAACTTTATCTGTTTTCCCCAATGATTCTCTATTTTGTTTCAGTGTCGTCTATTAAAAGTTAATTGTTTCTCAGTGATTTGAGAATTGTTTACCATATGTTAAACTGGGCCTTGTATGGAATTTCGTATGGAATTTCAATTCTCCCTTTGGTCTGCCTGTCCTATCCATGCCAAGGGCACACAGTTTGGGGGTACACTTTAATACCTAAAGGAGAGAGTCTGTGGTAGGGTGGAGAATAAGGAGCCTTACTCTGGGGAGAGATAGGTCCTTCCATCACTCCCCAGAGTGGGTGGAGGGGAGATGGAGGGATGGATGGCCTGGAGGAGAGAAGCAGCTCACCCTGACTCCCAGGATGGTGGGTGGGGACGGGGATTCACTTGTCCTGGGGAAGAGACCCCATTTCCCCGGAGGAGCTCACACTCAGTCCTGGTGCACATTTGCTGTGTACTGAATCATGTTTAATGAAGAAATGAGAAATCGGTTATTTCCACTCTACATGTGGATGTTTATTAAGGCTCTGGGAACTGCCCTGGATCTGGACTCTGCCCCGGAGAAGGGGAATCAGTGACAGGGGGTGTCACTCCAGCCCCCACTCTTGGAAGCGTCTCATCGTTCTCCGTATCCAGGGCAGGAAGCTGGAAATCCTGGTGAAGACTGCTGGAGGAGTCCCAATGCTGTTTCCGTAGGAGACGATGCCCTGGGCCACGTTGTTACACACAAGGGGGCCACCGTAGTCTCCCTGTGGGCAGCCAGAGGAAGGGACACTAAGCCGGGCCTCCATTCTCCAGGCCTCCCCGCTCCTGCGGCCCTAAGGCCCACCCTCAGAGAAGACAGGTGTGGGTGGGCTCCTTCCACTGCTGGCTGTGTGTAAGACGGGAGAGGGAGGGCAAGCAGAAGTCGAGCTTCTGGAATTTTCCATCACTGGACTTCAGCCCTGGCTATGGTTATTCTCCAGAACGACCCAGGTCAAGGTACCTTCACCGGCCCCAGGAAAACGCGGCACATGTACGTCCTGTGTCTGGTGCACCTGCTATTCCCCCAGAGACCGGATTGATGGGGAAAAGTCCCCCACCTCACTCTGGTCTGGCCCCAGACTGAGGCCATGGGGATATAGTCTGTCCCCACTGCCCAGTCTGCCCACGTCCCTTTGTCTCGGACAGTGTCGGCAGATGCCCGTGGTCTTACCAAGAAGGCGGATTTCCCCTCTCTTGGGTCGCCCACACAAATCTGTGTTCGGCGGGTGTACAACATGAAGCGTCTCCTGCACTCCTCACCCCTCTGCACGCTGATCCATACATCCTGGAGCGTGTCTGTTCTCCTGTTCAGGCCGACAAGGCCCCAGCCGGCCACAGTGCACAGGGTCCCAGGACTCAGCCTGCTGTGGGTCTGAGGCAGAGCCACCGGCCTCACAGCTCGATTACATCTTACCCTGCTCCTCAGCTGGCAGGAAGCATGCAGGCACTCAGGGACTGTCTCTGCCGTGCTCGCCCCACGCCCACCACCACCCTGGGAGTCTGCTCGGCTTCCCCCTCCCTGGTCCCCCAAGCTGGGAGGGAGCCGCCCGGGTGAAGAACCAGAGGGTCAGTACCTGCAGTAACATGATGTCATTCCAGTTGTTCTGCGGATTGTACCTGGGGTGGGGGATGGCTCTGAGCACTGGTATGCGCTGCTGAGTCCTTTCCAACCTCCTGATGTTGTGGGCCCCCAGGATGACATTTATTTGGCTGCAAAGGAAAGGGAGCCTAGAGGTAGGTCTGAGCTGCAGGAACTGCAGTCTCCGATGCAGGCCACGTGACAGCCCGGGGTGGCGAGACCTCAGCCAAGGGAACGTGGGGACAGGAGGGCTCTGGGACTGGGCTCTATGCCGTTGGTCTCCACAGCCTTGAGCTGGGGGTGGCAGGAAACCCAGCGACCTTATATCTGGCCTCCCCTACAATATAAAAGGAGCTTGAATTCATAGTTTGAGCCCCAATGCGTGCCTTCCACCTCCCCATCTTGCTTCTTTTGATCAGGTCCTCCTTTCTCCCCATTTACACTGGCCTGCTCCCTGCTCCCCAAGCCCTACCTGCTCTTTTTTCACCCCTTAATAGCTAGAACGCTGCTTTCAATGGCTCCTCTCATGAAATCTTCTGGACCTGCTTTGCTGGTGCCCAGAAGCCCCTTAGTGCCTCACCTTCCCAAGCAGTGAGCTGCTGTCACCACAAAGTCTTCTCGCACCAGGAACCCCCCACAAATTTTCAGACCTGGAGTTCGGATCTGAACATATGCCATGTAAGGGTGGGAATGGGGCCTGGCTTCTTGGCCTCCGATGATCTGCCCTGGAAGGAAGCATTAGGCATTTATCTCTGCACTGACAGGTGTGTGGGCTGTGGCTTGCTGGCTCCAGAAATGTTAGAAGATGGTGAGGCAGGAGAGGTGCTGCAAGGGCCGGAGAAGCTGGTGGTTCATGAGAACTGGGTCTGCAGGGCACCAGCCTTGAGGGAGGCTCCAGGATTCTGCAGGAAACGCTGCTGGCTCCCCATCCCAGCCTCAGCTCCCTCTCACCTCCCCACGATGCACGGCCAGCTGCAGCCTCCCATAATGAGGAAGGTTCCTCTGCTGTGGGGATGGCAAATCCAGAGCCCTCTGAGCAGCCTCTCCCTGAAGTCCCATGGTACCTTCTTCCTCAGGGAGCCTCCCAGATCCCTGTGAGTCCAGCTCATGGCCAGCTCATGAATTTAAGGCTCTAAGGATGAGCTGGCGGGCCTGCTGTTGCTGTATCTTTATCTCCTAGGCTCTGCCACAGGAGCTGTGGAATGAGTTCGGAGAGCACGTTTATATTGCAAGTAGTACGTGCCGGGACGACTCCAAGAACTTTATGTACACTAAGTCATTTAACTCTCATGTCAACTCTCTGAGGTAGGCCTGATATAATTCCTGTTTTATAGATGATGAAGCTGAGGAACTCTGAACTCACACAAGCTGCACAATGAGACAGGGTTAGGAAGCGCCTGAGTGGTCTGGCTCCAGAGTCTATGGGATGGGGGTCGGCCTCTGAGGATGGGGACGGTCACTCACCTGCCCTAGCCCTGGGGGGCAGGAGAAGGACCACCAGGAGCAGGAGTGGCCGCATCTTCCTGGGAAGTCTGCCCAGCCAGTTGCTGCTTGTGCTTCCTCCTGCCAGACTTTGAGCCCCTGAAAGAGGAAGGAAGGGTGAGGGTGGGGGCTTGAGAATTCGCATTAGCATTCTCTTGCTGCTGTGATAGGTTTCATCACCCAAGGCTGCCCAAGAGGCTTTCCCACTAACTGCCAGTGATCTGGGGGAAGACAGTAAGCCAAGCCTTCAGCGCAATATCCTGCACAGCTGCTGAGTCAGTGCTGGCCGCGGAAATGGGAAGCCAGGGCAACAGGGATGGGGACTGGGTCACTGTGTCCCAGAACCTGAAACCCACCTAATTCAATAATCCCTACAAGCCTCAGAGCTGGGAGCTGTCTGCTGCCTCCTTCCTCTCCCTCAGGGACTGGAGCCAGCATGTCTTCACCCTTTGGTCTTAGCCCCCTGTTGAGACCCTTGCTGCTCCCACTTCTTTCTAGAAGTTGTCATGCACATTGAGTAGCTCTCTCTCCTGAGTGTGTGGAGGACACTGCCAGAGAAAGGAAAGGGAAGAATGAGGCTCTGCCACTGACCATTACGCTCTCAGGTCACTTGAGCCCCAGCAAACTCTCAGTGAAATCTTGACACTGTGGACGACTTCTGTTTTCCTGCTTCCTACTCAAGGCGAAGGCCTTTATGTTCCAGAAGGTTCTCTGCATGCAGAAAAGGCCTAGTGACTTGATTTTGTTGCAAGCCATAAGACCCTGGTGGAAAAACATCTCAGATCCTATTCATCCATGGTGTAAGAGTCCCATCAACGTAATCCCATCTCTGCCCCGGGGGTGATAGCTTCTAAGAAGGAGGTACGTCACTGCTCTGCTTCCTGTAACACATGAAGAAGTGGACCCAGGCATTCATCATTGAGGGAAAGGCACGGCAGAGTCCTGCAGAGTAACACGGGGGGCTGTGAGACACTCTTAAAAATACTTAGAAGACTGTGTTGGCACAGAAAAACATTATAGTATGGTAAAAGTTTTGCAAAAGTATCAGAATTGAAAACTAATACAATTCTCAGGCTTTTATGGATTGTGTTAACCCACTTGAAAATCTTATGAAAGTTAAGGATCTCCTCCCTATATATAAATATACACAGATTATCACCAATTTTCAAGCTGTAAAGATCTTAATTCCTTCTCTATTACACTCTCAATGATTGCAACCTCATGAAATTTCTTCATGAATCTGAAAATATGCAGAAAATGGAAAAAAAGCAAAAATTGTATAAGAGCTTTATTAGTGCCTTAGTACTTGGGTAAGTTTAATTTATTGTCACTTAAAGTTTTAACTCTTAATTTTGTTTTAAAATTATTACTCAAACAAAGGGGAAAGTATAAACAACAGACTGCCCATGTGAAAAAAGAGGCGTAAAATATATGCTCCCAATGATCTGAATAGAGATGTGGATAGGGAATTTCATTAACAGTGACTAGGATTCCATGCCAAATTTCCCACCAGAAACAGCCCAAAACAAACCTGTTTAAAATGTAAACCTTTGAAGTCTTGAAGAACTACCAAAGCAAGAGAGATTATTAGGTTAAAACAGAAGAAATAATGGGAATCCAGCGATAGCTATTATTATTCCAAGGTAGTTTGCTGAACCCACATAATTTGGACTTTTGTTTTGATGACCATATAAGGTAAGGGGTGTAGGAATGAAAGACCAAGACCCACACAAGTAAGTCTGGTCAAACCCTCCCCGCAATAAGCTGGGAACTTAAAAGTCTACATGCTCAAAGTAACAAAAAAGAGGTATTGAGCTAGCTCTAGCAAATAATTTCATGAAAGATTGTAATTACCTGGACTTTTTATGGACTCTCAAACCTTGAACTGCCATTAATGTGGTTATACTTTGTGTACCAAAGTACCTGGCAGAGTCAAATGTAAATCTAGAAGAAATGTACTTAATTCCAGAATTTGACACCTAAAAATTTATTTTTCAAGTTTAATGACAAACATGTCAAATGTAAACAGATCAACAAGCAAACAAAGATACAAGACACCATGACTAAGAAACAATAGATAAGAAAAGAAGGAAAAAAACCCCATTAATTATTGGGATAGTATTATCAGTATAATAAAGTACAGATTGAAAAACAATTATGCTGAAATAAAAGCAAATCTTAAAAGATTTCCAGGGAACATGAACCTTAAAAAAAAGTGACATAACATTTGAAAGAGAACTAAATACAACCTTCAAAAGTGAAAAAAAATGTAAAATTAAAATCTCAGTGAATAGAGTTAATAAGAGTTTAGACAAAGATGAAAAGAGAATTACTAACCTAAAATAGTTCAGAGATCTTCCTGCATAAGGAAGGAAATAATCTGCCAACTGGAGCGGTGAGCAGCCTTAGTGAGCATCAGAAGAGTGATCTAACAGAGCCGATCTGCAAGGACTGGAAAGTGAATTACAACAGGAGAAAATCAGACTTCTATGCAGTGGTCACTGGATACATATTTAGAAGCCTAAGACATGTGGTTAACAGGGTCTTGGTGCTCCGGCCTAGTGTCAGGCCTGAGCCTCTGAGGTGGGAGAGCTGAATTCAGGACATTGGAGCACTAGAGACCTCCTGGCCCCATGCAGTATCAATTGGTGAGAGCTCTCCCAGAGATTTCCATCTCAACTGTAAGACCTAGCTCCACCCAACAGCCAGCAAACTCCAGTGTTGGATGCCCCATGCCAATAAACTAGCAAGACAGGAACAAAACCACACCCACTAGCAGAGAGGCTGCCTAAAATCATGCTAAGTGCACAGACACCCCAAAACACACCCCAGGACATGGTCCTGCCCTGTAGAAAGACAAGATCCAGCCCCACACACCAGAACACAGGCACCAGTCCCCTCCACAAGGAAGCCTACACAGGCCACTGAACCAACCTCACCCACTGGGGGCAGACACGAAAAATAACGGGAACTGCAAACCTGCAGCCTGTGAAAAGGAGACCCCCAAATACAGTAAGTTGAAATAAGAAGGCAGAGAAACATGCAGCAGATGAAGGAGCAAGGTAAAAACTCACCAGACCAAACAAATGAAGAGGAAATAGGCAGTCTATCGGAAAAAGAATTCAGAGTAATGATAATAAATATGATCCAGGGCTTCCCTGGTGGCACAGTGGTTGAGAGTCCGCCTGCCAATGTAGGAAACACGGGTTCGTGCCCTGGTCCGGGAAGATCCCACATGCCACGGAGCGGCTGGACCCATGAGCCATGGCTGCCGAGCCTGCGTGTCTGGGGCCTGTGCTCCGCAACGGGAGAGGCCACAACAGTGAGAGGCCCGCGTACCACAAAAAAAATAAATAAATAAATAAAAAATAAATATGATCCAAAATCTTGGAAATAGAATGGAGAAAATACAAGAAATGTTTAACAAAGACCTAGAAGAACTAAAGAGCAAACAAACAATGATGAACAACACAATAAATGAAATTAAAAATTCTCTAGAAGGAATCAATAGTAGAGTAACTGAGGCCGAAGAACAGATAAGTGACCTGGAAGATAAAATAGTGGAAATAACGATCACAGAGGAGAATAAAGAAACAAGAATGAAAAGAATTGAGGACAGTCTAAGAGACCTCTGGGACAACATTAAATGCACCAACATTCGAATTATAGGGGTCCCAGAAGAAGAAGAGAAAAAGAAAGGGTCTGAGAAAATATCTGAAGAGATTATAGTTGAAAACTTCCCTCACATGGCAAAGGAAATAGTCAAGTCCAGGAAGCACAGAGAATCCCATACAGGATAAATCCAAAGAGAAACATGCCATGACATATATTAATCAAACTATGAAAAATTAAATACAAAGAAAAAATATTAAAAGCAGCAAGGGGAAAGCAACAAATAACATAGAAGGGAATCCCCATAAAGTTAACAGCTGATCTTTCAGTAGAAACTGCAAGTCAGAAAGAGTGGCAGGACATATTTAAAGTGATGAAAGGGAAAACCTACAACCAAGATTACTCTACCCAATAAGGCTCTCGTTCAGATTCGATGGAGAAATTAAAACCTATACAGACAAGCAAAAGTTAAGAGAATTCAGCACAACCAAACCAGCTTTACAACAAATGCTAAAGGAATTCTCTAGTCAGGAAACACAAGAGAAGGAAAAGACCTACAAAAACAAACTCAAAACAATTTAGAAAATGGTAATAGGAACAAACATATCAATAATTACCTTAAATGTAAATGGATTACATGTTCCAACCAAAAGACATAGACTGGCTGAATGGATACAAAAACAAGACCCATATATATGCTGTCTACAAGAGACACACTTCAGACCTAGGGACACATACAGACTGAAAGTGAGGGGATGGAAAAGGATATTCCATGCAAATGGAAATGAAAAGAAAGTTGGAGTAGCGATTCTCACATAAGACAAAATAGACTTTAAAATAAAGACTACTACAAGAGGCAAAGAAGGACACTACATAATGATCAAGTGATCAATCCAAGAAGAAGATATAACAATTGTAAATATTTATGCACCCAACATAGGAGCACCTCAATACATAAGGCAAATGCCAACAGCCATAAAAGGGGAAATCAACAGTAACACAATAATAGTACCCACTTCACCAATGAACAGATCATCCAAAATGAAAAAAAATAAGGAAACACAAGCTTTAAATGACACATTAAACAAGATGGATTTAATTGATATTTGTAGGACATTCCATTCAAAAATAACAGAATACACTTTCTTCTCAGGTGCTCATGGGACATTCTCCAGGGTATATCATATCTTGGGTCACAAATCAAGTCTTGGTAAATTTAAGAAAATTGAAATTGTATCAAGTATCTTTTCCGACCACAACACTATGAGGCTAGATATCAGAGGGAAAAAAACTGTAAAAAATACAAACACATGGAGGCTAAATAATACACTACAAAATAACCAGGAGTCACTGAAGAAGTTGAAGAGGAAATTTTAAAAATGCCTAGAAACAAATGACAATGAAAACATGATGACCCAAAACCTGTGGGATGCAGCAAAAACAGTACTAAGAGAGAAGTTTATAGCAATACAATCCTACCTCAAGAAACAAGAAATATCTCAAATAAACAACCTAAACTTACACCTAAAGCAATCAGAGAAAGCAGAACAAAACCCCCAAAGTTAGCAGAAGGAAAGAAATCATAAAGATCAGATCAGATATAAATGAAAAGGAAATGAAGAAAATGATAGCAAAGATCAATAAAAGTAAAAGCTTGTTCTTTGAGAAGATAAACAAAATTGATAAACCATTAGCCAGACTCATCAAGAAAACAAGGGAGAAGACTCAAATCAACAGAATTAGAAATGAAAAAGAAGTAACAACTTACACTGCAGGAATACAAAGGATCATGAGAGATTACTACAAGCAACTATATGCCAATAAAATGGACAACCTGGAAGAAAAGGACAAATTCCTAGAAAAGTACAACTTTCCAAGACTGAACCAGGAAGAAATAGAAAATATAAAAAGACCAATCACAAGCACTGAAATTGAAACTGTGATTAAAAATCTTCCAACAAAAAAACTCAGGAGCAGATGGCTTCACAGGCGAATTCTATCAAATATTTAGAGAAGAGCTAACACCTATCCTTCTCAAACTCTTCCAAAATATAGCAGAGGGAGGAACACTCCCAAACTCATTCTACAAGGCCATCATCACCCTGATACCAAAACCAGACAAAAATGTCACAAAAAAAGAAAACTACAGACCAACATCACTGATGAACATAGATGCAAAAATCCTCAACAAAATACTAGCAAACAGAATCCAACAGCACATTAAAAGGATCATACACCATAATCAAGTGGGGTTTATCCCAGAAATGCAAGGATTCTTCAATATATGCAAATCAATCAGTATGATGCACCATATTAGCCAATTGAAGGATGAAAACCATATGATCATCTCAATAGATGCAGAGAAAGCTTTTGACAAAATTCAACACACATTTATATAAAAACTCTCCAGAAACTAGGCATAGAATGAACTTACCTCAACATAATAAAGGCCATATATGAAAAACGCACAGCCAACCTCGTTCTCCATTGTGAAAAACTGAAACCTTTCCTCTAAGATCAGGAACAAGACAGGGTTGCCCATTCTCACCTCTATTATTCAATATAGTTTTGGAAGTTTTAGTCATAGCAATCAGAGAAGAAAAAGAAATAAATGAATCCAAATCAGAAAAGAAGAAGTAAAGATGTCAGTGTTTGCAGATGACATGATGCTATACATAGAGAATCCTAAATATTCTACCAGAAAACTACTAGAGCTAATCAATGAAGTTGGTAAAGTAATAGGATACAAAATTAATGCACAGAAATCTCTTGCATTCCTATACACTAATGATGAAGTATCTGAAAGAGAAATTAAGAAAACACTCCCATTTACCATTGCAACAAAAGAATAAAATACCTAGGAATAAACCTACCTAGGTAGACAAATGACCTGTATACAGAAAAGTATAAGACACTGATAAAAGAAATTAAAGATGATAGAAACAGATGGAGAGATATACCATGTTCTTGGATTGGAAGAATCAACATTGTGAAAATGACTCTACTACCCAGAACAATCTACAGATTCAAAGCAATCCCTATCAAGCTACCAATGGCAGTTTTCACTGAACTGGAACAAAAAATTTCACAATTTGTATGGAAATATGAAAGACCCTGAATAGCCAAAGCAATCTTGAGAAAGAAAAACAGAGCTGGAGGACTCAGGCTCCCTAACTTCAGACTATACTACAAAGCTACAGTAATCAAGACAGTATGGTAGTGGCACAAAAGCAGAAATATAGGTCAGTGGAACAGGATAGAAAGCCCAGAGATAAATCCACGCACATATGGTCACCTTATTTTTGATAAACGAGGCAAGATTATACAATGGAGAAAGACAGCCTCTTCAATAGGTGGTGTTGGGAAAACTGAACAGCTACATGTAAAAGAATGAAATTAGAACACTCCCTAACACCATACACAAAAATAAATTCAAAATCGATTAGAGACCTAAATGTAAGGCCAGACACTGTAAAACTCTTAGAGGAAAACATAGGCAGAACACTTCATGACATAAATCACTGCAAGATCCTTTTGACCAACCTCCTAGAGAAATGGAAATAAAAACAAAAATAAGCAAATAGGACCTAATGAAACTTAAAAGCTTTTGCACAGCAAAGGAAACTGTAAACAAGATGAAAAGACAACCTTCAGAATAGGAAAAAATATTTGCAAATGTAGCAACTGACAAAGGATTAATCTCCAAAATTTACAAGCAGCACATGCAGCTCAATATCAGTAAAACAAACAACCCAATCCAAAAATGGGCAGAAGACCTAAATAGACATTTCTCCAAAGAAGACAAACAGATTGTCAACAAACACATGAAAGAATGCTCAACATCACTAATCATTAGAGAAATGCAAATCAAAACTACAATGAGGTATCACCTCACACCAGTAAGAATGGCTATCATCAAAAATCTATAAACAGTAAATGCTGGAGAGAGTGTGGAGAAAAGGGAACCTCTTGCACTGTTGGTCGGAATGTAAATTGATACAGCCACTATGGAGAACAGTATGGAGTTCCTTAAAAAACTAAAAAAAGAACTACCATACGACCCAGCATCCCACTCCTGGGCCTATACCCTGAGAAAACCGTAATTCAATAATAGACATGTACCACAATATTTATTGCAGCACTATTTATAATAGCCAGGACATGGAAGCAACCTAATAGTCCATTGACAGATGAATGGATACAGAAAGTGTGACACATATACACAGTGGAATATTACCCAGCCATAAAAATAAATGAAACTGAACTATTTGTAGTAAGGTGGATGGACCTACAGACAGAGTCTGTCATACAGAGTGAAGTAAGTCAGAAAGAGAAAAACAAATACTGTATGCTAACACATATATATGGAGTCTTAAAAAAAAAAGGTTGTGATGAACCCAGGGGCAGGACAGGAATAAAGACGCAGACGTAGAGAATGGACTTGAGGACATGGGGAGGAGGAAGGGTAAGCTGGGACGGAGTGAGAGAGTAGAATTGATGTATATTACTACGAAATGTAAAATAGCTAGCTAGTGGGAAGACGCTGCATAGCACAGGGAGGTCAGTTCAGTGCTTTGTGACCACCTAGAGGGGTAGGATAGGGAGGGTGGGAGGGAGACCCAAGAGGGAGGGGATATAGGGATGTATGTATACATATAGCTGATTCACTTTGTTGTACAGTGGAAGCTAACACAACATTGTAAAGCAATTATACTCGAATAAAGATATTAAAAATAAATAAATAAAATAAAATAGCTCTGAAAGAAGTGTAAAGGATGGATCCCAGACAGGTATAAATATAAAAAAATAGAAAATAGTAGAATTAGAAGGTTAAACATATGTTGAATTAAAGTTCTAGAAGAATGAGAAACAATGAGAAGAGGCAATATATAATCAGATATTGGTCGAGATTTTTAAAATAACTGGTGAAAAACATTTAATTAAAGGTTAAAAAGATAAATCTCAAGCACAATAATAAAAAGAAATCCAAATCAAGAAATCATACTGCAGAAATGTTAAGAGCATCTAGAGAAAGAAAGGCAGATTACTTTCAAGTGACTGGCTGATCAAGGCTGAGTTTTCAACAGCCGCAGAAAGCAACATTTTCATAGTCATTTGGGAAGACTTAAAAACACATCTTTTAAATTGATTAGTAATGATATAGATTTTAAAATGGCTGATGAAAAAAATGAACACATATAGAACATCTTACCCAACAAAGGCAGACTACATATTTTACAAGCAGAGATGGATGTTGATCATAGATTAGGCCATAGATTAGGTCTAAAAATGTTTAAAGGATTAAGATGCTACATTATTTGTTATAGGCCACAATGAGTTTAAGCTAGAAATCCTTAAAAAGAATGAGAAAAAAATCCTTATATTTTTAAAACTAGAGAAATAGACTGCTAAATAAATTGACAATTGAATGATGCGGGTTTGAACCGCTGGGCTCCACTTATACACGAGTTTTTTTCTCTTTCTTTTTTTTTTTTTTTAAGTGAGTGAGTTTTCTTTTTTAATTAATTAATTAATTAATTTTTGGCTGTGTTGGGTCTTCGTTTCTGTGCGAGGGCTTTCTCTAGTTGCGGCGAGCGGGGGCCACTCTTCATTGCGGTGTTCGGGCCTCTCACTGTCGCGGCCTCTCTTGTTGCGGAGCACAGGCTCCAGACGTACAGGCTCAGTAGTTGTGCCTCATGGGACTAGTGGCTCACGGGACTAGTTTCTCCGTGTCATGTGGGATCTTCCCAGACTAGGGCTCAAACCCGTGTCCCCTGCATTGGCAGGCAGATTCTCAACCACTGTGCCACCAGGGAAGCCCCATGTTTCTTTAAATTTAATTTTTATTTTATATTAGAGTATAGTTGATGTACAATGTTGTGTTAGTTTCAGGTGTATAGCAAAGTGATTCAGTTATACATATACATATACATATACCCATTCTCTATCAGATGCTTTCCCATATAGATTATTACAGGTTATTGAGTAGTGTTCCCTGTGCTTTACAGTAGGTCCTTGTTGATTATCTATCTTACGTATAATAGTGTGTATATGTTAATCACAAACTCCTAATTTATTCCCTCCCCCCTCCTTTTCCTTTTGGTAACTAAGTTTGTTTTATATGCCTATGAGTGTTTTTCTGTTTGTAAAGAAGTTCATTGGTATCATTTTTTAAATTCCACATATAAGTGACATCATATGATATTTGTCTTTCTCTGTCTGACTTACTTCACTTAGTATGATAATCTCTAGGTCCATCCATGTTGCTGCAAATGGCATTATTTCATTCTGTTTTATGGCTGAGTAGTATTCCATTGTATATATGTACCACATCTTCTTTATCCATTCCTTTGTCGATGGACATTTAGGCTGATTCCATGTCTTGGCTGTTGTAACTAGTGCTGCAATGAACATTGGGTTACATGTATCTTTTTGAATTGTGATTTTCTCTGGATATACGCCCAGGGCTGGGATTGCTGGATCATATGGTCATTCTATTTTTAGTTCTTGAAGGAACCTCCATACTGTTCTCCCTAGTGGTTGTGTACCAATTTACATTCCCACCAACAGTGTAGGAGGGTTTCCTTTTCTCCACACCCTCTCCAGCATTTATTGTTTGTAGACTTTTTGATGATGGGCATTCTGACTGGTGTGAGGTGATACCTCATTGTAGTTTTGATTTGCATTTCTCTAATAATTAGTGATGTTGCACATCTTTTCATGTGCTTTTTGGCCATTTGTATGTCTTCTTTGGAGAAATGTCTATTTAGGTCTTCTCATTTTTTGATTTTTTTTTTTTTTTTGATAGTTAGCTGCATGAGCTGTTTGTATATTTTGGAGATTAATCCCTTGTTGGTCGCTTTGTTTGCAAATATTTTGTCCCATTCCGTGGGTTGCATTTTGTTTATGGTTTCCTCTGCTGTCTAAAAGCTTTTAAGTTTAATTAGGTCCCATTTGTTTATTTTTGGTTTGATTTTCATTATTCTAGGAAGTGGATCAAAAAAAATCGCTGAAATTTATGTCAAAGTTTGTTCTTCCTCTAAGAGTTTTATAGTGTCCAGTCTTACATTTAGTTCTTTACTCCATATGAGTTTATTTTTGTGTATGGTGTTAGATAATGTTCTAGTTTCATTATTTTACATGTAGCTGTCCAGTTTTTCCAGCACCTCTTCTTATTGAAGAGACTGTACTTGTCTCCTTTGTCTTAGATTAATTGACCACAGCTGTGGAAGTTTATTTCTGGGCTGTCTATTTTGTTTCATTGATCTATATTTCTGTTTTTGTGCCAGTACCGTACTGTCTTGATTACTGTAGCTTTGTAGTATAGTCGGAAGTCAGGGAGTCTGATTCCTCCAGCTCCTTTTTTCTTTCTCAGGATTTCTTTGATTATTTGGGGTCTTCTGTGTTTCCATATAAATTTAGTATTTTTTGTTCTAGTTCTGTGAACAATGCCATTGATTATTTGATAGGGATTGCATTGACTGTAGATTGGCTTGGGTAGTATAGTCTTTTTTTTTTTTTTTTTTTTCTTTTGAAGTACATGGGCCTCTCACTGTCATGGCCTCTCCCGTTGCAGAGCACAAGCTCCAGATGCGCAGGCCCAGGGGCCATGGCTCACGGGCCCAGCTGCTCTGCGGAATGTGGGATCCTCCCAGACCGGGGCATGAACCCATGTCCCCTGCATCAGCAGGTGGACTCTCAACAACTGCACCACCAGGGAAGCCCAGTATAGTCATTTTGACAGTATTGATTCTTCCAATCCAAGAACATGGTATATCTTTCCATCTGTTTGAGTAGTCTTTGATTTCTTTCATCGGTGTCTTATAGTTTTCCAAGTGCATGTCTTTTGCTTTCTTAGGTAAGTTTATTCCTAGGTATTTTATTCTTTTGGATGTGATGGTAAATGGGATTGTTTCCTTGATTTCCCTTTCTGATCTTTCATTGTTAGTGTATAGAAATGCAAGAGTTTTCTGTGTATTAATTTTGTATCCTGAAACTTTACCAAATTCTTGGATTAGCTCCAGTAGTTTTCTGATGGCATCTTTAGGATAGTCTATGTATAGGATCATGTCATCTGCAAACAGTGACACTTTTACTTCTTCTTACCCAACTTGGATGTCTTTTATTTCTTTTTCTTCTCTCATTGCCATGGCTAGGAAGTCCAAAACTCTGTTGAATAATAGTGAGGAGAGTGGACATCCTTGTCCTGTTCTTAATCTTAGAGGAAATGCTTTTGGATTTCCACCATTGAGAATGATGTTTGCTCTGGGTTTGTCTTATATGGCCTTTATTACGTTGAGGTAGTTTCCCTCTATGCCCACTTTCTGGAGAATTTTTATCATAAATGGATGCTGAGTTCTGTCAAAAGCTTTTTCTGCATCTTTTGAGATGATCATAGAGTTTTTATTCTTCAATTTATTGATGTGGTGTATCACACAGATTTATTTGCAGATATTGAAAAATCTCTGCATCCCTGACATAAATCCCACTTGATCATCGTGTATGAGTCTCTTAAAGTATTGTTGGATTTGGTTTACTAGTATTTTGTTGAGGATTTTTGCGTCTATGTTCATCAGTGATATTGATTTTCTTTTTTTGTAGTATCTTTGTCTGGTTTTGGTATCAGGATGATGGTGGCCTCATAGAATGAGTTTGGGAGTATTTTTTCCTTTGCAGTTTTTTTTGGAATATTTTCAAAAGGATAGGTGTTAACTCTTTTCTAAATGCTTGATAGAAGTCACCTGTGAAATCATATGGTCCTGTACTTTTGTTTGTTGGAAATTTTAAAATCACAGTTTCAATTTCAGTCCTTGTGATTGGTCTATTCATATTTTCTATTTCTTCCTGGTTCAGTCTTGGAAGATTGTACCTTTCTAAGAATTTGTCTGTTTCTTCTAGGTTGTCCATTTTATTAGCATATAGTTGCTTGTAGTAGTTTCTTAAGATCCTTTGTGTTTCTGTTGTGTCTGTTGTAACTTTTTTTTTCATTTTTCATTTTATTGATTTGAGTCCTCTCCCTTTTTTTCTTGATGAGTCTGGCTAGAGTTTACCTTTTCAAAGAACCAGCTTTTAGTTTCATAGATCTTTTTTGTTGCTTTCTTTGTCTCTATTTTATTTATTTCTGCTCTGATCTCTATGATTTCTTTCCTTCTGTGAACTTTGGGTATTTTTTTTTTGTTCTTCTTTCTTTAATTGCTTTATGTGTGAATTTAGGTTGTTTATTTGAGATTTTTGTTTTTTCCTCAGGTAAGATTGTATTGCTATAAACTTCCCTCTTAGAACTGCTTTTGCTGCATCCCATAGGTTTTGGATTATTGTGTTTGTTTTGTTGTTTTCTTTTCTTTTTTTTTTTTTTTTTTGTGGTATGCGGGCCTCTCACTGTTGTGGCCTCTCTCATTGCAGAGCACAGGCTCTGGATGCGCAGGCTCAGCAGCCATAGCTCAAAGGCCCAGCCGCTCTGCGGCATGTGGGATCTTCCCAGACCGGGGCACAAACCCACGTCCCCTGCATTAGCAGGTGGACTCTCAACCACTGCGCCACCAGGGAAGCCCATGTTTTAGTTTTCATTTGTCTCTAGGTATTTTTTGAGTTCCTCTTTGATTTTGTCAGTGATCCATTGGTTGTTTAATAACATATTGTTTAGCCTACAAGTGTTTGTGTTTTTTTCCAGGTTTTTTCTTATAGTTGATTTATGATCTCATAGTGTTGTGGTCGGAAAAGAAGCTTGATATGATTTCAGTTTTCTTAAAGTTACCAAGGCTTGCTTTGTGACCCAGCATGTGATCTTTCCTGGAGAATGTTCCATGTGCCCTTGAGAAGAATGTGTTTTCTGATGCTTTTGGATGGAATGTTCTATAAATATCAATTAAATCCATCTGGTCTAATGTGTCATTTAAGGCCCATATTTCCTTATTGAGTTTCTGTCTGGATGATCTGTCCATTGATGTAAGTGGGGTGTTAAAGTCCCCCACTATTATTGTGTTACTGTTGATGTCTCCATTTATGGCTGTTAGCATTTGTCTTGTATATTGAGCTGCTCCTATGTTGGGTGCATATATATTTACAATTATTTTATCTTCTTCTTGGATTGATCCCTGGATCATTATGTAGTGTCCTGTTTTATCTCTTGTAACGGTCTTTATTTTAAAGTCTAGTTTATCTGATATGAGTATTGCTACTCCAGCTTTCTTTTGATTTCCACCCCCTCACTTTCAGTCTGTATGTGTTCCTAGATCTGAGGTGGGTCTCTTGTAGACAGCATATATATGGATCTTGTTTTTGTATTCGTTCAGCCAGTCTATGTCTTTTGGTTGGAGCATTTAATCCATTTACATTTAAGGTAATTATTGATACATATGTTCTTATTGCCATCTTGTTAATTGTTTTGGATTTGTTTTGGTAGGCCTTTTTTCCCCCTTCGTCTTTTGTTCTCTTCTCTTGTGTTTTGATGACTATGTTTAATGTTGTGTTTAGATTGCTTCTCCTTTTCTGTGTGTGTATCTATTGTAGATTTTTTGTTTGTTGTTCCAGTGATGTTTTGATACAACCAGCCATATGTGTATATATATACTGGTCTCTTAATTTCAAATGCATTTCCAATATACTGCATTTGTACTCTCCTCATGATTTTTGGTTTTGATATCATATTTGTGTGTGGATGATTTCCTACCTTTGCTGTATGTTTGCCTTTACTGGTGAGCTTTCCCATTTGTAACTTTCTTATTTCTAGTTGTGGCCTTTTCTTTTCCATCTAGAGAAGTTCCTTTAGCATTTGTTGGAAAGCTGGTTTTGGTGGTGCTGAATTCTCTTAGCTTTTGCTTGTCTGTAAAGTTTTGATTTCTCCATCAAATCTGAATGAGAGCATTGCTGGCTAGAGTATTCTTGGCTGTAGGTTTTTCCCTTTCATCAGTTTAAATATGTCATGCCACTCCCTTCTGGTCTGCAGAATTTCTGCGGAAAAATCAAAAGATAACCTTATGGGGATTCCCTTGTATGTTATTTGTTGCTTTTCCCTTGTTGCTTTTAATATTTTCTCTTTGTATTTAATTTTTGTTAATTTGATTAATATGTGTTTTTGTGTATTCTGCCTTAGGCTTATCTTCTATGGGGCTGTCTGTGCTTCCTGAGCTTGAGTATTTCCTTTCCCATGTTAGGGAAGTTTTTGGCTATTATCTCTTTAAATATTTTCTTAGTTCCTTTCTCTCTCTTCTGGGACCCGTATAATGTGAATGTTGGTTTCTTAGACTGTCTTCCTCTCTTTACATTCTTCTTTCCACCAGTGATTTCCACCAGTCTGTCTTCCTTCTCACTTATTCATTCTTCTGCCTTATTTATTCTGTTATTGATTCCTTCTAGTGTATTTTTTATTTCAGTTACTGTATTGTATTTTTAAGTTATTGTATTGTATTGTTAATCTCTGTTCTTTAAAGCTTCTAGACCTTTACTAAACATTTCTTGTATCCTCTCCCTCTGTGCCTCCATTCTTTTTCCTAGATCTTGGATCATCTTTACTCTCATTACTCTGAAATGTTTTTAAGTTAGATAACCTGTCTTCACTTCACTTGGTTGTTCTTCTTGGGTTTTATCTTGTTCCTTTGTCTGGATCGTATTTCTCTGCCATCTAATTTTGTCTAACTTTCTGTGTTTGTGGTCTCTGTTCCTCAGGCTGCAGGATGGTAATTCCTTTTGGTTCTAGTGTCCGCCCCCTGGTGGGTGAGGTTTGTCTAGAAGATTGTTCAGGCTTTCTGGTAGGTGGGACTGTTGCCTACCCACTGGAGGGTGGAGCTGGGTTTTGTCCCTCTGGTGGGCAGGGCCATGTCAATGTGTGTGTTTATAGGCAGATCTTGGCTCAGGATAACTTTAGGCAACCTGTTTGCTGATGGGTGGGACTGTGTTTCCACCCTTTGGTTGTTTGGCCTGAGGTGTCCCAGGACTGGATTCTGCAGGCTGTTGGGTAGGGCCAGGTCTTTGTGCCAAAATGGCAACCTCTGGGAGATCTCACACTGATGAGTCACTGGGGTATCTGCCACCAGTGTCCTTGCCCCCACAGTGAGCCACATCTGATCTCTGCCTCCCCAGGAGACCTTCTAGGACCCACAGGTAGGTCTGACCCAGGCTCTAATGGAGTCACTGTTTTGTCCTGGGTACTAGTGCATGTGCAACCTTGCGTGCATACTCCAAGAGTGAGTCTCTGTTTCCCTTAGTCTTGTGGAATTCCTTCATTCAAGCCTCCAGTCCTTCAAAGTCTATTGCTCTCAGGGCTCCTCCTCCTGATGGCAGATCCCCAGGCTGGGGATCCTGATGTGGGGCTCAGAAGTCTCACTCCTCTGGGAGAATCTCTGAAATATAATTATTTTCCAGTTTGTGGGTTGTCCACCTGGTGGGTATGGGATTTGATTATATTGTGTAAGTGCCATCTCATTGCAGCTTCTTAATTGTCTTTCTGTGTTGAATATTGTTTTTGGTAGGTTCGAGCCTTTTTTGTCAATCATTGTTCAGCAGTTAGTTGTGATTTTGGTGTTTTCTTTTGAGGAGGTAAGATCAAGTCCTTTTACTCCACCATCTTGCCTCTTGTCCTACATACGTTTTTTTCAATAGTAAATACTACCATACTACACTATCCATGGTTGATTGTATAAGTGTATGTAAAACCGCAAAATGGGAGGGCTGACTATAAGTTTTACTTGAATTTTCCACTGGGTGGAGGGTTGATCCCCTTAATCCCTATACTGTTCAAGGGTCAAGTGTCAATAATGAGTCAAAATATAAAACATAATGGAAAAAAATGAGTTCAAAATGATTAATAATGTTAAAAATAATTTGTAGTAAAATTTGTTGAGTATGTATGAATAAAAATAAAATGACCATTTAATACTATACCTCAAATTAATTAATATAAAGAAAAAAACTTTTAGAAGATAGGAGAATTTCTTTCTAAACTTGACATTGGGAAAAAATTTAAGATATAAAAAGTACTAACCTTCAGTGATTACAAAGTAAAAATGGATAGATTGATCTATATAAAAATTTGTTGGGTAAATATGAATAGAGGTGAAATTCTGATTATCAAAGACACTATTAAGATAGTGAAAAGGAAAGCCACAGGGTGGGAGAAGATATTTTCAATAACTGAGAAAGGGTTTCTGTCTAGGAGATATGTGTGTATATGTATAAATCATATCTATGTTATCTTATATGTCATTGGGAAGGCAATAATTTTGAAAATATACATTAAATTGACAAATCCCTAAAAGTATAAGTTAATGAAATGTATCCAAGAAGTTTGCATTTTCCTATAAACAAATAAATTGATTCAGTTTTCAAAAACATTCCATCAAGGAGAGCCCCACTCTCATAAAGCTTCACTGAACATCTCTACAAAATAGTCAAAGAACACTATATAATGTCTTCTGGAGAGTAGACACTACTGATCTCCTTTATGGGACTAGCAAAACCTCGATGCCAAACCCAGTGAAGACAATATGGGAAAGGAATATTTCAGGCTAATATCACTTGAATATTGAGGTAAGTCCAATCATTCAATAAGGAAAAATATTATCTCAGGACTAATTTGGGTTTAGGAATAGGTGGCATTTTATTCAAAATTCAATTGCTATAACACAATACATTGATGAAATGATTATTCAATTAACGCAAAACAGAATAAGCAATTTCTGAAGTTCACCCTCATTAATTAAAATTGTAGCAAACTAGAAATAAAAAAAGAATGTCTAATTTGATAAAATGTCTCCATAAAAATCCCCAAGCAATCATTATATGCTGAAACACACAGTGTTTTTGTTTGAGAGCAAAAAAATACAAGGACACATGGATAGCCATAATCACCATTTGTCTTCAGTATTATACTAGAGATTTTACCCAGTGCAGTTAAGCAGGAAATAGAAGTGAAAGGCATAAGGCCAGGAAAAGAGGAAATAAAACTTTGAATATATGAGATATTATAGTGTACACAGAGAATGCTCAAGAACCTGCAGATCAATTATTACAATTAATTAGACAGTTTGACAAATTTGCTGGGCACAAAATCAACTTAAACTTTAATCATATTTCAATATATACTGTAATAATGTTGGAAAATGAAATTTGAAAAGGTTAATGTTTAAACCATGAAAATTATCAAATAACTAAATATAAATATAAAAAAAGGTGTGCAAGACCTCTTTGGTGAAAATTATAGAATTATATTAAGAAGACCTAAGCTTAGAGATATTCTATATTCATGTTTGGAAGAGAAAATATTTTTAAAATGTCAGTTCTCCAAAAAGTGATCTATAGATTCATTGCACCCAAGAGGTATTTCATAGAATTTAATTGATTCTAAATAGATGTGGAAAAATCAATGGCCCACATTAGCCAGGACAGTCTTGAAGAATGAGAATAAGATGGGAGGTCTTGCTTTAGCAAATGAAGTCATAGTAATGACAATAGTGTGGTATTGATGAGGGCATAGAGACATAGACTAAGGGACAAGAAATAGAGATCCCACACAGATATGGACACTGATACACACATATTGAACACTTGGTTTATGATGGAGGTTTTATGGCAGAGAGTGGGGGAAAGACTATTTTCTTTTTTTCTCATCAATAAGTGGTGCTAGGACAATAAATGTCTCTATGGTGTCCTATAAGAACACATATTTATACATGGAAAAACAACCTGACCCTTATTTCACACTATGCCCAATAATCCATTTTAGGTGGATTATAGATCCAAGTGTGAATACATATTTGAAAATATAATGCAACAATATCTTCATGATAGGTAAATATTTTAAATACATTACATAAAAGTATTAATCATTAATAAAAGTATTGATGACTTTGATATTAAAATAGAGAGAAACAAAAGCCAGAGGTTAAGGATTAGAGAGAACATTTGGGTGGAGAGGGGATATATGACAGTAGAGAGAGGTATATATGTTTTATTTTCTGTTTTAATGAAAGAAAGTATGATATTTGAACAAATAAGCCTGTGATACATTTCACAATATCCATAGCTACTTACATCTACTTCAGACTGTTTTATTATATTTCCATAAGTTACAATTTTTTTTCTTCTCTGGGATGTTGGGATGTTAGATAGAGTGTTTCCCATATCTTCCCTGGGCTCCAAACACCACCAACAATCCAAATATTCTGGGCAGGCAGTTGCCAGATGGTGCTGGATCACTTCCCCTTCCTTCTTTTGCTGCTTCTTTGATCAGAAATCAACATAGTTGGTCTTGGCTTTGTAGGAGACCAGTGTACTCCTGAGACATTCTGGACATCATCAGGGCTGTTTTAACATCACTCTTAGAAGGACATTTTAGAAGCTCCTTGGGGAACTTCTACTGATGAGCTGTGTTGCCACCACCATTGTCTTTTCACCGCATGTGTAAAGAAAGACAAATGAAATGGAAGCACAGCACTCCAAAATCTATGAGATGCAGCAAAAGCAGTTCTAAGAGGGAATTTAATGCAAGACAGGCATTCCTCAAGAAACAAGAAACATCTCAAATAAGCAAAGTAACCTATCATCAGAAACATCTCAAATAAACAAAGTATCATCTAAAGGCATTCAAAAAAAAAAAAAGCCCAAAGTCAGCAGAAGGAAGGAAATAATAAAGGTCAGAGAGGAAATAAATAAAATGAAGACAACAATTAATGGAAAAAAAATCAATGAAACCAAGAACTGATTTTTTTGAAGGGATAAACAAAATTAATAAACCTTTAGCCATGCTCACCAAGAAGAAAAGAGAGAGGCTCCAAGTAAACAAAATAAGAAATGAAAGAGGAGAAATAACAACTGACATCACAGAGATACAAAAAATCATAAGAGAATACTACAAACATATATGTGCCAACTCGTTGGTCAACCTAGAAGAAATGGACAAATTTCTAGAAAGTCACAACCTGCCAAGACCAAGTCAAGAAGAAACAGATAATTTGAACAGACTGATCACTAGTAGTGAAATTGAATGTATAATTAACAAAACTCCCAGCAAACAAAAGTCCAGGACCAGATACCTTCACAGGGGAATTCTACCAAATATATAAGTAAGAGCTTATACCTATCCATCTCAAACTATGCCAAAAAATTAAAGAGGAAGATATACTCCCAAATTCATTGTATGATGGCACCATTACCCTGATACCAAAACCATACAAAGGCACTACATAAAAAATTATAGGCCAATATCTTTGAAGAATATAGATGTAAAAATCCTCAACAAAATATTAGCAAACCAAATCCAACAATATATAAGAAGCATCATACAATGTGATCAAGTTGGATTTATTCCAGGACACAAGGATCATTCAACATTCACAAACCAATCCATGTGATACACCACATTAAAAAAGAACAGATAAAAATCAAATGATCATTTCAATAGATGCAAAAAATGCATTTGACAAAATTCAACATCCACTCATGATAAAAACTCCTAGCAAAGTGGGTATACAGGGAACACATCTCAACATAATAAAGGCCATTTATGACAAACTCACAGTCAAGGACACCCATATATGGGGATATATGTATACTTATAGCTGATTCACTTTGTTGTACAGCAGAAACTAACATAACATTGTAAAGCAATTATACTCCAATAAAGATATAAAAAAATAAAATTGTATCAGAAAGAATAAAATTAAGGAATAAACTTAACCAAGGAGGTAAAAGACCTATAGAAAACTGTAAAACATTGATGAGGAAATTGGAGATGATACAAAGAAATGGAAAGGTATCTGGCACTCTTAGACTAGAAGAATTAATATTGTTAAAATGACCTTACTACCCAAAGCAATCTACAGGCTAATGCAATCCTTATCAAAATACCCATGACAGTTTTCAAATAACTAGAAAAAATCGTCCTAAAATTCATATGGAACCACAAGAGACCTCAAATTGCCAAAGCAATCTTGAGAAAAAAGAAAAAAGCTGGAGTTATCACTCTCTCTGACTTCAGACTGTACTACAAAGCTACAGCAGTCCAAACAGCATGGTACTGGCATACAAACAGGGACATAGAACAATGGAATAGAATATACATCCCATGCACCTACAGTCCATTTAACCTAGGAAATAAACTCATGTACCTATGGTCCATTAATCTACAACAAAAGAGACAAGAGTCTACAATGGAGAAAGACAGTCTCTTCATCAAGTGGTGCTGGGAAAACTGGACAGCTACATGTAAAACAATTAGATTAGACACTTCCTCACACCATAAACAAAAATAAACTCAAAATGGTTTAAAGACCTAAATGTAAGACCTGAAACCATAAAATTCCTAGAAGAGAACATAGCCAGAACACTGCCTATTGTAACAATATTTTTTTGGATTTATCTCCTAAGGCAAAAGAAATAGAAGCAAAAATAAACAAATGGTACCTAATTAAATGTAAAAGCTTTTGCATAGCAAAGGAAACAAAAGAAACCAAAGAAAAGGCAACCTATGGGATGGAACAAAATATTTGCAAATGATATGACTGACATGGGGTTAATATCTAAAATATATAAACAGCTCATACAGCTCAATATCAAAAAACAAACAACCCAATCAATAAATGGGCAGAAGACCTGAATAGACATTTTTTTCCAAAGAAGACATACAAATGGCTAACTGGCACATGAAAAGATGCTCAACATGCAAATCAAAACAACAATGAGATATAACCTCATACCTGTCGGAATGGCTATCAACAAAAAGAACACAAATAACAAATGTTGGAGAGGATGTGGAGAAAAGGGGATCCTCCTACACTGCTGGTGGGAATGTAAGCTGGTGCACCCACTATGGAAAACAGTATGGAGATTCCTCAAAAAACTAAAAATAGAACTTCCATATGATCCAGTGATTCCATTCCTGGGTATATATCCAGAAAAATAAACAAAAACACTAATTGAAAAAATACATGCACCCCAGTGTTCATAATAACACTATTTACAATAGCCAAGTTATGGAAGCAACCCAAGTGCCAATTAAACAAATGGATAAAGAAGAGATGGTATACATATACAGTGGAATATTACTTGGCCATTAAAAAGAATGAAATTCTGCCATTTGCAGCAGTGTGGATGGACCTAGAGAATATTATGATTAGTGAAATAAGTTAGAAGACAAATACTATATTTACATACATTTATATGTGGAATCTAAAAAATAGTGCAAATGTATGTATATGGAAAGTGGAAACACACTCACAGATATAGAAAACAAACTAGTGGTTACCAAAGGAGAGAGAGAACCTGGGAGTGACATTTAGGGGTATGTGATTCAGAGGTACAAACTATTGTGTATAAAATAGATAAGCAACAAGGATATACTATACAGAACAGGGAATTATAGCCATTATCTTGTAATAACTCTTAATGGAGTATAATCTGTAAAATACTGAATCACTATGCTGTATACCTAAAACAAATATAATAATGTAAATCAACTATACTTCAATAAAAAGACATAAATAAAAAAATCTAAAAGCAAAAACAAATAAATGAAAAATTATCTAGTTAAATCTGATTTTTCTATAAAAAAATAAGCAGAAAAAAAATTTAGGGCCCATGATCCTTTTAAACAGCAAACAGTATTAAGTGCCGTGGTTGAGAAGATCTGGCAGCTTAGCAAAACCAATTTTCTTTTCTTCCAGGGGACATAGGTGAACTGCACTGTCCAGTCTACCTTGAGGGTAGGTGTGACTCTGTCACTGTCACAGGAAATGGGATGTGAATGAAATGCTGTGAGCCCCTTCCAGAGCTGGACTGTAAACTCCCATGCCTGACCATCTAGTTTCTTCCCTTTCCAGGATTTGACACAGATGAACACGGAACTTGGAAGCATCTTTAGGGAACTGAGACTGTCTCATAATCTTGGGCTGACCATGTAATTTATTACCCAACTGGGACACTTGAGAGTGGAAGGGGGTGCTGCTCAGCAGGAATACTCACTTTGGACTGTGCCTGAGCAAGAAATATACTTCTATTGTGCTAGCCACGAAATGCTAAAGTTTATCTGTTAGAATTGTCAGGGTTATCTTAACTGACAAGTGCCAACTTACTTAAGCCAGCCTTTTTCTAACATGTAATGTTTTTAAAAATAAAATTGTTTTACTAATGATAAATTTTAAATAGTGAATAAATTAAAAACAGAAAGAAGAAAAATGTCAGCCTTAATCTCACCATCCAACTGACCACTGTTAATGGATGTATTTCCATCCAGATTTTTTACATGTGTATTTTTTATAGATGTGATTACAATATATTCAGTTTTCAATCCTATAGTTCATTCAACAAACATTTTCCTCATTTTATTAAAAAATCTATTAGTGAAGATCATTTTAGAATCTCTTCATATTTAATAAACAGGCATTTAAGTTACCTAATCATACACAAATGTAGAAAAATTAGATAAGTGGATGTGCAGGAAGGACATCCTAAAAGGAAAATGTATGTATAAACAAAAATTGACTGCAGTATATGCTGCTCTTAACCTGCTTTTGACTTAAATCTAATGAACATTCTTTCATGTGGCAATTGTAATTCTATATCATGACTTTAAAGTTTCCATAGTGTTCAAAGTTATGAAACTTCTAAAAAGCAAAACCCCAGTTAGTGTTGGATTAATTAGTATTTCTAAGATTTGACTTGTGTAACTTTTTTAGGCATTACCTTCTCCACTTTTCTTGGTGTGGTTGATGGTTACATCAGGCACCTTTATTCCTTTTTATTTTTTTAAAGATATTTGTGTACAAGGTGTGATAGTGCATTTTCTCAATGTCCATTCTGCATCTCATAATTATCATTTTTGTCAATCCTTCTCAATTATATAAGCAAAAATTATTAATATTTTAATTTGCATTGATTAATTAGTGAGCCTTCACTTTTCTCCAAGTGTTTATTCAGTTTTTTAATGATTTGCCTATTAATGTTCTTAGCCTAGTTTACTTTCTTTTGTTTTCTCAGCTTATTTTTTGTTCTTTGTTTTCTTAGCCTAGTTTTCTAGAGCGGTGGATAATGTAGATGGTAATGGCTACGTAATATATAATGTGAATGTGCCATATTTTACCATCTCCATATTTTGGACATTAATACTGATTCTAATTTGAGATATATGATTAAATAATGGTGTGATGAACATCGATATGAATAACTCCCCTAAACACACACACACACACACACACACACACACACACACACACACACACACTCTTTAGATCTTATGTAGGTTAAAGTCCTAGAAATAAAAATCACTAGATCAAGGAGAGAAATAATGTAAATATATTTAGATATCATTTTAAGGAAACACATACCATTAAGGGCAGTCCTGGGTTCATGATGCTACAGTCATCATAAGGTAATAGTTTTTCTTCCTAATGTATCTCATACTATGTCAAGTGCTTCTATCAGGTGTAAGGGGGAAGAGTGACCCATCAGGCACTGTCCCTCAAGGCCACACACGCTTGCCTGTGGTGGTGGATCTGCCGCTGGCTCTGGCTTACACCCTGGTGTTCCATGGAGCTCTTCATGGCTGACTTTCTGGGCTCTCTACATTCCTTTTGTATGACAGCTTCTCCTAAGAGTGTCGGCATTTACTGCTGTGACCTGAAGTTGTCCCTTGGCTCATGCACATCTTACTGTTCTCTTGCTCACCTCCGTGCATGTATTCAGCTCTTTTGCCACCTGTGCTCTGCTGGCTCCAGGGAAGACTTGGCAGATGGATGTAGGGACTGTCTTGTGTAAAAAATAAGTTTTTATTTGCTTTTCACCTTAGTTTTCAATGTGCTGAGTTTTGCTTTTCATATTCATGAGATTTTTCTTTTTAGTGAAATTCCTTCTATTTACGATGTTGATCTCACTTTATTTAATGTTTGTCCAGTTATCATGAATTTGTTGTGTTCTGTCACATCCAATGCACTGGTGGTGCTGTTTGAAGGATACGGGGCATCTGGGTCACAGTGAACTGTGTTACCCTTTACATGTGGCATTTCGTGGATTTGTGGACTGAGGTTCATACCTCCACATGTAATATAACTAAAGATCAGGCTGTTTTGGTTGCCTCTTTCCTTCTTCCCTCCCTCCCCTCTGGACGTGGACTCCACAGAGCACAGATTGGAAACCCCAGGACCTGTGGGTCACCAAGCCTCTTTCAATTTCACATTGCCCTTGTGGAATCAAGCAAGATCATGCAAGTGAAACTCTAATGTGTAATCCAGCTAAAATACAGAGAATTTAATTATTTTCAAGACAAGATTTCTTCCAGATTCCAAATACAGGTCCATCTGTGTCAAACTGAACTTCCTAGTGGAAGGAGAGGAACCAGCGGAATTTAGAGGAAATTTCTCAGCACTGCAAGTTTCCCAATGGCAGAGACAGAGCCTGTTATGTGCTGGTACAGAGAGAGGTCAACATTTGATCTACCGATGGATGGCAAAGTGGTACTTTCCCACCCAGCAGCCCTGGGTCCCTCTGGCTCACAAGGCTGCCATAATCTGGATGTCAGCAGGGAGAGTCAGGGGTCCAAGGCCAGGCTGAAAAGGGCTTAGGCTGCTGAGTGACTACACTGGCCTTGGAGGTGGCTGAGCCCCTGGGGAATGCTGGGTTGGATCCAGGGCCTGAGCTGGCCCCACCCAGGTGGGAGATGGGTTCTGGCTCCTCTGATACGCAGCAGGTACTGGCTGGCAAGTCAGGTTTGGAGGGGACAGGCAAAGGAGGAGAATTCACATGGGGCCCTGGGAGCTCTGTTAGGGAGATGAGAAGGAGGCTGGCTCAAAACAGCATGAGCTGGAAGGGAAAGGAGCTGGTGGCTGGGGCACTCAGAAAACAGGGGCTGGTGTGGGATGGTAGACAGGGAGCAAAGTTGACTGAGTCCCCTGAGTCCCAGGGCAGAGTGGGGTGATGGGACCCCAGTGAGGCTGAGGACCATCATGGGAACATCTCAGCCTCCTAAGCTCTAGACAGTCCTGGTTAAAGGAGAAGCCTGCCCTCACTGGAGAGAGAGGCCCTGGAAACAGGAAACTGAGCATCCATGGCATGACCCCCTGACCTCCTAGGTCCCTGGAGTTATTCTTCCTCTGACCTGTTCTTTGCTCTGCCAAATTGAAGTGGGGTTGGTGACAATGGTTGGCTTAGAGAAGGTAAGAAATTTCTAAGGCCCAGAGAGGACCATTTGGGGGGAGAGAAGATTGTCATCTTTAATGGACCTCACTTTAGACTCAGACCTGGCAGAAGACTAAGCACCAAAGAGGCACGATTAAGAAATCAATGAGACTCTATACAGGCAGCATGGGATTTAGGGAGGAGTGAGGGCTGGGGAGAAAGGGGGAAGCAAAACCCACAACTGACAGCAGAGGGCATCCTGGAGCAGTGTGGTTGCATATTGAGGTGGTTCAATGAATAAATAGGAATTCAGTCGTAATCACTCTAGAGATCCATTTATTGTGGCCCCGTGATCCCACTGCTATAACCCCTATGGGATTCTTGCCGCTGCCCCAGAATGATGGTCAGCAGAGAAGAAGGTCAGTCTCAACCTGCTGCTCGAGGCGCTTCATTGTTTTCTTTATCCAGGGCAGGAAGTGTGAGACCTTGGTGAAGACTCCTGGAGATGTCCCGTTCTTTTTTCCATAGGAGAAAATACCCTGGACCACGTTTTTGCACACAAGGGGCCCGCCGGAGTCACCCTGTGGGTGGAGAAAGGAAGGGCTGAGTGGGCCTCATCCCGGTCCTGTCTTCCCTGCCACCGCAGGCTGGGTGGTCTCTGTCAGGGGCTGTGAGGAAGATATGGGCCAGCGGAGGCCTGGTCACCTCCCTCGCTCCTGGGGCCCAGCCTGGCTCTGACTGTTCTTTGCAGCTCGACTCAGGTCTACCTTTCTGTCAGTCCTCATGGAAACTCTGGTGATAACGCAGCTACAGGATGACTGATCCTTCCTCACCCCCAAGCCTGATGCACTCAGGGGAGAGAATTAAATTTTGAATTAGTGGACCTGGCTGCCCAACCTCTCAGGCTGAGGATGAGGATATGGCCTGTTCCCTACCCAGACCTCCCCAACATCCTCTCCCCGGGGCCTGTGTGCTTAGATGCGAGGATCCTGACCTTGTAGGCAGTCTTCAGCTTCCTCGGGTCCCCCACGCAAATCTGGGTGGCCTGGCTGTAATAGCCGGAAAAGATGGATTCACACACCGGATCCTCCTGCACCGTCAGCTCTGCCTCCTGCAGGGTGGTGGTTTGAGTGCCTATGGCCACCTGCCCCCAGCCGGCCACACTGCACGCCTTTCCTGGCTTCACCTGGACCTTGCCCCTGGGCAGGCTGAGGGGCCTCACAGCTGCAGTCCTCTTGGCCTTTCTCTCCAGCTGATGGGAAGAGGCAAGAGTCCAGCTCAGCCAATGGCCTCTGGGTTTGGGTGCCATGATGAGGCTGCACTGACCACCCCCATCACCTGAGCCACTGGGACTGGTCAGGCAACCAGATGGGAGGGAGGAAAGGGACAGGTGGTGGTGGAGGGGAGACGACTTGTCCCCAGGAGGGCAGGAGGAGTGGGGAGGTTTCCTTGCCTGCAGTAACATGATGTCACTGGAGTACTTCTTAGGATTATAGTCTGGGTGGGGGATGGCTCGTTTCACTGGGATCATCTGCTGGGTCCTCTCCTGTTTCTTGATGTTGTGGGCCCCCAGGGTGACCTTGGTTAAACTGCACAGAGAGCAGAACAGGAGTGTGGGGACTCTGTGCCCTGTGCTTCTCAATGACATGAGGGCAGGGACCCTGGGAGCTTTCTCAGGCAATATGGCAAAATTACTCTGAGTTTGGATTTTGACTCTCTGTGCACCCTTTCATCCTCCATTGATGCTTTATCTGACCCGTGTGGGCCCTCGCTTCTCAACCTTGCCTCTTGCTCTCACCTCTGACCCTCTGACCTCAAAACTTACCTGCCCCATTTCTCAGCTTTTCATCACCCTAGTGCGGCTCTTAAGATGGCTTGTTTGATGAGGTCTTGTGGTCCTGAGTTACCACGATCTCAGGGTGAGGGAGGGGTTCCCCTGGGCTCAGCCCCTGGGGAGGGGATGGGGTCCCTGTTGGGGTCTCAGGAGGGGTAGGCTGGCTGCTGCCCCTCACCTTCCTCTGCAGTGAGCAGCCGTCAGAACAAAGTCCTTTTGCACAAGGACACCGCCGCACCTCCTCCAACTCTCCTTATCCAGAAACTGAACAAATGCCATGTAGGGGCGGGAGTGGGGCTTGGCCTCGTGGCCTCCGATGATCTCCTCTGAAAGAAAAGGCTGGAAGATGGGGTGATGGGAGAGGTGTGGTCAGGAGGGAGGCTCAGGGAAGTGGCGGCCAGATGGGTTGACAGCGCCTTGCAGACACCGGGGGAGAGTCCCCCATGTTCTCACTGCAGCAGGATAACCTTTTCTGAACCTCAAGCCTCAGAATCTCCCTCTGAGAAAGGGGTCAGTGCTTGTTCTCCAGGTCCTGCATCAGACACATGTGCGGAGGAGGGTGGGTCGGCCTTCCCGATGGTGGAGGCCCAGAGAATCGTGGACAGGACTCCCTGATGAGCCTTCATTCCCTCTGAGTCTCCGGGACCCCTCTAAGTCTCTGCTAACATCTTGATTTGTGCCATTTTCTAATAATTACCTATGAGCTTACGGAATTGGATTTTCTAAAATCCTCATGTCCTTGGGCCTAACACAACCTAGGGCCTCCGTAAATGTTTTTTGGCTGCAAGAGTGAATAGCCTCCAATTAGCTTTAGGCTGAGGTTTAGTGGGGATAGTGCTGGTGGGATTCAAGGCCATAGGGATGGGGGATGGCACTGCCAAAGACAGTGGGGTAGCCGAGGGCCTGGGAGGTGGGGGAGATTGGGCAGAAAATGAACTGTTTGGGTCCTGGGGCAGAGTCAAGTCACCCGGAGAGCTTTGGGTGCAGTCATCTAGCCACTTCTGATCAATCACCCCCTGGGCTCCTCTCCTGGGCAGGAGTGAGGGGTGGAGGGCACTGAGAAATGTCACTGGTTCTTAAGCTGGATCCACTGACAATTCCTATACTATAGTGGGTTCACTTGAGCTGCCTATTCCTGGGTTGAAGTGAGGGATTTTAATTACCTGTGTTTTGTAGCTTCACATCCTCTGCCAAATACACAACCCACTTTCCCTGCTGGTGAGAGAGAGGCTAAGACCCACCCTTCCTTTCGGCCATCCATCCTCGCTGAGTGTCTATGCAGCATCGAAATTGTTAGTCTGGGTTTGGGATGGGAGCTGGGGTTGAGAAAGTTGAGCTGGGCAGAAGGTTGAGGACTATAGTAGGTTTAGTGAGATGGGCTCTGGCCTCAAGAATGGGGATTGTCACTCACCAGTCCCAGCCCGGTAGGCAGAAGAAAGGCCATTAGGAGGAGGAGAGGCTGCATCTTCCCCGAAGTTCTGCCCAGGTTGGAGCTGCTGGTGTTTCTTCCTTCCAGACACAAAACACAGGGGAAGGAAGGAGGGCAGGCTCAGTGCACACACAGACCTCCCAGACTCGTGCTCCCCCCGCCGAGCCGGGTGTCAGCATGCAACGTGGTCGTCCACGTTCTCTGCTGTGGGTTAAGTGAGAACGACACTGTCACCACACTTGTACTCCCACCGCTGAGTCCAAAGCAAGAAGAAAGAACAAGGAAGTGAAGGCTGTGGTTCAGCCAGCACAAGGGCTGGGTCCGAGAAGCCCCTCAGTGACTGAATCAAGGATATCTTCATTTTTCGACTCTTGATTCTTTTTCAATTCTGGTGAAATCCTGAATAATTACACAATAGGCAAGGTCCTATTGTGTAATATGAGAGACACAGCTCCTGCCCTTGAGAGGCTGGCTGTCAGCTGGAGTAGACCTACAATCTGTGGGTAGAGAACAAGATGGCAAGGACTATGGTGAGGGGGGTCTGCTTGGTGCCATCTCTTGCTTTAGGAGCAGATAGACCTGGACACACCCAAGTACCCCACGCAGCAACCCCATTTCTTATGTTGCCACCATCCCAGCCTCATATTTTTGAAGTGTTTAGAATTGCTTCTTTAAATGTAAACATTCTAAAACAAAGAGAGCTTTTCCTTTTTTTTTTTTGGTGGTTTTTTGTTTGTGTGTATGGTTTTTAAATAAATAAATAATTAATTAATTAATTTTGGCTGCGTTGGGTCTACGTTGCTGTGTGCAGGCTTTCTCTAGTTGTGGCGAGCAGGGGCTACTCTTCGTTGCGGTGTGCGGGCTTCTCATTGCAGTGGCTTCTCTTGTTGCAGAGCGCGGGCTCTAGGCATGCGGGCTTCAGTAGTTGTGGCTCATGGGCTCTAGAGCACAGGCTCAGTAGTTGTGGTGCACAGGCTTAGTTGCTCTGCGGCATTTGGGATCTTCCCGGACCAGGGCTTGAACCCGTGTCCCCTGCATTGGCAGGTGGATTCTTAATCACTGTGCCACCGGGTGAGTCCAAGAGAGCTTTTCTTCTCCCACAATCTTGAACAAAATTCCTGGACTTGATATTCACTTGACCAAAACAAACCATCACTGGGTCCATTGGAAGTGAGTGACTGATTGGGTTGTGCTGAGGTATTTAGCGTCCCTCGAGCTGAGATGGGGGCTGTCCCACTCACATGAGGGTGCCTGTGAGTGGGGAGGGGCTTCCTCTATAGAAATGCTGCTTACTGGTGTGCACTGAAGGGGAAATGGATGCCGGTCATCCTAATAATTATTACCCACTAAGTATTCTCTGTCCGGAGAACCACGTCTCTGATGGCCGTGGGCATAGTAATCCTAAACATTTGCAGATGATCCCACCACTCTCGCCAGTTTGAGGACAGAAGGAATAGTGATGGCAGGGAAGGCATGAGGAGTTCTAAACAACCCAACCCCAAGTCAGTTGAAGAAACAGCATTCTATGGACTTATAGAAAAAGAGGGGAAGGAAACATGCTTAAGCATGAATGATGATTATCTTGGGATGGTGGAATTCTTGGTAATTTTAATTTTCTTACTTATATGTTCTGTATTTAATTGTCTTTCTATGATGAATATGTTAGTTTCTATGATGAATATATGTTACTTTTATACCCCAAACACATTTTGCCAGAGATGAAGCTCACTCACCATGCAAACATTCAGCCAACCAGTTCTCCTCAGCCCAGCCGTCTCTAAGATGCATGCTTTAAAAATGAGGTTGCTTTTCTGAATACGTTCTTATATTAAAAATTCAGAGATTGTTGAAAAACAGAAGAAAATATTTACTCAATAAAATGTGGGCTATAGACACCTTTGAAACATTAGGATACCCTTGAAACCAAGAATTTTCATTACAGTGAATTTCCTTTGGAGATAAATATATTTAAACACACATAGGTGAAAACAGTGGGAGTTGAAGAGACGCTGGCTCAGACCAAGATGGAAGAGCGTCTGCAAGGTCACTTGGGGCTGAGGGAGGATGTGCCGTCAGGACACCAGAGGTTGCACAGGGTCCTGGGCTCAGGACTCCAGGACGGAGCTGGGACAGGCACTTGAGCTGGGCCTGGGAATACTGAAGGCCCTCCTGAAACCCTCTCAGCCTTTGGAGCTCGGGCTGCTCTGATGTGGAGAGGGAACTCTGCATGGGGAGCACTACACATTTCTAAAGCCTCCCCACATTTCTGTTTCTGGGGTTGAGAAGTGTGCCCCCCTCAAGCCCAGAGCTTCTCAGGTGGTCCTCCTTCCAAACCTGGATTCTCTTAGGTTGCCACATTGGCACTGGGATAGAGTGGGGCAGGGGAGTGGGTGTGGATTAGGAGGAGGACATATGGATGCGATAAGAGGGTCCTCGAGAAGAGGGTCGTGTTCTCCTGAGGGGGTGTCTCCCTTTTCTGATGGAGTCCATGGTCAGCCTGGCAGGGGAGCTGGCACTGGGGATGAGGGACTGGAGGGAGCTGGCTGTCAGTGCAGGAGGAATTTTTATTCCAGAGTTGGAAAGGTGGGTGGTGTGTTGGAGGGGGAAGCCCGTAACAGATCAGAAATGTGAACGGACGGTTGCCAGACACAGTAGGTGCCTAACGAATGTGTTTGAATGAATAAAGTAGGAATCAATGATTTCTGCTCAAGAGATGAAAGTTTATTAAGTTCCAGGCAGTCCCCCCTTCACCCCCTTTTGGCCCAGTGCCATTCTGACCTCTACCCCAGAGGAGATGGAGGGATCCATCCCTGGGGCATGTTAGTCTGGTCCCTGCAGTTTATAGTAGCTCATTGTTTTTTGGATCCAGGACAGAAAGCTCGAGACTCTGGTGTAGACATTTGGAGGTGTCCCATTCTCTTCTCCAAAGGAGACAATGCCCTGGGGCATGCCGTTACACACAAGGGGGCCCCCAGAGGCACCCTGTGGGCAGAGAGAGGAAGGGCTGAGCCAGACCTTCTTCAGGTGTGGTCCTCCGTGCCGCCTCAGGGTGGATGGTCTCTGTTGGGGGCCCTGGCTGATATCAGGGACTGTTGGTCCTGAGGATTCAGCCTGGCCTTGACAATCTCCCCTTCTCCTCCCCAAGGGAGCCTCTGCCCATATGTGGTGGTGGGACAGTCTCCATGCCCCCAGGGAAACAGGACTGAGACTGGATAGGAGAAAAGGCTGGGGACACAGGGATATGATTAGTTCTCACTACCCTGGACCCTCACAGCTTGGCTGTGTCCAGGGCTTTGCATGGATAATGCTTGGAATCTCACCAAAAAAGAACCCTTCCTCTTTCTTGGGTTCCCTGCACATATCTGGGTGTTGTTGTTGTAATCTTTGTAGCGAGAGATGCATTCCTCATCCCTTTGGACTTCAAGGTCTACCTCCTGCAGTTTCTCTGCCACGGGATTGTTCATGCCCAGGTGCCCCCAGCCGGCCACACTGCACACCATCCCTGGCTTCACCAGCTTCCTCCTCTAGGGCAGCCTGATGGGGCTCACAGCAGCGGTCAGATAGGCCTTCCTCCTCAGCTGAAGGCAGAGGAAAGGCATTCTAACCTACTTTTGGCCCACAAAGGCCTCAGGGACAGTTGTGGGGTTGCCTTCCTCACTGCCCTGGGACAACTGAAGGGGTCGTACCAGAAGGAGGGACAGGAATGAGGTCATGGGGGATTCAAAACCCCAGGATGAAAGTGTGCAAGAACCAGTGCGGCCACGTGCCCTACCTGCAGTAACATGATAGCGTTGACCCACTTATTATGATCATAGACTGGGTGGGGGATGGCTCTTCTCTCTGGGATGACCTGCTGGGTCCTCTCCTGCTGGTAGATGTTGCGGTCCCTCAGGGTGACGTTGATTGAGCTGCACCGAGAGCAGAGAGGGAGGTGGAATCACGGGAAATACAGGCCAGGAGCCGTAAGGCAAGAGCACAGCTTGGGACAGGATGGGACTGGAGGGGAGAAAATTCTAGGTATGGGACCTGAGGCTGAGCTTCTCTGAGCTGTCTGCTTCCTGGCAGCTCGGGCTGGGTGCAAGTTCCTGGAGTCCACTTAGGGTGTTCAGTCCTGCACAGAGCTTGACTGTCTCTAAGGAAAACCAGGAATTTCTCACATCTGCACTCTGGACTCCAGGGTGCAACCTCGGCTTCCTTCCATCCCAGCTTTGATCAGTCCCTTCTCTCCAGGGGCCACTCGCATTGACCTGTTCCTCTCTCCCCGAAGCTCACCTGTCCTCTGAAGAGCTCTCCTATGTTACTTGGTGGCCCAGGTCTGCAGCCACTGTGAAGAGGGTTCCCTGGGAGGGGTCTACAGAGGGGTGGGGGCCCAGGTGCTGCTCCTCACCTTCCCCAGCAGTGAGCTGCTGTCGGCACAAAGTCCTCATGCACGAGGAGACCCCCACAGATGAAACTTTTCTCTGAAACATGGTACTCAAGAAACGCCGTGTAGGGATGAGAATGAGGCTTGACCTCATGGCCCCCGATGATTTTCCCTGAAAGAAAGATTGCAGCCTGCCCGCTATGCTCATGGAGCGAAAGCCTGGAGAGGGGAGATAGGAGCAGATCTGCTGGGTCTTTGAGGGAATTTGACCAGAGTTCAGAAAGTTCCTGGAGATGGACCAGGGCCAGGATATGTATGAGTGTAGCACCTGAGCAGGGTTGCTCCAGTACAGGATGGGACTGGACCTCTGAAGGTGAGGCCAATCACTTACCTGCCTCCCCACTGGGGGCGGGGGCAGAAGAAGGGCCAGCAGGAATGGGAGCATCTCTCCAGGAAGGCCACCCAGATCTGAGTTGCCGCTGCTTCCTTCTGGTCTTCTAACCCTGAGTGTCCCCTCTGGTGTTGTGACCTTTATCAAATGAGGTTTCTCTGAAAGTCTCACAGCTCTGTCTGATCAAGTTCTGGGGTCTGAGTGGAGCATGAACTATCAGTCACCACAGAAGGACCCATAGCTCTCGGCTCAGCACCACCACAGCAGCAGAAAACAAGAAAGGCATCTCCAAGTCAGGGTAGTTGAAGATGTTGTATCAGCTAATAGCAGGTCCCTGAGCCCTAGCAACCTGGGTCTCATGATGATAGATTCAAGGATATCTTAATTTTCGTGGTTCTCTTTAGATCACCAGGGTGATTGTGTATTGAGGCCTCTTTTTGTGTGAGACTGTGGGAAACATTGGAGATAAGATCTCTTGCTTCTGGTGGAGGAGACAAGTCGTCATGATCAGACAAGGATGGTGAGATCCTTGGTATGTGATGGACAGAATGGTGTGAGAGTGATGCTGAAGAGGGCTTATTCTAGTCATAAAGAACTGAGTGGTTTAAGAACAGGAGCGACATTGCTTTTACCCACGAATCTGCATTTTGGTCAGGGTACAGGGTGGATAGCGTCCCTCTGTTCCCCTTGGTGTCAGGGAGGCTTGAATCCTGGAAGCTGAATCATCTGAAGGCTCACTCACACCCACCCAGTGGTTAGTGCTTGCTGTTCACTGGGCCCGTTGGTTTCTCTTCACAAGGTCCCCTCAAGTAGTCTCAGTTCATGGGATTATTTGGCTCCCTCACAACACAGTGGTTGGCTTCCCCACAATGAGCATCTGCTAAAACAAGAATGAGCCAGGCAGAAGCATCTATTCTACCATATTCCACTAATTGAAGCAATCAAGAGCCCCCACCAGATTAAAAAGGAAGGGTCATAGACCTCACCTCCCAGCAGGAGGAGTGTAGCAGTCATGTAAGGAGAGCACGTGGGATGGGAGATACACAACGGCAGTCATAGCAAAGCAGAATCTGCCACACTGCTTTAGGGGTCTGGAGAGTTAGTCAGAGCCATTGAAACCGCTGATCCGTCTAAGCCTAGGTCAGTGCCTTTGGATAGGTTGGGGTCTGCTCTGTCCAACTGACGTGCACTAAGAATGGAAGAAGTTTGCCTGTCCCCAGAGTTACTCTTTTTAATGAATTACTGATACCACGTGAAGTGAGAATGGATGCCAGGGAGCCAAAGCAGAATTCCCACACCACTCTCCAGAGAATTGCATTCTGATGTCCCTGTACCATTTGCTAAACAAGTTATCCTGATCGTGTCTCCATAATGGAAAAGAAGGAGAGAGTCATGGAATTGAAAATATTGTTGGTTCTAAATATCTTGATCCCAAGTCTCTTAAAAAGCAATAAAACCTTAAAGAAACAAAGCACACTCTCAGTGGGGATTCTGGCAGGGGAGCCACAGTAAATGAGAGCGTGGTGTCCAAGCCAAGCCTGCGTGGGGTGGGAATGTGCCCACTCCAGGCCTCTCTCCTGTGTGGACACACTCCCTACATGGGCTCGGACACCCTGCACTGGGCAGCCTGGATGAGTAATTAGAATACATGTGAGGCAGGGAGTGGATGCCCAAGTCTGTTGAAGAGTGTGTTCAAACAGGGACTGGCTATTAGGTGGTATTGGAGCTCAAGGGAGATTTAAAGGCCTTCATGGAGTCGGGGCGGGGAGGGGTGGGGAGTCTGGCGGGATGTGTCAGAGCAGGATAAATAGGGTGAGGTGGGCACTGGTATGAAGGGGCTGCCTGATGTGGATCACTGGAGCCTGGGTGCGGGGAGCAGGGGAGGCACTTGGAGAAGATGAGTGAGAGATCTGTTATATAAATCTCTGTGGGGATTAATCAAATAAGTCAACATATTAAGCTAATGAGCCAGGTTTCTCACTGTCTGAGGATTAGATGGTATTGGTGGCATCAGTGTTAATTCCCTGGGTTTGATCATAGGACTGTGGTTATGTAAGAGTGTCCTTGTTTGTAGGGATTACAGTCTAAAGTATTTGGGAAGTTGATGGAGCATCATGTCAGTAACTTTACTCGCAAATGGGTCTGGAAGACAAAAGTTTTTGTATTGCAATGGCAACTTTTCTATAAACTGGAGATTATTTCAAAATTAAAAGGAAATCTGTCCCTTTCATATATGCAAATAATAACCACTTTGAAAATATAATTGGGAAGAAAATCTGTTATAATAGCAGCAAAAAAAGATGAGGGGCTTAGGAAAACCTTAACCAGAATTGTGAAAACCCTATTTGTGCAAAATGTTAAAGAACTTCTGAAAAACACAAAAACAGACTTTAGAAACAGCAAGATATTCTTAGTTTTCACATATGACAGATCTACACCAAAAAGGCACTGATTCTCCCAAAGCTAATATATAAATGTGATTATAAAAATAATATATATGATGTGATTTTTTAAAAACCACCCAATTTTTTCACTTGGTGTTACACAAGGTCTAGATTGTTTCTAAAATTTGTGTGGAAAATAAGCATGAAAGAATCACTAGGGAAATTGTCAAAAAGAAAAAGGAATAGTATGGCAGAGGGTTAGCCTATCAGATCTTAAGAACACCTATAAAAATTCTTTCTGAAAAACATTGTGGTGTTGTATCATGAACAGAGAGAGAAGAGACTAGTGAAACATAATGGAAAAATTCAGAAACATTCACAAGTATATATGGAAATGAAGTTTATAATAAGGTAGCAATTCAAATCATAAGGGAAAAGATGGACTTTTAATAAATGATTTAGGAACAACTGGATAGTCATTTGTTAAGAGATTAAGTTGGAGCAGTATCTCACGGAAACCACCAGAATAAAGTCCAAATATTTGTATACTGAAATACACAAAATAAAACCATATATTGCCTAGAAATAAACATGGATAAATTCCTTTAGAAAGTGAGAGTGGAGGGCTTCCCTAGTGGTGCAGTGGTTAAGAGTCTGCCGGTCAATGCAGGGGACATGGGCTCGAGCCCTGGACTTGGAAGATCCCACATGCCGCGGAGCAACTAAGCCCGTGCGCCACAACTACTGAGCCTGTGCTCTAGAGCCCACAGGCCACAACTACTGAAGCCCACGTGCCACAACTACTGAAGCCCGCACGCCTAGAGCCCATGCTCTACAACAAGAGAAGCCACCACAGTGAGAAGCCCATGCACCGCAACGAAGAGTAGCCCCTGCTCACCACTAGAGAAAGCCCACGTGCAGCAACAAAGATGCAACACAGCCAAAAATAAAATAAATAAATTTATATATTTTTTAAAAAGTGAGAGTGGAGAAAGCCTTTTTAGCAATGACTCTAAATTCATACACTTTAAAAGAAAGACTGATAAATAAATTATGATTTGAAAAAATAAATTTTAAAGTTTGTATATCAAAGAAAAGAGTGTAAGAAAATTCAAATAACATGCAGCAAACTTGTAAAGAATTATTGCAACCTATGTCACAATTAAGGGGCTAATCTAATATTCAAAGATCTCTAAATCCAGAAGAAACAGACAAAAACCTGATAGAATGGGCAAAAGTCCTGAGCGTTCACAGTAAAATAAATGTAAAAAATAATGAAGAGTCTCAACTTCACTCTTATTCAGATAAATAGAAATAAGAAAAGGAAAACAAGAAAATAATTATTCTACTCTATCTCATCTCTCAGATGGCCAGAAGTTCTAAAGTTAAACAGCATATACCATGGGTAAGGCTTTTTTTTAATTGGTGTTGCAGGATACATCTTTTTTTCCCCCATAAGTTTACTTTCCTCCTATCCATGTCTTTATATTTAAGATGTTTCTCATTAAACAGCACAAAGTTGAGTCTTGCATTTTTATCCAGACTAACAATCTCTGTCCTTTGGCGTATTTAATCTAGTTACATTTAACACAGCTACTGATAGGGTTGGATTGAAGAATATTGTATTGCTATTTGATTTCTATTAATGTGATTTATTCTTTGTTCTTTTGCGCTACTTTTCCTGCTATATTTTGTTGTATCTCATTTTCTCTTCTTTATTGGCTTTTAGGTATATATCTATATATTATTTTAGCTATTACTCTAGGATTACAATATGCCTCCTTCACATATTACAGGCAACCTTGAATTCATGCTATACCACTTCATATATGAACATTGTAATGATATATTTTCATTTGTCTTCCTTCTCACCCTTTGAGTTTTTTTGTCATACATTTCACCACTATATGCCATAAATACTAAAGCATTTTTTGCCTTAAAGTCAATAATCCATGTAAGAAATTGATATAAATACTTTTCCACTTAGTCACTTTTTAAAAATTAGAATATAGTTGATTTACAATATTATATTAGTTTCAGGTGTCCGCATTTTTACAGTTTATACTCACTATAAAGTTATTATAAAATATTGGTTATAGTCCCTGTGTTGTACATTACATCCTTGTATCTTATTTATTTTATATCTAGTGCTTTGTACCTCTTAGTCTCCTTCTTCTATCTTCTTTCTCACATTACCCTTTCCCCTCTGGTAACCACTAGCTTTTTTGTCTGTATCTAAGAGTCTGTTTGTGTTTTATTACATTCATTCATTTGTTTTATATTTTAGATTCCATGTGTAAGTGAAAATGTACAGCATTTGTCTTTATCTGATTTATTTCACTAAACATAATACCCTCCAGGTCCATCCATGTTGTTGCAAATGGTAAATTTCATTGTTTATTTTATGGCTGAGTATATTCTATTGTGCATATATATATGCCACTTCTTCTCTATGCATTCATCTGTTGATGGACACTGAGATTGATTCCATAGCTTGGCTTCTGTGAACATTGGTATAACTTTTTGAACTATTTTTTTTTTGTTTTCTTCAGATATATACCCCGGAGTGGAAATGCTGAATCACATGGTAGTTCTATTTTTAAGTATTTGAGGAACCTCAGTACTGTTTTCTATAGTGGCTATACCAATTTATATTCCCACCAACAGGATAGCAGTTTTTTCTTTTCAACACATCCTTGCTAACATTTGTTATTTCTTGTCTTTTTGTCAATAACCATTCTGAGAAGTGTGAGGTGATATCTCACTGTGATTTTGATTTGCATTTACCTGATGATTAGTGATGTTGAACATCTTTTCATATATCTGTTGGCCATTTGCCTGTTTTCTTTGGAAAGATGTCTATTCAGATGACTGCCCATTAAAAACCTTTTTTTAACTGAAGTATAGTTGATTTACAATGTTGTGTTAATTTCTGCTGCACATCAAAGTGATTCAGTTATACATATATATATATTCTTTTTCATATTCTTTTCCATTATGATTTGTCACAGGATATTGAGTATAGTTCCCTGTGCTCTGCCTATTTTTCAATTGGGTTTTTTTTTTTTTTTTTTTTTGATAATGAGTTGCGTGAGTTCTTTATATATTGTCGATATTAATTGCTTAGCAGATGTATCACTTGCAAATACTTTCTCTTATTCAGTAGGTCGCCTTTTCGTTCTGTTGATGGTTTCCTTTGCTTTGCAAAAGCTTTTAAGTTTAATTAGGTCCCATTTGTTTCTTTTTGCTTTTGTTTCCCTTGCCTGAGGAGAAATATCCAAAAAACCCCAATATATTGCTGAGACCTATGCCAAAGAGTGCACTGCCTATGTTTTCTTCTGAGAATTTAATGGTTTAAGGTCTTTAATAAATCTTATTTTTGTATATGGTGTGAGAAAATGTTCTAATTTTACTCTTTCACATGTAGCTGTCCAGTTTTCCCGACACCACTTATTGAAGAGACTGTCTTTTCTCCATTGTATTATCTTGCCTTCTTGTGGTATATTTATTGACCTTATGTACATGTGTTCATTTCTGGGCTCTCTATTCTGTTCCATTAATCTTTGTGTCTGTTTTTGTGCCAATTTCATACTGTTTTGATTATGGTAGCTTTATGGTACAGTCTGGAGTCAGGGAGGATGATACCTCCAGCTTTGTTCTTTTTCCTCAGCATTTCTTTGGCTATTTGGGGTCCTTTGTTTTTGCATATGAATTTCAGGATTATTTGTTCTAGTTCGAAAAATGTCATGGGTATTTTTATAGGAATTGCATTAAATCTGTAGGTTGCTTTGGGTCATATCTCATTTTAATAATATTAATTCTTTCAATCCATGAACATGTGATATCTTTCCATTTATTTGTTCAACTTCCTTCAATCAATGTTTTATAGTTTTTAGAGTATAGATCTTTCACCTTTTTGAGTAAATTTATTCATAGGTATTTTATGTATTTTGATGGGTTGCAATTGGGATTTTTTTTCTTTCTATTTCTGAGAGTTCATTACTAGTGTATAAAAAAACCAACAGATTTCCATATATTCATCTTGTATCCTACAACTTTACTGAATTCATTTATTACTTCTAATAGTTTTTTTTTTTTTTTTTTTTGGTGGAGTCGTTTGAGTTTTCTATATATAATATTATGTCATCTGCAAATAGTGACAGTTTTACTTCTTTCTTTCCTATTTGGATGCTTTTATTTCTTTTTCTTGTCTGATTGTTGTGGCTAGGACTTCCAATACTATGTTAAATAGAAATTGTGAGTGTGGGCCTTTTTGTCTTGTTCCTAATCTTAGAGGAAAAGCTTTCAGCTTTTCATTGTTGAATATGATGTTAGCTGTGGGTTTGTCATAAATGGCCTTTATTATGTTGAGATGTGTTTGCTCTATACCAACTTTGTTGAGAGTTTTTATCATGAATCAATGTTGAATTTTGTCAAATGCTTTATCTGCATCTATTGAGATGATCATGTGATTTTAATTCTTTGTTTTGTTAATGTGGTGTAGAATTGATTGATTTGCAGATAAGGAACCATCCATCTGTCCATTGAATAAATCCCACTTGATCTTGGTGTATGATCCTTTTAATGTATTGTTGAAGTTGGTTTGTCACTATTTTACTGAGGAGTTTTGCATCTATGTAGGTCAGGGATTTTCTTTTTTTGTATTTTCTTCCTTCCTTCCTTTCTTCTCTCTCTCTCTCTTTCTTTCTTCTTTTGTATTTGTCTGGTTTCAGTATCAGAGTAATGTTATCCTCATGGAATGTTTGTGAGTGTTCTCTGTTCATTATTTTGGAATAGTTGAGGAAGATAGGAGTTAACTCTTTAAATGTTTGCTAGAATTCCCTTGTCAAGCTGTCTGGTCCCAGACTTCTGTTTACTGGGAGATTTTTGATTTCTGAATCAATTTCAGTTCTAGTTATCAGCCTGTTCAGATGATCTATTTCTTCCTGATTCAGTCTTGGAAGATTGTATGTCTCTAGGAATTCATCCATTTCTTCTAGGTTGTCCGATTTGTTGGCATATAACTTTTTTGCAGTATTCTCTTATGATTGTTTGTATTTCTGTGGTATCAGCTGTAGCTTTACCTATTTCATTTCTTATTTTATTTATTTGGGTCCTCTCCCTTTTTTTTCTTAAAAAAAAAACACAAACAAACGCAGGCAGTTTTCAGTATGCTGCCTTGGTGTGGGGACTGGGAGCAAGTCTGTGCACTCTTCAAGAGTGGAGTCTAGGGAGAGCTCTCCAGTAAGCCCAATGATTTTTAAACCAGCTAATGTGTCTCACCTTTTCAGTGTCAGACCCCAGGGCTGGGGTGCCTAATATGAAGCTCAAACCCCCTCTCTTCACAGTGAGGATTCCTGAGTCTGTGACATCCCCTCATTTTATGGGCCATCACTAGGGATAAAGGTCTTGCCTAGATATCATCGCCTCCTCTTCCCAGACTCCCTGTGTGTGTGTACGTGTGCTTTAATAGCCTTGGTTGTAGAAGAGCTATTCTGCTAGTCTTCAGGTTATTCTCAGCAAGAGTTGCTCTATACGTAGTTGTAGTTTCGATGTGTTCTTGGGGGCAGATGAGCTCGGGGTCTTCCTACTTCATCTTGAGTCCAAATTTTACACTTTTATTTTTGTTTTTCCCTTCTTGCTTGCAAATGGGGGAATCATCTCCCTTCAGCCTGAAGACTTCTTTTTGTATTTCTTGCAGTGCAGGTCTGATGGCAACAAATTCTCTTACCTTTGTTTTTCTGAAAATGTCTTTATTTTGTCTTCATTTTTGAACAATGTTTTCACTGGACCTAGAATTCTAGGTTGAATTCCAGAAATAGGTTGCCTATTTTTTTCTTTCAATCATTTAAAAATGTTATTTCCCTGCCTTCTGACTTCCATTATTTCTGACAAGGGGCTCGTTGTGATTCTTGTTTCCCCTCAAGTAATGTATCTTATTTTCCCCTCTGCCTATGGTCAACTGTTTCTCTTTATCTTTTATTTTCATTAATTTGACTATTACATGCTTAGATGTGATTTTCTTTGTCTTACCTGATTAACACAGGTTCATTGAGCCTCTTGACTCTGAATAAGAAATGTAGTCTAGCAATATGCCTCTGGAAAGAAAGGAAACTTTTGCTGAACTTTTTTCATAGTGAAATGTGTTTGTTGGCCAAAAGGGTATTGTGTGGGGTACCAAGACAGGAAATAAACCCTGGAAGTTCTGCAAGTCCACAGTGAGTGCTATTGGCAGAAGTATGGTCATGGGCAGGGAAGACAGAGCCATCCCTGTTCCAATGCACATTCCCAAGAGAAATTAGCAAGAACTTGCATCCCTTTAGGCCTCTCACCCCAGAGCTGGCTTGGCAGTTCTCTCTCCAACCACACTGGGACCTGAGTCTTCTTGTGGGTCTAGAGGGCAGGAGAGGTGATGGGAGAGGGTCTTGGTGAGTAGAGGCATTTCGTTAGAGGTCACTGCGGAGATGTTTTACTGCATTTCATTTTTTATTTCCCTTACAGAGATCTTTGAGCAAGGCAAGAATTGTTTCCTTGAAGGTGGGGGACAGAGGATACTTCTAAGGACAGGAAGATTTGAAGGAATCAGCATGTTTCAGGTACTTACCTGCCTCCATCCAAGTGTGCCCATGAGAAGCCAGACCAGCTCACCAGGAAGGTGTTTTGAATACTTGTCAGAGAATGGCTGCCACGGGAGCCCAGAGGCTTGCTCTCCGAGGAGGTAGGTGTCTGAGAAGAGGCTCATGTCTTGTCCAGGGATGCCAGGAAGTCATCACAAGGGCAGGGGTTAGAAAACCCTGGAAGAGTCTTTTCTAAGAGGCCTGGAAGGCCTCTTGCTGGCTTGGCTGTCAGGGAGTTTGGCTCAGTCTAGGTTCTGTCCTAACTCTATTGTGCTTCCAGTCGGTCACTACCCCCTCCTGGGACTTTGTCTCCCTCATCTCTCAAAGGAGAATGAGGGTCTGCAACAAAGATTCTTAAACCTGTTTTAAATCATAGAACCATTTCCTCAAAATAAATGTAATACTTGAGCTGAACATGTATGAGGCTGGGTAACTTTTAAAAATGCTGTTTTTGTTTTGTTTCTACATTTTCCTTTTTGTCTTTTTCAATCAAGGAGCCAGGTCCTTAGTATGTTTTAGGGGTTTTCTCAGCTCTAAATCAGAAGCTATGTAACATCACTGCTCTTCCTTTGTAAAAGTGCCCAGGTCATTAGGAGATTACGTTGCTGCATGCTTTGTGCACAAAAAAGATGGGAAACGGCATGCTTTTGAGGGTTACGTGATCCCAGAGTATTGACTCCATGCTGCAGAGGAGCATGGTGTGTTTTGGGGGCAGGATGGCACCATCACAGAGCTAGAACTGATGCTCACCTCCCAGACAGTGCTGCATAACAGTGCAAGACCTTGGAGGGATGGCTGCTGGAAGTGTCTGTTGCGGTGAGCCCAGCACAGGGAGATCTTTGCTCAGCAAAAAATCACATATGCTACATGTGGCCTCCAAGCCTTTCCTTCCTAAGTCTGAAAAGTCTAGGTTGTCTTGGACTGTATGGATGCAGCAGTAACCGTGATGGCCTAAAGAGCAGAGACACTTCTCCATTTGTCCAGACCACATGGGCCTCCCTGATTCCAGTTTCATCTGCACAGGCAGGAGCTTGCAGTCATTACAGGGATCATGTTTTTGGTCCATCCAGCAGGATGAGCATGTAGACTCAGGTTCCGATTGCCTTCAAGCAAATACTTCATATGGGTTTTCCTACCATCTGAATGTGTGCAATGACATTCCTACCTGCTACTTTTAGAGTAAAAGAAATAAGGTTGCCCTTGTTCCTTCTTCCTCCCTCCCTGCTACCCTCTCTCCTAGGGGACAGGGATGCTCCAGTGAGCAGAGCGGGATCTTCACATCTAGAAAACAAATGACTTGTTCTAGAGTCACATATAATAACACTTCTACAGAGTGTAACCAGCAATAAAAATAAACACAATGCTTTATCCCCGTGGACTTCCCAAAGGGATAAAGAGATCTAGGCCCCTCAGGTGGAATCATGTGAAGGTGGGAAGGGAGATAAAAGATTCAGATGAAAGTCAACACTGTCAGTTCCACCTGCGCTCAGATGATAGAACCTGTGTTACCCAGTCCAAGCTCGCTCTGCTTGCTGCATGATGGGCCAGTAAATCAGAGACAAGGTATTGAGGCAAGGTATAGGACTGTATTTGCAAAGCCGGCAAACTGACAAGATGGCCGACTAAAGTCACAAAACTAACCATCTTATCTTGGTTTGGATGCCAGTTTCTTTTATAGAATAGAGATGGGAGAGGAGATGAGGAAGTAAGGTAAAAAGGCCATAAAACTGGCAAATGTCCCCTGGAATGGCCAGCCTTTGGGAGGTGATGTGCTAATTTCTTCCCTTGGGGAGCAGATGTGATAATTTCTTCTTTCTTTTTTGTTAAATAAATGAATTTTTATTTATTTTCATTCATTCATTCATTTTTGGCTGTGTTGGGTGTTCATTGCTGCTCGCAGTCTTTCTCCAGTTGCGGCGAGTGGGGGCTACTCTTCGTTGTGGTGCACGGGTTTCTCATTACAATGGCTTCTCTTGTTGTGGAGCATGTGCTCTAGGTGCATGGGCTTCAGTAGTTGTGGCATGTGGGCTCAGTAGTTGTGGCACGTGAGCTCAGTAGTTGTGGCTTGCAGGGTCTAGAGTGCAGGCTCAGTAGTTGTGGTGCATGGGCTTAGTTGCTCTGCAACATGTGGGATCTTCCTGGACCAGGGCTTGAACCCGTGTCTCCTGCATTGGCAGGAGGATTCTTAACCACTGTGCCACCAGGGAAGTCCAACCTCTTCTTTCTTGCAGCCATCCAAAGGTACATTCATCTAACATTCAGGCAGAGAGACAGGGTTCCCTGAGGCAGGCCATTGTGTATAGAGAGTATCCTTTTTTTTTTCTTTCTTTTTTTTTTGTAACATCTTTATTAGAGTGTAATTGCTTTACAATGGTGTGTTAGTTTCTGCTTTATAACAAAGTGAATCAGTTATACACATACATATGTTCCCATATCTCTTCCCTCTTGCATCTCCCTCCCTTCCACCCTCCCTATCCCACCCCTCTAGGTGGACACAAAGCACCAAGCTGATCTCCCTGTGCTATGCAGCTGCTTCCCACTAGCTATCTATTTTACGTTTGGTAGTGTATATATGTCCATGCCACTCTCTCACTTTGTCACAGCTTCCCCTTCCACCTCCCCATATCCTCAAGTCCATTCTCTAGTAGGTCTGTGTCTTTATTCCCGTCTTACCCCTAGGTTCTTTTTTTTGCAGTATGCGGGCCTCTCACTGTTGTGGCCTCTCCCGTTGTGGAGCACAGGCTCTGGACGCGCAGGCTCAGTGGCCATGGCTCACGGGCCCAGCCACTCCGCGGCACGTGGGATCTTCCCAGACCGGGGCACGAACCTGTGTCCCCTGCATCGGCAGGTGGATTTTGAACCACTGCGCCACCAGGGAGGCCCCCTAGGTTCTTAATGACCTTTTTTTTTTTTTTTCTTAGATTCCATATATATGTGTTAGCATACGGTATTTGTTTTTCTCCTTCTGACTTACTTCACTCTGTATGACAGACTCCAGGTCTATCCACCTCATTACAAATAACTCAGTTTCATTTCTTTTTATGGCTGAGTAATATTCCATTGTATATATGTGCCACATCTTCTTTATCCATTCATCTGTTGATGGACACTTAGGTGGCTTCCATGTCCTGGCTATTGTAAGTAGAGCTGCAGTGAACATTTTGGTACATGACTCTTTTTGAATTATGGTTTGCTCAGGGTATATACCCAATAATGGGATTGTTGGGTCGTATGGTAGCTCTCTTTGTAGTTTTTTAAGGAACCTCCATACTGTTCTCAATAGTGGCTGTATGAATTTACATTCCCACCAACAGTGCAAGAGGGTTCCCTTTTCTCCACACCCTCTCCAGCATTTATTGTTTCTAGATTTTTTAATGATGGCCATTCTGACCAGTGTGAGATTATATCTCATTGTAGTTTTGATTTGCATTTCTCTAATGATTAATGATGTTGAGCATTCTTTCATGTGTTTGTTGGCAATCCGTATATCTTCTTTGGAGAAATGTCTATTTAGGTCTTCTGCCCTTTATTGGATTGGGTTGTTTCTTTTTTTGTTATTGAGCTGCATGAGCTGCTTGTAAATTTTGGAGATTAATCCTTTGTCAGTTGCTTCATTTGCAAATATTTTCTCCCATTCTGAGGGTTGTCTTGTTTATGGTTTCCTTTGCTGTGCAAAGGCTTTTAAGTTTCATTAGGTCCCATTTGTTTATTTTTGTTTTTATTGCCATTTCTCTAGGAGGTGGGTCAAAAAGGACCTTGCTGTGATTTATGTCATAGCCAGTATCCTTTTAGTGAACAAAAGCAATGGAGAGCAAAGGTTAAAGTAAAAGAAACAGATCCAACATGTAGTCAGATTTGGCTCTTCACTGTTACACCTATCTTATGTCCACTGTACAACCCCAATGTCTGGCACTTAGTAGGTGCTCAATCAGTGCGTGTGTTGATTGATGAAAAACATTGTGCTTTTCAGTCCTGGTAAAGACAGGAGCCCTTTCTAACTCAAAAGGTCCAGGTGACTAGCAGGGAATCTCAGCCTAGAGGCCAACAGTGACTAAAGGGACAGGCTGAAAGGGACTCAGGCTACTGAGTGACCAGGTGGCCAGTGGACCCTGAACACATGGGGAGCACTGGGCTGGATGTGGGTATTGAGCTGGCCCTGCCCAGGAGAGAGATGGGGCCAAGGGTTCTGGAGAGACATCCTTCATGGGCCCTGCCTGGTGCCAGCACAGGCCTGGTCCCTCTGATACCCCTCTCTGCCAGGGCATGAGCTGGGTTTGCATCTCAGTGGTGATGCCCTGCTGGAACCTCAGGGTGCTCAGGGTGTCCTGGGTGGGAAGGATATGAGGAAGGGGTCAGCTCAGATCAGTGTGGTCTGGAGGGGACAGGAGTCAGTGGACTCTGAGAACTCGTGGTGGTGAGCAGGGATGGACAAGAGGCAGCCTGGGGACTGGAGACAGAGCTGGTCCGTGAACTCCGAGGAGGGCTGGGAGGACACTCAGCCTAGGTGAGAATGAGGAGCTTCTCAAGAGACCCACCCCTGCTCTGCGCCAGCTTCCCTGGCTGTGGGAGAGAAACGTCTGCTCAGGAAGGTGCCTCCCCTCCCCAGTGGTGGGGCTCTGTCCTGGAGCTGCAGCCCCAGGCTGTGCCTGCTTGGTGTCCAGGACCCGTGGTGTGATCCCCTCCTCTCTGCCATGTAACACAGGGCAAGGAGCCAAGAAGCTCACCCTGAGCCCCAGGACCAGAGAGGTTCATGTTTTCTCCTGATGGTGCTCAGCTTCAGCCCTGGCAGGAGGGCAGACCCTGAAAGACAGGTGTGGGTATGCAGGATCTGGGTAACAGCTTTGCATGGGGTTTATGGGAAGAGATGGAGGGAGGGGGAAGAGGTGGAAGCAAAAAACTGCAAAATTTTCTCGTTGGCTTTCGAAACATAGAGTGGGTGCCTATGAAGAAGGGTCAATGAGTAAACGAGAAACGAGCCCTTCCTGCTCAGCTGAGAGACATTTATTCAGCTGCTGATACCTCCAGCCCCTCAGTGTGATTCTGGATCAGCTCCAGGGAAGAAGGTCTGGTTCCGCAGTCAGAGGCTTTTCATGGTTTTCTTTATCCAGGGCAGGAAACTTGAGACTTTGGTGCAGGCCCGTGGAGGTGACCCGTTTTTTTGTCCATAGGAGACAATGCCCTGGGCCACATTGTTACACACCAGAGGGCCCCCGGAGTCCCCCTGAGGACAGAGAAGGGGAAGGACTGAGCCAGGTCTCCTCCTGGTCCTGCCCCCCCTGCCATCCCAAGCCCCCTCTCGTTGGAGGCCACCTTGCATGGCCTCCGGGTAAGAGATCAGAGGGCAAGGCAGGCCCCCGTGGTCCCCTCGGCTGCCAAGCCCTGACCCTGGACATTGTCACTGCTTCACTTCACCAGGTGGCAGCTCCCTCTCCTCCCCCTGGTCCCAGATCTTCTGCAAACACGTGTCTCCCCAGGGCCAGGCAAAGTAGGTGGTCATTCTCACCTTAAAGGAAGCTTTGTTTTTCTTTGGGTCCCCCACACACAGCTGAATGGCATTGTTGTAATAACTGTGTAAGTGGGATTCACACTTTTGATCCTCCTGTATGGTCAGCTTTACCTCCTGCAGTGTGTCTGAGTACGTGCCCATAGAGACCTTCCCCCAGCCGGCTACACGGCACACCTGTCCTGGCTTCACCCAGGCCTTGCTCCTGGGCAGTCTGAGGGGTCTCACGGCTGCAGTCTGCTTGGCCTTTCTCTCCAGCTGATGGGAAGAGGCAAGAGAGTCCAGCTCAGCCAGTGGTCCCCGGGCCTGGACATGACAATGATGCTGCAGTGTCTTCCCTCTCACCTGAGCCACAGGGACTGGTCAGGCAGCCAGATGGCAGGGAGGAAAGGGATGCATAGCAGTGGGAGGGGAAATGATCTGTTTCCAGGAGGGCAGGAGAAACAAGGAGGCTTACCTTTAGTAACATGATGTCATTGGAGTAGTTCTTTTTATTATAGTCTGGGTGGGGGATGGCTTTTCTCACTGGGATGACCTGCTGGGTCCTCTCCCGATCCTTGATGTTGTGGGCCCCCAGGGTGACGTTGACTGAGCTGCACAGAGAGCAGAGCAGGAGGTGGAGTCACAGGAGATACAGCCCAGGAGCCATGAAGGGCAGGTGACACCAGGGCAGGGCTGCAGCTGAGGGGAAATGCAGGCAACAGGAGGGCCCTGGGGGCTGAACTGTCTGTGCCCTTTGTTTCTTGGCAGCCAAGGTCAGATTCTGGAGCCATTGGTAAGGGCACAGTGGTTCCCAAGTGTCAGTTAGCCCCAGGAAAATGTGAAATTGCATAAGTTTGCATTCTGATACCAAGGCATGCCCTATCTCTAGTCTCTCTTACTTCAGCAATGCCTCTGGCACTGACCTGCCCCTCCCCCCTGACCTCTTTCTCACCCTCTCAGGAGCCCTCCCAGCTCATGTGTTCCTAGGAGCCTGGTTGCTTCCAGAAAAAAAGGCAGGGCTCCCTGCCAGGGATTTTCAGGAGGGTGCGGGCTACTTTTATCTCCTTACCTTCCCCAGCAGTGAGCGGCTGTCAGCACAAAGTCCTCTCGAATCAGGAACCCACCGCACCTTTTTTGGTCATCCTGGTCCCAGATCTGAAGAAACGCCATGTAGGGGCGGGAGTGGGGCTTGGCCTCATGGCCCCCGATGATCTCCCCTGAAGGAAAAGACTGTTCTGCTTGCGTGCAACCACTGACTGCACCTGGCAGACATCGGCTTGATGCTCAGAACTGCTGGGCACTGCAGGTCCAGCCTGGCCTGAGGTTGGGGGTGTGAGGGGCCTCAACATCCTCTTCTAGAAAAGGGAAGAGCAGCAGTTCTGGGTCTGTGAAACTGTCTTCCACACATAGTTGGAGATGAGCATACCTGTCTTAGGTACAGCAAAGTCCTAGAGGCTTCTGAACATTCCTCTCCTGACTATGCTTTGTTTCAATGAGTTTCTAATGGCCCTGTCATCCTGTCTAGGATAGCCTTGCTTTCCAGTGCTCAGGACTTTAGAGTAGGGATCTCAATGTCATCATAGCCTATTTCCCAGGGCCTGACATGTAGTAAGTGCCCAATAAATATATGTTGGCTACATGAAGGAATGACCACACCCCTGTCCACCCCCCACCGACACACGCACAAAATGGGCCTCTGGAAGGGGGTTGTTGGTAGGGCCAATGCTGGTGGGATTCTGGAAAGGAGAGAAGTTCTGGTCTGCCCAACAGTGGCTTCATCCTTGAAAGAGGGGAGCCACTAATGGTTTAGGAAGAAAAGCAAATTAAAGACCTAAATGTAAGGCCAGACACTATCAGACTCTTAGAGGAAAACATAGGCAGAACACTCTATGACTTAAACCACAGCAAGATCCTTTTTGACCCACCTCCTAGAGAAATGGAAATAAAAACAAAAATAAACAAATGGGACCTAATGAAACTTAAAAGCTTCTGCACAGCAAAGGAAACCATAAACAAGATAAAAAGACAACCCTCAGAATGGGAGAAAATATTTGCAAATGAAACAACTGACAAAGGATTAATCTCCAAAATTTACAAACAGCTCATGCAACTCAATAATAAAAAAACAAAAAACCCAATCCAAAAAAGGCCAGAAGACCTAAATAGACATTTCTCCAAAGAAGATATACGGATTGCCAACAAACACATGAAAGAATGCTCAACATCATTAATCATTAGAGAAATGAAAATCAAAACTACAATGAGATATCATCTCACACTGGTCAGAATGGCCATCATCAAAAAATCAACAAACAATAAATGCTGGAGAGGGTGTGGAGAAAAGGGAACCCTCTTGCACTGTTGGTGGGAATGTAAATTGGTGCAGCCACTATGGAGAACAGTATGGAGGTTCCCTAAAAAACTAAAAATAGAACTACCCAACAATCCCACTACTGGGCATCCACCCTGATATAACCATAATTCAAAAAGAGTCATGTACCAAAATGTTCACTGCAGCTCTACTTACAATAGCCTGGACATGGAAGCCACCTAAGTGTCCATCAACAGATGAATGGATAAAGAAGGTGTAGCACATATATACAATGGAATATTACTCAGCCATAAAAAGAAACGAAATTGAGTTATTTGTAGTGAGGTGGATGGACCTAGAGTCTGTCATACAGAGTGAAGTAAGTCAGAGAGAGAAAAACAAATACCGTATGCTAACACATATATATGGAATCTAAGAAAAAAAAAAGGTCATGGAGAACCTAGGGGTAAGACAGGAATAAAGACACAGATCTACTAGAGAATGGACTTGAGGATATGGGGAGTGGGAAGGGGAAGCTGTGACAAAGTGAGAGAGTGGCATGGACATATATACACTACCAAACGTAAAATAGATAGCTAGTGGGAAGCAGCCACATAGCACAGGGAGATCAGCTCGGTGGTTTGTGTCCACCTAGAGGGGTGGGATAGGGAGGGTGGAAGGGAGGGAGATGCAAGAGGGAAGAGATATGGGAACATATGTATGTGTATAACTGATTCACTTTGTCATAAAGCAGAAACTAACACACCATTGTAAAGCAATTATATTCTAATAAAGATGTTATAAAAAAAAAAAAGAAAGAAAAGCAGAGGTGGAGAAAGGGACTGAGGAGCCTGGTGATTGAGCACAGGCAACAGCACCAACTCCGAGGTCCACTGAGCAGTTGCTGAGGGGGCACCTGTCTCATTCTAGATGCAGTTGTCAGGCCCACTCTGCCCTCTTCAGAGGAATTGATTATTTTCTCTTTTCCAGTTTCCCACCCTCTGCCATCATTTCTAGGAAAGTTCAACTTTCCACACAGCAAAGGTAGGGCTGGAGGAGGGAATAGTACCCACTGGCTTTTCTTGAGAACAACCTTTGCTCTGTCACTCCTGCTGGTGGCGTATCCAGCATTTTACTTGGGGGTATGAGGTGGGATGGGAGCTGGTGTTCAGAATGTTCCCAGTGGATAGATGGATCAGGGATGTGCAGAAGGGGCAGGTGCTCAGTGCCAACTGGGGTAAGAGGTTGGGCCTCTGAGTGTGGGGATGGTCACTCACCTGCCTTTGCCCTGGGGGGCAGTAGAAAGGCCAACAGGAGCAGGAGTGGCTGCATCTTCCCAGGAAGGCTGCCCAGGTCGGAGCTGCTTGTGCTTCCTCCTTGCTCTCTTTTTAGCCCCCTCCACACCAAGAGAGGGAGGAAGTGCATATGGGCTCAGTGACCTTTTGTTCCCCTCTGGTTTTGTGATGCTTCATCCTTGAAGGCTTTCTATGAAAGCTGCCTTGCCTCCATTCCGTCTACCTGATGACGTTCTCTGGGTGGTTGTGTGAGAAACATGCAGTGACCACATGGGTCCCCACAGAGGATGACTCAGAGCAGACCACCTGTTGCAGCCTAGAGCAGGAACCCAAGAATGCAGGGCGGGGACCGTAGGATGTGGTATCGACCAGTAGAGGTCCTGGAGCCCAGAAACTTGAGTCCTCAGTGGTTGAACCACCAAGACCTCATTTCCATACTGCTAAGTCCACAGGATGATTTCTTGAGCAGATGTGAGTTTAGGCTCTTCTCTGTGCTATGACCAAACATACTGCACATGTGTCTCCTTCCCTTAGAGAACTGACTGTCTGGTGGAAGAGAAAGAAACATCTGTGACCAGAGTGCAACTCGGGAAGGGCTGTGGTTGAGGGATTCACAGGACAATAACAGAGCATGGCCACCATGTACTAAATCTTTATAGACACCCATTCATCATCTTAGCTTCCTTTCTAGGGGACTTTTAACATATATTTTTTTTAATTACAAATGCTCAGAGTGATAGAGTCCATCTCTCTTGTTAATGTTTGGAAATAAACGTTCTGCACTTGGCATTTATTGGCCTAAATTCATGAATCACTCTGACCATAGAAATTGAATCCAGGGATGATTTAAACGTAGGTCATTCCCACTTTGGATAGGCTGGGGTCGGTTTCACCCAAACCACATGAACTGAGACAGAGAAAATGCTGGTTCACCAAAGGAAATTCAAATTACTAAGTTGCCTATACCATGTAAAGTGGGAAAGCATGCTGGCTGACCAAAGACCAATAATTGTCCTTTTAGTATTCTCTGTGCTGTGTGCAGAAAGCCACACTTCTGATACAGCAGGGCTGGCACATTATAGGATGACGCTGGCTGAACAAACTCTGCTAATGGTCTTGCTGAAATGGAAATGAAGGACCATTCTTTCTAAATAGCCCAAGCCCAGTTCCATTCAAGAACAACAAAGAATATATCAGTGATTAGAGTCTGGTGATTTAAGGTTCCATCTTTACATTTCTGTACTTTACAATTTTTCTATGAGGAATATTATGCATCAAAAGACATAATTCCAGGGTAAATATCCTCCTTATCAAACCAAATACATTTATCAAGCCTCTACTTTTTTGGACTTAGCTTGCCCAGTGGTAGAAATTTTAAAAATAAAATTAGTTTTTTTAATTTTTGTGGTAGTATATGTTATTAAGAAAATTTGAGGGACTTCCATGGTGGCACAGTGGTTAAGAATCCACCTGCCAATGCAGGGGACATGGGTTCGAGCCCTGGTCTGGGAAGATCCCACATGCTGTGGAGCAACTAAGCCTGTGCACCACAACTACTGAGCCTGCGCTATACAGCCTGTGAGACACAAATACTGAGCCCGTATGATGCAACTACTGAAGCCTGTATGCCTAGAGCCCGTGCTCTGCAACAGAGAGCACACCTCAATGAGAAGCCCACACACCACAACGAAGAGTAGCCCCAGCTCGTCGCAACTACAGGAAGCCCATGCACATAGACTGGCTGAATGGATACAAAAGCAAGACCCATATATATGCTGTCTACAAGAGATGCACTTCAGAAATAGGGACACATACAGACTGAAAGTGAGGGGATGGAAAAAAATATTCCATGCAAATGGAAATCAAAAGAAAGCTGGAGTAACAATTCTCCTATCAGACAAAATAGACTTTAAAATAAAGACTATTACAAGAGACAAAGAAGGACACTACATAATGATCAAGGGATCAATCCAAGAAGAAGATATAGCAATTGTAAATTTTTATGCACCCAACATAGGAGCACCTCAAAACATAAGGCAAGTGCTAACAGCCATATAAGGGGAAATTGACAGTAACATAATCATAGCAGGGGACTTTAACACCCCACTTTCACCAATGGACAGATCATCCAAAATGAAAATAAATAAGGATATGCAAGCTTTAAATGATACATTAAACAAGATGGACTTAATTGATATTTACAGGACATTCAATCCATAAACAACAGAATACACTTTCTTCTGAAGTGCTCATGGAACATTCTCCAGGATAGATCATATCTTGGGTCACAAATCAAGCCTTGGTAAATTTAAGAAAATTGAAATCATATCAAGTATCTTTTCCAACCACAATGCTATGAGACTAGATATCAATTACAGGAAAAAATCTGGAAAAAAATACAGACACATGGAGGCTAAACAATACACTACTAAATAACCAAGAGATCACTGAAGAAATCAAAGAGGACATTAAAAAAATACCTAGAAACAAATGACGATGTAAATATGACAACCCAAAACCTATAGGATACAGCAAAAGCGATTCTAAGAGGGAAGTTTATAGCAATACAATCCTACCTCAATAAACAAGAAAAAACTCAAATAAGCAACCTAACCTTACACCTAAAGCAATTAGAGAAAGAAGAACAAAAAAACCCCACAGCTAGCAGAAGGAAAGAAATCATAAAGATCAGATCAGAAATAAATGAAAAAGAAATGAAGTAAACAATAGCAAAGATCAATAAAACAAAAACCTGGTTCTTTGAGAAGATAAACAAAATTGATAAACCATTAGCCAGACTCATCAAGAAAAAAAGGGAGAAGACTCAAATCAATAGAATTAGAAATGATAAAGGAGAAGTAACAACTGACACTGCAGAAATACAAAGGATCATGAGAGATTACTACAAGCACCTCTATGCCAATAAAATGGACAACCTGGAAGAAATGGACAAATTCTTAGAAATGCACAACCTGACAAGACTGAACCAGGAAGAAATAGAAAATATGAACAGACCAATCACAAGCACTGAAATTGAAACTGCCATTAAAAATCTTCCAACAAACAAAAGCCCAGGACCAGATGGCTTCACAGGTGAATTCTATAAACATTTAGAGAAGAGCTAACACCCATCCTTCTCAAACTCTTCCAAAAAGTTGCAGAGGAAGGAACACTCCCAAACTCATTCTATGAGGCCACCATCACCCTGATACCAAAACCAAAGATGTCACAGAGAAAGAAAACTACAGCCAATATCACTGATGAACATAGATGCAAAAATCCTCAACAAAATACTAGCAAACAGAATCCAACACAGCACATTAAAAGGATCATACACCGTGATCAAGTGAGGTTTATCCCAGGAATGCAAGGATTCTTCAATTTATACAAATCAATCAACGTGATAAACCATGTTAACAAATTGAAGGAGAAAAACCATATGATCATCTCAATAGATACAGAAAAAGCTTTGACAAAATTCAACACCAAGTTATGATTAAAACCCTGCAGAAAGTAGGCACAGAAGGAACTTTCCTCAACATAATAAAGATCATATATGACAAACCCACAGCCAACATCGTTCTCAATGATGAAAAACTGAAGTCATTTCCACTAAGATCAGGAACAAGACAAGGTTGTCCACTCTCACCACTATTATTCAACATAGTTCTGGAAGTTTTAACCACAGCAATCAGAGAAGAAAAAAGAAATTAAAGGAATCCAAATCGGAAAAGAAGTAAAGCTGTCACGGTTTGCAGATGACATGATACTATACATAGAAAATCCTAAAGACGCTACCAGAAAACTACTAGAGCTAATCCATGAATTTGGTAAAGTAGCAGGATACAAAATTAATGCACAGAAATCTCTTGCATTCCTATACAGTAATGATGAAAAATCTGAAAGGGAAATTAAGGAAACATTTCCATTTACCATTGCAACAAAAAGAATAAAATACCTAGGCATAAACTTACCGAAGGAGACAAAAGACCTGCATGCAGAAAACTATAAGACACTGATGAAAGAAGTTAAAGAGGATACAAACAGATGGAGAGGTATACCATGTTTTTGGATTGGAAGGATCAACATTGTGTGAAAATGACTATATTACCCAAAGCAATCTACAGATTCAATGCAATCCCTATCAAACTACCAATGGCATTTCCCACAGAACTAGAACAGAAAATTTCACAATTTGTATGGAAACACAAAAGACTCCAAATAGCCTAAGCAATCTTAAGAAAGAAAAACAGATCTGGAGGAGTCAGGCTCCTGGATGTCAGACTATACTACAAAGCTACAGTCATCAAGACAGTATGGTACTGGCACAAAAAACAGAAATATAGGTCAATGGAACAGGATAGAAAGCACAGTGATAAACCCATGCACATATGGTAACCTTATTCTTGATAAAGGAAACAAGAATATACAATGGAGAAAAGACAGCCTCTTCAACAAGTGGTGCTTGGAAAACTGGACAGCTACATGTAAAACAATGAAATTAGAGCACTCCCTAACACCATACACAAAAATAAACTCAAAATGTATTAAACACCTAAATGTAAGGCCAGACGCTATAAAACTCTTAGAGGAAAACATAGGCAAAACACTCTGTGACATAAATCACAGCAAGATACTTTTTGACCCACCTCCTAGAGTAATGGAAATAAAAACAAAAATAAACAAATGGGACCTAATGAAACTTAAAAGCGTTTGCACAGCAAAGGAAACCATAAACAAGATGAAAAAACAACCCTCAGAATGGGAACAAAATATTTGCAAATGAAGCAACGGACAAAGGATTAATCTCCAAAATTTACAAGCAGCTCATGCAGCTCAATATCAAAAAAACAAACAACCCAGTCCAAAATTGGGCAGAAGACCTAAAAAGACATTTCTCAAAGAAGACGTACAGACTGCCAACAAACACATGAAAGGATGCTCAGCATCACTAATCATTAGAGAAATTGAAATCAAAACTACAATGAGGTATCACCTCATACTGGTCAGAAAGGACATCATCAAAAAATCTACAAACAATAAATGCTGGAGTGGATGCGAAGAAAAGGGAACCCTCTTGCACTGTTGGTGGCAATGTAAATTGATACAGCCACTATGGAGAACAGTATGGTGGTTCCTTAAAAAACTAAAAATAGAATTACCATACAACCCAGCAATCCCACTGCTGGCCATATACCCTGAGAAAATCATAATTCAAAAAGAGTCATGTACCACAGTGTTCATTGCAACTCTATTTACAATAGACAGGATACAGAAGCAACCTAAGTGTCCATTGACAGAGGAATGGATAAAGAAGATGTGGCACATATATACAATGGAATATTACTCAGCTATTAAAAGAAATGAAATTGAGTTATTTGTAGTGAGTTGGATGGACCTAGAGTCTGTCATACAGAATTAAGTCAGAAAGAGAAAAACGAATACTTATGCTAACACATATATATGGAATCTTAAAAAAAAAAAAAAGAAATATTGTTCTGAAGAACCTATGGGCAGGACAGGAATAAAGACCCAGAAGTAGAGAATGGACTTGAGCACACAGGGAGTGGGATGGGTAAGCTGGGGTGAAGTGAGAGAGTTGCATGGACATGTATACACTACCAAATAGATAGGTAGTGGGAAGCAGCTGAATAGTACAGGGAGATCAGCTCAGTGCTTTGTGACCACCTAGAGAGGTGGGATAGGGAATGGTGGGAGGGAGACCCAAGAGGGAGGGGATATGGGGATATATGTATACATATAGCTGATTCACTTTGTTATACAGCAGAAACTAACACAACATTGTAAAAAAATTATACTCTAATAAAGATGTTAAAAAAACAAAATACTTGGGATCATATTACATATACAATGTAATTTTCTTTTATCCTCACTAAACCCTGCAACTTAAGCATTTCCCCCACATTCCTAAATATCTATTAGTCAATATCACCATAGTCTCTCTTCTCTAATTGTTAAAAATTTTAACATGTAATTAATTTCTAAAATTGTTGGAAAATTAAAAAAATAATTTAAGCAGAAAGAAAATAATAAAAAATACCTGATTTCCCATCACTCATTGATAATCATCTTTAATGTCTTGAAGTGTGATCTAACATTTTTTCTCATGTATATCTGCATTTTTAAAAATCATAAGGAGATTATGCTAAATACAAGGCTGTGACCCTTTATTAAAATTGAGGTGAAACCTAACCTACAACTAACTGTTTTAAATACAATTTAGTAGCATTAAGTGCATTCCAAGTGTTGTACAACCACCTGCTCTCTCTAGTTTGAAAACTTTATCAAAACTCCAGAAGAACATCACATACACACTACTTGGTCGTGGTGTATAATCCTTTTAGTGTCCTGTTGAATTCAATTTGATAGTATCTTGTTGAGGATTTTTGCATCTATATTCATAAGAGATATTGGTCTGTAATTTTCTTTTCTTTTGGTATCTTTGTTCTTGGTATCTGGGCGATCCTGGCCTTATACAATGTGTTAGGAAGAGTTGCCTCCTCTAATTTTTTGGAACAAGTCTGGGTGAGATTGGTGTTAATTCTTCTTTAAATGTTTTGTAGAATTCACCAGTGTAGAAATCTGGTCCTGGGATTTTCTTTGTTGGCAAGTTTCTGTTTACTGATTCAATCACTTTACTTGTCATAAGTCTGGTTAGATTTCTTATTTCTTCTTGAGTCAGTTTTGGTAGTTTCTGTGTTTCTAGGAATTTGTTCATTTCATCTTGATTATCTAATTTATTGGTGTAGAAATGTTGATAGCATTCTCTAATAATTCTTTTAATATCTCTGAGGTTGGTAGTAATGTCCCCTTCTTTCATTTCTGATTTTCATAATATGAGTCTTCTTTTTTTGTTGTTGGTATGGCTAAAAGTTTGTCAAATTTGTTGATCTTTTCAAAGAACAAACTTTTGGATTTGTTGATCCTTTCTATTTTGATTATTTTGCTCTAATCTTTATTATTTCCTTCCTTTTGCTGGCTTGGGTTGTTTGATCTATTTTTAGTTTTGTTAGGCTTAAATTTGTGTTGTTGATTAGAAATCTTTCTTCTTCTTTAATGTAGTCATTTATAGCTATATATTTTCATCTGAGCATTGCTTTTACTGCATCCTATACATTTTGTATGTTGTGTTTTCATATTCACTTGTCTCAAAGTACTTTCTAATTTCTCTTGCAATTTTTTCTTAGACCCACTGGTTACTTAAGATTGTGTTGTTTAATTTCCATGTATTTCCATGTTTGTGAATTTTCCAGTTTTCCTTCTGTTATTGATTTCTAGCTTCATTCCACTGTGGTTGAAGAAGATAATTTGTATTATTTTAATTTTTTAAAATGTATTGAGAAATGTTTTATGGCCTAACTTATGATGTATCCTAGAGAATTCTTTGTATGTACTTGAGAAGTACGTGTAGTGTACTGCTGTCAGAGTGTTTTGTATGTCTGTTTGTTTTAATTGGTTTATAGATGTTCTATCTACTATTGAAAGTAAGGTCTTGAAGTCTCCAACTATTTTTATAAAACTGTCTATTTCTCTCCTCAATTATCTCAATGTTTTCTTCATATATTTTGGAGTTCTGATGTTTGGTGTGTTATGTATTCTTAACAAATTGACCTTTTGTCAATATATAATGTCCTTTGTCTCTTTTAACAATTTTTCATTCAAAATCTATTTTACCTGGTATTGATATAACCACTCCAGTTTCCTCTGTGTTACTATTTGCATAGAATATCTTTTTCTATTTTTTCATTTCCAACATTTTTGTCTTTGTATTTAAAGGGAGTTTCTTGAAAGCTGCATAGACTTGAATCATATTTTTAAATTTATTCTTCCAATTTTTATCTTTTAATTGGTTAGTTTAATCCACTTAAAATTAAAATGATTACTGATAATGATAGGCTTACTTCTGCCATTTTGCCATTTGGTTTTTATATATTTTCTATTTCTCAATTCCTCCAATATTGTCTTCTTTTTTGTTTGATCACTTTTTTTTCTACTGTACTATTTTAAATACCTCTTCATTTCCATTTCTGTATATTTTAAAGTTACTTTCTTAATGGTTACCATATTTAATGTCCTAAATTTATACCAATATAGTTTGAATATATACCAATTTAGCCTCAACAACATACACTAACTCTGCTCCTATTCAGCTCCATCTCCATCTTGTTATTGACACAAATTGTATCTTTTTACCTGTGTGTCCATTACATAGGTTATAATTTCTTTTTATGCATTTGTCTTTTAAATCCTACAAGAAACAAAAAGAAGTTACAAGCCCCAAATACAATACTACTAGCTTTTGTAATTATCTATGTGGTTATTTTTACCAGAGATCTTTTTTCATTTGGCTTCAAGTTGCTATCTCTTGTCCTTAGGTTTTAACTTGAAGGACCCCCCTTTAGCATTCCTTGTAGGGCAGGCCTACAGGGCAGGAATTAATGATTAATTCCCGAAGTTTTTGTTTATCTGAGAACATTTTATATCTCCATTTTTTTTTTTTTTTTTTTTTTTGTGGTACGCGGGCCTCTCACCGCTGTGGCCTCTCCCGTCGCGGAGCACAGGCTCCGGACGCACAGGCCCAGCGGCCATGGCTCACGGGCCCAGCCGCTCCGCGGCATGTGGGATCCTCCCAGACCGGGGCACAAACCCATGTCCCCTGCATCGGCAGGAGGACTCTCAACCACTGCGCCACCAGGTAAGCCCGTTTCTCCATTTTTGAAGGGCAGTTTTGCCCAATATAGAATTCTTGGTTGATAGTTTTTGCTTTTTCTTTCAGCACTTTAAATATATCATCCCACTGCCTCTATGGTTGCTGATGAGAAATTGACCATTAATCTCATTGAAAATCACTTGTCCATGATGAGTCACTTCTCTCTCGCTGCTTTCTAGATTTTCTCTTTGTTTTTGGCTCTTGACAGTTTGGTTGTAGTGTGTCTCAGTGTGGATCTCTTTGAGAATATCCTGCTTGGAGTTGAGCTTCTTTGATACACATGTTCCTGTGTTTCATCAAATTTGGGATATTTTTGGCCATTACTTCAGGTATTTTTTCTGACTCTTCTTTCTTCTCCTTCTATGACTCCCATAATGCATATGTTGATACTTTTGATATCTTCTCATAGGTCCCTTAGGCTCTGTTCATTTTTCTTCATTATTTTTTCCTTTCTGCTCCTCATACTGGGTTATTTTATTTTCCCTGCAAGTTCATTGATTCTTTCTTCTCCCTGGTCAGAACTGTTGAAATTCTCTATTGAATTTTACATTTCAGTTGTTGTACTTTTCAGTTCCAGAATTATAATTTCTATCTCTTTATGACATTCTCTACATTTTCATATATTGTTCCTGATTTGCTTTAGTTCCCTTCATGGTCTCTTTCAGCTCTTTGAGTATTTTTAAGACAGTCAATTGAAAATCTGTGTCTGGTGTAAACAATGTCCAGGTTTCCTCAAAAATGTTTTCTGTCAAGTTCTTTTTTTCCATCTGTGAATGGACCAGACTTTCTTTTTCCTTTGTATTTGCATATTTTCATTGAAAACAGGATATTTTGAATACAATACTGTGCTCTTGGAATTGCACTGTCCCCATCCCCCAGGGATTGCTTGTATTGTTTGTTGAGTGATACAGTCATCCATTTGTCTTGTGACTTTTCCAAACTATTTTTGCAAGGACTATATTCCTTGTTTGTGTGGTCACTGAAGTCTCTGTTACCTTATCTCTGTCTATTGTCCCTGGGAAGACTGGCTCAATCTCTGTAAGTACAGAAACCAAGGAAATGTTTCAGAATATTTTTCGTGGCTTTTGGTGTTGTCTGAAGACTAAAGTGACAGATCCATCAGACAAGATGAGGAGTGACAAAGTCAGCAGAGCACAGCTCTATGGAACATTTATTTGCTCTGTATCTATGATGTGTGTGTGTCATTTCTGTTGTCTTTATGCTGGAGAATTTCAGAGCTTTGTGTCCATCCCTGCCCAGGTGACTCCTCTCTGAACTGCTAGAGGTCCCACAATTTCACTAACTACTCCCTTGCTGTAGTATCATCTTCTCATACAGGAAGGAGATGTTACAGGAGGACACGGAACTTCAAAGTCTCAGGTCCTGCCCTTTCCTGCCACCCTGATTTTTGTCCCCCTCCCTATTTGGATTGATTATTCAAGAGTTGGGTTGGGGGAGTTGAGGTCTTGAATATAGCCATGTTGACATGATATGCTGATTAGGCTGAAGAGGGAGGAGGTAGGGAGTTTGGGAAAATTTTTCTTTAAACTTCAATGGCTAGTCAAATGGCCAAAGCTGTGTAGAAAGCCTTCCCAAATCCAGGAACAGTAACAGAAATATAAGGCAGAGGAAAGCTTACTGAGGTGGACACATGTGGAGAAGAGCATCATACAGGAAACTTCCTAAGAAAGAACCCCCACTTGGAAAAAGCCTTAGTGGAGAGACCAAATTTCTTCCTAGATGTGACCAAAGGGAGCCACACTAAGAGGCAGTGAAAACCATTTGGGACTTGTAACTTTAAGAATCTGTGTCTAAGTAAAAATAAGTAATAATAAAAACATATATTTGGAAAAGGAGGTATGATAATTCAGTCCACTGAACCAATGAAAGAATAATATCCAACATCATAATGCTGGTTAATATTTTTTTTCTTTTTAAAATTTTATTTATTTATTTATTTTTCTTTTATTTTCTTTTATTTTTTTATACAGCAGGTTCTTATTAGTCATCAGTTTTATACACATCAGTGTATACATGTCAATCCCATTCTCCCAATTCATCCCACTACCACCACCCCACCACCCCGCCACTTCCCCACTTGGTGTCCATACGTTTGTTCTCTACATCTGTGTATCTATATCTGCCCTGCAAACCAGTTCATCTGTACCATTTTTCTAGGTTCCACATATATGTGTTAATATACAATATTTGTTTTTCTCTTTCTGACTTACTTCACTCTGTATGACAGTCTCTAGATCCATCCACGTCTCAACAAATGACCAATTTCGTTCCTTTTTATGGCTGAGTGATATTCCATTGTATATATGTACCACATCTTCTTTATCCATTCATCTGTCGATGGACATTTAGATTGCTTCCATGACCTGGCTGTTGTAAATAGTGCTGCAATGAATATTGGGTTGCATGTGTCTTTTTGAATTATGGTTTTCTCTGGGTATATGCCCAGTAGTGGGATTGCTGGGTCATATAGTAATTCTATTTATAGTTTGTTAAGGAACCTCCATACAGTTCTCCCTAGTAGCTGTATCAATTTGCATTCCCGCCAACAGTGCAAGAGGGTTCCCTTTTCTCCACACCCTCTCCAACATTTGTTGTTTGTAGATTTTCTGATGATGCCCATTCTAACTGGTGTGAGGTGATACCTCATTGTAGTTTTGATTTGCATTTCTCTAATAATCAGTGATGTTGAGAAGATTTTCATGTGCTTCTTGCCCATCTCTATGTTTTCTTTGGAGAAATGTTTATTTAAGTCTTCTGCTCATTTTTGGATTGGATTCTTTGTTTTTTTAATATTGAGCTGCATGAGCTGTTTATATATTTTGGAGATTAATCCTTTGTCTGTTGATTCGTTTGCAAATATTTTCTCCCATTCTGAGGGTTGTCTTTTTGTCTTGTTTATGGCTTCCTTTGCTGTGCAAAAGCTTTTAAGTTTCATTAGGTCCCATTTGTTTATTTTTGTTTTTATTTCCATTACTCTAGGAGCTGGATCAAAAAAGATCTTGCTGTGATTTACGTCAAACAGTGTTCTTCCTATGTTTTCCTCTAAGAGTTTTACAGTGTCTGGTCTTACATTTAGGTCTCTAATCCATATTGAGTTTATTTTTGTGTGTGGTGTTAGGGAGTGTTCTAATTTCATTCTTTTACATGTAGCTGTCCAGTTTTCCCAGCATCATTTATTGAAGAGACTCTCTTTTCTCCATTGTACATCCTTGCCTCCTTTGTCATAGATTAGTTGACCATAGGTGCGTGGGTTTATCTCTGGGCTTTCTATCTTGTTCCATTGATCTATGTTTCTGTTTTTGTGTCAGTACCATATTGTCTTGATTACTGTAGCTTTATAGTATACTCTGAAGTCAGGGAGTCTGATTCCTCCAGCTCTGTTTTTTTCCCTCAAGACTGCTTTGGCTATTTGTGGTCTTTTGTGTCTCCATACAAATTTTAAAAATTTTTGTTCAAGTTCCATAAAAAATGCCATTGGTAATTTGATAGGGATTGCATTGAATTTGTAGATTGCTTTGTGTAGTATAGTCATTTTCACAATGTTGCTTCTTCCAATCCAAGAACATGGTATATCTCTCCATCTGTTGGTATTTAATTTCTTTCATCAGTGTCTTATAGTTTTCTGCATACAGGTTTTTTGTCTCCCGATGTAGGTTTATTCCTAGGTATTTTATTCTTTTTGTTGTAATGGTAAATGGGAGTTTCCTTAATTTCTCTTTCAGATTTTTCATCATTAGTGTATAGTAATGCAAGAGATTTCTGTGCATTAATTTTGTATCCTGCAACTTTACCAAATTCATTGATTACCTTTAGTAGTTTTCTGGTAGCATCTTTAGGGTTCTCTATGTATAATATCATGTCAGCTACAAACAGTGACAGTTTTACTTCTTTTCCAATTTGTATTCCTTTTATTTCTTTTTCTTCTCTGATTGCCATGGCTAGGATTTCCAAAACTATGTTGAATAGTAGTGGTGAGAGTGGACATCCTTGTCTTGTTCCTGATCTTAGAGGAATGCTTTCAGTTTTTCACCATTGAGAATGATGTTTGCTGTGGGTTTGTCATATATGGCCTTTATTATGTTGAGGTAGTTTCCCTCTATGCCCACTTTCTGGAGAGTTTTTATCATAAATTGATGTTGAATTTTGTCAAAACCTTTTTCAGCATTTACTGAGATGATCATATGGTTTTTATTCTTCAACTTGTTAATATGGTGTATCATATTGATTGATTTGCATATATTGAAGAATTCTTGCATCCTTGGGATAAATCCCACTTGATCATGGTGTATGATCCTTTTAATGTGTTGTTGGATTCAGTTTGCTAGTATTTTGTTAAGGATTTTTGCATCTATATTCATCAGTGATATTGGTCTGTAATTTCTTTTTTATAGTATCTGTTTCTATTTCATTTATTTCTGCTCTGATCTTTATGATTTTTTTCCTTTTACTAACTTTGGGTTTTGTTTGTTCTTCTTTCTCTAGTTCCTTTAGGTGTAAGGTTAGATTGTTTATTTGAGATTTTTCTTGTTTCTTGAGGTAGGCTTGTATAGCTATAAACTCCCCTCTTAGAACTGCTTTTGCTGTATCCCATAGGTTTTGGATCATCGTGTTTTCATTGTCATTTGTCTCTAGGTATTTTTAAATTTCCTCTTTGATTTCTTCAGTGACCTCTTGGTTATTTAGTAACTTATTGTTTAGCCTCCATGTGTTTGTGTTTTTTATGTTTTTTTTCCCTGTAATTGATTTCTAATGTCATAGTGTTGTGATCAGAAAAGATGCTTGATATGATTTCCATTTTCTTAAATTTACTGAGACTTGATTTGTGACGCAGGATGTGATCTATCCTGGAGAATGTTCCATGTGCACTCGAGAAGAAGTGTAATCTGCTGTTTCTGGATGGAATGTCCTATAAATAGCAGTTAAATCCATCTGGTCTGTTGTGTCATTTAAAGCTTCTGTTTCCTTATTTATTTTCATTTTGGATGATCTGTACATTGGTGTAAGTGAGGTGTTACAGTCTCTCACTATTATTGTGTTACTGTCGATTTCCTCTTTTAGAGCTGTTAGCAGTTGCCTTATGTCTTGAGGTGCTCCTATGTTGGGTACATATATATTTATAATTGTTATATCTTCTTCTTGGATTGATCCCCTGATCATTATGTAGTGTCCTTCCTTGTATCTTGTGACATTCTTTATTTTAAAGTCTATTTTATCTGGTATGAGTATTGCTACTTCAGCTTTCTTTTGATTTCCATTTGCATGGAATATCTTTTTCCATCTCCTCACTTTCAGTCTGAATGTGTCCCTAGGTCTGAAGTGGGTCTCTTGTAGGCAGCATATATATGGGTCTTGTTTTTTTTTTTTTTTTTTTTTTTTTTTGCGGTATGCGGGCCTCTCACTGTCGTGGCCTCTCCCACTGCGGAGCACAGGCTCCGGACGCGCAGGCCCAGCGGCCATGGCTCACGGGCTTAGTTGCTCCGCGGCACGTGGGATCTTCCCGGACCAGGGCACGAACCCGTGTCTCCTGCATCGGCAGGCGGACTCTCAACCACTGCGCCACCAGGGAAGCCCGGGTCTTGTTTTTGTATGCATGTAGCAAGCCTGTGTCTTTTGGCTGGAGCATTTAATCCATTCACGTTTGGGTAATTATCAATGTGTATGTTCCTATTACCATTTTATTAATTGTTTTGGGTTTGTTTTTGAAGGTCCTTATCTTCTCTTGTGTTTCCCACTTAGAGAAGTTCCTTTAACATTTGTTGTAGAGCTGGTTTGGTGGTGCTGAATTCTCTTAGCTTTTGCTTGTCTGTAAAGCTTTTGATTTCTCCATCAAATCTCAGTGAGATCCTTGCTGGGTAGAGTAATCTTGTTTGTAGGTTCTTCCCTTTCATCACTTTAAGTATATCATGCCACTCCCTTCTGGCTTGTAGAGTTTCTGCTCAGAAATCAGTTGTTAACCTTATGGGAGTTCCCTTGTGTGTTATTTGTCATTTTTCCATTGCTTCTTTCAATAATTTTTCCCAATTTGATTATTATGTGTCTTGGCGTGTTTCTCCTTGGGTTTCCCCTGTATGGGACTCTCTGTGCTTCCTGGACTTGGCTGGGTATTTCCTTTCCCATGTTATGGAAGTTTTCGACTATAATCTCTTCAAATATTTACTCGGGTCCTTTCTCTCTCTCTTCTCCTTCTGGGACCCCTATAATGTGAATGTTGTTGCATTTAATGTTGTCCCCGAGGTCTCTTAGGCTGTCTTCATTTCTTTTCATTCTTTTTTCTTTATTCTGTTCTGCAGCAGTGAATTCCACCATTCTGTCTTCCAGGTCACTTCTCCGTTTTTCTGCCTCAGTTATTCTGCTATTGATTCCTTCTAGTGTAGTTTTCATTTCAGTTATTGTATTGTTCATCTCTGAGTGTTCTTTAATTCTTCTAGGTCTTTGTTAAACATTTCTTGCATCTTCTCTATCTTTGCCTCCATTGTTTTTCCGAGGTCCTGGATCATCTTCACTATCATTACTCTGAATTCTTTTTCTGGGAGGTTGCCTAAGTCGACTTCATTTAGTTGTTTTTCTGGGGTTTTATCTTGTTCCTTCATCTGATACATAGTGCTCTGCCTTTTCATCTTGTCTGTCTTTCTGTGAATGTGGTTTTTGTTCCACAGGCTGCAGGATTGTAGTTCTCCTTACTTCTGCTGTCTGCCCTCTGGTGGATGAGCCTATCTAAGAGGCTTATGCAAGTTTCCTGATGGGAGGGACTGGGTGGTTAATATTTTTGATCACTGATCATAGGTCCTCACTCCACCTTCCGAGTTAGCTATGGATATTTCTTCCATTTCACACATGAGAAGACTAAGACACTGAGAGGGAAAGGAGCTTGTTTTACTTCACTCAGCTTGTAAGAGTGGAGGGATCTGATTCCAAAGTCTCTGATCTTATCCATAGCTCCAGTAACTTGACCATTTCCTATATTGTTCCCCCTATATTCTGGGGAAAAATTAAGGGGGTGCTGAATAATTAAAGTTTCTGTCTATATCTATAATGTACACCTCTGGTTCTCTTAGAAATGAAAGGTGCCTCAGTGGCTACCATATGGTGTTGGAAAAGTTCATTTGGATCACATATTCTCTTTGGTTTTATCCTTTATACCCTGATGTTTTCCCCAACATGCAAGAGAATGTCATGCTTGGCTCATAATGGGTAATCCCTTTGGGCCTTAACCTCTCATAATTAGTGCCTATTGGAAGGGGGTAGGGCCATTTCTGGTAGGCAATGACAATGGCCCAATGACATGACATTGCCACACTCTCACCTTCCCACACTCATGCATGACATTTGAGTCTGTTGCTATAAACCAGTTTCCCTGAGGCTGATCACTCTTGTTATGGCTAAAATCAGAACCTACAGGTATAAGGTGTCAAAACGTGGCCCCAGCTGATCAACAATGAGACTCATCCCTGTCGTTGAGAAGAGATTCCTGCCTCAGGAGTTATCCCTGCATTCCTATTAGGAGGCTAGGATGAGAGTCAGAATTTCTGGGGTGCTTACATGACATCAAAGACAGCTTTAAGGGAAAGAACTGTCAGTGAAGATGAACCTAGGTTATGTGATGGAGTGGGGAAGTGGTACTTCCATTTTGTTTCTGTAGTAGTTATGATGGAGTCAGATGGCAGGGTTGTGGAGAGAAAATGTCTTTATGACAGATATACATCTATGGGATTTCCAGAGTAATGTTAAATACTAGAACACCCTTAATTTTCCCTTGTTGCTTACTCTACTCATTGCCCAGCCAACAAATAGGAAGGTCTGGATGTTGGATTGGGGATAATTCAGTAAAACTGTTGAGTGTTTAGATATCTGGGGTGATGAGTAGGGAGAAGATTACAGAGGAAATGAGAGCAGAAGTGGGCTTGAGTGAGAATGGTGTGCCTACCCCCAGCAAACTAAGGGCAAATATAAATATACAGAAGCCAAAAAATCAGTTGGTATTGACTGTGCTTCTGGGTGGGAGTGAATTAGAAGAGAGTGATGTTCTGGGTTGTGATGTTGCCTTTGATGTGACTTTGGATCTCACTTAAGACCCCACTACCCTCTGCTCCCCACCTTAGAATCTTTATCTTCCCAGGATCTTTGCTCACCAAGACCATTTCCTTTCCCCAAGCATTTTGTTCCCATTTTGTTTCCACAAAGCCTAAAGGTCTCACCTTAAGCTTCTGGAGTGAATGGGTTCGTTCTCTTCCCATCTCAGTCAAGGTCTAGCGCTATATGCTTTCTCACCATGTCTGCACGGGATGTGGCAAATGGTTTGGTTTGGGGTAGGTAAGAGAGATGCTGCTGAATCATTTACAAGAACCTCCAGCATATGACTGCAAAACTGTTCATTCTTTCTTTCTCTCTATCTCAGAGTTCAGGGCACATGTAACTAAGTGTTGTTTTTAAAAAATCTAATTCACACCTAAGAATTTTTGTGTCACATCTCCTATCTGTCTTTCAGTCTTGGTATGTCATCTCCTAGTTGTAGATACCCCCTACTATTATGTTTCTCTGTTTATGACCAAGTACCTAGAAGCAACCATATATATGAACCATATATATGGAACCATATATATGAATGAAGCAAGATCTGGACCATTCCACTCAGCCCTTCAAAGTCTGCCCAAGACAAATCAGGCACTGAAGAAACCTGCTGGGCTGCTGAGAACATTTTACCAAAGGAACTGTGGCAGGATGATTTCCTGTGATACCAATGACCATATTAGTCTCTCTGTAGTCTCTATTAGCATTCATTTGTCAGAACTTCCAGGATATGACTACAAAACTCTAGATATTTTTTATGTTCCCTGATTTCAGTTTTCTAAACCTGGAAGACTGAGGATTGATATGTTACTGGACCATGTTTAATTCACCAAGGCGTTGAATTCCACCTTTGTTGTTTTCCAGCTCCCTTTGGCATCATATGCTAAGATTTTGGCTGTGCAGGTATGAGCATGTTAAATACCTACAGATAAATATACATAAATGGTACTTGGTAACTTCTGAGAATATAATGGGGACCAGAATCAGTGGAATTAGCATTGACTTGTGTCCTATGGCTTGGCCCCTTTCTCTTTCTCCCAGAAATATCATCTTTGCTACAGTCTTACAGGGGCAGGGAGGTCAGGCTTTTTTCTTGACTCCATAGAGGTTAAAAGAGAAAAGAGGAAGAAAGCTGTGTCCTGAGATGGTGTCCACACTGGGTTCTACTCAGTGTCCAGAGGAAAGAGTCTTCACTGATAAGGTAACTCCCAGCTGACTCATGTAGGAAAAAGTGGACTGGGATATGGGTGCATATCATAGCTAGCTTCAAAAATTTTGAGGCTGTCACTTGGTGTGGGTTTTTTTTTTTTAACACAAATATAATGTAGGGGAAATCCAGGAAGAGGGAAGGCAAAGAGCATTAATGATAACCCACACCTTATTATGTTCCAAAGCATATATAATTTATATATGTTATCTCATTGAATTCTCCACCTTCTGCCTGGTCATTTTTTTTTTTTTTTTTTTTGCGGTACGCGGGCCTCTCACTGTTGTGGCCTCTCCCATTGCGGAGCACAGGCTCTGGACGCGCAGGCTCAGCAGCCACGGCTCACGGGCCCAGCCGCTCCGCGGCATGTGGGATCTTCCCGGACCGGGGCACGAACCCGTGTCCCCTGCATCGGCAGGCGGACTCTCAACCACTGCGCCACCAGGGAACCCCCTGCCTGGTCATTATTATTAATCACATTTTAAAATGAAAATGACTCAGAGATATTAAATGATGTACCCAAGGTTACATGGTTACAGAAACTGTGTACACACACACACACACACACACACACACACACACACACACACACAGAGGACACATGCCTGGCAAGCTGAAAACTTTCCTCTATATCATTCTTAGAAGTGGTGGAAGTCACAGCAGGCAGATTTCAGCTCAGCAAAGCAGTGTTCAGACAGAGTTCTCTTGGAATGGCTGCTCAGATGCTTTCTCTGCAGGGAACTGTTGCAATAGAGGCTGGAAAACACCTTTGTCAGGAGGACTGGGAGGTTATCATGGCCGGGGGCATAAGATCAATTTTAAGACCCTTTGCAGCTCTGAGACTTTATCTCTCAGTAGGAAGAGACCTGAGTTGGGGGTTAGGAGCCCTGGTCTCCTGTTCAGTGATGTGGAGCAGTTGCTTTCTCTGGGCCTCATTGTCTTCATCTCATACAAGAGGATTGGGCTATAGTAGAGGCTTCTTAAACTTTGTTAACCAGGGCTTCCCTGGTGGCACAGTGGTTGAGAGTCCGCCTGCCAAGGCAGGGGACACGGGTTTGTGCCCCCGTCCGAGAAGATCCCACATACCGTGGAGCGGGTGAGCCCATGAGCCATGGCTGCTGTGCCTGCGCATCCGGAGCCTGTGCTTCACAATGGGAGAGGCCACAGCAGTGAGAGGCCCATGTACTGCAAAACAAAAACATTGTTAACCATAGAAACTGTTCCTCAAATGGATTATATATGTGCGAAGGTAGCTTTTTGAAGTCAAATATCCATATCTATATCTATACCTATATCTTATATGTATATTTATACTTATGTACATAGACACAAGTATGCATATTGTTTTATGTACACTTTTTATTACATACACACATGTGTATATGTGTACATGTATATTTGTGTGTGCATGTGTGTATAGTATGTTTTTGTTTGTTTCTTTCATTTTTTCTTTCTGAACATGATCTTAGCACATTAAAAAATTTATTAATAAAGTACAATTTACAATATAAACATATTAGATAAATTTTCACAAATTGAACATACCTATGTAACCAGGATCCAGATCAATAAACCACACATTACCAGCCCCCCCAAAGTCCCATCACTTTGTGCTCTACTCTAGTCACTGTCTCCCAATCCAAAGCATCAACTTGTCTTCAAGAAACATAGATTACTTTTATGTATTTTTGTACTTTATGTGAATGGAATCACCCAGTATGTATTCTTCTGTGTCTGGTTTATTTCACCTACATTTTTGATGTTTATCCATATTGTTGCATGTAGCAGTAAACATTTGTCATGGACTGAATGTTTGTGTACCCCTAAAATTCATGTCTTGAAGCCCTAACCCCTGTGTGGCTGTATTTGGAGACAGGGTCTCCAAAGCAGCAACTAAAGCTAAATAAGGTCATAAGGGTGGGGCCCCATCCAATTGGATTAGTGTCTTTAGAAGAGACACCAGAAAGCTTTCTCTCTTTTTCTCCATACACATTCGCCAAGGAAAGGCCATGTGAAGACAGCAGCTCTCCACAAGCCAGGTAGAGACCTCACCAGAAACTAAATCAGCTGGAACAGAAATTTCTTTTCTCAGTTCTGTAGGCTATAAGTCCAACATGACTGTGCCAGCAGGACTGGTTCCTCCAGAGTCCTCTCTCCTTTCCTTGGAGATAGTTGTCTTCTCCCTGTGCCTTCAGAGTGTCTTCCTTCTGTATAGACCTATACCTGAATTTCCTCTTTTATTAAGGATACCAGTCAAACTGGATCAGGGCCCACCCTAATGACCTCATTTTAACTTAATTATCTCTCTAAAGGCTCCATCTCCATACAAAGTCACATTCTGAGGTACTGGGGATAAAGACTTCAACACATGAATCCTGGGGCTGAGAGGGGTGGGGGTTGGGTGACACCACTACACAATGCAGCCCATAACAGATGGGAATGGGCAAAAAATCAAGATTACTTATTTGTCCAATAATTCATTTGGTTCTTTACTGAAATGCTTCAGTCTTTTAGCAAAAAATGTAGGAGTTATTGTTCTGATCTCAGACGAATGAAGAATATCTTAAACATGTATTGTCAGCCTAATGATAACAGCTCTAACAAATAGACCCACTAAGGTATAGTTTATTTTTCACTCCTGTAAGTTTAAAGAGGGTACACATGACTGGCAGGGTGGCTCTCCTCCAAGTGGCAGCCCTGTCATGTTGAAAACGTGGCTTCTACTATCCCCTGGGGTTTTTCTAACCTAATCAATTGGAAGGGAGAAAAGAGCATTGAGGTGTTGATAGGGCTTTTGGGTTCAAGCCAGGAAGTTGCACACATCATGTCTACTCACATTCCATTGGTTAGAACTCAGCCACCCAGGCACATTTAACAATACAAGCTGTGAAATGTAGTCTAGCTGTGTGCCCAGGAAGAAGAAAAAACAAATTATTGATAAACTGGTAGCAATCTTCAACAAGACTCAAAATTCACTATTGATAAAACATTGATAAATTTAACTACATTAAGATTAGGAAAAGACAAAGAAAATAGGACGGAGTTCTCTGGTGGCCTAGTGGTTAGGATTCAGCGCTGTCACTGTTGTGGCCCAGGTTCAATACCTGGTGGGGAACTGAGATCCTGCAAGCCATGTGATGAGGCCAAAATAAAAAAAAAAAAAAAAAAATAGGGGAATTCCCTGGCAATCCAGTGGTTAGACTTGGCTCGTTCAGTGCCGTTGCCTGGATTCAAATCCATGCAGTGTGACCAAAAAAGAAAAATAAACAAACAACAGAAACAAACAAAATAGGAAACACAGCTCATGAAGATGAAAAGATACTAAATTACATTAATAGTAACAGAAGTGAAAATTAAGCCACAATTAGATACATTTTACAGGTTATCAAACCTTTCAAAATCTGTCAGTATCAAATATTGACAAAGAAGTAGAGTGCCAGGAACTCTCATCTATTGTTGAGTGTGTAAAATGTTATATTTACGAGGGAAAACAGTTTGGATTTTTTTTTTTTGTGGTACGCAAAATTTAAAAAAATGGGCCTCTCACTGCTGGGGCCTCTCCCGTTGCGGCGCACAGGCTCCGGACGCGCAGGCGCAGCGGCCATGGCTCACAGGCCCAGCTGCTCCGCGGCACGTGGGATCTTCCTGGACGGAGGCAGAAACCCTGCATCAGCAGGTGGACTCTCAACCACTGCGTCACTATGGAAGCCCGCGGCATTACTTTTTAAAGTTGACAATGTATATATCTTATTTCTAGGTCTTTTCACAGGGAACTAAGAAGCATGGTTTTGGGCAAACTGTAATTTTTCCTTCATGACCTTATGTCCCTTTAAGACTAAAAGCTTTAGCAAGTGGATGCTGTCTTCTTGTGAGGAGGCTTGAGAAGGAGGGCAAAGAAGCAAATCATTCACATACCTCAACAAAGTAGAACCTCTAGAGAACTTTATATCACCCAGACCAGTCTTCAGGATCTGTGAGAAATTAGGATTCTCAGTAAAACCTCGAGACATTACTGTCCTGAGGCATTTCCTCATTAAAATCCTGAGGCATTACTGAATTGATTTCCTTCCCAAGTGAAGGCAAAAAAAGTATTTGCGAGCTTTATCAACAGGAATACTAAAGAATGCACTGCATAAATCACTTACAGGAAAGGATTTGTTTCCAGTGGGAATGGATGTTAGTAGCTTATGAGGGTTGGGAACAACAGGGTGTGAAGAGATAACAATGTTGTTTATTGCTTGGAGGTCAGAGACAAACCTCCACACTCAGCCCTTTTTTTCTCACCCTTCAAATGGGAGTGTTACAGGAACTAGTACAATACAAGGGATAATGAGGCCTTGAAACTTGTAATTTTCTATTGTGGGCTTTATGCCTTGAGGGGCTTCATTACTCATTGGGTATTGATTAATTCTGGGAAGAGGTTCTGAGGAATCTGTTTGAATTATGATGGAAGGTGTGCTGTGAATTTTGCCAATATCAGCTGGAAATTTTGCTGGTAAGAAGGGTAGTGGCTGATTCAATAGGGACAAATGATCAGTGTTTCCAGACTCAGCTCTAGTATCATAAGAGATGGAGCAAATAAAAGATGTCAAATGGTCATTTAATTCACCTGGTGGTGAATTGTCAAATTCTACTGTCAAATTCTAGAATTATTTTCCCTTTTTGGGAGAAAGAAATTCTGGCATGATACTTCTCCAAGAAGTTTCAGCCTGATAAATGGATAGGGGTGGATAAACTAAAGAGAAAGTGGTGTGTATCTTTCAAAGAGCCTAGATAAAAGGGAATAGGTTCAGAGACAGGAACCTTTTGAGGTTCATTAGAGATTCCTACTATTTGAATTGTCTTGGTACTCGGAGGCAAGGGCTATTTTGTAGTAGTGGGGTCAAGCACCAAGAGTGTAGCTCTGGTGTCAATTAGGACAGAAGAGATTCATCCCCAATCTGGAGAAATGTTTCTCTAAACTGATTAAGAGGGAGGTTGGGAAGAGCTCCTGTAGTTTCTCAGAGCTCGGCCATTGAGAATTGGGGGAACATTTGAAACGCTGGTTAGAGGGCTGCAGGTGTCTGAAGCTCTTAGATTTGTAACACTCTCTTTTCCAATGTCCTGGCTTTTTGCAATAGTGGCAGTGTTGACAAAATCTTGGCTCTCTGTGCACCGATGCCAAACAGAAATAAGGAGAAAGAGTTACGGAGGAGAAAGAAAGAGTGGCTTTATTTCTTTGCTAGGCAAAGAGGGAACATGGTAGGCCAGGGCCTCAAGAACTGTGCCCCCCTCACTGGGGAATAGGGAGAGGTTATAGTCAGGGGTAGTGGTCAGAGGTAATGTGATAAGGATCAAGGCAGTAACAGTCTTGCATTCTTCTTTCTTCTGCAAAGTTTCAAAAGGGTGGGATTGCTGACAACATTAGGGCGTGTGCAGGGTCTCAGGTAGTCTCCTAATCTTGGTGAGCTTCTCTGGTCTCTTTAATCTTGCCCCAGGTGGTTTTGTGGCTGCTCCTCTCTTGATTAGCAAATCTTGGAATCTGCCCTTTGGAACTCAGGGAAGGTCATGGAGGCTGGAGTCTTGCCTACAAGAAATGGGGGACAAAAAGGCCTCTGTGCCCAGGAGCCCCACAGGGCCTTGCTCAGCACCAGCAGAAACTAGGAGGGTTTGGTTTTATTCAGGGACCTTCATTTTCTGGAGTTGAAGATTAAGAATTTCAGCTGTCTTCCTTTTAGGTAACTCATCTAGAGTGCAAGAGAGCTGGTTTGCCAGATTAACAAAATCTGGAGTGGACACAGTTTTCCATTCAATCCTGGTCCTTTTTACTTGAAGGGAAAGGTCCCAGTTTAGCCCAAGAATAAACCTAAAGTTAAAGACTACCTGGGTGGAATCAACATCTGAAGGAAAACCAGAATTTTCTTTAAAAAATAATCTGAAGCCAATTGTAATAGTCATGAACAGATTAATCAGATTTTTGTGTGCAAGGCTGAATTGTGTTCCAAACAACAGGCTATGGGAAAGCCCTGAGAATTGCCTGATAAAGTTGCCTAAGAATTTCCTGAGCCTGATCATATAATAAGTTGTTGGGCTGTTCTCTCAGTTATAATTCTAGAGACCTTTAGGATTTTCCCAAGTAGCAGTTTTCATCCAATGCTGGGCCTGGCCTTCACTGACAACCATATGAACTAGCTGATATAAGTCAGAGAAACCAGGTTGATAAGTTTGAATGACTATATTAAATTTCTCAGCAAATCTGTGAGGATCTTTGGTTAATTGGGGAAAATCTTTGACTATGTCTCACAGTTCAGCTTTAGTCCAGGGAATATAAGAAATTCGGGGTTTAGCCTCTGGGTCCTCAGAAGGCTTAATTTTAAAGGGATAGGTTCTGTTAGGTTCAGGGGAAATAGGAGTGGGGAGAGTTTCAGGGGAAAAGGGAGGTTCAATGAGAGAATTAGTAGGGGGAACTGAGGGTATGGGGGAGGCATAGGTGGTATAGGAGGGAAGGAGGATGATGGTGCCAGAGGCGGAGCCTGAGACAAAGAAGCCAGGGAAGAAAAGCATGAGGTCAGAAGCCATGTTAGCTTTCTTTAATTATTGCTTGCCTCAGTGAATCTTAAAATCTTATCTGGCAGAGAGGCAATTTTAGGCTCCCAGTAACTTGAAGAAGCCTTGAAATACCAAACAAGACAGACATTCCATTCAGTTATGGAAGTTTGACAGCTATGGTTTACCAATTTTGTTTTAAGAAAAGTAAGTCTGGGGTATCTAAAGGTATTTGTCATCTAAACAATTTGGCCTTTGGTTTTGGTGATTTCTTGGGACAGAAGGATAAAAGTCAAGGCCCTGGGTCCAACCAATATGGAGAGTCAAGAAAGAAACTCTCCTTGTGTTCATCTGGGGCCCCAAGGGCTGTCCCTTAGCATAAAAAAAAAACACAATGAAATTTACCCCCAACAGAGAAGATAGCCTTGGTACTGAGCAAAGCAGAAAAAAAAAAAAAAAAAAAAAAGGAAAACCAACAAGACTCTGAGAAGCTATGACCTAGGGCCTGTCTTCTTGATGATTTACAGCCTAGCTTCTCATTGGGTCTCAAGAAGTGGTCTTGGTTTTCAGGTGGTTTACAGGGGAAATGTCTTCGGGTGCCAGGTAGAAGCATTAGCAAATCCTCTCTGAAGAGGATACATTTAGTCTAGGGAATCCTGCCATCCCCTACCCTCCCCATCACAAACCCAATATCTTTTTAAACATAATAAGTGGCACATAGTCAAAATATCAGAGAACACAGGAAAACATGGCACCATGAATGAGAGCCAGGAGAAATGACTCTTAGCAGGAACAGATCAGCAAGTTCTTGAGGTTTTGGAATTATCTAGTGCACATTATAGCACAAATTTTAACAGAACTGGAGGGGAGACTTCCCTGGTGGCGCAGTGGTTAAGAATCCACCTGCCAATGCAGGGGACACAGGTTTGAGCCCTGGTCTGGAAAGATCCCACATGCCGCAGAGCAGCTAAGCCTGTGCACCACAACTACTGAGACTGCTCTCTAGAGCCTGCGAGCCACAACTACTGAGCCTGCAAGGCACAACTACTGAGCCCGTGTGTCACAACTACTGAAGCCCATGCTCCTAGATCCTGTGCTCCTCAACAAGACAGGCCACCGCAATGAGAAGCTCGTGCACCACAACGAAGAGTAGCCCATACTTGCTGCAACTAGAGAAAGCCTGTGCGCAGCAACGAAGACCCAATGCAGCCAAAAATAGATAAATAAAAATTAAGAAATTTATTTAAAAATAAAACTGGATGGAACAGGAAAGTATGAAATGTCATTATGATTTGATAGAGGACTAAAGAGAACTTCCAAAAGTAGAAAATGAAATAACAAAATAAAAAATTAAATGAATCATTTGCTTGCAGATTGCAGACAGAAAAAAGAATTATTAACTGGAAGAAATATTAGAAGAAATTATTAGAGGACAATGCAGAAAAAACGAAACTAGTCTAGTAACTAGAAACTATTGAAGGAAAATGAACATTGTTTATATAATGATAATCACATTTTCTAATGGCACTTAAAAAAACAGGGTAGAAATAAAATGCAAAAATGTTGGGAGAAATTAAATGAGATTAGAAGTCCTGTGTTTCTTGTTTTTTCAGGGAGGAGGGTAAATCTATTGATTAAATTTAATTTTTGGTAAGTTAAGAAAACATGCAGTACTTTTATGTAACCATCAAAATAATATAAACAATGTATAATTTCCAAATTAGTAGAAGGGAAAAAGGAAAGGTAAAAAGTAATCCATCCAAGGAAAAGTAAGAAAGGAGAGAGAAAAAAACCCCATAGAATAGTTAGGACAAATACAAAGGATAAAGTAAGAGTAGATTTAAAAGAAAGTATATCAATAAATATATTAAATATAGACATACTGAATGTTCCAATTAAAAGTTAAAGAATATCAGATCAGCTATGAAAAATAAAACCATAAATATGTGCTCTGTGCAATAGACAGGTTTAAAAAGTTGAAAGTAAAAGCAAGGAAATGGATATATATCATATTTATAGTAACCATAGAAAACTATCATAGGAAAAAAGAAGGTGCAAATATTTAATATCAGGAACTAAAAAGGGAATTTTTTTAACCAATGCCACAGAATATTAAAAGACAAGAATATTATAAGAAACTTTCTGCTAATAAATTTGAAATTTTAGACAAAATGGAAGTATCATTGCCTAACACCTACTCAAGAAGAAATTGCATACTTTCCAGGTAATTCGGGATCTATCAAAGAAATTGCATCAGCAATCAAAAATTTTCCAAGTAACCTAGATGGCTTTACTGTATATTTCCACTGGAATTCAAGGAAGGAAAGCTTTTCATCTACAAACTTTTCCAGAAAAGAGTAAAACAAAGAACACTACCCATCTCACTTCATAAAGCTGGCATAGTCTTGATACAAATAACAGAGTAAGACAGGAAATTTACAGGTTAATCTCATTCATGATTCATAGACACAAAAATCCTACACAAAGTATCAACTCTTGGAGTTAGTCCAACAATATATAAACAGGTCACTACATCATGAGCAAATTAGGTTTACACGAATGCAGACCTCATTTAACCTTAGGTCAATTAATTTGCCACACAGATCTAAGAGAAAAACCATATTATTATCTTAATAAACAGAACAGCATTTGATAAAATTCAACATCCTCTCTTGATAACAAAGATAATATTTTAGCAGGCCAAAATGGAGAGAAGTTTCCTTAATCTAACGAACAGTATCTTTAAAACCTATAGAAACCATTTATCAACTGCTTATCTAGTAAGGAAATTGGGGTTTCTAGCTTTCCCACAAGAATGTAAGAAAGCCCTTCTCTCCAGGCTGCTTTGCACGTAAAGTGTGTGACACTGGTATTCTTCTCTCAGCTCTTTTCCTTGGGAGGCTTGAGTATGGAAAATATCACAAGTGGGATCAGGAATGACTATAGATAAAAAAGGGGGGGAGAATGTTAAAAGGAGATCCAAGGGAGAAAGCATTGCAGCTTTCCTTGACTCCATTCTTTTTCTCAGCTGTCATTGCTCTGGGCTTGCACCTCCCAAATAAATTGTTGTCCCTGTAATCCTTGCTTCAGGCTCTGTTATCTACAGGAGTCAGGATAGGATAACGTGGTAAAGTACAATTTGTGACATTTGTTTCCTTGTACCTCAGGCTGGAAGTTAAAACACAGAGGGAGTCTTCTCATAAGTTACAGAGAAGATAATCCCCAGGGATATACTTCCATTAAAATCTTTCCTCTTAATGTTATCCCCTCCTGGCAGTTCTTGGATATTTCTCCCCTCTGTTTAACCAAGGTTTATGATGGAAACCCCTTTCTTATTCCTTTTTACAATCTGTTTCTGGGGGACCAACCAGGTATTTCACCTAAATACTTTCTATTGGTAGAGTAAAGCCAGTACTGCAGCCTTATAAAGAGCATTCGGAGATTCTCAGCCCCACTGAAGGAAGGAAGCACATCCTGTGCCTTTTAAGGGCACAGCATCTCATGGGGAAAATAAGATGTCTATATTGGCAAATACTTTAGTAATAAAAGAAGAACTGGGGTTCAGTGCTACAAAGTCACCAACAAAACTGCTGTCCTCAAAAGAGGTTGTATTTTCCTCCACTGTTCCACATTCTTCATTCTTCCTGTTTTACAGTTGTGTGATTATTCAATCAGGCAACTCACTGTGCACTATTGTATGCTCCATGACAGCCCTGGGGACAACCCACATGTAGAGCTTTACTTAATGTTGTCAGGGAACAATGGGGATGATAAAAAATGAGGCAAAATAGAGAAGATGTGAACTTTAAGGCTTGGGATGAACCTGGAGTAATAAGGGGAGGGATAGTGAGAAATAAACTGATAGTTTATAAATTACTTAGTTGATACTCAGAAGACCGTTGAAGAGTCAGTGATAGAAAAAGAGACTGACTTTGCAGGAGCTTCATTGGGATCTCCAGGAAATCAGACTTGGAGGAATCGTTTAGAATTCATTGTCTCCAAGCACATTTTTGCATTTTTCTCAATCTGCGCAACAAAAACTTTATCTCTTACTTTTTCTGTCTCTTTGTAGATTGTTTCATTTCTGGCATTTACTCTCATCCTCTTTGCCTTTTTTGGATTACTTTAAAATGGTGTGATGTGCATATACCTTCCTGTGTATCATTACCTTCCACCATTAAGTTTCCTTTCTAGGAGGATGCCATTCCAAAAGTAGAGACCAATTGTGTAACCTCAGTTTTGCATTTTTCCATGAAGAATAAATTTTCATCTTTAGGAATTCCACTGGACTCCCTCTTTCCTATGTGATTTCCATCCTTCTTTTTCCTTCACTATATAAAGTGACTGTACACCATGTCTCTGATGTTCCACATCAATGTTACATTCTGACATCTTGCTTCTAATCCAAACTCTAGCCAAACTAAGGGAAGGAGAGTACATATGATATACTCAGGGAAACCTGTAATGGGCAGACAATGGGAGGGTTATGGGTGGGATCCATATGTGCTAACCCTGTGCTATAGCATCCAAATGGAAGATAGACATTCCAACTTGACTGAATCAGTCATCATATAACCTTGACATTCCTTTAATTGCCCTAAATCTAAAAAATTAAGAAAATCCCTTGAAAATGTGTCATAAGAAAAATACAAAATGCTTGGGGGGTGAGCTAAGGCTGAGGACGCCCTTTTTTTTTTCTTTTTCTCTTTTTTGAGGACTCATTTTTATTAGTCAATAACCACAATCTTGCAATTATCTGCTGTCACCACAAATCACCCTTCTAGGGTTCACTGAGTCAAAAGCGCCATTGACTCTTTATAGCCATTGTTGCCACAGTGGGAACCTCATAAAGAGATTGTTGTGGGCCTTAGATCAAAGGAAGAGATGCTATTTCCTGCAGACTCTGAGCCTTTCCACTGCTTAAACTGACATGGGAAGCCAAATCATAGGAACACTGGAGAAGAAGTCCTTAAGGGAAGGGTTTTAATATGATACAGGTGGAGATGCAATCAATGTCCATGTCTGGGCAATTCTTTCATTCAAAAATATGTATTAAGGGCTTCCCTGGTGGCGCAGTGGTTGAGAGTCCACCTGCCGATGCGGGGGACATGGGTTCGTGCCCCGGTCCGGGAGGATCCCACATGCCGCGGAGCGGCTGGGCCCGTGGGCCATGGCCGCTGGGCCTGTGCGTCTGGAGCCTGTGCTCTGCAACGGGAGAGGCCACAACAGTGAGAGGCCCGCGTACCACAAAAAAAAAAAAAAAAAAAAAAAAAAAAATGTATTAAGTACTGTTAAGTACTTTCTCTGTGTATGGCAGTCTACAAAGCACTGGCAATCAGATGGTGAGCAATAACAGATATAATTTCTAATCTTGAGGAGTGAGACATACATTAGCCAAATCAACACACACGTATATGATTATGAATGGTGGCAAATACTCTGAAGGAAAAAAATCATTGGAGACTATAACAGGCTAACCTGACCTTCCCAAGCAGGTAATATTTGCCAGTCATGCAAACATACAGCTGAGGATGGAAAGTGTTCTCTGATATGTTCGAGTAACTATCTTGAGGTGGTCACTCACCCAGAGTTTCTGGAGGGCCTGAGCATTAGGAGAAGTAATGAGGGATTTTACCAAAAGTTAAATTCTTCTGTTTTCCAGAAACTATGTGGAATTCAAAGACAAGAGGCAGAAATGAATAAATTGGAATCTTTGAATATTTAAATCTTCTGTTTAACCAAAGGCATCATAATAATGCAAACAAACCCCCTTTGGATTGGGGGATGATGTTTACAGTATTTGTTAAAAAATGCATATCTAGAATATATAAAGAAGTCTTTAAATCCTTGACAGATGACTCAAGTGTAAATGTGCAAGGGATATGGCAGACAGTTCATGGAAGAGAAAACTCAAATGACTAATAGTTGAAAAGATAATAAACCTTACCAGTAGTCAGGGAAGTGGTAAGAAAAATCACTGTGATTTACCATTTCACACCTAGTAGACTGACAAAAATGATTAAGATTTGCAATACCAAGTATTGTTGGGAGTATCACATGGAACAGTAACTTTGTGAAGCCATTGGGCAATGTCAAAGACAAGTGAAGGTACATATACTCTGTAGCCCAGCCATCCCACATTAAGGATATACCCCAGAGAAATTCTTGCACATGTAAACTTAGAGGCACGGTAAAGAATGCTCACTGCAATCTTTTTTTTTTTTTTTTTAATGGTTCATGCACTTCAAAGTAGTTGGAGATTTTTAATTTATTTAATTAACTAATTTATTTATGGCTGTGTTGGGTCTTCGTTTCTGTGCAAGGGCTTTCTCTAGTTGTGGCAAGTGGGGGCCGCTCTTCATCGCGGTGCGTGGGCCTCTCACTATTGCGGCCTCTCTTGTTGCGAAGCACAGGCTCCAGACGCGCAGGCTCAGTAATTGTGGTTCACGGGCCCAGTCGCTCCGCGGCATGTGGGATCCCCCCAGACCGGGGCTCAAACCCGTGTCCCCTGCATCGGCAGGCGGACTCTCAACCACTGCACCACAAGGGAAGCCCTGCAATCTTTTTTATCAGCAGAAATTGGAAACAACCTAAGTTTCCAAAGAATGGCTAAAAAAAATTGTGCTATTTGCACATATTGGAATATTATGCATTCATTAAAATGAATGAATTATACTTACATGTATCAACATGGCTAAATCTCAGTAAATATATCATTGATTTGTTTCTTCCAGGGAGGGAAACAGGATGACTAGGAGTCAGAGGTGAGAGGAGTATTTTTACTTTTTATGCTTTTGGAACCTAAATTTTGTACCAACTAAACATAGTTCTTTTTGAAAAAAAATACAGTTAATACAATGATTCAATAAATTTAATTTATTATTAAACAATAAAAAGGATGCAGAGGGCTTTTATAGGATAAATATAGGATGTATTAAAGTTTAAAAACAGACACAGTGAAGAATAACCAGGTCACTTCTGCTTCCTACATTGTTTTGACCACCCAGACTGCTCACAGTTTAACTCAGAGTCCAGACTCACTACTTTGGTTTCTAAACCTGAGCCCTGCATTGGCTGGAAACCAAAGCTCTTGATTTTCTTCCATTATTTGCTTCTGACAATAAAGACAACAGGGGAAGAAAAATATAGTGAAGACCAGTGAAATATTACAACCCACACAAGCTGGGAGGGGCTGGGCCCACTGACTTCCCACTCTCCTTTCACTGCTGAGGGCAAACACCTGGTGTGCAGAGCAGCTCCTAACCTGGGCAACCTCTCTGGAAAGCCCAGCTCCTCTGGCTGATCTTGTCAGCTGTTCTCCTTCCTCCTCAAGCTTGTTTACTTCCTTCTGTCAGAAAATTATCACAATATGCCGGCTGAGTTGGAACAAGGCACTTTGCTGAAATCTGTTTATATGTTGTCATAATAAATGTATAAATTGGCTGATGTCTACACTGTGAACTTCTCAGATCTCTAAACCTTGGTTTGTCTGAGTTCAGCTCTGTAATTGGTGTGTCTTAGTCCCCTCCAGCAGGAGCGTAAGGTCACAAGTCTGTTCTCTATGTCTGTGAGTCTCCTTCTGTTTCATAGATATGTTCATTTGTGCCATATTTTAGATGCCACAAATAAGTGATATCATATGGTATTTGTCTTTCTGACTTACTTCGCTTAGTATGATAATGTCTAGTTGCATCCATGTTGCTGCCAATCACATTATTTCATTCTTTTTTATGGCTGAGTAATATTCCATTGTATATATGTACCACATCTTTTTTATCCATCCATCGATGGACATTTAGGCTGTTTCCATATCTTGGCTATTCTGAATAGTGCTGCTATGAACAGAGGGGTGCTTGCATCTTTTTGAATTATAGTTTTGTCTGGATATATGCCCAGGAGTAGGATGGCTGGATCATGTGGTAGTTCTAGTTTTAGTTTTCCGAGGAACCTCTGTACCATTTTGTATAGAGGCTGCACCAATTTTCATTCCCACCAACAGCCTAGGAGGGTTCCTTTTTTCTCCACACCCTCTCTAGCATTTGTTATTTGTAGACTTTTTAATGATGGCTGAAGAGGTCTGTTTCATTGTTCTCTCAGGGGAATTCTCTTGATCTTTTAATTGGGAGTGGTTCCTCTGCTTCTTCATTTTACTTATATTTCTCATGCTCCATGAGTTTAGGAGAAACAACTATCTACTGTGGTCTTGGAGGGCTATTTTTTTTTTTTTTTTTTTTTTGTGGTACGCGGGCCTCTCTCTCACTGTTGTGGCTTCTTCCGTTGCAGTGCGCAGGCTCAGTGGCCATGCCTCACGGGCCCAGCCGCTCCGCGGTATGTGGGATCTTCCCGGACCGGGGCACGAACCCGTGTCCCCTGCATCGGCAGGCGGACTCTCAATTTGGAGGGCTATTTTTATGTGGGAGTGTCCCTGTGTAGCCTGTGTGGGTTTAATACTTTTGGTGCAAGGGCTGCTTGGATGCCTGCTGCCTCTTTCCTCAGTGTATGCTGGCCTTTATCACCTTGGTAGGAGGGATGACTGGTGTTGTGGTGACCAGAAACTGCACTGGATATTGAGCGGGACCTCCTCTTTGCTCTGTGGTTATCACTGTCCTGTCAGGGGCAGGGTCTGCTCCCTAGTTGTTGGAGTAGAAGCCCCCAGATCTGTTTCTGAGCTGCATTTCTGAGCTGCAGTGTGAGGTAGGCAGGATTGGAGTCCTCCCACTGGAAGAGGAGCCAGTGAGTATTCCTCTGCCCGAGCTAGTCTTCACATTTCTTAATGAAGCCCATGGAGAAGCAAATCCTCCTTTTCTTAATCCATTAAATGTCTACTGAATGTCTCAACCTTCTGCTGATATCTCGTGATGTCTAAGTCCTGGGGCCACTCTATCAGGACCCCTCAGGTCAGAACCAGGTGAGCATTGCCTCATGTCCCCTGAGGCCTGCTCACAATTCCACCTGCTCAGGAACCTGCTCTTGCTTCTTCATGGCCTACATGCCTTCTACTTGGGTTGCTGTTTGTGTTTCCTGAGTGTCTGACCCCTGTAGATGATCTTGAACCTGAGACAGAGAAGGTCTAATGTCTTAGGAGGGAGATGACCAAACTCAACTCTTCAGGTGGCCCTGAACTGTCCCTGCCCTGTATTTCTCCCTAATTCCATTTTTTTTTTTTTTTTTTTTTTTTTTTTTTTCTGTATGCGGGCCTCTCACTGTTGTGGCCTCTCCCGTTGCGGAGCACAGGCTCCGGACGCACAGGCTCAGCGGCCATGGCTCACGGGCTTAGTTGCTCCGCGGCATGTGGGATCTTCCCGGACCAGGGCACGAACCCGTGTCTCCTACATCGGCAGGCGGATTCTCAACCACTGCGCCACCAGGGAAGCCCCCTAATTCCATTTAAAATCTTTGTCATTGTCACTCTTGGAGTTCATGACATTTGAGGCAGGCAGAATCCTAAAATGACCTCTGGTGACTCTCACCCTTGTAAAATCTCCTCCCCTTTGAGTGTGATTGTGGTTATGTTATGTTACATGGCAAAAAGGGGATGATCCAGGTGCGCCTAACCTAATCACATGAGCTCTTCAAAAGCAGAGAGTTTTTTCCAGCTGGTTGCAGAAGAAAAAGTCATAGAAATCCCAAGCATGCAGAGGGTTTGATGTATCATTGCTGGCTTGAAGATGGAGGGAGCATCAGCTCTCTCTAGAAACTGAGAGCTGCCCCCTGCTGATAGCCAGCAAGGAGATCGCGCCTCAGTCCTACAACTGCCAGGAACTGAGTCATGCTGACATCCTTAGTGAGCTTGGAGCTAAGGCTTCCCAGAGCCTCCAGGTGAGACCCCAGCCTGGCTGACAACGTGATCTGGTCTTCAGAGACCCTGAGCAGAGAGCCCAGCTGAGCCCACCCAGACTTCCGACCTACAGAACTATGAACTCATAAATGGGTGTTATTTTAAATAACACCTAAATTTGTGGTAACTTGTTACACGGTGATAGAAAATCTCCCTCTCACTTTATGGTGCAATCCAGCTTTTGCTTCTTAGCGAAGCCTTAGGGGGATCAGCAACCCAGGGAGGTGTGAACTGTGAGCTCTTGTGAGCCCCTTGCAGTAACAAGGGGATAATGATGAACAGACAGTATTTATTGAGCACCTATTCCGCATTAGGTACTATTTTAAGTGCGTTATATGCATTTCTTTGCTCCTACAACAATCCCATGAGGTTGATACTGTTATTATCACTATTTTACTGTTGAGAAAACTGAGGCACAGCCAGGTGAAGTAGCTCTTCCCTGGTTGTGGATTTAGGCAGGGGTGGAGCCAGGATTCATACTTCAGTGGTCTGGCCGTAGAGTATGCACACTTAACCACTACACAGAAAATTTTTATCCAAGTCAAAATTCCTTTTGGGAAGACTTAATACATTGTGTGTATCCTTGTGAATTCCAAGCTCCCTGAGCATTCTCTCTACCACCCACATAATGACTGTGGCCTGGTCTTCTTAGAGCTGCCCTGATCTCCTGGACAAGGTCAGGTCTTCTGCACATCCTAGGGGTGGTGGTGAGAGCAGGTAGTCTTAAGTGATTTTCTTGTGTCAGGAGTATCCTTGAGCAGCTTTCTGAGTTAAATTGGAAAAGTCTCAGAAAGAAATTTTATACCTCACTTAGGCCCTCACCGGCAGCCTGGCTAGTCCAGGAAGGAGAAACATTAGGTCAAGGAATGAAGGAGAAAGTGAGGAAGTGGTGGGGTCTGAGGATCTTGGAAGCTGGCCACTGCTTGGACCTATATCCTGAGATTCCGAGGGAGGCTGCTCCTGCTGTGGCCCTGGTGGGGACAGCCAACTCTGCCCAGGCAAGTAGTCCAAAGACCTCTTTAATCCAATAAAAAACCTCCTGGTGGTCCCAGAGCAGAGTCCCTATCACCGGCTGGGGAGACGCCATAGCACCATAGCTGTTTAGGACGCTCTGGTGCAGAAACAAAATGACAGGTGTGACTTTCCCCACTAATTCATCAGCTGCCACCACCCGAGAACTTGGTGGGATGGGGTGGGCAGATTACTTCCTGTGCACAGCCTCAGGTCTAGCTGTACAAGCCTCCTCCCTGGCAACACAGCAACCACATCAAAACATCTCTTGTAGCTCCAAGCTCTAGCAGTGTTTCATTATATACAGGTGGCAAACTGAGGTACACAGTTTCATTTCAGAGTCCATCCCTGACTGCCTTAGGGGATAAGTTTTATTAAGATTCTCCCAAGCAGCCCCAAAGATTTCCTGGCTCCTGTGTGTGGATAAAGCTTTAAGACTTAGTGTTCTCCTTTTAAAAATGGAGGGCATTATTTGTGGCTGACATTGAGAGTTTCCTGCCCAATGTCCATCCTCGCTTCTTCCTCACTAAAGAACTCCAATTTTGCTCAGAGCTGTAATGTACCCAGCTAAATATACTCACCCTCCCAGACTCCTTTGCACATAAGTGTTTATGTGTGACACAGTTTTAGCCCAGGAAAGCCACTGAGCAGGGTTTCTAGGAGAGATTGTTAAAAGGGCACCTTCTCTTCAGTCTTCTGTCCCTTCCTTTCATGCCCAAGAAGGAGTACTACTTATGACACGTGACTGTCAGACGATGAGATGAAGGACTTCTCCCTCCCTTCCTCTCTCTCTCTTTTACTAGTCTGCTCTCCTTTTCTCTCCATCACAATGTCTTGTTTCCAATCTGGCCACGGAATAGCTGCCGATGCTTGATGAAGAACGCTCAGGGATTCACCTCCCATTACACCTTCCAGACAATCACCAAAAGGGCATGAACGTTGCAGAGAGCCACGAGATTGAAGGAGATTGCACAGAGAGAGCAGATGTCTCAGCAGTGAACTGACTGTACTGATGACACGTGACCCGAGAGAGCTCTCCCAAGCCCCCAGGTCTGGCCATGTTGAAGACCCTGGAACTATGACATGACCCTCATGTGAAGTTAGTCCCAAGAATGGCTGATTAAGGTTAGATTCCCTGCCAGCTCAAGTCAAAATTACATTGATTTATAGAAAATAAGTGAGGTGATATATTTCAAATTCTGGAGTTTTAAAATTTTATACATGTATATCCATAATTTTGAGTGCCTCTATAAATGCAATACTTATTAGTGGGAAAAAAAGTCATTGGACAATCTAATAGGACCTACAAACTAATAAAAGAGTTCAGCAATGTTTCCAGGTACAAGATGAATATAGAAAAATCAACTGGGTTCTAGACACCTACAACAAACAGTCATAACATATAATTTTTAGAAAGGATTTTATTTGCAATAGGAGCAAAGTCTCTAAGGTATCTTGGAATAAATAATAGGTTTGTGAGACTTTTATAGGGAAAGTTATTTTTAAAAAAGAAGTGGTAAAATATACTTTGTCCTTGAATGAGTAGATTCAATATTCTTAAAGCTGTCAGTTCTCCCCAAATTAACTCGTGGATGGAATAACATTCTCATCAAAATCCTAACAGAGTTCTTCAAGCACTTTAAGTTGTTTTTAAGATTTCAATATGAAAGTAAAAGGCCTAGAATACCCAAGAAAAAATTGGATAAGAATAAAACGGGGGCTTACCTTACCAAATATTAATATTGTTCAAGGCTATAGTTATTAAGACAATGCAGTATTTACACAAGGATTAAAAAAAAAAAAGACCAGTGGAAGAAAGTAGAACGTTCAGAAACAGATTTCCTCATATTTAGACTCCATACATGACAGAGACATGAAAAATTAGTGGAGAAAAGATGAACTCTGATCAGTGGTGCAGGACAATTGGTTATGCACAGGGACCAAAATTAAATTACATCCCCAATTCATACCAAAGATATGAAAGATTGTTAGCGACCTGAATGTAAAAAACAATTTTTTACAACTCTAAAAGAAAATATAGAATATATTTATGACCTCATGGTAGAGAGGTTTCCTTAACAAGATAGAAAAAGCACAGACCATAAAGGAAAATACTAATACATTTGTCTAAGTGAAAAAAAGATCTGCACACCCAAGAAGCCATAAGGAGGACTGGCCTGCTCAGGCCTGAGGTCACCATAGCCCACGGTAATCAAGGCAATGTCAGGAAGGCCAGATTTAGGTGCTGTCTCAGACCAGCACCCAGCAGATGAGGCTGCCCTGGGAATACTCAGCAGAGGGTGGACAAGAGCAGCCTGCTCTGGGAAGTTCAGCTTGTAGCTGGGGGAATCAACTCCTCTCTCTATGAAATGTAGCTATGTGATTGAACCCCTCCCTCCCCCAATTAGTATTTTGGGAGATATACAAAAAAGTTAAGTTTATCACTTGGAGGGTAGGGAATGCCTCCTATCCCCAAACTTCTTATCCATGCCAAATTTCACCTTCACTTCTTATTGACCCAAGGGATAACTGTTAACCACATTCCTACTGCACAACATTATTTATTGTAACCTAAGGCTTAGGGTGTTTATTTGGAATAGGAAGTAGCCCCAGACTGGTCCATCATACAGGCACTAGTCATGTCTGAAACTTCCTAGCTTAGTGCCTGGAACAAAACTGAGGCTTAATAAATTTGTGTGAAATCTAAATGACTATAACGTCAAAGATTCTGTTAAAAAGTTCTTATATTTTCAACATGTAAAACATGGAGAAAATGGTACAATAAATGCCCGGACACTCCTCACCCAGAACAAACAGTTACCAAATTTATCATGTTTTCTTTTTTAAATGCCATTCTCAATATTATTGGGGCCCTGAAATTTGTTCCAGTTCAAACATCAGAAATAATTTGGAAAAAATTATGGGACCTGGCTTTGTCAGCCGCAGCATCACATCTCTTGTGACACATCAGTGGGCTCTCCAGTAAGCCCACCACAAACACCTGGGATCAAATGCTGAGAAAGGCGAGGGAGGACCCTCTTCACACTTCCTCGGGGACAGAGAGATGAAAGCTGAGAAGGAGGGTCCTGTGGTCAGTTGTTTCGGTGATGTGCCAACACACGTCACCGTTTTTACTATGCTGGCATGTCGGAGAAAGCCAACCACAGCCCAGCAAAGGCTTTTCTGCAATGTGGAAATTGACATACCACACTCCACTTTCAATGAAAACAATGAACGAAGACGATAAAGCCCACACCCATGAGGAAACTTTTCAAGGAAGAATGATCCAGGGCCAATGACGGGATTTCTTCCCCTTGGGCCTGCATTCCATTCCAGTTGTGCTTGGGCCTCTGAAGAGAACACAGGCTTCTAGATTCAACCTTCACCCCCAGCCTGACGACCTTCAAATCTACAGCTGCAGTCCAGACTTAGTGACCAGTTCTAGACTTGTGATCCTAATTGACTCTGGCACCTTCACCTAGCTGCCCTAAGGGACACATCAAACTCAAAGGTTCAAAACTGAACTAATTATTTCCACTTCCTCTCCAAACAGAGTTTAATTGAAAGTCCCAGTATCCTCAGATTTAACTTTCACAAACGATTCCTAAGTGCCCCTGAAAGTCCCTGACTTTTTTAATTGAGGCAAAATTCACATAACATAGAATTAACCATTAAACATTTTAAACTGTACAATTCGTTGACATTTAGTACATTCACAGTGTTGTGAAACCATCACTTCTATCTAGTTCCAAGACATTTTCATCACCCCAAAAGGAAATCTCATGCCCATTAAGCAGTCATACCCCACTTCCCCCTCCCTCAGGCCCTAGAAAACCCTAGCCAACGTTCTATCTCTATGGGTTTGCCTATTCTGGATGTTTAATGTAATGTAATCAGGAAATATGTGATATTTTTATGTCCGGATTCTTTAACTCAGCAGAATGCTTTCAAGGCTCATCCATGTTGTAGCATCAGTAGTTCATAAATTTTTGTGGCTGAATAATACTCTGCTGTATGGATATACCACACTTTGTTTACCCATCCATCAGTTGATGAACATTTGGTTTTTGCCCCCTTTACGGCTATTGTGTGTACAAGTATTTGTTGCTTATTTTCAATTATTTTGGGTGTATACCAAGGAGTGGAACTGCTGGGTCATATGATAGTTCTATGTTTAACTTGTCGAGAAACTGCCACACTGTTTTCTGCAGTGGCTGCACCATTTTACATTTATGTTGTACATTTTGCATGGCCACAGCAATGTATGAGGGTTCTAATTTTTCCACATCCTTGCCAACACTTATTTTCCTTTCTAAAAATTCTAGCCATCCTGGTGGGTGTGAAGTGGTATCTCATGGTGGTTTTGATTTGCATTTTCCTTAATAACTAATGACATTGACATCTTTTCAAGTGCTTGTTTGCCATTTGTCTATCTTTGTATTCAACTCCTTTGCTCCCTTTTGATAATGATCCCGACTTTTTTATTTTTTTACATCTTTATTGGAGTATAATTGCTTTACAGTGGTGTGTTAGTTTCTGCTTTATAACAAAGTGAATCAGTTATACATATACATATGCCCCCATATCTCTTCCCTCTTGCGTCTCCCTCCCTCCCACCCTCCCTATCCCACCCCTCTAGGTGGTCACAAAGCACTGAGTTGATCTCCCTGTGCTATGCAGCAGCTTCCCACTAGCCACCTATTTTATATTTGGTAGTGTATATATGTCCATGCCACTCTCTCACTTTGTCCCAGCTTCCCCTTCCCCTCCCCATATCCTCAAGTCCATTCTCTAGTAGGTCTGTGTCTTTATTCCCATCTTACCCTTAGGTGATGAAGAACCGACTTTTTATTGAGACCTGAATTTGAGTGTCAGGCTGCAAGCCTGCTGTGTGGGGTGGTCATTTAGCCAAGTACCTTGCAGTTGTCGCAGAGGGAGCTTTCTCTTGCATCCTTGTTTTCTTGTTCTCTTTTCAAGAGGGGAGTAATAACATTAATTAAGTCTCCAGTGAATCTTTTGTCTTGGTCAGGGCACTACAATCCACATAGTTGTCCAAGGTAAAAGTTTTCAGTGACCCTCCATTCCTCTTTCTACCTAACCACCTACCTCTACTCAGTTATCATGTAATATTAGGAGGAGCCAAATTTCCTAACTTTAGAAACAATACTAACATTTATGGCTATGGATTCTTGGAAACTAACTTAATCCTGGCTTCATTTTATATTAATACCTGCATTTTCCCTTTATTTCTAATTCTTCATTTAAAAATTTTGTTCTTGGCACATTTTGCAAGCTGCCTCAAATTTGCTTTTAGAAATCCAAAGTAAAAGTAAAAAAAAAAAATCTTATATAGTTTAATTCCGATATAATGCTGTAAAAACAAAGCAGCTTTTATTGCTCTGCTAAGTACTCATGAAATACATGCTTATTTTGGAAATTTAGAAATTGGACACAACAAGTAAACAGGTAAAAAAAGTAAAATAAAAATCTTCTATAAACTCACCATTAACTACTGTTAATATTCTGGCATGTATCCTTTTAGTCTTATCTATCTATCATCTATCTAGCTACACTGTTTTTTTTAAATTTTTACTTTAAAATATTCAGTTTTTTAAGAAATTGAAGTATAGTTGATTTACAATATTGTGTTCATTTCAGGTGGACAGCAAAGTGATTCGGTTATATCTCTATATATCTGTCAGATTCTTTTCCATTATAGTTTATTATAAGATATTGAATATAGTTCCCTGTGCTATATAGTAAATCCTTGTTGTTTATCTATTTTATATATAGTGGTGTGGATCTCTTAATCCACTACTCCTAATTTACTTTCCCCTGACCCTGTTTCCCCTTTGGTAACCATAAATTTGTTTTCTATGTCTGTGAGAGTGTTTCTGTTTTGTAAATAAATTCATTTGTAATATATTTTAGATTCCACATATAGTGATATCGTATAATACTTGTCTTTCTGTTTCTGACTTACTTCACTCAGTATGATAATCTTTAGGTCCATCCATGTTGCTGCAAATGGCATTATTTCGTCCTTTTTATGGCTGAGTAATATCTCATTGTATATATGTACCACATCTTCTTTATCCATTCATCTGCTGATGGACACTTAGGTTGATTCCATGTCTTGGCTATTGTAAATAGTGCTATGAACAATGGAGTGCCTGTATCTTTTTGAATTAGAATTTTCTTCTTTTCCTGATATATGCCCAGGAGTGGGATTGCTGTGTCATATGGTAGTTCTATTTTTAGTTTTTTAAGGAAGCTCCATACTGTTCTCCATAGTGGCTGCACCAATTTACTTTCCCACCAACAGTGCAAGATGCTTTGCTTTTCCCCACACCCTCTCCAGCATTTATTATTTTAGCTATACTATTTTAAATGGAATTTTATTGTAAATTATTTTCTATAACCTACAATTTAAATCTAAAAATATATTGTCACCTTTCCCCTTCACGATTAACTAGACTTAATTAATGGTTGTAAGTTTTTACAGTGGCGAATATACCATTCTTTATTCAACCAACTACTTATTTGGGGACAAATTATTTACATTTTCATTGTTTTATTAACACTCCTGCTATAAACATCCTTATACCTATAATCTTGCCTTCATCCATGACTAAATGTTTTTTGATTATACCCAAACTGGGTGGTATGTGTCAGTGATGCTGCTTGATAAATGTTCCTCTGGTTGTTGAATGGAAGATATGAAAGTGCAGAGGCTAGAGAAAGGCTTCTCCAGAAACCATATCAGGGTCTGAAAAAAGATGGTTTGAGAGGAGTTAGGGTTTCTCGGAGAAATGAAAGTGGAAGTGGCTGAATGTGTGAGGGAGCTAGATTCAAATTCTATATAATTGAGGCTAGAAACCAAATAAGGTGATGCACCTGGGTCCAGCCAGCGAGGTGTCTTCCTTCTCTAGAAATTAGAAGAGGGATTAAAGCAATCCCTTTTATTGAAAGCTTCAAAGTGGAGCACGGGGCTTCGGTTAAAGGAGCAGGGCTATTGCAAGGAGACAGAGAAGGACAGGGAGACAGCACAGGGTCTCTGCCCCAGCTCAGCTCGTGAAAGAGAAAGGTCATGAGCAAAACCAAAAGCATTCTTTTCCCTAAAACTTTCTGAGAGACACCGAGGCCTGAGCAGAATTGCTGCTGGAACATCAAACTCCTTTACCGAGGAAAGGGTGGGAAGAGATGCCAACACCACTGAGGCATGTGACACAGTGGGGTTTGGGTGCTTTTAGAACTTCAGAGAAAACACAGCATTCTTTTGGTCTCAATGGTCCGTGTTATTCATAAGACATTAAAGAAGCTGGGCTTCCCTGGTGGCGCAGTGGTTGAGAGTCCGCCTGCCGATGCAGGGGACACGGGTTCGTGCCCTGGTCTGGGAAGATCCCACATGCCGTAGAGCGGCTGGGCCCGTGAGCCACGGCCGCTGAGCCTGTGCGTCCGGAGCCTGTGCTCCACAACGGGAGAGCCCATAGGAGTGAGAGGCCCATGTACCGCAAAAAAAAAAAAAAAAAAAAAGCTGAGGGCTCCGTGGTGACACCACGGAGAGTGCTGAGGTGCCTTGGGGTAGCTTCGCAGGCTGTCAGGCTCCACAGGGAAAAGCAAGACAGTGCCAGGGAAGAGGACATTTGGAGCTCCGTGGGTTGGCAGAGCACTAGTTTGTGAACACTTGTGATGCAGTTTCTTTCAGCGACATCCAGTGATTACAGAGCAGGAAGGGTGAGGACGTGAGTGAGGTACTTGGAACCTGACAGTTCTATGTTAGAAGCCACAAAGTACAGATACCTCGTGGACCCAAGCTACGGGGCAAGGGCCCAACTAAGCCTGTGGAGTGGAGGGTGTTTCCGGAAAGGATGGCTCACCTCGGCGTGGTGTGTGCGCCATCACAGCAGTAGGTGGAGAAGTGCCTGGTGAACCACTAATTGGAAGCCCCCCATGAGTGGCCAGAATCTGGTGGTTATTTCTGAGAAAACACAGCCTCTTTTCTCATTTTGAAGTGAGTGAGGGAAGCCAATTTTCCCTTCCACCCCCATCCCCACTGTTCCACCCTGAGCGCACTGAGGGTGGATTCTTGCCCCTGACTTTGAATCGGCTCTGATGAAGCCCACTCAGCATTCCCCTCACATAAAATCAGAGTGTCGATGAAGGTCGGGGAGGGGGGGAACCTGGGGCCCAAGCCACTGCTGAGGAGGGGTGTCTCTGGAGTATAGATAAATGCAAAGGGAGCTCATGAACTGGTTGGGGTGTAAGGAGGGGGACAAATGCAATAAGTAAAGCAAACAGCTTCTAGGTGTCAGGGTTGGTCCTAGAAAAAGCCGAAAAAGCTCAGAACCGGATGTGGTAGCTTCCTGTTTAACATTTCACACAGCTCCAAGAAGAACAACAATGTTTATCAGCCACAACTGTTTGCTTGAATTTATAAATTAATTTGGGGAAATTGCTATCTTTAAAACACTAGGTGTTTCAAACTGCAACATTTAGCAATATTTTGGGGTCAAGTAAGAGAAACCTGATTTACAGTGGTGCAGACAATAATGGTATACATTTCCCATAGGAAAAGCAGTCTGGAGGTGAGCAGTCCAGGGCTGCTGCAGTGACTGCATGATGTTTCTCATAAGTAGAGAAGAAGTCTTTGACTTCTTCTATTGATACATGTTGATTTTCATCCCTATACTTATTGCTTCCATGTCACAAGATGGCTGCAGCTACTCCAGGCATCATATCTGATTTCTATCAAGAAAAAGGAAGAAGAAAGAGCAGTGATGCTTATTCCAAGAAAGCAAAACAGACAAGCACACAACAAAAAACTATTCCAGACATCTATTTACCTCTTGTTGGCCAGAACTTTATCAAAAATTATGCCTATCTGCAAGAAAATTTAGCAAAACACATTTCTATCCCTCTCTCTCCAAATATTCAGATTTGTTAGCAAAAAAAAGGTGGTAAATGGATTTCAAGTAGGCAATTTGTAGATTTGCTATACCATCCATCAACATTATATTTTTGAATTTATTCAGTCTTCTTTTATGTTCTTCATACATTTTTATTATTTTATCCTGCAAATGTTTTACGTACCTTTGTTAGGTTTATACCTAGGAACCCTATAATTTTATTGCTATTGTGTAATTTTCTTAAAAAATACATACTCAAATTGGTTTTTGTATATGAATTGATTTTTATATATTGATCTTGAGTCTAATTAGTTGTATTAGTTTGTAGATTCTCTTGGGTCATCCATAGAGAGGTAGACTGTCATATCATTTGTGGAAATTCACTATTTCGTTTCCTTTTCCAACCTTTATAACATTTACTTCCCTTTCCTGTCTTATTAAGCTAGGACCCCAAATACAATTTTGATTAAAAGGAATTCTGGAAAGGTAAAGCTTCTAAGATTAAGATATTAGATATTTGCTATTAAGATATTTGCTATTATTTGTTAGTTTTTTGTCATCCATGAAAGGAGGGGTGGTTTGTATTAGGATAGTGGCTGTGGAGCTGAAGAGAAGGGACTAGATTGTTGAGATGGTTAGGAAATAGAATCATAAGGACTTTGTTGATTGACTGCATTTGTGGGGTGAGGAAAAGGAAGGAACCGACTGAAAAAAAAAGAAATATTTTATTTTGACATAATTTCAGGATTGCAGGAAAGCTGCAAGAATAATACATGAATGCCTGAATACCCTTCACCAAGATTCCAAATGTAAATATTTTACTACATTTTTTTTTCCTCTCTCATTTAAAAGTAATTTGTGGATATATTGCCTTTTTATACCTAAACTCTTCAGTGTGTTTCCCCCAAAGCAAGGAATTCTCTTTTAAAAACACAGTCCCATTATTGAAATCAGAAATTAATATTGCTATAATACTATTATATAATCTACAGAACTTATTCATATTTCTCTGATTATTTCAATAATGTCCTTTGTACAAAAAAAAATCCAAGATCATGCATTGCATTTCATCTTGTCTCTCTTTAGTTTCCTTTAATCTGGAGCAGTTTTTGAGTCTGTCTTTATATTTCATGACCTTGACAATTTTTAGGAGTACAAGCCAGTTATTTTGCAGCACGGCTCTCAGTTTGGGTTTGATGTCTCCTCATGACTAGATCCAGGTTATGGACTTTTTGCTGGGATACTGCAGACGTGATGCTGAGTGCTTTTCAGTGCATCACTTCAGGAGGCAGTTGCTGTCAATTAATCCTGTTACTGGTAGTGTTACATTTGAATATTCAGTTAAGGTCATACCTGCCAAGTTTCTCCAGTCAAATAGTAAAGTTACTATTTTATCTTTATAATGTATAGGTTTCTTGTGGGGAGATACTTTGAAACTATGTAATATCCTGTTACTCCTCAAATGTTCACTTACTAGTTGGGATGGTTCTTGACTCAAAAAATTATTATTAGGATGGCTGCCAAATGGTGATTTTCCAATTCTCTCACTCCTTATACATTTGTTAGTTGACTTCCTTATGTAAGAAAAAGTCTTCTCTCCTATTTTTTTATTTATACATTCATTTATATCAGTGTAGACTTGTGAATTTTTACCTTATTCAGTCCTTTCCTGTCATTTGTTTTGATGCTCAAATTGTCCCATACTTGAAAAAGGAGTCAATTTTAAGACTAGGTGTCTGGGTGAGGCTGCATCTAACTGAAACCAAGGAGGAGAAAAATGTTTCCCATTGTTGCTTTTATTTGCAGCCTCTCATTACTTGTGAGCTTTATTTTATTTACATATGTTTATCTCCTTTGGTGAATTGTCCGTTCATACCCTATGTCCATTTTGTTTACTATTTATAAGAACTCCTTATTGTTTAAGGATATTAACCTTTTATCTTACACAAACATTACAAATTGCTAATTGAGAGGATACAATAAGCTAGGAACTTTATCAACAATATTTTACTTAATCCTCACAGCAGTCCTTTAATATAGTATTATTTTCATTTTATAGATGAGAAGGCAGGAGGGTTTAGAAATAGTGCTCATGGGCCAGCAACACAGGAAAGCCATAATTAAATCCAAGTCTGTGTGATACCAAAACTTCAATTCTTCTTTATTTACCATTCTGCATGCTGGGAAAAGTTTTTAATTTTTTAAGACTCCTAGGAAATCTAAGGTCATCCCCAGAGTCCTCCTAAAGTTTAAACCACAAGACCAATCATTGAAATGACAACTTAAAATTCAGATTTACTGTATCTTGCACCTGAGCCTGCGATGTGTCATCACACTGATGATGTGGTAGCACTCTATACTGGTACATCACAGTGCATTGGGGACTCTGCAAAATAAATATACAAAATAGGTATATGCTCATATTCAGGCTTTTTGAGGATAAAATGATCCAGCAGGCACCTGATGAACTTTATACATTTCATACAGATAACACAGGGGGTAGCTGAAGAACACTGGCTGAGAAAAAGCAACCTGGGAAGGCCTTGAACTCTAACCCCAGGAAGGCACTTCAGCCCCTTTACCTGGGACATAGATGGTTCAACGAGATGGTCTCTGAGGCCCCTTCTGGTCCTAAATTCCTGCATTCCTAAATTGCTTTCTTATTTTTCCCTCTTTTCCTCCTTTATGCCTTTCTTATTTTCCTTTTTCTCCTCTAATGAACATTAGGACTGACAGGGGTTTGGTCTGGAAAAATCCTGTCTGGCCCTGTTACATCCTGACCCAAATGGTCACACGCCGGTGGCCTGGGGGCTGCCCTCCTGGATACATGGTCCCAGGAGCCCTGGTTTACAAATTATGCGAGAAGGAAGGGAAGGGATCTAGGAACTCGCTCCCCCCGCCACCTTTTCAGTTGCTCCGCGCACTGACTGTTTGCCGGCGCCCTCTTGTGTCCAGACTGAGTTACTTCACTGTCTAGTCCCGAGCATTTTTTTTTTTCACCACACGAGGGAGCAATTCAGGGAAAACAAACAAGTTTTACTAAGAATAGTTTTACGGAGTTTCAAAAGAAATGTACATTCTTAAAACTTACATAATCCAATGTATTGACTAGAAGATCATTTAGAATATGGGAAGAGAGTTTTAGTTACTGAATTACTAATGAGCGCACTTGCTATAGCTGCTGAGAGGAAGCGTTTACTCATTTATTCCTCACACTCACATAGCTCATTAGAGATCCCCACGTATGTGAAAGTCTTTTTATCTCATTTCAGCCCCAAATAGCTGGAGATACTATCTCTAGCCTTGACCTTTTGTCTACACTCCAGTTGGCCTGCCCAAACTCTCCATATATGACTAGTAGGCACAGCACATGTAACTGTGTGCAGAACAGAACTTTTGATTCATCCCCTTCTTCCCAAACCTGGTCCTCCCTCCACACTTCCTCCCCCGCTTTGGCACCACCATCCTCTTAGTTGCACGGGTCCAGAGCCTAGGAATCATTCTTTTTTTTTTTTTTTTTGCGGTACGCGGGCCTCTCACTGTTGTGGCCTCTCCCGTTGCGGAGCACAGGCTCCGGACGCGCAGGCTCAGCGGCCATGGCTCACGGGCCCAGCTGCTCCGCGGCATGTGGGATCCTCCCGGACCGGGGCACGAACCCGTGTCCCCTGCATCGGCAGGCGGACTCTCAACCACTGTGCCACCGGGGAAGCCCAGGAATCATTCTTGATCCCTCTTTCTCGCATCGTACTTCGAATCCACTAGAATTCCTGTTAGGTCCACCTTCAAATATATACCAAATTTAACTACATACGTCTTACCATTGACACGGCTGCTATCTTAGTCCAAGCCACCCTTGTCTCTCTCCTGATGACAGCAGTGATGTCCTAAGTGGTTAGCCTCATTCTTCTCCTCCTGCTCCCCAAGACCACCCTGTCATCTTCTTCTCAAACAACCAGAGTGATCTTATAAAACTCCAAGTCAGATCACATCTTGCCTCTATTCAGAACTCTCCAGGGACTTCCCATCTCATTTAGAATTAAACTCAGAAGCTCTTCCCATGGGCTACATTCTGATCTTATCCTCCTCCATCCTCTCCAGCCCTCACTCCCTTCCAGCTACACTGGCCTCCTTGCTGTTCCTTGGGCCTTTGCCCCTGCTCTTTCCTCTCTCTGGAATGGTCCATGTTCAGAGCTCTTTTACTTCTATCAGGTCTCTATTTAATTGTCACCTCCTCATCACAGACTCTCCCAACCGTCTGGTCAAATAGAGCCACCCTCATACTCTCTATTCCTTTGCCTTGATTTATTTTTCTTTTTAGCACTTATCACCTGATAGTATATTACATCTGTCTTTCTGTGTTTCTTGTCGACCCTATCCTGACTATAAGATTCATGGCCAGCGACTTTGTTTTGTTCCTTTCTGAGCAAAATTCTCAGTTCTAAACACATAGTTTAGGGAATTCCCTGGTGGTCCAGTGGTTAGGACTTGGTGCTTTCACTGCTGGTCCCGGGGTTCGATCCCTAGCCAGGGAACTAAGATTTCCAAGCCCTGCAGTGTGACCAAAACACAAACAGACAAACAAACCATATAGTTTATACAAAATGATGAATTAATTATTAGTTTGAATTATGTGAAATTGTTGACATTTTAAAAATTCTGGCTTACATAAATAGGAATTCAAGTAGTTCATCTTCACATTTATTATTTCCACTTTATAGGTAATGAAACTTAAGCTCGATGAAGTAAAGTGACTTCCCCACGTGTGACATTGTGATATAATAAGAAATATATGTATTTGGTCTTCATCCCCTGTTCCTGGCACAGAACTTCTAAAATCCTTGCAACTTCTTGAGTGATAGTCTTTTTTTTTTAACATCTTTATTGGAGTATAATTGCTTTACAATATTGTGTTAGTTTCTGCTGTATGAATCAGCTATACATATATCCCCATATCTCCTCCCTCTTGTGTCTCCCTCCCACCATCCCTATCCCCCCCTTCTAGGTGGTCAAAAAGCACCGAGCTGATCTCCCTGTGCTATGCTATTGCTTCCAACTAGCTCTCTATTTTACATTTGGTAGTGTATATATGTCCATGCCACTCTCTCACTTCGTCCCAGCTTACCCTTCCCCCTCTCCATGTCCTCAAGTCCATTCTCTAGTAGGTCTGTGTCTTTTTTAAAAAAAGAAATTTATTTATTTATTTTTGGCTGTGTTGGGTCTTCGTTTCTGTGCGAGGGCTTTCTCTAGTTGTGCCAAGCAGGGGCCACTCTTCATCGCTGTGCGCGGGCCTCTCACTATCGCAACCTCTCTTGTTGCGGAGCACAGGCTCCAGACGCGCAGGCTCAGTAGTTTTGGCTCACGGGCCCACTTGCTCAGCGGCATGTGGGATCTTCCCGGACCGGGGCAAGAACCCACGTCCCCTGCATTGGCAGGTGGATTCTCAACCACTGCGCCACCAGGGAAACCCAGGTCTGTGTCTTTATTCCTGTCCTGCCCCATGGTTCTTCAGAACCACCATTTAAAAAAAAAATTTTTTTTAGATTCCATATATATGTGTTAGCATACGGTATTTGTTTTTCTCTTTCTGACTTACTTCACTCTGTATGACAGACTCTAGGTCCATCCACCTCACTACGAATAATTCAATTTCGTTTCTTTTTATGGCTGAGTAATATTCCATTGTATATATGTACCACATCTTCTTTATCCATTCATCTGTCGATGGACACTTAGGTGGCTTCCATGTCCTGGCTATTGTGAACAGAGCTGCAATGAACATTGTGGTACATGACTCTTTTTGAATTATGGTTTTCTCAGGTTATATGCCTAGTAGTGGGATTGCTGGGTCGTATGGTAGTGACAGAGAATCTTCTGTTATTCAGTAACAAGCCTCTTTCAACAATACCTGAGTTTATATGAATGTGATGACTGGTGACTGGAAGCCCCTAAGTAGCTTCTGGATGGGGGGTGGTTGCCAGGGGAACCAACCACGTGATTAGAGGGTTGGAACGTTCAGTCCCACTCCCTGACCTCTGGGGAGAGGAGAAGGGTCTGCATTAATCACCAATGGCTCATGATTTAACAAATCATGCCTATGTAATGGAACCTCCATTAAAAACCCCAAGTGAAAATGTTTGGAGAGCTTCCAGGTTGGCAAACATATCCATGTGCCAGGAGGATGGTGCTACCCAGACTCCACGGAGACAGAAACTTCTATGCTCAGGGACCCTTCCAGACTTCACCCTAGTACCTCTTCATGTGTTTTTAAATTTGTATCCTTTATAATATCCTTTAGAATAAAATGGTAATAGTAAAGTGTTTCCCTGGCTTCTGTGAGATGTTACAGCAAATAATTGTACCTGAGGAGGGGGGTCATGGGAACCCCTGATCTGTTAGCCAAATCAGACAGAAATGTGAGTAACCTGGGACCCGTGAGCAATTAGATTCTGAAGTGGGGGACAGTCTTCTGGGCCTGAGCCCTTAACCTGTGGTGTCTCACTAACTCTGGGTTGTTAGTGTCAGAATGAATTCAATTGTAGGGCACCTAGCTGAATTCCACAGAGAATTAAAGAATTCTTTCATGTGAAAAACTTACGCATCTGGTGTCAGAAGTATTGTGAGTAGAGAAACAGTTTTCCTTTACTAAGTCAAATTTAAAAAGGAATTAGAGGCAGACTTGGAGCTTTTCATTTCTTTCAACGCAACACGGACAGACCTCTTAAATGGTGTTCTGGACACTGTGCTAGGTTTAGAGGCCATTGCGAGGAAGGTCTTGCCCCACCTGTCTCCCGCCTCATCTCCTCTGCCTTTGTGGCCACAGGGTCTCCTGTCTGCTCTGACTGGCAGGACTGAGTAGGGCTATGTGTACGCCGAGCAACACCAAGGTTCTGCAGAAGGGCCAGCGTCTGAACAGTGTGGACTGCTCCCCGTTGCCTCTGCAACTCCTTGCACATGGGGCCCTGCCTGCAGTAGACCTTGACTCCCTTCCTTCTGGTCCCAGAGGACAAGTGAACCGCCCTCCCATACTGCTGACTTTCTGTCCATCCCCAGTATCCTCTTCAACACTGTGAAGCTGGAAGGCCCACACAGGCCACCCAGTGCATTTCTGATCCATCCTAAGAGGGTATGGGTGGGAAACCACACTGACCCCCCAGTTCTTCTTTGCTCAATAAACTGTACGTGCCCTGGAAGGGCATCTGGAAGGGGGGAAAGGGGCAGGCTGACCTGCAACACCTTGACAGCAAAGGAAGATTAAATATGCCTGAAACTTTTCTCCTCCAGAGTGCTACCTGTCTGAATCACAATGGGTAGAGTGTGCCGTAGAAGGGGAGAGGGAAATGAAAAAGCCACATCACGGCCTTTTCCTTTTAGCCCTTTTCCATGCTCTCCTTAAATTTTCAGCTTCTCTCCTTAGTCATTTTCCCTGTCTAATGTTTTGTTTCAGAATTAGCTAGAAAAGTTCTGTTTTTCCTCTTTAACTAACATTTTGCTTATCCTGTAGTTTATTGAGCTCTAGGGAATTTATGCCTTATAAATAAATAAAAGTATTATTATAAGGTAGCTCTATTCAGAGCATTAGTTAAAGGAGAGAAGCGACATTTTTCTTTATTTGCTTAGAAATATGTTGCAGTCACAATAGTTCTCCTCCTGCCTTGAATTAATGGCATAATTACTCACAATGAGTTTGAACTTGGCATGAATTAATACACTAAGTCATGCCTCCTGTTCTCTCTTATTGCCTAATTAATTCTGAATTCTGAAATTCCCTTTGAGCTACCCAAAAAGCATGGTCAGTGGATTCTGGTGCAATTATTCTTTCTTTGCAGTAAAAATCAAGTGATTTGATAATTATGGGCTGTTCCGCAAGAGAATATTTCAAACATCCTGGGAGGGAGAGAGCAGACATCATAAGGGAGCTTTATGGAAGTTTTATAGTGAAGAACCTGTACGTGATGGGTGTGTAAGGGTCCCAAAGGAGACAGAACTTCGGGTGAGCCAGCTTTACTCTGAGGGAGGATGGAGGGCCTCAGAGCATTAGCCCAAGTCTTTCTGTCAGTCCTGTGCCTCCATGTCTGAAATTTCCACTCTGAAGGCCGTGCCTTTGGATTAGGATATGGTCTGCAGAGGTTGCCAGTTAGATATGAATGAGTTGCCCATGGAGAATAGCCCAGTCATCCACCTATGCAGGTCGAGGAGAGCTTGCCATATCATGACCGACTCTGCCTACACCCTTGCTGGCTGCCCCTTTAAGGGTAGAAGAGTCACTAGTGTGAATTTTTGGAACTCAAGACATTGACTGGGCCTTAATGGGTAACGGATGGGGCGCTGTGCCATAAGAAGTGCAAACATAGCTCCTTCCCCCTTGCTCTCTCTTCCGCTCTACAGGGATGTGTAAATGGATTCAAGACCACTTGGATTCTGACCACTGTCTTTGACTGACTTTCTTCCTGAAGTTTTCTAGAGAGATTAAGATCCCAAGAAGTAGATTCAGGACTTGAAGGAGGTCTTAGTCAACCATTATTAGGCCTTTGAACTGGTGTATTGGGCACTTGAACAACCATGTAAGTTATTTGTTATTCATTGTCTGTGGCTCCTTTTGGATCCTTAAGGAATTGGCGGGAAGAGAATAATTGGCATTGCAGGATTTTAATAGTTTTCTTTGGATTCCTGGCAATGGTAAACAGTATCAATGTAAAAACTAAAATATAAAATCTGGCAATAGTCATCAGTCATCTGAGAATCAATTAGTTTATCATAGTCCCTTGAAATGATGGCTTTCTATTGGATTTTCCCCATCAACATGCAAACCTTCTGTATTTTTTCTCATCTGGAAAACAAAATAAAACCGAATTTCCTAAACCTCTCAACTCATTCCAGTTACCTCTCCATCTCTCTGCTTCTGTTTATGGAAAATTTATTTTAAAAGTGTCACTTGTACTATGGCCACCAGTTCTCACCTCATATTCTAGCCAATTCTTGCCAGTTAATTTTTTCCACAATTCACTGAGATCATCTTAGTCAAAGTCATCAATATTCTCCCTCTTGCTAAACTTAATGTCATTTCTGTGCCTTTTTCTTTCAGGTACCCTCAGGTTTATTTGACATCACTGTCTTCGCCCATTTTCATAAAGCACTTTTTTTTTTTTTTTAATTGGCCTCTAGCTCACTCTCGTGTGACTTTCCTCTGATACCTTTGTCCATGGATTTTCATTCTGTTTTCCTGGCCTCTCCTCTTCCCTGGGCTCAGTCTTTTTCTTTATCTATGCTCACTCCCTAAGTGATGGCATTGAGCTCTATAGCCTTAAATACATTACCTATACACCGATGACTCCTGTATTATCAGCTCTGTCTACAGTAGCAAATAACTCCAACATCTAAATGCCTTACCACAAACATGTATTTCTTGTTAATGCTACATGAAGGCTGTGGTTCAACTGTGGCTCTGTTTGACTTGGCTGGACTCAGTATGACTTCTCATTCTAGGCTGAGTAGCCCTTTTCTGGACTGCATTTTTCTTATGGTGAAGGCAGAGCCAGAGAGTGCAACACAAACCATGAAGTCACATTTAAAGCTTTTGCTCAGACATGTGCATGCCCTCACATTTCATTGACCAAATCATATCTGTATCCAAATATGTAAGGTCGAGACTTATTTTCCCTACCAAAGGTGCACAGATAACTCACGTGACTGAAAATGAATGAGGATAAATCATCCTATTAGAAGACAGTAGCAAGTGATTGAGAACAATAATTCCATCCACCATAATCCATCATTGATCACATATATTTACTTCCCTCCTGAATCACATCCTTTTTTTTTCTTTTCTTTTTTTTTTGCGGTACGTGGGCCTCTCACTGCTGTGGCCTTTTCTGTTGTGGAGCACAAGCTCCGGACACACAGGCTCAGTGGCCATGGCTCACGGGCCCAGCCACTCCGTGGCATGTGGGATCCTCCCGGACCTGGACACGAATCCGCGTCCCCTGCATCGGCAGGCAGACTCTCAACCACTGCGCCACCAGGGAAGCCCCACATTCTTGCCCATAGAAAAATTAGCTTATGGGTTGTTTGGTATTTCAAGTAGTCACAGGCTGGCAGCACTTTCGACAGTATAACTCTCTCAGACACTTTGTTGTGTTTGTTTAGTCTATTTGATTCTGGTTGAATCCATGTTTCAGTAGACATAGCCACTATTTTCTTCGAGACATACTTCTTTCTCTAGACTTAGTTACAGGTACTTTGAGCATATCATGCTTCCATGGGAACATACTCTTGATCTCTTTTCCCTGACCTATTTTTCCCAATGGGAAAAAATTAGTGGGAGCCGCCTTAATCCCATCAGAATTCTTAATAGGTTTGCTGGCAACACCCTTGGTTTGGTCTTCACCTTGAGATGTAGTAGTAAAAGGTCTTCCTATTCCAAAGGATATTCTATTCAGTTTTATCTTTTACAGGTGGTAGATGGGCACAGTTTCATTTTTCAACCTTCAGGACCCAGAAGTTCTGAGCTCTCTACTTTACTTTCCATCCATTGAAACAGGCAGATTCTCTCTGAGCCCATCTCTTGCTCATGTTACCAGAGTTCTCTCTCACTTTGTTTGCCCATATACAACAGGTACATTAGAAACACTACCAAACCTTTCACTACTGCGTATCTTGAGTCTTGTTCTTTCCAGCCTCCTGTAAGACTCCTATAAGCAGGGTCTCCGGGGAGGCATCACCCACTTTCCCTTCATTTCCATACGATGTGACCCTCAAACAGTAAGGCCTGAGAAATGCATCTATGAAGCACTGCACGGATCTGTCACCTTTATTTTCAGACCTTCTCAATCAGCACTCCTAGCCTCTTCCTCTAGACAATAGCTCCCTGCTGCCTTACAGGGCAGGAGCCCAAGCAAGTACTTGAAGCTTAATTGATCTGGATGTTTGGAATCAAACTTCATTAGCTCAAATTACTTCAGTTTGCCTAATTTGTTTCTCTATGTGAGCTCTGATAAGCTTGCTTTAACATCTTCTAAACTATGTTGTTTAGCATCATCAATGCCTACTCAAATTACACCTGCAGAGTAATGGACCAGGAGAAAAATGGTTTAAAAGGTATAGTTATTTTGTGTGGATATTTCTACACACATGCACAGAATGTGGAATACATGTCACTAAGGAAGTGCATTTACATCCATAGGACAGCTCTGCTTTTTAAAAATGAAACACGGCCAGAGAAATTCTTTCAATCATTAAAAATATGGTTAAGTGCTTTGAATTCCATAAACTTTGAGATTTTTTTTCTACATGTAGACTACGATAAATCCATTGTTATGTTTTTCTTCCAATCTGTTAAGAGACTTTCAATTAACCTGTGTGTGTTTATGTGTTTACAAATACACATATTTGTGTTTGTGGGCAAAATATCCATCTGAAGAGAGGTATGTCTCCCTAAGAATGACTACTGATCTATCCCTAGTGCAGAGAAACTTTTAGCATTGTTGAAAGTCATATTGAGTATCTGGGAGGAATTGGCAGCAATGGTGTTTCTAAGGAAGGGCTGAGGGGGAGAATTTCTTCTATATCCCCATGTTTAATTGCACGTATTATCTTTGCCAAAAATTAAAAACAAAACATGCATGTAACAATAATAGCAAATAATCAGTTTTCCTGTAGTGCTTAGGCCTGTTAGCTGTGCCATATATATAGCTTATATGTTTATGGAAATCCAAATACCTCAATTCCAGTGCATTACAGCAGTAGACAGGTAGGTGTTTCAGAATTGTAATGACAGTCTGTCCATTGGTTCTTACATTAACATGGACATTGGATGGGAGAAAGCATGGCCAACACTGAGAATGCAGAGACCTATTTTAACATCATTATACTTACCTCAATAATTTTGTGTCCTTCTAGAATCTGGAACATGCAGATTCATTCTTTTCAAATGCTGATAGAAGTTATGGGTTCACAGGTTTCTGAGTCTCTCTTTTACACTGTCCAGATATCTTTCCACATTGATAAAAATAGGCTTATTTTCCACATTTGCTTGCACTCCATGGGTCTACCCCCTATAGTAGAAATGGATAAAAATAGGAAATTCAGATAACTAGGCAAATTTCCTTCCTTTTTTTAAAATTAATTTTTATTGGAGTATGGTTGCTTGACAATGTTGTGTTAGCCTCCACTGCACAACAAAATGAATCAGCCTTACACATAGAGATATCCCCTTCCTTTTGGACTTCCCTCCCATTTAGGTTACCACAGTGCATTAGGTAGAGTTCCCTGTGCTATACAGTATGTTCCCATCAGTTGTCTATTTTATACATAGTATCAATAATGTATATGTGTCAATCCCAGTCTCCCTATTCCTCCAAGTTTATCCTTTCTTATTTTTTAAATTATCTAAATAATTGTATTAATTCCTGACTTCGCTTGTGTACCAAATATCCCTGGATGGACCACATAGGGGTACAAATGATGTCGGGTGTGATTGGGGTCACATTGATTGCACATTGTGGTTTAGCTGGCTTGATAGGCCTCACCAATAGAATTAGAAACATCTGCCCCCTTTCAAGCTTCCACCCACAGCTGTTACCTTAAGGAGACTCACAGGGGGCACACTTCTCTTAAGAATCAATATGGGAAACAACACAGGCTGCCTAGGATGATGTATGAACTGCTTTTACCCCTCAGGGCACCCTCTGTGCTTCATTCACTCCAAGCCTCTGTCCAGGTGCTTCCCCAGGTCAACACGCACACCACTGGGGCTGCCCACCTGCTCAGGAAATGTCACCTGCCCTGCTCTTGGGCCCTTGTACTGCCTCACATCGTCAATGGACAGGGAAACAGCCACCCTCTTGCTTGGATTTGACCCTTGAGTTCAGCAGCAAATTTGCGTAGGCCTAGGGCTGCTACAGTGCTTTCACTTTTTAAAAAACTGCTTTATTGAGATATAATTCATATATCATAAAATCTGCCCATGTAAAGTTCAATTTTTTGTATATTATTAATTTTTAAATAGTAAAAATATATGTGACAAAATTTTCCATCTCAACAATGTTTAAGTGTATGATTCAGTGACATTGATTACACTCAAAATTTTGTGCAACCATCACACTATATCTCTTTCCAAAACTTTTAAAGTCACCCCAAACAGAAACTCTTTAACTATTAAAAAATAACTTCCTATTTCTTCCTCCGCTCTACTGGTAACCTCTAATCTACTTTCTGTCTCTATGGATTTGCCTATTCTAGGTACTTCATATAAGTGGAATGATACAATATTTATGTTTTTGTGTCTGGATTCTTTCATTTAGCCTAATATTTTCAAGGTTCATGTAGTTTACAGCATGTACCAGACCTTCATTCCTTTTTCTGCTTGAATGATATTCCATTGTACGGACATATCACATTTTGTTTATCCATTCATCCATTGATGGACACAGATTGTTTTCACCTTTTGGTTATTGTGAATGACGCTGCTATGACCATTGGTGTCCAAGTGTCTGTTTGAGTCCTTGCTTTCAATTCCTCTGGGTATACGCTTAGGACTAGAATGCTGGATCATATGGTTATTCTAAATTTAGCTTTTTGAGGAACTGCCAAACAGTTTTCCACAGCAGTTCCACCTTGTACATTCCTACCAGCAATGCATGAGGGTCAGTACTTTTGCTTTTATACAAATAGTACTCCCCATCCCTACCCCAAGGCAGGCAAACTCTGAAAGGGCTGCTTGGAGGGGTAAGTTTCAAATGACAGCCACTAGTCCACTGGTGTTTGCTTCACAGGCACCCAGTGTCCCATTCTACTCTGGCTTCTTTTTATTCCTCCAGTTCACTCCGTTTGTGCCTGACCCCCAGGCATTGATACTGTTTGAGTTCCAGCCCCAGAAATCTCTTAAGCCTTAATACAAATCAGTCAATAGACAAGGACCCTAGAGAAGGACACCCACTGCCAGCTCTATACACAAGTCTCTACGTGGGTTCAGCTAGTAACACCTTTTAAAAATGTTTCCCTAGACTTGCTGATGGCTCTAACTGAATGGGCTGAACAATTCCATGAGAAACAGCCAATCACTCATTCAACTAGAAGTGGTTAATAATGGTGCTGTGTCTGGGAAGCAGGCACCTAGCGGGGATGACAGGTGTGAGAGATTCATTAGGGAAACACCTGTGAGGAAGGTGGGAGGGGAAACAGGGGGTGCTGGGAGGGGTGCTGGGAAGGCTGTCGGTCTGAGATGCAGGTCTGACCTCCCTGGAGGGAGGAAAGTCAGGTTGGATGGAAGCGTCTTAGGCTGCTTGTTGGGTGTCCTCAAGTCAAAATCGGCTGTTAGAGGAGTCCAGCATCTTCCAGGAATTGGCCTGCCTCAGTACCCCGTCACACTCCGTTGTGGCTGAGAGCAGCCGGGAGGCGGTGTGACCTCCTCACAGCTCAGTGATGGATTTCAGATCAGCAGCTGGGGCCACAGTCAGAGGGACCTCTGAGAGGCACGATTCCAATGAAATGATCAAGCGGGTTTATATGTGGTGACATTTAGAATGATTCTTAGGAGATTTGTGAGAAAGGCATTCTACTACGAGGGTCTTTTGCCATTTCCTGTTAGAGGTCCTCTCTCTAGGACATTCACGCTGTAAAATATTTACTTGTCATAGCCAGCTGGGCTCTGGGGGCAGCTGTGTGTGGACCTTCTTGATCAAGATGGGAAGTGCCAACCACACCAGCTTTAATAGAAAATCCCTCAGCCTTGTGTCTACTGGCCAGCGTTGGGAGTGCTTTGACAACTGTGAAATCTCTCCATTCTGATTGAATCCTTTCTCCAAGGCTCACATGGCAGGGTCAGGCCTGGAAATCAGGGCTCCTGATTCCCAATCCAGTGTGTCATTCAGTATCTTTAAATGATATTTCACTGTCCCCTTCAGTTCTCATTGTTTGGGGGTGGTTTGTACCCCTGAAGACTTCAACCTGGCTTGTGATTTCACCCCAGGACGTGTGGGTATGCATCTGAAAGGAGTCCTTGCCCGGTTTGGGGGATGATCTGTCGCCACCATCTCCCCTTGTGTCCGTGTCTTACTTTTCTCTGTTTCTCTCTTGTTAAAATCTTCACCTTTCTCCTTTGCCTCCAGCATCCTTTCTTGGTTCTAACTGCACACCTTGGCCGTGTCATTGCTGTTTCACTGGGCTCTTCACTCTCCTCCCAGAGCCTCACTGGGTAGATCAGGTAGGAGCTCAGCCTGGGGCCTGCCTATCCTTGTGCTAGGGGACCCCATCCAGGAAGGCTGAGACCCACAGCTTGGCCACATATCAAGGAGAGAATCATGGATGTGCATGGAACAGCCTTTTGGGTTCAGTGACTCTAAGATGCCTTCCAACCCTTAAAATCCATAAACCTCTAGAACTCTATTCATAGCAGGAATATATACTTCCATGTGGCACTGAATTAAATGAGAGGAAATGCACTGGCTGTGGTCAGGCTTGGGAGTAGCTTGGTTAATTAGGGGCTCATATCATGTATTACAGTATACCTTCACTGTACCTGTCATGGCCGTACATTAGCATTCAGCTGTTGCAGAGACTTAAATAGTACCTGTTCCCCTGAAGGAAAACTTCAGGGTCCATTCATTTGCTAAGGGCTAATATTTTCCCCAGGGAATAAAGTGCTAGACCGTCAGCCCCTGGGCTTCAGAGACTGTGTTTACACAGTACAAGCAGAGCTTAAGGAAGTTTCCTTGCCCCTGCTTTCTCTGCACCCTCCTGGGAAGGAGTTTTGTGCTACCCATGGTGCCCCTCTTTTGTGGGAAAGAGGGTGATGTGGTCTTTGCTCTTCTGGGAAAACTTCTTCTCATAAAAGACAATGGAACATCCATTTCTGCTTCAACCTTGTTCTTGTTAAAAAAAAAAAAATCAGATCACTGAGATTTTCTTTTGGTCAAGCAAGATAAGGCTTAGGACTGGAAAGTGTAAACAGCAATGGCAGGACTCCACGTCTGTAGAACCTAACACAAGTTAGAGCCTTTTCACACTTAGTAATTTATTTCATCTTAAATCCGTCTCAAGTGGTTGGCAGGACAAAGGCTATTATCCTCACCTTATGTGAAAAGCATTCGTTCTTTCAGTAAATAAGTATTGGGTACTTACTAAGGTTTTCTTCCTGTATTTATGGAGTGCTTACTATATGCCAGGCATGGGCTACTTGCTAACTCATCTAATGTCCAAAGTGACCCCACGAAATAGATGTTATTATTAACCCTATTTGGCAGATGAAGAATCAGAAGCCAGAGAAGTGATGTGATTTGCCCAGGACGTTAGTAAACGGCAGAGCTAAGACCTGAGTTGTGCGGTCTGACTCCAGAACCCAGGCCGTGGGCTTTTCTGCTGTATTGATGACAGGCTATGAATCTCACGAGCGAACAGTTATTCATTGCAACTGAGAAATGCTATGAAGGAAAAGAACAGTGTACTATGAGGAAATAAAATAGGGGTGCTAACTTAGTCTGGTGAGCAAGGAGGGGCTTCCCCAGGGAAGTAACACTTAAACGGAGGCCTGAAGGGGGGACAGGAGCAAAACGGGAAGGGGGTGAGGGTGGGAGAGCAGGCTAGGCAAAGGCTGAGGGAAGGAAGGATGCTGGTTCTGTGAAGGACCTGAAAGAGCCTGGTTTCTTTGCTGAGTAAGAAACATGGGGGATCAGGGAGAGATGGGGTTGAAGAGATACAGGCAGAAAGATGACTTTGTAGTCCATATTAAGGATTCAACTGGATCTAAAGAGCGCTGAGGATCAACCTATGGGGCTTATCAGGCTCATTGTGGCTGCTGTGAGGAGAAGTGGGGCAAATATAGAAGTGGGGAGAGTGGTTAGGAGACTGTTATAGTCCTGCTGGTGAAGGAGTGGAGATGGAGAGAAACGGGCGGGTCAGGGGACCCTTAGGAGGTAAAGTTTGTGGTGACACATACTCAGGGAGTCTCAGTGAATGTCAGCAGGAAGGACAGATTGTAAAGAAACATTTATACAAAGCGTTCCTTCTCCAATTAATACAGTGATAAAGTCATTCATTTTTCACTTGAGAGTGCGAATAAATTATGATGAGAATGAAGGTAGAAAGCGTTACGAAGTTGCCCATGTAGTGCCTCCAGTTTTGTTTTTGGTTTTGGTTTTTTGAGCCTCCCTTTTAGTGCCATCATTTCTTCAAAAGGAAGGAGATAACATTCTTCCATCCTTGTAAAGATGGAGGCTTGAAAATACTCCTTTTGTGGGAGGGGGTGTGTTCAAGGAATCCTGCAGGTGTTTGGAGGACACAGCAAAAAGGGAAGAGGCTTTTTGCCTGTGTATTGGTGTGTGTGTCTCCGAGTGTGTGTTTGTGTGTATTTAAAGCTAGTTTGCAAAATCAGATCACAAAACTCCTGAGAGAAGTCCCAGACAGTGTTTTTAGGGTGTTGCAACAGCCCATATGAGAGGAAAGAAATCAACTTCTTACTTGAACTTAAAGGATGTGCTTTAAGAAAAATTACTTGAATTTACTAGATGTTTTGCCATTGAGTGGATATAACCTGGTCCAAATTTTGTCCTAACTTGGCACCCACTGATTGCTCTGACCTCCAGCTATTATTATATCCTGGCTAGTGGTAAAGTGTATCATCATGTATAGTTTTCCAGAAGCCTCACAGTTGAGATTGTTTTGAGCATTTCCTTCTAAGTGGCAAAAGGTTATTGGTTGCAGGTCCTAGAACTATCCTGCCTCTATTCATCCTCTTCTTGTGGTAGTGATAACAGCTACAGAATACGCCTGAAATAGCACATCCTGCTAGGAAATGCCACCACACCCCAATGAAACCCACCTAAGTTTGAGGCTTGTGGTTCTGCAAAGTGACTACTTATTTGATAAACCAGAAAGGGAGGCAAGCCATTGACTTAAAAGAAAGTACAAATATGTGTCAGGGTCTTTGTCCCCACGCTATTGCCTCTTGAACAGTGTTGTCCCATGTGTGAGAGCAGCTGACCCATGAGACAGGGAGGTTGCCTTGAACCTCGCTGCATTAGGCCATGAGACAGAACCCGATGAGGCCCCAAGATGAGCAAGCACATCACACAGCCCACAGAGCCCACCCGATACCTTGAAAACACTTTGTTGAAAGAATCCTTCATTATGAAATTTCTCCAAGAAATGTGATCTGCTCAATTCCTTAATAAATCACTCTGTACTTTTTCAGTGGACAATATGGACAATATTTACTTGATTTGAATAAATGACTAGCGACAGGCATAAGGAAACTCCTCATTAAAGTGCACCAATTGATTAATGACTTGGGCCAGAATCACGTTACGGCTCTTTGCTGCATTATTAGTCATTTTATAATAATGGCTTCTTGTCACTTTAAAATGCAATTTCCTTTATGGAAACTCAGTTATAGTCCCATGAATTTGGAAAGGTTAGCTGGTGAGTATGTGACTTTACTTGCCCTCTGACCATACAGTGACTTTGGCTTTGCAGGAAAAATTTATGAGGCTTTTGGACAGGATGCCCTTGAAGAGCAATGCCCAGTGATGTGTAGAATCATAGAGCTGGGTGAGCCCTTAGATCTTTTCCTGACAAAACCCTTAATGTTACAGAGGAGGAAACTGAGGTACAGAGGTGACGTCAGGGCTGCCCACCCTGTATCGGCAAGTGTTTCTCAGATGCCTCTGCTGTGCCTTGTACTGTGCTAGGGTGCTGGGGGAAATGCACAGGTTTGATCTTAAGCTTACCCTCTAGGTGGAGAGATAAAACCGCACATGTAAGCATTTAAAGATAGCATATGGCGGCCTTCCCTGGTGGCGCAGTGGTTGAGAGTACGCCTGCCGATGCAGGGGACACAGGTTCGTGCCCCGGTCCGGGAGGATCCCACATGCCGTGGAGCGGCTGGGCCCGTGAGCCATGGCCGCTGAGCCTGCGCGTCTGCAGCCTGTGCTCCGCAATGGGAGAGGCCACAGCAGTGAAAGGCCCGCGTACCGCAAAAAAAAAAAAAAAAAAGATAGCATATGGCAACATATCAAGCATGAGCAAGTGTGGTCCATGTTGTTTTATAGCCATACTCCACACTGAGATCATTCCATGAGCCAGGATGGAATATGGCGCAAGCTTTGAGGCAGAGAAGAGCAATGAGAACATCATCCCACCACACAACATAAAGCTGGGCAACGTGTGGCTTCAGTCCGGGTGATGTATGCAAAACTGTAGGGAGGGTCAGAGAGTCACACTTAGAACCAGTGTGGGTGTAAGATCAGAAAAGCCTGAAGTTCCTACCCCATGGGATTTTCTTCCTCTTCACTCTGGCAACCTCTTTACAAATGGGAGGTCAGTACAGTACAGCAGTTAAGAGCACTGGTTCAAGAGACAGATGGACTCAGATAGGAGTCCCAGCCCTGCCACTCTGTCATTTTATGACTTAGAGCAAATTATCTCACTCGAGTTTCATTCCCTCTGTAAAATGAGAATAATAATTAATGACTGTCTCACATAATTTTGTGAAGATCAGTTGACGTAATGCACGAAAATAAAACACTGCAGCCATAAAAAGGAATGAAATTGAGTTATCTGTAGTGAGGTGGATGCACCTAGAGTCTGTCATACAGAGTAAAGTAAGTCAGAAAGAGAAAAACAAATACCGTATGCTAACACATATAAATGGAATCTAAAAGAAGAAAAAAAAAAGGGTTCTGACGAACCTAGGGGCAGGATAGGAATAAAGATGCAGATGTAGAGAATGGACTTGAGGACACAGGGAGGGGGAAGGGTAAGCTGGGATGAAGTGAGAGAGTGGCATGGACATATATACACTACCAAATGTAAAATAGATAGCTAGTGGGAAGCAGCCACATAGCACAGGGAGATCAGATAGGTGCTTTGCGATGACCTAGAGGGGTGGGATAGGCAGGGTGGGAGGGAGACACAAGCGGGAGGAGTTATGAGGATATATGTATATGTATAGCTGATTCACTTTGTTATAAAGCAGAAACTAACACACCATTGTAAAGCAATTGTACTCCAATAAAGATGTTTAAAAATAAATAAATCACTAAAAAAAAAAGAAAAACAAATACAGTATGCTAATGCATATATATGGAATCTAAAAAAAAAATGGTACTGATGAACCTAGTGGCAGTGCAGGAATAAAGACGTAGACATAGGGAATGGACTTGAGGACACAGGGGTGGAGGGGGAAGCTGGGGCAAAGTGAGAGTAGCAGCGACATATATACACTACCAAATGTAAAATAGTTAGCTAGTGGGAAGCAGCCGCATAGCACAGGGAGATCAGCTAGGTGCTTTGCAATGACCTAGAGGGATGGGATAGGAAGGGTGGGAGGGAGACTCAAAAGGGAGGGGATATGGGGATATATGTATGCATATGGCTGGTTCACATTGTTATACAACAGAAACTAACACAGTATTGTGAAGCAATTATACTCCAATAAAGATCTATTAAAAAAGGTAAAAAAAAAAAAAAAAGAAGTAGGAGAAACTTAGTGGAATTTATTAGGTATAATAAAAAAACAAATATAGAACAAACAAACAAACGAAAGTAAAACACAGCCCAGTGTTTGATATAGAGCTATGCTTTTTATGGGGATCCATTATTAATATACCCAACTCAACTATGATGTTAACACATTTGCTGCTAGCAAAAAGAGAGAAGGGGAGAGAGAGAGGAGTGGGAGGATGTGTGTGTATGTACTTCCATACACCATGTTCTGGCTACTTTAGCCATCAAGAAGAGATCGGGATTATGGAATCCAATTGGTTGTACAGTGAATAGCTCTTTAAATCTCCCCAAACAACAAGTGATGTTAAGGTAGAAACAAGGAGCAACTCATTTGTAAGTGGTCCTGTCAGTTCTTAAATGTTTACCAATCAATTTCTTTTTTTCCAGTCACAAAGGAAAACTATGTTTCCCACACTCTGTCACAGGTGGGTTCAAGGCATGTGACAGCATTCTGGCCAATAAGATGTGGGAAGGAGTGACATGCTCCCCTTCCGGGTTGAACATAAAACTGCCTGTGTGATCCCCCATTCTCTCCACTCCTACTTCTTCTACCATGGTCACATGTTCCAGACAGTATAACTACTATATAACTACTAACTGGAAAGAACATACATCCCTGGGTCAGTGCTTGTAGTAGAGTCTCACCTCCACAACCATGTTAACATTCAGTGAACTATCACATTACTGAAGGAACTTAGAATACACTCCCTAGATTACTTATCTGCAATGAACGATTCATGGTTAGTCATTCAGTGGCATTTTTCATATTTTTGCTAACTTTTTACTTATTTGTGCCTGTCAAAGAACATTCAAACTCCTCTCTTTTATAGTAACCCAGAATTATTTAAGTTAGATGATAAGTAAATATTTTTAGTAGGGATAAATGGTCATATTTGGGGTTATCCATTTATTCCTTAACTCAGATTAGATTTAGCTTTTCACCTTTGAGTATTATATTGGCTGTGGGTTTGTCATAAATAGCTGTTATTATGTTGAGATATGTTCCTTCTATACCCATTTTGGTAAAGAGTTTTTGTCATAAATGGGTATTGAATTTTATCAAATGTTTTTTCTGTATGTATTGAGATGATCATGTGGTTTTTATCTTTTCTTTTGTTGATGTGGTTTATCACACTGATTGATTTTTTTATGTTGTAACATCCATGTGACCCTGGGACGAATCCAACTTGGTTGTGGTGTATGATCTTTATATGTTGTTGGATTCGGTTTGCTAATATTTTGTTGAGGATTTTTACATCTATATTCATCAAAAATATTGGCTTGTAATTTCCTTTTTTGGTGGTGTCTTTGTCTGGTTTTGGTATCAGGGTGATGGTGGCTTCATAGAATGTCTTTGGGAATGTTCCCTCTGCTTCAGTCTTTTGGAAAAGTTTGAGAAGAATCAGTAAAAGTTATTTTATGTTTGGTAGAATTCACCTGTGAAACCATCTGGTCCTGGACTTTTGTTTGTAGGGAGGTTTTTTGTTTTTATTACAGATTCTATTTCACTTCTAGTGATAGGTCTGTTCAAATTATCTTTTTTCTCTTGATTCAGGTATGGTGGGCTGTATGTTTCTAGGAACTTGTCCATTTCTTTTAGGTTGTTGAATTTGTTGGCATATAATTGTCAGATTTGATTTGGAATGATTAGAATTGATGTTGAAGGTGGTTTTGTCTTATCCTCGAAACCCACTTCCAGTATTCCAGTGTAAATGAGAAAACTGCAGTAGTTTTGAGTTGCCTAGGATAACCTAGTTCACTGCTGGAAGCATTGGGATGTGCCTTTTCAGTCCAACACCCTTTCCACTGCAAAGTGCTGCCTCTAGTCATCTAATGGGGTCAGGAGGAAGTGGGACACAAAATATGTAAGTTCTGTATGGGAGAAAGTGCCAGGAAATGTCAGGAAAGCAAAGTAGAATCTGGGGCTGAGGGGAATTTGTGGGTAAGGGCAACAAACAGGAGGAGAAACATGGGGCTGGATCTGTAGGAATGGAGGGGCAACTTCATCTAACTTCACTCTTGCTAAGGTCCAGATTGGTTATGGCAGATGGCGTGTTCCAAAGATGATGGAAACAATATCACATGTCCCACAAGCTCTTCTACAGCATGACCTTATTATCCCCCATCAAGAGGTGGTGTCTCCCTTGAATCTGGACTGCCAAATGACTTTCTAGTGATGAATAGGATGTGTCCAAAGTGATGTGTGTGACTTGCAAGGCTAACTGCAGAAAGGCCTCACAGCTTTTGTGTGGTTCTCTTGGAACACTTGTCAGCCTCCAGGTAAGAAGCATAGTTACCCTGAGACTGCTGTGTCAGAGAGGCCACATGTAGGACTCCAAGTAGGCAGTGCCAACTGAGCCCAGCTGTCCAGCCAGACATGTGAGTGACCCCATCTTGGAGCCTCCAAACCATTCCATTTGACAGTTGGACATCACTGAGTAACCTCAAAGTATGCCTCAGGAAGCAAAAGAATTGCCCAGTCAAACCTGACTGAGTTCTTGATTTATGTAAACTGTAAGAGATTATAAAATGGTTGTGGTTTTGGGCCACAAAATCTTGGGGCAGTTTGTTACACAGCAGCAGTAAGTGGAAAACTAGCTTCTCCTATGTTTATAAATATACCACTCAGGTATGAGAGACTCTCATTTGCTTTATTCTGGGGATATAAGTGCAAAGTTGCATGCCCAAGTGTTAACAGACTTGGACTCTGGAGGCCTTGTGGATATCAGTGAACCCCTACAAGGCCAGTGAACTTCTGTTTGCAGGTGAAGGTTGAAGGGTGTTAAATTATGAGTCATCGCATAGATCAAGGGACTCTTGATCCAGTTCAGAGTACAAACAGGAATTGATTCTAATCTGAAATGGGGAATTTAAAACACCCCACACATTGCTGCAATACAGAGAAGAAAGCTAATCATGGGAGAGAGAGTACAGGTGCCAAAGAGCATTGACCTAGAATGCTCAGCCTAGAGAGATAAAGAATTGTACTATCTCACAGCCATTAATTAATCAGGCAGGATACTTCATGAAGTCTACCAAAACAGTCTTTCTGTCCGAAGTCTCTATAGAGAGTTCCACAACTCTCATTTTCTGTGCTGAGGTTCTGAAAGTTAGGGATGGGAATGAGTATGGCATGGGTGGGTGGTACATTGTATCTCCAGAGATGGCCGCAACACTACCTCTCGTTCCACATGCAACTCTCCCATCAAGAAGGGGAATCTACTTCCCCTCCCTTTGAATCTGACCTAGTGACTCCTTTGACAGATACAATGTAGTGGGAGAGATGTTTGGGGACTTCTAAACCCAGGTATTACAAGGGCCTGGCAGCTTCTACTTTTGCTCTTTGGAGGAGACCAGCTTTCATGAAAGAAGTTTAACTATCCTCACTCAGATGGCCATGCCAGGAGAATCTCAACCTTGCCATCTGGAAAGGCCACAAGGAGGAGAACTCAAGGCCCTGGCTGACAGCCCCAGCTGAGCCCCAGCTGTCAGCCCATGCCAACCTGCCAGCTAAGTGAGTAAGACCATCTTGGAAGTGGACCCTCCCACTGCAGTCAAGCTGCCCCAGCTGCTAGCCCACGGAACAGAGGCAAACTACTCCTGTGAGACTGGCTCCAATTGCAGAATCATGAACAGATAAATGTTATTGTGGTACCATGAAATTTTGAGGGGGGTTGGTATGTAGAGATAGAGAATCAAAATAGTAGGAAAATAGGGCTGGCCTTTGGCTTGAGGGCATGGAACAAGGGGGGTCTAAAGCAAGTGCCAGGGCAAAGGCTTAGGAATCCAGGGACTGGCCACAGATTCAAAAGGGGTGGCCGAGAGAGATGAAACGGATCCCCAAAGGAGAGTCTGTAGCAAAAATTAGACAAAGTGGAAGAACAGGGGGCAGGGCCAATGAGAGGATGCCTGAGACAATGGTAAAAGAAGCAGGTTTTGAGTTTTTTAAGTGTCAGACTAAGAAGAATTTTTAGTTTTGTTTTTTTTTAATTGAAGTATAGTTGATTTACAATGTTGTGTTAATTTCTGCTGTACAGCAAAGTGATTCAACTATACATATATATATATACATTCTTTTTTAATATTATTTTCCATTATGGTTTATCATAGGATATTTAATATAGTTCTCTGTGCTATGCAGGAGGACCTTGTTGTTTATCTAATCTATATATAAAAGCTTACATCTTTATTTTAAAATTTATTTTATTTTTTTTTTGCGGTACACGGGCCTCTCACTGTTGTGGCCTCTCCTGTTGCAGAGTACAGGCTCCGGACGCACAGGCTCAGTGGCCATGGCTCACGGGCCCAGTCGCTCCGTGGCATGTGGGATCTTCCCAGACCGGGGCACGAACCCGTGTCCCCTGCATCAGCAGGCGGACTCTCAACCACTGCGCCACCAGGGAAGCCCCTAAAAGCTTACATCTTTTCCCCACGGGAAATAGGAACATCACATTCCCCAATAACTAACCTCAGTCCTCCTATGTCCGTTGAGGCCTGCTCCCTCTCATGTCCTTAGAACACTAGCTCATCCTGATGATGAAATATTTTGTGGTCTATAAATTTTCAAGTACCTTTTATTGGCATAGTGAAATGTTAACAATATCTTTTAATTTTAAAAGAACCCCCAAACAGCTATAAGCCTGAAACTAACATTATAAATCAACTATACTTTAATTTGAAAACAGTAATATTCCTCTCAGGGGGCAAACTATCCATGCTTTAGAAAATAACCTGATATAAGTCCTTGAGTTAGAGGGAAGACCTGGGGATGGGAGAGCTCGTAGGAGCTTAAGCAACAGCAGGAAGTGGCTAAATTGCTCTGCATGAGGCCAGGATCAGGCAAGGAGAGCAAGGGAGGTCCTCCCAGGCTGAGGACAGTAAGGCCAACGGTGGCAGGTGGAGATTCTCTGGCAGAGAACTGTAAGAAGGGCCTGACTGATGTCCTATCTGAAGCTGCTCGCTGCAGTGCATACTTCTCTCCCCAACCTTCAGCATGCCACAGGCACAAGTATTTGATGCGAGTGGGGTTGTGTGTGTGTGTGTGCACACATACATGAGTATGTGTTGTGGGGAAGGACGTAGACCTGGCAAAGAGCAGAGACAGCATTTGTGGAGGTAAACTCTGAACCTAAGGGCTTCCCTGGTGGCACAGTGGTTGAGAGTCTGCCTGCCGATGCAGGGGACACGGATTCGTGCCCTGGTCCAGGAGGATCCCGTGGAGCAGCTGGGCCCATGAGCCATGGCCGCTAAGCCTGTGTGTCTGGAGCCTGTGCTCTGCAATGGGAGAGGCCACAACAGTGAGAGGCCCGCGTACTGCAAAAAAAAAAAAAAAAAAAAAAAAAATCTGAACCTAAGAATTGACTACGAAAGAGTGAAATCAATCTGCAGAAATCGAGAGGGCTTTGGACTTTGACAAGGAGTGGAATGGGGTTGGCACCATTTTACATATACCTCAAGATCTATAACTACACAACTGGAAGGAAGTATCAAATGTTAAGTTATCTTACGGTAGGGATAATTTTCTTCTTTAGAATTTTCTCTATTATCCATGTTTTCTACAATGAGCATTTATTATCTTTAAAGTCAGAAAAAGTCAATTTTTTTAAAAATGGACTCATTTTGAACCTCCCTGGCTTTAGCCATCAAGTTAGGAAGGATTTAACAACTCAATCTCACAGTGAGTGTTAATGACTAATAAGGAATGAGGCTACATGTGCAGGAACATGCACATTTTTGCAGAGGACTCCTAGAGACAGTAGTTCTATAAGATAAAGGAATATAATTTCAAAGAGAGTAAGACAAGCATGACTCAAAGCAAGCAGCTCCATATTCCACCTGCCCCAAGACTAATCTTTCTCTTTAGCTAAAAATGTGGGTAAACCCTGGAACTGGAAAGAGGAGAATTGTGTTTCATCGATGATGTTTGAGAAAAGAAGAGCTCTCCAAGGCCTACAGACACCTACCTGTGGAAATTCTGGCTCTGTTAGGGAGAATTGGCACTAATATTTCCTAGTGGGTCTTGAACTATCATGGATTGTTTTGCCTTGGAATTTTTTTATTAGACATTGGGAGCATTATTTTTCTTTGCCCTCCAGTGTGGATAAGATCCCAAGTAGCTTGAAGACCAGGATTTGTGGATGTACCTTTCATGAGGGCAGGGACCATGTTTATCTGCCCCAGCTGCATCCCTAGGACCTAGGATAAAGCCTGAGACATACAAAAAGATATGATAATGACTAATAACAACTGTTAAGTGTTTACAAGAACCTGTCTTGTTCTAACCTTTTTTTATTTTTACTCTGTGTGTGTGTGTGAACATTTAAGTTCTACTATCTTAGAGAGTAGAGGCAGAGAGGGAGGGAAACAGGGAGCTCTTGTCTGGAGTTTGTCAGTTCTCTAAAGTACCTTTTTTCTCCCTTGTTGAGAGGATGCGGTAGAAGTCAGTAATTCCTTCAGAATTCATTTGGGGACCCCTTGAAAATGAACGATAGAGATTTTCGTGTTTCTTTAGCATGTGAATAAGGGCTTGGACTCCTGGCATTCCCATTCCAACCTCACACATCAGATGGATCGTTTGGGTCGGCCTTGCCTGGGGGTTTCATTTGGAAGCGTGAGAGGCTTCCAAACACCTCTTAGCACCTCTGCTAAGAGGCTGGAAGGCTGAGCCGATTCCCAAAGAGGCTGCTGCCATCCCGCAACACAAGAGGGCAGTATTTCAACAGGTCTGAGATTTCGCCTGCATCATAATGTGTGCTTCCACTATCTTCAGCAAAAAGCCTGTTGGACTGATTATTTCAGCTCAAGAATTTCAGAGTCCAGGGGAGGATGCATTTTAATGACTCCAGGGAACGGATCAAATTAAACACATTATCTCGGATTTTCTTCCCTCGCCTCCTCTCACCCGCCTTCTCCGCGGCGTCTGTCTGCGCGGCGTGGGTCTCAGCCCCTGCCCTGAGTCAGTCCCTCTGCAGAGCCGCAGCCCTTGCTAAGGAACGAAGGTCCAGAAAAAGTTTCTGCAGCTTGTCTCGGCGCGCAGATTCTCCAAGGTCACCTTCCAGCAAGATAAACTTAGGAATCCCTGAAAGTTGCCTGCCCTGCCAGCTGAAGCTGATGAGGGAAAACCAAACCCAGACCCCAGCAGCTGGCGCATCTCACCCTGGGCTTCACACTGTTCTAGAGGCTTTACATATATTATCTCTAATCTTCCCAACAGCTTTGCAAGAAGAGTAGTATTGCCATGTGGCCGGTGAGGAAACAAATACAGAGAGGTTAAAAAAGAAAGTCCAAAATCACAAAATTAGTGAGTGCTGAGCTGGGACTTACACGGGGATGTCTGGTCCCAAAGCCTGGAATATACACGGCATCTCCCTAAACCTGAGTCCCTACTTCTCTTATCCCTGTAAGTTGCCCATGACACTTGGTTAGAACATGAAGTTCACGCACTAAATGATTTCTCTGGTTGAGAGCAGAGGGGTAGGCTGCTTCTTTGGGCACCTTGAGCGCAAACTTCATGTTCTATTCATCCTCTGCAGCTCCTGGAATAACCTGGCATTTAATGCGTGCTCAGTGCTGCAGAGACTGAATAACGTGCATTTAAATTCTGTGACCCCCTTGGGTTATTTGACAGATTTACTCATGATTTTAAAAATTTTGTTTGTCTCACCTGTATATAGAAGTTGTTTCTGCCCAGCTTCTCATTAAAACACTCTCAGAAACCTACAAGGAAGTGTTGTATTTGCTTTCTCAGCGTTATTTTCACTGATAAAATATATAAGTGATTTTTTTAAAAAAGGCAGAACTAACTAATCAATCAAAACAAACAGCTGTAATCTGATTTTAGAGCAATCTCCATGATAAGATTAGGCCGAGGAGAAATAATTTCTTATCACAGTGGGATAACATGCAAATGGAATTTAAACTCCAGGCTCCTTCCCCTCACAGAATGTCAGAGAAGTGCCCAGCAGAATGTGTTTATGAATGGAAAAGCCAAGGGTGTTATATTTTCTCTTAGATTATTCTCAATCTCGTTTTCATAAGGGATGAAATAGCTCTAAACATTTCTAAATATTACACTCCATATGGCCTGAATCCCAAACTTAAAAATATCTACCAACTGCCCGCAGAGAAGGTTTTTAAAAGAAAAAGAAAAAATCCATTTTATTGGAAAATCTCCTCAGAAAAGTTTTCCCAGGGTTAAATATGAGCTGCCTGCCTTTCAATATTGTTGCATCTATTCACTCGAAGGGTGGACAATTGTTTGTTAGCCGTGTCATGGAAGGTGTTGCACTAGGTGGAAAGTTGGACCAGAGGACCCCTGGGGAAGGTTCCGAGATTCTTGTGAATGAAGCACATGAATGGTAATTGCCTGTAGCCTTAACAAAGTTCATCATATTATCTTGTGAAGTGCCGGGACCAGTGACCTAACCTTCTTGCACTGTGTCAGGGGGCACTTCAACCTTTCCCAGACCCACTTTCAAACTCCTGCAAACCAGGACAGGCCACAAGCTGTGAACGATACTTCAAAGAAAAATGAGAGAAACTATAGTCATTCAAAATGGGTCACCACTGAGAGAAATGCGTTAGGAAACCGTAGCTGTACCTAAAACGAGAAAGCTCTATGGCCCTCCTCACTATCTCAAAAACCAGCTGGTAATGACAGATGCAATTTTCAGCACAAGCCCTGTAATTCTTTTTTTCAAATGTGAGCCCAAATGCCGGCCCCCTAGCAAGGGAACAGCCAGGCCGATACACTGATGCACGTCTCCAAGGCCCGCAGAACACTCCAAGTTTGTGGTCGTTCACGGATAAGTAAAGCAGCGGTCCCTGCATCAAGTGGCACCGGACATTTCCTCCACTGTCATCGTTTCCTTCACCAGTTAAATACTGAGTGTCTGCGATGTGCCAGGCACTGTTGTAGGTGTGTGGGATACAGCACTGAACAAGGAAAACAAGATGCTTATATTTTAATGGGAGAGAGTAACAGTAAAATAATGCATAAATAAGAAAGTAATAGTAATAACTGCTATGAGGAAAATAAAACGTGGAAGTGGGAAAGAGAGGTTCTGGGTAACTTCTTTAGTGTGGCCAGTGAGGGAAACTTCTCTGAGGAGTGGGTTGAATGAGAGGAAGCCAGCCAGGCACAGAGCTGGGCAAGAACATCCCAGGCAAAGGGCAGAGTGAGTTCAAAGGCCATAAGGTGGAAACCTCCGTGGGCTCAAGAAACATAAAGAAGGCCACTGGGGCTGGTGTGTCATGAGTGGAGAAGATTGGGTATGAGATGAGGTCAGCAGGAGAGGCTGCTGTGGTATTCAATTGCTGGGGAGCAAATGAATCTTGACTGCACTTTGGATTGTAAGACCAGTTTTTTTTTTTTTTTTTTAATAAACCTCTTTTTATTATAAGACATAACATTATTCTGTCAAATTGCTATGAAAGTATCTAAAAGCTGGCTCTCATTTCCTATACTTACATGGCTGCAGATGGGCACACCAAGTTTCTGGATCACTCTTTAAGTAGCTGGTATTGGGGAACTCAGCCTTCCTTAGTTTCTCCACTGACTCAGTTTCCCTAAGTGGTGTGAGGATTAAGATGTTAATAAAGGTGTGTAACAGACTGAAAAGTGCCACCCCCCATTTTTTTTTTTTTGGCTGCACATCACGGCATGCAGGATCTTAGTTCCCCAACCAGGGATCGAACCCATGCCCCCTGGAGTGGAAGTGCAGAGTCTTAACCACTGGACTGCCAGTGAAATCCTTGCCATCCAAATTTTATATTATTATGGTCCTCGTTGGGATAGAGGGCATTTCAGACAGCCACTGTTGCTGAGTCTATTGCTCGAATTGAGCCTCATTCAGGGTACCAGTTAGAATCCAACCATAATTACCGTTGGCAGGAATGGCTAAAATCCCCTCAGAACGATTCCCTCACATGTGAGCTCTAATAATCAGTGATGTTGAGCAGCTTTTCATGTGCTTCTTGCCCATCTGTATATCTTCTTTAGAGAAATGTCTATTTAGGTCTTCTGCCCATTTTTTGATTGGGTTGTTTGTTTTTTTTATATTGAGGTACATGAGCTGTTTATATATTTTGGAGATTAATCCTTTGTCTATTGATTCATTTGCAAATATTTTCTCCCATTTTGGGGGTGGTCTTTTCGTCTTGTTTGTTGTTTCCTTTGCTTTGCAAAAGCTTTTAAGTTTCATTAGGTCCCATTTGTTGATTTTTGTCTTTTTAAAAAAAATATTAATTTATTTATTTATTGGCTACGTGGGGTCTTCATTGATGTGCGTGGGCTTTCTCTAGTTACGGCAAACGGGGATTACTCTTCGTTGCAGTGTGCAGGCTTCTCATTGTGGTGGCTTCTCTGGTTGCAGAGCACAGGCTCTAGATGTGCTGGCTTCAGTAGTTGTGGCATGCAGGCTCAGTAGTTGTGGCTCATGGGCTTATTTGCTCTGCGGCATGTGGGATCTTCCCAGACCAGGGCACAAACATGTGTCCCCTGCATTGGCAGGCGGATTCTAAACCACTGTGCCACCAGGGAAGTCCCTATTTTTGTTTTTATTTCCATTACTCTCAGAGGTGGATCAAAAAAGATCTCATTGTGATTTATGTCAAACAGTGTTTTTCCTATGTTTTCCTCTAAGAGTTTTATAGTGTCCGGTCTTACATTTACGCCTCTAATCCATTTTGAGTTTATTTCCGTGTATGGTGTTAGGGAGTGTTCTAATTTCATTCTTGTACATGTAGCTGTCCAGTTTTACTAGCACCATTTACTGAAGAGATTCTCTTTTCTCCATTGCATATCATTGCCTCCTTTGTCATAGATTAGTTGACCATAGGTGTGTGGGTTTATCTCTGGGTTTTCTATGCTGTTCCATTCATCTATATTTCTGTTTTTGTGCCACTACCATATTGTTTTGATTACTGTAGCTTTGTAGGATAGTCTGAAGTCAGGGAGTCTGATTCCTCCAACTCCGTTTTTTCCCCCAAGACTGCTTTGGCTATTTGGGGTCTTTTGTGTCTCCATACAAATTTTAATATGTTTTGTTCTAGTTCTGTAAAAAATGCCAATGGTAATTTGATAGGGATTGCATTGAATCTGCAGATTCCTTTGAGTAGTATAGTCATTTGCACAGTACTGATTCTTCCAATCCAAGAACATGGTATATCTCTCCATCTGTTGGCATCATCTTTAATTTCTTTCATCAGTGTCTTACAGTTTTCTGCATACAGGTCTTCTGTCTCCCTAGGTAGGTTTATTCCTAGGTATTTTATTCTTTTTGTTGCAGTGGTAAATAGGGGTGTTTGCTTAATTTCTCTTTCATATTTTTCATCATTAGTGTATAGGAATGCAAGAGACTTCTGTACATTAATTTTGTATCCTGCAACTTTACCAAATTTATTGATCAGCTCTAGAAGTTTTCTAGTGGCATCTTTAGGATTCTCTATGTACAGAATCATGTCATCTGCAAACAGTGACAATTTTATTTCTTCTTTTCCAATTTGTATTCCTTTTATTTCTTTTTCTTCTCTGATTGCCGTTCCTAGGACTTCCAAAACTATGTTGAATAATAGTGGTGAGGGTGGACATCCTTGTCTCATTCCGGATCTTAGAGGAAATGGTTTCAGTTTTTCACCATTGAGAATGATGTTTGCTGTGGGTTTGTCATATATGGCCTTTATTATGCTGAGGTAGGTTCTCTCTATGCCCACTTTCTGGAGATTTTTTTTATCATAAATGGGTATTAAATTTTGTCAAAAGCTTTTTCTGCATCTATTGAGATGATCATATGGTTTTTCTTCTTCAGTTAATGTGGTGCATCACACTGCTTGATTTGCGTATATTGAAGAATCCTTGCATCCCTGGGATAAATCCCACTTGATCTTGGTGTATGATCCTCTTAATGTGTTGTTGGATTCTGTTTGCTAGTATTTTGTTGAAGATTTTTGCATCTATATTCATCAGTGTTATTGGTCTGTAATTTTCTTTTCTTGTAATATCTTTGTCTGGTTTGGTATCAGGGTGATTATGGCCTCATAGAATGAGTTTGGGAGTGTTCCTTCTTCTGCAATTTTTTGGAAGAGTTTGGGAAGGATGGGTGTTAGCTGTTCTCTAAATGTTTGATAGAATTCACCTGTGAAGGGCTTCCCTGGTGGTGCAGTGGTTGGGAGTCCTCCTGCCAATGTGGGGGACACGGGTTTGTGCCCCAGTCCGGGAAGATCCCACATGCTGTGGAGTGGCTGGGCCCGTGAGCCATGGCCACTGAGCCTGAGCACCCGGAGCTTGTGCTCTGCAGTGGGAGAGGCCACAACAGTGAGAGGCCTGCGTACCTCCCCCCCAAAAAATAGAATTCACCTGTGAAGCCATCTGGTCCTGCACTTTTGTTTGTTGGAAGATTTTTAATCACAGTTTCAATTTCATTACTTGTGATTTGTCTGTTCATATTTTCTATTTCTTCCTGGTTCAGTCTTGGAAGGTTACACCTTTCTAAGAATTTGTCCATTTCTTCCAGGTTGTCCATTATATTGGCATAAGGTTGCTTGTAGTAGTCTCTTATAATGCCATGTATTTCTGTGGTGTCCATTGTAACTTCTGTTTCATTTCTAATTTTATTGATTCAATTCCTCTCCCTCTTTATCTTAATGAGTCTAGCTAAAAGTTTATCAATTTTGTTTATCTTCTCAAAGAACCAGCTTTTAGTTTTATTGATCTTTGTTATTATTTTCTTTGTTTCTACTTCATTTATTTCTACTCTGATCTTTATGATTTCTTTCCTTCTACTAACTTTGGGTTTTGTTTGTTCTTCTTTCTCTAGTTCTTTTAGGTGTAAGGTTAGATCATTTATTTGGGAATTTTGTTGTTTCTTGAGGAAGGCTTGTATTGCTATAAACTTCCCTCTTAGAACTACTTTTGCTGCATTCCATAGGTTTTGGATCATTGTGTTTTCATTGTCATTTGTCTCTGGTATTTTTTGATTTCCTCTTTGATTTCTTCAATGATCTCTTGGTTATTTAGTAACGAATGGTTTAGCCTCCCTGTGTTTGTGTTTTTTATGTTTTTTTCCCTGTAATTGATTTCTAATCTCATAGTGTTGTGGTCGGAAAAGATGCTTGATATGATTTCAATTTTTAAAAATTTACTGAAGCTTGATTTGTGACCCAAGATGTGATCTATCCTGGAGAATGTTCCACGTGCATTTGAGAAGAAAGTGTAATCTGCTGTTTGGGGATGGAATGTCCTATAAATATCAATTAAATCTATCTGGTCTATTGTGTCATTTAAAGCTTGCATTTCCTTATTAATTTTCTGTCTGGATGATCTGTCCATTGTTGTAAGTGAGGTGTTAAAGTCCCCCACTATTATTGTGTTATTGTCGATTTCCTCTTTCATGGCTCTTAGCAGTTAGTTGCCTTATGTATTGAGGTGCTCCTATGTTGGGTGCATATATATTTATAATTGTTATATCTTCTTCTTGGAGTGATCCCTTGATCATTATGTAGTGTCCTTCCTTGTCTCTTGTAACGTTCTTTATTTTAATGTCTATTTTATCTGATATGAGTATTGCTACTCCAGATTTCTTTTGATTTCCATTTGCATGGAATATCCTTTTCCATCACCTTCAGTCTGTATGTGTCCCTAGGTCTGAAGTGGGTCTCTTGTAGGCAGCATATATATGGGTCTTGTTTTATTATCCATTCAGTGAGCCTGTGTCTTTTGGTTGGAGCATTTAATCCATTCACATTTAAGGTAATTATTGATATGTGTGTTCCTATGACCATTTTCTTAATTGTTATGGGTTTGTTTTTGTAGGTCCTTTTCTTCTTTTGCGTTTCCCACTTAGAGAATTCCCTTTAGTATTTGCTGTAGAACTGGTTTGGAGGTGCTGAATTCTCTTGGCTTTTGCTTGTCTGTAAAGCTTTTGATTTCTGTTAAATCTAAGTGAGATCCTTGCTGGGTAGAGTAATCTTGGTTGTAGGTTCTTCCCTTTCATCACTTTAAATATATCATGCCACTCCCTTCTGGTTTGTAGAGTTTCTGCTGAGAAATCAGCTGTTAACCTTATGGGAGTTCCCTTGTATGTTATTTTTCATTTTCCCTTGTTGCTTTCAATAATTTTTCTTTGTCTTTAATTTTTTGTCAATTTGATTACTATGTGTCTCAGCATGTTTCTCCTTGGGCTTATCCTGCCTGGGAATCCCTGCACTTCCTGGACTTGGGTGGCTATTTCCTTTCCCGTGTTAGGGAAGTTTTCGGCTATAATCTCTTCAAATATTTTCTTGGGTCCTTTCTCTCTCTTTTCTCCTCTGGGACCCCTATAATGCAAATGTTGTTGTTTTTAATGTTGTCCCAGAGGTCTCTTAGGCTGTCTTCATTTCTTTTCATTCTTTTTTCTTTATTCTGTTCTGTGGCAGTGAATTCCACCATTCTGTCTTCCAGGTCACTTCTCCGTTCTTCTGCCTCAGTTGTTATGCTATTGATTCCTTCTAGTGTATTTTTCATTTCAGTTATTGTATTATTCATCTCTGTTTGTTCTTTAATTCTTCTAGGTCTTTGTTAAACATTTCTTGCATCTTCTTGATCTTTGTCTCCATTCTTTTTCTGAGGTCCTGGATCATCTTCACTATCATTATTCTGGATTCTTTTTCTGGAAGGTTGCCTATCTCCACTTCATTTAATTGTTTTTCTGGAGTTGTATCTTGTTCCTTCATCTGGTACATAGTCCTCTGCCTTTTCATCTTGTTTGTCTTTCTGTGAATGTGGTTTTTGTTCCACAGGCTGCAGGATTGTAGTTCTTCTTGCTTCTGTTGTCTGCCCTGTGGTGGATGAGGCTACCTAAGAAGCTTGTGCAAGCTTCCTGATGGGAGGGACTGGTGGTGGGTAGAGCTGGCTGTTGCTCTGGTGGGCAGAGTGCAGTAAAACATCATATATATATATTTTTTTTTTGTGGTAAAGCGGGCCTCTCACTGTTGTGGCTTCTCCCGTTGTGGAGCACAGGCTCTGGACGCAAAGGCTCAGCGGCCATGGCTCACAGGCCCAGCCGCTCCGCGGCATGTGGGATCTTCCCGGACCGGGGCACGAACCCGCGTCCCCTGCATCGGCAGGCGGATTCTCAACCACTGCGCCACCAGGGAATCCCCATCATATTATTATAGCTAATTAAAGAACAGCCTAGAAAGGTAATGACATCAGTGGTGGGATTTTAGTACTTGCTGCCACCACAGCCTCTACCATACACAGGTCTACCTTGCTAGGATATGCATTTTCCTTACATTTTCTATATTACACTTATACCCTATTTATAAAGGTAGATAGAAAATCTTTGGTCTTGGAACATAGCTTTGGATGAGAAACAATCAAAAAGTATCTAAAGGGAATCCCCTTGGGACTTGGTGCTTTAGAAGGGTGGCCCACTCTCCCACATGTAATGCAAAATCAGGCTCACCTTCCTTTTGACCTTCCTCTCCCATCTTCCCCTGTGGCACTTTCATTGTAGAAGGAAGCCTCTTCCCTGCTTTGACCTCTGCCCTGTGTCCAGATCTTGCTTTGAGCTGGCTGCCAGCCAGTCCTGTCAAGTTACCTCAGGTGATGGTTCAGCAGCCTGGAGTTGAATCCTTGCTTCTAACTAGCAGTGTGTCTTGGACACACATCTTAACCTCACCCAGCAGTAGTACCTCCATTTGTAAGACCTCCTGACTTGCTTAACTGCCAGCACTGTCATTTGACTAGACTTGATGATGAATAGTTTTCCTTTTGTGGAAAAACTCTAATAGAATGGGCATTTGCAAGGATCATGAGACCCTTTGGGGCAGTGTGGGTAAGCATGTGTGCTAACCTGCAATCCTTAAATATTAATCTCTGTGCTCTCTATACTTTACTATATGTCTAGACCCTTTTCCCAGTTAGAATATTCAAATGGAAAGAGAAAGAAATTGTTAATATTCATTTTTGTTTGACTTCCAAACTAGGTTCTTAAAAATTAAAAGGAAAGGCCTTGAGGGGTGCAGAGCATAGTATATGCTATCACAGAGTTTAATAAGAGATGGAGTGTGAGGCTGAGAGCCATGCCTTTCTCTCCAGGACAGAGTATGAGGGTCATTTGGGGTGGGGAGGGTGCAGGAATCTGAAGGTAATCCTGGACACAGCTGTGGCGGCCGCCAGAGGCTATATTAAGTAGCTGACTGAGGTGAGGGGCCCCATGAATGAAAGCAATTACTACAGAAGAGCATGACACAGCCTGCTGCCCTGCTCACTGCCTGTGGCTCATCCAGCAGACAGACACCCACTGGGATCCTAGATGTGGCCAAGCCTCCATCTAAACTGTCCTGTGTGGGACATCTCTCACCCTTGTCATCATTCCAGGATCCTAGTAAGCTCCTCCTTCATGAAATTGAGCAGGGGATTGAAGCCGAATCTGTCCTCTGTACCCCGACACCAAATCAAATCTTGGAGACAGAGTTTTGGCTGAAGTAGAAAAGAGTAACTTTACTGCTTTGCCAGGCAAAGGGGACCACAGAAGGCTAATGCCCTCAAAACTGTGTGTCCTGCCCTGGAGCGGGTAGTGAGGAGTTTTATAGTAATGGTTCAAAGAGGGCGTGATCAGCTCGTGGACATTCTTCTGATTGGTTGGTGGTGAGGTAAGTGGGAGTCAGCATCATCAACCTTCTGGTTCCAACCGGCTTGGGGTCTATATGCTCGTGGGCAGCATACAGTTAACTTCTTTCACCTGGTGGGGATTTCAGTATCTGCAAAACAGCTCAAATATATTGTTATGTATATTTCTTGAGGAGGAACCAGGACCCTGCCCCAAGGTTGCACTATTGTTTTTTTTCTGACTGTTTCTTCCTTGTCTCTGCATCCCCTCCCTTCCCTGATTAACAATTGTTTGAACCTGCTCTGTTGGAACTCAGGGAAGGTCATGGAGTTCTGAAAGAAGCCTCTTTCCTATAATCAAGAAAAAGGGGTACACAGAAAGACTTTTGTGCCCAGGAGCCCCACAGGGTCCTGCTTGGTTTCAGGACCTTGAATGGTGAAGCAAAAAAAAATTCTGAGACTTGTGTGGGGCTGGGTTGTGGGGAAAAGAGGCCTTATTACACATTCTCTGTGATCAATTATGATGATTGGCATTGGGTGAGGAGGGTGATGGAGTTTGAAGGAATCCAATATATAGCATCCTTTCCCCCAACATTTGGAGCACAATCCGGGTAGCCTGAGAGACAAACAGTTAAATTTGCAACTCGGGGAGCCAGAAACATGTGAGGCTTTAAGGAGCTTTTAGGCCTTAGGTGAAATAAACATGGGTCACATAATTTTTTTTTTTTTTTTGCTTTGCGGGTTTGTAGGGCTTTGTTGTGACACATGGCTGGTTTTTACAGTTATGTGATTTTCTTTTGACTAGTGGGGTTGGACTGGTAGCTTAAGGCTTTAGATTTTAGTAAGCATAGTCTAGTGGGATTTTGACCTAGCAGTTAATGGCAACTTTATCCACAAGCAAGTAGCTGGTTTTAAACAGGCAGGGCAGCAAGTGCTCAGCCTCACAAACATGCTAGAGCTGCACTGGCTTCAGTAAACACAAGGAGTTGAGGCACAGTATTTTTGTTTTTTTTAAAAAATTATTTATTTATTTTTGGCTGTGTTGGGTCTTCGTTTCTGTGCGAGGGCTTTCTCTAGTTGCAGCGATAGGGGGCCACTCTTCATCGTGATGCGTGGGCCTCTCACTATCGCGGCCTCTCGTTGTTGAGGAGCACAGGCTCCAGGCGCGCAGGCTCAGTAGTTGTGGCTCACGGGCCCAGTTGCTCCGCGGCATGTGGGATCTTCCCAGACCAGGGCTCGAAACTGCGTCCCCTGCATCGGCAGGCAGCTTCTCAACCACTGCGCCACCAGGGAAGCCCTGAGGCAAGGTTTTGATTAGAGGGAAAAGAAAAAGGTTTCATAGGGAATGAAAGAATTTTTGCTGTTGCTTGGCTGCAAATCTACAATCCAGCTTTAAAAAACAAAGGAAGTTACATTTCATGTGTCCTGAAAACCATTTTTGTGTGAGGCTCTCACTTTAAAATGATGTGCCAGGTATAAATAGTCAGGGCTAGATCAGCCACACAGCTTCTGGTCCTTTGAAAACGCAACAGGACTATAACCAGAGATAGAGAGGGTCATTATATACGATATATATATGATATGATAATGTGGTCATTTCACCAAGAGGACACACCTGTTCCTAATGGATATGAACCTAATAACGGGAGATTCGCACTCTAAAGTCCTTGCTCTCTCCACAGGATGTGGGAGGGGCTTCCTTATAGGGATCTCGTCAGCGGGGAGGGCAGGCAGGGGGCGGAGTTCTCCCAAGTGCGTACAGGTGTGCTGCTCACCGCTCCAGACTGAGGTGCCGGGTGCAGTGTCTCTGCACACGGCCCACCGCCGCCATCTTGAATTGACGAGCCGGGCGGAGTACTTCTATGCGTGAGCCGCAGAGCTGAGTTGTCCTGCGCAGCCGCAGCCGTTTTGCATGAGGAGCGCTGGTCTGAGGCCTCTGTCTGCAGCAACCTGTGAGCAAGTGAAACGAGATGAAGCACAAGGGAAAAATAAAAGGTTAGACTTTATTTTACTACTCAGATTCTATTTTTGTTTGCCAGGAATTGTTAATGAGCTTTGTTGGTGACAAGCTTTTGAAATAAGAATTCAGTTTCTTTCATAGGTATAGGTTGTTTGTTTGTCATTTTAGGTTATCTGTTTCTTCGTGACTAAACTCTGGTAATTTGAGTCTTAAAGAAATCGCCTGTTCATTTAAGCTGTAGAATTTGACATAGGTTGTTTATTATTTTCCTTTATTATCCTTTTACTATCTGGAGTGATACCCTTTTTGGTTCTTGATATTGGTCATTTGTATTTTCTCTCGTCTTCTTGGTAAGTTCGACTAGAGGTTTATTTATGCCGCTGTAATAAATTACCACTAACGTAGTAGTTTAAAACAACACAACTTTATTACCTTAGAGTTCTGGGAGTCAGAAGTTACAAATCAGCCCAGCTGAGCTGAGGTCACAGTTCTGGTAGGGCCAGTTCCTTCTGCAGGTTCTGAGGGGAACACCCATTTTCTCGCCTTTTTTAGTTTCTAGAGGCCGCCTGCATTCCTTGGCCTATGATTCCTTTTTGCATCTTTCAACTTCTTGCTTCTAGTATCACATCTCTAACTCTGAGCCTCCTGTCCTCCCTACTAAGGATGCTTGTGATTCCACTGGGCCCATCCAGAAGATCAGGATAGTCTCTCTGGTTCAAGATGTTTAAGTAATCACACCTGCAAAATTCCTTTTACCAGCTAAAGTAATGTAGCCCCAGGTTCCAGAGATTAGGACATGGACATCTTCAGAGGACCATTATACAGCCTATTACAATCAGCTTTTGATTTCTTTGCTTTTCTCAACTGTATGTCCATTTCCTAGTTTACTGATTTCCAATGTTATCTCTGTTATTTCCTTCCTTCTTTTTGCTTTAGATTAACTTTCTCTTTTTCTAGTTTCTAAAGGTGTAAGTTTAGATTTTTAAATTTGAGATATTTCTTCTTTTAGATTAAAAACATTTAATGCTCTACATTTCCCTTATCAAAAATTTTGATATGTTGTGGTTTCATTTTCATGCAGTTCAAAACATTAATTTTTTGGTGAAGTCTTCTTTGACCCCACAAGAAGTGTAGCTTCTTTGCTTTTTAAAGTCTTGGATTGTAGATTTGCAGCCAAGCAACAGCAACAATAAAAATTGTTTCATCCGTATACTTAAAGCCTATGACCTAGGGCTGAAAATATGTCTTCTCAAGAGATAGTGGATACTAAGTAACTGGGCGGAACCCTCATTCATTTCAGCAGTGGGATGCTAGAAACACAGGGCTCTAAGGCAAATGGAAATTAAGATGTTTTCAGTATGTTAGATTGTAAATAAAATAAGACCTAGTGGCTGGAACTGCCACCATTGCAGATTTTAAAACTTTGTAAGAAGGGAACCAGGTCTCACATTCCACCCTCTAATTGCTGAGAAAATATGCATAAAAGGCCTTCCCATCCACTCCCCTTAACATGATGAAATGGTGCCGTAAAGGTCATGTTCTTCCAACAAAGACACAGAATGACCAGCATCATGGCAAAGCTGTAATCAAGAATTCTGTCCCATTTCTACTTGTCCTCTCTCAGATATCACTGAATCTCTGCTATGATCTTTGGCAATAATAAATAGAGGGTCTCGGAATATAATTTTGTCTGGGATATCCGCTAAGTGGTAAGGGTTGAAGTGTTTTCTAAAACAAGTAGACGTGAGACAGGTTCTTTGATAATCTTTAGTGTTCTCTTTGGTCTCCTCAAAAGTGAGGCACATATGGGTGCAGTTGAACTTTTAAGATTCTAAGAGAACTACACCTATTCCAGTGGAAGAGAACTCAACTGCAGCTGCTAAAAGAACCCCAGTCCTGCATAGGGATATCCTCTAGATAGAGTCAGAAGAATAAGAAATAGGAGGATAGAATTTGGGACTTTAGTTTCTTTTGGCTTTTAACACAAAGAAAAGATAATTTGATTTTAGACTTTAATATTCAAGGAATTTAATTTTGGACTTATAATTTCAACCTGGGAAATCCATGATAAGAGAAGGTTTATACTCAAATTTGGAAAATTTTTATTATTGGCATTTTATTGGAATATCTTAATATCTAATGAGCTCTTTTGGATAATGTGGCTGGACTTAATTTTGGATGGGAAATAGAATATGGAGTGCTTGCATCTAGTATCGCTTGGGGTTTTAAAGTTTATGTTATCACTCACTACATAGATTTCTAGGGACATAAATCATCACTGTGCATTAACAGTGCCATGAAAGAATAGTGGTCAGTATTGAGAGAGAAGCCTCATGAACTGAGAGCTACACTATTCCAATAGACTGCTGATTCCTTCCCCTGAATGAAGTGCCACATCTCTGCTAGACCACAGAATTAGAGGTTAAACCCAATGGGTTAAGAAAGAAAAAAAAGCTGAGGAATGATAGGAGGAAACACTCCTTTCTCTTGATTCCATTGCTTGTTCAAGGTTGAGAACGATTGCATTAGAGCAGTGATTCATTACCTGGGAACTTGTTATAAATGCAGATTCTCAGGCCTCACCCAGCCCCACTGAATCAGACACTCTTAAGTGGGCGCAGTAATCTGTGTTTATAACAAGCCCTCCAGGTGATTCTGATACATGCTCAAGTTCGTGAACCACAGCGGTGAAGTAAATTCTGCTGGTCTCTTGCTACCTTCTTGCCTATTCCTAGTGAGTGAGGGGAAGGTGGGAATGACCTATCAGATTAATAATACATTTGAGAGAACAAAGTGGGCATATGAGGGGCTTCTGGCACTTCTTTCTGTAGACCCTTCTGGTTCTCTTTCTTTGGAAACTGCCTTCGTATGGAGAATATGCTGTTTTGGCCTTTTCTCCCCACTATGTGGGAAGACTGAAGAGCAGGCAGGCTCTGCCCCCAATCAGAGAGGCTTGAAGCCTGGGAAGTTTAATTTAGGCAACAGTAAGAAGTCCATTTGCCTTTCATGTCCAAGCCAGGTGCCCAAGGACTGTATCATTAATATCATTTCTGTTTGTCTGACTCCTGTGTTTGTGTTTATCTCTCAGTTGTTTCTGAACTTGGGCAGTGAAGAGGGATAATATTTATTAGGTTCCCTCAATTCTAACCTATGGGGGAGTTGTGGCATATTTGCCATCCTTGAATTAGGCTAATTAAGATGTTTTGAACCCTGTTAAGCATCCTGCTCTGTGAAGGTGCTTGGGTGTGTGGATAAGGAATGGGAAGCAAACAGAAATCACTTACTGTGTTCCATCAGAGCATTCCTAAACAGTCCACTGCCATGAATTCATTTGTTGAAACAGAGTCAAGAAGAATATTATTCACATTATAGGCTGGAGGCTCTCCATTAGAAATTAGTCAAGAGCAAGAAGTGACAAAAACTCAAGTTAGTTCATTATGTTGTCTGCTAGACCCAGATGTGCATTCAAAAGTAGTGGCTCATGTCACCTTTTGGATTCTCTATGAAATATATATGGAATATACTACTGTTCATTCATGATGACAGATAATCAAGGGTCAGCCAAACTTGAGAGAGATCTAAAATGTAAGACATTTCCAAAATTGGATAGAAACAAGCAGCTGGAAACTTCTTCAACCTGATTTCCATGTTTTATGATTCCAAACATGTAAATTTCCCCTCCTATGACAGTATTTTGTGATTAACTACGCAATTTTTTTTCTTTCTTTTTTTTTTTTTTTTTTTTGGTACGCGGGCCTCTCACTGCTGTGGCCTCTCCCGTCGTGGAGCACAGGCTCCGGACGCGCAGCCTCAGCGGCCATGGCTCATGGGCCCAGCCGCTCCGCGGCATGTGGGATCTTCCCGGACCGGGGCACGAACCCGTATCCGCTACATCGGTAGGCGGACTTGCAACCACTGCGCCACCAGGGAGGCCCAATTTTTTTTTCTTTTTATAGTCTCTGAGTATCTAAGATTAAATTAGTGACATGTCAGTAAACTCTATATTTTTATTATTTCAACAAAACTGTGCTACTTCCTAGTGTTGAAGTTCAGATGAGGACACAGCCTCAGGGAGGAAGATAAAATATCATGGCAGTTAAGTGCAGGATTTTGTGTCTCATTGAATCTTTTCTCAGGGGCTTGGTCCCCTAACATTTTTGCTAAAGTTAAGATTTGTTCAGAATCAGGCATTATAGGGGATTCCCTCATGGTCCAGTGGTTAGGACTCGGTGCTTTCACTACCGAGGCCCAGATTCAATCCCTGGTTGGGGAACTAAGATCCCACAAGCTGCATGGGGAGGCCAAAAAACAAAATCAGGCATTATAGTTATTAACATGCAGAACCTAGAAATATAAATAATCTTGCATAATTGCCCACCAGGATTCTGTGTAAATAGGCCCAGCACTGAGGCCCACCTTCAGGATGGATTAAATTAAGTAAGAAGTCTGAAAGTGATGGCAAGATCCATCAAGATTGACATCTAGAGAGAAAATCCAATCCGAACTTTACTACAGTTTGTCCTTGGCTTGTTAACATGTTATGCTGATTGTGCCCCAAAACTTCATTTATTGTCAGTTGTTTAGTTAAAAAGCTTGAAGTTTTTCTTATTTACAGAGATTAGGGCTCCTGTCTAGTTCACATTTAATCCATAATTTTAAAAAAAAATTTTATTTATTTATTTATTTATTTTTAGCAGTGTTGGGTCTTTGTTGCTGCATGCGTGCTTTCTCTAGTTGTGGTGAGCGGGAGCTACTCTCTTCCTTGCAGTGCTGGCTTCTCATTGCTGTGGCTTCTCTTGTCTTAGAGCACAGGCCCTAGAGTGTGCAGGCTTCAGTAATTGTGGCGTGTGGGCTCAGTAGTAGTGGCTCGTGGGCTCTAGAGCACAGGCTCAGTAGTTGTGGCTCACGGGCTTAGTTGCTCTGCGGCATGTGGGATCTTCCCGGACCAGGGCTTGAACCCATGTTGCCTGCATTGGCAAGTGGATTCTTAACCACTGCGCCACCAGGGAAGTCCCTTAATCCATAATTTGACTGCACATTTACAATGAAATACTATACATTTGTAGTAAAAGTAGTGTTTTTACTGTAGCACCAGTAATTTAGCCCCCCCCAAAACAAATAATAAATATAAAATAGCTGTTGTTTATTTTGGATATTTTAGAGGATAAAGGGGTAGAAGAATAATTTTGATAAGATTCCAAGCAGGATTTCTATGTACTTCTAAGTGTTCTAGAATTTGACAACACTGATACCTTCAGGGTAGTTTTCTTTCACCTAAAGTTTCTAGGGAACTTTAAGTAATTGCTTTTGTTTTTTGAAGACAAAGAGCCTTTTAAGAGGGAAAAAAATGTGTCCCTAAAGTAACCAGGCCAGAGTTGAAAGAGAGAGCAGAAGAAGGGGTTATGTTAAAGTGTGTGTGTGTGTGTGTGTGTGTGTGTGTGTGTGTGTTGCTGTGAAAAATAGAGGTGCTTAGGTAGAATTAACTGAGTCTGAAAGCAGGAAAGTCTAAAGAAATGCGAGGGTGGTAGTATGGGCAGTCCCGTGGAGGCTATTTATTTATTTATTTATTTGGTTGTGCCGGGTCCTGATTGTGGCAGGCAGGCTCCTTAGTTGCAGCATGCATGTGGAATCTAGTTCCCTGACCAGGGATTGAACCTGGGCTCCCTGCATTGGGAGCGCAGAGTCTTAGCCACTGCACCACCAAGGAAGTCCCTGGTGAACATTCGGTTGAATGAGTTAGATACATAATTTATTAAATTGCCTCTAGGTGTTCATCTAGAACTGTATCACTTCTTTTTTTGTTTTTAATATCTTTATTGGAGTATAATTGCTTTACAATGGTGTGTTAGTTTCTGCTGTATAACCAAGTGAATCAGCTATACATATACATATATCCCCTTATCTCTTCCCTCTTGCGTCTCCCTCCCACCCCTCTAGGTGGTCACAAAGCACCAAGCTGATCTCCCTCACTTCTTGATTTGGAGGGCAACTCAGGTAGTCTCCGGGCAGCTGGGTGGTAGGTGCCTTGCAAACGTCCATTTTTGCATATGGGAGCTCATACGTTGAATGTTCATCACTAGGAGGATGCAGTCAAATTGATTTGCATATCAGCTAGACCTGCTAAGTTTTGGGCATGCCAGTTCTTTGTACCCTTGGTTAATATTCGGAGGTAAATCAGAAGCTTCTAGATCCTTATGGTGCCTTGGAGCCACCACTGAATTCTTGGTCTGTATCAATTTCCCCCTCTCTGTATGGGCTTGGCCAGCATCTCCATGTAAGGGCAGTGTAAGCATCAAGGGGAAAGACTCCTGCATTTTACACATTACTCATGAATTTTCAAGTGTGCCTGTCGGCCGCTGATAGTGGCAGCTTCCTTAGACCTCCTACAGGATAATGGTCTTGGACATGGTTGCTGGAGAGGCAGCAGATGAACTGAACTCTTTGTCCACATGTCAGATCAAAAGCAAGCGGCCAGGACTGTGCCAGGTATAATTCACATAAATGGCCCCAAGGAAATGAATGCAAATGTAAACCTGGCTGCTCTCTGCAAGGAAGGGCATTCCCGATCTGTTCTGTGACAACAGCTGCTGCAGAGCAAATTGTCCTGGAGCTGAAAAACAATTTGAGAAACGGCAGATACCTAAGGGTCAGTGCTCACGTAGGAGCTCTCTGTCATAGCAAAGTGTCAGAGGACCTCAGCTGAGAGGAGACCAGAACTACCGTAGGATTCATTGCTGAATTGCAAAGAGATAAGTATGAAATGCACATTTTTTAGGGGTTCATAATTAGCAATCAAATTCCTCTTGTAAACAGAACATTGCATTCCTCTTTGCAATGTTTAAGTAAGTGCCTTTTAATAACCAAGTCTTACAGAGTGGGTTCATTCTGAGTCACTCTTGCAAATGAGTTTCCTGAGACTTTCAGAGGAAAGCCCTGAATCCAGCTGAAAGAGGGACAATCACATTTAAATGGAAAATCTGATCCTCCTGTCTGATAGCATCTGGCATTTCCAATTTGGCTTACTTATTTGCAAATTAAACTTTACAGAAATCTCATGGAGAAACTCAGTGATAAGCTTTTATTCTTTTCCTGTGAATATCAGCAAAGGTAAAAGGCCTTATCCCAAAATTCATAAACAGGAGCTGTCCTGATTAATAACGTTAAGTACTCACAAATCCCCAGACAAGTTCAGGAAGTTTTGTGATAAACACAAACATATAAATACAGAGTGCCTTTTGCTGCATTCTGATTCTAATCTGCTCTGCTGGAGTCAGGGCTCTGGGACGCCACTGTGCCATTTTTATGAAGGTAAAATTTTTAGCAGTTCCGTGGCATTTGGGGTTACCAATTATTCTGCTCTTTTTTCTTTTTCTTCTTTTCCTCTACCTTTTGTATTATTATTCTGCCTTCCTTTCTCCTTAGGAAGCAGCTTCTAAATCATTCCAGTGATGAGTTGCTAATTGATGGGACCTGTCCCTTTGAGGATTATATTATCTTCTTCCTTTCCATAAAATCCCCTTAGGTTCCAAGTCATAGGCCTAGTGATAACTTCCCCACTGTCCTTTATGCCCTCTCAACATCTCTGGCATCTAGCCTTGTACAAAAGCTGACTCACAAAATTGGCACACTTTGTGAATCTGGAAGTATCTGCAAAAGATGATCATGTGCACATCCTTTGACCTGGCAGTTCTACCACTTGGCTTGTACCCAACAAAAATGGGTATACATGCACACAAAAGAAATGTACATGAATGCTCATACCAGAACTGTTCAGAATGGTAAAAAGCTGGAATCAACTAGCTTACAATCATAGGTAATTGATTTAAAAATGTGGTATATTTATAAATAAAATACAAAGAGGAGAATGAACAAACTGCAACTAACAACATGGATTACCATCACAAAAATAATGTTGAGCAAAAGAAGCCAGACACAAGAGTATAGAGTGTGACTGTACTTCAAAAATAGCAAAACTAATCTATGGAGTTAGAATAGTAGGGATGGGGTGTCAGATAGTGTCAGGAAGGAGACACCACTAGGGCTTCTGGTGTTCCAAGATGATCTGCTTCTGGATCTAAGTGCTGGCTATATTGTTGTGTTCACTTTGTGTACTTTTCCATTTGTATGTTATATTACAAAATATATATATATATATATATTTTACTTTAAAAGAGAAAAGTAAACGCTAAAAATCACTCTGAGATACATTCATCTTTTTCCAAAAATAGAACCATTTCTGTACAAAACTTAACGAAACAACAAGCTCAGTTCTAGCACTGAACGAGCTACCCATGGCATTATCTTAGTAGTCATAGTTATTAGTGTCAGTGGTAAAGCTTTGCACCTAGCTAAAAGCATGTCTAGGGTTGGTGAGCATAATACCTACAGAAATTTGACAGATATTTTAGAGCCTATTGTGTACCAGGTGTTGTGTCAGCTACTGGGGTTAGAACAATGGGTAAGACCCAGACCTGCCCTCAGAGAACTCCTCATCTACTCTATTTCTAGACTTCCCTAGTCTCCTTTGCTCCACCCAGGTCCCATCCCACACACTCTGCTGAGCCTACCATGTTTCTCCATCTTCCTCTCTTGTCTCCTGTGAGTACATCAACTTTCCACTCATGGAGCCACACTGTAGCGGAGTTGAAACTGCTAGCGCGCTGGGGCAAGAAGTCAGCTGAGAACTGGATTTCAGATATCACTAGAATGCACCCCCTCCACTCTGAGATGCATGAACACAACCCCTGTTCAGCTACTCATTGCTAAAAGCTGATACCTTGAAAACTCAGCTCTGATATTTGCAATTCTGCATGGTGTGTTAACCTTTCAGGCCACTATATGATCAGTTAACACACCGAAGTAATTTGAAGAATTATAACCAAGTGGCATCCAGCATCATCCAGAAGTGCTTACTAATAAAGTAAAAATTTCTCAGAAATATGCTTATTGTTTAGATACTGAGGTATTCTAACTCTGTGGTTCCAAACCTGGGGCCCCTGGATCTCTAGGTAGGAAAAAAGGTCCTTAAATTATTTGTAGTAATGTTAAAAAGCCTCACAGAAATTGCCTTCTCATCAACAATAAGGTTTACAGTCTAGGTAAAAGGTAAAATTTTTGATTTGATTAGAAATAAATAATCTTTGTATAGTAAACTTGGTTATTGCCTGTTGATCACAAGTTCTAATTGACAGTTTCGATGACTATGATAAATGCAGATTGGTAAAGGACTTAATTATTGTTTAGCAGAATGAGTTTTCTTGAAAGATCAGTTTCAAAATGTGAGGTCCCTGAAGTTAATAAAATAATGGCTTTGTGACTGTGAAAACTTTGGCAACTACTGATCTAGTTTAATGTCTTGCCCTTCTATAGGGCCAGCAGAGGGCGCTGGAATTAAATTATTCCCTAGAGCCGTTGTTTCAAGAGCACTAGATAACTCAGGAAAGGAGGATTGGACCAGAGGAAGAGGCCCCTGCAGGGTGGAGAGTGACCACACTTGGATGGCAAGTCCATTTCATGTAAGAGTGTTTAAGGAGTAGATGCAACATGCAACAAGGAAGGAACAGTTTTTCATGGTGACACTGTTTTTATTATGTTCTTTAATTGCTCACAGTAGTTCAGAGATAGTGTTTGTCCATTTAGGGCATAGCACCATTGATAAGCCCACCTCTGATCTCCTGAAGTGTCATTGTCATCAAAAGCAGGTCTGAACATGTTAAAACAGTGGAGTTGTCTTGGCATTTCTGGGCTTGGTTCCTCCTCCTCCTCTCTCTACTCTTCCTCCAGGGAGGACCCTGGCAAAATTATTCCAGGCATTAACATGTTGGAAAGGGAGGTTCTTTTTGGTCAGGGGCCATAAATCTCCCACTGCTTCCTGCCCAGAATGTATAAGGAAGATGCAACTTGCTCTGTCATCCTGAAGGAGGCTCTGCATCAGGGAGCACACACAGGACGGTGTGCACACCATCATTTCATTTCCTCTGCAAGACTGATTATCTCCTTCTGGAGAAACTGAGCATGGGTCATCTTGTCTCACCGCTTTTTTTTTTTTTTATAACTACACATTCCACTGATTACTACTCTACAGATTCATACCGAGTTTCATCAAGGCACTTAACCTACTTAATTATAAGAATTCTTGTACTCATCATTTCATCACATTTTAAATGTTCCTACAGTGCTCAAATTTGTTTACTCAAGCTGGATACTTGACTTCCAAGCTAATTTTATGTATTCAAACTTTTTAAAATGTGATTTTCTTCTCTCCTTCTATTTTGAATAAGTGCTGCACAATTGGAAATGTTAACGTTTGTGTTCTGAGTCCATGTAAGAGAAATAGAATGGGCAACCCCTTCTATGGCATCCCTAACAGCTCAGTCATCTTCCTCACGTTTGAATGCATCTAATGATGGGGTTAGGAGAGGGTGCTCTAACTCACAGGGCAAGATTTCTGGTCATCTGATATTAAATAGAAATCTGCTTCTTTGAATTGTCCAACAATAGATGCCACTTCTGATCTTCTTCCTCTCAATTGTACTTCAGATCTTTGAAAAGCATTATCCAATTTTGCCTCTAATTTTCTCTTTCCTGAAGACTGAATATGTCTAAGATCTTTAATAATGTCTTCTGTGACACGAGCTTCTTTTCTCTCCTTTGTCATCATGATCAAAAATTTTCTATTTGTCAGTATCTCTTAAACTGTCTGTATCCCTCTACCAGATACGGAGATGACTAGATTTTTGAGGATTCAAGGAGCTTAGGCTGGCATGCAGATGAGTCTGGGCTGATCATGGGGCTGCAGGATTTGCAGCAAAGAGAAAGGCAAAAGTCAACGACCTTATGCAAAGTTTGGATCCGAGGCCAAGCTGAAAATTCAAGCACAGCATTTGAATCTAATGTAACTGGGCCAAGAAGCAGACACCAGCTAAGAGGTGGGTTCAGAGCAGAGTGCAAAGTGTCCCTGATAGCCCCTGTTGCATCACCCTAGGGTGAGGGAAGGACTTTATGTGCTTAAGTAGTTTCTGTCATTGTATCCACATGGGTTTGACCACATCTCTTAGCTCCAACTGAGTGCATCTTCTAACGATACAACCAATAGTTGCTGATGATTCCTTAGTGATGGACAGCTAGTGATAAAGGTTTGCTTCTTTTTTTTTTTTTGTGGTACGCGGGCCTATCACTGTTGTGGCCTCTCCCGTTGCGGAGCACAGGCTCAGCAGCCATGACTCACGGGCCGAGCCGCTCCGCGGCATGTGGGATCTTCCCGGACCGGGGCATGAACCCGTGTCCCCTGCATCGGCAGGTGGACTCTCAACCACTGCGCCACCAGGGAAGCCCAAGGTTTGCTTCTTATGGTAAGATTTTTTTGAGCTCAGTAAATATTTTGTGGCTTTTCTCTGTCACACAGCGGGGTGTGCCTGGTGGTTTTTCTGATACCACTTATGACATGAAATATGTGTTTTACTTCTATCAATACATTAATTCTTCAATTCTCTGACACCAACTTGCTGTCCAACAATTCAATACAATTTTGACACTATCCAGAGTTAGCAAAGACCCCACAGATTAAGGGCTCAGTCCCACAGGACTACCCCCACTTTAGACATAAGTTGCACATGGGGTGCCAACTACCCACACTTCTGTCTAGATGAATACAAATTTGGAGGTTCCCATGACCCACCCTCAAGATTGATAATTTGCTAGAATGACTCATAGAACTCAGGAAAATAGTTTACTTAATGTTTGCCAGTTTATTATAAAGGATACAACTCAGGAACAGTCAAATGGAAGAGATACGTAGGGCAAGGTATGGCGAGGAGGGGCTCCAAGCTTCCATGCCCTCTCAGGGCATGCCACCCTCCCAGCATATCAGTGTGTTCAGCCAATCCTGAAGCTTTCTGAATCTCCTTGTTCAAGTGCTGTTATAACCCAGTCTCCAGCCTCCTTCTCCTCCCCAGAGATTGAGGTGGGAGGGGGCTGGAAGTTCCCACACTCTAACCACTGTGTTTGGTCTTTCTGATGACTAGTCTTCATTTGGAAACTATCTAGGGACCTCCACTGTGAGTCATCTCGTTAGTGTAAACTCAGATATAGTGGAAAGGAGCTCATTGTGAATGACAAACAACCCTCCTACCTATTACTCAGGAAATTTCAAGGGTTTAGGAGCTCTGTGCCAGGAACCAGGGACAAACATGAAATATATTTTTTATTACACCACAGGGGACAGCAAGGTGGCCTCTAATATTGATGTTCATATTTCCCTTTGAGAATGAAATTAGACAAACCAATGAATTATGTAATGAATTATATTGGCTCCTAATCTCTAAGGAATAATCTGGGAGTGTGTGATGGGTAGTTTTCAAGAACAATTGAGCTAGAAAAATATTAACCCAGGTCAGTCCCTTGAATATATGTCAATTTTTGCTGGCCTAAAGCAGTAACCTTATCAATTTATATAAACAGGAAAAAAACCTGGCTTAAAAAGATTAGATGTAGTTATCCTATGAGATAGAAAAAGGTAAGGCACAGTTTGTTCAGCACAGGCAGGGGAGAGAAATAACCTGGATCTAGGAGAAGTGAGTATTTGAATTATCCTAGAGGTGTTCTCCATTGTGGAGCAGGAATGACTCATCAGACCTTTGTATGTTTGGATGAAATATTTTTCACAATTCTCCATTTCTCTGTGGTCTGATTCCGTGGTTGCCAACAAGGCACTGGTTGTGATTCAGTTTTTTAGGTTTCTTGATTGTAAGAAGGCACCATGGAATGTAGATGTGGAGCATCTGGCCGCTGGAAAGGAATAGGTCAAATTGGAAAATTGTATCAATATTTTCATTCTCCTGTATAGGTAGAAAAGTTGTAGTTTGCATGTCAGCCACATGCACGGCTTCAGTAACTGCTTACTCCCTAATCTATGACCTCTGGCTAGATCTTTTTTGATAGATGCACCTCATTGTCTAATGTGTCATCACTAAGTCACACCCACAGCTTCATCTCAACCTGTGCAAAACTGAACTCAACAAAACTTTCCCTACCGATCTCCTTGAATACCTCTACTTCAGTGAATTACCCCATTTGGTTGCCCAAGCCAGAAGCACGAGAGGCATCACAAGGCCCCACTGTACCCTGCCGCACCTTTTGGAATTAACTACCAAGTGCTGTCCATCCCATCTCATCTCCTCAAACCTGCCCCCTTCTTTACAGGATCATAGCATTAGCTCTGGTCTCGTTGTCCAGGACCACCTAGGATCAGATTCAGGCAGGTCTCTTGTGTTCCATTCTGCCCCCTGCTGCAAGAATAATGCTGCTAAAATGTGAATCAGCCCATGTCAATTTTATGCTTGAAATTCTTCAATAGCTTTCAGGATTCCAGATTTCTAGCTTAGTGCTAGGGCCCCCCCTTGCGATGCCATCTCAGTTCCCCTCCCCAAAGACATCCTGTGTTAACAGTCTTCCTTATAATTTCCCTGAATGCGTCATGCAGTTTTGCACCTAGGCTACCTAATACAAATTGTTTCTTCTGCCTGATATAGTCTCATCTTCCGAGCAGGCCCCTCCCTTGCTGTGTTCACATCAGTGCTCTTTCTCCAGAAAGCCTTCTCCACAGCCTCCCTTTAACTTACCTTCCCAATTTTGGGAACCCTGATTTTTTTTTCCTCCGGTAACATTAGGGGATTATCTATGGCATATCCCATGCCATAAGGTACTGCAGTCTTGGTTACCCATCTTACACCCAAGATCTCTTAGAGGGCAGGGATCTAACATGGTTAAATGAGTAAATAGATGAGAACAATAGCTCTCATCAAATGTTTGAAGATCTTTTATTTATTCAACAAATTAGTGATTTATCCTAAGACCCCGAGGAAGGAGTAAATACCAAGGAGCAAAAGTTACAGGGAGGCCAGTTTTGGTTATTTTTAGAAATTTTTTGTTGCTAACAAATATCGCTCCCTTACAATTAAATCAGCTGTTTATGAGATGGGGAGCTTCCTGTTACAGGAGAAGTTCAGGTAAAGGTTGGACTCCTTTGTGAGGCTGTTACTGGGGAGCTTCAAGCATCTGATGGGGACTGAACTTTGTGGTTGTCATTAGGGTGGTCGCTAATGTTCTGTCTCTCCCACCACAGACACAGAGAACCACTTCCCACCCTCGTTGAAGTTAGGCACCAATGTGTGATTGGTTTTGGCCAAAGAAACAGGAGCAGAAGTGATGTGTGTCACTTCCAATCCGATTCCCACTACTTTAGTCATCATGGAAGCAATGCCAAGGTGATGCCTCTGCCAGCCTGAGGCCCTGAGTGACCCCTGGGAGCAGAGCCCCTCTGCTGGCCTGCATAAGACGTGTAGAAGGAGTGAGAAATCACTTTTGTTGTTTTAAGTCACTGAGATTTGGGGTTTATTTGTTCCCAGAGCATAACCTGCTCTCTTGACTGGTAATACTCCTATGGTTCCATCCAGGCTCATGAGTCTGTTGAGGGAAATAGAGGGGTTGAAGGGGTTCTGGGGAAGGCAATGGCATGTGAAGATCTCAGGAGAACATTGTGGAGAGGAAGGTAAGGACAGCTTGTAGGTTCTCACAGCTTGGTCTTGGCCCAGGCCCGTGGGCTTATAAGGAAACTGCTGTTTCAGAAAAGTTATGATAAATCTCTTTATGAACTTGAGACTGATGGACTACATTCAGCAGGGCATCACATGCCAGACAAAGGCCACTGGCTAGAGATGGATGAAGGTACAGCTTCCCACCTGGCCAAGTAGATTGGGAGGCTATGGGGCCAGTGAAGAGAGGGACTCTACTCTGCCTGGGGCTGAACTCCAAAGTGTGACTTGAGAACTAGTGTCAAGGGCCTGGGGGTGAGGACTCAGTTCTTGCCTTGGATGTTAACTCTGTGACTTTGGGCTGTGGCTTAGCCTGGCTGAGCCTTAGCTGCCTCATAAATAAAGGAGATTAGAAAAACTTCCCGTTTGCCTCACAGGAATTTTACAGTGATCAGGAGATAATATGCCTGGAAGTGCTTTGTAAATTGAAAATCACTAATCGGACATCAGAGACTGTCGCTCTTGTTCTTCCATTAATATTCTCAGCCTCTGCTTGCTTTGCCTGCTTTTCCTTCTTTTATACACCTTAGGTGATATTCTTTAGATACAAGGCAAAGATTGTAGTGGTAAGCTCTTCCATTTAATAGTGCTTTCACATATGCAGTCCTACCCTGCATACCCCATTACCAATCTTGCGGTAGAAATTTCTCTCTTGGTTTATTAAAACCCAGACCTCACAAAACATGCATATTTTTTTAAACATTTTTGACTGATGTTTACATTTTTAAAATTTATATTACATCCCTCCAAATCAGTACATCATGTTTAACAAAATGGCATGAAGAAGTCTTGAGTTCCAAATTTAATTGGCAGAGCTCCAGAATTCCGTGTTTTGGAAAGCACATGCAGTGTCAACACGGCCTTGCTGGCCCCACGGGGCTAAATCACTAGTTATACAAAAACCACCATTTGTCAGCAACCTTATTAATTGTTTGGTGATAGGAGAGGGATGTTTTAAGCGTTTTCCAATCTAGCATGAGAGTATGTTACTCAAAAATAAGTGTTTTAGTTTGGCTTTAGGATAGTAAATGGGCATTTTGGTTTCAGGTATACTGCTAAGTTTTCCATTTACAATTATAAGAGTCTCTGTATTAGTGTTTTCTTGAAGAAAAGTCATAAGTAGATTACCGACTTTAAGCATGAGAAATAGGCATTATAATTTGATTTTGATCCTCCTCATTTGTGAAGTTGAATAGTATGAGGCTCAAAGGAGTTCAGGATTTTTCCCAGAGTCCCACAGCTTCTTGTGAAGAATGAATCCTAGCTGACTGTGACACATCTGTGCTTCTACCTTGGCCTGCCGTCTCTCCAGTTCTTTCTGGGCTGGGCCCGTGTTCTTCTGGTGGACTCTGTCAGGGGCTGTGTCTCTGTACAGAGACAGCTCTGCAGAACCAACCTCAACCTCCTCTCTAGCCCTGGGACAGCTCAGGTGTCTAGGGAATGATCTCTCAAGTGACGTGAACATGACATTCTGTGTCTTAGCTTGGGCTGCTGTAACAAATTTCCATAGGCGGGGTGGCTTAAACAACAAACATTTGTCTCTCACACTTCTAGAGGCTGGAAATCCAAGGTCACGGTACCAGCTTGTTTGGGTTCTTGATGAGGACTCTCTTCCTGGTTTGCAGTTGTGTTTTCAAATGAGGAAAGAATAAGGTCTAGTCTCTTCTCTTCTTATAAGCACACTAGTCCTATCATGGGGACGCCACCTTCATGACCTCATCTATGCCTAATACCTCCCATAGGCCCCACTTCCTAATACCATTGTACTGAAAGTTAGGGTTTCAACATATGAATGTTGCGAGGACACAAACATACAGACCATCACATCCTGGGACAGGTTTTTATCTCAGCAGATACCAGCTAAATTCTCTTTAGTAGCATTTTCTCTGGCCTTCACCCTGTATTTAAGTCTGAGTTCTCAGATTGATTAGCCATTGGGAGATAGTAGAAATTACTCAAAAATCACAATAGCCAGAACAGTGAAATATTGTATTTTAAATTGTTTGATTATGGGGAAAAACTCAATCAACTTAACAAACAAAAAGAGGGTTGTTGGAAAGATAACATGATAGCTACAGAGCCCATGGTTGGAAGTGCAGCCAAGGGTCTTGAAGGATCCAAAGCAGGACCAGTTGGTGAGGCAGCAGCTGCCGTCTCTGTTCCTTTGTGGTCACAGTCTCTTACTTATGTGTTCCTCTGGGAAAGTGCTCCTTTTATCCCTCTTTTTGCTACAACCTTTCTCTGCTCCATTTGAACTCAGGTTAAGGATGGCCTCTCTAGCCCTAGCTCTAAAAGTTCCTAACAGAGAGTAGTAATAGCATTTGTGCACCAAATCCAAATTCTTGGGAGGCAGAAGCTACCTGCTGTTACTTGAGTCATATGGTCACCCTGATTTGATCAGTTATTACAGTAGAAGGGGTTATGGATATACATGACTGCAAAGGTCCACCCCTGCCAGGAGGATGGGATGGACACACAGGAGCCAGAGATTTGGCCAAATAAACAATCCTGCAAAACAATTACAAACATGTTTCAGATTCACCCTTCGGTTCTAAGGGGAAATGGGGAAATAGAAAAAGGAAAGAAAGGGAAAAAAAAAGACAGATATGGCCTTTAATCATATGTATGTGTATGAAGATGTGTGTGTGTATATACACACATAAACATACATACATACATACATGCACATCTCTCTCTAGACCTTTGGGATTGCATTCTTTAATGAAGTAAATCCTTCTCTCCACCTCCTTTCTTTATATCAGTTTTATTGCCTTAGGTAGAGGCCCCCTTCAGGGCTGAGGTCAGCAGGGTATATGTCAGTTTCTTGGAGTGCTGGTGACTCAGCTGAAGGGAGTACATGGAATCAGCAGGGTATATGTCAGTTTCTTGGAGTGCTGGTGACTCAGCTGAAGGGAGTACATGGAATCAAGGTAAAGTAGGGTACGGGGTGAAGTCTGAAAGACAGCATCTTGTCTTGTTCACCGCAATGCTTTCTTAGTCCCCAGTACCAGAACTGGGCTTGGCAGATAATGGGCACTCAATAATCTTTAATGAGTGAATGAATGGAGCCTAAACCATTCATCACAATATAGATAACCAGAGCTAAAATTAGAACACCAGGCGGGGGAGACCAAAGAGTGACAAGAAGGTAATCCAGGAACAGGCCTAGCAGTCACCCAAAACTGCCTATTTGCTCTCTCTCTGACACATTTGAGGGTAAAGTGAGGGAGGAGTGAGGACAGATTACATTTAAAGACACACGGGCAGGGCAGAAACAATGATGACATCCTTAATCTTATCTTAAAGTTGCTTTTGTACTTGTTCATCTCCTCTTTCATTTGCAAGCTTCTTGAAGGCCAGAATGGTATCTGATTCATTAATCTCTCCTTCTAGCTCCTAATAATAATATACACACAGCTCACATTCAATAAATATTGGTTGAATGAATTAATAAATTAAAATTCTGGGAAACCAAGAAAAAAATCTCAGTTGATTTGATTTAGCATTTTTAGTGCAGAAAGTGAACTTCAATAAATGTTTTTGTCCTCAAGAATTCAAATACTTGTCAACAATGTAAGAATGTTGGGGGATAATTGTTTAGCTTTTGTCTTGTAAAAAGAAAAGAATATCACCTGTAGACAGAGGACTTTTTCTTAAAAGTTTGATATACAACTGATTTCAACACTCATGTTGAATGAGAGCATCCTCCTAGCTAAATTTCCACTCATCATATTTACTGTATATTTTTTTGTACTGTATATTCAGTCAAATAACATGAGACTATCTAAATGATACAATTTCTATACAAGTTTTGGTTGTAGCCATTACACAAAATAAACTGCATCTAATATTAGCTGGAGCAATCTATTTTTTATATTGAATTTGTATCCTGTAAACTTGCTAAACTCATTTAGTAGTTCTAGTAGCTTTTTTGTAGCTTCCTTAATATTTTCTATATATGATCATGTCATCTGTGAATAAAGACAATTTTACTTAACTGTCTTTCAGAAAAAGGCAAACACTCTTTAGAGGAATGAAACAAATCTAGCACTCAATAACATAAACTTACCAATGTTCAGCACCTAATTAAAAGTTATTAGATATTCAAAGAAATAGGGAAATGTGACATATAACAAGGAGAAGAATCAGTCACTATAAACAGACCCAGAAATAACAGAGATGATTCAATAAGCAGACAAGGACTTCAGCTATATATATCCTCAAGGATTTTAAGGAAAACCTTTACATAATGAGGAGAAACATGGAAGATATAAAAAACCAAAAAGAACCAAATGAAACTTCTAGAGATGAAAAATACATATTTAGAAAAAATACTGTATAGGATTAATACTGCATGTCCCTCCAGGACCTTAGCAAGTCCACTTTCTGTCCCTTGAATTCCCTCTGCCTCTTCTGAACCCTAACAGGGTCAGGCATGACTCCCTCCCTGCTGGGATCCAGGAGGCAAGGACTGAGGGAGGTTGGGCTGCTATCAGTCCCACCATCTACAGTGTTTTGGGCTCGTCTCTCATTCTACAATATTCGGGGCTACTTCCCACTGTGTATTTGTGAGAGGAGGGTACGGAGGCGGCTTAGGTGATTACGTCTATAACTTGCTTTGATTTGATCCTTTTTCTTGATACTGTTTATTTACATCAGTTTCCAGTGTTATTAAGCAGCCATTTTATGGTCCTCAGTCACTTCTCTAGAAGATAGATGGTAGATTCACAGACAGAAGCCTTGGGAGGACTCCTGGTCTTTGGTTGGGGGTTGCTCAAATCCTCTTTTCCTACACATTTTTATGTAAAATATAACCATTTGGCCTCTGCTCCTAGAACTAGGGCAATCAGAATCTTGATTATAGACACAATTGTTGAAAATTACCTTGGAATATCCCACTGTTACAGGTATATACAGAGGAGGTGAGAATTAGACCATAAAATCTATTTCCCAATTTTCAAAAAAGTTCTTCCAGCATTTCCGTAAAGGGCTTGTGTGACTAATAGGCTATAAATAAATATAACTTTGATGCATTACGCAGCATGTAGTCTGACTGGAACTGAGACAAATGAGGCAAATAGATGCTCTATTCAGAATCATCAGAATCTTTAATGATAAAGTTCAGCTAAAGCATATGTGATTTTTTTTCCAAGCCTGAGCACATGTAAAAGAAGTACTTTTGGATAACCCTTGTGTGCAGTTGTTAAAGTTCAAGTATTTTTATTTCTCCTTTTTGTAAGATATGAGAAAAATTACAAATTTATAAAAAAAATCTAGGAAAATTGGTAAGCATTCCCCAAAATATACTAATGGGAGAGGGTTCCCCTTGAGTTGCCCATATCTGTCTTGTTGCTTTTTTCATTATTGTTTTAATTTAGTTTTAATAGGTAGAAAATTCACATGGTTCAAAAATCATATATAATTGTATACATGTATTTGTGTGTGTGTGTGTGTGTGTGTATGTGTGTACAGTAAAGTGACTCTCTCCCAACCTCTGTTTCCCATCTGCTCAGATCCGTACCACCAATGGCATCACTATTATTAACTGCTTGTTTAGCCATCTGGCACATCTTTCTTCAGATTCAAGCTGTTACCAACATATATTCTTATTTTCCCACCTTTTTTACCCAAAAGGTAACATACTGTTACACCACTGTGTACCAGTAGCCTGCCAAAGGCAGAGTGGTGGAAGTGTCCCATATAGGCTTAAGGGAAACATCAGCAATTGTTTCATCAGCAACTTAGACCAATAAAAGAGTTTTGGAAGAAGGAGTATTGACTTACATTGCTTAGAATTATTGGCACATGGTTATTTTTTTTAAAAAGACTAATTTTTAGCCTGTTTTAAAAATTGCTTTAAAATTTCTACAGACAAGCTTGGATTGCCTGTATCAGCGGCACAATGCTACCCCGACTCTGGTCTTAGTACATCTGTTTTCCCAGTATTCTGCAGATCCTTCCATATTAGTGGAGAGAGAACTCTATTTTTATAGCTGCAAAATAGTCTATTGTGTGGAGGAGCAACAATTTATTTACCTAGTCTATCGAGGAGAGTTGATGGTCTTTTAGGGTTGCTGACAATCTTTTATTTTTACAAAGTGTGCTGCAGTGAACAACTCATACTTGATGTAATTTTGCATACATGCAAAGTATCTGTAGGATAAATTCCCAGTTATGGAAAGCTGAGACAAAGGGTCTATGCATCTGCAATTTTGATAGAAATTGGTAAATTTCTCTCTATAGGAGAGAATAAATTTACCCTCTCGCTGGCAATGTGCAAGGCTGCCTGTTTCCTCATGCCCCGCTGAGAGAGCGTGTTATCAGAATTGCTCTATATTTGCTAACCTGATATGTGAAGAAAGGTGTATCTCAGTGAATTTTTAATTTAGATTTTTATTGTGATTGAGTTTGGAAATCATTTCATTTCTTAAAGTGGCATTTTATTTATATTCCTCTTCCTGTGAACTCTCTGTGAGTGTGCTTTGCTGATTTTACTAATGGCTGATTATTTTCTTATCTATCTCTAAGAGTTTGTTACATATTAGAGAGATTAGCCCTTTGTGATATGTGTTGCAACTATTTATCCAGTTTATCATTTGTATTTTAACCTTATGGTATTTTTGATCATGCAGAAGCTTGTGTGTGTGTGTGTATGTTTGGGTAGGGTTCAGTGTGTGTGCAAAACTGCAGTTACCAATATTTTCATTATGACTTCTAGACTTTGAATCCTGCCTTTCTCCTATGAACTCAGGATACCTCAAGGTAACCAAGTAGTTGCTGAGGGGAGATCTTTCTTTATGGGAATATCAATACTTCACTTAATAAATAGAAAAGGAATGCCAGAATCAGAATATCACCTTCTGCAAGCCCTAGTGGGTTAGTGAATCTGGACACTGATAATCAGCAGCTACTAACATCACAAACAGGGAGAGAAGCAGGCATTAGTGCCTCCTAGTAGAAGTGATAAAATCACTGCTGAAGGGATCTTGGCAAAATAAGTGAATCTGAATCTGATCAAGGCTATAGATGTAACTATCAGTTTACAAAAAATACACATGAGAGTAAAGGATGAACAAAAACCATTTCTTCTCCATGGAAAATTGGTACTTGGTTTAGCTCTATTTCCTTGAAAACGAGCTTCTCTTCCACAAGTGAGAGGGCAGATCTTAAGCTGACTCCATCCTGGAAAGATCAGATTAGCCAATTGTTGGGTTATCAAAACATTTTATTTCTTCCTGGTTAATTACAAATGCAGGCCCTATGACTCCACGGGGGAAAGCAATATCCATTTCCAGGGACTCATGGGGAAAATTGTCTAATGGAATTGCATGGGCCCTATAAGCTCAAGTCTTTTTCTGAAACCCTTTCCCTCTATGCCCATATTAAACTGATAGCTATTCAAAATAGCTCACATTTCAGAGCAATTGCTATTCCCCAGCCAACTAAATGCCCAATTAGTCTTTAATAAAAAGAGCAACTTGTTACAGCACCCAGCAGAGAAAGGTATTTAACAAATCCTTTATTGCCCAATTCATTTAACTTGGGTGACCTACATAATATTTATACCTTTTTTTTCTAAAATAAATACTACTGATGAGTTGACTATAATGGAATTATCTTGACTAACTCCTTTGTTACAAAGAAAACTAATCCACAACTGGAAAGGGATATGCATTATTCCGTTTGTCCTCACATTATCCATGTCAAGAACAAGAGAACTGGTCATCATTATCATTTTAACATAGACTCAATTTAGGGCAACAGTTATGCGAGTTTCCCTTCTTGGTCCCAACTTCTAATTGCCTTCTCTCAGAGGTGTGCCTGGAGTGCAGGCAGGCAGGGATAATGGTCCTCCCTTGAGCATCAGCACAGGAAACACCTGAATGGTAAACTCCACAGGAACACGTGTACATGACAGTACACTATGGTATTGGGCTTCTTAAAATAGAGTTATAACCAAGAGGGTTTCTTTTTAAGTGAAATATCAAAATGCATATTCTTTTGGATTTACTAGTTTCCTTAAATCAGCATTTCAACAATTTTGAGCTTAATTTTGACCACAAATTCCTCTTGCCAGAGAGCTGACAGTAGCTCTTTATCAGGAGCGTCCTGATATAGTGTCCATGTTCTACTTCTCTATCATTATGTATTAATATGTTGTCCTTTAAAAATTTATGTTGCAGAGGACTCAGAAGATTCCCTCCTCAATGTATCCAGTGTACAACTCTTAGGTTAAGAGAGATTTGCTATGCTTGCTACAAATTCTAATAAGGGCATTTTTTTTTCCCCTGCATGTGGTGATAAACATGCTGTTTTCCTCTCACTTTTACTGTCTGCCTTGAGGTTGTGCACAGAACTCTCGGCTGTGCTGCTCACCCCCACGTGCTGCCTTTGTGGGCCTTTGCAGCAAAATGTTCTCTGCCATCTTATTGTTCATTCTGAGCTGACCTGCATGGGGGCAGGTGCTCATATGTTTTTTGAGACACAGCATGGAAAGAACGTGGAATCTGGGATTGAAAGACCGGGGTTCAAAACTCAGTTCTGTTGCTTACCAGACATATGACTGAACAAGTCAGTTAATGTTTACGGTCCCCACTTCCCAAATCTCTTCAATAGGAATATTATCAACCTTGTAGAATTTTGTGACGATTAAGTGAGATAATATGTAATAGTTCAAATACATAGTCCATGCTTAACACACTATTTCATTGATTATAAAACACACCATTATGTGTTGATAATATTTTCTGGGAGCAGGATTTAACATTAGAAATATATGTACCAAAAGATCCTGTGCATCAAAAGAAAGCCGGTGATTTGGTAAAATGGACAATGGCAAAAACGGGAGTGTAGAGTAAGGAAAAGCTTTACCTAGTTGTGCCTGGCCCAGGAGATAGAAGGTAGCCTGAAATTTACAATTTTTTTGAACCATGATTTGGTTTCCTGTGATTCCTGGCTGTATTATATAGGACTATTTTGACTACAAGTAAAAGAAAAAAACACCCAAGAGATTTCAAGGATAAGTCACAAAGTCCAAGGTGAAATCAGATGGCCTAAGACTGCTGCCCTGGTCTAGCACACCTGCATGGGTGGCTTCCTACAATGTCTTCTCCAGACATTGGGAGGAATGTGCTCTGTACTTCTTCCCTCCTGCATTAGTAGCTTCTTATTCACACAAAGGGGAGGTGGGACAAAGGGTGCTGAGATTTGGGTGTGGGCCTAGGGGAAAGGGAACACAGTAGCCCATTGTTCTGCTTTGATTCAAGACCTAGGTCTGTCTCTAATCTAGACAAAGAAATTCCCTAGCCACAAAGGGACAACATGGGCTTGGAGACAGCCCACTGATTATAAAATTTAAGGACTCAGGAGCCTGTATCCTGATCTTTTCCAGTGCCTTTCTGTTTGCAACATCTGGTGTACTTGCATGAAGGAAAAGACGAATGGAGTGAATAAAAAAGAATCAAATTAGGAATTACAGTGGTTGAAAGGGACAAAGAAAATCTTGTAATTCAGAGGCATCTAGAAGACCTGAGATAAATAAGTGCTGTCCCTTAGTTACACTTAGAAGACACTCTGCCCCTGCTTTCTCTCCTAGATCCTCCTTTTCCATCACTCTAGCAATACTTCCTTTTATTTTAATTCTTTAAACATTCAAGGAAGTTTCAGGTTGTCTAAGAGAGATTCTAGGCATAACTTCTTTTCCATCCTTGGTAGAACAAATGATCTCAGGAGTTTGCTGAGAGAACCTTTGAGCTGAACATCCATCAGACTGTTTATATCTATCAAAAATGCATCAAACTGTTTCCACATTCATCAAACCATTTCCCATGAGGCAGCCTGTGGCTTCCCTCACCAGGGGGACCTCAGTCAAGAAAATGGAAGAGGGATGAGCCTGAAGGCCAGGGGCTGTTCAATCTTGCCTCAAGATAGCAGTTCTAGAAGAAGTAGCAGCTTCTTACCTCACAAGAAAAGGTATCTAGTGGGGCTGCATTCAAGAAAGACAGAAACAGGTGGGTATAGTAAATAGAACAGACCAGAATACATGAGCTTAGGCCTGGGCAAATGGTTTCACATCTTAAAGGTCAGCATGACACCAGGAAAAGGTCTTTGCCTTTAAAATTTTTTTTTATTTTTATTTTTTTGCGGTACGCGGGCCTCTCACTGTTGTGGCTTCTCCCGCTGCAGAGCGCAGGCTCCAGACGCTCAGGCTCAGCGGCCATGGCTCACGGGCCTAGCCGCTCCGCGGCATGCGGGATCTTCCTGGACCGGGGCACGAACCCATGTCCCCTGCATCGGCAGGTGGACTCTCAACCACTGAGCCACCAGGGAAGCCCAGGTCTTTGCCTTTTTAAGGCTAAGCTCAACTAACTGTATCCTGAAGCCAGGGGACTCCCAGTGGGCATGAGATTCTTTGGGCAGAAATAAAATGATTTCTCTACCTTTTGCTCTAAGCTCTGAGCTCCCAGCTTGCTCACCAAATTGCTGCATTTTGTGTTTGCTGACGCAGAAGAATAGCACTTCCCTATACATACCACCAGATGGTAATTGGATTCTAATAATAGAACAAAATACAGAGAATTCCCAGTGCTTGGCTAGGTTTTAACTGATGTGACAGCAGAGAGTCAGCCCCTCCACTGTGTGCACATGTGGGGAATTAGCTGTGAAGATTCTGGCCTGTTAAACTCTCTTAGAAACCCTGGGTCGGAGGGGAGTCACACAGTTACTGGTTGGGGTGGCTCTGGGGGGCTTTCTCTTGCTGGGTTGTCTCTAGAGGATTGTCTGCTCCTTGTATTTTCAGAAATCCCCATGTGAGTTTGGGTTTCTGCATTTGAAGCCAGCTCTTTTCTCTTCTCTGCAGTCTCAGTAGGGGGCAGTTTTCTGGAACCAGTGATTCAGCCTCAGGGAAGAATCCAATTTCTCTCTTCACCGCCACCCTCAGACCACATTCTAAGGTTGTGGTCTCCCAGGAAGCCCCCTACCACAAAACATAAAATACCTTGGATGGAATTGGTTTTTGCCCAGGGTCTTGACTTGAATTTCTGGAAAAATGGGAATTGTGTAATTTGGGTAGGGGAGTAAGTGACCTGTAGCACATCTCTATTTATTTATGAATTTATTTATGTATTTATTTATTTTTGTCTGTGTTGGGTCTTTGTTGCTGCTCACAGGCTTTCTCTAGTTGTGGTGAGTGGGGGTTACTTTTTTGTCACAGTGCATGGGCTTCTCATTGTAGTGGCTTCTCTTGTTGCAGAGCACAGGCTCTAGGCACGCAGGCTTCAGTAGTTGTGGCACACGGGCTCAGTAGTTGTGGCTTGCAGGCTCTAGAGCACAGGCTCAGTAGTTGTGGCTCGCGGGCTTAGTTGCTCCATGGCATGTGGGATCTTCCTGGACCAGGGTTGGAACCCGTGTCCCCTTCATTGGTGGGTGGATTCTTAACCATTGCACCACCAGGGAAGCCCACATCTCAATTTATCTATGCTACCTAGAGGACATTTTTTTCAGGGAAGCTGCTCAGCATGAGTAAGTCTTAAGAAACTTGGACTCCCCTGAAAAAAGAGGGCCAGCTGGCCAATGCTGTCTCTGTTTTCCAGAGATCATTTCTGAAAATATGCCCATGATGGGAATCCACTAGTTTAGGGCCCACCTACTAAAGACCTAGGACTACAAACAGACTTAAGGTTATCACTGATTTCTTGATTAATCTAATAGTATTAAGCACTAGTGTTTGCTCACAGTACTATAGAAGCTCCCCCTGCCATAACCCCTTCCCCCCAAATCAGGGCATGAGGTCTCCAACCTAAAGGAACTTACAACCTGAATCATACACTGAGCCTCAGAAGACACATAGACCAGACTTCTCTTTTGGTAGTTGAGGAAAATAAGGATCAGATAAGGAAAGTGACTGGTTCACTCATGAAAATAAGTGGTAAAAGAGCCAAGATTGGCATTTAACTTACAGGTCATATTCGTAATTATAATCACAATGCAAATCTAAACTGTGTGTGCACACTGGAATAAACTGGAAAAGGAAGGCGGATGTGAGAGCAGGGGGAAGGCCAGAACTCAAATGTCTTCATGTCTGACCTCTGTGGCTAGCCTTGGGAGGGACTGTGGACAGCCTAGCAGATGGTTTGGAGAATCTGAATGCAAACGCTTTACAACCTTTCTGCTGTGTAGGTTTGGAGGGATCACTTTAAGCTGAGCAATGAGGGAAGGCTCCTAGAGGTAGGAACATTTGAACTAAACTTCAAAAGTTGGCTATAATTCAGGTGAGGAGCAATAGTAGGACCAGCAGGGCCAACCTGGGTCAAAAGGTGAGTCCTAGACATTTGTAGAAGGACTGCAATTAGTATGAAGCCTGGCGCCCTTTTAAATGTGGCCAGGGTGAGAGCTAAATGTCTTACTCAAGAAAACTGTTAAAAGTGCTTAAAAGTATCAGGCATTAAACATCAGTATCAAGAATGAGAAAGTTAATTATCTGAGGCAGTTGTAGGAAGGACTCAAAAATGTTGCTGTTGATAAAGTTAACTTTTGCCCTGAATCAGGGTGTTTATATATATGCAACTGTATTCTGGGATCCATTTCTACAGGAGACCAAGAAAGTTTAAAGATTGATATTATAATTATAGAATTCCTGTGTTGATTTTGGAGACTGAATATGGGCTGAAAGGAAATATCTGGTGAAGAGCAGAGGTTAGCACTCATGGAGCTAGATGTTCTTTGGGGGCTTGTGTTAGTGAATAAATTACTTCGGAAATTACATATACAGATGTTTCCTGCCTAATATGACCTAATATGAGATGTTGGCTGCCTCCCTTGAACCAGCCCCAAGGATGTCACATAAACAAGTTTGATGCATCTAATAACATGGCAATGAATGAATGAATGGATGAATGAATAAAAGATCCTGGGAGGCAGAACGTGATGGGGTGGCAGGGGGAGATGAAATATGGGGGGAGAGAGTGTGAAGAGGGAGAGAGGATCTGGTGTCACAGTGGACATAGAAGTTTCTAGTTGTATCCTGGGGTATCTTGCAGTGCTGGGACAGAAAATTACTTGCCAGGCTGAAAAAGAGCCTTGCTGGCCCCACACCAGCTAGGAACATCAGGGTGACATCAGGGAAGTACCAGAGCCCACCTGAGTGGAGAGCAGATAATAATTGGGAAAGTGGAAGGCCAGGAAAGTTCCTTTCCCAGACCTCCCCACCCCATAGTATAAATTAAGAGCATGGGTTCTAAAGCCAAACAGTCTAGATTTTAATCTTGGTTCTACCATTTACTGCTCTGTGACTTTGAGGAAGTTACCTGCTTTCTCTCTGTCTTTGTTTTCTCATCTCTAAAATGGGCATAATAATACTACCTAACTCTTAGGGTGGTTTAAAAATGAAATACATGTAAAAGAACTTAAACCTGGACTGGTACGTAGCAAATACTCAAGAAATGTTAGCTTTTTAATTTTTTAAAAAAAAACTGGAGGAACTTCCCTTGAGGGGCAATGTCACTTTTTTGGGAGTGGGGAGTAAATAGGAAATGGTGGAGCCCAGAAGTATGTTTTTCACACAATGCCTATTTCCTAAGCTCACCAGAAAAGGCACAGGCAAGGACCTGAGCTTTCATCCCTTATTCTAGATACCTGCTATAAGCCAAGGCAATTGAAGCTCCTAGGGTAATATTAGTCACAGGGAAAAGGTGACAATAGATTTATACTCTCAAAAGCTACAAAAGGAAAACATATAGCAAAGGATGTAGAATTAATAAACCAAGCAGAATCAGACTTAAAATAAGCATAGGAAATAACCTCAATAGGATAAGGGAGGATTTTGGAAAACATGTACCAGAAACAAAGAAAAACTGACTGAAGATGCTAAGAGTGAAAAATATAATTGTTGAAATAAGGAACTCAGTGGATTATTTGGATAACAGAATGGATATAGCTATAAGAATGAACAAATGAAATGAAAGCTCAGGTCAAGAACTCTCCTGGAAGGTTTTAAGAAAGATTAAAACAGTTGAAAATATAAAAGTGAAAGTTAGAGATGGAGGATAAAAATAGCAGTTAACATCTGTATGTTAGAAATCTCAGGAGAGAGCAAAGATAAGTATAGGAGAGAAAAAAAGCAATTAAGAATTTTCCAGAATTAAAGGAGGATATGATAGATTTTGCAATGATGGTTCCCAGGTTGTTTCAACTCCTTACATCCATGACCTGTGGCAGTCCCCTCCACAATGACTCTAAGCTTGGCCAAGTGACTTGTTTCAGTCAACGGGGTAAGAGAAAAATTGATACAAGCAGAGAATTTAAAACTGCTGCATACTGGGACTTGCCATCTTTTGTTGCTTTTAGATGCCTGAGCTACCACATTAACAGGTCCAAGATAGCCAGATGGATGAGGAAAGACATATGGCCCAGTTGACCTATTCTTCCAGTTGACATCCAGCTAACACCCAGAAGCAGAACTATTTAGCTGATTAGCAGCTCACCACAGAGGAAACACCAGCAGAACCCAGCCCAAATTGCCAACTTATAGAATATAAGTTGATAAAAATTTATGCTTTAAGCCACTAAGTTTTGGTGTGTTTATTACACAGAAATAGAAAGCTGATATAGAGTATGTTAATAGATCAGGCTGAGAAGGCTCAAAGTGGATTAGACAGGACAGATTTAAACACACACACACACATACCCCTTATAACAAAAACATAAAAGGCAAAGGGAAAATTCTAAAATATTTTGGAAAGGAAAAAGCAGATCATCTTCAAAGGAAAAGGAATCAGTTTAACATCAGAATTCTCAACAATTCTGATATAACAAAACTGATAATATTTTTAAAGTATTAAAAAAAGATCTTCAGGGACTTTCCTGGTGGTCCAGTGGTTAAGACCACCCCCCTTCCAGTGCAGGGCGTGTGGGTTCAATCCCTGGTCAGGGAGCTAAGATCCCACATTTCTTGTGGCCAAAAAACCAAAATATAAAACAGAAGCAATATTGTAACAAATTCAATAGAGACTTTAAAAATGGTCCACATAAAAAAAAACTTAAAAATAAAAATAAAAAAGAGACCTTCAAATCCAGAATTTTTTAATCTAACTAATCATCTAAATATGAGGGTAAAGATATTCTCAGACATACCAGGCCCCAGAAGATTTACCATACAAAAACTACTTGAGAAATCATTAAAAGAATTTCAGCTACACGAGAAATTAAAATCAAAGGCTAGGGGCTTACCTGGTGGCGCAGTGGTTGAGAGTCTGCCTGCCGATGCAGGGATCACGGGTTCGTGCCCTGGTCCAGGAAGATCCCACATGCTGTGGAGCGGCTGGGCCCGTGAGCCATGGCCGCTGAGCCTGCGCGTCTGGAGCCTGTGCTCTGCAGCGGGGAGAGGCCACAACAGTGAGAGGCCCGCGTACCACACACACACACACACACACACAAAAATCAAAGGCTATGGTTGTGAGGATGAGAAAATAAAACAGTAAATTTAAATTTGGTCTGAATAAACACTGAAGAAGGGAAGGAAGAATGGGAGGGAGGGAGGGAGGGAGGGAGGAGTGGGCATATTCTTAATCCAGAAGTAAAATAAGATTGGTAAAACAACCCATATCATAGGATTATCTTGATAATTAAAAGAGCGTTGTTTAAAAATCCTTGGATTCATACCAGGTTTATATGAATCTTTCATATATGATTATAGTAATCTTTCAATAAATGTTTGATGTGTTAATATGAGGAGAGGACTAGAGAAAGATGGGAAATAGATACTTAAAATAAATGATCCAAATGAACCATATTAATTTAGATAGAAAAAAAAGCACTTTGAAGAAAATGACGAGTGATATGAGGATTATGGATGCAAAGGAACAGAGCCCCACTACCTTAAAGCATTCCAGGGAGGCCCAGGTTCTCAGTGAGGAATGGCTCATGCTTTCCATGCAAGTACAGCCCCAGAAAGAGGACCCAAATGTGTAAAGATTCCTGAGCCTGTGTGTGGTACAGTCACAGCAGAGCCTCTCATTTCCAAGGAGATATGTGAGCTTGAAAGATGACGTTCAGCATTGACCCAGCGAGCCATTGCCAGAGGGGCCTTTCTGAATAGCCTGCTCTGCAAATGAACTTCAGGACTTTCACATGTCCTTGGGGTTGGGGAGGGCAGGAGGAGAGAGAACGCTAGCAATTGAATTTCCCACCAGTTTAGAGGAATGGGGACCTCAGAGTCAGCTTCATTAAAGAAAGTGTAACATTTCTTGCACATTCTAGTTTGTGCAGCAGGATTCAGATGTCTACTACAAAAGCAATTCTTTAACTTCCTTGTTTATTCTGCATTTCTTCCTCTTCTTTCAATCCAACCCTATAATAGTCATATTTGAAGTCATCTCTAGGAAGGAATGCCTACTATTTTGACTGGATTCAGGAAATGGTGTTAATTACTAAAATATCTCGTGACCACAGCTGTACTTTTTAATCACATCAACGTCCTCGTGGGCTCCTGCTCAGCTAATATAATAAGGCTCAAAACAGTGTCTCTTTAGAGTGAAGAGATCTTTCTGAACCCTAACTTGAAAGTCAGGTAAGAGTATATTTTGGGTCTCAATTCAGTAGGAAAGGTGACAGTGATCAGAATTCAAGGCCCTCTTGCAGAGCTTCTTGAAGAGGTGACATCACCACCACCACCACCAACATCATTCCCCTGGCCTCACCTCTGATTCAAAAACCAGTTCTTATTTTTAAACAATGCCTATTGGCACCAAACATTTCCCTCCTGTGTTCCTAATTTCACCAGTAACTTTAGATCTCTGACCACTCCAACTCCAACAGTGGTTTTTTTTAGAACTTAGCTCAGTGAGAATGGCCACACTATTTGGGAAATGCTCACTCACTCAAATCTTCCGTTGTACTATCAAAATGTATTATCATGGAAAAATGTTACCCAACTGGCCAATTTCATAAGGATCTTGTAGCTCCAAAAGTCTATGGCGCTGCATATTATATTGTGTGATTTTGGGGGCAAATTAACCTCTCCAAGCCTTGGTTTCTTTATCTGTAAAGTGGAGGAAGTAACCAGATTGATCTGATAAGATTATAATGAGGCTTAAATAAGATAATACACATGTAGAGCACTTAGCGAAGTGACTGTCTCATGGTATTTTATGGTGAGTGCTTAACAGATTTTTGTTACACATGGCCTTGGTGGAAAGGGAGAGGTTTGTATCAGGCAGGGTCCAATAGGGAAAACAGAAGCCATGCTATGTAGTCTGGGAATTACAGTTCTTAATATAGAGAATTAGGGGCTCATACAACCACTGGAATTGCTGGGGGAGCCAAGGGTCAGGGAAACCATCCCCTAAATCTCAGACTGAAGCATTTAATGGTGGGGGGCTTCTCATGAGCTCACCAGAAATCATGACAATTCTCAGCAGTTTCTGGGGCATCCCCACCAGTGATCTCAATCTAAGTCACTATGAAAGTACAAACATCAAGAGCTTGCTGGGAAGCTGCTGAGAATCCCAGGTTGCCACTGCCCACGGAGAGCAAGGCCTTGCCTTCTCTCCCACCTGTATTTTCAGGTGAGATCCTCTCAGAGGTAGACTCCAGCCAGGAGCCAGAGGAAAGGGGATTCTGGGGTATGTAGTTCCAATGTTTTGTTTGCACCCACACTAAAGCATTAACAAACCTTTTTCTCAAGTAGCCAACTGAACTGGTTTCTCTTCTTATATATCCACTCAGTATAGAGCAGAGAAAGAGTCCGGAAACAAAAAGTCCCAGAATAACTGAGATTTTACCGTAATCTGCCTAGACTTTTTTTTTTTTTTTTTCCAGAAAGAACTCTTCTCATGACCTAGGTGTGTATTTCTTATTAAAATAATGATGGCTTGTATTTGTGCATCAGCTTTCAGGTACCTCACTGGCTTGTTGGGAAGATAAAAATGAAGACAATAATCATGGAAGTTCTTCATATATATATATATATTTTTTATTGAAGCAGAGTTGATTTACAATTTTGTCTTAGTTTCTGCTGCACAGCAAAGTGATTCAGTTTTATCTTCTTTATCCATTCATCCGTTGATGGACATTTAGGTTGCTTCCTTGCTTTGGCTATTGTAAATAGTGCTGCTGTGAACATTGGGGTGGATGTATCTTTTCGAATTAGAGTTATCTCCAGATATATGACCAGGAGTGGAATTACCAGACCATATGGTAACTCTATTTTTAAGTTTTTAAAGAACCTATACTGTTTTCCATAGTGGCTGCACCAACTTACATTCCCATCAACAGTGTAGAAGGGTTTCCTTTTTTTCACACCCTCACCAGCATTTGATATTTGTAGACGTTTTAATGATGGCTGAAGAGGTCTGTTTGATTGTTCTTTCAGGGGAATTCTCGATCTTTTAATTGGGAGTGGTTCCTCTGCTTCTTCAATTTACTTATACTTCTCTTGCTCTATGAGTTTGTAGACTTTTTGTCATTTGTAGACTTTTTAATGATGGCCATTCTGATTGGTGGGAGGTGGTACCTCATCATAGTTTTGATTTGCATTTCTCTAATAATTAGCAATGTTGAGCATCTTTTCATGTACCTATTGGCCATCTGTATGTCTTCTTTGAAGAAATGTCTATTAGGTCTTCTAACCATTTTTTTTATTGTGTTTTTTTTTTTTGTTTGTTATTGAGTTGTATGAGCTTTTTGTATACTTTGGAAATTAATTCCTTGTCGGTTGCATCATTTGCATTTATTTTCTCCCATTCAATAGGTTGTCCTTTCATTTTGTTTATGGTTTCCTTTGCTGTGCAAAATCTTTATAATTTTGATTAGGTCCCATCTGTTTATTTTTGCTTTTATTTCTATTGCTTTGGGAGACTAACCTAAGAAAACAATGGTACAATTTATGTCTGAGAACGTTTTGCCTATGTTCTCTTCTAGGAGTTTTATGGTGTCATGTCTTACATTTAAGGCTTAAGTCATTTCAGTTTCTTTTTGTGTATGGTGTGAGGGAGTGTTATAATTTTATTGGTTTATATGTGACTGTCGAGCTTTCCCAACAACACTTGTTGAAGAGACTGCCTTTTCTCCATTGTATGGTCTTGCCTCCTTTGTCAGGGACTAATTGACCATAGGTGTGTGGGTTTATTTTCTGGGCTCTGTATTCTGTTCCATTGAGCCATATATCTGTTTTTATGCCAGTACCATGCTGTTTTGATTTCTGTAGCTTTGTAATATTGCCTGAAGTCTGGGAGAGTTAAGCCTCCAGCTTTGTTCTTTTTCCTCAGGATTGCTTTGGCAATTTTGTGTCTTTTACGGTTCCATATAAATTTTAGGATTATTTGTTCTAGTTCTGTGAAAAATATCATGGGAAAATTTGATAGGGATTGCATTAAATCTGTAGATTGCTTTGGTAGTATTGCCATTTTAAAAATATTAATCCATCCAATCCAAGAGCATGGGATATTTTTCCATTTCTTTGTATCATCTTCAGTTTCCTTTATCAGTGTTTTATAGTCCTCAGCGTATAAGTTTTTTTTTTTTTTTGGTCTAACAGAATTTTTTTAACATCTTTATTGGTGTATAATTGCTTTACAATGGTATGTTAGTTTCTACTTTACAGCAAAGTGAATCAGTTATACATATACATATGTCCCCATATCTCTTCCCTCTTGCATCTCTCTTCCTCCCACCCCTCTAGGTGGTCACAGAGCAACGAGCTGATCTCCCTGTGCCATGCGGCTGCTTCCCACTAGCTATCCACTCTATGTTTGGTAGTGTATATATGTCCATTCCACACTCTCACTTTGTCACAGCTTACCCTTCCCCCTCCCCATATCCTCAAATCCATGCTGTAGTAGCTCTTTGTTTTATTCCCGTCCTACCCCTAGTCTCTTCATGACATATTTTTTTGTTAGATTCCATATATATGTCTTAGCATATGGTATTTGTTTTTCTCCTTCTGACTGACTTCACTCTGTATGACAGACTCCAGGTCTATCCACCTCATTACAAATAACTCAGTTTCATTTCTTTTTATGGCTGAGTAATATTCCATTGTGTATATGTGCCACATCTTCTTTATCCATTCATCTGTTGATGGACACTTAGGTTGCTTCCATGTCCTGGCTATTATAAATAGAGCTGCAATGAACATTTTGGTACATGGCTCTTTTTGAATTATGGTTTTCTCAGGGTATATGCCTAGTAGTGGGATTGCGGGGTCCTATGGTAGTTCTATTTTTAGTTTTTTAAGGAACCCCCATACTGTTCTCCATAGTGGCTGTATCAATTTACATTCCCACCAGCAGTGCAAGAGTGTTCCCTTTTCTCCACATCCTCTCCAGCATTTATTGTTTCTAGATTTTTTGATGATGGCCATTCTGACCAGTGTGAGATGATATCTCATTGTAGTTTTGATTTGAATTTCTCTAATTAATGATGTTGAGCATTCTTTCATGTGTTTGTTGGCAATCTGTATATCTTCTTTGGAGAAATGTCTATTTAGGTCTTCTGCCCATTTTTGAATTGGGTTGTTTGTTTTTTTGTTATTGAGCTGCATGAGTTGCTTATAAATTTTGGAGATTAATCCTTTGTCAGTTGCTTCATTTGCAAATATTTTCTCCCATTCTGAGGGTTGTCTTTTGGTCTTGTTTATGGTATCCTTTGCTGTGCAAAAGCTTTTAAGTTTCATTAGATCCCATTTGTTTATTTTTGTTTTTATTTCCATTTCTCTAGGAGATGGGTCAAAAAGGATCTTGCTGTCATTTATGTCATGGAGTGTTCTGCCTATGTTTTCCTCTAAGAGTTTTATAGTGTCTGGCCTTACATTTAGGTCTTTAACCCATTTTGAGTTTATTTTTGTGTATGGTGTTAGGGAGTGTTCTAATTTCATACTTTTACAGGTAGCTGTCCCGTTTTCCCAGCACCACTTATTGAAGAGGCTGTCTTTTCTCCACTGTGTTTCCTTCCCTCCTTTATCAAAGATAAGGTGACCATATGTGTGTGGGTTTATCTCTGGGCTTTCTATCCTGTTCCATTGATCTATATTTCTGTTTTTGTGCCAGTACCATACTGTCTTGATTACTGTGGCCTTGTAGTATAGTCTGAAGTCAGGGAGCCTGATTCCTCCAGCTCCATTTTTCATTCTCACGATTGCTTTGGCTATTCGGGGTCTTTTGTGTTTCCATACAAATTGTGAAATTCTTTGTTCTAGTTCTGTAAAAAATGCCAGTGGTAATTTGATAGGGATTGCATTGAATCTGTAGATTGCTTTGGGTAAAAGAGTCATTTTCACAGTGTTGATTCTTCCAATCCAAGAACATGGTATATTTCTCTACCTATTTGTATCATCTTTAATTTCTTTCATCAGTGTCTTACAGTTTTCTGCATACAAGTCTTTTGTCTCCTTAGGTAGGTTTATTCCTAGATATTTTATTCTTTTTGTTGCAATGGTAAATGGGAGTGTTTTCTTAATTTCCCTCTCAGATTTTTCATCATTAGTGTATAAGAATGCCAGAGATTTCTGTGCATTAATTTTGTATCCTGCTACTTTACCAAATTCATTGATTAGTTCTAGTAGTTTTCTGGTAGCATCCTTTGTATTCTCTATGTATAGTATCATGTCATCTGCAAACAGTGACAGCTTTACTTCTTCTTTTCCTATTTGGATTCCTTTTATTTCTTTTTTTTCTCTGATTGCTGTGGCTAGAACTTCCAAAACTATGTTGAATAAGAGTGGTGAGAGTGGGCAACCTTGTCTTGTTCCTGATCTTAGTGGAAATGGTTTCAGTTTTTCACCATTGAGAACAATGCTGGCTGTGGGTTTGTCGTATATGGCCTTTATTATGTTGAGGAAAGTTCCCTCTATGCCTACTTTCTGCAGGGTTTTTGTCATAAATGGGTGTTGAATTTTGTCAAAAGCTTTCTCTGCATCTATTGAGATGATCATATGGTTTTGCTCCTTCAGTTTGTTGATATGGTGTATCACGTTGATTGATTTGCGTATATTGAAGAATCCTTGCATTCCTGGGATAAACCCCACTTGATCATGGTGTATGATCCTTTTAATGTGCTGTTGGATTCTGTTTGCTAGTATTTTGTTGAGGATTTTTGCATCTATGTTCATCAGTGATATTGGCCTATAGTTTTCTTTCTTTGTGATGTCTTTGTCTGGTTTTGGTATCAGTGTTATGGTGGCCGCATAGAATGATTTAAGGAGTGTTCCTCCCTCTGCTATCTTTTAGAAGAGTTTGAGAAGGATAGGTGTTAGCTCTTCTCTAAATGTTTGATAGAATTTGCCTGTGAAGCCATCTGGTCCTGGGCTTTTGTTTGTTGGAAGATTTTTAATCACAGTTTCAATTTCAGTGCTTGTGATTGGTCTGTTCATATTTTCTATTTCTTCCTGGTTCAGTCTTGGCAGGTTGTGCATTTCTAAGAATTTGTCTATTTCTTCCAGGTTGTCCATTTTATTGGCATAGAGTTGCTTGTAGTAATCTCTAATCTTTTGTATTTCTGCAGAGTCAGTTGTTACATCTCCTTTTTCATTTCTAATTCTATTGATTTGAGTCTTCTCCCTTTTTTTCTTGATGATTCTGGCTAATGGTTTATCAATTTTATTTATCTTCTCAAAGAACCAGCTTTTAGTTTTATTGATCTTTGCTATTGTTTCCTTCACTTCTTTTTCACTTATTTCTGATCTGATCTTTATGATTTCTTTCCTTCTGCTAAATTTGGGGGGTTTTGTTCTTCTTTCTCTAATTGCTTTAGGTGCAAAGTTAGGTTGTTTATTCGAGATGCTTCCTGTTTCTTAAGGTATGATTGTATTGCTATAAACTTCCCTCTTAGAACTGCTTTTGCTGTATCCCATAGGTTTTGGGTCGTTGTGTCTCCATTGTCATTTGTTTCTAAGTACTTTTTTTTTTTGCGGTATGTGGGCCTCTCACTGTTGTGGCCTCTCCCATTGTGGAGCACAGGCTCCGGACGCGCAGGCCTAGCGGCCATGGCTCACGGGCTTAGTTGCTCCGCGGCATGTGGGATCTTCCCGGACCAGGGCACGAACCCATGTCTCCTGCATCGGCAGGCGGATTCTCAACCACTGCGCCACCAGGGAAGCCCCTGTTTCTAAGTACTTTTTGATTTCCTCTTTGATTTCTGCAGTGATCACTTCGTTATTAAGTAGTGTATTGTTTAGCCTCCATATGTTTGTATATTTTACAGATCTTTTACTGTAATTGATATCTAGTCTCATAGCGTTGTGGTTGGAAAAGATACTTGATACAATTTCAATTTTCTTAAATTTACCAAGGCTAGATTTGTGACCCAGGATGTGATCTATCCTGGAGAATGCTCCATGAGCACTTGAGAAAAATGTGTATTCTGTTGTTTTTGGATGGAATGTCCTATAAATATCAATTAAGTCCATCTTCTGTAATGTATCATTTAAAGCTTGTGTTTCCTTATTTATTTTCATTTTGGATGATATGTCCATTGGTGACAGTGGGGTGTTGAAATCCCCTACTATGATTGTGTTACTGTCGATTTCCCCTTTTATGGCTGTTAGTATTTGCCTTATGTATTGAGGTGCTCCTATGTTGGGTGCATAAATATTTATAATTGTTATATCTTCTTCATGGATCGATCCCTTGATCATTATGTAGTGTCCTTCTTTGTCTCTTATAATAGTTTTTATTTTAAAGTCTATTTTGTCTGATATGAGAATTGCTACTCCAGATTTCTTCTGATTTCCATTTGCATGGAATATCTTTTTCCATCCCCTCACTTTCAGCCTGTAAGTGTCCCTAGGTCTGAAGTGGGTCTCTTGTAGACAGCATATATATGGGTCCTGTTTTTGTATCCATTCAGCCAGTCTGTGTCTTTTGGTGGGAGCATTTAATCCATTTACATTTAAGGTAATTATTGATATGTGCGTTCCTATTACCATTTACTTAATTGTTTCGGGTTGTTCTTGTAGGTCTTTTCCTTCTCTTATGTTTCTCGCTTAGAGAAGTTCCTTTAGCATTTGCTGTAAAGCTGGTTTGGTGGTGCTGAACTCTCTCAGCTTTTGCTTGTCTGTAAAGGTTTTAATTTCTCCATCAAATCTGAATGAGATCCTTGCTGGGTAGAGTAATCTTGGTTGTAGGTTTTTTTCCTTCATCACTTTAAATATGTCCTGCCACTCCCTTCTGGCTTGTAGAGTTTCTGCTGAAAGATCAGATGTTAGCCTTATGGGGATTCCCTTGTGTGTTATTTGTTGTTTTTCCCTTGCTGCTTTTAATATGTTTTCTTTGTATTTAATTTTTGACAGTTTGATTATTATGTGTCTTGGCGTGTTTATCCTTGGGTTTATCCTGTATGGGACTCTCTGTGCTTCCTGGACTTGATTGACTATTTCCTTTCCTATATTAGGAAAGTTTTCAACTATAATCTCTTCAAATATTTTCTCAGTCCCTTTCTTTTTCTCTTCTTCTTCTGGGACCCCTATGATTCGAATGTTGGTGTGTTTAATGTTGTCCCAGAGATCTCTGAGGTGTCCTCAGTTCTTTTCATTCTTTTTTCTTTCTTCTGCTCTGCAGTAGTTATTTCCACTTATTTTATCTTCCAGGTCACTTATCCGTCCTTCTGCCTCAGTTATTCTGCTACTGATCCCATCTAGAGTATTTTTCATTTCATTTATTGTGTTGCTCATTGTTACTTGCTTCCTCTTTATTTTTTCTAGGTCCTTGTTAACTGTTTCTTGTAATTTGTCTATTCTATTTCCAAGATTTTGAATCATCTTCACCATCATTATTCTGAATTCTCTTTCAGGTAGACTGGCTCTTACCTCTTCATTTGTTAGGTCTGGTGTGTTTTTATCTTGCTCCTTCATTTGCTGTGTGTTTCTCTCTCTTCTCATTTTGCTTATCTTACTGTGTTTGGGGTCTCCCTTCTGCAGGCTGCAGGTTCGTAGTTCTATCTATTTTTGGTGGCTGTCCCCAGTGGCTGAGGTTGGTTCAGCGCGTTGAGGAGGTTTCCTGGTTGGGGGGACCAGTGCCCCTGTTCTGGTGGATGAGGCTGTATCTTGTCTTTCTGGTGGGCAGTTCCACGTCAGGTGGTGTGTATGGGGATGTTGGTAGCCTTATTATGATTTTAGGCAGCCTCTCTGCTAATGGATGGGGCTGTAGACCTGTCTTGCTCTTTGTTGGGGATAGGGTGTTCAGCACTGTTCGTTGCTGGTCCTTGAGTGAAGCTGGGTCTTGGTGTTGAGATGGAGATCTCTGGGAGATTTTCGCTATTTGATATTGCGTGGAGCTGGGAGGTCTCTTGTGGACCAGTGTCCTGAGGTTGGTTCTCCCACCTCAGAGACACAGCTCTGGTGCCTGGCTGGAGCACCAAGAGCCTTTAATCCACACGGTTCAAAATAAAACGGAGAAAAAATAGAAAGGAAAGGAAAGGAAGGAAGGAAGAAAGGAAGGAAGGAGGAAGGGAAGTAAGGAAGGAAGAAAGGAAGGGAGAAAGGAAGAAAGGGAGGGAGGAAGGAAGGAAGAAAGGAAGGAAGGGAGATAGGAAGGAAGAAATGAAGGAAGGAAGAAAGCAAGAAAGGAAGGAAGGAAGGAGGAGAGGAAGGAAGGGAGGAAAGAAGGGAGGAAGGCAGGAAGAAAGGGAAGGAGGGAAGAAAGGAAGAAAGAAAGGGAGAAGACAAAATAAAGTAGGATAAAGTATAGTTATTAAAATAAAAAATAATTATAAGAAGAAAAATTTCTATTAAAAAAAACAAAGAGAAACGGGTCGGTCTAACCCTAGGACAAATGGTGAAAGCAAAGCTATACAGACAAAATCTCACACAGCAGCACACACATACATACTCACAAAAAGAAAAAAGTGGAAAATAATAGTATATCTTGCTCCCAAAGTCCACCTCCTCAACTTGGGATGATTCGTTGTCTATTCAGGTTTTCCACAGATGCAGGGCACTTCAAGTTGATTGTGGAGCTTTAATCTGCTGCTTCTGAGGCTGCTGGGAGAGACCTCCCCCTCTCCTCTTTGTTCACACAGCTCCTGGGGTTCGGCTTTGGACTTGGCCCCGCCTGTGCGCGTAGGTCATCCGAGGGTGTCTGCCCTTCGCTCAGACAGGACGGGGTTAAAGGAGCATCTGATTCGGGGACTCTGGCACAGGCCGGGAGGATTGAGGGGCACGGATGTGGGGCGAGCCCGCGGCGGCAGAGGCCAGCGTGACGCCGCACCGGCCCAAAGCGTGCCGCGCGTTTTCCTGGGGAAGCTGTCCCTGGATCCCGGGACCCCGGCAGTGGCGGGCTGCATGCGCTCCCGGAAGGGGTGGTGTGGAGAGTGACCTGTGCTTGCACACAGGCCTCTTGGTGGTGGCATCAGCAACCTTAGCGTCCCACACCCGTCTCTGTCTGTGCCGACAGCCACGGCTCACGCCCGTTTCTGGAGCTCCTTTACGTGGTGCCCTTAATCCCCTCTCCTCATGCCCCAGGAAGCAAAGAGGGAAGAAAAGGTCTCTTGCCTCTTCGGCAGCTCCAGACTTCAACCGGACTCCCTCCCAGCTAGCTGTGGCACACTAGCCCCCTTCAGGCTGTGTTCACACCTCCAACCCCAGTCCTCTCTCTGGGATCCGACTGAAGCCCGACCCTCAGCTCCCGGCCCCCGCCCGCCCCAGCGGGTGAGCAGACAAACCTCTCGGGCTGGTGAGTGCTGGTTGGCACCGATCCTCTGTGTGGCAATCTCTCCGCTTTGCCCTCTGCACCCTGTGGCTGTGCTCTCCTCTGCGGCTCCGAAGCTTCCACCCAGCCACCCACAGTCTCCGCCCATGAAGGGGCTTCTAGTGTGTGGGAACCTTTCCTCCTTCACGGCTCCCTCCCACTGGTGCAGGTCCCATCCCTATTCTTTGTCTCTGTTTTTCCTTTTTTCTTTTGCCCTACCCAGGTACGTGGGGAGTTTCTTGCCTTTTGGGAGGTCTGAGGTCTTCTGCCAGCATTCAGTGGGTGTTCTATAGGAGAAGTTCCACGTGTAGATGTATTTCTGATGTCTCTGTGAGGAGGAAGGAGATCTCTGCGTCTTACTCTTCCGCCATCTTGAAGCTCACTCCTCTTTTTCTTGATGAGTCTTGCTAATGGTTTATCAATTTTGTTTATCTTCTCAAAGAACCAGCTTTTAGTTTTATTGATATTTGCTGTTGTTTTCTTTGTTTCTATTTCATTTATTTCTGCTCTGATCTTTATGATTTCTTTCCGTCTGCTAACTTTGGGTTTTGTTTGGTCTTCTTTCTCTAGTTCCTTTACGTATAAGTTTAGATTGTTTACTTGAGATTTTTCTTGTTTCTTGAGGTAGGCTTGTATAGCTATAAACTTCCCTCTTAGAACTGCTCTTGCTGCATCCCATAGGTTTTGGATTGTCGTGTTTTCATTGTCATTTGTCTCTAGGTATTTTTTGATTTCCTCTTTGATTTCTTCAGTGATCTCTTGGTTATTTAGTAACGTATTGTTTAGCCTCCATGTGTTTCTGTTTTTTACATTTTTTCCCTATAATTCATTTCTAATCTCATAGCATCATGGTCAGAACAAATGCTTGATATGATTTCAATTTTCTTAAATTTACTGAGGCTTGATTTGTGACCCAAGATGTGATCTATCCTGGAGAATGTTCCGTGCGCACTTGAGAAGAAAGTGTAATCTGCTGTTTTGGGATGGGATGTCCTATAAATATCAATTAGGGGCTTCACTGGTGGCGCAGTGGTTGAGAGTGTGCCTGCTAATGCAGGGGACACGGGTTCGAGCCCTCATGTGGGAGGATCCCACATGCCATGGAGCGGCTAGGCCCCGTGAGCCACAACTACTGAGCCTGCGCGTCTGGAGCCTGTGCTCCGCAACAAGAGAGGCCGTGATAGTGAGAGGCCCGCGCACTGCGATGAAGAGTGGCCCCCGCTTGCCACAACCAGAGAAAGCCCTCGCACAGAAACGAAGACCCAACACAGCAAAAATAAATAAATTAATTAATAAACTCCTACCCTCCCAACATCTTCTTTAAAAAAAAAAAAAATCAATTAAATCTATCTGGTCTGTTGTGTCATTTAAAACTTCTGTTTTTCTTATTTTCATTTTGGATGATCTGTCCATTGGTGTTAAATTCCCCCACTATTATTGTGTTACTGTCGATTTCCTCTTTTATAGCTGTTAGCAGTTGCCTTATGTATTGAGGTGCTGCTATGTTGGGTGCATATATATTTATAGTTGTTATATCTTCTTCTTGTATTGATCCCTTGATCATTATGTAGTGTCCTTCCTTGTCTCTTGTAACATTCTTTATTTAAAAGTCTATTTTATATAATATGAGTATAGCTACTCCAGCTTTCTTTTGATTTCCATTTGTATGGAATATCTTTTTCCATCCCCTCACTTTCAATCTGTATGTGTCCCTAGGTCTGAAGTGGGTCTCTTGTAGACAGTATATATAGGGGTCTTGTTTTTGTATCCATTGAGCAAGCCTGTGTCTTTTGTTTGGAGCATTTAATCCATTCGTGTTTAAGGTAATTATCGATATGTATGTTCCTATGACCATTTTCTTAATTGTTTTTGGGTTGTTTTCGTACGTCCTTTTCTTCTCTTGTGTTTCCTAGTTAGAGAAGTTCCTTTAGCGTTTGTTGTAGAGCTGGTTTGGTGGTGCTGAATTCTCTTAGCTTTTGCTTGTCTGTAAAGCTTTTGATTTCTGCATCGAATCTGGATTAGAGCCTTGCTGGGTAGAGTAGTCTTGGTTGTAGGTTCTTCCCTTTCATCACTTTAAGTATATCATGTCACTCCCTTGTGGCTTGTAGAGTTTCTGCTGAGAAATCAGCTGTTAACCTTATGGGAGTTCCCTTGTATGTTATTTGTCATTTTTCCCTTGCTGCCTTCAATAATTTTCCTTTGTTTTTAATTTTTGCCAGTTTGATTACTATGTGTCTCGGCATGTTTCTCCTTGGGTTTATCTTGTATGGGAATCTCTGCGCTTCCTGGACTTGGGTGGCTATTTCCTTTCCCATGTTAGGGAAGTTTTTGACTATAATCTCTACAAATATTTTCTCTGGTCCTTTCTCTCTTCTCCTTCTGGGACCCCTATAATGCAAATGTTGTTGTGTTTAACGTTGTCCCAGAGGTCTCTTAGGCTGTCTTCATTTTTTTTCATTCTTTTTTCTTTATTCTGTTCCGTGGCAGTGAATTCCACCATTCTATCTTCCAGGTCACTTATCCGGTCTTCTGCCTCAGTTATTCTGCTACTGATTCCTTCTAGTGTAGTTTTCATTTCAGTTATTGTATTGTTCATCTCTGTTTGTTTGTTCTTTAATTCTTCTAGGTCTTTGTTAAACATTTCTTGCATCTTCTTGATCTTTGCCTCCATTGTTTTTCCTAGGTCCTGAATCATCTTCAGTATCATTATTCTGAATTCTTTTTCTGGAAGGTTGCCTATGTCCACTTCATTTAGTTGTTTTTCTGGGGTTTTATCTTGTTCCTTCATCTGATACATAGTGCTCTGCCTTTTCATCTTGTCTGTCTTTCTGTGAATGTGGTTTTTGTTCCACAGGCTGTAGGATTGTAGTTCTTCTTGCTTCTGGTGTCTGCCCTCTGGTGGATGAGGCTATCTTAGAGGCTTGATGGGAGGGACTGGTGGTGGGTAGAGCTGACTGTTGCTCTGGTGGGCAGAGCTCCGTTAAACTTTAATCCACTTGACTGTTGATGGGTGGTGCTGGGTTCTCTCCCTCTTGGTTGTTTGGCCTGAGGCAACCCAACACTGGAGCCTACCTGGGCTCTTTGGTGTGGCTAATGACAGACTCTGGGAGGGCTCATGCCAAGGAGAACTTCCCAGAACTTTTGCTGCCAGTGTCCTTGTCCCCATGGTGAGCCACAGCCCCCCCCGCCACACCTCTGCAGGGACCCTCCAACACTAGCATGTAGGTCTGGTTCAGTCTCCCCTGGGGTCACTGCTCCTTCCTCTTGTTCCTGATGCACACACCACTGTGTTTGTGCCCTCCTAGAGTGGAGTCTCTGTTTCCCCCAGTCCTGTCGAATCCTGCAGTCAATTCTCACTAGGCTTCAAAGTCTGATTGTCTAGGGATTCCTCCTCCCATTGCCGGACCCCCAGGTTGGGAAGCCTGACGTGGGGCTCAGAACCTTCACTCCAGTGGGTGGACTTCTGTGGTATAAGTGTTCTCCAGTCTGTGAGTCACCCATCCACCAGTTATGGGATTGATTTTACTGTTATTGCGCCCCTCCTACCATCTCATTGTGGCTTCTCCTTTGTCTTTGGATATGGGTTGTCTGTTTTGGTGAGTGTCAGTGTCTTCCTGTCAATGGTTGTCCAGCAGCTAGTTGTGATCCTGGTGTTCTCACAAGAGGGAGTGAGAGCATGTCCTTCTACTCCGCCATCCTGGTTCCTCAACATGCTCTGACTTCTTGGAGTGCTCAGCAATGTGAAATCACTTCCTTAAAGCCCAGGTTAAAATGATAATATGTAGTGACAATTTATTGAGCTCCTAGTGTGGGTCAGGCTCTGTTTTGGCCAATTTTCAGTTATTATTACTACTTATTATTCAGTTATTATTACTTTACTCTCTATAATGCAAAATATCCCTTTCATACAGATGATGAAACTGGTGCTTATATTCGGTTAGTAGCGAGCTGGTTGTCAGCTTATATAGCCATGAGAACCAGTAGTACTATTCTCTTCTTAAATTTGCATTTAGTCACAACACATTGGTAGCTTAAAATCAGTCCTGGTAGGAGTATTTACACCACAAAAATTGACACATGTTACAAATTAAGGCCTTATTTATTTACTTTAAGAGTCTGTGTTAAACATTTACCAGCACATCACAGTTTGCAGCTAATAACTAGCTGAGCCAAGATTCAAACTCACATCTGTCAGTCTGCAAACTCTTGCTCTGTTCCCCTGGTTAAGAGAAGCCATAGGTTGATATAGTACCTAGCACTTTCCTAAGGCCCTGAAGCTCTCACTTCTGAAGACCCCCCAGCCACCACCCCTTCCTATATCTAAATTCTGCTAACTCAAAATAGGAAGGAAAGTTCAGCCAGGGGCTATCCAGAATTCCCTTTATTCTGTTTCAACTCTTGCCAAAAAGGAAAGTCCAATGGTGAAACTGTTAGAGAAAAACGAAAGAGATAAAGATAATTTGGATCCTGTTTGTTCAGTATCTGTGAATAAATGCAAAGGAGGAACTGAGTGAACCATTAGTTCCCGAATGCTTTGAGGAGCCCCACTGGAGAGCTCTTTTACTTGGCAGTCAGAAGGACCCCATGGAAGCCTTAATCAACACCATCTAATTAAGGAAATGGAGTTTAATCTCTGGGCCAAGTGTCCACCTGCTTCCCATTTCCAATCATTTAGCACACATTAAAAGTGAACAAAACATAAACTCAGAACCACCTCAGTGATACGTTACATTTCCAAGACAAGAGTAAGATGAGAAACTAACTTCAAAAGAGATAAAACAGAATGGGCCCAATGACCTGCTAAAATCTGGCACAGACTGGGGTCAGATATAGAGAAAATGACTTTTAATAAATAATTTTGTTTTTGATGACACTGGACTCTCCACTGGCTGAGATGATGTATCAAGTTCTAGGCAATATTAATAATCTTGCATATTCATTTTGCATATATTTTATAGTGTTTTATATGTTAGTTCCATCTTTGGTTTTAAATTGTTCTTTGAGGATAGAGACCATATCTTTTAAGTCTTGACAATAATACGTTAAGCACTTTTTGCACAGTGAATATGCCCTTAGAATGAGTTGCCTGTACTGGTGATTGTCTCAGACTTGCAGAGCAACACCCTTCAGGGCCATCCCTCTATTTTCGCACAATGACAAATTTCCCACAGCCCTTGAGCTTTGCTTCTGCTTACTCTGCTTCAGAGTAAGGGAGTTGGGATGGTCAGGCTGGAACTGGCTTTAGCACAAGGCAATGTTCTGCCTACACCCAACACAGAAACCACCATCTGTGACCCCTGTGGAATCATCTGCCTTCTCAGTCAGTGTAGGATGTTGCCTGCTCAAGAACAGCCCAGGCCAAAAGGCAAATCTTGAAAGACAGCAGAGGAAGACTGTTTTTCCAACAAATCTAGGAAAGTGTGGTCCAGGGGAAGCATTTGCCCTTTGAGGACTAGCAGTGGGCACATTAACAACATTAAGAACAGCATAACCAGGATTTTGAAAGAACTTCAGTCATAGGGTGGAATGGAAAACAACTTGATTCTCCATTTCCCCCATGCACATCTGCTCTCATATTGTTTTCCCTCACCCCTTAGATAATATCTACAGCAGATTCTCTGGTTTCCAGGTCATTCTCAGATAAGGAAAAGTCCTGTGGCCACTACATATTACAAAATAGTACTAACTATCACAGTAACTAAAGTTTCCAGCCTTGTGTAAGAATCAAAATTCCAATCTTCATTTAAAAAATGATGTTTTAAACTCCTCCCTTCCCCAGTTTGGCATTGCTGATGATAGAACGCTTTCAGTGGAAAGCAGCTGAGTGGTTGGTTTCTTTCTTGATTGTGCCATCACCCCACTCCACTCCCAACTGGCTAGTTGGGATTTCTGTTCCTCTCCAGTGCTGGAGTGGTGGGGAGGGACAAGAGGTTAGTAAGTTCTTACCTGATTGGTGCAGTCATGAGCTGGCACTGCTGTCTTCAGGTTTGGCAGATGTTCAGTGCTCTCTTGCTTTATTGCGCTAGTGAGAACCTCCAGTAAGTACAATGTTGCTCATTTCTGATCTCAGGGTGTTTTGTTTTGTTGTTTGGAGATGCTATCATATTTATCATAGTTTGCTAAAAATTTTTTTTAATATGAATGATTATTGAATATTATAAAATTGTTTTATATTCATTGTGATGATCTTTTTTCTTTACTCTGTTACTGTGGGAATTACACTGATTTTTAAAATGTTAACATTTGCACTCTTGGATTAAACTCCACTCAGTTAGGATGTTGTTGTCCTTTCCTAAATCACTGGATTCGGTTTGCTCATACTGTGTTTAAGGTTTTGCACCTGTACTTTTTTTTTTTTTTTTTTTTTTTTTTTTTTTTTTGCGGTAGGCGGGCCTCTCACTGTTGTGGCCTCTCCCGTTGCGGAGCACAGGCTCCGGACGCGCAGGCCCAGCGGCCATGGCTCACGGGCTCAGTTGCTCCGCGGCACGTGGGATCTTCCCGGACCAGGGCACGAACCCGTGTCCCCTGCATCGGCAGGCGGATTCTCAACCACTGCGCCACCAGGGAAGCCCTGCACCTGTACTTTTGAAGAAGACTGACATTTTTCTATCTTGCAATGTCACTATCAGGTTTTGTTATCATGGTTATGATGTATTCATAAAATAACTTGAGAAGTACACACTCTTTTTCTGCTGTGTGGAAAAGTTTACGTAAGATTGTTATTTCTTCCTTAGATGTTTGGTATACTTCACCAGTGAAAACATTAATCTTGGAGATTTCTTTGTGGGATGAATCTATTTCTTTTGGATTGCTCTGTGGGTTCTTTGGAGATGCCCACATCACTAGGGACTATTTACCTATGAACCTCTGCTTCAGGTGATGCACTTTGCAGCTGACTGCCTAAGACCCCTATATTAGTCTGCTTGTGCTGTCATAACAGAATATCACAGACTGGGTGGCTTAAATAACAGACATTTATTTTGTCACAGTTCTGGAGGCTGGAAGTCCAAGATCAAGGTGCCAGCAGGACTGGTTTCTGGTGAAGGTTCTCTTCCTTGTAGATGACCACCTTCTTACTGTGTCATCAAGTGCACATGAGGGAAGAGAAAGAGAGCTCTGATCTCTTCCTATAAGGACACCAGTCCTGTCAGATTGGGGTCCCACCCTTATGACCTCATTTAACCTTAATGACCCCGTTCGAGGCCCTATCTCCACATATAATCATATTGAGCTTCAGCATATGAATTAGGGGACACAATTCAGTCTGTAACAATCCCGATTCTCTATGACTGCCTCCACACAGAATCTCCCCACTTCTTTTCCCACTGCTCCTCCAGGTGTTCTCATGGGCAAGGTCCCTCTGAGATGGTTCTGGTCTTTCTCTCATGCTCTCATTCTCTCTCTCTCCCTCCTTTTACCTCTGGTGCACAGAAAATATCTTCATCTTAAATCCTTCAGCAGAGGGCATGAAAATTATTAAGAAGCAGGGACTTCTACACTGTTTGCTCATGATGCTTCTGCTAGCCTCTAGCTCCTTCAAATTTCTTATCTGTGAGTCAGACACCAGAGAACTGCTCTCTAGGGGGCTCATCTGAAGCCCTCTGCAGGGCCTCCTTAATATCTTTATCACTAGGCTTGAGGTAAAGTATCAGCCTCCCTCATGGAGGGGGTAAAGAGGTTCATAGTCAGTCTACTGACCTCCAAATAAAAGCCTCTCTCCAATTCCCATCTTTCCTTTTGGTCTCTTCAACCTCTTTATAGGCTGGAGATGAGTAATGGGCTAAGAGTCACAAAAACTGGCATTCACATACCCCCATTTCCATTTCTCCTTAAGTAGTCGAGTAACACCTACAGTCTTGAACTCTCTGCTGACATCGAGCCTGTGCCCTGTTTTAACCTGCTGCTACATTAGCTAGCATGCTATAAAAGTCTCTATATCAACAAATTGTATAGACAAGGACACAGAGATTGACAAATATTTTAGACTGAGACAGTTTCTAAGAAATGCACATTAACAATTTAAAAATAATACTCTACAAAATTTGCAAGTCTAAAATCATCCTTTCTGATAATTTCCTGAGTTTATCTCAGAACTTAAAAAATGCCACCAGCACTCAAAGTAGACAGTTTTGCATCTTATGGTGGCAGACTTGCACTGGACCACATTTAAGTCTCCCTTTGAAAGTGAGGACCCAGGATACCACATTTCAGCTACGGCATCTCTTGTTCAGATCCCAGGTCCGCTGCTCCAGCATTAGAAACAGACCTTGGTTTTTTCACAAGGTGCTTTACTCATGGTTGCCTGAGAAGATTGGGCCACTGTGCAGAGGAAATAGATGAGGGAGTGAATGTAGTCAGAGCCTTAAAAAATTTGGGGGCAGAAATGAGACTCTAAGCCAAGTTTGGAGAGGTGGAGAAAGGCATTCCAGTGTCTCAGCTAGAGGGAGAGCAGAGGGAGGGAACTGCATGGCTGGGCACAGAAGGCAATATCCAGTAGAGGGAAGTGTCAGAGCACAAAAATTGGTGGGGTAGAAATTTATAATTATCTGTCTGCTTCTGAAACTTGACCTACCTAGTTCTGAGGCTGTTTGCAAATGTATGTTGAAAGCTATTATGGACGTACTTTTTTTAAAAATTGAGGTATAGTTGATACACAATGTTCAGGTGTGCAGCAAAGTGATTCAGTTATATACATATATATAACTTTTTCAGATTATTTTCCCATATAGGTTATTACAAAATATTGAGTATAGTTCCCTGTGCTATATAGTAGGTCCTTGCTGGTTATCTATTTTGTATATAGTAGTGTGTGTATATGTTACTCCCAAATTCCTAATTGATCCCTCCCCTGCCCCCTTTCCCCTTTGGTAACCATAAGTTTGCTTTCTATGTCTGTGAGTCTGTTTCTGTTTTGTAAATAAATTCATTTGCATCATTTTTTTTTAAGATTCTACAGATAAGTGATATCATACGATATTTGTCTTTCTCTGACTTACTTCACTTGGTGTGATAATCTCTAGGTCCATCCACGTTGTTGCAAATAACATTATTTTATTCCTTTTTGTGGCTGAGTAATATTCCATTGTATTATGTACCACATCTTCTTTATCCATTTATCTGTTGATAGACATTTAGGTTGCTTCTGTGTCTTGGCTATTGTAAATAGTGCTGCAGTGAACATTGGGGTGCATGACTCTTTTTGAATTATGGTATTCTAAGGTTATATGCCCAGTAGTGGGATTGCTGGATCATATGGTAGCTCTATTTTTAGTTTTTTAAGGAACATCCATACTGTTCTCCATAGTGACTGTACCAATTTACATTCCCACCAACAGTGTAGGAGGGTTCCTTTTTCTCCACACTCCCTCCAGCATTTATTATTTGTAGACTTTTTGATCATGGCCATTCTGACTGGTGTGAGGTGATACCTCACTGTAGTTTTGATTTGCATTTCTCTAGTAATTAGTGATATTGAGCATCTTTTCATGTGTCTGTTGGCCATCTATATGTCTTCTTTGGAGAAATGTCTGTTTACATCTTCTGCCCATTTTTTGATTGGGTTGTTTGTTTTTTTGATATTGAGTTCTATGAGCTGTTTGTATATTTTGGAGATTAATCCCCCGTCGGTTGCATCGTTTGCAAATATTTTCCCCCATTCTGTAGGTTGTCTTTTCATTTTGTTTATGGTTTTCTTTGCGGTGCAAAAGCTTATAAGTTTAATTGGGTCCCATTTGTTTAGTTTTGTTTTTATTTCCATTACTCTAGGAGACAGATCCAAAAAGATATTGCTATGATTGGACACACTTGATTTTAAAACTCTGGAATTCGTGTTATGCTAGGGTGGTCTGGTATTGGGGGAATTGTTTACAGCTACCACAAGTTTCCTATAAATTCCAATTTAGTGACAGTAGATCCATGGCTGATGAGTCTACTCCCATGATTTTACATGGAGAAGAAGAAGCAGTGGATGTATGATGTACATAGAACACAATTTTGAAAGACCCAAAATATTGAGGAGGTTACATTGCCAGTAACTAGCTTCTCTTTACCTTAAAATGTTCTTAAGTTCTCCCACATACTTTTTCCTTGTTCAGGGTTTGGGTGCTGCACCTTGGTGACCACTATGGGTGAGATATTATGTTGGCTCCAAATAGATGGCTTTGCTTATGGAAAGAGTACAGCCAACCGTCATAAGGAACAGTTGAAATAATCATGTATATGATAGGAGATAGTCACAGTGTACTTTTTCAAAAATAATTTTTTTTTTTTTTTTTTTTTTTTTTGCGGTACGCGGGCCTCTCACTGTTGTGGCCTCTCCCGTTGCGGAGCATGGGCTCCGGACGCACAGGCTCTGTGGCTATGGCTCACGGGCCCAGCCGCTCCACGGCATGTGGGATCTTCCCGGTCCGGGGCCCGAACCCATGTCCCTTGCATCGGCAGGCGGACTCTCAACCACCGCGCCACCAGGGAAGCCCCCAAAATAAATTTTTTATCATTTTTCTCTTTTCAAACTGATTTGTGCGTCTGGCTGTAGCTTAAAAGAAGGAATGGGGGCTTCCCTGGTGGCATAATGGTTAAGAATCTGCCTGCCAATGCAGGGGACATGGGTTTGAGCCCTGGTCTAGGAAGATCCCACATGCAGCGGAGCAACTAAGCCTGTGTGCCACAACTACTGAGCCTGCGCTCTGGAGCCTATGAACCACAACTACTGAGCCCACGTGCCACAACTACTGAAGCCTGCGCGCCTAGAGCCTATGCTCCGCAACAAGAGAAGCCACCACAATGAGAATTCTGCGCACCGCAACTAGAGAAAGCCCGCATGCAGCAATGAAGACCCAATGCAGCCAAAAATAAATAAATAAATAAAACTTAAAAAAAAAAGGAATGATAGCATGGGCAGTTACTCAGGTTATAGTGGGATGATTATGAGACTATTGGGCCACTTGAAGAAAGCTAGGATCTTTTGGCTTTTTGGGGGTAGTGGATGAGAGAAAGGGTAAGAGGTCAAGAAGGAGGTTAAGGAAGACAGTGAGGGAGAACAATTCCTTGTACCCGCTGTTGCTTACACTGCTTTCAATGTTCAATCCTAGTGAAAGAAGTTGCCCTGAAATGAAGGGAGTTTAACAGACAATTTTGGTGCTAGGCCCACTGTAACAAAAGCACCTGGTGGCTTAAACAACACAAATTTATTGTTTCACTGTTCTGGAGGCCAGGAGTCAAGGTATCTACTAGGTTGGTTCCTTCTGAGGGCTGTGAGGGAAGGATCTGTTCCAGGTCTCTTCTCTCTCATTGGCTTGTGGAAGGCCATCTTCTTTTTTTGTTGTTGGGGAATGTTCCTGTTGCTGTTGTGTTATGCTTTTGTTGGAGTTGTCTTATTTGGTGCTGTGAAATATGGAGAAAACATTAACAGGTTGGTGTATATTTATCTTTCTATTCAATTATTAAGCAAATATTTTTAGTAATGAAATCATGAATACATATTTGCATGGTTTTTAGATGGAGATGGGGAGGGGGAAGCAATCATTTGGAAATTAGAACAATGGAAGGCCATCTTCTCCCTGTGTCTCTTCACATCAGCTTCTCTCTATGTGTGTCTCTGTGTCCAAATGTCCACTTTTTGTAAGGACAGAGTCATATTGGATTAAGGTGTACTCTGATGGCCTCATTTTAACTTGATTGCCTCTGTAAAGACCCTATCTCCAAATAAGGTCACATTCTGATATATTGGGGGTTAGGACTTCAAAATATGAATTTTGGTTGGGGAGAGTCACAACTGAGCCCATAAATAACAGGTACCATCAGTGAAGGATGCTGATTCATCCCTGAGGCTCTAGTGTTGATCACATCACTTACTCTGTTCACAGAAGAGGGGGCAGTGCAAAAACATGAGTCAGGCCACTTGGCTCTACTCCCTATTTTGTCCCCTACTATCCATATGGCCCTGGGCAAGTCCCTTCTCTTTTCTCAGTCTCTGTTTGGTCATATAGAAAATGAAGGAATTAGACTAAAGCCCCTGAAGTTCTGACCTTCTATGGATCTAAAGAAAACTGCAAGAAGTAGTCAGGATGTTGGCAGCTGTGGCTGCCCAGTGGAGCTCAGAGACACACTTTTGTCAAGGAGCACAGAACCACTGCTCCTCCTGTCCAGGCAGAGTCTTAAAGCCAATTAATGCCAGGCTCAGGTTGAGTGTTTTTTGAGTACTAAGTAGATTTTCAGACGGTCCAGCTCTCAGAATACAAACTATATATTTTCCTTGGCTGGCTTTCTTCCTGTTGTAAGCCGATGAGAGGATTAATGCTGAGAAGCTTTATTTCTGATTTTTAGGAAGGCAAAGGAAAGTAAAACAAGAGAACTGGATCAATGCAGCATCGTTTCCGCTCACAAGGGCTTAGAATCACAGGTGTTAAAGCTGGAGCCCTCGATGACACCTGGACCAAGTTCCTTGTTTTATAGCTAGTGGTATCGAGACCTAGAGAAGTTCCTCAGTGTCGCTCACATCACTGGTTAGAGGGAGCATCAGGATTAGAATCCAGCTGCTAGAGGTGTGATGCTACACTTCCCTCATAGAAAGGAGAGTACATTCTTGTGTCTGTGGAAATTAAGATTTGAAAAATGATTTCTGCTTTTTGTGTCAACAACTTTGGAAGTGTCTGCCGTGCTCAAGAGCCAACTCTTCTCCCACTTTCCTGAGAGCAGCAGTGTGGTGGTGGGGTGGGAGGTGAGGCAACCATGTTAACAAACCTGACCCTTTTCCCTGAAGATTAGGAGTTGGGTTTAGCAATTCCAGTCTGGCCTTGGCTCCCCTTCAACCCTAGAGCTGGCCATCTTCCATCTGCCGGGTGGGCTAACTGGCACACAGGATGGTCGTTGGCGGAAGAAGAGACGGGAGATGGATTGACCACACTCTCTGGTCCCAGGAGCTTTCATATTGCAGTACAGTCCTCTCAGAGGCTCTGCTGCTTTCCTGTCTCTAGGGTCTATGAAACACTTGCATCTCAATATGAAGCATCCTTCTCGTTTTTCCCCCTAAACTGGTTTGAATTGAATTAGTGCTGTTACTTGCCACCAACAAATTTAACTAACATGGTACCTTCTTATCATAGGAGAAGAGTCATCTTTAGGAGCTGAACACACATTTTATTTCCATTAAGTTTAATGGACATGCCATCACAGGGGACCAGTGTTCTCTCCAGCTCATTCCAGAAGCCAACATAATAGCTAGCTCTCTCTCTACCATCCAGTCAGTTGCTACATCTAGACAGTTTTTCTTTCATAAGGACTCTCAAATCTATTGCTCTTACCGTAACTAATGCCACTAAATTTTAGGACCTTATTTCTTCATGCTGGTCATTTACAATAATGTCCCAACTGGTTGACTCGATTCTCATCTCTCATTTTCAATTTATTGTCCCTTCAGATGCAGCTCTTGAAGCTCACTTATTATGACCCTGTCTCTAAGTGTTAAAGTGGCAGGACTTGAGCCACCAAATAGGACAGTGCTGGGAAGGGGCTAAAGTAGTGGATTACTTTGCTATTGTTACACAACAAATTACCATACATTTAGCAAATTACCATACATTTACATTTCTGTATGTAAAACTACACACAGTTCTGTAGGTCAGATGTTCAGCCAGCTTGTTGGGTTCTATGCTCAGGGTTGCCAAAGGCCAAAAATCAAGACATTGGCCAGACTAGGCTCTTACCAGGAGGCTCTGGGAAAGAATCTTCTAAGCCATTCAGGTTGTCAGCAGAATTCAGTGCCTTTGCAGCTTTAGGCCTGAGGTCTCCATGTCCTTGCTGGCTATCAGCTGGGGGTCACTCTGCTCCAAGAGGCCACCCACATTCCTTCTCACATGGCCCCTCCATCTTCAAAGCCCATCAGGGCATCTAGTCCTTCTCATGCTTCCATCTCTGACTTGCCCTTCTGCTACCAGTTGGAGAAAACTCTGCTTTCAAAGGGCTCATGTGGCTAGATTAGGTCCACTCTTTCTGATTAGTAACCTTAATCACATCTGCAGGATCCCTTTTGCCATATAGCATAGCATAATCATGGGAATGGTATCTCATCATATTCACGGGTTCTACTCACACTCTTGGTGGAGAGATTATATCAGGCCAAGGGTCATTGGGGTCATTCTTAGAATTCTGCCTACCATAGACAGGGTCATGGGTGGGATTGCTCACCTAAGCAATTTGGGAGCGGTCAGGTATATGCAGTGCAGTGCACTGAAAGCATGATCAGTGACTTGAGTCCGAGGTGGGTCAAGGCAGCAGTGGGGCCAGAATTGGAGACAACAGCTACACTTTTTCTGCTGTGTGTTTGTGGTGGCAGAAGCAGTATAGGGAAAGAGAGCAGTGGGAGGGAAACGTGCCACGAGGGCAAGGTGGTGGAGAGTTATTTGTTATATAAGCCTTATGAACAGATGGCCGAGTGGATCTAGAAAGAATATTTCTTTTCTTGGGGCAACCAGAGCTCCAGCAATCACCCTCCTGACCAAATTTTTCAATAGTTTTCCCGTATTCCCCAGTCTGGCATTCAAAGCCTTCCCTTTGCAGTCTCCAGGTTACATTCTGGCCATATTTCTCGCAAATCCACGTAATACATTTTCTGCTGAGGTCTGGTACGTAGTGAAATTGGTAATGTGGTGGTTGAAGCCAGCTAATTGTTTCCCAAGAAGAATCACAGGGGGTGCTGTTAGTTTGCTGAATTTACAGTGATCTGGGATCTATCTCCAGTCTTTAGGCTTTTGCACATTTGATTTTGTCAGCACCCTGAAAGCAGGCCATGCCTGGCTAGGGTAGTGCTCAAATAGACACTAATAATATATGCCGTTTATGTCTCCTTTGCCACAAGTACTGATCATTGCCTCTCCTCCACTGGTTAATCTCTGCTCTGTCTGGAGCTTCCGGCCTCTCAACTTTAGCCCAGGAGGTAGTTCTTTCTGACCCCTTGCCAAATGCTCCCCCTTTCCAACAATTGTAGCAGAACAAGCTGCCAATTGGTAGGGCCAGGGCAAAAATGAAAATGTGGTGCTCTTGTTCACAATGATTAAGAATTTCAAGATGGTGACTGCAGAGTACTGAAGCCAGTGTGGGGTCCGTGTCACTGCACAGGTCAAAGCTCAATAAGCCACCCTCACTTGTAGGGCTTCCCTGCTTCTCCCCACCTTCATTCCTGTTCACATCCACTTAGTAGGTTCTCATAAATTGCTTATGAATGACAACTAAGGATGTCAGATGTGCTGGAATGATATGGAGCTCTCGAAAGTTCTCTAAATCCATAAACATTGCCTTGAGTTAAGTCTTGGCTTAATGCATGCTAGAAAAATGATAACAGATGTGTCCGGTACTTTAAGTAGAGAATGGCAACTCAGAATAGGAAAAGTCATCCAGACTTTGAAATATAGAATACTGATGGGCCAGATCATGGAAGCAGCAAATAGTAGGGAAGGCGAATGACCTAATTTTGGAGCTGCAAGACTTACTGGGAAGGAGGGCAGAGTGAAAAAATGAAAATATAACCACCACCTAGCAAAAATCAAGGCTTTTACGCTTTAGAGACCTGCTTTTTCTAAGGGTGCCAAAGGTATTCTCAAAAGCACCTTGGAGTAGGGTTGGCACGGGGGAGTTGGGTGGAGGAGCAGGAGATGGGTGGGACAGAAGTTCTGTCTTTAAAGCAATTATCTATGAGCTTGGATAATTAGCAAGGCTGCATTGTGCCTACCCCTTCTGGGCCTGACAGGACAGTAAGAATTTATGAAATGGCTGCTGGCAGATGAATGGGGATTGCCTCCACCATCTGTCTTCCAAATGATCCTGTAGGTACAGCTATTATTTCAGTCAGACACTGGCAGCCAGGCCATTGTTGACAGCCTCTGTGAAGAATAGCGGCTGTCGAGGGTTTGGTAGGTGTTACGACTTCCCACAGACCGGTTTTCAGCCTGTCTGAGACATTAAAAATGGAGCGGACACAGGGCCTCTGACTGACCAGGAGCTTTTAGTGGTCTTTTCCCCTCTCCCCAGCCACTCTACCCTGAAATATGGAATATTTCCAGTATTCCTTCCTCCCTGCTCCTCTTCACTCCCCTCCCCCTGTCCCCACTTCTTCTCCTTACCCCTTTCTCCTCCTTTCTCTTTTTTATCCTCTTCCTCTCACAAAACTACACAAATATCTTGGGAGAAAACTTACTGTTGCCTCCAGGAGGCCTGGAGTGAAGAGAAGGGAGTGTTGAGGGAGAGAGTGCAAAGGAGACTAGACAAAAGCCTCTGCAGATTCAACTAGAGGCCAGCCCTGGAATCCTAGGTAGTATTATCCCAGGGGAGGAGGGATACAAAGCGGAATTCAAGAACACAGAAGATGAGGTGCCCCCGAAAGACATGCAGCATTAAATATTGCATTAATTGTGGCTAATAAGTTGGCTAGAGGACATGGAGTCTCATCAAAATCCCCCAAAGGTAGGCATGAACCTGAGCACACTAAATAGCTTCCCATAGTTGGATAAATGTGCTCATTTATCAGCATTTTAATTTTCCTTCCTTTATGGACCAATTTGAGTGACATGATTCGACCTGTGCCTGGTTGGATGTGACATGTGGATTTGAAGCCCCTCACCTCTGCACTCCAAAGCACCCTCCTGGCACAGACTCAGAGTTGAGTCTATCCTCCCCACTGTTTATCCTCCCATCTGGAGCAGGAAATGTTTTTGGAAGGATAGCACCTTGAGAATCAAGTTCAAATGTAGGATCCAATGATTGCTCTTTAAGACAGGTAAATATGACAAGAAACCTAGAACTCACTGTCTTTTTTCTTCAGTGTTGCTTATAGTCTTATAATCTCCCTCTCCAACTCTTCCTATTCTTCTTTTCCCCAACTCTCTACCCACTACCACCGTCCTGCTTATTGTCATGCTTCAAAGCAAAACAAAACAAAAGTCCTTCTCAGCTGCTTCAGCTGCAGGAGGTGCCATACATTAAAATCACTGTATCTCCTTAGACAATTTAAATTAAGTTTCCTCACTTTAACTTTGCCTGGAAGAGAATCTGAGTACTGTATGTCAAGTATTGTTGAAATGTCTGTTTTACTCACAATCAACCAGAAGTTTTTTCTAAGATTTCAGTGGCGTGATAACTTGGGTATCATTTTAAAATTATGCTTGAGATTCAAGTTCAAAGCTATTCCTAACAGGGTATGGAGTGTCCAGTGGCTTCCTGTCTAGTGCTCTGTCATTAGCATGCCCATGTGGTTTATCATGATGCCAGACACTTTTGAGAGTGAAAGTAGTCCCTACACATGATTACACTAGGATGACAGTTATAAATTTGGACTGTTCTGGAAAAACCTGGGCACACAACCTCCTGCCTGTCATGGAAAGGCTGAATAGGAGAAGCATTCATTCATTACCTCCTCTAAATGCCTAAAGCCCTAGCTGAATTTGTCATCCGTTTGGCACTTAGTATGTTCTGCTTTAAATTTTTATTTCTCTTCATATGGATCTGTGCTTCAGGTTGGGGTCTGAGGTTGGCTCTCTGTGGTTTCAGAGGGAAACCCTACCCCTGCCTCCACCTCTCAGGTGGGCGATCCCTCCTGAGAGCTCACTTACCTCCCCTTGGGGTTAAGTACTATATCAGTGTCCCTTTGCTTCTGTAAGAAATTGGCTTGAACCAATATGAATTTATTATTTTATACTTCTGGAGGTCAGAAGTCCTCAGATCAAGGTGTTGGCAAGGTTGTGTTCCTTCTGGAAGATCAGGGCACAATCTGTTACCTTGCCTTTTCTAGCTTCTAGAGGCTATCTGCATTCCGTGTTCTGTGCCCCTTCCTCCATCTTCAAAGCCAGTGGTTTACCATCTTCCAATCTCTCTCTCTCTCTCTCTCATCACATTGCTTTTTTTCTGATTCTGACCCACCTGTCTCTTTTTTATACGAACCCTTATGACTACATTGGGGTCACCTGGATAATCTGTCCATCTCAGAATCCTTAATCACTTCTGTAAAAATCAACTTTTACTCATAGGTTCTAGGGATTGGGACATGGAAACTTTTAGGAGGCCATTTATTCAGCCTACAAGGGCCCTCTCAAACCAGACTTTAAGGTTGTTTGGTCAGGCACTTTGTTACTGAAAGGTCACAGCCATCATTAATGTTCTCATAGGTTTTTTCCAGTCTGTCTGAATAGAGGAAATATGTTCTTTATATTTCCTCTATATATATGAAGAACTCTGGTGTGTGGTAGGCTACAGAAGTACTATCAAGTTGATCAAAGAAAAGAAGAGAAATTCTCCTCAGGTGGCTTAGGAATTCACCTGCTGGCACTGAGCACATACTCTCAAGGTCTCTTCTGGCTCTTGGTTTGCATACCTTGGTGTACCTACATTCATGGTCTGCATACATGCTTCTTCTAAGAAGGGTCTAAGAGGAAACCTTCAGAAAACAGTAGAGATATATGGAATGTTAGTTCATCATCAGTACCCTCTCCCCAGGCCTAAGCCTCCTTAGGAAGGACCAGGTCTGTTCCTCCCATTCTCTGCCCCACTCTCATTCCCAGCTCCACCTGACTTGACAGGAAACCAGCTGTGCTGCTGGCTGTATTTCCGAGTAAAAATATCTACCACACTTCCCCCACCCACTACCACACACAGTTTCATTGGTCACCTGTTGATGTCATCTCTGTCTTAAGGTCTCACCCTTGCACTCTGTTCCAGGGATGTTATGCTCTCATCCTCTTTCTTCTGCACAACCAGTTAGGTCTTTGTGCAACATGTATTGGCACAGCTCACAGGTGCCTGTAGTCTCCTTTCTTTTTCTTTTTTTGGCCACGCCACGCAGCATGTAGGATCTTAGTTCCTTGACCATGGATTGAACCCATGCCCCCTCCAGTGGAAGTGTGACATCCTAACCACCAGACCACCAGGGAATTCTGGTCTGTAGTTTCAAAAGTATTTTAGATTTATTATTTGTGAAAAGGAAGACCTCAGCTTTCTCATAGCCAAACATACATACAACCACTACCACAATAGAGTTAACACGCATTGAGTGCCTACAGTATGCAAATGCCATACGTGTAGTTATCTCATTTAATCCTGACAACACCCCTATGAAATGAGTAGTATTTTCTAATACAACAAGTGAAGAAACTAAGGCTTAGCAAAGTGACTTGTTCAGTGCATATGTGTACATACCACACATGCCCACCACACATGCCCACACAGACACATACACAATTCTCAGCAGAGTTTAGGTTAAAAAAATATCCAAAAATTAATATATAAATGGAAGCAGTAAAACATGTTAAAGAAAGAGAAAAATACTTTAGGTTGGTCTTTTTTGAAGGTAGAGGCATGGTAAAACATTACAGTAACATTTGTCATTCATGTATGCTATGAACTGAATGTTGTATACCCTTAAATTCATATGTTGAAGCCCAAATACCCAATGTGATAGTATTTGGAGGTGGGGCTCTGGGGTCATAATCAGCGTTAAATTAGCTCATGAGGGTGAGGTGCTCTTGATGGAATTAATGCCCTTATAAAGAGAGGAAGAAACATGAGAGCTCTCTCTCTGCCATGTGAGGAAACAGTGAAGAGGCAGCCTTCTACAAGCCCAGAATTGTCTTCACCAAGAGCCAAATCTGCCTGACACCTTGATTTTAAACTTTCCAGCCTCCAGAACTGTGAGATATGTTGTTTAAGCCACCTGGTCTATAGTGTTTTGTTACAGCAGCCTGAGCTGACTGAGACAATGTCTTCATGTAATACATGAACACACATATGTTATTTACTAATGTGTGCTCTTAGATATGCAGACATAATTGAAATTCAGTCTCAGTTCTCTGGGGGATGGTTGTTTAGCAATGAGAGCAAATCACATCTGTAAATGACAGCAAAATGTGCCAGAGTATCAGGAAAAGCAATGGGAGTGTATAAGAAGAGGTAGTTACATCAGCTTGGCAAAAAAATCGGGAAATTTTGGGAAAGAAAAGATGTTGACTGAAACCCTGAATAATAGACAATATTTGTTTCTTTTTTAAAAACATCTTTATTACAGTATAATTCCTTTACAGTGGTGTGTTAGTTTCTGCTTTATAACAAAGTGAGTCAGTTATACATATACATATGTCCCCATATCTCTTCCCTCTTGCATCTCTCTTCCTCCCACCCCTCTAGGTGGTCACAAAGCACCGAGCTGATCTCCCTGTGCTATGTGCTGCTTCCCACTAGCTATCTATTTTACGTTTGGTAGTGTATATATGTCCATGCCACTCTCTCACTTTGTCCCAGCTTCCCCTTCCCCTTCCCTGTATCCTCAAGTTCATTCTCTAGTAGGTCTGCATCTTTATTCCTATCTTGCCCCTAGGTTCTTCTGACCTTATTTTTCTTTCTTTTTTTTAGATTCCATATATATGTGTTAGCATACAGTATTTGTTTTTCTCTTTCTGACTTACTTCACTCTGTATGACAGTCTCTAGGTCCATCCACCTCACTACAAATAACTCAGTTTCATTCCTTTTTATGGCTGAGTAATATTCCATTGTATATATGTGCCACATCTTCTTTATTCATTCATCTGTTGATGGACACTTAGGTTGCTTCCGTGTCCTGGCTATTGTAAATAGAGCTGCAGTGAACATTGTGGTACATGACTCTTTTTGAATTATGGTTTTCTCAGGGTATATGCCCAGTAGTGGGATGGCTGGGTTGTATGGTAGTTCTATTTTGATTTTTAAGGAACCTCCATACTGTTCTCCATAGTGGCTGTATGAATTTACATTCCCACCAACAGTGCAAGAGGGATCCCTTTTCTCCACACCCTCTCTAGCATTTACTGTTTGTAGATTTTTTTAACACCTTTATTTGAGTATAACTGTTTTACAATAGTGTGTTAGTTTCTCCTTTACAACAAAGTGAATCAGTTATACATATACATATGTTCCCATATCTCTTCCCTCTTGCGTCACCCTCCCTCCCACCCTCCCTATCCCACCCCTCTAGGTGGTCACAAAGCACAGAGGTGATCTCCCTGTGCTATGGGGCAGCTTCCCACTAGCTATCTAATTTACTTTTGGTAGTGTGTATATGTCCCTGCCAGTCTCTCACTTTGTCACATCTTACCCTTCCCCTCCGCATATCCTCAAGTCCATGCTCTAGTAGGTCTGTGTTTTATTCCCGTCCTATCACTAATCTCTTCATGACATTTTTTTTCTTAGATTCCATATATATGTGTTAGCATATGGTATTTGTTTTTCTCCTTCTGACTTACTTCACTCTGTATGACGGACTCCAGGTCTATCCACCTCATTACAAATAACTCAGTTTCATTTCTTTTTATGGCTGAGTAATATTCCATTGTATATATGTGCCACATCTTCTTTATCCATTCATCTGTTGATGGACACTTAGGTTGCTTCCATGTCCTGACTATTGTAAATAGAGCTGCAATGAACATTTTGGTACATGACTCTTTTTGAATTATGGTTTTCTCAGGGTATATGCCCAGTAGTGGGATTGCTGGGTAGTATGGTAGTTCTATTTTTAGTTTTTTAAGGAACCCCCATACTGTTCTCCATCGTCGCTCTATCAATTTACATTCCCACCAGCAGTGCAAGAGTGTTCCCTTTTCTCCACACCCTCTCCAGCATTTATTGTTTTTAGAGTTTTTGATGATGGCCAATCTGACCGGTGTGAGATGATATCTCATTGTAGTTTTTTTTTTGTTTTTTTTTTTTTTTTTTCAGTGCACGGGCCTCTCACTGTTGTGGCCTCTCCCTTTATGGGGCACAGGCTCCGGTCGCGCAGGCTCAGCAGCCATGGCTCACGGGCCCAGCCGCTCCACAGCATGTGGGATCTTCCTGGACCGGGGCACGAACCCGTGTCCCCTGCATCGGCAGGCGGACTCTCAACCACTGCGCCACCAGGGAAGCCCTCATTGTAGTTTTGATTTGCATTTCTCTAATGATTAATGATGTTGAGCATTCTTTCATGTGTTTGTTGGCAATCCGTATATCTTCTTTGGAGAAATGTCTATGTCTTCTGCCCATTTTTGGATTGGGTTTTTTGTTTTTTTGATATTGAGCTGCGTGAGTTGCTTGTATGTTTTGGAGATTAATCCTTTGTCAGCTGCTTCATTTGCAAATATTTTCTCCCATTCTGAGTGTTGTCTTTTTGTCTTGTTTGTGGTTTCCTTCGCTGTGTGAAAGCTTTTAAGTTTCATTAGGTCCCACTTGTTTATTTTTGGTTTTATTTCCATTTCTCTAGGAGGTGGGTCCAAAAGGATCTTGCTGTGATTTATGTCATAGAGTGTTCTGCCTGTGTGTTCCTCTAAGAGTTTGATGGTGTCTGGCCTTACATTTAGGTCTTTAATCCATTTTGAGTTTATTTTTGTGTATGGTGTTAAGGAGTGTTCTAATTTCATTCTTTTACATGTAGCTGTCCAGTTTTCCCAGCACCACTTATTGAAGAGGTTGTCTTTTCTCCACTATATATTCTTGCCTCCTTTATTAAAGACAAGGTGATCATATGTGCGTGGGTTTACCTCTGGGCTTTCTGTCTTGTTCCATTGATTGTATTTCTGTTTTTGTGCCAGTACTGTCTTGATGACTGTACCTTTGTAGTATAGTCTGAATTCAGGGAGCCTGTTTTCTCCAGCTCCGTTTTTCTTTCTCAAGATTGCTTTGGCTATTAGGGGTCTTTTGTGTTTCCATACAAATTGTGAAATTTTTTGTTCTAGTTCTGTGAAAAATCCCAGTGGTAGTTTGATAGGGATTGCATTGAATCTATAGATTGCTTTGGGTAGTGGAGTCATTTTCACAATGTTGATTCTTCCAATCCAAGAACATGGTATATCTCTCCATCTATTTGTATCATCTTTAATTTCGTTCATCAGTGTCTTATAATTTTCTGCATACAGGTCTTTTGTCTCCTTAGGTAGGTTTATTCCTAGATATTTTATTCTTTTTGTTGCAATGGTAAATGGGAGTGTTTTCTTAATTTCACTTTCAGATTTTTTCATCATTAGTGTATAGGAATGCAAGAGATTTCCGTGCATGAATTTCGTATTTTGCTATTTTACCAAATTCATTGATTAGCTCTAGTAGTTTTCTGGTAGCATCTTTAGGGTTCTCTATGTATAGTATCATGTCATCTGCAAACAGTGACAGCTTTACTTCTTTTCCTATTTGGATTCCTTTTATTTCTTTATTTTCTCTGATTGCTGTGGCTAAAACTTCCAAAACTATGTTGAATAATAGTGGTGAGAGTGGGCAACCTTGTCTTGTTCCTGATCTTAGTGGAAATTGTTTCAGTTTTTCACCATTGAGGATGATGTTGGCTGTGGGTTTGTCATATATGGCCTTTATTATGTTGAGGAAAGTTCCTTCTGTGCCTGCTTTCTGGAGGGATTTTATCATAAATGGGTGTTGAATTTTGTCAAAAGCTTTCTCTGCCTCTATTGAGAGGATCCCATATGTTTTTTCTCCTTCAATTTGTTAATATGGTGTATCACATTGCTTGATTTGCATATATTGAAGAATCCTTGCATTCCTGGGATAAACCCCACTTGATCGGTGTATGATCCTTTTAATGTGTTGTTGGATTCTGTTTGCTAGTAGTTTGTTGAGGATTTTTGCATCTGTGTTCATCAGTGATATTGGCCTGTAGTTTTCTTTCTTTGTGATATCTTTGTCTGGTGTTGGTATCTGGGTGATGGTGGCCTCGTAGAATGAGTTTGGGAGTGTTCCTCCCTCTGCTCTATTTTGGAAGAGTTTGAGAAGGATAGGTGCTAGCTCTTCTCTAAATGTTTGATAGAATTTGCCTGTGAAGCCATCTGGTCCTGGGCTTTTGTTTGTTGGAAGATTTTTAATTATAGTCTCAATTCAGTGCTTGTGATTGATCTGTTCATATTTTCTATTCCTGGGTCAGTCTCAGAAGGTTGTGCATTTCTAAGAATTTGTCCATTTCTTCCAGGTTGTCCATTTTATTGGCATATAGTTGCTTGTAGGAATCTCTCATGATCCTTTCTTTGTGATTTCATTCCTTCTGCTAACTTTGGCGTATTTTTGTTCTTTTTTCTCTAATTGCTTTAGGTGTAAGGTTAGGTTGTTTATTTGAGATATTTCTTGTTTCTTAAGATCGGCTTTTAACTATAAACTTTCCCTCTTAGAACTGCTTTTGCTGCATCCCATAGGTTTTGGGTCATTGTGTTTTCATTAATAGACAATATTTGAATGGGGATGGCATCCTGGGCCAGCACACATTGTGACCAAAGCCCAGGAGGTGAGAGAAGCAATGACCTCCTGTAGTACCATTAGGATTGCACTGTCATATGTGAAAGTGAGGAGTAGGTTGGGCAGGTGGCTGGGGTTAGATCACATAGAACCTTGCATGTCACACTGAGGAATTCAGATTTAATTTTGTAGGTAATGAGGATGTTCTAAACGTTTTTGAGTAGAAAAGTGACATAAATGAGGGCTCCCAAAATGGTAGCCTAAGAGCCAGATATTACCTTCTGATGTTTTTTGTTTGGCTCAAATGAGATGGTTCACATAAAAATGTCTACTCTGGTTTCTCTTTTAAAAAGTTGGAGGATCTAGCAGGACTTGCCTGCTTCCCATATAGCCACAATGGCTGAAACTGAGTACCAGCATGCCCTTTTAGGGCATACACTCACCATGCTCAGTTAGCCACAGTCCACACCACTTTTTACTTCCTTCTACAAATCTATTTCATTCCATTTTATTCCCTGTTTGTCCTCTATTGGCATAAGAATATGTGAGCTCTGATGTAACTGATCAGTTTCTGAAGATGAATCTGACAGTACTTTCAGGCAGGTTGGGATTGGGGAGGCAGGGAAATGCTACTGCAATCCCCAATCTCTGGTGCAGCCCTCAGTTCATTTTGGGTTGTATTCAATTTGTGTGTTTGCCTTTCCCACTGGAGTAAAAAGTAGAACTCTTTGAGACTGAGTATGAATTACCTTATTATGAAAAACACATTGCATACAGCAGACTATCGATAAATGTTGACCAGTTGGAGTAGTTCAGGTCAACATTAGTGAGGGTCAGAGCTAGGTTAGAGACAGAGATGGAAAAAGTCATGCAGGAAAGGTGGTGTATAAGAAATATAATTGCCAGATTTCCACTAACTGAAGCAATCATAGTAATAAAAAATATTAACACTCTTAATGGTTTTACAACAAAATTTTATCCCCATGAAATGAGCACTATTATTATTCCTAGTTTATGACTGAGAAAATGGAAGGGAAAGGGAAGGAAAATCAAGGAGAGCAAGTTTTTCAGCCTAAGTAGGATGTTAAGAGAAGGGAGACAGGCTTGTGAGGAGACAAGATGAATTCGGATTTGGACCTGTTGAGCTATGTGGAAATTTCCAGCAGGAAGCCAGAAATGCAGTTCTGGAGTTCAGGAGAAAGGTCAAGGCTAGAGTAGTAGAATTGCCTACAAGTAAAAAGAATTAGCTTGTGGAATGAATTCACTGACTTGGAAAAAGGCGTGTAAAAAGAGGAGAGAGGAAGTACAGAATTTTTGGAAAAGTATGCCATTGGGGGTGGGAAGAAGGCAAGTCAGAAAGCTAGAAAGTGGATGGCTTCAGTGTGACTGCAGAGAACTGGACATCTTGTTTTGGACTGGGTTGTCCCTGAGAGAGCAGTGCCAGCAGGATGATGGGGAAAGAAACCAGACTTTTAAGGCCTAGTGAGTCGAGACCATTCACTCATGAAATCTGTTGTGCAGGAGTCGCGAGAAGGTGGTATCTTAATGGGTAGCAAGGGCAAGAAAATGTTTTGAACAGATTTCACGATGGAGGCAAACATTTGTCCTTTAAGAGAAGGAAAAGTGAAGGAGGAAAGACTAGAGATATAAGAAAATGAGGTTATTGTTGATGGAGTAAGGTCTTTGAAGAAGCAGAAGGAAGTGGGAATCAAGGGCTCCAGAAGAGGGGTACTCATTAAATAGGTATTGGAGTACTAAAGTTGGGAGTGCAGGAGATGCAACAGAATTTAGATAAGGAGATTGGAGGAGTGAAATTATTTTCAATAAGATAGTCTTGATCTTAGCAAAGTAGGAAATTACATCATTTGCCAGAAGTAAGGGATTTGCCGAAAGAGACTTGGGGAGAATGATTACAGGCTGGAACAGATGCTGTGCCCAGTTTTCTGAGAATCTACTGAGATGTTGTATCAGGCAGGAAAAAGAAACCATGCCAGTTATTAGAATAGGCAGAATTAAACGTAAGTAATCACTAATTAGTTAAAAGTAGTTAATTGCTCAGGGATCCAAAAGCAGCAGGTGCAATGTTCACAGAGTCCAGCTCCAGCATCACAGAGTAGAGCAAAATAGTGTGGATTTGGAACTGAGAGACAGTTAACTGATAACTGGTGTAGAAGAATAAGAGGGTTGCCCAATACAACAGTTAATGCTTGAGAAAAGCATTTATTCCTTCTTTCCTTTCCATATTCAGAATCCTAAAGAACAGGAAAGTACTAAAGTCAAGGAGAATGCATTGCCGCAGGAGGTGAAGGGGAGCAGTGGAGTACCTGACTACATCCAATATAAAACAGGAACACAAAAACAGAGTGTATTTATTTTATTTGTTTGTTTTGGGGAATTAACTCACCCCTGATAACTGCTTTCTGTCTTCCAGAGCTGGAGAAACTTACTGTAATTCAGCTGCTTTAATGAGGGTGAGCTAAGAAACAGCGATCTGAGTGTGGATAGTGTGGGGTGGTCAAAGACCAGCAGAACACAAGCCTGGAGGTGTGGCTGAGTTAGGGGGCCAGGTTCAAGTGATTAGAATCTTGATAAATGTTGACAATTTGCCTTCAAAAATGTGGTCTTGTTCAATGGTATTTTTTTTACCAAGTGTCATCTGACTATGAGTGAGGCTAATATCTTTTCATGTGTTTAGCTATTTGGATTTTTTTTTTCTTTTCTGTGAACTCCTACTGGTCCTGCATGGGGGCTTTAAGTGGAGGATAGGTTCATTTATTGTAATTAGAGTGCCCTAAGTGCCTGGTAAATCCAAGGCCCTGATGCATCCTGGTGAAACTAAATAGACATGGTTCCTGACCTCTCCGAGCCGGATGTGGGCGAGACAGTAAAGAAGAAAACAAACGTATAAATATGCGTCTCCATCAGGTCTATGAAAGGAAAGAAGGGATACTGTGAGAGGAAAAGGCAAGGGATCTCTTTTAGATGCGGTGGTCAGGGAAGGTCTTTCTGAGGGGACATTTAAGTGTAGACTTGGTAGATGAGAAATGAAGGGCCATGAGGAGAGTTGGGGAAAGAAGTACTCTTGGCATCAGAGACAGCATGTGAAGATTTTTAGGTGCAAAAGAACCTCACATTTTTGGAGAAGTGAAAGATGACCAGGCCAGTGAAAGTACAGTGAGTAGTGAGGTGGGATTTATTTCCTGTCCTGACTGAATTCAGGGGGATAGAACTCTTGAAGGCTTAAGCAGACCTGAGCACTATATTCAAGGCTTGCTTTTCTTAGATAAAAAGCCTACTGTGAAATTTTAGGCCAGTGTCTTGTGTGGGTTTACTTGTGGAATTATGGCTCAGAAGCTGACATCTGCCCACAGGCAAGGCTACTCTTGGACCGTTCATCACAGAGAAGGATGGGTTTGAATGGCTTCCGAAAGAAGAGTCAGTCCTTTCCCCTAATTGCCCCTTCCTGTGACTCACACTTTTGTAAGGATGGTATTTGGTAGAGTTAACTGCTATCCCCCCAGTGGCAACATCAGCCTCCTCTTGCCTCTCATCCACCCTCGTTCCACCTAGGGGAGGAGAAACTGAGTAGGCGGAAAACTAAACAGGGGCCCGAAGGAAGCCCAGGGAAGGGGGATTGACTGCGGTTTGCATTTCCATTCTCCATGTGGGGTCCTCAAGCTCTCTCATCGAACATAGCTGGTGAGTGGCATGTGCATGAGGATAGCTGCGCGCGTGCGTGTGTGTGTGTGTGTGTGAGAGAGAGGGTGTGGGGGTGGGGACTCACCCACCATGGAGAATCTGGTGGAGCCCAGAGGATCAGAAGCATGAGTAGGTGGCTGAGACCAGCTTGGCATTAGGCCTGGGAGGAGACAGTTATGTCCACTTCTAGCCCTTTATCCTGCTTTTTCTAAAGGGAAAATGAGGCTGGGTGAAACACCCCAAAGGGGAGGACAGAGCTGATGGCCCAGGTCTCCCCTAGTCGGGATAATAATGCTGCTCCCAGTGAGTGGAGCTGAAGAGTGTCTAGTCTTTCCTGTGTCTGAAAGAACGTCCTCAGGTCACATCCTTTAATCAGTATCCTGTCTCTGTGGAATAACTAAGTGTCATTGCATTCACATTTACTCAGTGAATTTCTAAGACTTTGGCCATTTCTGTGGCCCTCTTCATGTCAATCTTACCATAGGACACCCAGACACAGTAAGGACATGGACGTGCCTCCATCTAGCCCCTGGTCCTGAGGAGTATGTCCATCCTCTCTGACTAATTCCTGAAATTTTTTGTTTTCAATCCGTCTTCCCACGTGGGTGGAGAGCAGTTTATATACTAGGATGTCAGAACTCTCGAGAGTTACCTGTGGTCCTGGGGTGAGCTGCATCCAGGAGACTTGCCCAGGAGTTCTTTCCCTGAGCCCCTGGAATGCTCTGAATCTTTTCCCTTGGGGTTGCCTCTAAGCCCAGTTGTCCCCTTCCCTGAGCAGTTTGGGACCGTCTCTTACTCCTGCCTTTGTTCTGCTTCCCAGATGGCAAGTAGCCTCCAGCTGTCTGTGGGAATTTTTTTCCTTGAGAGAGAGGGAAGAGAGGGGTAGTGATACCATCTAGTACTACAAGGATGGATCTGTAGAAGAAAGGGGGGTGGTGTATAAAGGAATCCCTTAGGCACTGGGTGGGAACAGTTGAAGATCAAGGTTTTAGTGTGTAACCCACACTTTTTTAGCACTTTGTACTTCCCAGAGCTCTTTCACATTCCACACATCTTAGTTTACTCACGGGGACTCTGAGGCAGGCGGGGTGTAGATTATTTTCCTTTGAAAGATGAAAAAACAGACGCAAAAAAATTATGTAATTTGCCTGAGAACAAAAAGCTAATGACAAAGCCAGGAGGCTCTCTGCTAGAAAGGATTTTTTAAAAGAAACTTGCATGGCTTGCAATTTGTTAAAAAATAATGCATAGTGTAATTTTTAGAAAAGTAGAGTTTGGGATTTGGGGTGGGGCAGATCCATTGTTATAACTAGCCTGATCCTTCTTGCCTGGATGGTCCTTTACAAATGACTTATTTCCCAAATCATGTTGGGTTTACTTGGACATCATAAATAATAGCACCATGACAACCATGGGAAAACAGTATGCTGTCATCATAGTTTTTCTGGGGCCTTCTTTCCTTCTTTTAGCTGAATGTCTAAAGATGCTTCCAGAAAAGAAATATACATATGTAGGCCAACCTTGAACTTCTTTTTAAACAGGAGTATGAATTGCTGCCCAAAGGGCATATCAAATAATCTCCTAGACCATAAAACCACTCATTTCCATTCCTGTAGTTGATGCCACAGACACTAAAGACAAATTCTCTCAGTCCTCTTTCTTGTGAATTTAGTCTTTTTGGAAATTTCCTCCAGAAAATGGCTACCCCTGGGCGCCTTTAGACCAGAGCCTCTCCTTTATCCCAGGGCTGGAATATATGAAATGTCAAGGGATCTATGTCCATAGATCATAAAAATGGCCAAAGAGGCCTGGAATGTCTGCCCATGTGCCCTGTATCAACATGGATTTAAGAAAAACATGTCCATTCTTCTAGCCAGCAGTATGGTCTGGCAGGCATCATCGGCCTGCAAGGTTTACTACTTTATTTATTTTATTTTATTTTATTTTGTGGTACGCGGGCCTCTCAGTGTTGTGGCCTCTCCCGTTGCGGAGCACAGGCTCCGGACGCGCAGGCCCAGCGGCCATGGCTCACGGGCCCAGCCGCTCTGCAACACGTGGGATCCTCCCGGACCGGAGCACGAACCCGCGTCCCCTGCATCGGCAGGCAGACTCTCAACCACTGCGCCACCAGGGAAGCCCCGACTACTTTATTTTGGATCCATCACAGAGAATAGCCCGTAGCTGAGCTGACGTACATGAAGCCTTATGTGCCAGGCACAGGGCTAAAGGCTTTACATTGATTATTTGATTTAATCGTTATGATAACCTGTAAAGTAGATAGCCACTCCCATTTTAAAGCTAAGAAAACAGGCACAAAGAGAGTCAATAACTTGCCCAGGACCACCCACCTGGTAAGACTGGAGCTGGAACTCAAAACAGGGCAGGACCACAGGGCAATGCTGCCTCCAGTAAACCACCACAAGGGGGCGTCCTGCCCATGTCCACTCCAGTTAAAGGTGTGTTTTATTTTTAGTCCCCAGGGGGGTGTGGGGTGGGACACAGTTAACACATTGTTCATTCCCACAGTTTCTGTCCAAATGCTGAGGCTGTTTCAGTATGGGAAAGTTTCAGACCAATGTACATGTGTCCACCAGTATCGGTCACTGTAATTCCAGGTGTTAAAAAAGCAAAACTCCTTGAAGGAAGCCACTGTACTGTGAATAGAAAAGTATGTTTGATCGTAGGAACCAGATTTTCCTTCCTGGGGCAGTAAAAGAAAGGATTGGTTTTATGAAAAACTAACAGAAAGCTTCAGGTTTCAATCACCAAGTATGTAGTATTATAATTAAACAGAGCACTTGGTGCACATGGTCAGAGCACATAAGGAGTTTTCTTCAGAAGCTGCGAATCATCCAAGCCATGGTTTAGCTCTCAGGGTAAAGCTGAGAATTCATGAGCTCATTTCCCTTCTTTCCATGTCATCTGACAAATAATCAGAGTGGCAAAGCAATTGGGATACAGTGTCACAGGACAAAGGCTCCTGTTCAATGTTGGTAAGTGAAACCTGGGACTTGTAGGAATGGCGATTCCTGTCCAGCCTCTGATGCATCTAGGTATGAGTGTGTGATGGGGCCAGACCCCACTGAAACAGGTGTCCTTGAACGGGTTGAGCACTTAAAGACAGGAAAAGGATGTATGTTCTATAGGAACAGCTCCACTCTGAGAGAATCAATAGCGTTTAAAATGCCTAATAGACAAAATGTGAGCGCAGTGACAGTGCACCTCAGTGGTCATTTTAGAATCTCTTAGGTCTGTCCACTGGTTCCCGTGGGACTGAGGGAAACAAGGTGGCTTTGCCCAACCAGCCTACATCCTGCAGTGCCCAGTGGGACAGGCCACTGAAGCAGCCCCCCCAAAGACCTGCAATGCCCAGGACCATGACTTATCAGCAGAAAGAAGAAAATGTGGCAGAAAACTTCAGGGGTGGGAGGGGGTTGGGAAGTGAAAATCCACTCAGGAAATCCTGAGGCTCCAGATGAGGCTCAAGGGAGAAAATATAATGGGGGTCAAGGCAGAAGGTTACACTATAGCAGTAATCCAGCTTAAAGGCACATTATGTTAATTTCCTTGACAGCTTTAATTTGCTGGTTTAAGTCTAGTAAGCATCTGGAGAAGCCAGGTGCCTCACTGTTCAGGCCTGCTGGAGCCATTTTATTTTCTTTGCAAAAGACAAGATGACAAGGGGCAACAAGAAGGCAAATTTGGGAATAAAATGTGTACATTTTCCAAAACCTCCCCAAATTACTGTGACACAGAGCTTGGATGGAGAAACTGCCCTAGGCCACTATAAACCAGCACTATAATACAGTTAACACGTAAGGAGGGGTTAGCTTAAAGCAGAATTTCAGAAATGTCAGAAAGCAAGAGCGTGGAGGGGAGAATGGGGAGAGGGGATGATGTATAAGTAGAGATCAGTTTTGCATCGGACTGGCTCTGGCTCTACAAAATCATTTTATGTGTATGTACTTCCTGGATTTTCAAAAAGCAAACCAAAAGGAAATCCATCTTTTGTATCATCTTGTTGAAAGACAGCCATTGGTACACTCACCTTTACTGAAACAAAATAAGACTTGCCTGTGGGTGGGATGTGTTTTTCTTCCATGTCTCAGTCTTTGTATTTCTCATGCTCTGATCATGGCCCCCCTGAGGCACTTTCAGATTTCACCGACCCCTGGAACTATTGTCTCCTGCCAGTCTATGTCCAGATAGACAATAAGGGGTCACTAAGAGAATTCAGGTGAATCTAGGAGTGCAGCTCAGCTCTTTCTTAAAATTTTATTGAAGTATAGTTGACTCACAATGTTTTGTTAGTTTCAGGTATACAGCAAAGTGATTCAGTTATACATATATTCATTCTTTTTCAGATTCTTTTCTCATATAGGTTATCACAGAATACTGAGTAGAGTTCCCTGTGCTATACAGTAGGTCCCTGTTGGTTATCTATCTTATGCATAGTAGTGTGTGTATGTTCATCCCAAACTCCTGATTTATCCCTCCCCCACCCCCATGCTTCCCCTTTGGTAACCATAAGCTTGTTTTCAATATCTGTAAGTCTGTTTCTGTTTTGTAAATAAGTTCATTTGTATCATTTTTTAAAATTAGATTCCACATATGATATGTGATATTTGACTTAGTATGATCATTTCTAGGTCCATCCATGTTGCTGCAAATGGCACTATTTCATTCCTTTTTATGGCTGAGTAATATTCCATTGCATATATATGTACCATATCTTCTTTATCCATTCCTCTGTCTATGGACATTTAGGTTGCTTCCATGTCTTGGCTACTGTAAATAGTGCTGCGATGAACATTAGGGTGCATGTATCTTTTCTAATGCCAGCTGTGTGTATGCATATGTGGATGTGCATACATATGTCCAGCTACCACCCAGGTTTGCCCACGCCAGGGAAAGGAGGGACACAGGATGGATATCATCAGGGAATAATATGGAAACATTTGCACTTGTTTGAAATTTATTTCTGGTATTTTTATCCTCCCTCTTCTCTCTATCTCACCCTGCCCTCAATCTGCTTGTTTAGGCAGATGATGATTGATAAGTCAACACAGTTGACTTTTGAACAATGAAAGGGTCAGGGGTGCCACCCCGCCACCCCCCAAATAATCAGAAATCCACCTATAATTTTATAGTTGGTCCTCCATATGTGTGGTTGAATCCAGATTCAACCAACTATGGATTTTGTAGCACTGTAGTATGCATCTATGGAAAAAAAAAACCCACATACATGTGAACCTAGGCAGTTCAGACTCGTTATTCAAGGGACAACTATAGTTTTTTCTAAGCATGTTCTCGTTGAGAGCAAGAAGGAAAGGCATTACTGATTTAAAAAAATATACATTTGTACTAATTCTCCCATAAAATTTGAGAGCTGGTTGTGGTATAATTGCTAACAAAAATTATACTAAAGGAAAATATCATCTTTGCAAGTCAGTGGGTTTATAATTAGTTCACAAGAACTGTGCCTTTAAATACCTAATTAACTAACGGCCAAGTCCTCATCTAGGCAAACCATCTCTCTATCCTTTTTTCTCTGGAGAGTGGAGGTGGTAGGTAGCCTTTCCCTTCCACTTGCAGTCCTCCCAGGAAATATTTCAGTCTGCCTGCTTCACTGTGTCTGTGCCAACCTACAGAGGGTTGTTCTGCTACAGCGATCACCAAAGCCACTTCCCTTGAAAGCAAATGGCGATGCAATAAGTTGCATTTGCTTTCCCATAAAAATAAATGGACATAATTTGATCAAGTCTTCTAATTTAAAAGGACATGAAAATAGTCTGCTGAATGAGGGCACATGCGGTAGTATGTACTTGAGGTGAGCACATCACTAATATCAGCAGAAAGGTAACTACTAATCAGCTTAACTGCTTTGCCCATGAGAAGAAGAAGAAAAAAAACTTAACTCTTGCTGGATAGAAGCTCATTGTCTAAGTTAAGATTAGTTAGCTCTTTAGTCGTTTTTACATTTCAAGTTCACCCATTAGAATGTCCATGAAGAAATGTTATCAGAATGCTAATCCCAATTCTTAGGTCTCCCGGAGGCACACAGGGTCTTCCCATTAGCAACAAAAGTGTGACGTTGCCTACCTACCTGGTAGTGTTTGAGAGATTTCCCAAATAACTGAGAGAAACGAACTTTCATCACAGAGTTCAAATATTTAATGACAAAATTAGAGTTTGCTGTATTAGTGAATCACAGAGCAGGTGTTACTTGTCTCTGAAAGGAACAAAAATGATATTTGACATCTTAGGGAACTTCTGAAGAATTAATAACCATACAACAGACATCAGCAGTGTCACAATTCTAAAAATTAAAAGTGAAACCTATCTTTAATATCCTTTATTGAGGGCATTCTGTAAATATTTTTACATAAATGCATAACCTTTGTTAGCCACAAAAGTAGTATTAAGACAGATTTCACTGTAATTTTAAGTCTAACACATAATCTTTAGTTTTTCAGAGCTTAAAAAAGTTAACTACTGATCTTGTTACATTTTACAAATACCTTCTTTAATAGAAACATTAACCTGAATCACTGTCTTACTTCCTGTACACAGGTACCTAATAGTACTAGGGAAGAATACTATAGCTACATTCCAGGAAGAAGTGAGAACACTGGGAAGTCTCTTTTCTTTACCAGTTGTCAATACAATTTAAGAAATCCTTCACTGAGATGTAGTATTTCCAAAACTCAATAGTGAGGTGCAGAAATGAACAAAGAAATTAAATGTCTTTTAGCAAGCCACTGAAGTGGTCCCAAATAATGTGAGTCATTTTAGCAACTTTCTCTAGGTTAGATTGTATTAATATTTTGTATTGAAGCACCTTCTACAAAAGGATAGCAAAGAACCTCATGTACGTCATCACAGGGCTCGCTCCTGTGCAAGAAGTCAGGAGGTCCAGGAGGGACTGGGGTTGCTGTTTGGCCTCTTCTGTGGGCAGAGGCCTAGGTAGTAGGACTTGGACACAGGGAGGTCAAGGACATGACCATAGCCTGGAAGCAAATCAATAGAGGAAGGTAATAACAATGCAGATAGGCTTTCTTCAAATCCAGGATATTTCCAAGAAGACTGAAGCCTAAAAGGATAAGCAGAGAGTGAGGAAAGAGGGCAAGATGGGGAGTACTTATATTTATGAAGAGTAACTATCACAAGTCTACCAGAGAGGAAAAGATCTCAAATTTCACAGTATGCTTATGACCTCACCCTCTGTTACTTTAGAAGCAGCTTCACAAACACTGTTGTTAGATACTTGGCAACAAATTGAGTTTGACTGATTGTCAGGGCGTTTTAGATTTACCATTTCAATTATTTATACCAACTATCTATCTGAAGCTAGAATTCAATTTGGGAAGATGAATATATCTGTGTGTGTGCGCGTGTGCACGTGCATTTTCTATACTGAGGCCTGCAAAGAAAACCTATTTGGTGGGATATTTTCAGCTTTTCTTAGAAATTGTAAATGCTTCTAATGGTACTCACCAGATAGCAAGTTCCTTGCTTCTTTAAACTTTTAAGACACCAAAAGAAAAGTACAAGATATTATAGTACACTTACATAGTTTACCCTATAAATTTTACAGAGAAGTTTCTTGAACTGGATCATCTCCCTAAGAGGATTCAGAAATTTGTCTCTGGCAAATCCCATCTCCTTTTTGACACATAGTGACTAAGATCATTTTACCCTGCAATAGCCCAATTTTCTATCTCCCTGGGAATGCTTTATCAGGAGAACTTAAGCTATTTAGATCAGCATAAATAATCCCAAAGTCATCATATGCTGCTATGTAAGAGCCTACAATACACATGGCCTCAATGGGTAGAAAGGAATAGAAAGGGGTCCTGAAGACAGGCAGCTTAAAAAAATCAGTGCGTCGCAGCGGGAGGCTGAGAATGTATCTGGGATGTACAGCTTGCCTCCTTGTTTCAGGAAGACAAAGCACAGCTTTTATATTTAGCATTTTAACCTTCTAAGAAACCAAACTCCCAGACTGAAAATCCAGGCCTGTGTTGAGTGATACAAAATCAGGAGCTGTATGAACCAACCTCATTCAGTCTGACTGCAATGTAAAGGCTTCATGACTGTGCTGTTTTATGTCAGACCAGGCAAGTTGCAATTGCCATGAAATGCAATTTGTCAAGAAACCCACACTTTAAATTAGATTAATAGACATCAATAACAACATCAAAACCACCAAAAATCAGATACCAAGAACCGAAGGCCATTTCCCAAGGACATCATGAAGGCGTCTCTAAACAGTCATGACTTTGTAAAAAGAAGAGAAAAAAGATTTTAAATGTATCTTTTCACATTATCCTTTACACAGACCTTTATCTGGACAAATCAATTCTTGATAAAAATCCAAGCTCCTTTCAAGACCAGCTACCGTAATTTGGGACAATGACAAAGAAACATTCATGAATGCACAGAGGTTTTTAAATAGGCTTTTCCTTAGGTCTTTAATCTCAAATTTTTATCCTTTATATGGTAATTCTAAATAATCAGCCTGGAAACAAGTAATGGAAGAATTTAAACTGTAGCTCAGAAAGTAGATTTCTATCTGTGATTCTGATTTGTTTTTTTTTGAATGCTGGTGATGGCTCATGCAGAAAGTTACTACACAAAAAGCAAAATCTAAGACTGCTGTTTCCCCTGATAAATCCAATTGTTTTTTCTCATACAGATTTGTGTCTCAGGATATAGAATCTTAACCTTCAAATTAAGAGTAGCTAAGAGGCTGAGTGAAGCCAGTCACTCACTGCTTGACTTTTATTTCCAACCAGGAACAATAACATCTGATGTCACCACATTAAAATGTCTTCCTGCTTAATATCAGGAAAAAAATAGTTTAGACCTAGCTCAATATATCATTTGGTCCGAATTTCATATTCAAACTACCAAAAAAAAAAAAAAACCTTAAAGAGAAAACACATACAGACACACACGTACACACAGTGGGAAAAAAATAAAGCTGATGCTTGCAGCATTTCTTAGCAAGATTATTAGGGAAATGTATAAACACAACATCAACATCTGAAAAGGAAAAATAACCTAAATGTCCACATTTTGCGGAAAAAAAGCAAGCGGAGGTCCAGAATTCTTGTAAAAACTGCTGAACAAACTTCATTTTATCTTAAGAGGTCACCAGGAGAGGCAGTTTCTCAACATTTGTGCTTCATGGCAAGCTAAGGAGAGAAAGGGACAAAAGTAAGATGTTATCAGCAGTGGAGAGAGTCCGTTTGCTGCTCCTTCCCCACATCCGCGATGAGAAGCAACACCAAGGTTCTACTGGCTGTGGCAGATCACCGTTACAGTTCCCAGTGGCACTTAGTAGACGTGCAGCATGTCCCTAAACAGTACACTGAGCACTGCATTTGTTACTCCTCCTTCCAGGATTGTTGTTGGTGTATGTGTCCAGGTCAGGGAGGGTGCTACACGTGATGTTCCTTCATGCCACTGAAGGTGCAAATGGAAGAGGCAAAGTAGAGGCAGAATGAGTGACCTACCCTAGAAACAAAGGCGTCTGGGCTCCCAGGTTACTAGTTATCCAGGAAGACCAACACTCTCCAAATGTATTTACTGACATCTCGTAAAGTATTAAAAATCACCAACTGTAGAGAAACAAACAAGCTGCGATAATCCACGTAATATCCTGGACATTCAGCCAGGTCCAAAGCACTTGACAATTAGACCATTTTACCAACCAGGACTGAACAATAGACCAAATTCAGACCTTGACTTACTGCTTCCACTGGTATTTGAAAAATGTGGTTTATTGAAATGTTAGATCTTTATAAATGGGAACACCAAATACCACTGTATCATTCAATAGCTTCCCAAGCTCAGCTGGAGCCCATGATAATATATTTAAGGAAATGTATGCAGGTACAAAACATAACATTAATCTGACATTGCTTTCCTTAGCCAGATCCCTTCCAAGGAGCCCGTATACTGCCGTGAAGCAGAAGGCAGGGTTGAGGCTGAATTGTGATCCCTCGTGTGTCTAGAGTCTGATATTAGGGATCAATCCCTGAGGTTGGGGCTAGAGTTACTGGGGGTAGTTGTGTCGCTAAATTAATCTCTACTTGGGCAACGTCAGCTGGAAGAGCTCCAGGTGCCTGTGCTTGGTGAAGCCAGTCGACTGTCAGATGGTGTTTGTGAAGCCCTGAGTGTTTCCAGGCTGCTGTGCTAAGTGCTGTGGGTTTTTGCCAAGAAGGCTAACTCCTGAACTCGAAGAGTTTACAGTCCAGGAAACATGGTGGGTGGAAATGGCAGAGCCGGGGCTCGCTCTCAGATCCGTCCCACTCCCTGGCCACACTCTGAGCCCCTCAGCTGTATGGCCTCCACTTCTTGCTCTGTCTCTAGTTTTAATACATTATTTAGCAATGTGGACCATTCAGATCAACACAGAGCTGTTAAGTGTTGTGCATAATGAATACCAACCATAAATATTTGATCAGTGCTGCTGTCCTGTTATTCACTCAGCTGTTAACCTTCAGCTAATGGGCTTGGCCAATTTACCCACAGTCATTAATCCTCAGCAGCAATCGTGTTGCTTCTCACACCAGACCCTGGTTACCTCTCCAGTGCAGCTGGGACTGGCGCAAAGGGGAGCCCCAGCCGGGCGGGGCCGTGCCAGTTCAGCTTCGCAGTCCCTCCCCACCCCTGTGCTGGGATCCTCAGTCACATTTCTCCAACCCTCTACAGTGCTCATCATGTGATGGATTGGCGCAGGCTCAGCAGAAACCATTTTTATGGAAACAGTTATAACTAATATTAACTGAGGTTTATATGCACCAAGTATTGTGCTAACCAATTTATAGGTTTGAATGCATTCAGTTCTCGCAACACCCTAAGAGAAAGGTACTATTATTAGTTAGCCCTATTTTACTGATGAGGAAACTGGGGCTTCGAGAAATTAAGCCCCTGCTCAAGGTCATGGAGTTGCTAAATCAAACACAAGATGTTAACTACCATACCATAACTGTCTTCCCAACTACCTAGCAAACTTGGCCACAGTATCAGGGAAACAGGGTGACCAGGGCCAAGAATTCTGGCCATCTGGTTAGGTTCTCCAACCCAGTGTTGGTATGACCTCCTCTGAGGTGGATAGTGACATGGATGACGTCCAGGTATTGTCTGCTCCGCATTAGGAAGAATGATTTCACAGACTTCCTTGGTAACCTGGTTCATGGCCTAATCATTAACCTAAACTCTTATTTTAGCAGAATGTTACCAGTGCACCATTGAGTACTCTATTCTGTATAACAAGACATGAAAGAGAAGTGCTGCAATATTGCCCTTCCCAGACTTGAAGACAATTAAAAAATAATTCCTGTAGTCTTCTCTTCTCCAAATCAACACTTTAAATGTTTCCTCAGACTTCCACTGCCCAGTACAGTAAGACACTGTCATGACAGGGAATTGATGACACGACGAGACAGGTCTGTGCAAAGGGGATGCAGGAAGGGCAGGCTAGATGCATCCACTCAGATCTGGATCTGCAGTCGGGCCTGGGCTTAAGCCTCGGGAAGGGGCCGGCCTGGCTGAGCTCGGGAGATTTTTCCCGTTGCTTTGCAGGTTGTCCATTCTTGTTTCCTCAGCAAAAGCGGGGTTTTCTTTTGAAGCAAATTAATTTTTTCCCCAAAGGTCACCTGAAAAGCCTATCTTGAAAGGCCAGATCGTGAGTCTGACATGCCAACAATTATCAGCAAAAGTTGTTTCTGGAAACCTAAATTCAAATCACTAGCCAGAAAGGAGCTGCCCTTTGATCCAAAGTACAAGAACAGTAATAAATCCTCTTTTATCACCTGACCAACAGGGCTTCTCTTTCCTTTGATTTGTCACTGCCTTAGATAGCCGGCTGCCAATAAAAATCCCCCCTTCCCCTTCTGAAAGGCACATTTTCAGTGCATGTGTGAATGTGCATGTGTACACCTGAGGCATGTGGAAAACGCCATCCTCTGGACCCAGAGGCAGGTGGGAATTTTGCAGGCAGCTCTGCACTAGTCAGGTCAGCCCTAGAGGTCCAAGGCCCCTCCACAGGGCAAACTAGCCCTGAGGTGCCCTGGGACTCTAAGAGTTTGCTTTTTATACGGTAAAGAGATAAGAACACAGGATGCCAGGCTCATGACCAGAAAGGGACAGCATGGAAAAGTAAGCACAAGAGCCCACAGTCCTCTTTCAAGCACTGGCTAACAGAGGAGGGATATTCTTACACCTGTCCTACTCCCACCCCCATCCTGTTCCCTGAAACTTGAGCCTTAAACTTCCGGGTAGGAAATAAAGATGGTCCACGTTTCCCAAAGATACGAGGTCAGAGACAGGGATGAAGACAGCAGAAACGAGATAACCAAAGAAACAGGTCCAAGAAGAAATCTTCCCAACTCTGGTACTTACTAAGTAGTAGAAGGAAACTGTATACAGGGGCCAAAAAAAAAAAAAAAAAATAAGGCTTGACTTTGTAAAGCCTCCCACCTGGGAAACATACTGAAATAAAGTTTTGGGCACCAAAGCTCCCTGACAACCCAGAGCTGAGCCCCCGGCCACGCTGCGGGACCCACCTTGTGTGCAGTTTCTGCAAACTGCTGGGCGCTGTTCTTCATGTCTTCCGTCTTCTCCTCTGCGCGGCCTAAGCGCTCCCCGCGCTCGTTCAAGGCCTGGCTTGCTTTCTGCACTGCACTGGTCACGCTGTCGGCCGCTGAATGGAGGATGCTGTTTCCTGAAAGAGGACAGGAAGAGCATCAGAAGCTGGCTCGGCTGACCTACAGTGACACCCCCGCCCAGGGTGAGCGCCCCGAAAAAGCAAGGTGGGTCAGACTCTGGAAGGGGCTCGAGTGTCTAGGAAACAAGTCGACTTTTCTTCTGACTTGGTCTGACTGACTCACTTTTAGGAAGAATACCCACTGACTGTAGGACCTGGGCAAGTGCTGAAGGCTTCTTTCGCAGCCCCATCACTGACAACACTCGTTTCCATTCTAGCGGCATTCTGTTTGGTGAGACTCAGAAGAGCAGGCTTGCAAAGGTAGATGGAAACCCTAACAAGTCCATAGAATTAGGCAAGTTCAGTGAGACATATCTGGATCATATCAGCATTTCCTCTTGACCTGGGGTTTAGATGGATAACCACAGGAAAATTGGAGGTACAGAACTTCTCCAGATATGATGCTCTGTATTCCTTTCAACTGTTCCCTTCCATTTTACCCCTTCACCCCTAAATGCATAGCCCCACGTAAGAAGCTGTCGATCAGTCTCAAAGTTCAGAGGAGATATGTCAGTTCCCAACCTTGAATCCCGAGCCATGGCCTCGTTGGTTGGTCCTCTTTGCCTCTGATCTCAAGTATATGAAATATGGGGCCTCAGCACTGTACTTAGCCAGCAGGTAAAGAAACAGTGACAGAAAGCTGTCCTAGAAGGAACTTAGCACTCTCAGATTCATGAATAATGATACTGAGAAGGTTGAAAACCATCACATTTCAAATGGTTATGCCTCCCTGACATCCCATTTACCAGGACTGGAAAAGAGATTTCAACAGTGATGAACTGGCAGATGCATAACCCACGAGACCTAGAAACTTGCCAGATTACAACCAAAGGAGATTTATAGCTGTATTTTGTTAATGCTGAGTGGAAGATAGTTAAATGGCATTTTATATAATAGCTTTATATCTTTGAATAAGTTTTTATCACATCATTTAACTTTGTACCTGGGATGGATACCTCTAGCCACAGACAGCTTTTAATAGAAATGTCATTTCCACTGGTCTCAGCTGCAAAGGCTTCCTCATTTCTCCTCTGTGGGAACAGTCTGTGGTTTGTGGAAAAGGATCTCAGGCAAAGAAAGTGCATGCCCCAGAGGAAGCACTTTGTAAATTGTTTTCCACTTTTCTTCTTTAGGGGTGGATTTCAAGGGCTTCCACTCTGCACTAAGGGGAGGAGAATGGAGTTAGCTTACTATTACTCAGCTGCATCAACCACTACTGGAGCCAAGATAAGTCAGCACAGATTAACAGAGGAGATATGGCTCTGGAGAAACTGGCTGAATGCAAGGGTTGGAATGGAAGGTCTGTCTAGGTCTTCAGAACAGATTTAGGAGGAGAAATCTGGGTTCCCATTTGCTTTCATATCATGGTTATGATTATAGTCTATCACCACTGCTTAATATTTGAATAGCATTTTGCAATCATAAAGCATCTTTACAAATATTGTCTCATTTGATTGTCACAGAAATTCTACTGAGAAGACTGAGACTAGGTGAGGTTCAGGGCTTCCACAAGATCATGTCACTAGGGAAGTGACATAGCTAGCACTGGAACCTGGTTTCCCAATGTCTTTTCCTTATTCTGTACCTTCCTCTCTGCAGGTATGGCATTGGTCATGGAAAGCAATCACTATGACAGAATTGTGAGAAGACCAGCATAGATAGGTTTTGACAGGTTATTTCCCAAGGTAATGCCTGACTGTTTCTGTCCTAAAGAAATCTATTCCTCTTGGTAAATGAAAAGTTATTGCCTAAACTGCATGGCAAGCCAGGTGCACCCAAGAAGGAACAGGCCAATGGGAAAGAATAAGACAGTGAAGGGACTGAAGGTGCAGAGGAATTGGGGGAGGGCAAAAGAAAATCTCCCCTTCCTGCTTCCTTCCACATGTCCACAGCTTAGCCGCCAGAGGCTAGAGGAAAGATGGGGCAGGGTACCTGCAACTCCACAGCCAGGAACAGCTGCATTAAACCAAAGGGATTTTAGAATTAGTTATCATAAAATCAAGAGGGTATATATAACCAGGATAGGTTTTCTCCCCATCGGAACTGACCCTCATGGTGCCCTCAAAGTGAGACACATCTGTGTTTCCAGAATGACTCTGCTTTGTGTGAGCCATACTGTTTTCCTGTCATGACTTTCTTAAAGTTAATCTTGTATAGACGTCAGATCAACACTGCACCCAGTTTTATATGATACTGTTTAACCAAGGGTTGTTATAACTCAGAGAACCAAATGCTGTCTTCATTATTCAGTGATGGCACTGCTGACCACTATCAATAAAAAATCCACCTTCAGTTATTTTCAGCCATGAGGATGGATTTGAACAAATCTCATCACCTCAGATGAAATGTCCTCCCCTGGTTTCAATTCTACCTGTATTTCAGGCTCAGTGAAGTCCCATCACCTTTATCAAGGTTCAGGTCAATTGCATTCTCTTCTCAACTTTGTAAGAACTGTCTGTATCCTTCTTGGGTGATGGATCAAGTACAGTCATGGGCAACTCTTCTACCTCATTTCTTCAGCCATAGATTCAATGACTTCCCAGCTGGATTATATATTCCCTGAGGGCACCCTTTCACTCTGCTGCATTCCCTAAATCTTGAATCTTCCTCCTATACATTCGGGTCTCCTGCTTGCTTGCTCTATTCTCTCTGATATCTTGCAAATGCTGTAATTCCAGGGTTCTGTCCTTGGCCCTCTTCTCTTTCTCATTCTGCAGACTCTCCCTAGGACAATTCTACTCAGCTCATGGCTTCAGTGACCAAATTTTTGCTTTTTTCTAGGTTGTGCTGCTGAGGCTCCAGACCCATGTTTTCTTACTGGGCAACTTCAGGTGAGTCACCCAAAGTCATCTTGAATTCGGTATGTCTACACCTGACCCCATTATCACACCTGCTTTTCCTTTGGGGTCCCCTGCTCAGTCAGTAACTCCACTATCTGCCCAGCTTGCTCCTCAATTCAGAAATCTGGGAGCCCAGCCAGATTTTTCTCCCTTACTTTTACCACATACAATTACACGTCACCTGCTATCCAGCTCTCTACTCTCTGCCAGCTTCATTATCTCTGTATTGATCTAGTCCCTCTTGCCTTCAGAGATACAGCAGTAGCCTTTTGTTGTTAGGTGTCCCCATACCTTTTCTGGTTCATCTTCCACACATTTCTGTAGTATACTTTTAAAAAGGCAAATTTGTTACCATCTTCTCACTGCTTCCAAGAAAAAATTGCGAACTTTGCCCTGCCTCACTGTCAGCTCATCTTAGAACCTGATCCATTTTTCCTCTCCCTAGCGATCTCCAATCCCACGCCTTGCCAAATTACCTAAATTTTCACAGATGTGTCATGTTTCTTTTACCTGTATGCTTTTGTGCTTACTGCTACCTCTGTGTGAACTCTGAGTCTCATCTTAGCCTTCCCACTTACTCCTATGTGCTTCAATACACTTCAGACCCCTTTCCTAGGAAAGACTGTCATGTCTAGCCCACCCTAAACCATTGTTGCCCCCAACATACATATTATCTTGTGTCTATTTCAAATGGTGCATTTATCATAATGCATGTAATTGCTGGGTATCTAGTGTGAGCTCCTTGAAGGCAGGGGCTGTGCCTTTCTCACTTTTGTATTTGCAATCCCTGGCACGTAGGAGAGACTCAATAAATGTTGGTTGGCTTAGAGGCAGGAAAAAAATATCATCCTTCTAATGATTTCCCCATGGCTTAGCAGAGGGTTGGACACATGACTAATACTGTTACATGATCTAACTAGGTCTTCAAATTCTAAACTTGTCAAATGACTGAGGGTTTAGTCTGTGTCTAATGAAGCCAGCTATCTCACCTAGAGATCGTGCCAGGAATTCAATGAATTAAGTCAACAACAAAATGCAAAAAGGGGAATGCTTTTGCTATGGTGAAAGCGAAGAGAAAGTTGGTAAAAAATCTGTTGTTACCAGCCTTAAAATAAACAACTGCAAGGTATAAAAATAACAGAAGTTAAATAGCTTTTAAATCCAATGCAAGAATAGCAGTTGCCTGACCACTTACTATGTTCTAGGCACTTACTAAAACCTGCTGCTCACAACAGCCTTATGCAATGGCACATCACCGATCCCATTTTAACCAATGGGAGCACCAACGGAGAGAGAAAGGGTTAGCAGTGCACCAAGGATCCCACAGTAAGTGAAGAGCAGAGCTAGGTTTTGAACTCAGGAAGCCCAGCTCCAGAGCCAGTTCTCTTACTCACTGTTATATTGGCTCTCTATGGGAATTTTCTTGTATTTGAGATTAATACAGTCTCCATTAACTGTATGGAATGGAGACTTCAGTGTAGAAGTTCCTAAAGCATTTCTTAAAGCCATAATACAAAAGAAAACATCTTGTCATTATTACAAGCTAAAACAACTTACTACAGAAAATTTAGAATACATATTACTGTAAAAAGGCAATAAAATCGTGTAGTATTCAGTTGCTAAGAGATAACCACAATTACATTTATGGTACATTTTATTCTAGTAATTTTTCTGTCTGTGTTTTTCTAAAACATGGTTGAGGCCATACTATATATATTTAGTACTGTATCCTATTGTGGGTACTTCCCCATGCCACAGAAAATTCTTTGAAAATACTGTTTATAATGGCTACATAACACTGTTGTAATTTATTCAGTTATTTCCCTTTTCAGTATTGGGTGCATGTCCAAAAGTGTCCATCCTTCCTTCCTTCCTTCCATGCACACCATTATATTTCAACGTCTGTATACACTGCAGTGTGCTCACTACCAAAAGCTTAGTTTCCATTTGTCACCATACTACAGTTGACCCCCTTTTTATCTATTTCATCCTCCTCCGACCCCCTTCCTCTCTGGTAACCACTACTCTGTTCTTTGTATCTATGTGTCTGTTTTCCTTTTGTTTGGCTTGTTCATTTTAAAAAAATTAATTTTAACTTAAAAAATATTCCACATATGAGTGAAATCGTACTGTATTTGTATTTCTCTTTCTGATTTATTTCACTTAGCATAATACCCTCAAGGTCCATCCGTGTTGTCACAAATGGCAAGATTTCATTTTTTTATGGCTGAGTTCCATTGTCTATACACACACACACACACCATATCTTCTTTATCCATTCATCCATCAGTAGGCTCTTAGGTTGTTTCCATATCTTGGCTTTTTATAAATAATGCTGCAATGAACACAGGGATGCATATATCTTTTTGAATTAGTGTTTTCATATTCTTCAGATAAATACCCAGAAATGGAATAGCTGGATCATATGGTAGTTTATTCTTAATTTTTTGAGGACTCTCCATATTGTTTTTCATAGTGGCTGCACCAATTTACATTCCCAACAGTGGTGCTGAGGGTTTCCCTTTCTCCACACCCTCTCTAACACCTTTTTGAAAATAACCATTCTAATGGGCATGAGGTAATATCTCATTGTGATTTTAATTTAAATTTCCCTAATAACCAGTAGAATTAAGAAAACAGTTCCATTTACCATTGCAACAAAAAGAATACCTAGGAATAAATTTAACAAAGGAGGTAAAAGATCTACACATTGACAACTGTAAAATACTGTTGAAAGAAATTGAAGACACAAAGACATGGAAAGATATTCCATGCTCATGGACTGGAAGAATTAACACTTAAAAATAACCATTACCTAAAGAAATTTACAGGTTAAATGCAATCCCAATGACATTTTTCACAGAACTAGAACAAAAAATCCTAAAATTTATATGGAACCACAAAAGACCCCAGGTGGCCAAAACAATCCTGACAACAGAGAACAAAGCTGGAGGTATCACACTCCCTGATTTAAAATTATACTGCAAAGTTATTTAAATCAAAACAGTATGGTATTGGCAGAAAAACAGACATACAGATCACTGGAAATGAACTGAGAGCCGAGAAACAAATCCACACACACATGAACAATAAATCTACAATAAGGGAGCAAAGAACATGCAACAGAGAAAAGATTGTCTCTGCAGTAAATCATGCTGGGGACACTAGACATCCACATGCAAAAGAATGAAACTAGACCACTATATTATACCATACACAAAAATCAACTCAAAATGGATTAAACACTTGAATGTAAGACCTGAAACCATAAAAATCCTAGAAGAGAACATAGGCAGTATGCTCTTTAACTTTGGTCTTACCAATATCTTTCTGGATATGTCTCCTCAGCCAAGGGAAACAAAAGCAAAATTAAACAAATGGGATTACATCAAACTAGAAAGCTTCTGCACATTAAAGGAAACCATCAAAAAAAAAAAAAGACAACTTACTGAATGGAGCAAGGTATTTGCAAATTATATATCTGATAAGGGATTAATAAAATATATAAAGAACTCATACAACTTAATAACAATAAAAAACAAAAATTAAAAAATGGGCAGAGGATCTGAATAGGTGTTTTTTCCAAATAAGACATACAGATGGCCGACAGACACATGAAAAGATGTTCAGCATCACTAATTATTAGGAAAGTTTTGTTTTTAAAATGAGGCTGCAGTTACTTTCTTGAATTTACATGCACACACACACAATCTTTGTCCACATCTCTGATAATTTCTCAAGGTTAAACTGCTGGTTCAAAGGACATACACATTTTTGAGGCTCTTGGTGCATGCTGAAAATTGCTTCCCTGAAAGACCCATTCAGTATTCAGAACTATTCATTTGAATGCACACTGTGTGCCAAGCACTGTTACGTTGACAGACTGGCAGAATGACTTTGAGGGAGTGATTTAAATTCTCTGATCTTTAGTTTCCTCATCTGTAACTCCACCTCATATGGTTGTTGTAGAAGTTAAGATGAAGATGTATGTATACAAAGTGCCTACAGGTGCTCAATGAATGTCTATTCCTCTACCTCCCTAAGACCACATCTGCTCTCTAGGAACTTTGGAAAAACTGCACAATCCCACCCAGTTCCTTTGCATGTCTCCTCTTTTATCTTGGGGCTAAGTGTCTTGAGGCTCTCAGGAGACACTTAGATCTGTGTATACTTGCTGTGTGCACCGCAGAGAGAGCTGAACACATTCTCATTAAATCAAGGCATGCTTTGTAAAGAAGGATGCTTAACTCAAAAGTTGGGGCCCATCATATTGTGCTGAGTTAAATCTGGAAATAAAACAGTCTCCTGAGGCAGATAGAACAGTAGTTCTCTCTAAATAGGCAGGAAGCATATTAATACCCAAATTTATTCAAGCAGTCTGAGAAGAGGCTGTCAACCACTGCAAATAATGTCAACTACTTTTTGAATTACAGTCTCTGAGAATAGAGCAGAGACCAGTCTTACTTCATTGATGTTGCATTCACATTGGTTCCGCTCATTATGTGCTTTATAAAAATATTATGCTGGCATATTTTACATTAAGTGATTGAGAAGACTTTCTTGAGAGAGCAATTTAAGATAAAGCTATAACGTTGTATTCAGTCACTGTTTGAAAACAATTAAAATAAATTTAAATGTATAGGAAAATGAGGGGAAAACAATAAGGTATATTGAAAAGTGACAACGGAAGAGAAAGAAGAGGAGGATTTTTTTTAAAAGCGCACAGACCACACCAACAACTATAAACATAATTCCTTTATATCATCCTAGACTTCAGGTTGTATCTTGGTAATCAAAATTCCTAATTCTATAGCTAGTAAAGAGTCAATTTAAATAGAATTTTCAGCAGGTATTTCCTATATTAAACACACATGTAGATACATGAAGTGCAAAATACTCATCATGTTTGGAAAAAAGCAGGAAAATCATCGAAAAAATAAACAATTGATAAACCTATGGCAATCTATACTTGGAGTTGAGTAAACATGGTCATCTGAGGGCACTCTCTTTTTTTCAGGATACTCTTTTAAAACTGAAATCTGGTGATAGTTTTGCATGGACTATTTGTATTCTATAATCAATTTAACCACTTAGGAATAACTGTACAATAAAGCCCCATTTATCCAAACTAATTTAAAGGAAAACCAATTATGAAAAAAAGTGGATTTGGGTTTTAGTACAATAAACTTAAAAAATTGGCAGGGAGATTTTTCTTTTTCTATTTACCTTTCTTTTTTTTTTTAAATTCAGAAAATCACAAAAATTATAATCATCCTCATCAGTTCACTCAGTCCCATGTAATTAATTTGTTTTTTTATCTTGATTTTTTGTTAGTACTTTTATGAATTCATCAGTTTTCCATTAGAGTTCTGAAAATGCTTATTCATTCAGTTCAGCAATATAGTCAGTTACCAGAAACCTGTACTTGTCAGAGTCTTTTGCATGAATTCCTTGAAGACGAAACCCTTTTATAGGAACGTTGTTGCAAAAGCATCAGAGTACACCCAGAACTCTGTAAATGACAAAAGACTTAAAAATGACCATGGTTAAAGATTTGATGAAAGTTCATAATAATGCAATTGACAAGGAAATTTAGTTATTTCTGAGATATACATTTTAAAGTAATAACTAGAATTATGACTTATAACATTACACCAGAACATTTTTAGAAATTTCATGTAATGTCTGAAACATTTATATTAACATACTTCCATACCAATAACCCAAAGAAAGTTTAGTATTAGTTGTTGGTATTTTTTTGTTGTTGTTGTTTTATACTGCAGGTTCTTATTAGTCATCAATTTTATACACATCAGTGTATACATGTCAATCCCAGTCGCCCAATTCAGCACACCAATATCCCCACTCCACTGCAGTTTTCCCACCTTGGTGTCCATACGTTTGTTCTCTACATCTGTGTCTCAACTTCTGCCCTGCAAACTGGTTCATCTGTACCATTTTTCTAGGTTCCACATACATGCGTTAATATACGATATTTGTTGTTCTCTTTCTGACTGACTTCACTCTGTATGACAGTCTCTAGATCCATCCACATCCCAACAAATGACTCAATTTCGTTCCTTTTTATGGCTAAGTAATATTCCATTGTATATATGTACCACAACCTCTTTGTCCATTCGTCTGTCCATGGGCATTTAGGTTGCTTCCATGAGCTGGCTATTGTAAATAGTGCTGCAATGAACATTGGGGTGCATGTGTCTTTTTGAATTATGGTTTTCTCTGGGTATATGCCCAGGAGTGGGATTGCTGGATCGTATGGTAATTCTATTTTTAGTTTTTTAAGGAACCTCCATACTGTTCTCCATAGTGGCTGTATCAATTTACATTCCCACCAACAGTGCAAGAGGGTTCCCTTTTCTCCACACCCTCTCCAGCATTTGTTTTTTGTAGATTTTCTGATGATGCCCATTCTAACTGGTGTGAGGTGATACCTCATTGTAGTTTTGATTTGCATTTCTCTAATAATTAGTGATGTCGAGCAGCTTTTCATGTGCTTCTGGCCATCTGTATGTCTTCTTTGGAGAAATGTCTATTTAGGTCTTCTGCCCATTTTTGGATTGGGTTGTTTGTTTAATATTGAGCTGCATGAGCTGTTTATATATTTTGGAGATTAATCCTTTGTCTGTTGATTCATTTGCAAGTATTTTCTCCCATTCTGAGGGTTGTCTTTTCGTCTTATTTATGGTTTCCTTTGCTGCGCAAAAGCTTTTAAGTTTCATTAGGTTCCATTTGTTTAATTTTGGTTTTATTTCCATTACTCTAGGAAGTGGATCAAAAAAGATCTTGCTGGGATTTATGTCAAAGAGTGTTCTCCCTATGTTTTCCTCTAAGAGTTTTATAGTGTTCGGTCTTACATTTAGGTCTCTAATCCATTTTGAGTTTATTTTTGTGTATGGTGTTAGGGAGTGTTCTAATTTCATTCTTTTACATGTAGCTGTCCAGTTTTTCCAGCACCACTTATTGAAGAGACTGTCTTTTCTCCATTGTATATCTTTGCTTCTTTGTCATAGATTAGTTGACCATAGGTGTGTGGATTTATCTGTGGGCTTTCTATCTTGTTCCATTGATCTGTGTTTCTGTTTTTGTGCCAGTACCATATTGTCTTGATTACTGTAGCTTTTTAGTATAGTCTGAAGTCAGGGAGTCCGATTCCTCCAGCTCCGTTTTTTTCCCTCATGACGCTTTGTCTATTCAGGGTCTTTTGTGTCTTCATACAAATTTTTAGATGTTTTGTTTTAGTTCTGTAAAAAATGTCATTGGTAATTTGATAGGGATTGCATTGAATCTATAGATTGCTTTGGGTAGTATAGTCATTTTCAGAATACTGATTCTTCCAATCCAAGAACATGGTATATCTCTCCATCTGTTGGTATCATCTTTAATTTCTTTCATCAGTGTCTTATAGTTTTCTGCATACAGGTCTTTTGTGTCCCGAGGTAAGTTTATTCCTAGGTATTTTATTCTTTTTGTTGCAGTGGTAAATGGGAGTGTTTCCATAATTTCTCTTTCATATTTTTCATCATTAGTGTATAGTAATGCAAGAGATTTCTGTGCATTAATTTTGTATCCTGCAACTTTACCAAATTCATTGATTAGCTCTAGTAGTTTTCTGGTGGCATTTTTAGGATTCTTTATGTATAGTATCGTCACCAGCAAACAGTGACAGTTTTACTTCTTCTTGTCCAATTTGTATTCCTTTTATTTCTTTTTCTTCTCTGATTGCCATTGCTAGGACTTCCAAAACTATGTTGAATAATAGTGGTGAGTGTGGACATCCTTGTCTCGTTCCTGATCTTAGTGGAAATGCTTTCAGTTTTTCACCATTGAGAATGATGTTTGCTGTGGGTTTGTCGTATATGGCCTTTATTATGTTGAGGTAGGTTCCCTCTCTGCCCACACTCTGGAGAGTTTTTACCATAAATAGGTGTTGAATTTTGTTAAAAGCTTTTTCTGGATCTACTGAGATGATCATATGGTTTTTCTTCTTCAGTTTGTTAATATGGTTATCACATTGATTTGCGTAGATTGAAGAATCCTTGCATCCCTGTGATAATTCCCACTTGATCATGGTGTGTGATCCTTTTAATGTGTTGTTGGATTCCGTTTGCTAGTAGTTTGTTGAGGATTTTTGCATCTGTATTCATCAGTGATATTGGTCTGTAATTTTCTTTTTTTGTAGTATCTTTGTCTGGTTTTGGTATCAGGGTGATGGTGGCCTCATAGAATGAGTTTGGGAGTGTTCCTTCCTCTGCAATTGTTTGGAAGAGTTTGAGAATGATGGGTGTTAGTTCTTCTTTAAATGTTTGATAGAATTCACCTGTGAAGCCATTTGGTCCTGGACTTTTTTTTGCTGGGAGATTTTTAATCACAGTTAAAATTTCATTATTTGTGATTGGTCTGCTCATATTTTCTGTTTCATCCTGGTTCAGTCTTGGAAGGTTATACCTTTCTAAGAATTTGTCCATTTCTTCCAGGTTGTCCATTTTATTAGCATAGAGTTGCTTGTAGTAGTCTCTTAGGATGCTTTGCATTTCTGCAGTGTCTGTTTTAACTTCTCCTTTTTCATTTCTAATTTTATTGATTTGATTCCTCTCCCTCATTTTCTTGATGAGTCTGGGTAATGGTTTATCAATTTTTTTATCTTCTCAAAGAACCAGCTTTTAGCTTTATTGATGTTTGCTATTGTTTTCTTTGTTTCTATTTCATTTATTTCTGCTGTGATCTTTATGATTTCTTTCCGTCTGCTAACTTTGGGTTTTATTTGTTCTTCTTTCTCTAGTTCCTTTAGGTGTATGGTTAGATTGTTCATTTGAGATTTTTCTTGTTTCTCGAGGTAGGCTTGTATAGCTATAGACTTCCCTCTTAGAACTGCTTTCACTGCATCCCATAGGTTTTGGATCATCGTGTTTTCATTGTATTTGTCTCTAGGTATTTTCTGATTTCCTCTTTGATTTCTTCAGTGATCTCTTGGTTATTTAGTAACGTATTGTTTAGCCTCCATGTGTTTGTATGTTTTACGTTTTTTTTCCCCTGTAATTCATTTCTAATCTCATAGCGTTGTGGTTAGAAAAGATGCTTGATATGATTTCAATTTTCTTAAATTTACTGAGTCTTGATTTGTGACCCAGGATGTGATCTGTCCTGGAGAATGTTCCATGTGCACTTGAGAAGAAAGTATAATCTGCTGTTTTGGGATGGAATGTCCTATAAATATCAATTAAATCTATCTGGTCTATTGTGTCATTTAAAGCTTCTGTTTCCTTATTTATTTTCATTTTGGATGATCTGTCCATGGGTGTAAGTGAGGTGTTAAAGTCCCCCACTATTATTGTGTTACTGTCGATTTCCTCTTTTATAGCTGTTAGCAGTTGCCTTATGTATTGAGGTGCTGCTATGTTGGGTGCATATATATTTATAATTGTTACATCTTCTTGTATTGATCCCTTGATCATTATGTAGTGTCCTTCCTTGTCTGTTGTAACATTGTTTATTTTAATGTCTATTTTATCTGATTGAGTATAGCTACTCTAGCTTTCTTTTGATTTCCATTTGCATGGAATACCTTTTCCATCCCCTCACTTTCAGTCTGTATGTGTCCCTAGGTCTGAAGTGAGTCTCTTTTAGACAGCATATATATGGGTCTTGTTTTTGTATCCATTCATCAAGCCTGTGTCTTTGGTTGGAGAATTTAATCCATTCACATTAAGGTGAATCCATTCACGTTTATCGATATGTATGTTCCTATTACCATTTTCTTAATTGTTTTGGGTTTGTTTTGTAGGTCCTTTTCTTCTCTTGTTTCCCACTTAGAGAAGTTCCTTTAGCATTTGTTGTGGAGCTGATTTGGTGGTGCTGAATTTTCTTAGCTTTTGCTTGTTTGTAAAGCTTTTGATTTCTCCATCATATCTGAATGAGATCCTTGCCAGGTAGAGTAATCTTGGTTGTAGATTCTTCCCTTTCATCGCTTTAAGTATATCATGCTACTCCCTTCTGGCTTGTAGAGTTTCTGCTGAGAAATCAGCTGTTAACCTTATGGGAGTTCCCTTGTATATTATTTGTCATTTTTCCCTTGCTGCTTTCAATAATTTTTCTTTGTCTTTAATTTTTGCCAATTTGATTACTATGTGTCTCGGCGTGTTTCTCCTTGGGCTTATCCTGCCAGGGAATCCCTGCACTTCCTGGACTTGGGTGGCTGTTTCCTTTCCCATGTTAGGGAAGTTTTCAACTATAATCTCTTCAAATATTTTCTCTGGTCCTTTCTCTCTCCCTTCTCCTTCTGGGACCCCTATAATGCAAATGTTGTTGCATTTAATGTTGTCCCAGAGGTCTCTTAGGCTGTCTTCATTTCTTTTCATTGTTTTTTCTTTATTCTGTTCCGCAGCAGTGAATTCCACCATTCTGTCTTCCAGGTCACTTATCTGTTCTTCTGCCTCAGTTATCCTGTTGATTCCTTCTGGTGTAGTTTTCATTTCAGTTATTGTATTGTTCATCTCTGATTGTTCTTTAATTCTGCTAGGTCTTTGTTAAACATTTCTTGCATCTTCTTGATCTTTGCCTCCATTGTTTTTCCGAGGTCCTGGATCATCTTCACTATCATTATTCTGAATTCTTTTTCTGGAAGGTTGCCTATGTCCACTTCATTTAGTTGTTTTTCTGGGGTTTTATCTTGTTCCTTCATTTGGTACATAGCCCTCTGCCTTTTCATCTTGTCTGTCTTTCTGTGAATGTGGTTTTTGTTCCACAGGCTGCAGGATTGTAGTTCTTCTTGCTTCTGCTGTCTGCTCTCTGGTGGATGAGGCTATCTAAGAGGCTTGATGGGAGGGACTGGTGGTGGGTAGAGCTGACTGTTGCTCTGGTGGGCAGAGCTCAGTAAAACTTTAATCCACTTGACTGTTGATGGGTAGGGCTGAGTTCCTTTCCTGTTGGTTGTTTGGCCTGAGGAAACCCAACACTGGAGCCTACCTGGGCTCTTTGGTGGGGCTAATGACAGACTCTGGGAGGGCTCATGCCAAGGAGTACTTCCCAGAACTTTTGCTGCCAATGTCATTGTCCCCATGTTGAGCCACAATAACCCCCTCCCTCCATCTCTGCAGGAGACCCTCCAACACTAGTAGGTAAGTCTGGTTCAGCCTCCCCTGGGGTTACTGCTCCTTCCACTGCGGCCCAATGTGCACACTACTTTGTGTGTGCCCTCCAAGAGTGGAGTCTCTGTTTCCCCCAGTTCTGTCAAAGTCCTGCCATCATTTCCCACTAGGCTTCAAAGTCTGATTCTCTAGGAATTCCTCCTCCTGTTGCCAGACCCCCAGGTTGGGAAGCCTGACGTGGGGCTCAGAACCTTCACTCCAGTGGGTGGACCTCTGTGGTATAAGTGTTCTCCAGTCTGTGAGTCACCCACCCACCAGTTTTGGGATTTGATTTTAGTGTGATTGTGCCCCTCCTACCGTCTCATTATGGCTTCTCCTTTGTATTTGGATGTGGGGTATCTTTTTTTGTGAGTTCCAGTGTCTTCCTGTTGTTGATTGTCCAGCAGCTAGTTGTGATTCTGGTGTTCTCGCAAGAGGGAGTGAGAGCACGTCCTTCTACTCTGCCATCTTGGTTCCTCTCCCCAGGGAGACCTATTATATGCAAACTGTTAGTAGTCCAGGAACATTAGTAACTCTCATATTGTATATCCAAAGTGTTCAATAATAATTTATTCCTTGAGTAGATTAAATAGTTCCTCTTCTATTCTTGTCTACTGTATTAATTTTTTTACCAAGAGTGTTTTCATGGGTAGACATAAGGTTCACTTAAGTCTGGTCCAGTATTAGTGACATTCAGATTAATTTAGGTATAAATCTATAGGATGCACTCAAGATGTTTTTTTTTTTTTCTACTTCCAATCTTCATTGCTCAGCTTCTCTACCATTAGAGGCCATATGAGCAAAAGACAAGAAAAGTCACGTGGAAACTTGGTTCCCTGATGGCAGGGTCCCTTTTCAGTCCTAAAGGCTCTCTGAACCGTGTACCTACTATTCTGCTTCCTGAGATGAGCAGCCATCTCCACCCCTGTTGGTGGTAATTCAGTTGCATGGTAATCGTGATACTTCCAAGGAGGTTCTGCTTAGGACTGTGACTTGCATTAAGCATTTTATAAATGAATAATAATTTAAATAATAATGATCATATTAATTTCTACAGAGTGCTTAAATGCAAAGTCCCACCTGGTGAAACAAGTTTGTTCTTAATTCACAGACTCCATTAATTATCTGAGAGTTTGGGTAAATTACCAAGTTCTTTCTACATTACATTGATAATCAATACTAATCACACAGCTGCATCTCAATGTTGGACAACCTGTAGGAGCCCCTTAGAAATGAGAGATTCTTCCAAACTGTTAAATTTTAAAATTTCATTTGTACTTTTATGGTAGTGACTAATCAGGTAAATTCTGTTACAAATCCAGGTTATGTTACATCAGCTTTCCAAAAGGAAGAGTTGTTAACCCATGCTGGGCACTGATGCACTGTGAACATCAGCTAGTTGCAGAAACTGCTACAATTCACTGAATGGTTACTATGTGCACTGCTATGTTAAACTGTCAAATTCCTCAAAGAAATATATTCTTACCCTACTTTACAATTAAGGAAACAAGTGGTCAGGAAGGGGAGATAGCTTGCCCAAGGTCACCTAGATCTTGACCCGGAAGCTCTTTTTAAAAAATCATTTTGTAAAATAAAAATTGTATATATTTAATGTGTACAGCATGATAATTTGATATACATATACATAGTGACATGATAACTACAGTCAAGATAATTTTAACATAGCCTTCTCCTCACATAGGTACCATTTTTTTTTCCCTTTTTTTTGTGGTGAGAGCACCTGAAATCACTTTTCAGCAAACTTCTAGTATTCAACTATAGTCATCATGCTACACATTAGATCACTAGACTTCTTCATCCTACATAACTTCAACTTTGTATCCTTGGACCAACACGTTCCCATTTTCCCCACCTCCCTGCCCATGGTAGCAAGACACAGAAGGAAAAAAACCTGCATGACCTCACTTATATATGGACTCTAAAAAAGCTGAATACATAGAAGCTGAGAGTTGACCTCAAAGCTCTGAACAACTATGTCAGCATTTCCCAAAGTGGTTCTGTGGTTTAAAAAACTGCTACATGGAAAGCTCAATTCTATGGTACATGACTTTATGAAATGCCAGTCTGGTTCCTTTATTGCAGAACTTTGGAAAACCTTTAATATACTAACATAAATTGTAATCAAAAGAAGGTAGGGGTGGGAGCAGGAAAGATCTGCTTGCAGAATTTCCCCAATATATTTACTCACAGGTTCCTTCTGCATAGATTATCTTAGGGTGGATTTCTGCAGAAGCTGTTTTGGGAAATGCTACAATAAAGTATACTGATTGCTAAGTTAAAGCAGGAAAAATAAATCAATCCAGGCTGTCCTCATCATTTTAGCAATAGATGGACTAGTCATATAATTACATTAAAAAGGCTTGCTTTATAGAGGCAGCAGAACAGATATAGCATGCTGAGTGGCAGTTCCAGAATTATCTTTTGTCTTAAGTTGGTGGCTAATTTCAGGGACCATGAAACTTGTTTGTTTCCTGCAGCTGGATGACAAAGAAAAATGGACTCAGAGTTCAGGAATATTTTGTAAACCCATAAACTCAAAAGTCTACTTGAAGGAGACCTTGGAGTTATCTATTACTGGCATTACCAAAGGAAGAAGAATGGATCGTTCTATCAGGTGATTCTCTTCTGCTGGCGATGTTAAAAGTAATTTAGTGGAAACTCAGCCTGTTCCCAAGTCGAAGGCCTGTGCCATAGCTAAGAACTCAGGAGAAAGCCCAGTGGACCCTCCCTGTCCTATAAAAGGTATGAGTTCATACCCTCCTTTCAATTCACTGTCTCAGTATTTTCAATGGCAAGGGTCAAACATTTAGGATTTTGTTCACGTCCTTTAAACGCTTAAACTCAGGATATGTAAAGAAATTCACCAGACTTAAAAAAAAAATTTATTTGTATTTATTTTGGGCTGCATTTGGTCTTCATTGCTGTGTGCGGGCTTTCTTTAGTTGCGGCGAGCGGGGGCTACTCTTCATTGCGGTGTGTGGGCATCTCATTGCGGTGGCCTCTCCTGTTGCGGATCATGGGCTCTAGGCATGCAGGCTTCAGTAGTTGTGGCGCACGGGCTTAGTTGCTCCACAGCATGTGGGATCTTCCTGGAGCAGGGCTCAAACCCATGTCCCCTGCATTGGCTGGTGGATTCTTAATCACTGCACCACTAGGGAAGCCCCACCCGTCTTTTAATATTCATTGAAACTTGGTCCTTATGAACATGTTCTTCCAGGAGTTATAGGGCATCAGGAGAATGAATTCAAGGATACTTCTTTTGGTTCTCTTTTGTTCTCAGAAGGGTGGCTGCAATGCAGCTTCAAAGAGGGAATCCTTCTCCTGAGGTTAGCCACCTAAAGTGCCTCTAAGTTTGGTAAAATTGATTTTGTTCTCTGTCTTTGGTATGTATGGCAATAAGGCAGCAATGATGGGCAGCTCTCTGCTTTTATTACAGTTGGAGGGGAGGGCTTTTTACTTTAATAACCACAGTTTCAAGTCCTGATAGATACAATTTGAAAACGCTCTACAATGTTACTGGCCAAAACAAATTCTTTTCAACATGGGCAGCCTGGTATTTGCTAGCTGTGTGACCTTGAATGAATACCTTACCCTCTGGGCTTCAGTCTGTTTCCTCACCTTCCATGGGGGTTGATCTAGTACCTACCTTAAAAGATTGTTGAGAAGAATAAATGAGGTTGTACAAGTACGGCACTTAGACAGTGTTGGGCACATAGCCGACACTTTAGCCATTTAGACACTTCAGTTATCTGGCACTAAAGAGTCTTTCCATTAAGCTTTCCACTTCAGCTCATCTTTCCTTCCCAGCTCTCACACACCCTGAACATTGCTGAAAGAAGAGTGTACTCCTACTGCGACCCCTCGTACTCCCAGGCACTCTGTACTTTTAGTGAAGTGGCTTCCACCCTGCTCTCCTAACACTGTCTCTCAAAGTCATCAATGACTTATCAAGTCTACTGCTTATTTTAAGTTTCCTTCACTTGGCCACTGGACTACAAGTGGGCTGACTTAAAAGCTGCTCTTTCTCTGGGCTTCTATAACACACTGTTTCTTGATAACCTCCCCAGAACCCCCATCACTTTGGTTCTTCCCTGTCAGTTTCATTCCTTTCTTGGTTAGGGCTGTGAGGTCAGAGAGGTCTGGGTTTGAGTATGTCTCTGCCATGTACTAGTACTGTGACCTCAGGTCAATTACTTAATCTCTGTGAGCCTGTGTTTTTCTCATAAGCATAATGGTTATAAAAACAGTACCTCTTTTTCATAGAGTTTGTTTTGAGAATTAAATAAAATATATACTTATTATAGTGTTGGTAGTGCAGTATGAACTTAATATACACTGCAGTATTAGTAATATCTGATTCATTCAGCACATTTATTGTAGAATAAACATGGGTTAGACATAATCTATACATGTCTGCTTCTCAAATTTTATCTTAATATTAGCTTATTCTTTCCCTCCTCACCCGCCATCTGACCTTTTCCTCCTCCTGAATTCACTGTTAGTTAATGGCTCTTCTGTCCACCCAGCATCCTACACTCAATTCACCTTTAACTCTAACTCTCCATCACATCCAAATGTTCATGCAGTCCAGGGCATTTATCTCAGCAAGGGCTCTTCACCCAGCTCTCCACTCTATTTCTAGTACCTACCAGGTCATACCGGACCACCACAGAGGCCTGGGTGGTTTTCCTGCCACTGGTCTCTCAGTTCTCTAACATAGCATGCCCTTCTTTCCATACTGCTAACCGATCATGTTTCTTCCTTGTCTCAACCCTTTGTTGGCACACTCATAATACAACACAGCTAAAGCAGTCCTTCCTGATTTAATGCCACGCTACTTACTGGCCACCCCCAACAGACTCCAGTCTCTTCTACTGCCTAATTTTTTGACAAATTTTAGAAAAACATTAAAATTTTATGAGTCTCTTACTATAGGTAGAGTGTATAATAAACGAATTTGGAAAAAATCAGTGTGAATAACAAGGAACACTGGGTCCAGCTCTGTCCTTAAGAGTGTCTAAACATTGGCAATAGCAGTTTTTTTTTTTTTTCAACACTGATAATTAAATGCAAACCTAGCACTTAGGTTTTGGTGGCTAACACCATTTTCTGCTAGAAGAAAGCAAAGTTCTTTGGAATGTACTGAATTCTATGCCTTGGGGCAAGGAAAACTCAGGTCTGAAATGTCTTACTGCCAGACAACAAGGATACCTTCAAGGATGGTAGGGATAGTGCTGAAAGGAAAGAGAAGCCAGTTTAAAGCAGGTCCTACTAGACAAGTTGTGATATCAATTGTGATGTCAGAACTTCAGTAGCAATAAAAGTTATGACATTGAAGAGGATAATAATTATAATTTTATATAACTTTGTGGAAGCCATAACTTTTTAATGCTGAGCTAATATAAAATGTACAAAAACGAAGTTGAAATCCAAAATAAGAGTAACTATAATTGGATGCTTAATTTATTTTATTGACTTTAATAAGTAAGGATTATTAAAATACTTGGATATTTGATTTCTTCTATGTATTTATTTCTCTATAAAAGTATGATTTGTGTCTTTCTGTACCAATAGCAATGGGTAAATACAGGAAACTATGCGTAAGCCAAAAGAATAGAAACTGTCCCAGAAAGGACTGATGGGTGTCAATGGTCATTAGAAATCTGGCTATCTGTTCAGATCACATCTGCTAGGAGAAGAAACCGCTGGATAACTTGACAAATTACAATAAGATAGTAATGAGGCATCTGTATGTTTCCTAATATACCAGATCAGTGTATAATAATGACATGGTGGAGGACTATGTGATGCCAGCCAAGCAAAGCAGAGGGTACCCTGATCTGGAGGAAAACTCATCATCAACCAGATGGACTCAACGTAAAAACCGTGGGCTTAACAGTGCTGCTGATGTGCAACATCAAGTCCAATTACAAAAAGGGACCCAGTGAGATATCCAGGGACTCAGGTTTGAATCACTTGGTGAGAAGAAGTCAGGCTGTGCCCTGTCCAAAAACCAACTGTTTGCCAACCCTATTCCTCTAGACTCAGGAAACATGAAAATAAGCATTTCAATTACATTTAGAAGATCTATGAAGAAGTAAAGAAATAATGAAGACATATATTAAACTCATGGTGTTGCTAGTTCATAACAGGCTTAAATATAATATTTTAAGTATTGTAATTGTTATTTTTGCATATGTCTTATCTGTTTAAAGTATCTAAAATATTCACAATAATCAGTCCCATTAAATTGCAATAAACAATGTTTAAAAGGGTAAGAATTTTCCAAGTTTTGTTTAGTAGAAATATTTTAAAAATTAAGCATGAAACAAAGCAAAAATAAAAGTATTTTTCTCTCCATGCACAACATCCCACCAGTCTTTAAAGAATACAATCAATATCTTCAAACATACCATCTCTCTTCTTGCCTCTGAGCTTTTGTACACTCTGGTTATTCCTCAGCCTGTGATGCCCTTTCTTTCCTGGACTACCTGGTAATTTGCACTCATCAGATGTCACCCCATCTTTTCCAGATTTCCCTGCTGGTTTGTTTGTTTATTCATTGAAATGTTTTTCAGTCATCTTTTATCTGCCACAGGCACAGTCCTAGGTAAAAGAGACACGCTCTCCCAACACACTGTCTGCACCCCCCATGCCAGGCAAGGAGCTCGTCTAGAAACAAGAGGCAAATTATGTATAGTTTAAAACAATATGTATAGGTGTATGTATGTTATGTACACACACACAGACACAGACACACACACACACACAAGTACAATTTAAAAACTGCAGGGCCGTTAACAAACAATGTGCTGTGATAGTGAATTCAATGGAAGGGGAAGCATCAGTAAGGAAGACCTGTCTGAAGAGCTGCTAATATTTAAGCTGTGATGTGAAAAGACAAGCTGGGGCAAAATCCATGTGCAAAGGCTTGAAAGGGGGAAAAAAAACTTATGTGTTCCATGAGCCAAAAGACTGGAGTAGCTATAAAAGGGAGAACATGGTTTGAGACGAGCCTAGGGAGAGAAGCAGGAGTGGATTATGTGGGGACTTATAGACCATGGTAATGAGATGGATATTAAGTGCAACTAGCAGCCATTGCAGGGTTTTAAAACAGGGGTAACCTGGACCGCGGTCATTTTTTACATTCTTGCTCTAGCTATAGTCTGAGAACAGGAGTGTGAGGAAAAACAGAATAAACAGTTAAGAAGCTATTGCAGTAATTCAAGTAAGAGATAATGGTGGCCTGAGCTAGAATGATGTCAGTGGAGATGAGAGCCGTGGACAGATTTAAGACATATACTGAGGGACTACACATGGGAGATGAGAGAAAAGGAAGAACAGGGAGTGAATCCCAGGTTTCTGACTTGAGCAAGTAGGTATATATCTTTACAAGATAGAAAAAGTTTTTGGAAAGACAGATTTTCTTGGAGGGTGAGCAGATATGGGAATCAAGTATTTCATTTTGGATAATTTTATGCTTAGGTTGTCTTTGAAATATCTAAGGGAAGTCAGTAAGCAAATAGATATTCCTATAGAAGCTCTGCAGAGAAGTCTGTGATGGAGATGAAATTTCTAAGTCACCAGCATAGAAAGAGTGGGAATGGGTAAGCTTACCTAGAAAACAACACAAGAGAGAGAAGGGAAGGGGTCCCCAGACCATACCTTTAAGAATTTTAGCATTTAGAGTAAGGTGAAGGTAAAAATGCCTGCAAAGGACACTGAGAAGAAATAGCCTGAGAGGCAGGAGAAAACCCAAGGTGAATTTGGCATAGTGGAATCTAAGTCAGGACAATACATCAAAAAGGCACTGTAATAGTGCCAAGATAATTCAATGGGGAAAGAACAGTCTTCAGTTAGATGTACTAGGACACCTGGATATCCACATGCAAAAGAATGAAGTTGGACCTTACCTCACGCCATACACAAATTTAACTCAAAATGGATCAAAGACCTAAACGTAAGAGCTAAACTGTGAAACAGAGAAAGCATAGGCACAAATCTTCCTCACCTTAGATTAGGCAGTAGCTTCCTAGATATGACACAAAAGCACAAGCAACAAAAGAAGAGTAACTTCATCAAAATTAATAAGATTATGCTTCCTCTTCCAAGCTTCCCTAGCACTTTATTCATGCCTCCATTACTATATTTAACACATTATATTAAAATTATCCATGTAAGTGTCTGTTTAGCCAAATAGACTGTGAATTTCTTATATTTTCCTGAATTTTTCCTCTTAATTTGTACATTTGGTGCCAAGGAGAGTACCCAACCTATACATCCCATGCATTATGTGGCTGGTACTACTACTCTATGAAAATAAATACATTTTTACAAATATGAAATAAGGATACAAAGGGTGGAAAATATAGAGAAACCTCACCAAGGAGAAAGAACTCACCAAGGCTAATTTATTAACATGGAATAGGAAGTTAAATGGTCTTGGATTAAAACAATAAAAGGTTGAGTGGTTTGAGGCTCTAGAAATAGAGAACAAAGTCTGAGGTTGACTATCCTTTACAATAATCAAAAATGAATTTACTGTGCCTTTAAGAAAATACGATTGCCACATGTAGTACGTGTCCAGCCCAAATTGTTTCTTAGAGATGTTTTACCTCAAACTAATTCAAATTGTCTCTTAATCCTATTGCCATTAAGTGATCAGGCTCTTTGGGAATTTAGCATGACTTCTTCATGTAAAACAAGCTAATATCCCTATGCTTTACACTGGAAAGCAACTTAGGGATCATCCAGTTCCTAGGAGAGAAAACTGTGGTCGGAGGGGTAAGTGAAAGGACTTGCTCCAGGCACATCCCAGGTACTGCAGAGCTGACCCTAGAAGCCGTGTTTGCTGGCTTGGAGCTCAGTGAGGTTTTCAGCTCCATCATAGTCTTCAGCGTTCAAGAAAAACACATGCAGAAGCTGAGAATCTGGCAGTTGATTTCCTTAAGACAATCTATATGAGTGTTTGGAAAGTGTGACCCTTAACAGCAGTGAATATGTAGCCATACACCAGTTTGTGATTTCAGTGTATGATACTACCCAGCTCTGATTTCATAATCATGAAATCCAAGGGGAAAGTCATACACTTCAGGGAAAAATGTACACGTACACAGCACCAGGGATATCTTATATGGCCAATTTATGTGGTCCAAAGGACTGAAGAATTGTGAAGAAAACTTTCAGTTACTGAAAGCTCTTCTGACAGTTCAGTCCTTAAACTGGCAATGTGACGAGAATCAAACAGTGCACCATGGGAAACCTCTTATCTTGAGCAGGTGAAATTGGACAGATGAACTTCCAAGACAAAGATAAACCTGCTGCTAAATTTCAGGTGAAATATGCTGAACATAACAAAAACCTTCTATTATAGTCACCGGGGTTACTTTACTACTGGATTAGGTCATTATTGTTGTAGTTAAATCCTATTTTTTAGGAGATAAGAGAATCAAGTCAGCTTGCAGCCATGACCTAGTTCCTTTTATGATATTGGCATCTGAAAATTTCAAAGTTTGGGTCAGTTACGCTTCAGACATTGTCATGGGTAACAGAATTCAGCAGACAGTTCACTGAACTTCAGTTTCTTTCTGACTCTGTCCCATACTGGCACCATTATGAACTTGAGAGTCATTTAATTTCTTGTTTTAATATGGTGAATGCAAAACTGGAATCTCACCTCACAGACAAACTAGGAATATGGCAATGAGTGAGCAGTTATGCTAACATATGTCAAGTACAGTTTCTGTCCAGGCTGATAGTTGTACCATCTCTCTGGTATCATACTTAATTTTGAAATTGATATAGAATTCCAATGGGTTTCATGACTATTCATTAGTTATTCTACAGTCTAAATGTATTTTGTTTGATTACTAATGAATTCCTGTGACACATTTTACTTCCTAAGAAGAATGCTCTGAAAACTCCTGCCAACTGGTCATTAAAATCCACTGTAATTATCATCAACTGAATTGAATTACTCTCAGTTACATAGAGAATTTTAATCTATTCTGTATCATTTTAAACACAAATATTTTCAATTTATATTAACAAGATACAAACTGAAAGAAAGAATGCTCAGCTGACTGTAGACCTGGATGTCTATTATGAAAGTTACAAATGCAACCCATTTCCATTTGTACTCTTCTTACTAGGGACGGTGACTTGCTAAGTGCCTGCTATGTACCAGGACTGTGCTAAATGCTTTACATCCATTATTTTATAAACCTTAATGGCTACCCTTTAAGACAGTTACTCTTATCCCCCTCTTAAAACTAATAAAAGTCAGAAATTCACCTAAGATTATAATGCTGGTGAGTGACAGAATCTTGATTCGAATTCAAGTCTGTGTGACTCTATTATCACTTTTTTTCTTTTTTTTGGTATCATAAGAGTTTCCAAAGTTTCCTAAGGTACACGTTGTGAGGAGAAATCTTTTTTCTTTTCCTCACTTTGTCATCCTAGTTTTATTTTATTCATTTAAAATTTTTATTGGAGTATAGTTGATTTACAATGTTGTGTTAGTTTCAGGTATATAGCAAAGTGAATCACTTGTACATGTATCCACTCTTTTTTAGATTCTTTTCACATATAGGTCATTTCAGAGTTTTGAGTAGAGTTCCCTGTGCTATACAGTAGGTCCTTATTAGTAATCTGTTTTATATATAGTAGTGTGTATATGTCAATCCCAGTCTCACAATTTATCCCTCCCCTCCTTTCCCCGCTGGTAACCATAAGATTGTTTTCTACATCTGTGACTCTGTTTCTGTTTTGTACCATTTTTTTTAGATTCCACATATGTGTGATATTATATGATATTTGTCCTTCTCTGTCTGCTTTACTTCACTCAGTATGAGTCTCTAGGTCCATCCATGTTGCTGCAAATGGCATTATTTCGTTCTTTTTTATGGCTGAGTAATATTCCATTGTATATATGTACCCAATCTTAAAGTACCAAGGGTAGATTTTCATTTGTCCCAGCCGCATGATGTATGCTTATACTTAAGATATGAACATGACATTCACATGCTGTTTTCCTTCCCTCTTCATCACCTTAGTAACCTAAGCCACAATTCTTCCTCGTGGAATTCAGTTCTGATTCCCATTCTGTCTTTGCTTCCCATAGAACCCTTAGCATTTCTCTGATGAAGTATTTTATTATAATGCACCCAAACTGTTGGTCTACTTATTTGTACTTATTCTTGATCACAAGGGAAGCCCCTTTATTTTTTGGCATTTCCAGGTATGATGTCTATCATTTATTAGGTGTCCAAGAGATGCATGTTGAATGGATAGTGAACAGATAAAGACAATGGTTTTGGTTTTACAAAGATGTGATGAGGTTACTATTTATGCCTAAATCATTATTTTCATTGGTATTCTTCTTGGATTGTACTATTCTAACCAGCACACAGAAAGGATCAACTTCTGGATGTCCTGAAATAAAATTCCAGCTTTACAGCATCTTTCTAAATTGTTTGGGATTTCTTTTGATTCTGTCAAAGATATAATAATGTACAGAATACAAGCTCAGGATATTTGATTGCTATGGAATATGTTACTTTCAAAAGAAACAGCACTATTTCCAAAATTGTTGTTATGGTTCTGGTGGGGAAAAGATGACACACAAAGTGAGTGAAAACCAAAACAGATTTTGCTTCTTCCTGTGTTTACTCTATTTAGAATATATGAAGGAAGGCATGTTTTTCACACCTCCTGTTTAAATACCACACGTTTAAAAAGGATTAAAAAAATAAATAAAAAGGATTAAGCATTGAAAACTCAATTTAGAAGAATAAACTTTTCATATATTTCATCCCTTGCCAACAAACAGGTTAAACTGTTAACAGAATCACATCTAAAAGATAAAAATTTCTGTCAATTAAAAAATATCTTGGGGCTTCCCTGGTGGCACAGTGGTTGAGAATCCGCCTGCCGATGCAGGGGACACGGGTTCGTGCCCCGGTCCGGGAAGATCCCACATGCCGCGGAGCGGCTGGGCCCGTGAGCCATGGCCACTGAGCCTGTGCGTCTGGAGCCTGTGCTCCGCAACGGGAGAGGCCACAACAGTGAGAGGCCCGCGTACCACAAAAAAACAAAAACAAAACACAAAAAAATATCTTGCATTTCACTCATTGGGTTTTTTAAGTATCATTATAGGCCACTTGTAATCTGTTGTGTGAAGGATCTTTATATTTTGAGGAATAAATAATCTTTGTACTTTTAAGGTATGTGACTTACATATCACATGAATAATACAGAGGCTAATGCTACTTGAAATTTATAAGGTAGAGAGACCACACAGTGCTGAACAAATAATGATAATCCAGTTGGGGTGGGAATAATGAAAGGAAGTAAGGTGACCAGTGATTAGACTATTGCAAATATTCCAGGAAAAGATGACAAGGGCCAGAGCTATCATGGTAAAGATAGAAATGAAAAAGCAGAAGAGGGAGCACCCAGGGTAAGGGAGAATGGCTTGTTAACGATGACCTGTTTGCTGACAATATATCATGGATTTCGAAAGGGAAAAAGCAGAGTCTTTGGGTTGGTAGCTTACTATAAGATCAGTTCAAGTTACCTGATCAGAAATCATGGATCTCAAAAAGTGCTTCTCCATGATACACACAGAGGATTTGGTAGAAATAATGATAGGTGTTGACAAAATTGTGTTTCATTTTCCTTCTTACTGGATACATAGAAAGTATCTATTTTCCAGCCTTCTTTGCAGTTAGATTGGTAATACAGCCAGTAGGCTGTAAGCAGAAGCAATGAGTGTCACTTCTGGGCTGAGGTTACGAGAAGTCCAGGGTGGCCTTGGAGTTCTCTTTTCCCCCATGGAATTTGACTCTGGAAGGAACTTGTTGAGACGGTGGATTAACAAGATGCAAGCAAACTGGATCTTTGTGTCACCACTTAAAAGCTGCCCTCAAGAGGAATTAAATTCACGGAACTTGTTGAAGTGAGAGAAAGCATCTTATTTGTTAAGCCACTGACATTCTGACATATGTTTGTTATCATAGCATAACCAAGTGTTGTTCTGACCAATAAAAGGGATGATGTTCACATTTTCAAAACATTTTGAGGAGAGTTATCTAGGTTTAGAAGACCTCCTTAAAGGTATTTTATTTAACTAAATGAAAGGTTCTCTCCTTGTGTTGTAGATGGCCATCTTCTTGCTATGTCCTCACATAACACAGAGAGGAATCAAGCTCCCTTCTAAAAATTAGGGCACTAATCCCATCATGAGGGCTTTACACTCATGACCTAATACCCCCAAAGGCCCCACCTCCTAATACCATCCCACTGCAGGTTGGGGTTTTAACATATGAATTATGGGGGGGAACAAACATGCAGTTCCATAACATTATCTAATTAAAAATACTAAATTTTAGTTTAGAAAGTGCTTTTTTACTCAATTCTGTACTATAAGGATAAAAAAGTAGGTGCTATTGAAAAATAAGCATTAACTAACCTAATTTTATGATTTAAAATATAAAAACAGACTTTAATACACTAATATAAGTATTGTTATTAAAATCTCATTTTCTGCTTTGAATTTGTAGCTGTAGCTACTCTTAGTAACAAGTTTCAAAATGTCATTTTCTCTGTGTAATGTAGATTCAAATACCCATTTTCTACTTGCCTTCTTATCAAAAATGTATCCATGGGTAAACTAAAAGAAAAAATGGCAGCAAGGTAAGAAATAGTGTACTGTACAAGACAGACCATATATTGCAGTCACTGTGACCATTAGGAGGACTGGAAACGGCAGCAGAGAGAAGTGGGATGCCAGCTGTCACTCCACCCTTCACTGCCACTCAAGAAAGCCAAGAGCAATACCCTTGCTCACCTTTTAGTGAGTGACACCCTTGAAGGTATGTATGAAATCATACTCAAGCTTTGGTACTTGATGGTTTTTAATAACATTACTGGCAAAATGCAAAATCGAGGACCACTCGATTCAGTACAGAAAGGGACTTTGTAAGTGGGAAATATTTATTTTGCACTGAAGACCTGGTCAAAATACTAAAGACAGATAGCTTTTGAAAACTTATAACTCTGAAGTGAAAATCAGCAACCAGTCAAGAGAGTATCTATTAATTGACAGACTAAAATTTCCTTATGTTAGTTCTTGTTATAGGAGGAAACTAGGGTGGAAGTATGTACGGATCAAGGTCAACAAGTGAAAGAGGAAGATGAATAGGAAAAGAAATCTTTTTCTTAATTCTGTAAATCTTCAGAAAAAAATCTAGCTTCAAGTAAAATCTTACATGAGTCTAATTAAGCACTTTTACTGCAGGATGAAGCTATAATTAAAGCTTTCCCTTATATGGCTTACTAACTTGCAGCTGCAAGCAGAATGTTTTAACATATCATCATATCGGCATTAGCTTGACAAAATGCAGTAATCATTTCCTTTTGTGAACTAGAAGACATCAAGAACATGCATATTTTAATTCATATGTTAGTCGATACAGACATAATTATTAGAAGTTATAGGGAATCTATGGCATTGCAATTTTTTCTATTCTCTTTTTCAGGTAATTGAACGCTTTGCTTATTTTGAATAAATGTAAGTTGACACAAATGATCTAAAACAAGTAGTTGAAACAGCGGGGAAGATGGAAGAAAATAGGACAAATTCCTCAGCTCTGCAGAACACAGGAAAACTTAGTATTCTTAAAGACGAAAAGGAGTCTGAGAACTGTGCAAACTTGAGGGGCCACCAGGCAGTTATTTCCTTGGAAATATTTAAATGGATACTCTTGCAAGAAGCTAGACTACTATCTTTCTTGGTTTAAGTTCAGGAAGAATAGAAGCAGATCCACCATTAGTGATCTGATCATTTATTGCCACCCAACTGTACCCTCAAGTGGCATATTCACATGTTAAGTTTTTCCACACATATACTTTAGTCAAAGGCAAGAAAAAGAGGCAGCAAAAGGTTGTTCTGTGGCTTTGGGGGTGGGAGGCAGGAGGAACGGTGTGAGCAGGTTGCAACTGTCCCTAGAACTTTGGGGCTGAGTCCAAGTAGAGCATCTGCCAGCACAGTCACCCAGAGCTCTGCTACGCAGGGACTCTGGCTCATTTCAGTGAAGGCTAGGGCGGGACATGTTGGTAAAATTAAATAGAAAGGCAACAAATGAGTAGGAAACATAATACTTGTTATTACTTAAAGAGGTCTAGGCTAGTGCTCTGACCTGACTAGCTGTAGATGAGCATCTTTATCTTGGACTTTCCCACCCTAAGGGAGGTCTGCCAGAGAGATTAGGTCATCTCTAGGGAGCATAAGTGTCCGAGAGGCACCGGTGAGCTGACGGTGGCTGGAAATAGGAACGAAAAAGGAAGAACAACAGCTAATGACCTCTTGGAGTTTGGCAACCAAAAGAATCTTTTCCTTCTTGTTAAATTCTGGTTGAGGATCTGGATTCAGTTTCCCAAGTGAGAGCTTTGCTGGCTTTAAAATGAGCAACAGACATATTTGTTGTGGTGTGTAGTCATGCAAACGGGCAGGATGTCTGCAAGATCGATGACTGGTTGCATCCAGACTCTCCTCCTTACCACCCAGAAGGCACATACCCCCAGGGAGCTCCAGGGCTCCTGACAGAAGAGATCATAACATCCAAAGCTGACATCTCCTCTTTTGCCATCACCCTCTGGCAAACCCAGGAGGTTCCTTACTCAGGGGAGTATCAGTATGTGCTCTATGCCATAACAGTCTATAATGGCCATCCCTCCCTCTCAGCAGCTGATGCCACGGACTCCATCCCTGGGAAAAGACATGAGAAGAGCAAGCAGTGCTGCTGGAAGGACAGTGCTTTGTAGCAGCCAAGTGCAGAACTTCTGGTTGACCTTAACTTATCAAAAGCTGAATTTGGTTGACTAAACCTGTATCATGATAAGCTTTTGTCCTTGTTTCTATTTATTTTTAAAGAAGTGAAGATGTAGGAAAAAAACACTTGTAGGATAGATTTTTAGAAAATAAAGTTACTAAAACACACACACACGATGCCCTCCCTTACTTAATTCCTACTTTCTACCCATTTAAACATTCCCAACAGATTTAAATAGTGATGTTTTATATAAGCTGAGATTAAAAAGTCAATCAGTCTGATGAAAATGAAACAAAAAATCCAAAGCAAAGAAGAAGAAAGAAAAGAAAAAGATAGTCTCGATGATCCAAGTCCATCAGAGATCTCCCTTCTCAACAGGGAACCCAGCCAGGCAACCCCACAGGGACTTGATTTGTGTGATTATGAGTGGAAGTTGCATGTCTGTCCCTGTCTGCCCTCCTCCTGTTCTGTTCTCTAATTTTAGACATATTGGCCTTGACAGCATCCCTTAACAAAAAGATCAGCAGCAAGCTCTTAGGTCCCAAATCTGATGTTTCCCACACTAAGGGAAAGGAGTGGGATTCCCTACCATCTTCTTGTAGACTGAAAGCTTTTATGCAATCACAAAAAACATTATGGGGGACTGGAACCATATCACTATGGTTCAAAGTACGCTAAAGCCCATAATCAAATGCATCCAAAAATGCTGTTTTTGACTAACTTAAAGTTTACTGAAAACTACTACTCTAGAGCAGGAGTCTGCAAACTTTTTCTGTAAAGGGCCAAATAGTAAATATTTTAGGCTTTGAAGGCCATAATGTTTTGGCATAACTACTCAATCTGTTGTAGTGTGAAAGTTATAAGCAAATATGTAAATTAATGGGCATAGTTGTATTTCAATAAAACTTTTTATCAAACAGGCTGGATCTGGCCTGATGCCTATAGTTTGCAGATCTCTGCTCTAGCCTCATAACTATAAAGTTATTCAAGAGTGGTACCAGCCCACAACCAATTTATTCAACACATGGTGTTGATCTACCTTAAAAAAAATAACCATTGGCAAAACAGAATTTGCTTATGATCAAAATAAACCAAAATTTGGAATACATGATCTAGCAATAGGGTATTACACCCTGACCAAAAAAAAAAAAAAAAAAAAAAATCAGTCAATTCTGTTTAAAGAATCCCATTCCTTGTAAATTAATACAGCCACTATGGAGAATAGTATGGAGGTTCCTTAAAAAACTAAAACTAGAACTACCATACGACACAGCAATCCCACTACTGGGCATATACCCTGAGAAAACCATAATTCAAAAGAGTCATGTACCACAGTGTTCATTGCATCGCTATTTACAATAGCCAGGACATGGAAGCAACCTAAGTGTCCATCAACAGATGAATGGATAAAGATGTGGCACATATATACAATGGAATATTACTCAGCTATAAAAATAAATGAAATTATTTGTAGTGAGGTGGATAGACCTAGAGTCTGACATACAGAGTGAAGTCAGAGAAAAATACTTTATGCCAACACATATATATGGAATCTAAAAAAAAAAAATGGTTCTGAAGAATCTAGGGGCAGGACAGGAATAAAGACGCAGATAGAATGGAGTTGAGGACATGGGGAGGGGGAAGGGTAAGCTGGGACAAAGTGAGAGGGTGGCGTGTACATATATACACTACCAAATGTAAAACTGATAGCTAGTGGGAGGCAGCCACACGGCACAGGGAGATGAGCTCGGTGCTTTGTGACCACCTAGAGGGGTGGGATAGGGAGGGTAGGAGGGAGGGAGATGCAAGAGGGAAGAGATATGGGGATATATGTATATGTATAGCTGATTCACTTTGTTATACAGCAGAAACTAACAGCATTGTAAAGTAATTATACTCCAATAAAGATGTTAAAAAAAAAGAATAAAGCAATCTTTGAAAAAAAATGTTAAAAAAAATCCAATTCCTGAGAAAGTGACTGTTCCTAAAAACCTAAGAAGTATGGTAACCATATCTATGGTGTGACTTGTAATTCTTGAAAAATACTACTAATAGTTAATATGTACTGAACTACTCTATCCCCGACACTATATAAAATGCTCTACAAGAATTAACTCATTTAATCCTTACAACAACTTTGTGATGTAGGTACTGTTGTTATTCCCACTTTACAGATGGGAAAACTGGGGGCCAGATTAATAATTTGGCCAAGATCATAAGGCTAGTAGGTGAAAGAGGTAGGATTCAAAGTCATGCATTCTTGCTCCTGTATCTGTGATCTTAATCACTACTCTTCAGAGAGCAAGAGGAAAAGGAAGGCAAGTCAATGCTTAGCCCTGGGAATTCCACCTCACAGATAGATAGTTGGACCTCTCTGTGCATTAGCAAATATTTACTGACTTTTAATCATGTGTTGGCATGACTAGTGTTTTACATATATTATTTAATCTTACTCACAGTGCTATATGGGAGGAGCTATTACCCTATTTTAACAAAAACCATGGTTTAGGGAGGTTATGAATTGTGTAACCTAGTAAGTGATGAAGCTGCCTAAGCTGGCTCTGTTGAGATGACCATTTTGAAAATAAGATGATCACTTTCTGAACACCTATTTGTAGGAGGTTCATGTTACTGAAGAGGGAAGAAGACCAGCAGGCGCCAGGTGTTCTCTTTATGACACAGGGCTGTGTATGTGACAGACGCCTCTTGAGCCTTACTTTCCCAAATGAGATCTGTACCACAGGGTTACGTAGAATTCAGTTTTCTTCCTCCTCCATCAACAGATTGATTCTTACAAATATGGCTTTGACTGTGATTCTGTGTTTAGCCTTTCTTGCTTGTCCAGGCATCGTGCCAAGCTGAGTCCATCAAACTCGCAGAGCTTTTCTGGCATCTGCTCATTGTTCAAAAAGGGATTGTTAGCATACACTTTGGACCATTTCATTCTGCTGGCTTTATGCTCTGAGACCATAGCTATGAGAGCTCTCTCTGGGGGTCTACCTTGACCTTTACTGTATTGGTCAGGCCTTCCCCACATATAGGGGTTTGTAATTAAGAGACAGCTACTCAACTCATCAGAGATAGTTTGCATCCTACATTCTCTTAGTTGATTTTGGATAGTATTCAAGAGAAGAGAGGAAAATCCTTTTTTTATTCCACCATTTTAAAACCAGAAGTCTAACAGATGCAACTATGACTTTTTTTCCCTATCAAAGTCAAATTAATTCAGTAATTTTATCATTCTCAGCACAGACTTCAGCATGGATTAACTATCCACTGAATATACAGCATATATTCCTTAATTATGTCTAGAATTTTAGCTCCAGTTTTTTAAAAGAAACATCCAAAATAATTTAAAAATAATCATTAGGCAATTTAGTTTGGTGATGTATTTTTACCATATTCGTGATCACTGTTGTTTCTCACATCCTACTCCTTCCCTTTGGGTTCACTTTGCTCCATGTTGAGGTATATCATCTAGTAGTTCTTTCAGCAGGGGTGGAGAAGGAAGCAAATAATCTTTGCCTGTCTGAAAATATCTTTTTCTCTCACTTCTAAATTATAGTCTAGCTGGGTATGGAATTCTAGATTGACAGTTATTTCTGGAAATTAATTTATTGACTTCTGGCATCTCTTAGTGCCAGTAACAGCCATCAGTTTGTCCTTCCACTGTAGGAAACTTATTTTTAGTATCTTTGAAGATTTTCTCTTTGTCCTCAGTGTTTTACTCCTTCATTATGTTTTTGTCTAGGTATAGCTTTGTTTAATATTCAAGTGTGGCACTTGGTGGTATTCTCAATCTGAGTCTTCAATTCTGGAAAAGTTTTAGCCCATATCTTTTGGAATACTGCTTTCTCACCATTCTGATAGACTCATCTTCCAAAACTCCTATGAGATGAATGGTAGAGCCTCTTCTATCTTCCATGCACACCTGCCCCTCTATATTCATCTCTCTGAGCTGCATTATGGGTGAATTTCTCATTATTTTCTAATTCATTAATTCTTTAACTGTGGCCAATCTAGAGTTTATTCTAACAACTCAGTGTATTTCAGACTATAGTTTTTCATTTTCAGAATTCTCTCCTCCCCACTACCTCACTTTTTAATTGAGTTTGGTTTTGTTTTGTAATATCTTATTTTTTTCTAATTCCTTTATCTTTTGAGTATCATAAGCATACTTATTTTAAAGTCATTTTCAAATCGCTCTGTTATTTTCATTTCATTTGGAGTAAATTCCTTTTTCTTTTTGCATTTCTCATATATTGTAGAATTTTGGTTAGTACATTCTTCCTGACTGGGAAATTTTAATTTCTTCCCCCTTCTCCTCACCACCTTGGTCCGTTCTCCCCCTATGTGTAGTTTTATTGTTTCTGGTACTGGCCCCTAAGACAACTGGGACTTAAGATGATGGTCTGAGGCTCCTGTCCTGGGTGCTATTCTGGATATTGCAGAGCCAGTGCCAAGCCAGTGGGCAGCTGGCTCCAGGTCTTGGGTGGGAGACTATGTCTTCTTTCTGTTGCTTCCCCAGGAATGCAGATTCTTTCTTATAAGCCACTTCCCCATAGAGCAGTTGGTCATGGCTTTTTTGTAGATTCCTTGCTTGGGCAGAGAAGCTGTGGTTCCAAAAAGCAAATGTGGCTCTGGTCTGCTGCTTTGCATGGGGTACTTTTAGTCACTGTTACAGCATGGAATTCAAACTACCTCTTTCCAGACTTGCAGCCCAGCAGGCAAGCAGCTTCATTCCTACTAACTGCTTTGTGATTCTGTTACGTTGCTGGTTTGTGCATACTTGCCTTTTTTCTGAAAGTTATTATTTCTTTTCAATTTCCTCTATTTTGTATGTGGTGGTGCTGAAGGAGCCTTAAAATGTGAATTCACATCAAACTGCATGAAGAGTCAATTTTTAAAACATTCATTTTTATCAATATAACAATCCAAAAATTCTACAATGTTCAGCAGTGATAATACTTATTTTTCCATTTGTTCTCACCAGCAAACAAAGAACAAGCTGATTATATCCTACTGATAGATTCTCTTATTTACCTAGGCCTGGCTGATTGAAAGTAGATGGCCCCAAATGATGAATTTCAATTTTTTTAAAAAATATTTATTTATTTATTTGGCTATGCTGGGTCTTAGTTGCGGCACATGGGATCTTCATTGCCATGTGTGGGATCTTTGTTGCAGCATGCAGGATCTTCTAGGTGTGGCATGTGAACTCTTGAGTTGCAGCATGTGTGTGCGATCTAGTTCCCTGACCAGGGATCAAACCCCCCTGCATTGGGAGCACGGAGTCTTAACCACTGGACCACCAGGGAAGTCGCCTCAATTTACATTTCTTAACAGAAAAAAAAAAAAAAAAGAGAAGCAGTAGTAACTCACTGGTCCTGTTGATTTTTATCTGTATTAGAACTTAAAATTTCTGCAGCTTTTAACCTAATCTTAATCAGAAAGAAATCCAGCTATCTGTACTTGTGTTTACTCAGCTTTTAAAGGATGAAGCTGAGAAGTATAATAGTCTAAAAGACGGAAGGCCTAATTTTGGAATTTTCTTAATCAGCATTGAAGAAAGCTTTAACACATTCTTCCAAGTCTTTTATTTCCCAAAAGAAGATACATACATAATCTATTTTCAAAGGCTGCCTTACCTAGGACTCCATCTTAATTTCCTGTGCATGTTGCTGGCCTATAAGTGTTTATTATGCACAAGAGTTGAATATAAATGTACCATACTTTATATAATATATGTATTCCTGAAAATTTATGTATATCTTATATTTCAACAAATAATATTGCATTTTCTTTTTTAAGTATAATATGATTTCAAAGATGTGTTCCTAGAGGAAAAGAAAATAGATCTGAAACACCGTAAGAAAGGGCAGCATTAGGAAAGTGAACTTAATCAAACACTTGACTGGAAAATAACAGTGATAAAGCAATGAATGCTATAATTCAAATGTTATCCTGAAAACACAGCATTGACCAATGTCAAGAACTATACTAATTGCTGATGAAATGAGAATAGAATCTCATTTTGTTGGAGGAACACTTGGAACTTTTAGACAAAAACATGGATCAGTGATAGCTTTGAAGAGTTTCTCTACTTTTCTCTAATGGGGAAGGTGGAAAGGTAGATTTTAGGAATAGACAGGTTCAAATCTTGATTTTCCTTTATTATCTATGTGACTTTAGGCATGTTAAGTAACGTTAGGAGACCCCGTTTCTTTACCTGTAAATGGGGATAACAATGATTACTTTTTTGGATTAATGTGAACTAAAAAAATTGTCTGGCATATAGTAGGAACTCAATATGGTGACTATCAATTTTATCAGCATTATCTGGCTTTTTTTCCTAGAAGAAAAATGCAAATACAAATACATATGACTGTACCTCTACTGTATCTGATGTAAGGGACACTTTGAAAGCTATATATCTCTGTATTTCTACTCCCTTCTCTGTATCTGACAGGAATTCAGATTCTATTCAGAATAGGAGGGAAGGAAGGACAATAGCAGGAAGGCAGAATTTAAAGAAAAATATCATTCTAATATATTAATATAATTATTAATTATAACAGCTACCACTACATTCCACAGTACTCTCTATGTACCATGCTAAATGCTCATACATGCCCTTATTTAAAATCTTATAACGACCGTATGGAATAAGCATTATTATTCTGTTTAAGAAGAGGAAGTCAAGCTTACAGTTTAAGTAACTTGTCCACAGACAGTAAATGACAGATCAGAAATTCAAACCCAGATCTGTGCAAAGTCTTTTTCGTGTCTAACATACCATACTGGGAAGACAGGGTTTAAGAAACAACACCACAGGGAAAGAAGTACACACCCTAAGCAATACAGAAAACTGTTGAATTAATATTCTAATTGCATTTCAGGGGCTCATGTTAGATCACTTCTAAATGTATGCTGAATTAAAGAGGTAAATCCAACCAGCTAATGTGAACTTGTCTGATGAGTATGTGTTAAATACATCTGACCTTGACATTTTATATCAAAGCTGAAGAGGGACTGTCAGTCTCAGAGGAATACCACCAAGGTATTTACAAGTAGGGCATTAGGATCATTTTCTGAGGATGCAAGAAGGGAACTATGAAGGAAAAGGTTGATTTTTAACAAAACCAAATAGCCTACAACATCTTCATCATCAAAAACTTTAAATACTAAGACTTTCTAGGAACTTGTAAAGAACCTGTGTAATTATTAAGGAAAATCAATTCCTTAAGTGAAGAGAAAGGTACAAATATCCCAGTTGGTAAAGTAAGGAACTACTGGATAATCTAGCACATGGCAAGCCCTTTCAGCTACTTAAGTACTGGGCTTTTCTAAAAAGTTTAGGTGTTTCTAAATGTCTTAAATTATAATAGATTAGTACAAGTAATACAGTCTACAGGTAGTATTTAAAAGTGTATCTTATGAAAGGAAAACAAATGTAGGACAGTATTATACAATCGTGTACATTATAGCTCTTAGAAAAATGGTATGGTAGGCAGAACACCAGCTTCTCAAAGATGCCCACATCCTAATTCCTGTAACCTGTGAATATGTTACCTTACATGGTAAAAGGGACTTTGCAGCTGTGCTTAAGGGTCTTCAGATGGTAAGATTATCCTGAATTACCTGTGTCGACCCAATATAATCACAAGGGTCTTTATAAGAGGGAGGCAGGAGTGTAAAAGCCAAAGAGAGATTTGAAGATGCTACACTGGGGACTCTGAAGATGGAGAAACAGGCCACACACCATGGAATACAAGCAGCCTCTAGAAGGTGGAAAAGGCACGGAAACAAACTCTTCCCTAGAGCCTCCAGAAAGAACACTGCCTGAAGACCCACTCCAGACTTCTGCCCTCCAGAACTAGAAGATAATAAATTTGTGTTGTTTTAAGCCACTAAGTTTGTGATAATTTGGTACAGCATCACTAGGAAACTAACACAAATGGCCAAGATGGTAAACATACTGTGGATAGAAAAAATATATTTTAACTCTAAGATGAACAATTCACTTTTAAATGATGTAAACCTTTAAACAATTATAATATTTTCTGTCTTATTCAAGTTTGAAAGTCAGAAGCTTAAGGAAGATACATAGGGATTCTATACTAACACTATAAAGACTTCCTTAAAATTACAAGTGTTTTTTCTCTCCTTCACCTGGTGTCTAAGAAACCTAACATTACTAGAACCCAACCATCAGGACAGGCTTTTGGCTTTTATCACAGATGTGTGAATCTACTCTGACCTTGTAGGAAAAAAACATCTTTTTTTTCCCCTCTGTAAGTCTCAACCTCTTATAATATATAATAGTATACATAATCACAAGGAGATTAGATCTGGTGCAATATTTATATGTGAAGCATGGAATGCTCCTGACTTTTACCCATCATACTCTGTCCTGTTTAATTCTCTGGGTTATAAGGGACATGAAGCTGATCCTGACCAGAATGTTCTCGATCAGGTTCAATGAGGGGGATATTGAATCCACTTGAAAGTTCTTTTCTATAGGGCATAGCATTATGAGTGATTATGACGATTTAGATTTTCTCAAAGTAAAAATAATCAGCTTCTGCTTAGGTATCTAAACTCAGAAATACTCTGAGTCTTTCCTACTACTGTCTTTTTGGCATGGACTATGAATTTAAATAAAAGAAAAACAAATAGTTGCTTTCCCACTAACAGCATCCACTAAGTTGAAAAGGCACACATTTGTCACCTCACAATTTAACCACTCAAAAGTTAGACAAAGTAAACAAATCCCTAGGCCAAGGAAGACTTGTCCTCATTCTTTTCCTAAAACATGTATTTTACCTCAATATAATGATATACTTACTTTATTGCCTTCCTGTCACTCAAGTCTTGCAGTTGAAGTGTTTGTGCTGAATGTGCTCTCACAGTTAGAAAATACTGAAGACATTCTTCCCCTTTCATAGGTGGGACCCACTGAATGGTAAATGGAACCTATAGTAGCATCACCTTTGGATGTTATATGAAGCTAGAACAAAAACCAAATCAAACCAACCAGCCAAAAGCTAAGCCAGGGTTATCTTCCATGTTCATTTACCTGACAGTGAGAGGAGGCTACAGATGGTCAGTGTGATGTATAAAGATAAGCCAAAGCTTGTAGGCAAGCTACAGGGTGTGACATGGGATCCTTGTTAGACCAGTCACTCCCATTACTGAGAAAACCCTCAGACTGGTCAGACAGGAGGCTAAATTCTTAAAGTGGCAGCTGCTTCTAGTTCTTGAGACCCTAGAACTTCTTACTCTTTCTCCATAAATGAGAGCCTTTGGTCTGTTGGTGTCCCCAAGAGTCAATGGCAGGCTCCTTTCACTGCTCTTGCAAGAAACTAACTCCTCAAAACCAAGCCAAAGACATTCAGACTCAACACTGAGCTTTCTTCCCTGTGCAAAAGTAACCAGGAATCTCATGTTTGGTAACAAAACAGCTTTAGTGGAATTGTTATACTTATTAATACTTTAATTTGCATTTCACAGCATTTTTCTGTGTAGAATAGCCACAATAAGACATGAATACTCTCAGTTCTTCTAATAGTCCTTCTTTAGCTGTCTGTCTCATATTTTTCTCTGTATCTTTGAACGGCTAACCTAACATTATGCCTGGGAGATTTCCATCTCAATGTATCTTAAAGTCCTAATAATTGGCCAGCATTGTCCTATAAAATATAGGACACTCTATAAAATTTGAACTTTAGAAAAACAATGGATAATTTTTTAGTTATCTCAAATATTGCATGGAATATACTTATTCTAAAAAATTATCCATTGTTATCTAAAATTCAAATTTAACTGTGCATCTTCTACTTTTGCTTCCTAAATTTGCCAATCCTAATGCTTTTGCTTTTTGCAGGACACCTAATAAACCCAACCCTGGGTAGGCATATTGCAAGTAGAAGGGTGAAAAATGTTTGGTCTTATAAATCTGAAGTCTCCACATTCAGATTTATATCAATGTCCAAATTTCAAATAACTACTTATGATAAATTTAGCAGCTTAGTCTTATTTTGATGATCAGCTACAAGGCTGAAATTTTTAAAAGCCTAGGATATAATGTGAGAAAAAAAGGCCATCATTTCATTTACTCCTTCACTAAAGGTTTCAGAAATCTCACATTCCTGGGTAGTTTCTCAGGTACTATGCACAAGTTCCTTACCTCTGTTCCAGGGAAGGAATAGGACTATGGCCTTCAACCCTGAAGATGGTCTGTTCTGCTGTCCAAAAGGTGTGTGCTCTGAGTGGGTTCCCCCAGAAGTGGGAATGAATTTGACAAATCACTAAATGACCATTTTTAGAACCAGTTACTGTTCTTGTGAATTTACAGCTTCCCTTCACTAAAATCCCAAGTAATTTTAGTTCTTGATGCTTCTGTGTTACAGCAGAGCAACAACTTTTAAATGCCAGTCAATGATGGAGTTTCTATGGGTCTATATGAACTAAGAAAGATAAGGACCAGATGTTGTAAGTTTTTCATATAGGTAAATGTTTCTAATTTAAGGACTAGCCCTTATGTCCTTTGTATCTTTTAGTATTAAAGTAAACTTTCTTTTGTGAAACTGGTGATGCTGGATATGAAGATTTTTTTTTTAACATCTTACATAGAAAACTGGTTGGCAAACTTGTCTCCCAAATTCTTTTAAAAATTGTATTTGTCTCTAAATCTAGAAGTATGGGAATCATGCAGCATGCCTTTTATGTCTGTTTTGGAAATACCACTTCCTGTCTAACAATATTAAACAATTTTACCTCTGATCCATGTGTCTCCTTTTGGGGCTGTATAAAGAGAACTGGACTCAAATATTCTAGGTTGAAGATATGCTGGTGGTAAAAAAAACCATTTCTATTCTCTTATAAAGTTCAGAAAACATGTTTTAAGTTTTTTCTTTCCTACAAGAAGATCTGAATTATGTGCCCTGATCTCTGGTACAGTGTCACTCAATACATTTTAAACGTTGTTTTGGTAAAGGCAGCAGTAACACATGCATTCTATAAATGTCAAACATAAAATGCACACATTCAGCATTCTATAAACCAGGCAAACAACTCAGCATTCCAGACATCTGAAATGTCTATAATATAGCTCAGATCCTTCCCACTTGAACAACGAAATTACTAAATTTTTTTTTTGCAATTCTTATGGCCAACGTGGATTAGGAAAGTTTAATATTTTCTTACTTCTTTCATAGGAAAGGGCTTTTGATAAATATCCTAGAAGAAATCATGTAATATTATGAATAGGCATATAATAATTTTTAATAGGATATTCAGACATGTACTGGCACTTTGCAAAAGTCCCATCAGATTGAATATTTTAAAATTCATTTTAATCCCCACACCATTCCTTCAAGGTGTATGTTGCTATCCATGATACAGAGAGGCTGAGTGTAAGTTAAGCAGCTTAGAGAAGGTTACAGAGCTAATGAGTGATGCCATCAGAAACAGGGGTAAGTGAATCTAGTCTGTGCTCTTTTCACTTTATCAAGTTGTGCAATTATGTGTTCTGGTTGATTCTGAAAGTAGAAGTGGCTCTCGTCTACTGCAGATTGTTTAACCATGGGAAAATGATCCTTGTCATGCCAATAAATGATACCTCAGAAGTCCCCTTTATGTAGCTTTGGTTTGGTTCAAGATTTTGGTGGAGAGAGATGATTCACAAAGCACTTAATGCACAAAGTCACTCTGGCTCAACATGACTAACCATAACCCACCAGCTGTTTCACAGCATGCATTTCTGTGTGGCTTACAGCCAATGAGCAATGAAAAAGAGAAAATCACATCTGTGACCCAATTTTTCTTTAGTTACTAGTCATTTATATCATGCATAGAACTGGATGGGACCATAGGAACTAGTCCTTGGTTATTCCAATTTCCTTACTGAAAATAAAAGCATCTGCTTTTAATTCACCTTTTGGGAATACGGTGAAGTATTGAATAGAATGACTATCAGAAAATAGGAGAAAGCACACAAAATGCCCAACATAACGATTGGTAATGTCATCCTAAATTTTAAACATACAGACATAAAAGATTCAGATCAAGAAACACCTCATAGCTTCTGCTACAATGTCCTGCTTCGAAGAACGCTCAGCCAGTGTCAGATGGTTGTTAGTACTTTGTGTAGCACAGTATATATCAAACTTGTGTTTGACATAGTAGTTACACTGGTGGGATTCCAATAACCAAAGCAAAAAAATCCCCCAAACTGGGCTTTTCCAATTGTATAGTTTAAATATTTGTACCATTATTTTTATTGATGCATAATTTTTGATTTCTATTCTTAATTTCTTGCTCTCTCCAAAAAGTTTCTATAAAGCGAGTCTTAAATAAAATATCACCCTGTCTAGGAAAGGATGGTATGGGCTGCCATGAAGAGGACGGAGTGATGGGACAGTGGTAGGTAAGTCTGCATGTGTATACAATTAATATCATTAACAGACATCTAGAGAGAACTTTCAAACAGAATTTTTAATTTTAGCCTCATAAATATCTTGTTAAATTGGAGTTATCTCCTCTTCTGCTTGACTGAATCAATACAAGGAAAGGAAGACCTGTGCTTATTGAGGGAACTTGGAATTCCTGGTCCCCACTGAATGGTTGGGGAATAATTGAGAGGCCTTGACTGAGGGACTAGCTACAGCCCTTATTTAGCTGTGGGACCTCAGGCAAGTTCCTCATATACCACTTTCCTTGTTTGTATCATGGTACAGGATAACTGAAGTTTGCTACTTTGTTATTTCCTCAGGGGTAACAAAAACTCACTGGAGGAACTATGACATGGATTCCTCTAGATCTAAAGAACTATTAGAAACACTTCCTGACCCTCTCATAACAGTGAATCAGCTAAGCAGCCTGGCCTGCTCCCCATCTACATGTCATCAAGAGCAACAATATGGTGGTTTTAATACGATTTAACTCGGTACGTGAATTATAATAACTAGCGTGTGTTTGCACGCATCCCCGCGTATGTTGAAGTTTGAGTGGTAGGGGCAAAATTACACGTGAATTTATTCTTGAGAAATAAGCAACTCTTTGTGGTGTGCCTGTGGTCGGAGCATGTGTAAGAGAGTGAAGTTCACATCCCACAAAGCCATTATTCAATGACAGAAAACAGTAAAACACGAGGAAGAAGTGTAAAAATTATGGCAAATGTTATAGATTCTACTAGAGCACTATATTAATATATTTGGATTAAAAACCATATTGATCATTTTTTTTTTTTTTTGTAAGAGCCCTGTTAGGATGCATACATGTGCTCTTTGTGTCATCTGTCTGTTACCTCACCTTACACATGCCCATGCCTGGGGCACTCACAAGGTGAAATATTCGCACACCTTGCCCAGGGATATACCCCTTCACTGTTTGGGAGAAAAGTACAATACAAAGTCACAGTCTGAATCCTGAGATTCTGTACCACCCCAGGGGAATCCAAAGTAAAGCAATCTGGTTCTTCTTTAGCATACCAATCAGGAGGGGCAAATGAGGGCCAGCCTGCTATGAAGCAGACATCAGAGACATCTGTGTCCCTGGAATTCTAAAAGAGCTCAGAAGTCTGGGCTTTATACCATCATCTGAAGGTCTGCACATAGACAGACAATGCTTAAGAAATACCCTTTGATGATGATAAAAATACATGGCCCTGCAAAATAGCCTGTTTCGTGGAAAAACAATCTGTCACGTTCCAAATTCTGAATATAGATAACGTTGAAATAAAACTGTCTAGATTAACTGTTGCGATAAGAGAGAACTCATTTCATCCTGCCCTTGTGTGTCTGTCAACTGTTAACCATCCCTTAAAATGCAGCTCAGCCATCACCTTGGTGTATCATATTGTTTCATATCTGTTTACATCTGATGTCCCTCCAGGAACGTAAGTAAAGTTGGCAAAGGTGCCTACTTGGTTGTCGGCAGGTAGCTTAAGGAACCAACTGGGCCTCGAACAATGTAGGTGGGGCCCCCCTAAAGGATGACCCACATAGAACAGATGAAAGAGTGAGAGGTAATTGAATGAGGTAGCCAAGGGTGTTTGGACTCAGAATTCAAGGAAAATGCTAGGACATGCTTCAGGTTAAACAGAACCTTGCCTTGAGGAATAAATTACTTTTTTTCCTGCAAATAATTTGCCGCACTTACTAAAAAAGAAAATAGGTTTCAAAGCATTTATTCTGTGGTTCTAACACAGAAGTTGCCAACACCATTACAGATTTCCTTAGTTCACAGAATTAGGCATAAAAATAATAGGCCGACGGTAATCACTACAGAAGGTCAGTGTAAATAAAATAGCCATGGGGAACTATGAGGGATTTGCTCACATTTTGTTAAGAAGCATGAAGAGAGCAAAACAAAGTCCCCCTTGAGACCTTGACTTAATATGACAGGTCCATTATAAGTAAACTGATGCTACCACTTGGGGCAGACCATGTTTCTCTTGAAATAGTTGAAAGCAAGTCTCTCTTCTAGAGTCTGAAGTTCTACATGTGTGATTAACTCCTTCAAGGCATCTTTGTAGTACAAATGTGTTATCACACATATAACAGTATATCATTTATATCATCTCTGCTTACTATAGACAGAAAAAAACTACCATCTTAGAAAAAGTAAGTATGACCTATATGAACCCAAGACTTCACCTTCAGGGCCCTGTTGCTCCTGATGCTATGTGATATTCCAGCAGCCAGACTGCTCCACACCTCTGCCTTCCTTCTCTGCAGGTTACTTGGTAGCTTAGGGACCCAGCAACTGAGTGAATGGCTTTGTATTTCTAAAGGTGACTGGCCTTGAGAACTACGAGAGAGGTAGGGTGGAGGTCAGGAATGACCAAGGCTTGAGGACAAAGTCCTCCAACCCTGCAGAGAAGAAGATGGCTGAAAAGATGCTGACTAAGGCAGAAGAAACCAACGCTTTCTGCTTCACACCTGCTTAGAGCATCCTGCTCTCTTTTCAATTTATGGGAGTCTTCACAACTGTAGACTTTGGCCATATCTCCTGGATCCTGTAACCAGCACCAGAAGATCAAAGCTCCCCAGTCTATCCTCTGGAGATAAGGAAATACCATGTTTGGAGGAGAGAATTTCAAACCAAAGAATTTATTTCTGTGTAACTGACTTTCCCCAAGAAGAAAAACCTGGCCATATGGAATATACACAATCAATAAATATGAGAAGAACTTCATGAAATTGTAGATGCTTAAATGATAATCCTATTTGAACTGGTATTAAACAAACTGGGGGACTTCCCTGGTGGCGCAGTGGTTAAGAATCCGCCTGCCAAGGCAAGGGGCATGGGTTCGAGCCCTGGTCCGGAAAGATCCCATGTCCCACGGAGCAGCTAAGCCCGTGTGCCAAACTCTGAGCCTGTGCTCTCGAGCCCACGAGCCACAACTACTGAGCCCATGTGCCACAACTACTGAAGCCCGCGCACGCCTAGAGCCTGTGCTCCGCAATAAGAGAAGCCGCCGCAATGAGAAGCCTGCACACCGCAACGAAGAGGAGCCCCTGCTTGCCACAACTAGAGAAAGCCCACACTCAGCAATGAAGACCCATCACAGCCAAAAATAAATAGATTAAAACAAAAACAAAAACAAAAACTATGGTTCAGTGGGAATCAGATTTGTCCTTCAAAACCACTGGGCTTCAGTTTTCCCAATGATGGGGGTTAGATCAGAAACAAAATATCTAAGAGGTCTGGTGAGTGGCCAGGACTCCAGCATCTTCCCCATTGACTAAAATAGCCTCACTTTCATCTCTTTAATATATTGAAATTCTTATGAACAAAACAAAGAAAAAACAAAAAGCAAAATGATTTTAAAGGTCCAGGATGATTCCATCATATTATCTTAATCGTATACTTCAATAAAAGTAGGAAAAGAGTTAAAACTGCTCATAATCTCTGGCCCTCTCCTCTTAGCTCCCTTTTTTATTTTTTATTTATTTATTTATTTATTTATTTATTTTTTTGTGTGTGTGGTACGCGGGCCTCTCACTGCTGCGGCCTCTCCCGCTGCGGAGCACAGGCTCCGGACGCACAGGCTCAGCGGCCACGGCTCACGGGCCCAGCCGCTCCGCGGCACGTGGGATCCTCCCGGACCGGGGCACGAACCCGCGTCCCCCGCATCGGCAGGCGGACTCGCAACCACTGCGCCACCAGGGAAGCCCAGCTCCCTTTTTTAATACCTAGGAATGTGCTGGCTAAAATATATCCCCAAATTCCTGCACAACTCCAGGGGGCACCATTCATACCAAAGACAATATCAATGGTGTTCTCTGGAGCGTGCCACTCAGTGACCCCAAAAACGATTGTTTTAGAGTGGCGAGGGCCTGTGTTTGAGTCTCAGCCCTGCCACTTGAGGACAAAGGCTATACGATCCTTGGCAAGCTGTTTGATTACCTCTCTGATCCTGTTTCCTTCTCAGTAAAATGGAGATAATAAATTGTATTTCCAAAGGCTGCTGTAAAAACTAAATGAGATAACATATGTACAGAACCTGATGGAGGACAGCACACCAACATCAGCATCAGTTCTCTAAAATTACAAAATCTATTACATTTCACAGCATGGAAAACAATTTGTGTCTAGCACTTATGGCCCATGCCGTAAGGACAAACCAAAAGATTTTGTGAAATTTGGAATAGATCTCATTTGCTGAAGATGGGGTAGGTACCCTAAAAGTTAAAAGGGTCAGAATGTAGTGACCTGAAAACTACACAATTTTTTTTAAGTCTCTGAATTGTGATACCTGGCAGCAAGGAAGACCAATCAGCATGCTAATTAACTAGGGTGTGTTGGTACAACTGTTATCAAGGATAGGCAACTGTTTAAATAAGACAGGCTGTACTCATTAAGGATGCTTGTGGTGCCAACAAATTACAACGTGTCTAATTCAAACTTTTTGGCCTTCCCTGGGAATCTAGAACTGGGCAATATTTAACAGCACTAAATCTTTTATTTGATTCTTAAATTAAGAAGTGACTAACCTACACAATAAAGCTATAACTTATGAATTACAGATTCTCAAACGATAGACCTGACAGATTGTAGATATCATCTAGTCTAACCCCCATATGTTACACCAGGGAAAACTGAGGTCTAAGGAAGATGAGAGACACATCTTAGGTCACAGAAGGCAGAGCCAATTCTGGCACTTGGTCTCAACTTACTCTTTTTCTTACAACAGGAAATCAATCTTTAGTTTTACGCACTATACATACCCACAATTTAACAGTGGATATATAGATTCTTGTCTCAACTCAGCATAATTTGGGGTTCATAGGGCAGTGGAAGACATCGAAAGACTGGGCCAATGACAGAAGCAGCTGGGTGGGAATGTGTGGAAAGGTCTGAGGATATTCAAGAGGGTAATGCATATTGAAAGGCAGTTAGGGACCTGCCAGTCTGGGGTTTGGGTAGTGGCAATTAGGGTCTATTAAGGGACCAAACATAGAATGATTCTCCACATCGAGGCCGTAACAAAGTGACTAGCTCATAGTAGGTACTTAGTACTTACATGTTGTGTGGTTGGATGATGAGCTAAGAGTGACTGAAGGAATGAAAGGGCCTGTTCTGAGGGAAGAAATGAGAGCTTCAGAGACAACAGAGAAGAGGGCTACCTAGCGCCGTCCCTTAGGGGAGAGTTCCCAGAGCTCTCCCTAACCTTTGCAGAAAGGGGGCGGCTTGTTTCCCTCATGGGGACGGAGGAGTGAGTCTACGCCCCCTTGCTTCCGCCTCATATTTCCACTCTGAGGAAATGCAGTCGTCCCCATGGAACCGCCTCTGCTTCTGATGCCCTCTGTTCCCAGGATGGAACCTGGAGGAGTGGAGTGATCGGGAGAAAGTCTGTCTCCAAGAGCAACAGAAATTTCAAATCCACATGTCACACTGGTTTTTAGAGGAGACTCTGCTTAGGGGGCAGCCAGGCAAGCTACTGACGGTACTGATACCGATGGGGAAAATGCAGGAACTTAAGATCAAGAAACAAATGTGATTCTAGGATACCAGAGAAGATCCTAAGGAAGAATGAGGGAAAGCTGGGGTTGCCTGGCCAATCTTCCATTCCCTGAAAATGTGACCATCTGTGGTCCTCAGCCTGGGTGCTTTAACCTTTGGCCAAGTCTGTTAAGGCTGGATTTTCAAAGCAGGATTCATTTGAACAACGCTGGTGGCACAGACATGATAGAGTCTCATTATGTTTTCCAAACAGTAAGAGGTTAATGTTTGATATTTCCTTTCCTTTCAACATCTATATCTAATATTTTTTTCACTTTTGTACCATAGGATGTAGCTACTTTGAAGAAAATATGCACTCATCACCTCATATTTCTCTAGGACTAAACAGAGAAATGACAACAGAAGTCTTTATCAGCGTCTAAGAGAGACCTTTCAAGGTTCATATGATGTGAGCAACTTCCTTTTTAAGAGGCACACTAACACTTCAGTGGCAAATAATGAAGTATTGACAGCATTTTCTCCCACAATATCTAGCAGACTAATGGCAAAATGAGAGTGTGCATAGCAGCTGTTGGGACAGAACAATGGATTCTGCCTCGTGTTCATATGAAAGATAAATACAGCCCAAGGGGAAGATGTAATGTCTCTATCGTGACCTTCACTTACATTTGATTAAGACAAAGTTGGTACTTTTTTTTTTTTTTTTTTTTTTTTTTGCAGTAAGCGGGCCTCTCACTGTTGCGGCCTCTCCCACTGCGGAGCACAGGCTCCGGACGCGCAGGCTCAGCGGCCATGACTCACAGGCCCAGCTGCTCCGCGGCATGTGGGATCTTCCCGGACCGGGGCACGAACCCGCGTCCCCTGCATCGGCAGGCGGACTCTCAACCACTGTGCCACCAGGGAAGCCCAAAGTTGGTACACTTTAAAAAAGATGCTTTCAAAACCAGGAGAACAGGTCAGTGAAAAGACCAATAATATACACACTCTTCCTCAACTCCCATAGTGACTGGCAAGGCTTTATATTTTTAGCATGGTTTCAAGTCTCTAAAAAGAAATGCCACCTAAAAGAAATGTGCTAAGCACCCTCTAAGTGTTTCTCATTAACTTGCCAATGCTGGTACTCGTTCCTTAAGGCTGGCTTACAGCACTCATCCTACTTCAGCTCTGTCTGCCATTCAAGGAATAAATGTGAGACTAGGTGCTATTTGAAAGAAAGGAACTATATCTGTAGGAACGGTCATATCAATATTTGTAAAATATCTTGAGAAATACTAGGAAAAAGCAACCCAGAAGAGTGTTCTGCGACGAAATGGTAGTGAAGAAACCAAACGGAAAGGTTTTTCTAACAAAGGGACAGGTTTGTTCTCATAGTACAAATAATTTTAGCTAAGGAGTGAATTCCTTTTAAAAGATCAGCTTTTGGACAAGAGTGAAAACATACCACTGTGTCTAGATTAGCATACAATGAACTCCCAGAATGGTCCTCATGCAGTGCAGCTCTGAGCTTCTTGATTCTTTTTTTCTGGTCTTTAATTATGCTGCTGAACACCTAACTCTTTATGTAAAAGTGAGTCTAAGGAAACAGAATGAGTGATGTCATACAAACGCCCACTCACCTCCCATGATTTTGGACTGGCAGTTAATAAACTCTGGCTTCCTGTCTGTGAGGTAGCGCTGGCAGGTGTGGTGGAGGATCTGGAAGAAGGTGCATTTTTCTGAGGCCGTGCTGGCTACCCACTGGTCAAAAGCATTTTCAAACAACAAATCAAACTCTGCAGAATCCTGGAAAAGACAGTGAAATAATGACTGATCTCAAGCTATAAAAACTGCTGCTTCTAGTTTACCAGGTTAAGAGACTCATAAAGGCTAAAACACCTTTCAAAGACTTTTGTCCTAATCACAAGACTCATCTTTATTAGCACCTAGGTGCACAGAGAGTATCTTTCTCTCTTTATCAAGCAGACCTCAAATCTCATGGTATTTTTAGATGTCCCCAGGAAGTTAAGAGCACAGAAGTCCCTTTAGCTTAACTGCATATCAACTTGTGTCAGAATTCAGACTATGCATTGCCTTCCCAATTACTCGAAAAAGGATTCCTGTAGGTTCTTGGCACTGAACAGTATTAATCTTGTCCCTAACCTTTGGTAGGGAAAGATTACCCCTTACTATTTTAGTATGTAGTTACATTTTACATTTTCTTTTTCCTCATTATTGATGTATTTTATGGTGAGTGTGTGAGTAAAGGGAATTTACTTGGAATACATAACTCTACCATGAAATGTTTCTTATTAAATCCAAGGGAATCCTAATACATCATTTTTAAGGTACAGTTCATTTATTTGATTTTTGGTAAATAAACCTCATCGCTGGTGGCATTAGGAGATAAATGGAGCTTCGATGAACATGGTTTTTCATATTGATAATCACAGATGTGATTATCTGAACTCTGCTCTTTGCACTTGGCTGATAAACATATTACTGGAGTAGCACTTCTTCAACATTCATCCCCTTAAGTGCCTCCATCAAACATGATGAAGAGATTTATAATTTCCCATAAGAAGGGCACAGGAATCAAAAAGTCTTGGCCACATAACTGAAATAGAGAAACAGTCTTGTTAAAAATGACTCAGACAACCATCACCCTGCCAAGGTCAATGAGAGAGTCATTGTGTGAAAAGAACACCTTTCGCTCAGCCCTGGACAGTTCACTCACCCGATTAGGATCGATGCCATTAACCTGGCGAAGCTGCTCAAGCATCCACTGTGATCTCCGCACGAATGACGTGGAGCCTTCAAACTGTTTGACCTTCGTAATGGATGCCTGTGTGGGTTTCTTGTTTGTCACTGCCAAGAAAAGACCCATCAGATTAGTGGGTGTGCAGGGTGGTTTGGGTCCTCATTCAGTGGTGTGTCTATCTTATACCTACATACATGTGTGCAATAAGAGAGAGAGAGAAACTGATATATCTTTGTGTGTGTGTGTGTGTGTATATAGAGAGATAAATATACATATGTGTGTATATACATGTGTATGTGTATGAGTACAGAGGGGAAGAAGAGGGGGAGGGAGGGAGAGGGAGAGGTAAGTACAGAGAGAAAGAAAGAGAAGCAGAGAAAGAGAGAAAATGAAAATGGATGAATATGTGTACCTTTAGTAAGAGGTGAACCCAAAAGAAATAGAAATTATAATGTGTACCCTCAAGCAGTTACAATATAATTTTAATTGTAAGGGCAGCTTCATTTATGCCGTCATCCACTCACACTGAACACGACAGGAATAATCAACACCAGGCTCCTCTAATGGAGGCTACAAATGCACAATGATGTCTAGCAGGGAAAGCAGCATATGAGGCTGACAGGCATCAGGTAAGGGTAGTTGGGAAAGGCTGCATTTTAAAGGAAGTGCAGGTTACCGGTCCCCCTAGGGAACTGCAATGCATATTTCGAATGTTATAGTCCAGTGTAAATATTCCAGGCTTTAGTGAGAAGATAAGAAGTAATACTTCACTCAAAAAAACAAAAACCCAACTATTTGCTTTAAAATGTAGTCAGTTTGTATCTAGTTTGCATCTGATTATAACCCCTGCCCCTCTCCACATATGAATTCCTGAGGTCACCACAACTTTAGGGCCAGGACCGTTCCTCCTCCTGGCCTTAGTCAGTTCTCCCTTCCATGCGGAGGATGGACCTTGTCACCTCTCGGACAGAGGTCAGGTACCAGCCACCAGGAGAGAGTCAGTCTGATTATTTGTCTGCTTACTTCATGATTAGAGCCTCAAGGGAGGGGAGGTAATTAAGTATTTGTAAAGGGTTTTCCTAAAAGCTCCTCCTGAGCTCTGGCTGTAAGAATTGTAAGTTTAAATAGAAACGGTGCTCTTAAAGGAACCAGGAAAAGTGGAAAGCATTCCTTGTAATGAATGCAATCCTAGTAAGACTGTGCATCAGTGCTACATTCTTTCTTAGTTTCAAATAAGCCCACAGATCCCACACTTGCAAATAACCATGCAAATGCTCAACAGATGGCAAAAAGAATCCTTGCGGGACGAAGGACAGAAAACACCTATTCCAGTCATGATTGGTGGTAAGAAGGCTCTCCTTCACACATACCAGAGTTTTATCACACCTTCACTGTCTGGGGTCGTGAAAGCAGTGACCAAGAGGGGAAAGAAATGTGGGCACCCTGCCTTTAGGGTTGGTAAGAACCCTATGGTACAGGACTGGGCTGTTTTTAGGATCTCAGTACAATCTTCTCCCTTTGTTCCTAACCAGAATTTAGCAAACATTTAAAAAAAATTTCAAATAATGCTTAGGTTTACTGCCCATTATTCAGTTATATTTGGCTAGAAGCTTATGAACATTTCACACCAATTACATTTACTTTCATGGTTAAAAAGTCATCATCCCCTTAACACCCATGATCAAGGAAATGTTATAGTCTTCCATTCACAAATGGCCTGTCTAGCCTACAGCTCCATGTGTAAGTCTGCTTAAGTCCCATTAGGAACAACCGTTCCCTTTGCTAAATTCACACAGTATTACCAGTCTGCCCAGGGCTGTCTATCCACTTAATTTAATTCATTTATTTTATGTGTCTATATGACACAAAGGGAAGCTCTAATAGGTTTCTCTGATAGTCATGCCCCGCTCTGCTGTTTTAATGTCAAGGGAAACAACACACCTGGAATATATGTGGGTCCTAAAATGTGCTTAAACGATTAAAGAATTTTTTTCAATAACAGGAAAACATGGGTTCCTGTATTAGACACACACCCCTAAACACACAAAGAGGATTTCCTCTTTTGTTTATGTAAATCACACGACATTTAGGCATCCTGGGAAACATGAAGGCTTTCCTTCTGACTTCAGTTAACTCATATTTTTATTTCTGGTCCATTTATTTCCAACTAGTTTATAGCATTATAAAAGTTCAAACATAATGCAAGATTGCTGTAATTATTGACATGTTTGAGACTGACACTTTTAGGAAGGCAAGTTCCACTGGAAGTTTGTCACTGAAATGAGAAGGGCAGGAACTCCACCCACCCAACAAGTGCCCCACGGAATTGTTCAACAGCAATCGCACTGCAGAGTGGTCATTTTTAACGGAGGCAGTTACAACTTCATCCATTCCTGACTCTTTTCCCTCTATTACGTTATTCCTTGCCCAGTTCTTGGAATCTGATAGTTTTCCTAGGCACTGAGCCCAGTCTGGTTTTAATTTTTGTTTATTGTTATTATCTCCAACATCCCAGTTTCTATTTTGAAGCAGGTGCCTTAAAATGATATTATATACACATTACATAGAATTAAATAAAGACTTTCCCCTTCTGAGGTCAAAACACTTGCACAATCACACCATTGCCAGACTTTGGGTTCTGTGCTAGAAGGAGCCCTTCTTCTTTCAGTGTTTTTAGGGTCCATAGCTGTGCTTAAATACTTCTTTGCTGTCCTTGGCTGTACTCTACCATGTCTTCTGTTAAAACACTGTCCAGCTCATTGAGCTTCAGATATGATCATGAATAAAGGCTCTTTAAGACAAAAAAAAAAGTCAAATTCCACATGTCTAGTGAAAAACAGCAATTTACCTTCTCCTTCCCAAGGAAAGCTAATTGATAGCACACTCTAGAAAATGCAGCCAAATGATCTGAATCAGTAATATCATAATGCTGTATGTCCAACTACCCCCATATGGTAGAGTCCATATTCATTATTTTGAATAACTTTAAAGGCGAGATAATCAGGGCATTTCTGTCATGCCTTGATCATTCATGAGGAAAAGGTAAATATATAGGCATTTAAAGGGGATATGATATTCCCGGGTAATACTGCAGACACCCAGAATCAGCCTGATCCCCTGGTTTTCCACGCAGACCCGCACATCGAAATCACCTGGGAGTTTTACAACAAAAACACCAAAAACACTGTCAGTCAGAATCCCTGGGGGTGTGGCCCTGGCATCCATATTTTAAATCTCTCCAGTTGACTCTGAGGCACTTTGACTGTTGAGAGACACTGAATTATGTATTTAGTCATTTAACAAATATTTATGGCATATTTATTAGATGGAAGATACAGAAGGAAGTTTTATGGCAATTCAAATATTGAGTAAAAAGTGGTTCTGAATCAAGAACTTTGGTGGGGAGGAGATAAGAATGATGCAACAGAGTATTAAAGCATAACAGGATAAATGACATAGGAGTCATCTGAGGTGTGTATGTGGGGGCGCTTTAAGGACCAAGGTAGAGTTGGGGAAGGTCAGGGAGGTTTCATGAAGCAGCCACATTCCAGGAATTATAACATTAGCCCTCACCTGGATGTCTGTGATTTTCCCCAAACTGGCTTTCTGACCAGCTTGGCTATTCAAACTGAAATACATAAGACTGAACCATCTTTTAAAAACTCCTTGCCGGGCTTCCCTGGTGGCGCAGTGGTTGAGAGTCCGCCTGCCGATGCAGGGGACACGGGTTCGTGCCCCGGTCCGGGAAGATCCCACATGCCGCGGAGCAGCTGGGCCCGTGAGCCATGGCCGCTGAGCCTGAGCGTCTGGAGCCTGTGCTCCGCAACGGGAGAGGCCACAACAGTGAGAGGTCCACGTACCAAAAAAAAAAAAAAAAACCTCCTTGCCAAAGAAATCTTGAGAAAGAACAAAGCTGGAGGTAACATGCTTCCTGATGTGGTGGTTGCCAGAGGGGAGGCAAAGAGAGGGGTTGGGTGAAATAGGTGAAGGGGATTGAGAGGAAAAAAAGTCCAGTTATAAAATAAATAAGTCATGGGGATGTAATGTATAGCATAGGGAACATAGTCAATAATATTGCAATACATTTGTATGGTGACACATGGTTATTAGACTTAGGGTGGTGATCAATTTGTAATGTATATAAATGCTGAGTTACTATACTGTACACCTGAAACTAATCTAATATTGTATGTCAACTATACTTCAATAAAAATAAGAGGGAAAAAAAAATCCTCAATGGCATCCCAAAGCATTTAGAATAAAACCCAAGTCCCTTACCATGACCCGCAAAGCCCTAGATGATCTGGCCCTTGAGTACCTCTTCATTCTCATCTCATTCCACTATCCCTTTTGTCCACCAGGCTCCAGTCATCTTTTGCTCCTGGGAAACAGCAACCTGTTTGTACCCTTTGCGAACACTTTTCCCTTCATAGATATGCCCTTTTCCTGTGTGTGTGTGTGTGTGTGTGTGTGTGTGTGTGTGTGTGTGTGTGTGTGTGTGTGTGTGTGTGTGATTGCTGTCTCTCAATCACTATTCAGATTTCAGCTTACATGTCAACTCCACTGAAAAACCTTCTATGATTACTGTACCCAAGTAGGTTGCCCGCCATGTTATTTCTCTCACTGAACTCTGTTCGTTTCATAACAGGTTCATTTCAAGCCTGGGTAAAATATTCAACGTTTGTTTCTCTGACATATTTGTGAAGAATGAAAACCAGATTGTTGTCATGTCCATCTAGTTCTAAAACACGGAAGATGTGGATAAATCCCCACAACGATCTTCTAAGCTATCTCCTATCAGGTTGTGATGCAGAATACTACAAATTGACATAAACATTTAACATTAAAAAAAACCTTTTAAATACAGTTTGTTTTTTTCTCTTGAACTTGACAACACCTCTGTTATAGAGGCGGGGTTATTGCTATTATCCCGTTATATTTATGGACAATGAAACCGGGGCACAGAAAGAGTTGACTTGCCAAAGGAATATTGTAAATGAATTAAAAAACTGTGACCTACACAATGAACTTAGAGTCTACTGCTCTTTCCACTACAGCTTTTTGCTGCAATGTCAAATGCCACATTTTATTGGGTGTTAAAGACTATCACAACATATATGTTCTCCTTGATGTAATCAAAGGCTTAACTGGAAATGGCTTCTCTAAGACCACTGAGTCATGTGCATTGGAATTTGGTAAGTCAAGTTTTGGGGTTCTCCAAGCCTAATGCTTCTTTTCACTCACTCCTGGAACCCACTGCTTTCTATGGTGGCATCAGAGGAAGACAGAAGCATGGGGGCAAACCGAATCCAGGCCCTTCTGCTACCACTGCTGACAAAAAGAATGTGGTTTTCATGGCTGCATGCCTTCTCTTCAGCCTTCATGTAGACTTATCTACATCTCAGCTGTACTTAAGCAGCAGTGTTAGGAACTCTTATGTCTAGAATATCATTACCATCATTACTCAAGTGGTGTAACATCTCTTTCTCATGAACTAATGGCATAAAGAGTTCTTTTAAACAATGGTCCGGCCATGAAACATTGTACAGAAATAAGACACTTAGCCATAGTCAAAGAGTGGAGATCACCAGCCTTGCTTTTGCCCAGTGAGAAAATTCTATTTAATCAAAACCAGAGAAGCCAGCCAATAGTACAGTACCATCTAGTCGATCAAACCTGGTCTTGTATCAAGTTAGGAATAGGTGGAAGAGGGGACAAAGGCTGTTATCAGAAAGGAAAGACAGAAATGCAAGTTACTTGCATGTGATGCAAAATGGCAGAAAAACACGTACTCTGCCAGGGATTAAGAGGCTGCTCCTTCATTTCAAGGTCCAAAGGTTGTGAGACTGCTTTTTTTTTTTTTTTAAAGTCACTCTTTCCTCTACAATCTCATTATTCAGGGTATCATTTCTCAATCGTTCCAAACAGGAAAATCAGTTATGCCCAAATACAAAACATCTAGTCTCAGTCCTAAGACATTATTTTAAAGAAAACAAATAATCAGCATTTAAAGAAAATGATGACTCACAACCTCTACCATCTCATTTTTCATAGATATTATATTTTCACTAACACAAACGTTTCTTTACACATTAAACTCAAATTGAATCATCTTATAACTTTATGTGGTCACTTCTTATAAAAAAAGGTGAAGAACAAATTGTAATATCTACAGTATAATTTGATGTCAAGGCTAGGCAGCTAAAATGTAGAATCTACCATACCTATGTACCTAAGATACCTAAAAATGTCTTTCATCATGCTTAGCTCTCTCCTGATCTCGTAGTTGAGTGAAAGTCAGCATTTTTGTGGTGTGACTTAGCCCTCTGCTCTGCTGGAGTCTAACGGCCAGACGTTTTGATTTCAATAAGACTGTTGATGAGAAATAAACAATTTGGAGCAAGGAAAAAAAAGTGATGTCCACATAGAATCTCATCAGGGCTGCTCTCTGGCTGTGTCGGAGGTGACAGACATAAAGGAAAAAAAAAAAAAAAAGAAATCCTCTGAGATGTGATTCAGGAAGTAAAAGCAAGATTGAGCATGCCTTCTGGGTGCTGATGTGGTACAGAGACGGGCTAAGAGGACAAGGTGAGAAATGATTGCTTGGAACTGTTTTTCTTAATACTCTTCTGCCCAAACCCTAACGTATGATAATTCCAGGTGGATTTCACAGTATCTATGGAGAAATAAATTTCAGGTCTGAGGCTGCATCAGCAATTTTATGCAGTGAGATGGCTGAATGTTTACAAAGCTTAGAAGCAAAAATATCTAGACTGTTGCCTCACATACTTTCAGAACAGGGACCTGTCATCACTGCTACAGTGAGTGGGGAATGGAGCCTGGCGCTCTCCCCACAGGGTTGATCATTTGCTTCTCACATGATTTCTCAAAGTGTGTCATAATTTAGGGACACTGTTGTTTAGATTCCACAGGCTCCCAAACTAGACCGATTCATGAAATGGCCAAGCTTGTCTGTGGGGCCCTATTCCTCTCTTTCCATCTTAGGTCCTGGGGGCTCTCTGGTCAGATTCCTCACAGGACCCAAATGGGTTTGAAAGGGTATTCTTGAATCTGCATGTTTTTAGGAAGAAAAATTTAATCCAAATAAACAACAGCTGCAACAACAAAAACGGTGGCATTTCAGTCATGACCACCAAGCCATTGAGGAAGAATATAGGATGCCCTTCTACAGTCCCTGCTCCACTAACTCTAAAGGGGAGGGAAGGGGAGAGTCCGTGCACAGGGCTTTGAGGTTTGTTTCTTAAAGACAGCCTTCTATGGTTACAGGAGGAATAATCACCAAGAAAGGAGTTTTCCACACAAACAATTCCTTATTTGGTATCACTAGTTCCTAGGGCTGTACCTACATCACATTCTCATCTCCAAATTAGAGGGGGGAGGAGGATGAGATTCAAAGTCTAGGAAATTTCTCCAAAGGGATACCAAAAAAAATTTGTATGGGAAACCTCTTTTTTGTAAATAAGTTTGGATGAGTCCTTCAGTAGAAGGAGAAGAATAAGAAATATCTTTCATCAAGCATTCTTCAGGAAGGATTCTTTTAATATGAAAGTACAGCATCATACCCAAAGTAGCTGACAGCTACACATCTGTAGAGCAAGCAAGCCCCCTAAACTAACTCTGCAGGAAGTACTAGCTGGTTTTAATGTTTCCAAATTACCAAAAGGAGACAGCATTACTTCTGGAAAGTACAACTTCAATATCTCATGCCAACATGAGCTCCAAGTTAAAAATCTAGTCTTGGGAATTCCCTGGTGGTCCAGTGGTTAGGGCTCTTGTGCTTTCACTGCTGGGGCCCAGGTTCAATCCCTGGTCTGGGAACTAAGATTCCGCAAGCCTTGTGGCGCTGCCAAAAAACCCCCAACAAAAACCCCAAATCTAGTCCCTTCCCATTTTAATCTTCTTACCCCTGTCAATAATTTTACTTTAACTATAAAAATACGTAGATTTGTATTTTGAAAGGGTATTCTACTTTTCAAGTCAATGACAGGCTCAGGTACATCACAGGTAGTTTTGGACTGTTAAATCTTTGCCTTGAAATCAGGAAGCTTAAGCCCCAGAAGGCTTGAGTTCCCATCTCAAGGTGGGTGCTCCCCTCTCCAGACCAGTACCACGATGCCCTCTCTATTATAAACTGATACCCGGTGCCAGTGCAGGTACACACACATAAATGAAAGAGCGAATCAACAAAGGACAAAGACAAAAGGAGGAAGAACACCAGAAACCATGAATAAGCCAACAACTTATATCAGGCTCAACTGGTCTGTTTCAGGATCAAGCGTGGTTGTAAGGCTTGATCTATTTTCTTACTAGAAAAGAGGGGCATCCTGGGAACTAAGGAGAGCAGAGAAAATGGTAAAAACCAGGAAATTATAGAACTATTAGGAGACTGGAAGGAGAAAAAGTTGTGGGTTAAAGCCTTTTAAAACAATCTTTTTTTCCTCTAAGCCTTATTCTAGCAGCATCTCTCTTACAATTCTGTTTGTCTCAGCCTCCCTGAAAACATGATTTCATGAGATTCAGCAACCCAAGGTTTCCCACTGTGCTTGAGTTTTTAACTTCCTTAAACTTTTCCCTATATACCTGTGGAAAAAATCAATTTGCATGTATTCTGGGTAAAGGGTAAACATACAATGACTTAAAAAACCTGGTTAATGTTAGTTATTGCAACTTCATATTTTATATGGAAAGGGTATAACATGTCTGGTTTATATAGTATAACTGTGAAACAAACAAATACACAAACAGGGCCAAGCCAGGGAAGTAAACGCCTTGATTTGTGAGAACAGTGATGGTTTCTGAAAGAGATTAAATCCAATACCAAATCCTGTAATATACAATGAAGAAAACAGAAGGGGTTAACTGCAGTCATAAAGCCTCATTCTGTTCTTACTTCCTCAATTCTGGAAACAGATATAAACATCATTTTTGATCTATTCTTAGGAGAGATTTACAAACAGAGCATCTAAAGACAAAGGCATCAAAGCAGCAGCTACCTGACTGAAGAATGAATTACATTACAAGCAGCTCAAAGGCTGAGAATAAAACTTGAAAAAGTGACTCCTTGAACGTGACACTTTCCTTTCACATTGTCCATCATATACCGAAAAGTACAGGCCAAGCAGCAATTCTCTTCAGGGAAATGCCACACATGGTAGAAATTCGATACCTATTTTACCAGTGGGAGCTGCTAAAAAGCATTCTTAGAGCTCAAACGCCCCTTACAGTGAGAAAAGATGGAATCATTTTTGCAGCCTCTACTTCCTCATCTCTTGGCAGCTGTGAAGAGAGGCCCTTACTCCTCACTGTGTGAGGGAAGGGCCTGGTTCTCAACTCCCTGACATGCCCCCACCGCTGAGCAGAATCTTTTAATACGAATATTTAGTCTAAAAGAACCACGGGAGGATGTTACGTGGATATGGGTCACCTTCTATGTGAGAAGAGTACCCCCCCTTCCCCCCAGTGAGATTGGAAAGACAGAGCAACAGAGAATTTGCTAGTGGACCAGGTACCTAGAATAGCAACATATAATATCACTGGGTTTCTGGAAAAATCAAAGCTGCTATGACTTAGCAAACATATGCTGTCAAATATAATAACAACTATCCATCAAGCAAAGACAGATTTATCTGCTCTCTCTGCTTTCCCTCCTCCTCGCCACCACCACTTACTTAATACTTACGATAACATATTTAATGTGAGGGTGTACATTACTGAAGTTCTAAAGAAAGTGAACGGTGTCACTGAGAACTTGTCACCTTCACTCTACTATGTTAAGTGGGGGACTAAGATCTAGCAACATGTTCTAGGTAAAACAATTGTCAATTATATTAGTGAATTATCTGCAATTAAAATTAGCTGGATTTATTTTGGTAAACTCTAGGTGATATCTACTAAAGCTAAACACACATATACTCTTAAGACCCCGCAATTCTAACCTTGTGTCTACACAACGTAAGTGAGGGCTACATCCACCCTTCTGCCTGAAGCAACCCAAATGGACAAAGTATATGAAACAGGGAATGATAGTGATCCCTGAGACACAGGAAATGAATGAGGCCAGCCCTACAACTGCCCTCGTTTCCGGGTTTGAGAGTTTTCCAGGCTGTAGTGCAAGGAGGAGGAACCAGGCAGAGATGGTCAGACTCCCTACACTGAGGAGACAGAGCTGAGAGTGGAGGGAGATCAAGGTCATTAAAATTCTCAGGACAGAGTAATGAAGAAAGAGAACTACACACACAGAGAACTCTGGAGACCTGCAGAGAGTCAGCCTTAAGTACTTCTCACCACAGGTGTGTGAGGAAATTACCTGAGGCCAGAGAAAGAACCACTCAAAATGAATAGAGGAAACAGTACTCCATGCTCCAAAAGGGCTGGGAATACTGCCTATGCCCCCAGCCAGACTGGAAAACCTCGAGATTCAGGGAGCACTGAGGATACACAGAAGGGTCTTGCCCTATGAGTGAGGAATAATTAGCCCTAGACTGAACAATGCTCTAGTCTTGCTTACAAATGACAATGGTGGGGCTTCCCTGGTGGCGCAGTGGTTGCGAGTCCGCCTGCCGATGCGGGGGCCGCGGGTTCGTGCCCCGGTCCGGGAAGATCCCACATGCCGCGGAGCGGCTGGGCCCGTGAGCCATGGCCGCTGAGCCTGCACGTCCGGAGCCTGTGCTCCGCAACGGGAGGGGACGCAGCGGTGAGAGGCCGGCATACCGCAAAAAAACCCCCCAAAAACCAAAAAAATGACAATGGTGTATGATTTTATAACATATGGAAAAGTAAAATGTGTGACAACAATAGCATAAAACTCAGTATGGAAGAAAGGGGATATGAAATACTGGGAGGTTCTTATACTATACATGAACTAGTATACTATCACTCGAAGGTAAAGCATGTTAAGTTAAAGATGTATGCCATAAACTCTAAAGCAATCACTGAAATAACAAAACAGAGTCAAACTAATCAGAGATGGTTAGTTTTATGTGTCAGTTTGGCTATGGTTAGGCCATGGCACCCCAGTATTTGGTCAAACATTCTTTTTGATGTTTCTGTGAGGGTGTCTTGGGATTAACATTTAAATTGGTAGACTCTGATTGCACTGCATAATGTGGGTTGGACTCAATCAGCTGAAGGCCAGAATAGAACAGCAGACTGACTTCTCAGGGCAAGAAGGAATTGTGGTTTTCAGAGTTGAACTACAGCATTAGTTCTTCCCTGGGTCTCCAGCCTGCCAGCCCACCCTGCAGATTTCAGACTTCACAGCCTCCACAATCGCATGAGTGAATTCCATATATAAATATAAACACATACACAATAAATATTATATATAATGTTAATATATACACATCCTATCGGTTCTGTTTCTTTGGAGAATCCTGACTAACACAATAGCTAATAAGCTAACAAAGAAAACAGCAACAGCTAAAAGAATAAAATACTTAGGAATATATTTAACCAAAGAATATAAGTCTTGTATAGTCAAAATCACAAGACACTACTGAAAGAAATTAAAGAAGACTTAACATAAAAACATCTTGTATTCAAGGATTAGAAAACTTAATATTGTTAAGTATGGCAAAATCCCCAAATTCATCTACAGATTCAAATGGAGAGACATACTGTGGTCATGGGTTAAAAGAGTCAATTTTATTAAGATGTCAGGAGACAAGAATATACAAGGGAGAAAAGACAGTCTCTTCAATAAGTGGTGTTGGGAAAACTGGACAGCTACATGTAAAGAATTCGCTTAGAACATTTTCTCACACTATATGCAAAAATAAACTCCAAATGGATTAAAGACCTAAATATAAGACGTGAAACCATAAAACTCCTAGAAGAGAAAATAGGCAGAACACTCTGATGTAAATCATAGCAATATTTTTTTTGATCTGTCTCCTAAGACAAAAGAAGTAAAAGCAAAAATAAACAAGCGGGACCTAATTAAACTTAAAAGCTTTTGCATAGCAAAGGAAATCATCGACAAAACAAAAAGACACCCTACTGAATGGGAGAAAATATTTGACTGATAAGGCGTTAATATCCAAAATATATAAAGAGGTCATAGAATGCAATTTCAGAGAAACAAACAACTGGATTAAAAAATGGGCAGAAGACCTGAATAGACATCTTTTCTAAAGAAGACATATAGATGGCCAATAGGCACATGAAAGGATGCTCAACATCGCTAATTATTAGAGAAATGCAAATCAACACCACAATGGGATATCACCTCACACCTGTCAGAATGGCCATCATCATAAAGTCTACAAATAATAAATGCTGGAGAGGGTGTGGAGAAAAGGGAACCCTCTTGCACTGTTGGTGGGAATGTAAACTGGTGCAGCCACTATGGAGAACAGTATGGAGTTTCCTCAAAAAACTAAAAATAGAGTTAGCATATGATCTAGCAATTTCACTCCTGGAATATCTGAAAAAAATGACAACGCTAATTTGAAAAGATACATGCACCTCAATGTTCATAGAAGCATTATTTACAATTGCCAAGATATGCAAGCAACCCAAGTGTCCATCAACAGATGAATGGATTAAAAAGATATATTCTTCTTTAATATTCTGTCATATATATATATATATGACAGAATATTACTCAGCCATTCCAAAAGAAGAATGAAATTCTGCCATTTGCAACAATGTGGATGGACCTAAAGAGTATTATACTTAGTGAAATAAGTCACGCAGAGAAAGGCAAATACTGTATGTTATGACTTATATGTGAAATCTAAAAAATAAAACAAATGAATATATATAACAAAACAGAAACAGACTCACAGATATAGAAAACAACCTAGTGGATCCTAGTGGGGAAGAGGAAGGGAGGTGGGGCAAAATGGGGTATGGGATTAAGAGATACAAACTACTACTATAAAACTACTACTATAAAGTAGAAAAGCAACAAGGATATAATGTATAGCAAAGGGAAACATAGCCATTATTTTGTAATAACTTTAAATGGAGTGTAATCTATAAAATATTGCATTACTATGTTGTACACACATGAAATTACAGTAATACAATATTGTAAATCAACTATACTTCAATTTAAAAAAAGCCAAAAAAAAAAGGATGTCAATTCTTCCCAATATAATCTATAGATTTAATGCTACTGCAATCAAGATTCTGGCAGGTTGGTTTTTTTTTTTTTTTTGTGGTACGCGGGCCTCTCACCACTGTGGCCTCTCCGGTTGCAGAGCACAGGCTCCGGACGTGCAGGCTCAGCGGCCATGGCTCACAGGCCCAGCTGCTCCGCGGCATGTGGGATCTTCCCGGACCGGGGCACGAACCCGCGTCCCCTGCATCGGCAGGCAGACTCTCAACCACTGCGCCACCAGGGAAGCCCCCCTGGCATGTTTTTTAGGTAGACTATGACCAATTGATTACAGAAATTCACATGGAAATGCAAGTGATCTAAAAGAGCAAAAATAACTCTGAGGGGAAAAAAAGGAGCAAAGTTGGAGGACTCAAACTACCTGATTACATGATTTGTTATAAAACCAAACCAATCAAGATATTATAGTACTGGCATCAAGACAGACACATAGATCAATGGAACAGAATAGAGTCCAGTATACAGATCTTCCTTGATCTACAATGGGGTTATGTCTCAACAAACCCACTGTAAATGGAAAATATCTTACTTAAGTCGAAAATGTACTTAATACACCCAACACATTGAACAACATAGCTTAGCCTAGCCTATCTTAAACGTCATCAGGACACTTACATTAACCTACAATTGGGCAAAATCATCTAACATAAAGCCCATTTGATAATAAAGTGCTTAATAATAAAGTGTGTAATATCTCATGTGATTTATTGAATACTATACTGAAAGTGAAAAACAGAACGACTGTATGGGTACAGAATGGTTTTAAGTTTGTTGTTTGTTGACTCTCGTTACTTCATGGCTGAGTGGAGCTTGGCTCGCTGTCGCTGCCCAGCATCATGAGGGAGGATCATACCGCATGTTGCTGGCCCAGGGAAGATCAAAATTCAAAATTCAAAGTATGGTTACTACTGAATGCACATTGCTTTTGCACCATCGTAAAGTCAAAAAACCGTAAGTTGAACCATCATAAGCTAAGTTGGGGACTGCCTGCATATGGAAAACTGATTTTCTTTTAAAAAAAATTTTTTTTCTAGTTTTCTTTTCTTTTTTATTTTACTTTTCTTTGGCAGTGCCATGCAGCTTGCAGGATCTTAGTTCCCCAGCCAGGAATCGAACCCAGGCCCCCTGCCGTAGAAGCGTGGAGTCCTAACCACTAAACTGCCAGGGACTTCTCCGGAAAACTGATTTTTTTTTCAACAAAAGTGCAAGGGCAATTCAGTGGATAAAGGATCGTTTTTTCAACAAATGATACTCGAACAATTGAATGTCCACATGCAAAAGAAAAGGAACTTCAGCTCATACTTTGTACCATAAACAAAAATTAAGTAAAAAATGTATCAAGAGATCTAAATGTAAAAGTCTAAAACTATAAAACTTGAAAGAAAACAGAAGAAAATCTCTGTGACCTTGGGCTAGGTAAGGCTTCTTAGATATGGCACTAAAAGCGCAACTCAGGAAAGAAATTAACTAGGATCAAAATGAAAAACTGCTCTTCAAGAGAATTAAAGACAGGTCACAAAGTGGCAGAAAATATTTGCAAATCATTGTCTGGTAAAGGACTTGTATCCGGAGTATACTTTTGAAAACTCTCAAAACGAAATAAAAAGAACCCATTTAAAAACAATGATCAAAAGATTTGAATAAACACTCTATTAAAGACAACGTGGATGGGAAAAAAGCACAAAAGATGCTCAACATCATCAGCTATTAAGGAAATGAATAGCTGATTAGGTTACTATGGGGTACCATTACACACCTGTTAGAATGACTAAAATTCAAAAGGCCGATCATGCCAAGTATTAGCTTGTGCACAAATATTCAGAGCAGCTTTATTTGTAATAGCCCCCAAACTGGAAAAACTGAAAGATCCATCTCAAAATAATTATGCTGAGTGAAAGGCAGACCAAAAAAACCCCACAAAACAACAAAAAACACACCCCACAACAGTATATACTATATGTTTCCATTTACATAAAATTTTAGGAAGTACAAACTTACATATAAAGACAGAAAGCACATCAGTGGTTGCCTGAACATTTGGAGTGGGATATGGGAACGCTCAGGGCCACAGAGAGATTACAAACGGGTACAAGGAAATTTGGGGGGATGAGGGATAGGTTCATTACTTTGATTGTAGTGATGATTTTGTGGGTGCACACATGTAAAAAGTTACTAAACTGTACCATTCAGATATGTTAAGTTTCTTCCATATGGATTATATCTCAATAATGCTATTAAAAAAGTCACAAAGCTAATCTATAGTGATTGTGGTCAAAATGGAGATTACCTTTGATGGAGGTAGAAGGGAACCTTCTAGGGTGCTGGAAAGGTTCTATATGTTAGTACAGGTGATGCTTACATGGGTTTACACACATATAAAAAGCTCATTGAACTGTACACTTAATATATGTATACCTTACAATATGTAAGTTATACCTAAATAAAAAGTAAACCAATGATAATAATAATAATAATGGCAGGGTTTGAGAATTTCCCTGTAGTGGTGCTATGAACTTCTTTGCTACCAATTTGTAATCACCAACCCTGACAGATGTATCGCAGCACTTGCCGCACACCTAGCTCATTCCAAGGTTAATGTCAGTAAGAGGGTCACACCACCCAGAATGTTCCCCACAGAGGAATAATGTGCAAACTTGTAAGTTTTCTTAGTCAGTTCTGGCTGCTTATAACAAAGTACCATAGACTGGGTGGCTTATAAACAGAAATGTATTTCCCACAGTTCTGGAGGCTGGGAAGTTCAAGATCAAGGCAAAAGCATATTCAGTGTCTGGTGAGACCCCACGTTCCGGTTCACAGATAGCTATCTTCTTGTTGTGTCTTCACATGGCAGTAGGGGAGAGAACGCTCTAGGATCTCTTCTTATAAAGGCACTAATCTTATTCATGAGGGCTCCACCCTCATGATCTAATTACTTCTTAAAGGGCCCACCTCCTAATACCATCATGTTGGGGGAGTTAGGATTTCAACATATAAATTGGAGGGGAGAAGCACAAACATTCATTCCATAACAGAAGTGAATTTATTCACTGCAATTCTGATACTTGCTTTTATAAAAATCTACCAGTGGGACCTGAAAGTATATCCTACTTGCAAAGCTCTCCACTTGGGCTAATGGTCCCCTTTTCTGCTCAACTCTTTTGGAACCTTTCTCCAGTTACCCCTACTCTTGGTTGAAGCTTCCTTCACTCCCTTTTTTCAGACTTCTACTCTGTGAACGTGCTTAATATCTTCTTTTCCTATGAGAATCTTCTGTTGATAAGGCCAGTCCTCAAGCTCCATCCATTCTTTTGAGAAATGTGGTAGTGAGTGAAAAGAGGTATGTGTGCTTAGTCCCTCACTGTTTCTCCCATCACTTCCCTGCCCACTTACCACTCTCCAGAAACTGCTCCATGAAAATTAAAATGCCTCCAAACTATGTTACCCAATGGTTTTTCCTTCTGTCATCATCTTGTTTCATTGCAGCACTGCTTGCAATCTAAACACACTCGAGACAATCCTTCAGGCATTCTTTGGACATAACAAGGCTTTTGGGCACAACAGTTAATGCCAAAGCTCAAAGGTGGCAAAGAGCTGGACATGTTCAAAGAAGAGAAAGACTGGGGTAGCAAAATAGTGAGAAAAGGAATGAATGAATGAGGTCACAGACACAGCAAGTGCCAGATCATGAAGGCCAGGTAGACAAGGCTTTGTAAACATGAAGCTGGAGTGTAATGGGTCTGATTTACATTAAAAAAAAAACAACAACTGTCTAACGGCTGTAGGTCATGGTTATGGCAGGAGTGTGCAAGAAAGCAGGGAAAACCACTTAGGAGCTTCTACACAGAAAAGGGGACAGTGTGTCCCACACTCCACAGCTGTTGAGCCCCCAGAGGAAATCCTCAAGGTCAATCACCAAGTCCCAGTCATCTTCCTACTCTAATGCCTCATGTACTGTAAGCCACTGTTTATTAAACATCACAAAAGTGTGATTTTTAATATGTCAGAATAAAGATCACTCTCTGATTTGTACT